>NC_090964.1:2007713-3223338 GCF_040807025.1 Struthio camelus
CCACCCTCAAGGAAGAAGCAAGGGAGAGGGCCAACAGAGCAGTGCCTTCTGTCAGGTGAGACTCTTGGAGAAGCCCCGTGTTTCTGTACTTGTGTGAGGGAGATGTTTCCCCAGCACACAGAGTCTGTACTAACTCTGGAAGGTCATTAGCACCTGTCCCAAGTGGTGGGCAGAGCTGCCTTTTCTTGTTGGGTGGGAAGTGGGTCACAGGTTTTTATGAGACTCCCACGTGAGCTTCTGTTTCACAGAGCTCTTTGCGAACTAAGTGCAAGTAACCACTCTAGAGGCTTGGGACCTTTTCTGCGTTCCTTTTGCGCTGAAAGGAACTTGATCCTTTTGAGTCACGAGAGCCGTCTTCAGGATCTAGAAGCGTCTCATGACAAGGGGAGAAGTCAAAATGCTCTCTTGATCGCTTCTCAACAGGGCAAATGTCTGAGCAATGACACTGCTCCTGTTCTTGTTCTCTTTTTCTTGAAGAGACGGCCCAGGCCTGACCTTCCTGCACTATACTAGGGGAGCGTTGGGGCACATCTGAGTGTTGAGCACAAGATGGACAGCAAAGTCATCCCAGACTCACATGAACTTGTCTCCTTGTGCACTTTCAGATTACCACCATGTCCCAGCAGCTCCCGAGGGCAGGAAACCCCTGAAGCCCTACACCAGGCAGCACACCCGGTTTGTGAAGAATGTCCACGAGCAGGACAGGTATGTTGTATGGGCTGCTTGGTACGATCCTTGGGTCAGATCGGAGACAGCTCTAGGAACAAGCTTGAACGGATACTGAGGAGTGACCCCTTCCTACGTGCTCGTTGTAACACGCGGTGACTTCTTTTGGCTCTTACTTTCAAAGATGCCAGTTGCTAGAGTCTCGGAAAACACTTTAGAAACCTTTCTGTGGGCATTATTTATCCTAGAAATGTTAATTGTGAGGCTTTTGTGGGATAGAAAACGTGCAGTTTCCTCGTAGATCACTGATCGTTTAGATCATTGGTCAAAGTAGAAGGGCGTCTCAGTTGGGCCTTGAGAGCAAAACACTGCTGATGGAAAGGCTCAAAGAGAAGGGGCAGAGGAGAGCATGGGCACTAGCTACCCCTCGAAAAAGAAAAAGAAAAAGAAAAAGAAAAAGAAAAAGAAAAAGAAAAAGAAAAAGAAAAAGAAAAAGAAAAAGAAAAAGAAAAAGAAAAAGAAAAAGAAAAAGAAAAGGAAAAAGAAAAAGAAAAGGAAAAGAAGAAAGAGAAAAATTGAGACTAATACTGCATGCTATTGCCTTTCTGTGGCCCTCCAGGAAACGTGCTTCCGCTGCCTGCAGGAGGAGCAAAGAATCTTCTGGGCTTCTGTGGCTGCAGATATACAAAGGAAAGAAAAGGAAGAAAGAAAGAGATGGCAAAAAAGGCGGAAAGCAATCTAAAATCTAAAATGGAAGCAGCATTCAAAGAAAGAGTATGTTATCCTTTGCCCTTTCCCGTTCAAGTGTTTCCTTGCCCGAGAGAGATGAGTGGGACAGCTTTCCAGCAGAAGGGCATTGGTGTTACCTGCTGCTGACTGGAATGCCCAGCCAGTGGCAAGGAGTTCTGAGGTCACCGGGATACCTGGGACCTCTGGGACAGAACCTGGGCTAAGGGCGGATGTCCTGGCCCTAGGGGCCTTTAGCGTGCTCCCAGGGTAAAGGGAAAGGTTTCTCTTGGAGCTATGTCAAGGGCCCTCCTAAACATCTGCAAGTATAAATATATGCTTTTATCCCGCTGTATGGATGTATGCATTTACACATGTAGAACTAAGCGAGACAGAGACATCTCATTTTATTACCTTTTTCTCTCTCTCTCTCCCTTTTATATATATATATATATATAAATGGAGAACACATCTATAAAAGCATATATTTATCTACATTTTATATGTATATACAGATATACCCCCACTTTTATCATCCATTGCCCTCCGAGCAATGCCTACTATGCACTTCGAGGTGTACTCAGTTCCCCACCATTTCCCTCCATCTGTTCCCAATGCTTCAAGTGCTGCTGCTGAAGAATGAAATGCAGAGGTTTCCCTCTGCCACAGACTCACTTCCCTATCCGGCAGTCACAGTGCCACTTCAACAAGAGAGCAGAATCGCAACGGCCAGAGAGAGGAGAAGGCTGAAAACACTTGAGAAGAGGAGTTGAGAAGAGGCCTTTCTACAAAGCTCCGCCTGCCCCTCCGTGCCTCCCCCCCCGCCCCCCCCGCCCCCTTTCCTCATAGCTGCTGGGAGACACAGAAGGCTCAAAGAGGGCTAGCTAAACCGTAACCAGTGGGCTTAGAAACACCATCTTACACATTGGCCTTTTCTGTCCAACTGTTTCCCGCCTGCGAGAGGGAAGCTAGTCAGTTTTGCAGCAGGCAGCTAGCTGACCCAGCGATGATCTCCTCCTTCTCTCGCCTGCCCATGGTTGCCCCCTTGAGACCTCGCCTGCTGAGGGCTGCGCACTGCTCCTGGGGGGCAAATGCGGCACATACAAATGGCAGCCCCACCATCTCTCTGCTGCACCTGGCCAGGCAGTTCCATGGTGGGAGCCAGCGCCAGAGGCACAGACAGCTGGGCGCTGCAGCCGCTGCTGCAACTCTCCTCACCAAGCCCCTGGGTAGGAGGCTTTGGAGACAGCTCCGCCCCCATCCCCCCAGCGCTCCCTCGGCTGGTGCTGGCGTAGACTGGGGGCTGCCAGAGAGGACTTGAACGTGGGCCTGGGGACTGGGGCCATCCTCAGCATGACTGGGTCTCTGGGTCTGACCCCATCCTGCAAGGCAAAGGTGGCCCCTTGGCACCGGGGGCCTTGACTGTAGGGCTGAGACCACCCTGACACACACTTTCTGCCTCTTCTTTCCCAAGCCCTATCCTCAAGGGGCACGAGACCCCCTTCAGCACCTGGAAACGACTCCACATTTTCCCACATGTAATGTCTGCAGCGGCAGCTGTGGGGGCAGCCGCCTCCGAAGCCCAGCAGGCAGTGAGCAGGCTCCAGGCACGGGCGCTCAGCCCCTGCGGAGCTCGGCAGCAGAGAGGGCACTGCCGTTCCTGGAGCTCTCAGGGAGGACACAGACACACTGTGAGAAGTGTGAGAAGCTGACTCTGCCAGCACCATTGCTCCTGCCCCGCCGACTGCAGCGCCGCTGACTCCCCTGCTACGTGTAAAGCCTGCCCAGGGTAGTAAGCTGCAGGAAGAGGAGAGTAAGGTCATTAGGGGACAGGAACATGTGACGCGCAAGGAGACACGGGGAGAACTGGCTTTGTCCAGTTACATGGGAATGAGCACAGCTGACAGTGTCAGGGCTATCCGGGACCGTCGGATGTCTGGGCAGCCTCCACTCAGCGGACAGCATTCCCGCACTCTGCCTGGGTGGCAAGGGACAAGCCAAGCCACTCTCAGGTGGGTCTCATCCGCGTATGGCACCACCCCCCCCCCGAGCTTGGCCTTCCCCACCATCAGAGCAGTCCTCTGCACAGGTGCCTTTAGCACTCTGTGTTAAAGCTGCTGAAGCAGCGGAGCACCAAGGACTGAGACTCAGTACAGAGGACTGAGACTCAGAGGACTGAGCCAGTCCTAAGCAGAGGCCTAGCGTTAGGACGCTTTGGTCGCTGCTTCTGATGGGTCTGGATAAGGAGGCAAATCCCACCTGCTCCTAGAGAGCTTGAGGACAAAGGGGCCGAGGCAGGAGTAGAACCTTTTGTCACTGCTGGTGGTTGAAGGGATGCCCAAGCAGGGAGGATAGTGCTAGCGCAACAATAATTAACCTGCCAACTGGCAGAGGGGTGATGCAGGCTGATCTGAGAAGTGCTGTGGTCGTGCTGTGGTCACTGGAAAAACCAGGGAAGAGGTGACCTGCTGCGTAACACAAAGGCCCAAAGCCACGTGTGTGTGGCAGTGATGCACTGGAAGCGCCTCTTCCCTCCACCCCACGTGCATGTGGCAGGTACACGCTGGGAGATCCCTCCCACTCCCTGTTTGTGGCAGTTCTGTGCTGGGGGCGTCTCTTCCTCCTCCGCCCACCCCATCTGTGGGGCAGGGGCACATTGGGAGCTGCCTTCCACACCCCCCATCCTGTGTGTGGAAGGCACACGCTGTGACCTTCCCCCCACCACACACCTGGCACATGCGCATTGGCCCCTCCCTCGGCCCACGCCCATGCTTTGCACAGCGTCTACCCATGCACGTGTGTGACATGTCTTGCGCAGTCTTTCCTCCTGGCGGGGGTGTCACCAAGGGGGTGCCCCCTCCGAGGGCTGTGCGTTAAGGGGACTTGTATCGCCAGCGCCGGGAGCACAAATGCCTCTGGCAGATCCAGCCCTCTGTTGGTGTCCCAGCCTTCCCTGCCACAAACCGCCCCAGAACCCTGGGCCAGACCCCCCACCCAGCAGAGGCTGGTCACCTTCCTCTAGGTCCAAGCAAAGAGGAAGGAGCAAGGACGCCTGAGCCTGGGCTTTCCCTCTTCCGCTTCCTCCTACTAGTTGATTCATTTGCTGGGGTAGCGCAGGCTTTCTGGTTGTACACGGTGCTCTGTAGCACGCGAGTCAGTTAAGAACTGATGCTCAGGAAATGTGGTGGGAGCAGTATAGGTGGGTAGTTCCAGAATCGTGACCGACCTACTGATTTGGCCTGCTGACCTGCCTGTTCACATGACTGGGTGCGGATTGCGGCTTATTTGTACGACGCAGCCTTGACAGGTCATTCTCCTGAAATGCTGCAAATGTTGGAACTCACTGCTTGCCCTGCCGAAGGATGGATTCTTCTTTCCTTGCTTGCTTGTTTTGCATGCAGACACCAGTTGAGGTGGAGCAGTTACTGAACAGTGGTCGCAGCTATGAAGCTGGCATACTGTGACAATTCACACACCCTTTAGTTCCAAACAGGTCACACACACTTTAGGGAAACTTATGTGGCCTACCGGTGGCGCGGCAGCTGGTGGTGTACTTTATGATTAACCAAACTTGTTGGGCTTCTCTGGGGTACCTGGCGTCTAAATAGTCTTTCTATTGGGATGCCCCCAATTTTTGTATCAGCAGTAAGTGCATCACCAAGAAAAAGCATGCCTTTGGAGTAGCGTGCACGATGGCTGGTGGATTTCTTTTTTTTTTTTTTTGGTAAAGGGAGAAAAGCAGGGTTGGCCCCGCTTTCTGAAGAGGTTTCTCGTTTCACCCTGTCAGGGAGCCTTCCTCTAGCCCCTGCCTGCAAGCGACTCCTTGCTCGAAAGAGGATAACGCCTCAGAAGTTAGTGGATAGAGCTAAGGTTGTTAAGGACGTTACTGAGGAAGAGCGCCTATAGAGAAGAGTCTCCTGTGAGGTGAGAGCCTTGGGCAATACTGTGCTTGTACTTGGGCAGAGATGTTTCCCTCGGGCACAGGGTCTCTCTCTGAGCTCTGGCAGCTTATTGCCGCTTGTCACAATGACCCGTGTGTGCTTGCTGCACGGCAGGCAAGCGCGGAGCAGGTTTCCGTGAGACTCTCCGGTCTGCTCCATCTTCATCTTCTCCTTCTTTCCAAGCCTGAGCTTGAGATGGCAGTTGCCCTTCACAAGTATGAAGAAAAATGAAAAGAGGGCGGGGGAAGGTGTGAAGTTTCTCAGAGAGCATTTCTTGAGAGAAGAAGGATCTGAGGGCAGGACTAAAGCTAGGTTCTCTACGTACTTTGAAACCGGTTTCCTTGATTCCCAAGTAGATGTTCCTCCACGCCTCTCGTCTGAGCAGATCACACAGCTGCGTTTGCATCGTGCGTGAGGGGCAGATGTAGAATAATAAGCCTTTGCACAGTGATTAAATCTGAGCAGCACCGTCCCTTTTCAAAAGAGATTTTAGGTCTGTGTGTATTTTGTTTTTCTTTCTGTTTAGACAAAAGATGCAGGATAATATGCACAATTTTATTTCACAGTTTGCTCCTACTGCAGCACAGATGACCCCAAACGCCTCTGAAGCTTTCGGGCCTGCAAGCGTACTTCTGAAGTGGTGATGGAAACGATCTCAAGCAAAGAGCTTGTTTGTAGGCACCAGAGCGGGGGGGGGCGCGGGGGTGTGGGGTTGGGTCGGAGGGGGTGGTTCTAACTGCTGCATGAGCTCTCTCACGGCACGTAAGGAGGTAATATCAAAATATCCCAACATGCTCCTGACGATTTCCGCTGGATTATGTGAAGCATAACTGTGTCAGACTCGCGATTTTTTAGGTGTACTTGTCAGCCTTTTTGTGCTGAGCTTGGGTTCTGCAAGTGCTGTGCCTATGAGACGTCTGTTGCCATTAGAAATGACAGCCTTAGCAAACGTGGGTATACAGTATGTGGCTGATGGTGCAGACCTCGTGAGCCACGAGCATGCAGAACACACAGAAGGCTGTCACTCTGTGATCGCCTGTTAAGCCTGGTCTCTGTGTAGGAGTTGTGTTATCTTGCTCGAGAGTATGCAGGGAGGAAGCATCATGCTTGCAGTTGACCTGGCTCTGCCATCCAAACCCCTGAGTGCTGATGCAGAAAGTGCTTTTGGTGGCTGCTTTCAAGGGACTGATTTGGGGCGTGCAAGTGAAACGACTCTTTCTGGATGCAGGCTGCGTGGTTATGGGGGAAAACAGTCCAGCACATGCAGTCCTCAGAATGTGAGAAGTGCTTATCGAGCGGTGTGGTCCGAGCACTTCTGTCCCACAGGTTGTCAGGTTAGCCATCTTTAGGTACCCCTGCTATAGCCCGAATCCCCTTATGAAACAGCATGTGGTATTGGGCTCTCGGAAGACGGTTTGATGACTAGCAAGGGCAGAGAAACCCTATTTGCTCGCCAGACTAAACCATTTTAACGCCAGACCGGTAGGGACAGGGGAGCGTTTCCGTCGAAGCAGCATGTTTCCATTGGACATGGAATGGGGAGCAGATGTACCCCGGGTAGAAAGTAGCTTGTGATTTCTGTATTTGTTGGGTGGTATGGTATGTGTGGTGCAGCTGGGCACGCTGCAAACACAGGTAGAGAAGATCCCTGAAAGAGAAAAACCAAGAGGCGCCAAACAAGCAGTCAGGGCAATGACTGTGGCTGGCTACCACAGAAATGCCACCGTTTGGCTGAGAAATGCTTTCCTTGACAAGCCTTTATCTTCCTTCTGTTCTTAGCCTGAGTGGGTTTAACCTCCCCCCCTTCTCCCTCCCCCCGGACTCTTTTGTCTCCCTTGAGTCGGGTCGGGCGCCATCAGCATTTCTTCTCCCTCGGCCTTGCCTGTTTCATCAGCAGTCCCTCCGGATGCAGTGCAGCTTGGGTTTGCGAGGACTGGGAGGGGCTGCTAGTCTTTGTAGGCTCAAAGGGTATTGTCAGGTATTTACTGAGGAAGCGCCATAAGTCGTATCCCCTTTCCTGTCTGCCCCTCTTTTGGGTGAATTTTGGTGGCTTTTCATATGCAGTTTGTCTGAGTCTTGCTTGTTGTTCCTGGTATGGAAAGAGGAATTTGCATGGGAGCGCGTGTACGGTGCGGACTGTGCATTTGAAAACAATTTCTCCTGCAGGGAACACTGATATGGCAGGGATGCTGCCCGAAGGAAGTTACTGAGCAGGCTTGTGCAGAAGTTCCATTCAGCGATATAAATGCAGGAGACGCCGCTAGTCATTGGGGCAGGGGAGCGAAGAGGAAGAACACACACGAGGGGAACGACTTTGCCTGGAGAGTTCTCTGAGGAGGAAAATGGAACATGAGACCTAACCATGAGTACCTAGTTGCATCCGTTCAGCTCTCCCTTATCCGTCAGCGGATCGTGTAGCTTGCTAGGAAGCCATCCGTGAGGGCAGGCATCAGATCCGCCTCTGTGCAAGCCTGCCTGGGTCTTGCACGCTTATTAGCTCCTGCGCAACACCTCTGAAGCAAACGGCTCAGGATCCAGGCTAGCTCTGTGCATTCTCAATCAAGGCGCACTGGTGAGCACGGTGCAGGGATGCCTAAGTGGCTCCTGAAGCGTTGGTATTAACCTTGGTTTGTTTTTTTTTTTTTCCAGTTTTCAGAGTATCCCTAAAATGACTGCTTCCTTTTTTCTTTTTCCAAGAGACCCCAGGCCCATGCGTTGTATGGAAAAATACACCAGCGGATTAAATCAAGGATGAATGGGCAGCCTAAAACCAGCACATCTAACGTTAGAACTTTGCTTTCCCAGGCCGGAGGATGCGATATGCCAAAAATCCCTTTTTGCCTTACTTATACACGTGTTGCACCTGAATAAGCTTCCTCAGTGATAGTTCCTTCATGCACGGTAATGCTGGTCGTGGAAATCTCCCTGCGGAATGCGTCCCTGACACAGGGGACAGGAAGCAGGATTTCTCATCAACCACTTGGAAGCCCAATTGCATTGCGCGGTGAGGAAGGACGTCGTTCAGCTTGTTCTCCGTACAGGTGGTGTCATTTCCAAGCTGTTTGGGAAGCCACGTGCAAGTGCTCTTGTGTCTGTCTCAGCACAAGACCCGAGCCAGTCAGCAGCAGCAGCAGCAGCGTTTACCATTGCCGTCACCTGGCTTAAAGCAGATTGATTCAGGTGCCAGGGAGCCATGTGTCCCAAGAGGATGGGATTGCTCTAGTTTCTGCCTCTTTCTTTAAGTTGAGAATTTCTTGCCCTTTCACCAAACAAAACTCTAATTGCAAAATATGCCGGGCAGGGCCCTCAGCTACCGAATGGCCCGTTTTCTCCTTCCTCCCTCAGGAAAGTTTAGCACTGCCGAGGACCTGGAATGCTTCTAGGTTTTACTGGAGCTGTGGGATAGGAAATTGTAAAGAAAGAGGGTAAGGGCAGTTGCCTGGGATGCAGCAGTCCTGAGTTCAGACGCTTGCCTACAGCAGATTTCCTGGCCAGCCTGACAAAGTTCCCTCAGGCAGATCTAAAGAGACCTTGAAGCACCTAATTCTCTTGGATTTCAGAGGCACCTGACAGTCACCTCCTTCCCTGTGAGGCTCTGGAGCTGCTTTCCCGGCTCCCCATCAGATTGGATTTCATAGCCCTCCCGAGTCTGCTGGAGGTCACGCGCATGGTTGCATGGTTACATGGTTACAGTCAGGTGCCCTGGAGGAGTGGCAAGGACCAAGAGAGTCCCCAGAGAGATCAAGGTCAGCTAGTACTTCTTTTCCGGCACGCGGAATGAGCACGCGGCTTTTGTCCAAGCTATTCATGCATAGTCTGGGGGCTCCGCTTAGGCTTACACCGATTTCCCAAAGAGTGGCTGCCAGTTTAGAAAGCAAATCAGTTTTCCATAAAAAGTGGGAAGCTTGATTTAGGGCTTCTCTGTGTTAATGGCAGCTGGCTTTTCCAGTGCTGAGACCTTTTCCATGCTGCAAGCAGAAAGTACCTGTCCAGCTCCAGCACCGGTTTGATTTCTAGGAAGGGTACGTGAACGTGACCGGGATTGCTAAATTGAGCGTGGAAGCTGCTGCTTATGCCTGAGCTGTCGGTGACTGTAACGGACTTCAGTTCTTCGCCGTGTCAGCTAACTCGTTAAAGCTTTCCTTCCAGACAGTCCCGTCTCTGGATGACTCTGACGAAGAAACTGGGCTGAGATCCAGGAGCAATCCACGTGCTCCGGAGATCCAGGTCCCTGGTTGGGCCAGGGTTGTGCTGTGACTTAAGACAGACAGTTCAAATGACTGCTGTCAAGGGGACTGGTCTCTTAAGTACCAACCAACAGTGCGGTCCTCTAATGTCCCCATCAGGACTCAAAGGGCAGACTAACCCCCAGCTGGGAAACTCGGCTTCTCCAGGCTGTCGTCATTCAGATGCAGTCCGCAAAACTTGTGGCACGTTCAAATAACTGAACGCGTCTGAAAACCAGCTCTTTCCCTCTTCATAGCTCCCCGTCCTCCTCCCTGCCACGGGGTACCGTCTTGGGCAAAGTTGTCAGAATGGCTTTTGTTTGCAAGCAGGTAGATACCAGGTTAAACTTGGGTGTTTGCCTTTGTCCTCCTTTTTGCTTACAACTCGCCTTGCTTGTGCCTGCGCCAAGGGGTCTGCAAAGTTTATGTCTGGATTTCTTTTGCGTATCCTCTATTGCTTAAGTCTCAGGGCCAAGCAACCTTGCAGAAGCTGGACCGCTTAAAAAGGAACAGTGGTTTTGTGCTTCAAGCCCGAACGCGCCCGCCCCCCGCCCCCCCCTCTTCCCCCCACGTTATTTTCCTGCATGTAGATGTGGGGCAGCCACACAGGACGGAACTTGGTGAGCCAGAAAACAGGAGGAAAGCTTTGTTCTTCTTGACACACTGCTCCCTGCCCTGACTCTTCCATTGCAGAGGTGTCCAAGAGGGAAACTGTCCTTCCTGCAGGGTTGCTCACTACAGCAGGGGCTAGAGACCTGGTGCTTTTTGAAGGCTCATGTGTGACTGAGAAGTACCCAGAGAGGGCTGTAAGTCAAAGCTTTTGACGGTCCGTGTGGTGAAAGGGAGTAACTGTTCCTCAGGGTGACAGAGGAAACCTCTCGGCTCCTTCGCCAGGCTGTGCTATTTCCATGCCTGTGGCCTAATGAAACACCAACCAGCATCAGCCCTTCCTTCCCAAGAGGCTGCATGAGCAGAGCTGACAACGCAGGCCAATTTACTTATTCCCTCCACCGGGGGGAGTGGGGAGAGGAGGAGGAAAGCAGCTCCCCAAAATAGCCAGTGCCACCTCCCTGTCCGCTGTAGGGCGTGACCTGGCAGGGTCTCCCCGAGGCCGGTCAGGGCCCTGCAGCCCCTCTGTGTGTGGCAAGGTCTGAGGTCACAGTGGGGCCACTCGCGCATCACAGGGAGCCACAGCTCCCCTCTCCCCACGGTGCCCCTGGCCTCTGCCCACACTTCACTGCGAGGCCTGCAGGATCCCGGTCGCTAGCGGCTGCTCTCTGTCCTGCTTTTCTCCTCCTCAGGAGCTGCTTTGCCGAGGGACGGAGAAGGCAAAGGGAGGCAGTGGGCTAGCGGTGGAGGGCCATTGGGTGAAGCGTAGGAGGGGAGAAAGAGGAGGAGACTGGAGAGGAGGAAGCTCCTTTCCCCCCCCTCCTTCTGCTGGTGTTAACCTAGAGAGAGGGTGCGAAAAGGTGGAAGGCATGGAGCCTGACCTGTTTCCAACGCTCCGCAACCTCACCACCGATGGTAAGGCCTTCAGGAGTGCCTAAGAGCAGCTGTGGAGATCCTGGAGCCTGTGGGGGAGGTCTGGGCAGGACTGGGAGGTGCAAAGAGAGTCCTTCACTGGCTTGGGGGTCAATTTGGCAGCCAGGATTCCTGGGTTCTGTTCCAAAATCTGCCCCTGCCTTCCAGTGACACCACCAGGCAGAAGCTACCGGCACCGTGGGAGGGCTGATGCTTGCCTCCGAGCAGGGGCTGGCCACCCTGAGCTCCCCGCTGGGAGAAAGGGTTGGCGCTGCCCTGGTGGAAGTGCCACCAGGGGGGTCTGTGCATGCAGGGGTCAAATGCGGGTGGAACTGGCCCCTGCAGGAGACAAACCTGGGCATTCCCTGAGCCTCTGAGACTCAGGTGCACTCAGTGGGCACAAGTCTGTGAAGTGACACGCTGTACGTTTGACTGAGCGCTCTCAAGAGCACTCTGAGCTCTCTTTTTCTGCTTGGGACCTCTCCTGCTGCGGTCAGAATGAGGCTGGTAGTCCAACGTCAGTCAAAATCTTGGCTCTGCAGCCCCTCCCTGGGGTGCTTTTTATTTGAGAGGGCGCGGGAGGAGGCAAGGCTGTCTGATTGCGCTTGCATCCGTTGTCTCCCCGGTTAGGAGTGAGCAGAATCGTTGCGAGCTTGCTGACTTACAGCACGTACGTCTCTTGCTTGCTTTCCAGGCATCGTTGCTATCTGGGGGGCTGTGTCGGATTACATTTTCCGAGAACTTATTCTGAGCAAGGTATCCTCTTTCTCCCCTCAAATTCTGGTGATGTGTGTAGCCCTGACACCCCTGTGCCACCAAGTGCCATAATACTCCCCCTCCTTTTCAGGCAGAAAAGACAGGCCAGCAGTGCGCTTGACTGCGCTTGACCAGTGTGGCACAGAGCAGCTTCTCTGTCAGTTGAGAGAAAGAAAAAAGGCCAGCTCCAGCAGAAGGGAGTGCTGGACACTTTCTGGGGCTTCTCTAGGCCCCACTGCCAGGGTGGAAGGACCAAGCCCAGACAGCCTTGGGCACTTTTGGGGGTCTGTCCCAGTTGTTGGACGCCCCCTGGATCTGAGCTAGCAAAGGGAAGTTGCTCTGCTTCTGCTTCACCCGCTGTCTGTTAGAGCCGGGGGGAGGCAGGAGAGGACAAGACTCCACATCTTCTCCAAAGCTCTCCCAAGTGAGGGAGCCCCTTTGTACCTCTGGAGCGGGGGCAAGGCACCAAGCACCACGGCCACGCTCTGACAAGCCATCCGTCAGCTTGCCTGCCTAAACAAATACGTTTTCTTCCTGCCCTTCTCTTCTGTCCGCAGGCTGTCAGAATGGAAATAGGGACGTTCTACTTTCTTGACCAAGACGTCTGTACGAAAAAACGTGCCCCTTTGACTGTTCGGAGGCCTATGTTTCATCTCTCTGAGTTTTTTGCACAGTCATTAGGGCTCAGACCTGCCAGCAAAGACATTTCTGGTAAGCAGACCGATTAAACCCTTTGCCTTGCCTTGCAGCGTTATGTGGAGCATACGCTCCCTGTGGTCTAGCCGTGGCTGATGGATTTACAGAGGTCCTTCAGGAGGTCCTGAGGACAACTTCAGCTTTTGAAAAACAAAGAGCCACCAAGTAGCACAAAGTTAGGCTATCTGCTTTGGAACTGCTTTTACAAGTGGCTGTGAATTTAGAGAAAGCTAGTGCTCTCTAAGGCCGTCCACCTCGTACAGGGAACTGGCCCCGTTCTCCCTGACTTGTCCTGCAACCCTCTTCTGTTGTTTTCTAGGTTTCTCGCAAACTGTTCCTCTCAACTCTGCTCTGATAACCTTGGGCACCTGCTACCCTCAGCACATAGTGGAAGCTTGCATCCACGAGACCCTGCTTTTTTTCTCTCGGGTCATAGCAAACGGCAAGGATGCTGACTTTGTTTTCAAAAATATTGGCGTTCTGGTTATCAGAGAAAAGAAAGTGAAAATGAGGTTTTACAAGGACTTTCTTCAGACCGTGGATAGGACTGGATACCTGCTGCAATCTCTTCTCTCTGTAAGCTGGTCGTTTTTGCGGGGCTCCTTGCAGTTATTTTCAAATCCTGTCAAAGCGCCATTGGTCTGATTGCCATTGGCCCGCCAGGACCCAGCTGACCACACGGGCTCAGCATGTTCTGCAATACTGCAAGCTCTCTGTAGATTTACTCTCCAGTGTTCGGTGGTCTTTGCGACACGGAAGAGGTGTCTTGGGTCAGACCAAAGATCTGAGTAGCCCTCTCTCCCGTGGTGTTTCCCATTCTCTTCCCCACACGCACCTTGCAGAAAGCCATGGCGTAGAGACCCTTTGTGTTGCTAATACGCGGGGATCTGTCTCTGTCACTGTTGCAGACTCCGTGGACAACGGATTCAGTCATACAAAGCAGCGAGGCCACTGTATTTCAGATGCGTTCTGTTGGTGTCTTCACGTTTCCAAAGTGAGTATGTTTCCTTCTGTAGCCCTTGGCAGACTAAGCTGGCAGCTTCTTGGCTCCTGAATGGCAGCAGCGCATTTCCAAGGCTTGTCTACTTGTGAAGTTATTCAAAACTAACTCTTTCTGCGGTACGGTTCCCAGGTAACTCCATGCCTGTGACAGAGAGAGGAGCTAAGGCAACCTTCCCTCCCCCCCCCCCCCCCAGTTTCACCCGATTGCCCTCTTAGAAGGTGGCTCAAAGGGCAGATCCATACAAGTCATCTGCTTGTGACATGCCCACATCTTTTTGTGAGACTCTAGCAAATAAACGTTATCATAATGCCGCCTTCTTGGGTCAGAGGTGTACAGGAGGAGGAGAGATTTCTCAGCACAACGTCCAGGGGGGTCTGTGCGGAGATGCCTGCAAACTGGATCCAGTGCTGCTAAGAAGTTCCATTAATGACCTAGGCGACTGACATTACTCTACCCAAAGGCAATGCCATGACGCTACTCTGGGAGGGTCCGAAAGTGGGCTCAAGGGCAAGATTAGAATTCAATTGCATCGTGGCAAATGGGAGAAAAAGAGCACGTTCTCCGCAAACTTGATGAACAACAGGCAAGCGCTGGGCTAGAACTGCAAGAAAGCGCACCGGTGTTAGAATACGCTTTCTCACAGTAAGGCCATCAAAGCACCTGAGCAGCCTAACAAAGATGCTTCTGCCTCTCCAGGCACTGGAGTTCTTTACAGTGCAGCTCAGGTTCTGAATATAGCCCCCCAACACACAGAACATTGCATATTCTGCTTTGGAAAACTATGGGCTTCCCAAAAGCCCTGAAGTACCCACGCAACCAGATTGCTAGAGCAAGCTACCAAGGGAACTGGAGCCCTGTGTTCAAACGGAGGTTGTCCGCTTGTTTCCAGGTTCGAGCTCGAGCTACCACCAAGGAGAAGAGGCACAAAATTGGCCCCTGTGTCCATAAAGCCCGGAGCAGAACGGGCTGCGGAAGAAGACACTGATGGTCACGACAGCAAACAAGGTAACGCAAGAGCAGACACATGAGCGGGCTTTGTACACTTTCGTCTTGTCCTTCCTGCTGCGGGTTTTGAGACACCTTGCAAATGCAGTGCACGGGCTAGGACAACGCACCTGTGGCGAGACTGCCTCCCCATCACGACAAAGCTCAAGAAACACAGTACACATCAAGCTCTGAGGACAGCCCAGCACTCCAAACTGCAGTTGGCAGGGCTGCCCTCTCCTCCCTCACAGACATTGCAAACTGCCCTTTGGTTTGCAATAGAGAAGAGTAAAACTGTAGGCAGGTCCCATCAGCCTTCCGGGGGACAAATTCTACCTTGAGCGGTAAGGTATGCAAGGGGTCATCGACCCGCCGTCACGAACACTGGTTGCCTTCACTTCCTGAGAAGAGGGGTCTAGGACTGAATATGCTGCTAGCAAGTTTGTGTATATGAGAGTGATGCAGACAAGCCAATGCTGCTCCCCTCGTGTGAAGTTATTCCCCTAAAAGAGAATACGTCAGCTCCTGAAAATGCCCATGCTCCCCACCCTTTGAAGAACAGGAACTAGAGAAAGCAGACAAAGGGCAGCGCCCCAGGGAATAATGCTGCGCTGTGGACATTAAGAGGAAACGAGGCAGTTGCACCAGCAACGTGCGAAAGAGACCAAAGACCTCTTCAGAGGCACGCCTCGGAGGGAATGCAGATTGCTGCCACAGTTTTCCAAGAGGCGGGAGCAGATGTGACCGGTGTTCTAGTTCAAACGGACCCTGAGCGCCTGTTCTAATGAGCTCTCTCTGGTCATCCTTTCAGGGAGCCTTCCCGGGAAGCGCCTGCTTTCCCAACACAACGGTTCTTCCAGGAGCCAAGGTGGGCTCACGGTGCCGGCCAAAGGGAGGGAGAAGAGCAAGTCGCCTGCGAGGTGAGAGCCCTGGGCAGGCGGATTGGACTAATAGTGTGCTGTGGGACTTGTGGGAGGGAGATGTGTCGCTGGGACACAAAGTCCTTCCGAACTCGGAAGGGTTGTTACCACCTGGCCCCGTGCCCTGTGCTTTCTTGCTGCACGGCAAGTGTGTAGCCAGGTTTTTGTGAGACTCGTCTGTCAGGCTCATTTTCCTCTTCTTCTTGTTTCCAGGTCCGAATTCAAGCTCCTTCCAAGACCTCCACCTTCTAGAGTGGCCCGCGCACCTGTTATCACCAGCGCAAAGAAAAGCGCAGAAGAAGAAGTGGCTGGAGATGGCAGTACAAAGAAAGGTAATGTAAGACACAGCAGGACCTTTCCTAGAGGTTTGTAGCTTTCGCTTTGTGCTTCTCGCTAGGGAATTCTAGCCAGGAGGCAAAGGCGCTGCATGGACTAGTACAGCTGATGAGCTCTCCCCTATCACCCTTTCAGGGAGCCTTCCCGGGAAGCGCCTCTTTCCCCAAAGCAGCCTTTCCTCCAGGAGCCAAGGTGGGCTCACGGTGCCGGCCGAAGGGAGGGAGAAGAGCAAGTTGCCTGCGAGGTGAGAGCCCTGGGCAGGCGGACTGGACTAATAGTGTGCTGTGGGACTTGTGGGAGGGAGATGTGTCACTGGGACACAAAGTCCTTCCGAACTCGGAAGGGTTGTTACCACCTGGCCCCGTGCCCTGTGCTTTCTTGCTGTACGGCAAGTGTGTAGCCAGGTTTTTGTGAGACTCGTCTGTCAGGCTCATTTTCCTCTTCTTCTTGTTTCCAGGTCCGAATTCAAGCTCCTTCCAAGACCTCCACCTTCTAGAGTGGCCCGCGCACCTGTTATCACCAGCGCAAAGAAAAGCGCAGAAGAAGAAGTGGCTGGAGATGGCAGTACAAAGAAAGGTAACGTAAGACACAGCAGGACCTTTCCTAGAGGATTGTAGCTTTCGCTTTGTGCTTCTCGCTAGGGAATTCTAGCCAGGAGGCAAAGGCGCTGCATGGACTAGTACAGCTGATGAGCTCTCCCCTATCACCCTTTCAGGGAGCCTTCCCGGGAAGCGCCTCTTTCCCCAAAGCAGCCTTTCCTCCAGGAGCCAAGGTGGGCTCACGGTGCCGGCCGAAGGGAGGGAGAAGAGCAAGTTGCCTGCGAGGTGAGAGCCCTGGGCAGGCGGACTGGACTAATACTGTGCTGTGGGACTTGTGGGAGGGAGATGTGTCGCTGGGACACAAAGTCCTTCCGAACTCGGAAGGGTTGTTACCACCTGGCCCCGTGCCCTGTGCTTTCTTGCTGCACGGCAAGTGTGTAGCCAGGTTTTTGTGAGACTCGTCTGTCAGGCTCATTTTCCTCTTCTTCTTGTTTCCAGGTCCGAATTCAAGCTCCTTCCAAGACCTCCACCTTCTAGAGTGGCCCGCGCACCTGTTATCACCAGCGCAAAGAAAAGCGCAGAAGAAGAAGTGGCTGGAGATGGCAGTACAAAGAAAGGTAATGTAAGACACAGCAGGACCTTTCCTAGAGGTTTGTAGCTTTCGCTTTGTGCTTCTCGCTAGGGAATTCTAGCCAGGAGGCAAAGGCGCTGCATGGACTAGTACAGCTGATGAGCTCTCCCCTATCACCCTTTCAGGGAGCCTTCCCGGGAAGCGCCTCTTTCCCCAAAGCAGCCTTTCCTCCAGGAGCCAAAGTGGGCTCACGGTGCCGGCCGAAGGGAGGGAGAAGAGCAAGTTGCCTGCGAGGTGAGAGCCCTGGGCAGGCGGACTGGACTAATAGTGTGCTGTGGGATTTGTGGGAGGGAGATGTGTCGCTGGGACACAAAGTCCTTCCGAACTCGGAAGGGTTGTTACCACCTGGCCCCGTGCCCTGTGCTTTCTTGCTGCACGGCAAGCGTTTAGCAGCATTTGGTGAGACTCTCCTGCCATGTTCATCTTCTTGTTTCCAGGCCAAGCCTTCGGATGGCACCTACAAGGCAAACTTTGAAAACCTCCACTCTTCTCACAAAGTCCTCCCATAAGAGGAAGTCAGCAGAAGGGGAGAGTACGGCCACAAAGATTAGCAGGAGGAAGCGCCTGACTTACTGGGAGACACTAAAGGAATTAGGTTTGTTCCATTTTGAGCAGGGAAGGATAAAGGGAGAGTGGACTTACTGCCAGTCTAGTGGCTGATTATAGAGAAGACAGAGATTTCTCAGGGGTACGCGGGGAGGGGTCGAGAGGCAACAGACAGAGGCTGCAGGAGGAGCAACATACAAAGAAAAAAAAGTCACAGGAAGGTCATTCAAACATTAGAAGATGCTGCCAGGAGAGGCAGTGGCTGGACGTGACTCTGAGGATGCTGATCTAAGTTAGCCCTGCTTTCTGAAGAGGTTTCTCGTTTCACCCTATCAGGGAGCCTTCCTCTAACCCCTGCCTGCAAGCGACTCCTTGCTCGAAAGAGGATAACGCCTCAGGAGTTAGCGGATAGAGCTAAGGTTGTTAAGGAAGAACTGAGGAAGAACGCCTATAGAGAAGAGTCTCCTGTGAGGTGAGAGCCTTGGGCAATACTGTGCTTGTACTTGGGCAGAGATGTTTCCCTCGGGCACAAGGTCTCTCTCTGAGCTCTGGCAGCTTATTGCCGCTTGTCACAATGACCCGTGTGTGCTTGCTGCACGGCAGGCAAGCGCGGAGCAGGTTTCCGTGAGACTCTCCGGTCTGCTCCATCTTCATCTTCTCCTTCTTTCCAAGCCTGAGCTTGAGATGGCACCTCAAAGAGCGGGCTCCAAACCTGCCATCCTCCGTGCTACACCCGCCCAAGGTAGTAAGCCACAGCAAGAAGAGCGCACGGCCACTAAGGTCACGAGGGGACAGGCACACATGACGGTCAAGGAGATGCTGGGAGACCTGAGTTTGTTCATTCTTAAGAAGAGGGGGCCTTGGGCGGTGGGGGGAGCACCGTACTGCTGTCTTCAGCTACCCAGTGGGCGGTTTCTCGTGATTCATCCTTTCAGGGAGTCCCGCTAAGTGCCTCCTTGCTCTAAAGAGGCTTCATCTTCAAGAGCGGTCACAAATTCACGTGCTGCCCACCCTCAAGGAAGAAGCAAGGGAGAGGGCCAACAGAGCAGTGCCTTCTGTCAGGTGAGACTCTTGGAGAAGCCCCGTGTTTCTGTACTTGTGTGAGGGAGATGTTTCCCCAGCACACAGAGTCTGTACTAACTCTGGAAGGTCATTAGCACCTGTCCCAAGTGGTGGGCAGAGCTGCCTTTTCTTGTTGGGTGGGAAGTGGGTCACAGGTTTTTATGAGACTCCCACGTGAGCTTCTGTTTCACAGAGCTCTTTGCGAACTAAGTGCAAGTAACCACTCTAGAGGCTTGGGACCTTTTCTGCGTTCCTTTTGCGCTGAAAGGAACTTGATCCTTTTGAGTCACGAGAGCCGTCTTCAGGATCTAGAAGCGTCTCATGACAAGGGGAGAAGTCAAAATGCTCTCTTGATCGCTTCTCAACAGGGCAAATGTCTGAGCAATGACACTGCTCCTGTTCTTGTTCTCTTTTTCTTGAAGAGACGGCCCAGGCCTGACCTTCCTGCACTATACTAGGGGAGCGTTGGGGCACATCTGAGTGTTGAGCACAAGATGGACAGCAAAGTCATCCCAGACTCACATGAACTTGTCTCCTTGTGCACTTTCAGATTACCACCATGTCCCAGCAGCTCCCGAGGGCAGGAAACCCCTGAAGCCCTACACCAGGCAGCACACCCGGTTTGTGAAGAATGTCCACGAGCAGGACAGGTATGTTGTATGGGCTGCTTGGTACGATCCTTGGGTCAGATCGGAGACAGCTCTAGGAACAAGCTTGAACGGATACTGAGGAGTGACCCCTTCCTACGTGCTCGTTGTAACACGCGGTGACTTCTTTTGGCTCTTACTTTCAAAGATGCCAGTTGCTAGAGTCTCGGAAAACACTTTAGAAACCTTTCTGTGGGCATTATTTATCCTAGAAATGTTAATTGTGAGGCTTTTGTGGGATAGAAAACGTGCAGTTTCCTCGTAGATCACTGATCGTTTAGATCATTGGTCAAAGTAGAAGGGCGTCTCAGTTGGGCCTTGAGAGCAAAACACTGCTGATGGAAAGGCTCAAAGAGAAGGGGCAGAGGAGAGCATGGGCACTAGCTACCCCTCGAAAAAGAAAAAGAAAAAGAAAAAGAAAAAGAAAAAGAAAAAGAAAAAGAAAAAGAAAAAGAAAAAGAAAAAGAAAAAGAAAAAGAAAAAGAAAAGGAAAAAGAAAAAGAAAAGGAAAAGAAGAAAGAGAAAAATTGAGACTAATACTGCATGCTATTGCCTTTCTGTGGCCCTCCAGGAAACGTGCTTCCGCTGCCTGCAGGAGGAGCAAAGAATCTTCTGGGCTTCTGTGGCTGCAGATATACAAAGGAAAGAAAAGGAAGAAAGAAAGAGATGGCAAAAAAGGCGGAAAGCAATCTAAAATCTAAAATGGAAGCAGCATTCAAAGAAAGAGTATGTTATCCTTTGCCCTTTCCCGTTCAAGTGTTTCCTTGCCCGAGAGAGATGAGTGGGACAGCTTTCCAGCAGAAGGGCATTGGTGTTACCTGCTGCTGACTGGAATGCCCAGCCAGTGGCAAGGAGTTCTGAGGTCACCGGGATACCTGGGACCTCTGGGACAGAACCTGGGCTAAGGGCGGATGTCCTGGCCCTAGGGGCCTTTAGCGTGCTCCCAGGGTAAAGGGAAAGGTTTCTCTTGGAGCTATGTCAAGGGCCCTCCTAAACATCTGCAAGTATAAATATATGCTTTTATCCCGCTGTATGGATGTATGCATTTACACATGTAGAACTAAGCGAGACAGAGACATCTCATTTTATTACCTTTTTCTCTCTCTCTCTCCCTTTTATATATATATATATATATAAATGGAGAACACATCTATAAAAGCATATATTTATCTACATTTTATATGTATATACAGATATACCCCCACTTTTATCATCCATTGCCCTCCGAGCAATGCCTACTATGCACTTCGAGGTGTACTCAGTTCCCCACCATTTCCCTCCATCTGTTCCCAATGCTTCAAGTGCTGCTGCTGAAGAATGAAATGCAGAGGTTTCCCTCTGCCACAGACTCACTTCCCTATCCGGCAGTCACAGTGCCACTTCAACAAGAGAGCAGAATCGCAACGGCCAGAGAGAGGAGAAGGCTGAAAACACTTGAGAAGAGGAGTTGAGAAGAGGCCTTTCTACAAAGCTCCGCCTGCCCCTCCGTGCCTCCCCCCCCGCCCCCCCCGCCCCCTTTCCTCATAGCTGCTGGGAGACACAGAAGGCTCAAAGAGGGCTAGCTAAACCGTAACCAGTGGGCTTAGAAACACCATCTTACACATTGGCCTTTTCTGTCCAACTGTTTCCCGCCTGCGAGAGGGAAGCTAGTCAGTTTTGCAGCAGGCAGCTAGCTGACCCAGCGATGATCTCCTCCTTCTCTCGCCTGCCCATGGTTGCCCCCTTGAGACCTCGCCTGCTGAGGGCTGCGCACTGCTCCTGGGGGGCAAATGCGGCACATACAAATGGCAGCCCCACCATCTCTCTGCTGCACCTGGCCAGGCAGTTCCATGGTGGGAGCCAGCGCCAGAGGCACAGACAGCTGGGCGCTGCAGCCGCTGCTGCAACTCTCCTCACCAAGCCCCTGGGTAGGAGGCTTTGGAGACAGCTCCGCCCCCATCCCCCCAGCGCTCCCTCGGCTGGTGCTGGCGTAGACTGGGGGCTGCCAGAGAGGACTTGAACGTGGGCCTGGGGACTGGGGCCATCCTCAGCATGACTGGGTCTCTGGGTCTGACCCCATCCTGCAAGGCAAAGGTGGCCCCTTGGCACCGGGGGCCTTGACTGTAGGGCTGAGACCACCCTGACACACGCTTTCTGCCTCTTCTTTCCCAAGCCCTATCCTCAAGGGGCACGAGACCCCCTTCAGCACCTGGAAACGACTCCACATTTTCCCACATGTAATGTCTGCAGCGGCAGCTGTGGGGGCAGCCGCCTCCGAAGCCCAGCAGGCAGTGAGCAGGCTCCAGGCACGGGCGCTCAGCCCCTGCGGAGCTCGGCAGCAGAGAGGGCACTGCCGTTCCTGGAGCTCTCAGGGAGGACACAGACACACTGTGAGAAGTGTGAGAAGCTGACTCTGCCAGCACCATTGCTCCTGCCCCGCCGACTGCAGCGCCGCTGACTCCCCTGCTACGTGTAAAGCCTGCCCAAGGTAGTAAGCTGCAGGAAGAGGAGAGTAAGGTCATTAGGGGACAGGAACATGTGACGCGCAAGGAGACACGGGGAGAACTGGCTTTGTCCAGTTACATGGGAATGAGCACAGCTGACAGTGTCAGGGCTATCCGGGACCGTCGGATGTCTGGGCAGCCTCCACTCAGCGGACAGCATTCCCGCACTCTGCCTGGGTGGCAAGGGACAAGCCAAGCCACTCTCAGGTGGCGTATGGCACCCCCCCCCCCCGAGCTTGGCCTTCCCCACCATCAGAGCAGTCCTCTGCACAGGTGCCTTTAGCACTCTGTGTTAAAGCTGCTGAAGCAGCGGAGCACCAAGGACTGAGACTCAGTACAGAGGACTGAGACTCAGAGGACTGAGCCAGTCCTAAGCAGAGGCCTAGCGTTAGGACGCTTTGGTCGCTGCTTCTGATGGGTCTGGATAAGGAGGCAAATCCCACCTGCTCCTAGAGAGCTTGAGGACAAAGGGGCCGAGGCAGGAGTAGAACCTTTTGTCACTGCTGGTGGTTGAAGGGATGCCCAAACAGGGAGGATAGTGCTAGCGCAACAATAATTAACCTGCCAACTGGCAGAGGGGTGATGCAGGCTGATCTGAGAAGTGCTGTGGTCGTGCTGTGGTCACTGGAAAAACCAGGGAAGAGGTGACCTGCTGCGTAACACAAAGGCCCAAAGCCACGTGTGTGTGGCAGTGATGCACTGGAAGCGCCTCTTCCCTCCACCCCACGTGCATGTGGCAGGTACACGCTGGGAGATCCCTCCCACTCCCTGTTTGTGGCAGTTCTGTGCTGGGGGCGTCTCTTCCTCCTCCGCCCACCCCATCTGTGGGGCAGGGGCACATTGGGAGCTGCCTTCCACACCCCCCATCCTGTGTGTGGAAGGCACACGCTGTGACCTTCCCCCCACCACACACCTGGCACATGCGCATTGGCCCCTCCCTCGGCCCACGCCCATGCTTTGCACAGCGTCTACCCATGCACGTGTGTGACATGTCTTGCGCAGTCTTTCCTCCTGGCGGGGGTGTCACCAAGGGGGTGCCCCCTCCGAGGGCTGTGCGTTAAGGGGACTTGTATCGCCAGCGCCGGGAGCACAAATGCCTCTGGCAGATCCAGCCCTCTGTTGGTGTCCCAGCCTTCCCTGCCACAAACCGCCCCAGAACCCTGGGCCAGACCCCCCACCCAGCAGAGGCTGGTCACCTTCCTCTAGGTCCAAGCAAAGAGGAAGGAGCAAGGACGCCTGAGCCTGGGCTTTCCCTCTTCCGCTTCCTCCTACTAGTTGATTCATTTGCTGGGGTAGCGCAGGCTTTCTGGTTGTACACGGTGCTCTGTAGCACGCGAGTCAGTTAAGAACTGATGCTCAGGAAATGTGGTGGGAGCAGTATAGGTGGGTAGTTCCAGAATACTTATACACCTGAATAAGCTTCCTCAGTGATAGTTCCTTCATGCACGGTAATGCTGGTCGTGGAAATCTCCCTGCGGAATGCGTCCCTGACACAGGGGACAGGAAGCAGGATTTCTCATCAACCACTTGGAAGCCCAATTGCATTGCGCGGTGAGGAAGGACGTCGTTCAGCTTGTTCTCCGTACAGGTGGTGTCATTTCCAAGCTGTTTGGGAAGCCACGTGCAAGTGCTCTTGTGTCTGTCTCAGCACAAGACCCGAGCCAGTCAGCAGCAGCAGCAGCAGCGTTTACCATTGCCGTCACCTGGCTTAAAGCAGATTGATTCAGGTGCCAGGGAGCCATGTGTCCCAAGAGGATGGGATTGCTCTAGTTTCTGCCTCTTTCTTTAAGTTGAGAATTTCTTGCCCTTTCACCAAACAAAACTCTAATTGCAAAATATGCCGGGCAGGGCCCTCAGCTACCGAATGGCCCGTTTTCTCCTTCCTCCCTCAGGAAAGTTTAGCACTGCCGAGGACCTGGAATGCTTCTAGGTTTTACTGGAGCTGTGGGATAGGAAATTGTAAAGAAAGAGGGTAAGGGCAGTTGCCTGGGATGCAGCAGTCCTGAGTTCAGACGCTTGCCTACAGCAGATTTCCTGGCCAGCCTGACAAAGTTCCCTCAGGCAGATCTAAAGAGACCTTGAAGCACCTAATTCTCTTGGATTTCAGAGGCACCTGACAGTCACCTCCTTCCCTGTGAGGCTCTGGAGCTGCTTTCCCGGCTCCCCATCAGATTGGATTTCATAGCCCTCCCGAGTCTGCTGGAGGTCACGCGCATGGTTGCATGGTTACATGGTTACAGTCAGGTGCCCTGGAGGAGTGGCAAGGACCAAGAGAGTCCCCAGAGAGATCAAGGTCAGCTAGTACTTCTTTTCCGGCACGCGGAATGAGCACGCGGCTTTTGTCCAAGCTATTCATGCATAGTCTGGGGGCTCCGCTTAGGCTTACACCGATTTCCCAAAGAGTGGCTGCCAGTTTAGAAAGCAAATCAGTTTTCCATAAAAAGTGGGAAGCTTGATTTAGGGCTTCTCTGTGTTAATGGCAGCTGGCTTTTCCAGTGCTGAGACCTTTTCCATGCTGCAAGCAGAAAGTACCTGTCCAGCTCCAGCACCGGTTTGATTTCTAGGAAGGGTACGTGAACGTGACCGGGATTGCTAAATTGAGCGTGGAAGCTGCTGCTTATGCCTGAGCTGTCGGTGACTGTAACGGACTTCAGTTCTTCGCCGTGTCAGCTAACTCGTTAAAGCTTTCCTTCCAGACAGTCCCGTCTCTGGATGACTCTGACGAAGAAACTGGGCTGAGATCCAGGAGCAATCCACGTGCTCCGGAGATCCAGGTCCCTGGTTGGGCCAGGGTTGTGCTGTGACTTAAGACAGACAGTTCAAATGACTGCTGTCAAGGGGACTGGTCTCTTAAGTACCAACCAACAGTGCGGTCCTCTAATGTCCCCATCAGGACTCAAAGGGCAGACTAACCCCCAGCTGGGAAACTCGGCTTCTCCAGGCTGTCGTCATTCAGATGCAGTCCGCAAAACTTGTGGCACGTTCAAATAACTGAACGCGTCTGAAAACCAGCTCTTTCCCTCTTCATAGCTCCCCGTCCTCCTCCCTGCCACGGGGTACCGTCTTGGGCAAAGTTGTCAGAATGGCTTTTGTTTGCAAGCAGGTAGATACCAGGTTAAACTTGGGTGTTTGCCTTTGTCCTCCTTTTTGCTTACAACTCGCCTTGCTTGTGCCTGCGCCAAGGGGTCTGCAAAGTTTATGTCTGGATTTCTTTTGCGTATCCTCTATTGCTTAAGTCTCAGGGCCAAGCAACCTTGCAGAAGCTGGACCGCTTAAAAAGGAACAGTGGTTTTGTGCTTCAAGCCCGAACGCGCCCGCCCCCCGCCCCCCCCTCTTCCCCCCACGTTATTTTCCTGCATGTAGATGTGGGGCAGCCACACAGGACGGAACTTGGTGAGCCAGAAAACAGGAGGAAAGCTTTGTTCTTCTTGACACACTGCTCCCTGCCCTGACTCTTCCATTGCAGAGGTGTCCAAGAGGGAAACTGTCCTTCCTGCAGGGTTGCTCACTACAGCAGGGGCTAGAGACCTGGTGCTTTTTGAAGGCTCATGTGTGACTGAGAAGTACCCAGAGAGGGCTGTAAGTCAAAGCTTTTGACGGTCCCTGTGGTGAAAGGGAGTAACTGTTCCTCAGGGTGACAGAGGAAACCTCTCGGCTCCTTCGCCAGGCTGTGCTATTTCCATGCCTGTGGCCTAATGAAACACCAACCAGCATCAGCCCTTCCTTCCCAAGAGGCTGCATGAGCAGAGCTGACAACGCAGGCCAATTTACTTATTCCCTCCACCGGGGGGAGTGGGGAGAGGAGGAGGAAAGCAGCTCCCCAAAATAGCCAGTGCCACCTCCCTGTCCGCTGTAGGGCGTGACCTGGCAGGGTCTCCCCGAGGCCGGTCAGGGCCCTGCAGCCCCTCTGTGTGTGGCAAGGTCTGAGGTCACAGTGGGGCCACTCGCGCATCACAGGGAGCCACAGCTCCCCTCTCCCCACGGTGCCCCTGGCCTCTGCCCACACTTCACTGCGAGGCCTGCAGGATCCCGGTCGCTAGCGGCTGCTCTCTGTCCTGCTTTTCTCCTCCTCAGGAGCTGCTTTGCCGAGGGACGGAGAAGGCAAAGGGAGGCAGTGGGCTAGCGGTGGAGGGCCATTGGGTGAAGCGTAGGAGGGGAGAAAGAGGAGGAGACTGGAGAGGAGGAAGCTCCTTTCCCCCCCCTCCTTCTGCTGGTGTTAACCTAGAGAGAGGGTGCGAAAAGGTGGAAGGCATGGAGCCTGACCTGTTTCCAACGCTCCGCAACCTCACCACCGATGGTAAGGCCTTCAGGAGTGCCTAAGAGCAGCTGTGGAGATCCTGGAGCCTGTGGGGGAGGTCTGGGCAGGACTGGGAGGTGCAAAGAGAGTCCTTCACTGGCTTGGGGGTCAATTTGGCAGCCAGGATTCCTGGGTTCTGTTCCAAAATCTGCCCCTGCCTTCCAGTGACACCACCAGGCAGAAGCTACCGGCACCGTGGGAGGGCTGATGCTTGCCTCCGAGCAGGGGCTGGCCACCCTGAGCTCCCCGCTGGGAGAAAGGGTTGGCGCTGCCCTGGTGGAAGTGCCACCAGGGGGGTCTGTGCATGCAGGGGTCAAATGCGGGTGGAACTGGCCCCTGCAGGAGACAAACCTGGGCATTCCCTGAGCCTCTGAGACTCAGGTGCACTCAGTGGGCACAAGTCTGTGAAGTGACACGCTGTACGTTTGACTGAGCGCTCTCAAGAGCACTCTGAGCTCTCTTTTTCTGCTTGGGACCTCTCCTGCTGCGGTCAGAATGAGGCTGGTAGTCCAACGTCAGTCAAAATCTTGGCTCTGCAGCCCCTCCCTGGGGTGCTTTTTATTTGAGAGGGCGCGGGAGGAGGCAAGGCTGTCTGATTGCGCTTGCATCCGTTGTCTCCCCGGTTAGGAGTGAGCAGAATCGTTGCGAGCTTGCTGACTTACAGCACGTACGTCTCTTGCTTGCTTTCCAGGCATCGTTGCTATCTGGGGGGCTGTGTCGGATTACATTTTCCGAGAACTTATTCTGAGCAAGGTATCCTCTTTCTCCCCTCAAATTCTGGTGATGTGTGTAGCCCTGACACCCCTGTGCCACCAAGTGCCATAATACTCCCCCTCCTTTTCAGGCAGAAAAGACAGGCCAGCAGTGCGCTTGACTGCGCTTGACCAGTGTGGCACAGAGCAGCTTCTCTGTCAGTTGAGAGAAAGAAAAAAGGCCAGCTCCAGCAGAAGGGAGTGCTGGACACTTTCTGGGGCTTCTCTAGGCCCCACTGCCAGGGTGGAAGGACCAAGCCCAGACAGCCTTGGGCACTTTTGGGGGTCTGTCCCAGTTGTTGGACGCCCCCTGGATCTGAGCTAGCAAAGGGAAGTTGCTCTGCTTCTGCTTCACCCGCTGTCTGTTAGAGCCGGGGGGAGGCAGGAGAGGACAAGACTCCACATCTTCTCCAAAGCTCTCCCAAGTGAGGGAGCCCCTTTGTACCTCTGGAGCGGGGGCAAGGCACCAAGCACCACGGCCACGCTCTGACAAGCCATCCGTCAGCTTGCCTGCCTAAACAAATACGTTTTCTTCCTGCCCTTCTCTTCTGTCCGCAGGCTGTCAGAATGGAAATAGGGACGTTCTACTTTCTTGACCAAGACGTCTGTACGAAAAAACGTGCCCCTTTGACTGTTCGGAGGCCTATGTTTCATCTCTCTGAGTTTTTTGCACAGTCATTAGGGCTCAGACCTGCCAGCAAAGACATTTCTGGTAAGCAGACCGATTAAACCCTTTGCCTTGCCTTGCAGCGTTATGTGGAGCATACGCTCCCTGTGGTCTAGCCGTGGCTGATGGATTTACAGAGGTCCTTCAGGAGGTCCTGAGGACAACTTCAGCTTTTGAAAAACAAAGAGCCACCAAGTAGCACAAAGTTAGGCTATCTGCTTTGGAACTGCTTTTACAAGTGGCTGTGAATTTAGAGAAAGCTAGTGCTCTCTAAGGCCGTCCACCTCGTACAGGGAACTGGCCCCGTTCTCCCTGACTTGTCCTGCAACCCTCTTCTGTTGTTTTCTAGGTTTCTCGCAAACTGTTCCTCTCAACTCTGCTCTGATAACCTTGGGCACCTGCTACCCTCAGCACATAGTGGAAGCTTGCATCCACGAGACCCTGCTTTTTTTCTCTCGGGTCATAGCAAACGGCAAGGATGCTGACTTTGTTTTCAAAAATATTGGCGTTCTGGTTATCAGAGAAAAGAAAGTGAAAATGAGGTTTTACAAGGACTTTCTTCAGACCGTGGATAGGACTGGATACCTGCTGCAATCTCTTCTCTCTGTAAGCTGGTCGTTTTTGCGGGGCTCCTTGCAGTTATTTTCAAATCCTGTCAAAGCGCCATTGGTCTGATTGCCATTGGCCCGCCAGGACCCAGCTGACCACACGGGCTCAGCATGTTCTGCAATACTGCAAGCTCTCTGTAGATTTACTCTCCAGTGTTCGGTGGTCTTTGCGACACGGAAGAGGTGTCTTGGGTCAGACCAAAGATCTGAGTAGCCCTCTCTCCCGTGGTGTTTCCCATTCTCTTCCCCACACGCACCTTGCAGAAAGCCATGGCGTAGAGACCCTTTGTGTTGCTAATACGCGGGGATCTGTCTCTGTCACTGTTGCAGACTCCGTGGACAACGGATTCAGTCATACAAAGCAGCGAGGCCACTGTATTTCAGATGCGTTCTGTTGGTGTCTTCACGTTTCCAAAGTGAGTATGTTTCCTTCTGTAGCCCTTGGCAGACTAAGCTGGCAGCTTCTTGGCTCCTGAATGGCAGCAGCGCATTTCCAAGGCTTGTCTACTTGTGAAGTTATTCAAAACTAACTCTTTCTGCGGTACGGTTCCCAGGTAACTCCATGCCTGTGACAGAGAGAGGAGCTAAGGCAACCTTCCCTCCCCCCCCCCCCAGTTTCACCCGATTGCCCTCTTAGAAGGTGGCTCAAAGGGCAGATCCATACAAGTCATCTGCTTGTGACATGCCCACATCTTTTTGTGAGACTCTAGCAAATAAACGTTATCATAATGCCGCCTTCTTGGGTCAGAGGTGTACAGGAGGAGGAGAGATTTCTCAGCACAACGTCCAGGGGGGTCTGTGCGGAGATGCCTGCAAACTGGATCCAGTGCTGCTAAGAAGTTCCATTAATGACCTAGGCGACTGACATTACTCTACCCAAAGGCAATGCCATGACGCTACTCTGGGAGGGTCCGAAAGTGGGCTCAAGGGCAAGATTAGAATTCAATTGCATCGTGGCAAATGGGAGAAAAAGAGCACGTTCTCCGCAAACTTGATGAACAACAGGCAAGCGCTGGGCTAGAACTGCAAGAAAGCGCACCGGTGTTAGAATACGCTTTCTCACAGTAAGGCCATCAAAGCACCTGAGCAGCCTAACAAAGATGCTTCTGCCTCTCCAGGCACTGGAGTTCTTTACAGTGCAGCTCAGGTTCTGAATATAGCCCCCCAACACACAGAACATTGCATATTCTGCTTTGGAAAACTATGGGCTTCCCAAAAGCCCTGAAGTACCCACGCAACCAGATTGCTAGAGCAAGCTACCAAGGGAACTGGAGCCCTGTGTTCAAACGGAGGTTGTCCGCTTGTTTCCAGGTTCGAGCTCGAGCTACCACCAAGGAGAAGAGGCACAAAATTGGCCCCTGTGTCCATAAAGCCCGGAGCAGAACGGGCTGCGGAAGAAGACACTGATGGTCACGACAGCAAACAAGGTAACGCAAGAGCAGACACATGAGCGGGCTTTGTACACTTTCGTCTTGTCCTTCCTGCTGCGGGTTTTGAGACACCTTGCAAATGCAGTGCACGGGCTAGGACAACGCACCTGTGGCGAGACTGCCTCCCCATCACGACAAAGCTCAAGAAACACAGTACACATCAAGCTCTGAGGACAGCCCAGCACTCCAAACTGCAGTTGGCAGGGCTGCCCTCTCCTCCCTCACAGACATTGCAAACTGCCCTTTGGTTTGCAATAGAGAAGAGTAAAACTGTAGGCAGGTCCCATCAGCCTTCCGGGGGACAAATTCTACCTTGAGCGGTAAGGTATGCAAGGGGTCATCGACCCGCCGTCACGAACACTGGTTGCCTTCACTTCCTGAGAAGAGGGGTCTAGGACTGAATATGCTGCTAGCAAGTTTGTGTATATGAGAGTGATGCAGACAAGCCAATGCTGCTCCCCTCGTGTGAAGTTATTCCCCTAAAAGAGAATACGTCAGCTCCTGAAAATGCCCATGCTCCAAACCCTTTGAAGAACAGGAACTAGAGAAAGCAGACAAAGGGCAGCGCCCCAGGGAATAATGCTGCGCTGTGGACATTAAGAGGAAACGAGGCAGTTGCACCAGCAACGTGCGAAAGAGACCAAAGACCTCTTCAGAGGCACGCCTCGGAGGGAATGCAGATTGCTGCCACAGTTTTCCAAGAGGCGGGAGCAGATGTGACCGGTGTTCTAGTTCAAACGGACCCTGAGCGCCTGTTCTAATGAGCTCTCTCTGGTCATCCTTTCAGGGAGCCTTCCCGGGAAGCGCCTGCTTTCCCAACACAACGGTTCTTCCAGGAGCCAAGGTGGGCTCACGGTGCCGGCCAAAGGGAGGGAGAAGAGCAAGTCGCCTGCGAGGTGAGAGCCCTGGGCAGGCGGATTGGACTAATAGTGTGCTGTGGGACTTGTGGGAGGGAGATGTGTCGCTGGGACACAAAGTCCTTCCGAACTCGGAAGGGTTGTTACCACCTGGCCCCGTGCCCTGTGCTTTCTTGCTGCACGGCAAGTGTGTAGCCAGGTTTTTGTGAGACTCGTCTGTCAGGCTCATTTTCCTCTTCTTCTTGTTTCCAGGTCCGAATTCAAGCTCCTTCCAAGACCTCCACCTTCTAGAGTGGCCCGCGCACCTGTTATCACCAGTGCAAAGAAAAGCGCAGAAGAAGAAGTGGCTGGAGATGGCAGTACAAAGAAAGGTAATGTAAGACACAGCAGGACCTTTCCTAGAGGTTTGTAGCTTTCGCTTTGTGCTTCTCGCTAGGGAATTCTAGCCAGGAGGCAAAGGCGCTGCATGGACTAGTACAGCTGATGAGCTCTCCCCTATCACCCTTTCAGGGAGCCTTCCCGGGAAGCGCCTCTTTCCCCAAAGCAGCCTTTCCTCCAGGAGCCAAGGTGGGCTCACGGTGCCGGCCGAAGGGAGGGAGAAGAGCAAGTTGCCTGCGAGGTGAGAGCCCTGGGCAGGCGGACTGGACTAATAGTGTGCTGTGGGACTTGTGGGAGGGAGATGTGTCACTGGGACACAAAGTCCTTCCGAACTCGGAAGGGTTGTTACCACCTGGCCCCGTGCCCTGTGCTTTCTTGCTGCACGGCAAGTGTGTAGCCAGGTTTTTGTGAGACTCGTCTGTCAGGCTCATTTTCCTCTTCTTCTTGTTTCCAGGTCCGAATTCAAGCTCCTTCCAAGACCTCCACCTTCTAGAGTGGCCCGCGCACCTGTTATCACCAGCGCAAAGAAAAGCGCAGAAGAAGAAGTGGCTGGAGATGGCAGTACAAAGAAAGGTAACGTAAGACACAGCAGGACCTTTCCTAGAGGATTGTAGCTTTCGCTTTGTGCTTCTCGCTAGGGAATTCTAGCCAGGAGGCAAAGGCGCTGCATGGACTAGTACAGCTGATGAGCTCTCCCCTATCACCCTTTCAGGGAGCCTTCCCGGGAAGCGCCTCTTTCCCCAAAGCAGCCTTTCCTCCAGGAGCCAAGGTGGGCTCACGGTGCCGGCCGAAGGGAGGGAGAAGAGCAAGTTGCCTGCGAGGTGAGAGCCCTGGGCAGGCGGACTGGACTAATACTGTGCTGTGGGACTTGTGGGAGGGAGATGTGTCGCTGGGACACAAAGTCCTTCCGAACTCGGAAGGGTTGTTACCACCTGGCCCCGTGCCCTGTGCTTTCTTGCTGCACGGCAAGTGTGTAGCCAGGTTTTTGTGAGACTCGTCTGTCAGGCTCATTTTCCTCTTCTTCTTGTTTCCAGGTCCGAATTCAAGCTCCTTCCAAGACCTCCACCTTCTAGAGTGGCCCGCGCACCTGTTATCACCAGCGCAAAGAAAAGCGCAGAAGAAGAAGTGGCTGGAGATGGCAGTACAAAGAAAGGTAATGTAAGACACAGCAGGACCTTTCCTAGAGGTTTGTAGCTTTCGCTTTGTGCTTCTCGCTAGGGAATTCTAGCCAGGAGGCAAAGGCGCTGCATGGACTAGTACAGCTGATGAGCTCTCCCCTATCACCCTTTCAGGGAGCCTTCCCGGGAAGCGCCTCTTTCCCCAAAGCAGCCTTTCCTCCAGGAGCCAAAGTGGGCTCACGGTGCCGGCCGAAGGGAGGGAGAAGAGCAAGTTGCCTGCGAGGTGAGAGCCCTGGGCAGGCGGACTGGACTAATAGTGTGCTGTGGGATTTGTGGGAGGGAGATGTGTCGCTGGGACACAAAGTCCTTCCGAACTCGGAAGGGTTGTTACCACCTGGCCCCGTGCCCTGTGCTTTCTTGCTGCACGGCAAGCGTTTAGCAGCATTTGGTGAGACTCTCCTGCCATGTTCATCTTCTTGTTTCCAGGCCAAGCCTTCGGATGGCACCTACAAGGCAAACTTTGAAAACCTCCACTCTTCTCACAAAGTCCTCCCATAAGAGGAAGTCAGCAGAAGGGGAGAGTACGGCCACAAAGATTAGCAGGAGGAAGCGCCTGACTTACTGGGAGACACTAAAGGAATTAGGTTTGTTCCATTTTGAGCAGGGAAGGATAAAGGGAGAGTGGACTTACTGCCAGTCTAGTGGCTGATTATAGAGAAGACAGAGATTTCTCAGGGGTACGCGGGGAGGGGTCGAGAGGCAACAGACAGAGGCTGCAGGAGGAGCAACATACAAAGAAAAAAAAGTCACAGGAAGGTCATTCAAACATTAGAAGATGCTGCCAGGAGAGGCAGTGGCTGGACGTGACTCTGAGGATGCTGATCTAAGTTAGCCCTGCTTTCTGAAGAGGTTTCTCGTTTCACCCTATCAGGGAGCCTTCCTCTAACCCCTGCCTGCAAGCGACTCCTTGCTCGAAAGAGGATAACGCCTCAGGAGTTAGCGGATAGAGCTAAGGTTGTTAAGGAAGAACTGAGGAAGAACGCCTATAGAGAAGAGTCTCCTGTGAGGTGAGAGCCTTGGGCAATACTGTGCTTGTACTTGGGCAGAGATGTTTCCCTCGGGCACAAGGTCTCTCTCTGAGCTCTGGCAGCTTATTGCCGCTTGTCACAATGACCCGTGTGTGCTTGCTGCACGGCAGGCAAGCGCGGAGCAGGTTTCCGTGAGACTCTCCGGTCTGCTCCATCTTCATCTTCTCCTTCTTTCCAAGCCTGAGCTTGAGATGGCACCTCAAAGAGCGGGCTCCAAACCTGCCATCCTCCGTGCTACACCCGCCCAAGGTAGTAAGCCACAGCAAGAAGAGCGCACGGCCACTAAGGTCACGAGGGGACAGGCACACATGACGGTCAAGGAGATGCTGGGAGACCTGAGTTTGTTCATTCTTAAGAAGAGGGGGCCTTGGGCGGTGGGGGGAGCACCGTACTGCTGTCTTCAGCTACCCAGTGGGCGGTTTCTCGTGATTCATCCTTTCAGGGAGTCCCGCTAAGTGCCTCCTTGCTCTAAAGAGGCTTCATCTTCAAGAGCGGTCACAAATTCACGTGCTGCCCACCCTCAAGGAAGAAGCAAGGGAGAGGGCCAACAGAGCAGTGCCTTCTGTCAGGTGAGACTCTTGGAGAAGCCCCGTGTTTCTGTACTTGTGTGAGGGAGATGTTTCCCCAGCACACAGAGTCTGTACTAACTCTGGAAGGTCATTAGCACCTGTCCCAAGTGGTGGGCAGAGCTGCCTTTTCTTGTTGGGTGGGAAGTGGGTCACAGGTTTTTATGAGACTCCCACGTGAGCTTCTGTTTCACAGAGCTCTTTGCGAACTAAGTGCAAGTAACCACTCTAGAGGCTTGGGACCTTTTCTGCGTTCCTTTTGCGCTGAAAGGAACTTGATCCTTTTGAGTCACGAGAGCCGTCTTCAGGATCTAGAAGCGTCTCATGACAAGGGGAGAAGTCAAAATGCTCTCTTGATCGCTTCTCAACAGGGCAAATGTCTGAGCAATGACACTGCTCCTGTTCTTGTTCTCTTTTTCTTGAAGAGACGGCCCAGGCCTGACCTTCCTGCACTATACTAGGGGAGCGTTGGGGCACATCTGAGTGTTGAGCACAAGATGGACAGCAAAGTCATCCCAGACTCACATGAACTTGTCTCCTTGTGCACTTTCAGATTACCACCATGTCCCAGCAGCTCCCGAGGGCAGGAAACCCCTGAAGCCCTACACCAGGCAGCACACCCGGTTTGTGAAGAATGTCCACGAGCAGGACAGGTATGTTGTATGGGCTGCTTGGTACGATCCTTGGGTCAGATTGGAGACAGCTCTAGGAACAAGCTTGAACGGATACTGAGGAGTGACCCCTTCCTACGTGCTCGTTGTAACACGCGGTGACTTCTTTTGGCTCTTACTTTCAAAGATGCCAGTTGCTAGAGTCTCGGAAAACACTTTAGAAACCTTTCTGTGGGCATTATTTATCCTAGAAATGTTAATTGTGAGGCTTTTGTGGGATAGAAAACGTGCAGTTTCCTCGTAGATCACTGATCGTTTAGATCATTGGTCAAAGTAGAAGGGCGTCTCAGTTGGGCCTTGAGAGCAAAACACTGCTGATGGAAAGGCTCAAAGAGAAGGGGCAGAGGAGAGCATGGGCACTAGCTACCCCTCGAAAAAGAAAAAGAAAAAGAAAAAGAAAAAGAAAAAGAAAAAGAAAAAGAAAAAGAAAAAGAAAAAGAAAAAGAAAAAGAAAAAGAAAAGAAGAAAGAGAAAAATTGAGACTAATACTGCATGCTATTGCCTTTCTGTGGCCCTCCAGGAAACGTGCTTCCGCTGCCTGCAGGAGGAGCAAAGAATCTTCTGGGCTTCTGTGGCTGCAGATATACAAAGGAAAGAAAAGGAAGAAAGAAAGAGATGGCAAAAAAGGCGGAAAGCAATCTAAAATCTAAAATGGAAGCAGCATTCAAAGAAAGAGCATGTTATCCTTTGCCCTTTCCCGTTCAAGTGTTTCCTTGCCCGAGAGAGATGAGTGGGATAGCTTTCCAGCAGAAGGGCATTGGTGTTACCTGCTGCTGACTGGAATGCCCAGCCAGTGGCAAGGAGTTCTGAGGTCACCGGGATACCTGGGACCTCTGGGACAGAACCTGGGCTAAGGGCGGATGTCCTGGCCCTAGGGGCCTTTAGCGTGCTCCCAGGGTAAAGGGAAAGGTTTCTCTTGGAGCTATGTCAAGGGCCCTCCTAAACATCTGCAAGTATAAATATATGCTTTTATCCCGCTGTATGGATGTATGCATTTACACATGTAGAACTAAGCGAGACAGAGACATCTCATTTTATTACCTTTTTCTCTCTCTCTCTCCCTTTTATATATATATATATATATATAAATGGAGAACACATCTATAAAAGCATATATTTATCTACATTTTATATGTATATACAGATATACCCCCACTTTTATCATCCATTGCCCTCCGAGCAATGCCTACTATGCACTTCGAGGTGTACTCAGTTCCCCACCATTTCCCTCCATCTGTTCCCAATGCTTCAAGTGCTGCTGCTGAAGAATGAAATGCAGAGGTTTCCCTCTGCCACAGACTCACTTCCCTATCCGGCAGTCACAGTGCCACTTCAACAAGAGAGCAGAATCGCAACGGCCAGAGAGAGGAGAAGGCTGAAAACACTTGAGAAGAGGAGTTGAGAAGAGGCCTTTCTACAAAGCTCCGCCTGCCCCTCCGTGCCTCCCCCCCCGCCCCCCCCGCCCCCTTTCCTCATAGCTGCTGGGAGACACAGAAGGCTCAAAGAGGGCTAGCTAAACCGTAACCAGTGGGCTTAGAAACACCATCTTACACATTGGCCTTTTCTGTCCAACTGTTTCCCGCCTGCGAGAGGGAAGCTAGTCAGTTTTGCAGCAGGCAGCTAGCTGACCCAGCGATGATCTCCTCCTTCTCTCGCCTGCCCATGGTTGCCCCCTTGAGACCTCGCCTGCTGAGGGCTGCGCACTGCTCCTGGGGGGCAAATGCGGCACATACAAATGGCAGCCCCACCATCTCTCTGCTGCACCTGGCCAGGCAGTTCCATGGTGGGAGCCAGCGCCAGAGGCACAGACAGCTGGGCGCTGCAGCCGCTGCTGCAACTCTCCTCACCAAGCCCCTGGGTAGGAGGCTTTGGAGACAGCTCCGCCCCCATCCCCCCAGCGCTCCCTCGGCTGGTGCTGGCGTAGACTGGGGGCTGCCAGAGAGGACTTGAACGTGGGCCTGGGGACTGGGGCCATCCTCAGCATGACTGGGTCTCTGGGTCTGACCCCATCCTGCAAGGCAAAGGTGGCCCCTTGGCACCGGGGGCCTTGACTGTAGGGCTGAGACCACCCTGACACACACTTTCTGCCTCTTCTTTCCCAAGCCCTATCCTCAAGGGGCACGAGACCCCCTTCAGCACCTGGAAACGACTCCACATTTTCCCACATGTAATGTCTGCAGTGGCAGCTGTGGGGGCAGCCGCCTCCGAAGCCCAGCAGGCAGTGAGCAGGCTCCAGGCACGGGCGCTCAGCCCCTGCGGAGCTCGGCAGCAGAGAGGGCACTGCCGTTCCTGGAGCTCTCAGGGAGGACACAGACACACTGTGAGAAGTGTGAGAAGCTGACTCTGCCAGCACCATTGCTCCTGCCCCGCCGACTGCAGCGCCGCTGACTCCCCTGCTACGTGTAAAGCCTGCCCAAGGTAGTAAGCTGCAGGAAGAGGAGAGTAAGGTCATTAGGGGACAGGAACATGTGACGCGCAAGGAGACACGGGGAGAACTGGCTTTGTCCAGTTACATGGGAATGAGCACAGCTGACAGTGTCAGGGCTATCCGGGACCGTCGGATGTCTGGGCAGCCTCCACTCAGCGGACAGCATTCCCGCACTCTGCCTGGGTGGCAAGGGACAAGCCAAGCCACTCTCAGGTGGGTCTCATCCGCGTATGGCACCCCCCCCCCCGAGCTTGGCCTTCCCCACCATCAGAGCAGTCCTCTGCACAGGTGCCTTTAGCACTCTGTGTTAAAGCTGCTGAAGCAGCGGAGCACCAAGGACTGAGACTCAGTACAGAGGACTGAGACTCAGAGGACTGAGCCAGTCCTAAGCAGAGGCCTAGCGTTAGGACGCTTTGGTCGCTGCTTCTGATGGGTCTGGATAAGGAGGCAAATCCCACCTGCTCCTAGAGAGCTTGAGGACAAAGGGGCCGAGGCAGGAGTAGAACCTTTTGTCACTGCTGGTGGTTGAAGGGATGCCCAAGCAGGGAGGATAGTGCTAGCGCAACAATAATTAACCTGCCAACTGGCAGAGGGGTGATGCAGGCTGATCTGAGAAGTGCTGTGGTCGTGCTGTGGTCACTGGAAAAACCAGGGAAGAGGTGACCTGCTGCGTAACACAAAGGCCCAAAGCCACGTGTGTGTGGCAGTGATGCACTGGAAGCGCCTCTTCCCTCCACCCCACGTGCATGTGGCAGGTACACGCTGGGAGATCCCTCCCACTCCCTGTTTGTGGCAGTTCTGTGCTGGGGGCGTCTCTTCCTCCTCCGCCCACCCCATCTGTGGGGCAGGGGCACATTGGGAGCTGCCTTCCACACCCCCCATCCTGTGTGTGGAAGGCACACGCTGTGACCTTCCCCCCACCACACACCTGGCACATGCGCATTGGCCCCTCCCTCGGCCCACGCCCATGCTTTGCACAGCGTCTACCCATGCACGTGTGTGACATGTCTTGCGCAGTCTTTCCTCCTGGCGGGGGTGTCACCAAGGGGGTGCCCCCTCCGAGGGCTGTGCGTTAAGGGGACTTGTATCGCCAGCGCCGGGAGCACAAATGCCTCTGGCAGATCCAGCCCTCTGTTGGTGTCCCAGCCTTCCCTGCCACAAACCGCCCCAGAACCCTGGGCCAGACCCCCCACCCAGCAGAGGCTGGTCACCTTCCTCTAGGTCCAAGCAAAGAGGAAGGAGCAAGGACGCCTGAGCCTGGGCTTTCCCTCTTCCGCTTCCTCCTACTAGTTGATTCATTTGCTGGGGTAGCGCAGGCTTTCTGGTTGTACACGGTGCTCTGTAGCACGCGAGTCAGTTAAGAACTGATGCTCAGGAAATGTGGTGGGAGCAGTATAGGTGGGTAGTTCCAGAATCGTGACCGACCTACTGATTTGGCCTGCTGACCTGCCTGTTCACATGACTGGGTGCGGATTGCGGCTTATTTGTACGACGCAGCCTTGACAGGTCATTCTCCTGAAATGCTGCAAATGTTGGAACTCACTGCTTGCCCTGCCGAAGGATGGATTCTTCTTTCCTTGCTTGCTTGTTTTGCATGCAGACACCAGTTGAGGTGGAGCAGTTACTGAACAGTGGTCGCAGCTATGAAGCTGGCATACTGTGACAATTCACACACCCTTTAGTTCCAAACAGGTCACACACACTTTAGGGAAACTTATGTGGCCTACCGGTGGCGCGGCAGCTGGTGGTGTACTTTATGATTAACCAAACTTGTTGGGCTTCTCTGGGGTACCTGGCGTCTAAATAGTCTTTCTATTGGGATGCCCCCAATTTTTGTATCAGCAGTAAGTGCATCACCAAGAAAAAGCATGCCTTTGGAGTAGCGTGCACGATGGCTGGTGGATTTCTTTTTTTTTTTTTGGTAAAGGGAGAAAAGCAGGGTTGGCCCCGCTTTCTGAAGAGGTTTCTCGTTTCACCCTGTCAGGGAGCCTTCCTCTAGCCCCTGCCTGCAAGCGACTCCTTGCTCGAAAGAGGATAACGCCTCAGAAGTTAGTGGATAGAGCTAAGGTTGTTAAGGACGTTACTGAGGAAGAGCGCCTATAGAGAAGAGTCTCCTGTGAGGTGAGAGCCTTGGGCAATACTGTGCTTGTACTTGGGCAGAGATGTTTCCCTCGGGCACAGGGTCTCTCTCTGAGCTCTGGCAGCTTATTGCCGCTTGTCACAATGACCCGTGTGTGCTTGCTGCACGGCAGGCAAGCGCGGAGCAGGTTTCCGTGAGACTCTCCGGTCTGCTCCATCTTCATCTTCTCCTTCTTTCCAAGCCTGAGCTTGAGATGGCAGTTGCCCTTCACAAGTATGAAGAAAAATGAAAAGAGGGCGGGGGAAGGTGTGAAGTTTCTCAGAGAGCATTTCTTGAGAGAAGAAGGATCTGAGGGCAGGACTAAAGCTAGGTTCTCTACGTACTTTGAAACCGGTTTCCTTGATTCCCAAGTAGATGTTCCTCCACGCCTCTCGTCTGAGCAGATCACACGGCTGCGTTTGCATCGTGCGTGAGGGGCAGATGTAGAATAATAAGCCTTTGCACAGTGATTAAATCTGAGCAGCACCGTCCCTTTTCAAAAGAGATTTTAGGTCTGTGTGTATTTTGTTTTTCTTTCTGTTTAGACAAAAGATGCAGGATAATATGCACAATTTTATTTCACAGTTTGCTCCTACTGCAGCACAGATGACCCCAAACGCCTCTGAAGCTTTCGGGCCTGCAAGCGTACTTCTGAAGTGGTGATGGAAACGATCTCAAGCAAAGAGCTTGTTTGTAGGCACCAGAGCGGGGGGGGGCGCGGGGGTGTGGGGTTGGGTCGGAGGGGGTGGTTCTAACTGCTGCATGAGCTCTCTCACGGCACGTAAGGAGGTAATATCAAAATATCCCAACATGCTCCTGACGATTTCCGCTGGATTATGTGAAGCATAACTGTGTCAGACTCGCGATTTTTTAGGTGTACTTGTCAGCCTTTTTGTGCTGAGCTTGGGTTCTGCAAGTGCTGTGCCTATGAGACGTCTGTTGCCATTAGAAATGACAGCCTTAGCAAACGTGGGTATACAGTATGTGGCTGATGGTGCAGACCTCGTGAGCCACGAGCATGCAGAACACACAGAAGGCTGTCACTCTGTGATCGCCTGTTAAGCCTGGTCTCTGTGTAGGAGTTGTGTTATCTTGCTCGAGAGTATGCAGGGAGGAAGCATCATGCTTGCAGTTGACCTGGCTCTGCCATCCAAACCCCTGAGTGCTGATGCAGAAAGTGCTTTTGGTGGCTGCTTTCAAGGGACTGATTTGGGGCGTGCAAGTGAAACGACTCTTTCTGGATGCAGGCTGCGTGGTTATGGGGGAAAACAGTCCAGCACATGCAGTCCTCAGAATGTGAGAAGTGCTTATCGAGCGGTGTGGTCCGAGCACTTCTGTCCCACAGGTTGTCAGGTTAGCCATCTTTAGGTACCCCTGCTATAGCCCGAATCCCCTTATGAAACAGCATGTGGTATTGGGCTCTCGGAAGACGGTTTGATGACTAGCAAGGGCAGAGAAACCCTATTTGCTCGCCAGACTAAACCATTTTAACGCCAGACCGGTAGGGACAGGGGAGCGTTTCCGTCGAAGCAGCATGTTTCCATTGGACATGGAATGGGGAGCAGATGTACCCCGGGTAGAAAGTAGCTTGTGATTTCTGTATTTGTTGGGTGGTATGGTATGTGTGGTGCAGCTGGGCACGCTGCAAACACAGGTAGAGAAGATCCCTGAAAGAGAAAAACCAAGAGGCGCCAAACAAGCAGTCAGGGCAATGACTGTGGCTGGCTACCACAGAAATGCCACCGTTTGGCTGAGAAATGCTTTCCTTGACAAGCCTTTATCTTCCTTCTGTTCTTAGCCTGAGTGGGTTTAACCTCCCCCCCTTCTCCCTCCCCCCGGACTCTTTTGTCTCCCTTGAGTCGGGTCGGGCGCCATCAGCATTTCTTCTCCCTCGGCCTTGCCTGTTTCATCAGCAGTCCCTCCGGATGCAGTGCAGCTTGGGTTTGCGAGGACTGGGAGGGGCTGCTAGTCTTTGTAGGCTCAAAGGGTATTGTCAGGTATTTACTGAGGAAGCGCCATAAGTCGTATCCCCTTTCCTGTCTGCCCCTCTTTTGGGTGAATTTTGGTGGCTTTTCATATGCAGTTTGTCTGAGTCTTGCTTGTTGTTCCTGGTATGGAAAGAGGAATTTGCATGGGAGCGCGTGTACGGTGCGGACTGTGCATTTGAAAACAATTTCTCCTGCAGGGAACACTGATATGGCAGGGATGCTGCCCGAAGGAAGTTACTGAGCAGGCTTGTGCAGAAGTTCCATTCAGCGATATAAATGCAGGAGACGCCGCTAGTCATTGGGGCAGGGGAGCGAAGAGGAAGAACACACACGAGGGGAACGACTTTGCCTGGAGAGTTCTCTGAGGAGGAAAATGGAACATGAGACCTAACCATGAGTACCTAGTTGCATCCGTTCAGCTCTCCCTTATCCGTCAGCGGATCGTGTAGCTTGCTAGGAAGCCATCCGTGAGGGCAGGCATCAGATCCGCCTCTGTGCAAGCCTGCCTGGGTCTTGCACGCTTATTAGCTCCTGCGCAACACCTCTGAAGCAAACGGCTCAGGATCCAGGCTAGCTCTGTGCATTCTCAATCAAGGCGCACTGGTGAGCACGGTGCAGGGATGCCTAAGTGGCTCCTGAAGCGTTGGTATTAACCTTGGTTTGTTTTTTTTTTTTTCCAGTTATTCAGAGTATCCCTAAAATGACTGCTTCCTTTTTTCTTTTTCCAAGAGACCCCAGGCCCATGCGTTGTATGGAAAAATACACCAGCGGATTAAATCAAGGATGAATGGGCAGCCTAAAACCAGCACATCTAACGTTAGAACTTTGCTTTCCCAGGCCGGAGGATGCGATATGCCAAAAATCCCTTTTTGCCTTACTTATACACGTGTTGCACCTGAATAAGCTTCCTCAGTGATAGTTCCTTCATGCACGGTAATGCTGGTCGTGGAAATCTCCCTGCGGAATGCGTCCCTGACACAGGGGACAGGAAGCAGGATTTCTCATCAACCACTTGGAAGCCCAATTGCATTGCGCGGTGAGGAAGGACGTCGTTCAGCTTGTTCTCCGTACAGGTGGTGTCATTTCCAAGCTGTTTGGGAAGCCACGTGCAAGTGCTCTTGTGTCTGTCTCAGCACAAGACCCGAGCCAGTCAGCAGCAGCAGCAGCAGCGTTTACCATTGCCGTCACCTGGCTTAAAGCAGATTGATTCAGGTGCCAGGGAGCCATGTGTCCCAAGAGGATGGGATTGCTCTAGTTTCTGCCTCTTTCTTTAAGTTGAGAATTTCTTGCCCTTTCACCAAACAAAACTCTAATTGCAAAATATGCCGGGCAGGGCCCTCAGCTACCGAATGGCCCGTTTTCTCCTTCCTCCCTCAGGAAAGTTTAGCACTGCCGAGGACCTGGAATGCTTCTAGGTTTTACTGGAGCTGTGGGATAGGAAATTGTAAAGAAAGAGGGTAAGGGCAGTTGCCTGGGATGCAGCAGTCCTGAGTTCAGACGCTTGCCTACAGCAGATTTCCTGGCCAGCCTGACAAAGTTCCCTCAGGCAGATCTAAAGAGACCTTGAAGCACCTAATTCTCTTGGATTTCAGAGGCACCTGACAGTCACCTCCTTCCCTGTGAGGCTCTGGAGCTGCTTTCCCGGCTCCCCATCAGATTGGATTTCATAGCCCTCCCGAGTCTGCTGGAGGTCACGCGCATGGTTGCATGGTTACATGGTTACAGTCAGGTGCCCTGGAGGAGTGGCAAGGACCAAGAGAGTCCCCAGAGAGATCAAGGTCAGCTAGTACTTCTTTTCCGGCACGCGGAATGAGCACGCGGCTTTTGTCCAAGCTATTCATGCATAGTCTGGGGGCTCCGCTTAGGCTTACACCGATTTCCCAAAGAGTGGCTGCCAGTTTAGAAAGCAAATCAGTTTTCCATAAAAAGTGGGAAGCTTGATTTAGGGCTTCTCTGTGTTAATGGCAGCTGGCTTTTCCAGTGCTGAGACCTTTTCCATGCTGCAAGCAGAAAGTACCTGTCCAGCTCCAGCACCGGTTTGATTTCTAGGAAGGGTACGTGAACGTGACCGGGATTGCTAAATTGAGCGTGGAAGCTGCTGCTTATGCCTGAGCTGTCGGTGACTGTAACGGACTTCAGTTCTTCGCCGTGTCAGCTAACTCGTTAAAGCTTTCCTTCCAGACAGTCCCGTCTCTGGATGACTCTGACGAAGAAACTGGGCTGAGATCCAGGAGCAATCCACGTGCTCCGGAGATCCAGGTCCCTGGTTGGGCCAGGGTTGTGCTGTGACTTAAGACAGACAGTTCAAATGACTGCTGTCAAGGGGACTGGTCTCTTAAGTACCAACCAACAGTGCGGTCCTCTAATGTCCCCATCAGGACTCAAAGGGCAGACTAACCCCCAGCTGGGAAACTCGGCTTCTCCAGGCTGTCGTCATTCAGATGCAGTCCGCAAAACTTGTGGCACGTTCAAATAACTGAACGCGTCTGAAAACCAGCTCTTTCCCTCTTCATAGCTCCCCGTCCTCCTCCCTGCCACGGGGTACCGTCTTGGGCAAAGTTGTCAGAATGGCTTTTGTTTGCAAGCAGGTAGATACCAGGTTAAACTTGGGTGTTTGCCTTTGTCCTCCTTTTTGCTTACAACTCGCCTTGCTTGTGCCTGCGCCAAGGGGTCTGCAAAGTTTATGTCTGGATTTCTTTTGCGTATCCTCTATTGCTTAAGTCTCAGGGCCAAGCAACCTTGCAGAAGCTGGACCGCTTAAAAAGGAACAGTGGTTTTGTGCTTCAAGCCCGAACGCGCCCGCCCCCCGCCCCCCCCTCTTCCCCCCACGTTATTTTCCTGCATGTAGATGTGGGGCAGCCACACAGGACGGAACTTGGTGAGCCAGAAAACAGGAGGAAAGCTTTGTTCTTCTTGACACACTGCTCCCTGCCCTGACTCTTCCATTGCAGAGGTGTCCAAGAGGGAAACTGTCCTTCCTGCAGGGTTGCTCGTTGTCAGCAGAGCTGACAACGCAGGCCAATTTACTTATTCCCTCCACCGGGGGGAGTGGGGAGAGGAGGAGGAAAGCAGCTCCCCAAAATAGCCAGTGCCACCTCCCTGTCCGCTGTAGGGCGTGACCTGGCAGGGTCTCCCCGAGGCCGGTCAGGGCCCTGCAGCCCCTCTGTGTGTGGCAAGGTCTGAGGTCACAGTGGGGCCACTCGCGCATCACAGGGAGCCACAGCTCCCCTCTCCCCACGGTGCCCCTGGCCTCTGCCCACACTTCACTGCGAGGCCTGCAGGATCCCGGTCGCTAGCGGCTGCTCTCTGTCCTGCTTTTCTCCTCCTCAGGAGCTGCTTTGCCGAGGGACGGAGAAGGCAAAGGGAGGCAGTGGGCTAGCGGTGGAGGGCCATTGGGTGAAGCGTAGGAGGGGAGAAAGAGGAGGAGACTGGAGAGGAGGAAGCTCCTTTCCCCCCCCTCCTTCTGCTGGTGTTAACCTAGAGAGAGGGTGCGAAAAGGTGGAAGGCATGGAGCCTGACCTGTTTCCAACGCTCCGCAACCTCACCACCGATGGTAAGGCCTTCAGGAGTGCCTAAGAGCAGCTGTGGAGATCCTGGAGCCTGTGGGGGAGGTCTGGGCAGGACTGGGAGGTGCAAAGAGAGTCCTTCACTGGCTTGGGGGTCAATTTGGCAGCCAGGATTCCTGGGTTCTGTTCCAAAATCTGCCCCTGCCTTCCAGTGACACCACCAGGCAGAAGCTACCGGCACCGTGGGAGGGCTGATGCTTGCCTCCGAGCAGGGGCTGGCCACCCTGAGCTCCCCGCTGGGAGAAAGGGTTGGCGCTGCCCTGGTGGAAGTGCCACCAGGGGGGTCTGTGCATGCAGGGGTCAAATGCGGGTGGAACTGGCCCCTGCAGGAGACAAACCTGGGCATTCCCTGAGCCTCTGAGACTCAGGTGCACTCAGTGGGCACAAGTCTGTGAAGTGACACGCTGTACGTTTGACTGAGCGCTCTCAAGAGCACTCTGAGCTCTCTTTTTCTGCTTGGGACCTCTCCTGCGGTCAGAATGAGGCTGGTAGTCCAACGTCAGTCAAAATCTTGGCTCTGCAGCCCCTCCCTGGGGTGCTTTTTATTTGAGAGGGCGCGGGAGGAGGCAAGGCTGTCTGATTGCGCTTGCATCCGTTGTCTCCCCGGTTAGGAGTGAGCAGAATCGTTGCGAGCTTGCTGACTTACAGCACGTACGTCTCTTGCTTGCTTTCCAGGCATCGTTGCTATCTGGGGGGCTGTGTCGGATTACATTTTCCGAGAACTTATTCTGAGCAAGGTATCCTCTTTCTCCCCTCAAATTCTGGTGATGTGTGTAGCCCTGACACCCCTGTGCCACCAAGTGCCATAATACTCCCCCTCCTTTTCAGGCAGAAAAGACAGGCCAGCAGTGCGCTTGACTGCGCTTGACCAGTGTGGCACAGAGCAGCTTCTCTGTCAGTTGAGAGAAAGAAAAAAGGCCAGCTCCAGCAGAAGGGAGTGCTGGACACTTTCTGGGGCTTCTCTAGGCCCCACTGCCAGGGTGGAAGGACCAAGCCCAGACAGCCTTGGGCACTTTTGGGGGTCTGTCCCAGTTGTTGGACGCCCCCTGGATCTGAGCTAGCAAAGGGAAGTTGCTCTGCTTCTGCTTCACCCGCTGTCTGTTAGAGCCGGGGGGAGGCAGGAGAGGACAAGACTCCACATCTTCTCCAAAGCTCTCCCAAGTGAGGGAGCCCCTTTGTACCTCTGGAGCGGGGGCAAGGCACCAAGCACCACGGCCACGCTCTGACAAGCCATCCGTCAGCTTGCCTGCCTAAACAAATACGTTTTCTTCCTGCCCTTCTCTTCTGTCCGCAGGCTGTCAGAATGGAAATAGGGACGTTCTACTTTCTTGACCAAGACGTCTGTACGAAAAAACGTGCCCCTTTGACTGTTCGGAGGCCTATGTTTCATCTCTCTGAGTTTTTTGCACAGTCATTAGGGCTCAGACCTGCCAGCAAAGACATTTCTGGTAAGCAGACCGATTAAACCCTTTGCCTTGCCTTGCAGCGTTATGTGGAGCATGCGCTCCCTGTGGTCTAGCCGTGGCTGATGGATTTACAGAGGTCCTTCAGGAGGTCCTGAGGACAACTTCAGCTTTTGAAAAACAAAGAGCCACCAAGTAGCACAAAGTTAGGCTATCTGCTTTGGAACTGCTTTTACAAGTGGCTGTGAATTTAGAGAAAGCTAGTGCTCTCTAAGGCCGTCCACCTCGTACAGGGAACTGGCCCCGTTCTCCCTGACTTGTCCTGCAACCCTCTTCTGTTGTTTTCTAGGTTTCTCGCAAACTGTTCCTCTCAACTCTGCTCTGATAACCTTGGGCACCTGCTACCCTCAGCACATAGTGGAAGCTTGCATCCACGAGACCCTGCTTTTTTTCTCTCGGGTCATAGCAAACGGCAAGGATGCTGACTTTGTTTTCAAAAATATTGGCGTTCTGGTTATCAGAGAAAAGAAAGTGAAAATGAGGTTTTACAAGGACTTTCTTCAGACCGTGGATAGGACTGGATACCTGCTGCAATCTCTTCTCTCTGTAAGCTGGTCGTTTTTGCGGGGCTCCTTGCAGTTATTTTCAAATCCTGTCAAAGCGCCATTGGTCTGATTGCCATTGGCCCGCCAGGACCCAGCTGACCACACGGGCTCAGCATGTTCTGCAATACTGCAAGCTCTCTGTAGATTTACTCTCCAGTGTTCGGTGGTCTTTGCGACACGGAAGAGGTGTCTTGGGTCAGACCAAAGATCTGAGTAGCCCTCTCTCCCGTGGTGTTTCCCATTCTCTTCCCCACACGCACCTTGCAGAAAGCCATGGCGTAGAGACCCTTTGTGTTGCTAATACGCGGGGATCTGTCTCTGTCACTGTTGCAGACTCCGTGGACAACGGATTCAGTCATACAAAGCAGCGAGGCCACTGTATTTCAGATGCGTTCTGTTGGTGTCTTCACGTTTCCAAAGTGAGTATGTTTCCTTCTGTAGCCCTTGGCAGACTAAGCTGGCAGCTTCTTGGCTCCTGAATGGCAGCAGCGCATTTCCAAGGCTTGTCTACTTGTGAAGTTATTCAAAACTAACTCTTTCTGCGGTACGGTTCCCAGGTAACTCCATGCCTGTGACAGAGAGAGGAGCTAAGGCAACCTTCCCTCCCCCCCCCCCCAGTTTCACCCGATTGCCCTCTTAGAAGGTGGCTCAAAGGGCAGATCCATACAAGTCATCTGCTTGTGACATGCCCACATCTTTTTGTGAGACTCTAGCAAATAAACGTTATCATAATGCCGCCTTCTTGGGTCAGAGGTGTACAGGAGGAGGAGAGATTTCTCAGCACAACGTCCAGGGGGGTCTGTGCGGAGATGCCTGCAAACTGGATCCAGTGCTGCTAAGAAGTTCCATTAATGACCTAGGCGACTGACATTACTCTACCCAAAGGCAATGCCATGACACTACTCTGGGAGGGTCCGAAAGTGGGCTCAAGGGCAAGATTAGAATTCAATTGCATCGTGGCAAATGGGAGAAAAAGAGCACGTTCTCCGCAAACTTGATGAACAACAGGCAAGCGCTGGGCTAGAACTGCAAGAAAGCGCACCGGTGTTAGAATACGCTTTCTCACAGTAAGGCCATCAAAGCACCTGAGCAGCCTAACAAAGATGCTTCTGCCTCTCCAGGCACTGGAGTTCTTTACAGTGCAGCTCAGGTTCTGAATATAGCCCCCCAACACACAGAACATTGCATATTCTGCTTTGGAAAACTATGGGCTTCCCAAAAGCCCTGAAGTACCCACGCAACCAGATTGCTAGAGCAAGCTACCAAGGGAACTGGAGCCCTGTGTTCAAACGGAGGTTGTCCGCTTGTTTCCAGGTTCGAGCTTGAGCTACCACCAAGGAGAAGAGGCACAAAATTGGCCCCTGTGTCCATAAAGCCCGGAGCAGAACGGGCTGCGGAAGAAGACACTGATGGTCACGACAGCAAACAAGGTAACGCAAGAGCAGACACATGAGCGGGCTTTGTACACTTTCGTCTTGTCCTTCCTGCTGCGGGTTTTGAGACACCTTGCAAATGCAGTGCACGGGCTAGGACAACGCACCTGTGGCGAGACTGCCTCCCCATCACGACAAAGCTCAAGAAACACAGTACACATCAAGCTCTGAGGACAGCCCAGCACTCCAAACTGCAGTTGGCAGGGCTGCCCTCTCCTCCCTCACAGACATTGCAAACTGCCCTTTGGTTTGCAATAGAGAAGAGTAAAACTGTAGGCAGGTCCCATCAGCCTTCCGGGGGACAAATTCTACCTTGAGCGGTAAGGTATGCAAGGGGTCATCGACCCGCCGTCACGAACACTGGTTGCCTTCACTTCCTGAGAAGAGGGGTCTAGGACTGAATATGCTGCTAGCAAGTTTGTGTATATGAGAGTGATGCAGACAAGCCAATGCTGCTCCCCTCGTGTGAAGTTATTCCCCTAAAAGAGAATACGTCAGCTCCTGAAAATGCCCATGCTCCAAACCCTTTGAAGAACAGGAACTAGAGAAAGCAGACAAAGGGCAGCGCCCCAGGGAATAATGCTGCGCTGTGGACATTAAGAGGAAACGAGGCAGTTGCACCAGCAACGTGCGAAAGAGACCAAAGACCTCTTCAGAGGCACGCCTCGGAGGGAATGCAGATTGCTGCCACAGTTTTCCAAGAGGCGGGAGCAGATGTGACCGGTGTTCTAGTTCAAACGGACCCTGAGCGCCTGTTCTAATGAGCTCTCTCTGGTCATCCTTTCAGGGAGCCTTCCCGGGAAGCGCCTGCTTTCCCAACACAACGGTTCTTCCAGGAGCCAAGGTGGGCTCACGGTGCCGGCCAAAGGGAGGGAGAAGAGCAAGTCGCCTGCGAGGTGAGAGCCCTGGGCAGGCGGATTGGACTAATAGTGTGCTGTGGGACTTGTGGGAGGGAGATGTGTCGCTGGGACACAAAGTCCTTCCGAACTCGGAAGGGTTGTTACCACCTGGCCCCGTGCCCTGTGCTTTCTTGCTGCACGGCAAGTGTGTAGCCAGGTTTTTGTGAGACTCGTCTGTCAGGCTCATTTTCCTCTTCTTCTTGTTTCCAGGTCCGAATTCAAGCTCCTTCCAAGACCTCCACCTTCTAGAGTGGCCCGCGCACCTGTTATCACCAGTGCAAAGAAAAGCGCAGAAGAAGAAGTGGCTGGAGATGGCAGTACAAAGAAAGGTAATGTAAGACACAGCAGGACCTTTCCTAGAGGATTGTAGCTTTCGCTTTGTGCTTCTCGCTAGGGAATTCTAGCCAGGAGGCAAAGGCGCTGCATGGACTAGTACAGCTGATGAGCTCTCCCCTATCACCCTTTCAGGGAGCCTTCCCGGGAAGCGCCTCTTTCCCCAAAGCAGCCTTTCCTCCAGGAGCCAAGGTGGGCTCACGGTGCCGGCCGAAGGGAGGGAGAAGAGCAAGTCGCCTGCGAGGTGAGAGCCCTGGGCAGGCGGACTGGACTAATAGTGTGCTGTGGGACTTGTGGGAGGGAGATGTGTCACTGGGACACAAAGTCCTTCCGAACTCGGAAGGGTTGTTACCACCTGGCCCCGTGCCCTGTGCTTTCTTGCTGCACGGCAAGTGTGTAGCCAGGTTTTTGTGAGACTCGTCTGTCAGGCTCATTTTCCTCTTCTTCTTGTTTCCAGGTCCGAATTCAAGCTCCTTCCAAGACCTCCACCTTCTAGAGTGGCCCGCGCACCTGTTATCACCAGCGCAAAGAAAAGCGCAGAAGAAGAAGTGGCTGGAGATGGCAGTACAAAGAAAGGTAACGTAAGACACAGCAGGACCTTTCCTAGAGGATTGTAGCTTTCGCTTTGTGCTTCTCGCTAGGGAATTCTAGCCAGGAGGCAAAGGCGCTGCATGGACTAGTACAGCTGATGAGCTCTCCCCTATCACCCTTTCAGGGAGCCTTCCCGGGAAGCGCCTCTTTCCCCAAAGCAGCCTTTCCTCCAGGAGCCAAGGTGGGCTCACGGTGCCGGCCGAAGGGAGGGAGAAGAGCAAGTTGCCTGCGAGGTGAGAGCCCTGGGCAGGCGGACTGGACTAATACTGTGCTGTGGGACTTGTGGGAGGGAGATGTGTCGCTGGGACACAAAGTCCTTCCGAACTCGGAAGGGTTGTTACCACCTGGCCCCGTGCCCTGTGCTTTCTTGCTGCACGGCAAGTGTGTAGCCAGGTTTTTGTGAGACTCGTCTGTCAGGCTCATTTTCCTCTTCTTCTTGTTTCCAGGTCCGAATTCAAGCTCCTTCCAAGACCTCCACCTTCTAGAGTGGCCCGCGCACCTGTTATCACCAGCGCAAAGAAAAGCGCAGAAGAAGAAGTGGCTGGAGATGGCAGTACAAAGAAAGGTAATGTAAGACACAGCAGGACCTTTCCTAGAGGTTTGTAGCTTTCGCTTTGTGCTTCTCGCTAGGGAATTCTAGCCAGGAGGCAAAGGCGCTGCATGGACTAGTACAGCTGATGAGCTCTCCCCTATCACCCTTTCAGGGAGCCTTCCCGGGAAGCGCCTCTTTCCCCAAAGCAGCCTTTCCTCCAGGAGCCAAGGTGGGCTCACGGTGCCGGCCGAAGGGAGGGAGAAGAGCAAGTTGCCTGCGAGGTGAGAGCCCTGGGCAGGCGGACTGGACTAATAGTGTGCTGTGGGATTTGTGGGAGGGAGATGTGTCGCTGGGACACAAAGTCCTTCCGAACTCGGAAGGGTTGTTACCACCTGGCCCCGTGCCCTGTGCTTTCTTGCTGCACGGCAAGCGTTTAGCAGCATTTGGTGAGACTCTCCTGCCATGTTCATCTTCTTGTTTCCAGGCCAAGCCTTCGGATGGCACCTACAAGGCAAACTTTGAAAACCTCCACTCTTCTCACAAAGTCCTCCCATAAGAGGAAGTCAGCAGAAGGGGAGAGTACGGCCACAAAGATTAGCAGGAGGAAGCGCCTGACTTACTGGGAGACACTAAAGGAATTAGGTTTGTTCCATTTTGAGCAGGGAAGGATAAAGGGAGAGTGGACTTACTGCCAGTCTAGTGGCTGATTATAGAGAAGACAGAGATTTCTCAGGGGTACGCGGGGAGGGGTCGAGAGGCAACAGACAGAGGCTGCAGGAGGAGCAACATACAAAGAAAAAAAAAGTCACAGGAAGGTCATTCAAACATTAGAAGATGCTGCCAGGAGAGGCAGTGGCTGGACGTGACTCTGAGGATGCTGATCTAAGTTAGCCCTGCTTTCTGAAGAGGTTTCTCGTTTCACCCTATCAGGGAGCCTTCCTCTAACCCCTGCCTGCAAGCGACTCCTTGCTCGAAAGAGGATAACGCCTCAGGAGTTAGCGGATAGAGCTAAGGTTGTTAAGGAAGAACTGAGGAAGAGCGCCTATAGAGAAGAGTCTCCTGTGAGGTGAGAGCCTTGGGCAATACTGTGCTTGTACTTGGGCAGAGATGTTTCCCTCGGGCACAGGGTCTCTCTCTGAGCTCTGGCAGCTTATTGCCGCTTGTCACAATGACCCGTGTGTGCTTGCTGCACGGCAGGCAAGCGCGGAGCAGGTTTCCGTGAGACTCTCCGGTCTGCTCCATCTTCATCTTCTCCTTCTTTCCAGGTCTGAGCTTGAGATGGCACCTCAAAGAGCGGGCTCCAAACCTACCATCCTCCGTGCTACACCCGCCCAAGGTAGTAAGCCACAGCAAGAAGAGCGCACGGCCACTAAGGTCACGAGGGGACAGGCACACATGACGGTCAAGGAGATGCTGGGAGACCTGAGTTTGTTCATTCTTAAGAAGAGGGGGCCTTGGGCGGTGGGGGGAGCACCGTACTGCTGTCTTCAGCTACCCAGTGGGCGGTTTCTCGTGATTCATCCTTTCAGGGAGTCCCGCTAAGTGCCTCCTTGCTCTAAAGAGGCTTCATCTTCAAGAGCGGTCACAAATTCATGTGCTGCCCACCCTCAAGGAAGAAGCAAGGGAGAGGGCCAACAGAGCAGTGCCTTCTGTCAGGTGAGACTCTTGGAGAAGCCCCGTGTTTCTGTACTTGTGTGAGGGAGATGTTTCCCCAGCACACAGAGTCTGTACTAACTCTGGAAGGTCATTAGCACCTGTCCCAAGTGGTGGGCAGAGCTGCCTTTTCTTGTTGGGTGGGAAGTGGGTCACAGGTTTTTATGAGACTCCCACGTGAGCTTCTGTTTCACAGAGCTCTTTGCGAACTAAGTGCAAGTAACCACTCTAGAGGCTTGGGACCTTTTCTGCGTTCCTTTTGCGCTGAAAGGAACTTGATCCTTTTGAGTCACGAGAGCCGTCTTCAGGATCTAGAAGCGTCTCATGACAAGGGGAGAAGTCAAAATGCTCTCTTGATCGCTTCTCAACAGGGCAAATGTCTGAGCAATGACACTGCTCCTGTTCTTGTTCTCTTTTTCTTGAAGAGACAGCCCAGGCCTGACCTTCCTGCACTATACTAGGGGAGCGTTGGGGCACATCTGAGTGTTGAGCACAAGATGGACAGCAAAGTCATCCCAGACTCACATGAACTTGTCTCCTTGTGCACTTTCAGATTACCACCATGTCCCAGCAGCTCCCGAGGGCAGGAAACCCCTGAAGCCCTACACCAGGCAGCACACCCGGTTTGTGAAGAATGTCCACGAGCAGGACAGGTATGTTGTATGGGCTGCTTGGTACGATCCTTGGGTCAGATTGGAGACAGCTCTAGGAACAAGCTTGAACGGATACTGAGGAGTGACCCCTTCCTACGTGCTCGTTGTAACACGCGGTGACTTCTTTTGGCTCTTACTTTCAAAGATGCCAGTTGCTAGAGTCTCGGAAAACACTTTAGAAACCTTTCTGTGGGCATTATTTATCCTAGAAATGTTAATTGTGAGGCTTTTGTGGGATAGAAAACGTGCAGTTTCCTCGTAGATCACTGATCGTTTAGATCATTGGTCAAAGTAGAAGGGCGTCTCAGTTGGGCCTTGAGAGCAAAACACTGCTGATGGAAAGGCTCAAAGAGAAGGGGCAGAGGAGAGCATGGGCACTAGCTACCCCTCGAAAAAGAAAAAGAAAAAGAAAAAGAAAAAGAAAAAGAAAAAGAAAAGAAGAAAGAGAAAAATTGAGACTAATACTGCATGCTATTGCCTTTCTGTGGCCCTCCAGGAAACGTGCTTCCGCTGCCTGCAGGAGGAGCAAAGAATCTTCTGGGCTTCTGTGGCTGCAGATATACAAAGGAAAGAAAAGGAAGAAAGAAAGAGATGGCAAAAAAGGCGGAAAGCAATCTAAAATCTAAAATGGAAGCAGCATTCAAAGAAAGAGCATGTTATCCTTTGCCCTTTCCCGTTCAAGTGTTTCCTTGCCCGAGAGAGATGAGTGGGATAGCTTTCCAGCAGAAGGGCATTGGTGTTACCTGCTGCTGACTGGAATGCCCAGCCAGTGGCAAGGAGTTCTGAGGTCACCGGGATACCTGGGACCTCTGGGACAGAACCTGGGCTAAGGGCGGATGTCCTGGCCCTAGGGGCCTTTAGCGTGCTCCCAGGGTAAAGGGAAAGGTTTCTCTTGGAGCTATGTCAAGGGCCCTCCTAAACATCTGCAAGTATAAATATATGCTTTTATCCCGCTGTATGGATGTATGCATTTACACATGTAGAACTAAGCGAGACAGAGACATCTCATTTTATTACCTTTTTCTCTCTCTCTCTCCCTTTTATATATATATATATATATAAATGGAGAACACATCTATAAAAGCATATATTTATCTACATTTTATATGTATATACAGATATACCCCCACTTTTATCATCCATTGCCCTCCGAGCAATGCCTACTATGCACTTCGAGGTGTACTCAGTTCCCCACCATTTCCCTCCATCTGTTCCCAATGCTTCAAGTGCTGCTGCTGAAGAATGAAATGCAGAGGTTTCCCTCTGCCACAGACTCACTTCCCTATCCGGCAGTCACAGTGCCACTTCAACAAGAGAGCAGAATCGCAACGGCCAGAGAGAGGAGAAGGCTGAAAACACTTGAGAAGAGGAGTTGAGAAGAGGCCTTTCTACAAAGCTCCGCCTGCCCCTCCGTGCCTCCCCCCCCGCCCCCCCCCGCCCCCTTTCCTCATAGCTGCTGGGAGACACAGAAGGCTCAAAGAGGGCTAGCTAAACCGTAACCAGTGGGCTTAGAAACACCATCTTACACATTGGCCTTTTCTGTCCAACTGTTTCCCGCCTGCGAGAGGGAAGCTAGTCAGTTTTGCAGCAGGCAGCTAGCTGACCCAGCGATGATCTCCTCCTTCTCTCGCCTGCCCATGGTTGCCCCCTTGAGACCTCGCCTGCTGAGGGCTGCGCACTGCTCCTGGGGGGCAAATGCGGCACATACAAATGGCAGCCCCACCATCTCTCTGCTGCACCTGGCCAGGCAGTTCCATGGTGGGAGCCAGCGCCAGAGGCACAGACAGCTGGGCGCTGCAGCCGCTGCTGCAACTCTCCTCACCAAGCCCCTGGGTAGGAGGCTTTGGAGACAGCTCCGCCCCCATCCCCCCAGCGCTCCCTCGGCTGGTGCTGGCGTAGACTGGGGGCTGCCAGAGAGGACTTGAACGTGGGCCTGGGGACTGGGGCCATCCTCAGCATGACTGGGTCTCTGGGTCTGACCCCATCCTGCAAGGCAAAGGTGGCCCCTTGGCACCGGGGGCCTTGACTGTAGGGCTGAGACCACCCTGACACACACTTTCTGCCTCTTCTTTCCCAAGCCCTATCCTCAAGGGGCACGAGACCCCCTTCAGCACCTGGAAACGACTCCACATTTTCCCACATGTAATGTCTGCAGCGGCAGCTGTGGGGGCAGCCGCCTCCGAAGCCCAGCAGGCAGTGAGCAGGCTCCAGGCACGGGCGCTCAGCCCCTGCGGAGCTCGGCAGCAGAGAGGGCACTGCCGTTCCTGGAGCTCTCAGGGAGGACACAGACACACTGTGAGAAGTGTGAGAAGCTGACTCTGCCAGCACCATTGCTCCTGCCCCGCCGACTGCAGCGCCGCTGACTCCCCTGCTACGTGTAAAGCCTGCCCAGGGTAGTAAGCTGCAGGAAGAGGAGAGTAAGGTCATTAGGGGACAGGAACATGTGACGCGCAAGGAGACACGGGGAGAACTGGCTTTGTCCAGTTACATGGGAATGAGCACAGCTGACAGTGTCAGGGCTATCCGGGACCGTCGGATGTCTGGGCAGCCTCCACTCAGCGGACAGCATTCCCGCACTCTGCCTGGGTGGCAAGGGACAAGCCAAGCCACTCTCAGGTGGGTCTCATCCGCGTATGGCACCACCCCCCCCCCGAGCTTGGCCTTCCCCACCATCAGAGCAGTCCTCTGCACAGGTGCCTTTAGCACTCTGTGTTAAAGCTGCTGAAGCAGCGGAGCACCAAGGACTGAGACTCAGTACAGAGGACTGAGACTCAGAGGACTGAGCCAGTCCTAAGCAGAGGCCTAGCGTTAGGACGCTTTGGTCGCTGCTTCTGATGGGTCTGGATAAGGAGGCAAATCCCACCTGCTCCTAGAGAGCTTGAGGACAAAGGGGCCGAGGCAGGAGTAGAACCTTTTGTCACTGCTGGTGGTTGAAGGGATGCCCAAGCAGGGAGGATAGTGCTAGCGCAACAATAATTAACCTGCCAACTGGCAGAGGGGTGATGCAGGCTGATCTGAGAAGTGCTGTGGTCGTGCTGTGGTCACTGGAAAAACCAGGGAAGAGGTGACCTGCTGCGTAACACAAAGGCCCAAAGCCACGTGTGTGTGGCAGTGATGCACTGGAAGCGCCTCTTCCCTCCACCCCACGTGCATGTGGCAGGTACACGCTGGGAGATCCCTCCCACTCCCTGTTTGTGGCAGTTCTGTGCTGGGGGCGTCTCTTCCTCCTCCGCCCACCCCATCTGTGGGGCAGGGGCACATTGGGAGCTGCCTTCCACACCCCCCATCCTGTGTGTGGAAGGCACACGCTGTGACCTTCCCCCCACCACACACCTGGCACATGCGCATTGGCCCCTCCCTCGGCCCACGCCCATGCTTTGCACAGCGTCTACCCATGCACGTGTGTGACATGTCTTGCGCAGTCTTTCCTCCTGGCGGGGGTGTCACCAAGGGGGTGCCCCCTCCGAGGGCTGTGCGTTAAGGGGACTTGTATCGCCAGCGCCGGGAGCACAAATGCCTCTGGCAGATCCAGCCCTCTGTTGGTGTCCCAGCCTTCCCTGCCACAAACCGCCCCAGAACCCTGGGCCAGACCCCCCACCCAGCAGAGGCTGGTCACCTTCCTCTAGGTCCAAGCAAAGAGGAAGGAGCAAGGACGCCTGAGCCTGGGCTTTCCCTCTTCCGCTTCCTCCTACTAGTTGATTCATTTGCTGGGGTAGCGCAGGCTTTCTGGTTGTACACGGTGCTCTGTAGCACGCGAGTCAGTTAAGAACTGATGCTCAGGAAATGTGGTGGGAGCAGTATAGGTGGGTAGTTCCAGAATCGTGACCGACCTACTGATTTGGCCTGCTGACCTGCCTGTTCACATGACTGGGTGCGGATTGCGGCTTATTTGTACGACGCAGCCTTGACAGGTCATTCTCCTGAAATGCTGCAAATGTTGGAACTCACTGCTTGCCCTGCCGAAGGATGGATTCTTCTTTCCTTGCTTGCTTGTTTTGCATGCAGACACCAGTTGAGGTGGAGCAGTTACTGAACAGTGGTCGCAGCTATGAAGCTGGCATACTGTGACAATTCACACACCCTTTAGTTCCAAACAGGTCACACACACTTTAGGGAAACTTATGTGGCCTACCGGTGGCGCGGCAGCTGGTGGTGTACTTTATGATTAACCAAACTTGTTGGGCTTCTCTGGGGTACCTGGCGTCTAAATAGTCTTTCTATTGGGATGCCCCCAATTTTTGTATCAGCAGTAAGTGCATCACCAAGAAAAAGCATGCCTTTGGAGTAGCGTGCACGATGGCTGGTGGATTTCTTTTTTTTTTTTTTTGGTAAAGGGAGAAAAGCAGGGTTGGCCCCGCTTTCTGAAGAGGTTTCTCGTTTCACCCTGTCAGGGAGCCTTCCTCTAGCCCCTGCCTGCAAGCGACTCCTTGCTCGAAAGAGGATAACGCCTCAGAAGTTAGTGGATAGAGCTAAGGTTGTTAAGGACGTTACTGAGGAAGAGCGCCTATAGAGAAGAGTCTCCTGTGAGGTGAGAGCCTTGGGCAATACTGTGCTTGTACTTGGGCAGAGATGTTTCCCTCGGGCACAGGGTCTCTCTCTGAGCTCTGGCAGCTTATTGCCGCTTGTCACAATGACCCGTGTGTGCTTGCTGCACGGCAGGCAAGCGCGGAGCAGGTTTCCGTGAGACTCTCCGGTCTGCTCCATCTTCATCTTCTCCTTCTTTCCAAGCCTGAGCTTGAGATGGCAGTTGCCCTTCACAAGTATGAAGAAAAATGAAAAGAGGGCGGGGGAAGGTGTGAAGTTTCTCAGAGAGCATTTCTTGAGAGAAGAAGGATCTGAGGGCAGGACTAAAGCTAGGTTCTCTACGTACTTTGAAACCGGTTTCCTTGATTCCCAAGTAGATGTTCCTCCACGCCTCTCGTCTGAGCAGATCACACGGCTGCGTTTGCATCGTGCGTGAGGGGCAGATGTAGAATAATAAGCCTTTGCACAGTGATTAAATCTGAGCAGCACCGTCCCTTTTCAAAAGAGATTTTAGGTCTGTGTGTATTTTGTTTTTCTTTCTGTTTAGACAAAAGATGCAGGATAATATGCACAATTTTATTTCACAGTTTGCTCCTACTGCAGCACAGATGACCCCAAACGCCTCTGAAGCTTTCGGGCCTGCAAGCGTACTTCTGAAGTGGTGATGGAAACGATCTCAAGCAAAGAGCTTGTTTGTAGGCACCAGAGCGGGGGGGGGCGCGGGGGTGTGGGGTTGGGTCGGAGGGGGTGGTTCTAACTGCTGCATGAGCTCTCTCACGGCACGTAAGGAGGTAATATCAAAATATCCCAACATGCTCCTGACGATTTCCGCTGGATTATGTGAAGCATAACTGTGTCAGACTCGCGATTTTTTAGGTGTACTTGTCAGCCTTTTTGTGCTGAGCTTGGGTTCTGCAAGTGCTGTGCCTATGAGACGTCTGTTGCCATTAGAAATGACAGCCTTAGCAAACGTGGGTATACAGTATGTGGCTGATGGTGCAGACCTCGTGAGCCACGAGCATGCAGAACACACAGAAGGCTGTCACTCTGTGATCGCCTGTTAAGCCTGGTCTCTGTGTAGGAGTTGTGTTATCTTGCTCGAGAGTATGCAGGGAGGAAGCATCATGCTTGCAGTTGACCTGGCTCTGCCATCCAAACCCCTGAGTGCTGATGCAGAAAGTGCTTTTGGTGGCTGCTTTCAAGGGACTGATTTGGGGCGTGCAAGTGAAACGACTCTTTCTGGATGCAGGCTGCGTGGTTATGGGGGAAAACAGTCCAGCACATGCAGTCCTCAGAATGTGAGAAGTGCTTATCGAGCGGTGTGGTCCGAGCACTTCTGTCCCACAGGTTGTCAGGTTAGCCATCTTTAGGTACCCCTGCTATAGCCCGAATCCCCTTATGAAACAGCATGTGGTATTGGGCTCTCGGAAGACGGTTTGATGACTAGCAAGGGCAGAGAAACCCTATTTGCTCGCCAGACTAAACCATTTTAACGCCAGACCGGTAGGGACAGGGGAGCGTTTCCGTCGAAGCAGCATGTTTCCATTGGACATGGAATGGGGAGCAGATGTACCCCGGGTAGAAAGTAGCTTGTGATTTCTGTATTTGTTGGGTGGTATGGTATGTGTGGTGCAGCTGGGCACGCTGCAAACACAGGTAGAGAAGATCCCTGAAAGAGAAAAACCAAGAGGCGCCAAACAAGCAGTCAGGGCAATGACTGTGGCTGGCTACCACAGAAATGCCACCGTTTGGCTGAGAAATGCTTTCCTTGACAAGCCTTTATCTTCCTTCTGTTCTTAGCCTGAGTGGGTTTAACCTCCCCCCCTTCTCCCTCCCCCCGGACTCTTTTGTCTCCCTTGAGTCGGGTCGGGCGCCATCAGCATTTCTTCTCCCTCGGCCTTGCCTGTTTCATCAGCAGTCCCTCCGGATGCAGTGCAGCTTGGGTTTGCGAGGACTGGGAGGGGCTGCTAGTCTTTGTAGGCTCAAAGGGTATTGTCAGGTATTTACTGAGGAAGCGCCATAAGTCGTATCCCCTTTCCTGTCTGCCCCTCTTTTGGGTGAATTTTGGTGGCTTTTCATATGCAGTTTGTCTGAGTCTTGCTTGTTGTTCCTGGTATGGAAAGAGGAATTTGCATGGGAGCGCGTGTACGGTGCGGACTGTGCATTTGAAAACAATTTCTCCTGCAGGGAACACTGATATGGCAGGGATGCTGCCCGAAGGAAGTTACTGAGCAGGCTTGTGCAGAAGTTCCATTCAGCGATATAAATGCAGGAGACGCCGCTAGTCATTGGGGCAGGGGAGCGAAGAGGAAGAACACACACGAGGGGAACGACTTTGCCTGGAGAGTTCTCTGAGGAGGAAAATGGAACATGAGACCTAACCATGAGTACCTAGTTGCATCCGTTCAGCTCTCCCTTATCCGTCAGCGGATCGTGTAGCTTGCTAGGAAGCCATCCGTGAGGGCAGGCATCAGATCCGCCTCTGTGCAAGCCTGCCTGGGTCTTGCACGCTTATTAGCTCCTGCGCAACACCTCTGAAGCAAACGGCTCAGGATCCAGGCTAGCTCTGTGCATTCTCAATCAAGGCGCACTGGTGAGCACGGTGCAGGGATGCCTAAGTGGCTCCTGAAGCGTTGGTATTAACCTTGGTTTGTTTTTTTTTTTTTCCAGTTTTCAGAGTATCCCTAAAATGACTGCTTCCTTTTTTCTTTTTCCAAGAGACCCCAGGCCCATGCGTTGTATGGAAAAATACACCAGCGGATTAAATCAAGGATGAATGGGCAGCCTAAAACCAGCACATCTAACGTTAGAACTTTGCTTTCCCAGGCCGGAGGATGCGATATGCCAAAAATCCCTTTTTGCCTTACTTATACACGTGTTGCACCTGAATAAGCTTCCTCAGTGATAGTTCCTTCATGCACGGTAATGCTGGTCGTGGAAATCTCCCTGCGGAATGCGTCCCTGACACAGGGGACAGGAAGCAGGATTTCTCATCAACCACTTGGAAGCCCAATTGCATTGCGCGGTGAGGAAGGACGTCGTTCAGCTTGTTCTCCGTACAGGTGGTGTCATTTCCAAGCTGTTTGGGAAGCCACGTGCAAGTGCTCTTGTGTCTGTCTCAGCACAAGACCCGAGCCAGTCAGCAGCAGCAGCAGCAGCGTTTACCATTGCCGTCACCTGGCTTAAAGCAGATTGATTCAGGTACCAGGGAGCCATGTGTCCCAAGAGGATGGGATTGCTCTAGTTTCTGCCTCTTTCTTTAAGTTGAGAATTTCTTGCCCTTTCACCAAACAAAACTCTAATTGCAAAATATGCCGGGCAGGGCCCTCAGCTACCGAATGGCCCGTTTTCTCCTTCCTCCCTCAGGAAAGTTTAGCACTGCCGAGGACCTGGAATGCTTCTAGGTTTTACTGGAGCTGTGGGATAGGAAATTGTAAAGAAAGAGGGTAAGGGCAGTTGCCTGGGATGCAGCAGTCCTGAGTTCAGACGCTTGCCTACAGCAGATTTCCTGGCCAGCCTGACAAAGTTCCCTCAGGCAGATCTAAAGAGACCTTGAAGCACCTAATTCTCTTGGATTTCAGAGGCACCTGACAGTCACCTCCTTCCCTGTGAGGCTCTGGAGCTGCTTTCCCGGCTCCCCATCAGATTGGATTTCATAGCCCTCCCGAGTCTGCTGGAGGTCACGCGCATGGTTGCATGGTTACATGGTTACAGTCAGGTGCCCTGGAGGAGTGGCAAGGACCAAGAGAGTCCCCAGAGAGATCAAGGTCAGCTAGTACTTCTTTTCCGGCACGCGGAATGAGCACGCGGCTTTTGTCCAAGCTATTCATGCATAGTCTGGGGGCTCCGCTTAGGCTTACACCGATTTCCCAAAGAGTGGCTGCCAGTTTAGAAAGTAAATCAGTTTTCCATAAAAAGTGGGAAGCTTGATTTAGGGCTTCTCTGTGTTAATGGCAGCTGGCTTTTCCAGTGCTGAGACCTTTTCCATGCTGCAAGCAGAAAGTACCTGTCCAGCTCCAGCACCGGTTTGATTTCTAGGAAGGGTACGTGAACGTGACCGGGATTGCTAAATTGAGCGTGGAAGCTGCTGCTTATGCCTGAGCTGTCGGTGATTGTAACGGACTTCAGTTCTTCGCCGTGTCAGCTAACTCGTTAAAGCTTTCCTTCCAGACAGTCCCGTCTCTGGATGACTCTGACGAAGAAACTGGGCTGAGATCCAGGAGCAATCCACGTGCTCCGGAGATCCAGGTCCCTGGTTGGGCCAGGGTTGTGCTGTGACTTAAGACAGACAGTTCAAATGACTGCTGTCAAGGGGACTGGTCTCTTAAGTACCAACCAACAGTGCGGTCCTCTAATGTCCCCATCAGGACTCAAAGGGCAGACTAACCCCCAGCTGGGAAACTCGGCTTCTCCAGGCTGTCGTCATTCAGATGCAGTCCGCAAAACTTGTGGCACGTTCAAATAACTGAACGCGTCTGAAAACCAGCTCTTTCCCTCTTCATAGCTCCCCGTCCTCCTCCCTGCCACGGGGTACCGTCTTGGGCAAAGTTGTCAGAATGGCTTTTGTTTGCAAGCAGGTAGATACCAGGTTAAACTTGGGTGTTTGCCTTTGTCCTCCTTTTTGCTTACAACTCGCCTTGCTTGTGCCTGCGCCAAGGGGTCTGCAAAGTTTATGTCTGGATTTCTTTTGCGTATCCTCTATTGCTTAAGTCTCAGGGCCAAGCAACCTTGCAGAAGCTGGACACCTGTGGATGGCCGCTTAAAAAGGAACAGTGGTTTTGTGCTTCAAGCCCGAACGCGCCCGCCCCCCGCCCCCTCCTCTTCCCCCCACGTTATTTTCCTGCATGTAGATGTGGGGCAGCCACACAGGACGGAACCTGGTGAGCCAGAAAACAGGAGGAAAGCTTTGTTCTTCTTGACACACTGCTCCCTGCCCTGACTCTTCCATTGCAGAGGTGTCCAAGAGGGAAACTGTCCTTCCTGCAGGGTTGCTCACTACAGCAGGGGCTAGAGACCTGGTGCTTTTTGAAGGCTCATGTGTGACTGAGAAGTACCCAGAGAGGGCTGTAAGTCAAAGCTTTTGACGGTCCCTGTGGTGAAAGGGAGTAACTGTTCCTCAGGGTGACAGAGGAAACCTCTCGGCTCCTTCGCCAGGCTGTGCTATTTCCATGCCTGTGGCCTAATGAAACACCAACCAGCATCAGCCCTTCCTTCCCAAGAGGCTGCATGAGCAGAGCTGACAACGCAGGCCAATTTACTTATTCCCTCCACCGGGGGGAGTGGGGAGAGGAGGAGGAAAGCAGCTCCCCAAAATAGCCAGTGCCACCTCCCTGTCCGCTGTAGGGCGTGACCTGGCAGGGTCTCCCCGAGGCCGGTCAGGGCCCTGCAGCCCCTCTGTGTGTGGCAAGGTCTGAGGTCACAGTGGGGCCACTCGCGCATCACAGGGAGCCACAGCTCCCCTCTCCCCACGGTGCCCCTGGCCTCTGCCCACACTTCACTGCGAGGCCTGCAGGATCCCGGTCGCTAGCGGCTGCTCTCTGTCCTGCTTTTCTCCTCCTCAGGAGCTGCTTTGCCGAGGGACGGAGAAGGCAAAGGGAGGCAGTGGGCTAGCGGTGGAGGGCCATTGGGTGAAGCGTAGGAGGGGAGAAAGAGGAGGAGACTGGAGAGGAGGAAGCTCCTTTCCCCCCCCTCCTTCTGCTGGTGTTAACCTAGAGAGAGGGTGCGAAAAGGTGGAAGGCATGGAGCCTGACCTGTTTCCAACGCTCCGCAACCTCACCACCGATGGTAAGGCCTTCAGGAGTGCCTAAGAGCAGCTGTGGAGATCCTGGAGCCTGTGGGGGAGGTCTGGGCAGGACTGGGAGGTGCAAAGAGAGTCCTTCACTGGCTTGGGGGTCAATTTGGCAGCCAGGATTCCTGGGTTCTGTTCCAAAATCTGCCCCTGCCTTCCAGTGACACCACCAGGCAGAAGCTACCGGCACCGTGGGAGGGCTGATGCTTGCCTCCGAGCAGGGACTGGCCACCCTGAGCTCCCCGCTGGGAGAAAGGGTTGGCGCTGCCCTGGTGGAAGTGCCACCAGGGGGGTCTGTGCATGCAGGGGTCAAATGCGGGTGGAACTGGCCCCTGCAGGAGACAAACCTGGGCATTCCCTGAGCCTCTGAGACTCAGGTGCACTCAGTGGGCACAAGTCTGTGAAGTGACACGCTGTACGTTTGACTGAGCGCTCTCAAGAGCACTCTGAGCTCTCTTTTTCTGCTTGGGACCTCTCCTGCTGCGGTCAGAATGAGGCTGGTAGTCCAACGTCAGTCAAAATCTTGGCTCTGCAGCCCCTCCCTGGGGTGCTTTTTATTTGAGAGGGCGCGGGAGGAGGCAAGGCTGTCTGATTGCGCTTGCATCCGTTGTCTCCCCGGTTAGGAGTGAGCAGAATCGTTGCGAGCTTGCTGACTTACAGCACGTACGTCTCTTGCTTGCTTTCCAGGCATCGTTGCTATCTGGGGGGCTGTGTCGGATTACATTTTCCGAGAACTTATTCTGAGCAAGGTATCCTCTTTCTCCCCTCAAATTCTGGTGATGTGTGTAGCCCTGACACCCCTGTGCCACCAAGTGCCATAATACTCCCCCTCCTTTTCAGGCAGAAAAGACAGGCCAGCAGTGCGCTTGACTGCGCTTGACCAGTGTGGCACAGAGCAGCTTCTCTGTCAGTTGAGAGAAAGAAAAAAGGCCAGCTCCAGCAGAAGGGAGTGCTGGACACTTTCTGGGGCTTCTCTAGGCCCCACTGCCAGGGTGGAAGGACCAAGCCCAGACAGCCTTGGGCACTTTTGGGGGTCTGTCCCAGTTGTTGGACGCCCCCTGGATCTGAGCTAGCAAAGGGAAGTTGCTCTGCTTCTGCTTCACCCGCTGTCTGTTAGAGCCGGGGGGAGGCAGGAGAGGACAAGACTCCACATCTTCTCCAAAGCTCTCCCAAGTGAGGGAGCCCCTTTGTACCTCTGGAGCGGGGGCAAGGCACCAAGCACCACGGCCACGCTCTGACAAGCCATCCGTCAGCTTGCCTGCCTAAACAAATACGTTTTCTTCCTGCCCTTCTCTTCTGTCCGCAGGCTGTCAGAATGGAAATAGGGACGTTCTACTTTCTTGACCAAGACGTCTGTACGAAAAAACGTGCCCCTTTGACTGTTCGGAGGCCTATGTTTCATCTCTCTGAGTTTTTTGCACAGTCATTAGGGCTCAGACCTGCCAGCAAAGACATTTCTGGTAAGCAGACCGATTAAACCCTTTGCCTTGCCTTGCAGCGTTATGTGGAGCATGCGCTCCCTGTGGTCTAGCCGTGGCTGATGGATTTACAGAGGTCCTTCAGGAGGTCCTGAGGACAACTTCAGCTTTTGAAAAACAAAGAGCCACCAAGTAGCACAAAGTTAGGCTATCTGCTTTGGAACTGCTTTTACAAGTGGCTGTGAATTTAGAGAAAGCTAGTGCTCTCTAAGGCCGTCCACCTCGTACAGGGAACTGGCCCCGTTCTCCCTGACTTGTCCTGCAACCCTCTTCTGTTGTTTTCTAGGTTTCTCGCAAACTGTTCCTCTCAACTCTGCTCTGATAACCTTGGGCACCTGCTACCCTCAGCACATAGTGGAAGCTTGCATCCACGAGACCCTGCTTTTTTTCTCTCGGGTCATAGCAAACGGCAAGGATGCTGACTTTGTTTTCAAAAATATTGGCGTTCTGGTTATCAGAGAAAAGAAAGTGAAAATGAGGTTTTACAAGGACTTTCTTCAGACCGTGGATAGGACTGGATACCTGCTGGAATCTCTTCTCTCTGTAAGCTGGTCGTTTTTGCGGGGCTCCTTGCAGTTATTTTCAAATCCTGTCAAAGCGCCATTGGTCTGATTGCCATTGGCCCGCCAGGACCCAGCTGACCACACGGGCTCAGCATGTTCTGCAATACTGCAAGCTCTCTGTAGATTTACTCTCCAGTGTTCGGTGGTCTTTGCGACACGGAAGAGGTGTCTTGGGTCAGACCAAAGATCTGAGTAGCCCTCTCTCCCGTGGTGTTTCCCATTCTCTTCCCCACACGCACCTTGCAGAAAGCCATGGCGTAGAGACCCTTTGTGTTGCTAATACGCGGGGATCTGTCTCTGTCACTGTTGCAGACTCCGTGGACAACGGATTCAGTCATACAAAGCAGCGAGGCCACTGTATTTCAGATGCGTTCTGTTGGTGTCTTCACGTTTCCAAAGTGAGTATGTTTCCTTCTGTAGCCCTTGGCAGACTAAGCTGGCAGCTTCTTGGCTCCTGAATGGCAGCAGCGCATTTCCAAGGCTTGTCTACTTGTGAAGTTATTCAAAACTAACTCTTTCTGCGGTACGGTTCCCAGGTAACTCCATGCCTGTGACAGAGAGAGGAGCTAAGGCAACCTTCCCTCCCCCCCCCCCCCAGTTTCACCCGATTGCCCTCTTAGAAGGTGGCTCAAAGGGCAGATCCATACAAGTCATCTGCTTGTGACATGCCCACATCTTTTTGTGAGACTCTAGCAAATAAACGTTATCATAATGCCGCCTTCTTGGGTCAGAGGTGTACAGGAGGAGGAGAGATTTCTCAGCACAACGTCCAGGGGGGTCTGTGCGGAGATGCCTGCAAACTGGATCCAGTGCTGCTAAGAAGTTCCATTAATGACCTAGGCGACTGACATTACTCTACCCAAAGGCAATGCCATGACGCTACTCTGGGAGGGTCCGAAAGTGGGCTCAAGGGCAAGATTAGAATTCAATTGCATCGTGGCAAATGGGAGAAAAAGAGCACGTTCTCCGCAAACTTGATGAACAACAGGCAAGCGCTGGGCTAGAACTGCAAGAAAGCGCACCGGTGTTAGAATACGCTTTCTCACAGTAAGGCCATCAAAGCACCTGAGCAGCCTAACAAAGATGCTTCTGCCTCTCCAGGCACTGGAGTTCTTTACAGTGCAGCTCAGGTTCTGAATATAGCCCCCCAACACACAGAACATTGCATATTCTGCTTTGGAAAACTATGGGCTTCCCAAAAGCCCTGAAGTACCCACGCAACCAGATTGCTAGAGCAAGCTACCAAGGGAACTGGAGCCCTGTGTTCAAACGGAGGTTGTCCGCTTGTTTCCAGGTTCGAGCTCGAGCTACCACCAAGGAGAAGAGGCACAAAATTGGCCCCTGTGTCCATAAAGCCCGGAGCAGAACGGGCTGCGGAAGAAGACACTGATGGTCACGACAGCAAACAAGGTAACGCAAGAGCAGACACATGAGCGGGCTTTGTACACTTTCGTCTTGTCCTTCCTGCTGCGGGTTTTGAGACACCTTGCAAATGCAGTGCACGGGCTAGGACAACGCACCTGTGGCGAGACTGCCTCCCCATCACGACAAAGCTCAAGAAACACAGTACACATCAAGCTCTGAGGACAGCCCAGCACTCCAAACTGCAGTTGGCAGGGCTGCCCTCTCCTCCCTCACAGACATTGCAAACTGCCCTTTGGTTTGCAATAGAGAAGAGTAAAACTGTAGGCAGGTCCCATCAGCCTTCCGGGGGACAAATTCTACCTTGAGCGGTAAGGTATGCAAGGGGTCATCGACCCGCCGTCACGAACACTGGTTGCCTTCACTTCCTGAGAAGAGGGGTCTAGGACTGAATATGCTGCTAGCAAGTTTGTGTATATGAGAGTGATGCAGACAAGCCAATGCTGCTCCCCTCGTGTGAAGTTATTCCCCTAAAAGAGAATACGTCAGCTCCTGAAAATGCCCATGCTCCAAACCCTTTGAAGAACAGGAACTAGAGAAAGCAGACAAAGGGCAGCGCCCCAGGGAATAATGCTGCGCTGTGGACATTAAGAGGAAACGAGGCAGTTGCACCAGCAACGTGCGAAAGAGACCAAAGACCTCTTCAGAGGCACGCCTCGGAGGGAATGCAGATTGCTGCCACAGTTTTCCAAGAGGCGGGAGCAGATGTGACCGGTGTTCTAGTTCAAACGGACCCTGAGCGCCTGTTCTAATGAGCTCTCTCTGGTCATCCTTTCAGGGAGCCTTCCCGGGAAGCGCCTGCTTTCCCAACACAACGGTTCTTCCAGGAGCCAAGGTGGGCTCACGGTGCCGGCCAAAGGGAGGGAGAAGAGCAAGTCGCCTGCGAGGTGAGAGCCCTGGGCAGGCGGATTGGACTAATAGTGTGCTGTGGGACTTGTGGGAGGGAGATGTGTCGCTGGGACACAAAGTCCTTCCGAACTCGGAAGGGTTGTTACCACCTGGCCCCGTGCCCTGTGCTTTCTTGCTGCACGGCAAGTGTGTAGCCAGGTTTTTGTGAGACTCGTCTGTCAGGCTCATTTTCCTCTTCTTCTTGTTTCCAGGTCCGAATTCAAGCTCCTTCCAAGACCTCCACCTTCTAGAGTGGCCCGCGCACCTGTTATCACCAGTGCAAAGAAAAGCGCAGAAGAAGAAGTGGCTGGAGATGGCAGTACAAAGAAAGGTAATGTAAGACACAGCAGGACCTTTCCTAGAGGATTGTAGCTTTCGCTTTGTGCTTCTCGCTAGGGAATTCTAGCCAGGAGGCAAAGGCGCTGCATGGACTAGTACAGCTGATGAGCTCTCCCCTATCACCCTTTCAGGGAGCCTTCCCGGGAAGCGCCTCTTTCCCCAAAGCAGCCTTTCCTCCAGGAGCCAAGGTGGGCTCACGGTGCCGGCCGAAGGGAGGGAGAAGAGCAAGTCGCCTGCGAGGTGAGAGCCCTGGGCAGGCGGACTGGACTAATAGTGTGCTGTGGGACTTGTGGGAGGGAGATGTGTCACTGGGACACAAAGTCCTTCCGAACTCGGAAGGGTTGTTACCACCTGGCCCCGTGCCCTGTGCTTTCTTGCTGCACGGCAAGTGTGTAGCCAGGTTTTTGTGAGACTCGTCTGTCAGGCTCATTTTCCTCTTCTTCTTGTTTCCAGGTCCGAATTCAAGCTCCTTCCAAGACCTCCACCTTCTAGAGTGGCCCGCGCACCTGTTATCACCAGCGCAAAGAAAAGCGCAGAAGAAGAAGTGGCTGGAGATGGCAGTACAAAGAAAGGTAACGTAAGACACAGCAGGACCTTTCCTAGAGGATTGTAGCTTTCGCTTTGTGCTTCTCGCTAGGGAATTCTAGCCAGGAGGCAAAGGCGCTGCATGGACTAGTACAGCTGATGAGCTCTCCCCTATCACCCTTTCAGGGAGCCTTCCCGGGAAGCGCCTCTTTCCCCAAAGCAGCCTTTCCTCCAGGAGCCAAGGTGGGCTCACGGTGCCGGCCGAAGGGAGGGAGAAGAGCAAGTTGCCTGCGAGGTGAGAGCCCTGGGCAGGCGGACTGGACTAATACTGTGCTGTGGGACTTGTGGGAGGGAGATGTGTCGCTGGGACACAAAGTCCTTCCGAACTCGGAAGGGTTGTTACCACCTGGCCCCGTGCCCTGTGCTTTCTTGCTGCACGGCAAGTGTGTAGCCAGGTTTTTGTGAGACTCGTCTGTCAGGCTCATTTTCCTCTTCTTCTTGTTTCCAGGTCCGAATTCAAGCTCCTTCCAAGACCTCCACCTTCTAGAGTGGCCCGCGCACCTGTTATCACCAGCGCAAAGAAAAGCGCAGAAGAAGAAGTGGCTGGAGATGGCAGTACAAAGAAAGGTAACGTAAGACACAGCAGGACCTTTCCTAGAGGATTGTAGCTTTCGCTTTGTGCTTCTCGCTAGGGAATTCTAGCCAGGAGGCAAAGGCGCTGCATGGACTAGTACAGCTGATGAGCTCTCCCCTATCACCCTTTCAGGGAGCCTTCCCGGGAAGCGCCTCTTTCCCCAAAGCAGCCTTTCCTCCAGGAGCCAAAGTGGGCTCACGGTGCCGGCCGAAGGGAGGGAGAAGAGCAAGTTGCCTGCGAGGTGAGAGCCCTGGGCAGGCGGACTGGACTAATAGTGTGCTGTGGGATTTGTGGGAGGGAGATGTGTCGCTGGGACACAAAGTCCTTCCGAACTCGGAAGGGTTGTTACCACCTGGCCCCGTGCCCTGTGCTTTCTTGCTGCACGGCAAGCGTTTAGCAGCATTTGGTGAGACTCTCCTGCCATGTTCATCTTCTTGTTTCCAGGCCAAGCCTTCGGATGGCACCTACAAGGCAAACTTTGAAAACCTCCACTCTTCTCACAAAGTCCTCCCATAAGAGGAAGTCAGCAGAAGGGGAGAGTACGGCCACAAAGATTAGCAGGAGGAAGCGCCTGACTTACTGGGAGACACTAAAGGAATTAGGTTTGTTCCATTTTGAGCAGGGAAGGATAAAGGGAGAGTGGACTTACTGCCAGTCTAGTGGCTGATTATAGAGAAGACAGAGATTTCTCAGGGGTACGCGGGGAGGGGTCGAGAGGCAACAGACAGAGGCTGCAGGAGGAGCAACATACAAAGAAAAAAAAAGTCACAGGAAGGTCATTCAAACATTAGAAGATGCTGCCAGGAGAGGCAGTGGCTGGACGTGACTCTGAGGATGCTGATCTAAGTTAGCCCTGCTTTCTGAAGAGGTTTCTCGTTTCACCCTATCAGGGAGCCTTCCTCTAACCCCTGCCTGCAAGCGACTCCTTGCTCGAAAGAGGATAACGCCTCAGGAGTTAGCGGATAGAGCTAAGGTTGTTAAGGAAGAACTGAGGAAGAACGCCTATAGAGAAGAGTCTCCTGTGAGGTGAGAGCCTTGGGCAATACTGTGCTTGTACTTGGGCAGAGATGTTTCCCTCGGGCACAGGGTCTCTCTCTGAGCTCTGGCAGCTTATTGCCGCTTGTCACAATGACCCGTGTGTGCTTGCTGCACGGCAGGCAAGCGCGGAGCAGGTTTCCGTGAGACTCTCCGGTCTGCTCCATCTTCATCTTCTCCTTCTTTCCAGGTCTGAGCTTGAGATGGCACCTCAAAGAGCGGGCTCCAAACCTACCATCCTCCGTGCTACACCCGCCCAAGGTAGTAAGCCACAGCAAGAAGAGCGCACGGCCACTAAGGTCACGAGGGGACAGGCACACATGACGGTCAAGGAGATGCTGGGAGACCTGAGTTTGTTCATTCTTAAGAAGAGGGGGCCTTGGGCGGTGGGGGGAGCACCGTACTGCTGTCTTCAGCTACCCAGTGGGCGGTTTCTCGTGATTCATCCTTTCAGGGAGTCCCGCTAAGTGCCTCCTTGCTCTAAAGAGGCTTCATCTTCAAGAGCGGTCACAAATTCACGTGCTGCCCACCCTCAAGGAAGAAGCAAGGGAGAGGGCCAACAGAGCAGTGCCTTCTGTCAGGTGAGACTCTTGGAGAAGCCCCGTGTTTCTGTACTTGTGTGAGGGAGATGTTTCCCCAGCACACAGAGTCTGTACTAACTCTGGAAGGTCATTAGCACCTGTCCCAAGTGGTGGGCAGAGCTGCCTTTTCTTGTTGGGTGGGAAGTGGGTCACAGGTTTTTATGAGACTCCCACGTGAGCTTCTGTTTCACAGAGCTCTTTGCGAACTAAGTGCAAGTAACCACTCTAGAGGCTTGGGACCTTTTCTGCGTTCCTTTTGCGCTGAAAGGAACTTGATCCTTTTGAGTCACGAGAGCCGTCTTCAGGATCTAGAAGCGTCTCATGACAAGGGGAGAAGTCAAAATGCTCTCTTGATCGCTTCTCAACAGGGCAAATGTCTGAGCAATGACACTGCTCCTGTTCTTGTTCTCTTTTTCTTGAAGAGACGGCCCAGGCCTGACCTTCCTGCACTATACTAGGGGAGCGTTGGGGCACATCTGAGTGTTGAGCACAAGATGGACAGCAAAGTCATCCCAGACTCACATGAACTTGTCTCCTTGTGCACTTTCAGATTACCACCATGTCCCAGCAGCTCCCGAGGGCAGGAAACCCCTGAAGCCCTACACCAGGCAGCACACCCGGTTTGTGAAGAATGTCCACGAGCAGGACAGGTATGTTGTATGGGCTGCTTGGTACGATCCTTGGGTCAGATTGGAGACAGCTCTAGGAACAAGCTTGAACGGATACTGAGGAGTGACCCCTTCCTACGTGCTCGTTGTAACACGCGGTGACTTCTTTTGGCTCTTACTTTCAAAGATGCCAGTTGCTAGAGTCTCGGAAAACACTTTAGAAACCTTTCTGTGGGCATTATTTATCCTAGAAATGTTAATTGTGAGGCTTTTGTGGGATAGAAAACGTGCAGTTTCCTCGTAGATCACTGATCGTTTAGATCATTGGTCAAAGTAGAAGGGCGTCTCAGTTGGGCCTTGAGAGCAAAACACTGCTGATGGAAAGGCTCAAAGAGAAGGGGCAGAGGAGAGCATGGGCACTAGCTACCCCTCGAAAAAGAAAAAGAAAAAGAAAAAGAAAAAGAAAAAGAAAAAGAAAAAGAAAAAGAAAAAGAAAAGAAGAAAGAGAAAAATTGAGACTAATACTGCATGCTATTGCCTTTCTGTGGCCCTCCAGGAAACGTGCTTCCGCTGCCTGCAGGAGGAGCAAAGAATCTTCTGGGCTTCTGTGGCTGCAGATATACAAAGGAAAGAAAAGGAAGAAAGAAAGAGATGGCAAAAAAGGCGGAAAGCAATCTAAAATCTAAAATGGAAGCAGCATTCAAAGAAAGAGCATGTTATCCTTTGCCCTTTCCCGTTCAAGTGTTTCCTTGCCCGAGAGAGATGAGTGGGATAGCTTTCCAGCAGAAGGGCATTGGTGTTACCTGCTGCTGACTGGAATGCCCAGCCAGTGGCAAGGAGTTCTGAGGTCACCGGGATACCTGGGACCTCTGGGACAGAACCTGGGCTAAGGGCGGATGTCCTGGCCCTAGGGGCCTTTAGCGTGCTCCCAGGGTAAAGGGAAAGGTTTCTCTTGGAGCTATGTCAAGGGCCCTCCTAAACATCTGCAAGTATAAATATATGCTTTTATCCCGCTGTATGGATGTATGCATTTACACATGTAGAACTAAGCGAGACAGAGACATCTCATTTTATTACCTTTTTCTCTCTCTCTCTCCCTTTTATATATATATATATATATAAATGGAGAACACATCTATAAAAGCATATATTTATCTACATTTTATATGTATATACAGATATACCCCCACTTTTATCATCCATTGCCCTCCGAGCAATGCCTACTATGCACTTCGAGGTGTACTCAGTTCCCCACCATTTCCCTCCATCTGTTCCCAATGCTTCAAGTGCTGCTGCTGAAGAATGAAATGCAGAGGTTTCCCTCTGCCACAGACTCACTTCCCTATCCGGCAGTCACAGTGCCACTTCAACAAGAGAGCAGAATCGCAACGGCCAGAGAGAGGAGAAGGCTGAAAACACTTGAGAAGAGGAGTTGAGAAGAGGCCTTTCTACAAAGCTCCGCCTGCCCCTCCGTGCCTCCCCCCCCGCCCCCCCCGCCCCCTTTCCTCATAGCTGCTGGGAGACACAGAAGGCTCAAAGAGGGCTAGCTAAACCGTAACCAGTGGGCTTAGAAACACCATCTTACACATTGGCCTTTTCTGTCCAACTGTTTCCCGCCTGCGAGAGGGAAGCTAGTCAGTTTTGCAGCAGGCAGCTAGCTGACCCAGCGATGATCTCCTCCTTCTCTCGCCTGCCCATGGTTGCCCCCTTGAGACCTCGCCTGCTGAGGGCTGCGCACTGCTCCTGGGGGGCAAATGCGGCACATACAAATGGCAGCCCCACCATCTCTCTGCTGCACCTGGCCAGGCAGTTCCATGGTGGGAGCCAGCGCCAGAGGCACAGACAGCTGGGCGCTGCAGCCGCTGCTGCAACTCTCCTCACCAAGCCCCTGGGTAGGAGGCTTTGGAGACAGCTCCGCCCCCATCCCCCCAGCGCTCCCTCGGCTGGTGCTGGCGTAGACTGGGGGCTGCCAGAGAGGACTTGAACGTGGGCCTGGGGACTGGGGCCATCCTCAGCATGACTGGGTCTCTGGGTCTGACCCCATCCTGCAAGGCAAAGGTGGCCCCTTGGCACCGGGGGCCTTGACTGTAGGGCTGAGACCACCCTGACACACACTTTCTGCCTCTTCTTTCCCAAGCCCTATCCTCAAGGGGCACGAGACCCCCTTCAGCACCTGGAAACGACTCCACATTTTCCCACATGTAATGTCTGCAGCGGCAGCTGTGGGGGCAGCCGCCTCCGAAGCCCAGCAGGCAGTGAGCAGGCTCCAGGCACGGGCGCTCAGCCCCTGCGGAGCTCGGCAGCAGAGAGGGCACTGCCGTTCCTGGAGCTCTCAGGGAGGACACAGACACACTGTGAGAAGTGTGAGAAGCTGACTCTGCCAGCACCATTGCTCCTGCCCCGCCGACTGCAGCGCCGCTGACTCCCCTGCTACGTGTAAAGCCTGCCCAGGGTAGTAAGCTGCAGGAAGAGGAGAGTAAGGTCATTAGGGGACAGGAACATGTGACGCGCAAGGAGACACGGGGAGAACTGGCTTTGTCCAGTTACATGGGAATGAGCACAGCTGACAGTGTCAGGGCTATCCGGGACCGTCGGATGTCTGGGCAGCCTCCACTCAGCGGACAGCATTCCCGCACTCTGCCTGGGTGGCAAGGGACAAGCCAAGCCACTCTCAGGTGGGTCTCATCCGCGTATGGCACCACCCCCCCCCCCGAGCTTGGCCTTCCCCACCATCAGAGCAGTCCTCTGCACAGGTGCCTTTAGCACTCTGTGTTAAAGCTGCTGAAGCAGCGGAGCACCAAGGACTGAGACTCAGTACAGAGGACTGAGACTCAGAGGACTGAGCCAGTCCTAAGCAGAGGCCTAGCGTTAGGACGCTTTGGTCGCTGCTTCTGATGGGTCTGGATAAGGAGGCAAATCCCACCTGCTCCTAGAGAGCTTGAGGACAAAGGGGCCGAGGCAGGAGTAGAACCTTTTGTCACTGCTGGTGGTTGAAGGGATGCCCAAGCAGGGAGGATAGTGCTAGCGCAACAATAATTAACCTGCCAACTGGCAGAGGGGTGATGCAGGCTGATCTGAGAAGTGCTGTGGTCGTGCTGTGGTCACTGGAAAAACCAGGGAAGAGGTGACCTGCTGCGTAACACAAAGGCCCAAAGCCACGTGTGTGTGGCAGTGATGCACTGGAAGCGCCTCTTCCCTCCACCCCACGTGCATGTGGCAGGTACACGCTGGGAGATCCCTCCCACTCCCTGTTTGTGGCAGTTCTGTGCTGGGGGCGTCTCTTCCTCCTCCGCCCACCCCATCTGTGGGGCAGGGGCACATTGGGAGCTGCCTTCCACACCCCCCATCCTGTGTGTGGAAGGCACACGCTGTGACCTTCCCCCCACCACACACCTGGCACATGCGCATTGGCCCCTCCCTCGGCCCACGCCCATGCTTTGCACAGCGTCTACCCATGCACGTGTGTGACATGTCTTGCGCAGTCTTTCCTCCTGGCGGGGGTGTCACCAAGGGGGTGCCCCCTCCGAGGGCTGTGCGTTAAGGGGACTTGTATCGCCAGCGCCGGGAGCACAAATGCCTCTGGCAGATCCAGCCCTCTGTTGGTGTCCCAGCCTTCCCTGCCACAAACCGCCCCAGAACCCTGGGCCAGACCCCCCACCCAGCAGAGGCTGGTCACCTTCCTCTAGGTCCAAGCAAAGAGGAAGGAGCAAGGACGCCTGAGCCTGGGCTTTCCCTCTTCCGCTTCCTCCTACTAGTTGATTCATTTGCTGGGGTAGCGCAGGCTTTCTGGTTGTACACGGTGCTCTGTAGCACGCGAGTCAGTTAAGAACTGATGCTCAGGAAATGTGGTGGGAGCAGTATAGGTGGGTAGTTCCAGAATCGTGACCGACCTACTGATTTGGCCTGCTGACCTGCCTGTTCACATGACTGGGTGCGGATTGCGGCTTATTTGTACGACGCAGCCTTGACAGGTCATTCTCCTGAAATGCTGCAAATGTTGGAACTCACTGCTTGCCCTGCCGAAGGATGGATTCTTCTTTCCTTGCTTGCTTGTTTTGCATGCAGACACCAGTTGAGGTGGAGCAGTTACTGAACAGTGGTCGCAGCTATGAAGCTGGCATACTGTGACAATTCACACACCCTTTAGTTCCAAACAGGTCACACACACTTTAGGGAAACTTATGTGGCCTACCGGTGGCGCGGCAGCTGGTGGTGTACTTTATGATTAACCAAACTTGTTGGGCTTCTCTGGGGTACCTGGCGTCTAAATAGTCTTTCTATTGGGATGCCCCCAATTTTTGTATCAGCAGTAAGTGCATCACCAAGAAAAAGCATGCCTTTGGAGTAGCGTGCACGATGGCTGGTGGATTTCTTTTTTTTTTTTTGGTAAAGGGAGAAAAGCAGGGTTGGCCCCGCTTTCTGAAGAGGTTTCTCGTTTCACCCTGTCAGGGAGCCTTCCTCTAGCCCCTGCCTGCAAGCGACTCCTTGCTCGAAAGAGGATAACGCCTCAGAAGTTAGTGGATAGAGCTAAGGTTGTTAAGGACGTTACTGAGGAAGAGCGCCTATAGAGAAGAGTCTCCTGTGAGGTGAGAGCCTTGGGCAATACTGTGCTTGTACTTGGGCAGAGATGTTTCCCTCGGGCACAGGGTCTCTCTCTGAGCTCTGGCAGCTTATTGCCGCTTGTCACAATGACCCGTGTGTGCTTGCTGCACGGCAGGCAAGCGCGGAGCAGGTTTCCGTGAGACTCTCCGGTCTGCTCCATCTTCATCTTCTCCTTCTTTCCAAGCCTGAGCTTGAGATGGCAGTTGCCCTTCACAAGTATGAAGAAAAATGAAAAGAGGGCGGGGGAAGGTGTGAAGTTTCTCAGAGAGCATTTCTTGAGAGAAGAAGGATCTGAGGGCAGGACTAAAGCTAGGTTCTCTACGTACTTTGAAACCGGTTTCCTTGATTCCCAAGTAGATGTTCCTCCACGCCTCTCGTCTGAGCAGATCACACGGCTGCGTTTGCATCGTGCGTGAGGGGCAGATGTAGAATAATAAGCCTTTGCACAGTGATTAAATCTGAGCAGCACCGTCCCTTTTCAAAAGAGATTTTAGGTCTGTGTGTATTTTGTTTTTCTTTCTGTTTAGACAAAAGATGCAGGATAATATGCACAATTTTATTTCACAGTTTGCTCCTACTGCAGCACAGATGACCCCAAACGCCTCTGAAGCTTTCGGGCCTGCAAGCGTACTTCTGAAGTGGTGATGGAAACGATCTCAAGCAAAGAGCTTGTTTGTAGGCACCAGAGCGGGGGGGGGCGCGGGGGTGTGGGGTTGGGTCGGAGGGGGTGGTTCTAACTGCTGCATGAGCTCTCTCACGGCACGTAAGGAGGTAATATCAAAATATCCCAACATGCTCCTGACGATTTCCGCTGGATTATGTGAAGCATAACTGTGTCAGACTCGCGATTTTTTAGGTGTACTTGTCAGCCTTTTTGTGCTGAGCTTGGGTTCTGCAAGTGCTGTGCCTATGAGACGTCTGTTGCCATTAGAAATGACAGCCTTAGCAAACGTGGGTATACAGTATGTGGCTGATGGTGCAGACCTCGTGAGCCACGAGCATGCAGAACACACAGAAGGCTGTCACTCTGTGATCGCCTGTTAAGCCTGGTCTCTGTGTAGGAGTTGTGTTATCTTGCTCGAGAGTATGCAGGGAGGAAGCATCATGCTTGCAGTTGACCTGGCTCTGCCATCCAAACCCCTGAGTGCTGATGCAGAAAGTGCTTTTGGTGGCTGCTTTCAAGGGACTGATTTGGGGCGTGCAAGTGAAACGACTCTTTCTGGATGCAGGCTGCGTGGTTATGGGGGAAAACAGTCCAGCACATGCAGTCCTCAGAATGTGAGAAGTGCTTATCGAGCGGTGTGGTCCGAGCACTTCTGTCCCACAGGTTGTCAGGTTAGCCATCTTTAGGTACCCCTGCTATAGCCCGAATCCCCTTATGAAACAGCATGTGGTATTGGGCTCTCGGAAGACGGTTTGATGACTAGCAAGGGCAGAGAAACCCTATTTGCTCGCCAGACTAAACCATTTTAACGCCAGACCGGTAGGGACAGGGGAGCGTTTCCGTCGAAGCAGCATGTTTCCATTGGACATGGAATGGGGAGCAGATGTACCCCGGGTAGAAAGTAGCTTGTGATTTCTGTATTTGTTGGGTGGTATGGTATGTGTGGTGCAGCTGGGCACGCTGCAAACACAGGTAGAGAAGATCCCTGAAAGAGAAAAACCAAGAGGCGCCAAACAAGCAGTCAGGGCAATGACTGTGGCTGGCTACCACAGAAATGCCACCGTTTGGCTGAGAAATGCTTTCCTTGACAAGCCTTTATCTTCCTTCTGTTCTTAGCCTGAGTGGGTTTAACCTCCCCCCCTTCTCCCTCCCCCCGGACTCTTTTGTCTCCCTTGAGTCGGGTCGGGCGCCATCAGCATTTCTTCTCCCTCGGCCTTGCCTGTTTCATCAGCAGTCCCTCCGGATGCAGTGCAGCTTGGGTTTGCGAGGACTGGGAGGGGCTGCTAGTCTTTGTAGGCTCAAAGGGTATTGTCAGGTATTTACTGAGGAAGCGCCATAAGTCGTATCCCCTTTCCTGTCTGCCCCTCTTTTGGGTGAATTTTGGTGGCTTTTCATATGCAGTTTGTCTGAGTCTTGCTTGTTGTTCCTGGTATGGAAAGAGGAATTTGCATGGGAGCGCGTGTACGGTGCGGACTGTGCATTTGAAAACAATTTCTCCTGCAGGGAACACTGATATGGCAGGGATGCTGCCCGAAGGAAGTTACTGAGCAGGCTTGTGCAGAAGTTCCATTCAGCGATATAAATGCAGGAGACGCCGCTAGTCATTGGGGCAGGGGAGCGAAGAGGAAGAACACACACGAGGGGAACGACTTTGCCTGGAGAGTTCTCTGAGGAGGAAAATGGAACATGAGACCTAACCATGAGTACCTAGTTGCATCCGTTCAGCTCTCCCTTATCCGTCAGCGGATCGTGTAGCTTGCTAGGAAGCCATCCGTGAGGGCAGGCATCAGATCCGCCTCTGTGCAAGCCTGCCTGGGTCTTGCACGCTTATTAGCTCCTGCGCAACACCTCTGAAGCAAACGGCTCAGGATCCAGGCTAGCTCTGTGCATTCTCAATCAAGGCGCACTGGTGAGCACGGTGCAGGGATGCCTAAGTGGCTCCTGAAGCGTTGGTATTAACCTTGGTTTGTTTGTTTTTTTTCCAGTTTTCAGAGTATCCCTAAAATGACTGCTTCCTTTTTTCTTTTTCCAAGAGACCCCAGGCCCATGCGTTGTATGGAAAAATACACCAGCGGATTAAATCAAGGATGAATGGGCAGCCTAAAACCAGCACATCTAACGTTAGAACTTTGCTTTCCCAGGCCGGAGGATGCGATATGCCAAAAATCCCTTTTTGCCTTACTTATACACGTGTTGCACCTGAATAAGCTTCCTCAGTGATAGTTCCTTCATGCACGGTAATGCTGGTCGTGGAAATCTCCCTGCGGAATGCGTCCCTGACACAGGGGACAGGAAGCAGGATTTCTCATCAACCACTTGGAAGCCCAATTGCATTGCGCGGTGAGGAAGGACGTCGTTCAGCTTGTTCTCCGTACAGGTGGTGTCATTTCCAAGCTGTTTGGGAAGCCACGTGCAAGTGCTCTTGTGTCTGTCTCAGCACAAGACCCGAGCCAGTCAGCAGCAGCAGCAGCAGCGTTTACCATTGCCGTCACCTGGCTTAAAGCAGATTGATTCAGGTGCCAGGGAGCCATGTGTCCCAAGAGGATGGGATTGCTCTAGTTTCTGCCTCTTTCTTTAAGTTGAGAATTTCTTGCCCTTTCACCAAACAAAACTCTAATTGCAAAATATGCCGGGCAGGGCCCTCAGCTACCGAATGGCCCGTTTTCTCCTTCCTCCCTCAGGAAAGTTTAGCACTGCCGAGGACCTGGAATGCTTCTAGGTTTTACTGGAGCTGTGGGATAGGAAATTGTAAAGAAAGAGGGTAAGGGCAGTTGCCTGGGATGCAGCAGTCCTGAGTTCAGACGCTTGCCTACAGCAGATTTCCTGGCCAGCCTGACAAAGTTCCCTCAGGCAGATCTAAAGAGACCTTGAAGCACCTAATTCTCTTGGATTTCAGAGGCACCTGACAGTCACCTCCTTCCCTGTGAGGCTCTGGAGCTGCTTTCCCGGCTCCCCATCAGATTGGATTTCATAGCCCTCCCGAGTCTGCTGGAGGTCACGCGCATGGTTGCATGGTTACATGGTTACAGTCAGGTGCCCTGGAGGAGTGGCAAGGACCAAGAGAGTCCCCAGAGAGATCAAGGTCAGCTAGTACTTCTTTTCCGGCACGCGGAATGAGCACGCGGCTTTTGTCCAAGCTATTCATGCATAGTCTGGGGGCTCCGCTTAGGCTTACACCGATTTCCCAAAGAGTGGCTGCCAGTTTAGAAAGCAAATCAGTTTTCCATAAAAAGTGGGAAGCTTGATTTAGGGCTTCTCTGTGTTAATGGCAGCTGGCTTTTCCAGTGCTGAGACCTTTTCCATGCTGCAAGCAGAAAGTACCTGTCCAGCTCCAGCACCGGTTTGATTTCTAGGAAGGGTACGTGAACGTGACCGGGATTGCTAAATTGAGCGTGGAAGCTGCTGCTTATGCCTGAGCTGTCGGTGACTGTAACGGACTTCAGTTCTTCGCCGTGTCAGCTAACTCGTTAAAGCTTTCCTTCCAGACAGTCCCGTCTCTGGATGACTCTGACGAAGAAACTGGGCTGAGATCCAGGAGCAATCCACGTGCTCCGGAGATCCAGGTCCCTGGTTGGGCCAGGGTTGTGCTGTGACTTAAGACAGACAGTTCAAATGACTGCTGTCAAGGGGACTGGTCTCTTAAGTACCAACCAACAGTGCGGTCCTCTAATGTCCCCATCAGGACTCAAAGGGCAGACTAACCCCCAGCTGGGAAACTCGGCTTCTCCAGGCTGTCGTCATTCAGATGCAGTCCGCAAAACTTGTGGCACGTTCAAATAACTGAACGCGTCTGAAAACCAGCTCTTTCCCTCTTCATAGCTCCCCGTCCTCCTCCCTGCCACGGGGTACCGTCTTGGGCAAAGTTGTCAGAATGGCTTTTGTTTGCAAGCAGGTAGATACCAGGTTAAACTTGGGTGTTTGCCTTTGTCCTCCTTTTTGCTTACAACTCGCCTTGCTTGTGCCTGCGCCAAGGGGTCTGCAAAGTTTATGTCTGGATTTCTTTTGCGTATCCTCTATTGCTTAAGTCTCAGGGCCAAGCAACCTTGCAGAAGCTGGACCGCTTAAAAAGGAACAGTGGTTTTGTGCTTCAAGCCCGAACGCGCCCGCCCCCCGCCCCCCCCTCTTCCCCCCACGTTATTTTCCTGCATGTAGATGTGGGGCAGCCACACAGGACGGAACTTGGTGAGCCAGAAAACAGGAGGAAAGCTTTGTTCTTCTTGACACACTGCTCCCTGCCCTGACTCTTCCATTGCAGAGGTGTCCAAGAGGGAAACTGTCCTTCCTGCAGGGTTGCTCGTTGTCAGCAGAGCTGACAACGCAGGCCAATTTACTTATTCCCTCCACCGGGGGGAGTGGGGAGAGGAGGAGGAAAGCAGCTCCCCAAAATAGCCAGTGCCACCTCCCTGTCCGCTGTAGGGCGTGACCTGGCAGGGTCTCCCCGAGGCCGGTCAGGGCCCTGCAGCCCCTCTGTGTGTGGCAAGGTCTGAGGTCACAGTGGGGCCACTCGCGCATCACAGGGAGCCACAGCTCCCCTCTCCCCACGGTGCCCCTGGCCTCTGCCCACACTTCACTGCGAGGCCTGCAGGATCCCGGTCGCTAGCGGCTGCTCTCTGTCCTGCTTTTCTCCTCCTCAGGAGCTGCTTTGCCGAGGGACGGAGAAGGCAAAGGGAGGCAGTGGGCTAGCGGTGGAGGGCCATTGGGTGAAGCGTAGGAGGGGAGAAAGAGGAGGAGACTGGAGAGGAGGAAGCTCCTTTCCCCCCCCTCCTTCTGCTGGTGTTAACCTAGAGAGAGGGTGCGAAAAGGTGGAAGGCATGGAGCCTGACCTGTTTCCAACGCTCCGCAACCTCACCACCGATGGTAAGGCCTTCAGGAGTGCCTAAGAGCAGCTGTGGAGATCCTGGAGCCTGTGGGGGAGGTCTGGGCAGGACTGGGAGGTGCAAAGAGAGTCCTTCACTGGCTTGGGGGTCAATTTGGCAGCCAGGATTCCTGGGTTCTGTTCCAAAATCTGCCCCTGCCTTCCAGTGACACCACCAGGCAGAAGCTACCGGCACCGTGGGAGGGCTGATGCTTGCCTCCGAGCAGGGGCTGGCCACCCTGAGCTCCCCGCTGGGAGAAAGGGTTGGCGCTGCCCTGGTGGAAGTGCCACCAGGGGGGTCTGTGCATGCAGGGGTCAAATGCGGGTGGAACTGGCCCCTGCAGGAGACAAACCTGGGCATTCCCTGAGCCTCTGAGACTCAGGTGCACTCAGTGGGCACAAGTCTGTGAAGTGACACGCTGTACGTTTGACTGAGCGCTCTCAAGAGCACTCTGAGCTCTCTTTTTCTGCTTGGGACCTCTCCTGCGGTCAGAATGAGGCTGGTAGTCCAACGTCAGTCAAAATCTTGGCTCTGCAGCCCCTCCCTGGGGTGCTTTTTATTTGAGAGGGCGCGGGAGGAGGCAAGGCTGTCTGATTGCGCTTGCATCCGTTGTCTCCCCGGTTAGGAGTGAGCAGAATCGTTGCGAGCTTGCTGACTTACAGCACGTACGTCTCTTGCTTGCTTTCCAGGCATCGTTGCTATCTGGGGGGCTGTGTCGGATTACATTTTCCGAGAACTTATTCTGAGCAAGGTATCCTCTTTCTCCCCTCAAATTCTGGTGATGTGTGTAGCCCTGACACCCCTGTGCCACCAAGTGCCATAATACTCCCCCTCCTTTTCAGGCAGAAAAGACAGGCCAGCAGTGCGCTTGACTGCGCTTGACCAGTGTGGCACAGAGCAGCTTCTCTGTCAGTTGAGAGAAAGAAAAAAGGCCAGCTCCAGCAGAAGGGAGTGCTGGACACTTTCTGGGGCTTCTCTAGGCCCCACTGCCAGGGTGGAAGGACCAAGCCCAGACAGCCTTGGGCACTTTTGGGGGTCTGTCCCAGTTGTTGGACGCCCCCTGGATCTGAGCTAGCAAAGGGAAGTTGCTCTGCTTCTGCTTCACCCGCTGTCTGTTAGAGCCGGGGGGAGGCAGGAGAGGACAAGACTCCACATCTTCTCCAAAGCTCTCCCAAGTGAGGGAGCCCCTTTGTACCTCTGGAGCGGGGGCAAGGCACCAAGCACCACGGCCACGCTCTGACAAGCCATCCGTCAGCTTGCCTGCCTAAACAAATACGTTTTCTTCCTGCCCTTCTCTTCTGTCCGCAGGCTGTCAGAATGGAAATAGGGACGTTCTACTTTCTTGACCAAGACGTCTGTACGAAAAAACGTGCCCCTTTGACTGTTCGGAGGCCTATGTTTCATCTCTCTGAGTTTTTTGCACAGTCATTAGGGCTCAGACCTGCCAGCAAAGACATTTCTGGTAAGCAGACCGATTAAACCCTTTGCCTTGCCTTGCAGCGTTATGTGGAGCATGCGCTCCCTGTGGTCTAGCCGTGGCTGATGGATTTACAGAGGTCCTTCAGGAGGTCCTGAGGACAACTTCAGCTTTTGAAAAACAAAGAGCCACCAAGTAGCACAAAGTTAGGCTATCTGCTTTGGAACTGCTTTTACAAGTGGCTGTGAATTTAGAGAAAGCTAGTGCTCTCTAAGGCCGTCCACCTCGTACAGGGAACTGGCCCCGTTCTCCCTGACTTGTCCTGCAACCCTCTTCTGTTGTTTTCTAGGTTTCTCGCAAACTGTTCCTCTCAACTCTGCTCTGATAACCTTGGGCACCTGCTACCCTCAGCACATAGTGGAAGCTTGCATCCACGAGACCCTGCTTTTTTTCTCTCGGGTCATAGCAAACGGCAAGGATGCTGACTTTGTTTTCAAAAATATTGGCGTTCTGGTTATCAGAGAAAAGAAAGTGAAAATGAGGTTTTACAAGGACTTTCTTCAGACCGTGGATAGGACTGGATACCTGCTGCAATCTCTTCTCTCTGTAAGCTGGTCGTTTTTGCGGGGCTCCTTGCAGTTATTTTCAAATCCTGTCAAAGCGCCATTGGTCTGATTGCCATTGGCCCGCCAGGACCCAGCTGACCACACGGGCTCAGCATGTTCTGCAATACTGCAAGCTCTCTGTAGATTTACTCTCCAGTGTTCGGTGGTCTTTGCGACACGGAAGAGGTGTCTTGGGTCAGACCAAAGATCTGAGTAGCCCTCTCTCCCGTGGTGTTTCCCATTCTCTTCCCCACACGCACCTTGCAGAAAGCCATGGCGTAGAGACCCTTTGTGTTGCTAATACGCGGGGATCTGTCTCTGTCACTGTTGCAGACTCCGTGGACAACGGATTCAGTCATACAAAGCAGCGAGGCCACTGTATTTCAGATGCGTTCTGTTGGTGTCTTCACGTTTCCAAAGTGAGTATGTTTCCTTCTGTAGCCCTTGGCAGACTAAGCTGGCAGCTTCTTGGCTCCTGAATGGCAGCAGCGCATTTCCAAGGCTTGTCTACTTGTGAAGTTATTCAAAACTAACTCTTTCTGCGGTACGGTTCCCAGGTAACTCCATGCCTGTGACAGAGAGAGGAGCTAAGGCAACCTTCCCTCCCCCCCCCCCCAGTTTCACCCGATTGCCCTCTTAGAAGGTGGCTCAAAGGGCAGATCCATACAAGTCATCTGCTTGTGACATGCCCACATCTTTTTGTGAGACTCTAGCAAATAAACGTTATCATAATGCCGCCTTCTTGGGTCAGAGGTGTACAGGAGGAGGAGAGATTTCTCAGCACAACGTCCAGGGGGGTCTGTGCGGAGATGCCTGCAAACTGGATCCAGTGCTGCTAAGAAGTTCCATTAATGACCTAGGCGACTGACATTACTCTACCCAAAGGCAATGCCATGACACTACTCTGGGAGGGTCCGAAAGTGGGCTCAAGGGCAAGATTAGAATTCAATTGCATCGTGGCAAATGGGAGAAAAAGAGCACGTTCTCCACAAACTTGATGAACAACAGGCAAGCGCTGGGCTAGAACTGCAAGAAAGCGCACCGGTGTTAGAATACGCTTTCTCACAGTAAGGCCATCAAAGCACCTGAGCAGCCTAACAAAGATGCTTCTGCCTCTCCAGGCACTGGAGTTCTTTACAGTGCAGCTCAGGTTCTGAATATAGCCCCCCAACACACAGAACATTGCATATTCTGCTTTGGAAAACTATGGGCTTCCCAAAAGCCCTGAAGTACCCACGCAACCAGATTGCTAGAGCAAGCTACCAAGGGAACTGGAGCCCTGTGTTCAAACGGAGGTTGTCCGCTTGTTTCCAGGTTCGAGCTTGAGCTACCACCAAGGAGAAGAGGCACAAAATTGGCCCCTGTGTCCATAAAGCCCGGAGCAGAACGGGCTGCGGAAGAAGACACTGATGGTCACGACAGCAAACAAGGTAACGCAAGAGCAGACACATGAGCGGGCTTTGTACACTTTCGTCTTGTCCTTCCTGCTGCGGGTTTTGAGACACCTTGCAAATGCAGTGCACGGGCTAGGACAACGCACCTGTGGCGAGACTGCCTCCCCATCACGACAAAGCTCAAGAAACACAGTACACATCAAGCTCTGAGGACAGCCCAGCACTCCAAACTGCAGTTGGCAGGGCTGCCCTCTCCTCCCTCACAGACATTGCAAACTGCCCTTTGGTTTGCAATAGAGAAGAGTAAAACTGTAGGCAGGTCCCATCAGCCTTCCGGGGGACAAATTCTACCTTGAGCGGTAAGGTATGCAAGGGGTCATCGACCCGCCGTCACGAACACTGGTTGCCTTCACTTCCTGAGAAGAGGGGTCTAGGACTGAATATGCTGCTAGCAAGTTTGTGTATATGAGAGTGATGCAGACAAGCCAATGCTGCTCCCCTCGTGTGAAGTTATTCCCCTAAAAGAGAATACGTCAGCTCCTGAAAATGCCCATGCTCCAAACCCTTTGAAGAACAGGAACTAGAGAAAGCAGACAAAGGGCAGCGCCCCAGGGAATAATGCTGCGCTGTGGACATTAAGAGGAAACGAGGCAGTTGCACCAGCAACGTGCGAAAGAGACCAAAGACCTCTTCAGAGGCACGCCTCGGAGGGAATGCAGATTGCTGCCACAGTTTTCCAAGAGGCGGGAGCAGATGTGACCGGTGTTCTAGTTCAAACGGACCCTGAGCGCCTGTTCTAATGAGCTCTCTCTGGTCATCCTTTCAGGGAGCCTTCCCGGGAAGCGCCTGCTTTCCCAACACAACGGTTCTTCCAGGAGCCAAGGTGGGCTCACGGTGCCGGCCAAAGGGAGGGAGAAGAGCAAGTCGCCTGCGAGGTGAGAGCCCTGGGCAGGCGGATTGGACTAATAGTGTGCTGTGGGACTTGTGGGAGGGAGATGTGTCGCTGGGACACAAAGTCCTTCCGAACTCGGAAGGGTTGTTACCACCTGGCCCCGTGCCCTGTGCTTTCTTGCTGCACGGCAAGTGTGTAGCCAGGTTTTTGTGAGACTCGTCTGTCAGGCTCATTTTCCTCTTCTTCTTGTTTCCAGGTCCGAATTCAAGCTCCTTCCAAGACCTCCACCTTCTAGAGTGGCCCGCGCACCTGTTATCACCAGTGCAAAGAAAAGCGCAGAAGAAGAAGTGGCTGGAGATGGCAGTACAAAGAAAGGTAATGTAAGACACAGCAGGACCTTTCCTAGAGGATTGTAGCTTTCGCTTTGTGCTTCTCGCTAGGGAATTCTAGCCAGGAGGCAAAGGCGCTGCATGGACTAGTACAGCTGATGAGCTCTCCCCTATCACCCTTTCAGGGAGCCTTCCCGGGAAGCGCCTCTTTCCCCAAAGCAGCCTTTCCTCCAGGAGCCAAGGTGGGCTCACGGTGCCGGCCGAAGGGAGGGAGAAGAGCAAGTCGCCTGCGAGGTGAGAGCCCTGGGCAGGCGGACTGGACTAATAGTGTGCTGTGGGACTTGTGGGAGGGAGATGTGTCACTGGGACACAAAGTCCTTCCGAACTCGGAAGGGTTGTTACCACCTGGCCCCGTGCCCTGTGCTTTCTTGCTGCACGGCAAGTGTGTAGCCAGGTTTTTGTGAGACTCGTCTGTCAGGCTCATTTTCCTCTTCTTCTTGTTTCCAGGTCCGAATTCAAGCTCCTTCCAAGACCTCCACCTTCTAGAGTGGCCCGCGCACCTGTTATCACCAGCGCAAAGAAAAGCGCAGAAGAAGAAGTGGCTGGAGATGGCAGTACAAAGAAAGGTAACGTAAGACACAGCAGGACCTTTCCTAGAGGATTGTAGCTTTCGCTTTGTGCTTCTCGCTAGGGAATTCTAGCCAGGAGGCAAAGGCGCTGCATGGACTAGTACAGCTGATGAGCTCTCCCCTATCACCCTTTCAGGGAGCCTTCCCGGGAAGCGCCTCTTTCCCCAAAGCAGCCTTTCCTCCAGGAGCCAAGGTGGGCTCACGGTGCCGGCCGAAGGGAGGGAGAAGAGCAAGTTGCCTGCGAGGTGAGAGCCCTGGGCAGGCGGACTGGACTAATACTGTGCTGTGGGACTTGTGGGAGGGAGATGTGTCGCTGGGACACAAAGTCCTTCCGAACTCGGAAGGGTTGTTACCACCTGGCCCCGTGCCCTGTGCTTTCTTGCTGCACGGCAAGTGTGTAGCCAGGTTTTTGTGAGACTCGTCTGTCAGGCTCATTTTCCTCTTCTTCTTGTTTCCAGGTCCGAATTCAAGCTCCTTCCAAGACCTCCACCTTCTAGAGTGGCCCGCGCACCTGTTATCACCAGCGCAAAGAAAAGCGCAGAAGAAGAAGTGGCTGGAGATGGCAGTACAAAGAAAGGTAATGTAAGACACAGCAGGACCTTTCCTAGAGGTTTGTAGCTTTCGCTTTGTGCTTCTCGCTAGGGAATTCTAGCCAGGAGGCAAAGGCGCTGCATGGACTAGTACAGCTGATGAGCTCTCCCCTATCACCCTTTCAGGGAGCCTTCCCGGGAAGCGCCTCTTTCCCCAAAGCAGCCTTTCCTCCAGGAGCCAAAGTGGGCTCACGGTGCCGGCCGAAGGGAGGGAGAAGAGCAAGTTGCCTGCGAGGTGAGAGCCCTGGGCAGGCGGACTGGACTAATAGTGTGCTGTGGGATTTGTGGGAGGGAGATGTGTCGCTGGGACACAAAGTCCTTCCGAACTCGGAAGGGTTGTTACCACCTGGCCCCGTGCCCTGTGCTTTCTTGCTGCACGGCAAGCGTTTAGCAGCATTTGGTGAGACTCTCCTGCCATGTTCATCTTCTTGTTTCCAGGCCAAGCCTTCGGATGGCACCTACAAGGCAAACTTTGAAAACCTCCACTCTTCTCACAAAGTCCTCCCATAAGAGGAAGTCAGCAGAAGGGGAGAGTACGGCCACAAAGATTAGCAGGAGGAAGCGCCTGACTTACTGGGAGACACTAAAGGAATTAGGTTTGTTCCATTTTGAGCAGGGAAGGATAAAGGGAGAGTGGACTTACTGCCAGTCTAGTGGCTGATTATAGAGAAGACAGAGATTTCTCAGGGGTACGCGGGGAGGGGTCGAGAGGCAACAGACAGAGGCTGCAGGAGGAGCAACATACAAAGAAAAAAAAAGTCACAGGAAGGTCATTCAAACATTAGAAGATGCTGCCAGGAGAGGCAGTGGCTGGACGTGACTCTGAGGATGCTGATCTAAGTTAGCCCTGCTTTCTGAAGAGGTTTCTCGTTTCACCCTATCAGGGAGCCTTCCTCTAACCCCTGCCTGCAAGCGACTCCTTGCTCGAAAGAGGATAACGCCTCAGGAGTTAGCGGATAGAGCTAAGGTTGTTAAGGAAGAACTGAGGAAGAACGCCTATAGAGAAGAGTCTCCTGTGAGGTGAGAGCCTTGGGCAATACTGTGCTTGTACTTGGGCAGAGATGTTTCCCTCGGGCACAGGGTCTCTCTCTGAGCTCTGGCAGCTTATTGCCGCTTGTCACAATGACCCGTGTGTGCTTGCTGCACGGCAGGCAAGCGCGGAGCAGGTTTCCGTGAGACTCTCCGGTCTGCTCCATCTTCATCTTCTCCTTCTTTCCAGGTCTGAGCTTGAGATGGCACCTCAAAGAGCGGGCTCCAAACCTACCATCCTCCGTGCTACACCCGCCCAAGGTAGTAAGCCACAGCAAGAAGAGCGCACGGCCACTAAGGTCACGAGGGGACAGGCACACATGACGGTCAAGGAGATGCTGGGAGACCTGAGTTTGTTCATTCTTAAGAAGAGGGGGCCTTGGGCGGTGGGGGGAGCACCGTACTGCTGTCTTCAGCTACCCAGTGGGCGGTTTCTCATGATTCATCCTTTCAGGGAGTCCCGCTAAGTGCCTCCTTGCTCTAAAGAGGCTTCATCTTCAAGAGCGGTCACAAATTCATGTGCTGCCCACCCTCAAGGAAGAAGCAAGGGAGAGGGCCAACAGAGCAGTGCCTTCTGTCAGGTGAGACTCTTGGAGAAGCCCCGTGTTTCTGTACTTGTGTGAGGGAGATGTTTCCCCAGCACACAGAGTCTGTACTAACTCTGGAAGGTCATTAGCACCTGTCCCAAGTGGTGGGCAGAGCTGCCTTTTCTTGTTGGGTGGGAAGTGGGTCACAGGTTTTTATGAGACTCCCACGTGAGCTTCTGTTTCACAGAGCTCTTTGCGAACTAAGTGCAAGTAACCACTCTAGAGGCTTGGGACCTTTTCTGCGTTCCTTTTGCGCTGAAAGGAACTTGATCCTTTTGAGTCACGAGAGCCGTCTTCAGGATCTAGAAGCGTCTCATGACAAGGGGAGAAGTCAAAATGCTCTCTTGATCGCTTCTCAACAGGGCAAATGTCTGAGCAATGACACTGCTCCTGTTCTTGTTCTCTTTTTCTTGAAGAGACGGCCCAGGCCTGACCTTCCTGCACTATACTAGGGGAGCGTTGGGGCACATCTGAGTGTTGAGCACAAGATGGACAGCAAAGTCATCCCAGACTCACATGAACTTGTCTCCTTGTGCACTTTCAGATTACCACCATGTCCCAGCAGCTCCCGAGGGCAGGAAACCCCTGAAGCCCTACACCAGGCAGCACACCCGGTTTGTGAAGAATGTCCACGAGCAGGACAGGTATGTTGTATGGGCTGCTTGGTACGATCCTTGGGTCAGATTGGAGACAGCTCTAGGAACAAGCTTGAACGGATACTGAGGAGTGACCCCTTCCTACGTGCTCGTTGTAACACGCGGTGACTTCTTTTGGCTCTTACTTTCAAAGATGCCAGTTGCTAGAGTCTCGGAAAACACTTTAGAAACCTTTCTGTGGGCATTATTTATCCTAGAAATGTTAATTGTGAGGCTTTTGTGGGATAGAAAACGTGCAGTTTCCTCGTAGATCACTGATCGTTTAGATCATTGGTCAAAGTAGAAGGGCGTCTCAGTTGGGCCTTGAGAGCAAAACACTGCTGATGGAAAGGCTCAAAGAGAAGGGGCAGAGGAGAGCATGGGCACTAGCTACCCCTCGAAAAAGAAAAAGAAAAAGAAAAAGAAAAAGAAAAAGAAAAAGAAAAAGAAAAAGAAAAAGAAAAGAAGAAAGAGAAAAATTGAGACTAATACTGCATGCTATTGCCTTTCTGTGGCCCTCCAGGAAACGTGCTTCCGCTGCCTGCAGGAGGAGCAAAGAATCTTCTGGGCTTCTGTGGCTGCAGATATACAAAGGAAAGAAAAGGAAGAAAGAAAGAGATGGCAAAAAAGGCGGAAAGCAATCTAAAATCTAAAATGGAAGCAGCATTCAAAGAAAGAGCATGTTATCCTTTGCCCTTTCCCGTTCAAGTGTTTCCTTGCCCGAGAGAGATGAGTGGGATAGCTTTCCAGCAGAAGGGCATTGGTGTTACCTGCTGCTGACTGGAATGCCCAGCCAGTGGCAAGGAGTTCTGAGGTCACCGGGATACCTGGGACCTCTGGGACAGAACCTGGGCTAAGGGCGGATGTCCTGGCCCTAGGGGCCTTTAGCGTGCTCCCAGGGTAAAGGGAAAGGTTTCTCTTGGAGCTATGTCAAGGGCCCTCCTAAACATCTGCAAGTATAAATATATGCTTTTATCCCGCTGTATGGATGTATGCATTTACACATGTAGAACTAAGCGAGACAGAGACATCTCATTTTATTACCTTTTTCTCTCTCTCTCTCCCTTTTATATATATATATATATATAAATGGAGAACACATCTATAAAAGCATATATTTATCTACATTTTATATGTATATACAGATATACCCCCACTTTTATCATCCATTGCCCTCCGAGCAATGCCTACTATGCACTTCGAGGTGTACTCAGTTCCCCACCATTTCCCTCCATCTGTTCCCAATGCTTCAAGTGCTGCTGCTGAAGAATGAAATGCAGAGGTTTCCCTCTGCCACAGACTCACTTCCCTATCCGGCAGTCACAGTGCCACTTCAACAAGAGAGCAGAATCGCAACGGCCAGAGAGAGGAGAAGGCTGAAAACACTTGAGAAGAGGAGTTGAGAAGAGGCCTTTCTACAAAGCTCCGCCTGCCCCTCCGTGCCTCCCCCCCCGCCCCCCCCCGCCCCCTTTCCTCATAGCTGCTGGGAGACACAGAAGGCTCAAAGAGGGCTAGCTAAACCGTAACCAGTGGGCTTAGAAACACCATCTTACACATTGGCCTTTTCTGTCCAACTGTTTCCCGCCTGCGAGAGGGAAGCTAGTCAGTTTTGCAGCAGGCAGCTAGCTGACCCAGCGATGATCTCCTCCTTCTCTCGCCTGCCCATGGTTGCCCCCTTGAGACCTCGCCTGCTGAGGGCTGCGCACTGCTCCTGGGGGGCAAATGCGGCACATACAAATGGCAGCCCCACCATCTCTCTGCTGCACCTGGCCAGGCAGTTCCATGGTGGGAGCCAGCGCCAGAGGCACAGACAGCTGGGCGCTGCAGCCGCTGCTGCAACTCTCCTCACCAAGCCCCTGGGTAGGAGGCTTTGGAGACAGCTCCGCCCCCATCCCCCCAGCGCTCCCTCGGCTGGTGCTGGCGTAGACTGGGGGCTGCCAGAGAGGACTTGAACGTGGGCCTGGGGACTGGGGCCATCCTCAGCATGACTGGGTCTCTGGGTCTGACCCCATCCTGCAAGGCAAAGGTGGCCCCTTGGCACCGGGGGCCTTGACTGTAGGGCTGAGACCACCCTGACACACACTTTCTGCCTCTTCTTTCCCAAGCCCTATCCTCAAGGGGCACGAGACCCCCTTCAGCACCTGGAAACGACTCCACATTTTCCCACATGTAATGTCTGCAGCGGCAGCTGTGGGGGCAGCCGCCTCCGAAGCCCAGCAGGCAGTGAGCAGGCTCCAGGCACGGGCGCTCAGCCCCTGCGGAGCTCGGCAGCAGAGAGGGCACTGCCGTTCCTGGAGCTCTCAGGGAGGACACAGACACACTGTGAGAAGTGTGAGAAGCTGACTCTGCCAGCACCATTGCTCCTGCCCCGCCGACTGCAGCGCCGCTGACTCCCCTGCTACGTGTAAAGCCTGCCCAGGGTAGTAAGCTGCAGGAAGAGGAGAGTAAGGTCATTAGGGGACAGGAACATGTGACGCGCAAGGAGACACGGGGAGAACTGGCTTTGTCCAGTTACATGGGAATGAGCACAGCTGACAGTGTCAGGGCTATCCGGGACCGTCGGATGTCTGGGCAGCCTCCACTCAGCGGACAGCATTCCCGCACTCTGCCTGGGTGGCAAGGGACAAGCCAAGCCACTCTCAGGTGGGTCTCATCCGCGTATGGCACCACCCCCCCCCCCGAGCTTGGCCTTCCCCACCATCAGAGCAGTCCTCTGCACAGGTGCCTTTAGCACTCTGTGTTAAAGCTGCTGAAGCAGCGGAGCACCAAGGACTGAGACTCAGTACAGAGGACTGAGACTCAGAGGACTGAGCCAGTCCTAAGCAGAGGCCTAGCGTTAGGACGCTTTGGTCGCTGCTTCTGATGGGTCTGGATAAGGAGGCAAATCCCACCTGCTCCTAGAGAGCTTGAGGACAAAGGGGCCGAGGCAGGAGTAGAACCTTTTGTCACTGCTGGTGGTTGAAGGGATGCCCAAGCAGGGAGGATAGTGCTAGCGCAACAATAATTAACCTGCCAACTGGCAGAGGGGTGATGCAGGCTGATCTGAGAAGTGCTGTGGTCGTGCTGTGGTCACTGGAAAAACCAGGGAAGAGGTGACCTGCTGCGTAACACAAAGGCCCAAAGCCACGTGTGTGTGGCAGTGATGCACTGGAAGCGCCTCTTCCCTCCACCCCACGTGCATGTGGCAGGTACACGCTGGGAGATCCCTCCCACTCCCTGTTTGTGGCAGTTCTGTGCTGGGGGCGTCTCTTCCTCCTCCGCCCACCCCATCTGTGGGGCAGGGGCACATTGGGAGCTGCCTTCCACACCCCCCATCCTGTGTGTGGAAGGCACACGCTGTGACCTTCCCCCCACCACACACCTGGCACATGCGCATTGGCCCCTCCCTCGGCCCACGCCCATGCTTTGCACAGCGTCTACCCATGCACGTGTGTGACATGTCTTGCGCAGTCTTTCCTCCTGGCGGGGGTGTCACCAAGGGGGTGCCCCCTCCGAGGGCTGTGCGTTAAGGGGACTTGTATCGCCAGCGCCGGGAGCACAAATGCCTCTGGCAGATCCAGCCCTCTGTTGGTGTCCCAGCCTTCCCTGCCACAAACCGCCCCAGAACCCTGGGCCAGACCCCCCACCCAGCAGAGGCTGGTCACCTTCCTCTAGGTCCAAGCAAAGAGGAAGGAGCAAGGACGCCTGAGCCTGGGCTTTCCCTCTTCCGCTTCCTCCTACTAGTTGATTCATTTGCTGGGGTAGCGCAGGCTTTCTGGTTGTACACGGTGCTCTGTAGCACGCGAGTCAGTTAAGAACTGATGCTCAGGAAATGTGGTGGGAGCAGTATAGGTGGGTAGTTCCAGAATCGTGACCGACCTACTGATTTGGCCTGCTGACCTGCCTGTTCACATGACTGGGTGCGGATTGCGGCTTATTTGTACGACGCAGCCTTGACAGGTCATTCTCCTGAAATGCTGCAAATGTTGGAACTCACTGCTTGCCCTGCCGAAGGATGGATTCTTCTTTCCTTGCTTGCTTGTTTTGCATGCAGACACCAGTTGAGGTGGAGCAGTTACTGAACAGTGGTCGCAGCTATGAAGCTGGCATACTGTGACAATTCACACACCCTTTAGTTCCAAACAGGTCACACACACTTTAGGGAAACTTATGTGGCCTACCGGTGGCGCGGCAGCTGGTGGTGTACTTTATGATTAACCAAACTTGTTGGGCTTCTCTGGGGTACCTGGCGTCTAAATAGTCTTTCTATTGGGATGCCCCCAATTTTTGTATCAGCAGTAAGTGCATCACCAAGAAAAAGCATGCCTTTGGAGTAGCGTGCACGATGGCTGGTGGATTTCTTTTTTTTTTTTTTGGTAAAGGGAGAAAAGCAGGGTTGGCCCCGCTTTCTGAAGAGGTTTCTCGTTTCACCCTGTCAGGGAGCCTTCCTCTAGCCCCTGCCTGCAAGCGACTCCTTGCTCGAAAGAGGATAACGCCTCAGAAGTTAGTGGATAGAGCTAAGGTTGTTAAGGACGTTACTGAGGAAGAGCGCCTATAGAGAAGAGTCTCCTGTGAGGTGAGAGCCTTGGGCAATACTGTGCTTGTACTTGGGCAGAGATGTTTCCCTCGGGCACAGGGTCTCTCTCTGAGCTCTGGCAGCTTATTGCCGCTTGTCACAATGACCCGTGTGTGCTTGCTGCACGGCAGGCAAGCGCGGAGCAGGTTTCCGTGAGACTCTCCGGTCTGCTCCATCTTCATCTTCTCCTTCTTTCCAAGCCTGAGCTTGAGATGGCAGTTGCCCTTCACAAGTATGAAGAAAAATGAAAAGAGGGCGGGGGAAGGTGTGAAGTTTCTCAGAGAGCATTTCTTGAGAGAAGAAGGATCTGAGGGCAGGACTAAAGCTAGGTTCTCTACGTACTTTGAAACCGGTTTCCTTGATTCCCAAGTAGATGTTCCTCCACGCCTCTCGTCTGAGCAGATCACACGGCTGCGTTTGCATCGTGCGTGAGGGGCAGATGTAGAATAATAAGCCTTTGCACAGTGATTAAATCTGAGCAGCACCGTCCCTTTTCAAAAGAGATTTTAGGTCTGTGTGTATTTTGTTTTTCTTTCTGTTTAGACAAAAGATGCAGGATAATATGCACAATTTTATTTCACAGTTTGCTCCTACTGCAGCACAGATGACCCCAAACGCCTCTGAAGCTTTCGGGCCTGCAAGCGTACTTCTGAAGTGGTGATGGAAACGATCTCAAGCAAAGAGCTTGTTTGTAGGCACCAGAGCGGGGGGGGGCGCGGGGGTGTGGGGTTGGGTCGGAGGGGGTGGTTCTAACTGCTGCATGAGCTCTCTCACGGCACGTAAGGAGGTAATATTAAAATATCCCAACATGCTCCTGACGATTTCCGCTGGATTATGTGAAGCATAACTGTGTCAGACTCGCGATTTTTTAGGTGTACTTGTCAGCCTTTTTGTGCTGAGCTTGGGTTCTGCAAGTGCTGTGCCTATGAGACGTCTGTTGCCATTAGAAATGACAGCCTTAGCAAACGTGGGTATACAGTATGTGGCTGATGGTGCAGACCTCGTGAGCCACGAGCATGCAGAACACACAGAAGGCTGTCACTCTGTGATCGCCTGTTAAGCCTGGTCTCTGTGTAGGAGTTGTGTTATCTTGCTCGAGAGTATGCAGGGAGGAAGCATCATGCTTGCAGTTGACCTGGCTCTGCCATCCAAACCCCTGAGTGCTGATGCAGAAAGTGCTTTTGGTGGCTGCTTTCAAGGGACTGATTTGGGGCGTGCAAGTGAAACGACTCTTTCTGGATGCAGGCTGCGTGGTTATGGGGGAAAACAGTCCAGCACATGCAGTCCTCAGAATGTGAGAAGTGCTTATCGAGCGGTGTGGTCCGAGCACTTCTGTCCCACAGGTTGTCAGGTTAGCCATCTTTAGGTACCCCTGCTATAGCCCGAATCCCCTTATGAAACAGCATGTGGTATTGGGCTCTCGGAAGACGGTTTGATGACTAGCAAGGGCAGAGAAACCCTATTTGCTCGCCAGACTAAACCATTTTAACGCCAGACCGGTAGGGACAGGGGAGCGTTTCCGTCGAAGCAGCATGTTTCCATTGGACATGGAATGGGGAGCAGATGTACCCCGGGTAGAAAGTAGCTTGTGATTTCTGTATTTGTTGGGTGGTATGGTATGTGTGGTGCAGCTGGGCACGCTGCAAACACAGGTAGAGAAGATCCCTGAAAGAGAAAAACCAAGAGGCGCCAAACAAGCAGTCAGGGCAATGACTGTGGCTGGCTACCACAGAAATGCCACCGTTTGGCTGAGAAATGCTTTCCTTGACAAGCCTTTATCTTCCTTCTGTTCTTAGCCTGAGTGGGTTTAACCTCCCCCCCTTCTCCCTCCCCCCGGACTCTTTTGTCTCCCTTGAGTCGGGTCGGGCGCCATCAGCATTTCTTCTCCCTCGGCCTTGCCTGTTTCATCAGCAGTCCCTCCGGATGCAGTGCAGCTTGGGTTTGCGAGGACTGGGAGGGGCTGCTAGTCTTTGTAGGCTCAAAGGGTATTGTCAGGTATTTACTGAGGAAGCGCCATAAGTCGTATCCCCTTTCCTGTCTGCCCCTCTTTTGGGTGAATTTTGGTGGCTTTTCATATGCAGTTTGTCTGAGTCTTGCTTGTTGTTCCTGGTATGGAAAGAGGAATTTGCATGGGAGCGCGTGTACGGTGCGGACTGTGCATTTGAAAACAATTTCTCCTGCAGGGAACACTGATATGGCAGGGATGCTGCCCGAAGGAAGTTACTGAGCAGGCTTGTGCAGAAGTTCCATTCAGCGATATAAATGCAGGAGACGCCGCTAGTCATTGGGGCAGGGGAGCGAAGAGGAAGAACACACACGAGGGGAACGACTTTGCCTGGAGAGTTCTCTGAGGAGGAAAATGGAACATGAGACCTAACCATGAGTACCTAGTTGCATCCGTTCAGCTCTCCCTTATCCGTCAGCGGATCGTGTAGCTTGCTAGGAAGCCATCCGTGAGGGCAGGCATCAGATCCGCCTCTGTGCAAGCCTGCCTGGGTCTTGCACGCTTATTAGCTCCTGCGCAACACCTCTGAAGCAAACGGCTCAGGATCCAGGCTAGCTCTGTGCATTCTCAATCAAGGCGCACTGGTGAGCACGGTGCAGGGATGCCTAAGTGGCTCCTGAAGCGTTGGTATTAACCTTGGTTTGTTTTTTTTTTTTTCCAGTTTTCAGAGTATCCCTAAAATGACTGCTTCCTTTTTTCTTTTTCCAAGAGACCCCAGGCCCATGCGTTGTATGGAAAAATACACCAGCGGATTAAATCAAGGATGAATGGGCAGCCTAAAACCAGCACATCTAACGTTAGAACTTTGCTTTCCCAGGCCGGAGGATGCGATATGCCAAAAATCCCTTTTTGCCTTACTTATACACGTGTTGCACCTGAATAAGCTTCCTCAGTGATAGTTCCTTCATGCACGGTAATGCTGGTCGTGGAAATCTCCCTGCGGAATGCGTCCCTGACACAGGGGACAGGAAGCAGGATTTCTCATCAACCACTTGGAAGCCCAATTGCATTGCGCGGTGAGGAAGGACGTCGTTCAGCTTGTTCTCCGTACAGGTGGTGTCATTTCCAAGCTGTTTGGGAAGCCACGTGCAAGTGCTCTTGTGTCTGTCTCAGCACAAGACCCGAGCCAGTCAGCAGCAGCAGCAGCAGCGTTTACCATTGCCGTCACCTGGCTTAAAGCAGATTGATTCAGGTACCAGGGAGCCATGTGTCCCAAGAGGATGGGATTGCTCTAGTTTCTGCCTCTTTCTTTAAGTTGAGAATTTCTTGCCCTTTCACCAAACAAAACTCTAATTGCAAAATATGCCGGGCAGGGCCCTCAGCTACCGAATGGCCCGTTTTCTCCTTCCTCCCTCAGGAAAGTTTAGCACTGCCGAGGACCTGGAATGCTTCTAGGTTTTACTGGAGCTGTGGGATAGGAAATTGTAAAGAAAGAGGGTAAGGGCAGTTGCCTGGGATGCAGCAGTCCTGAGTTCAGACGCTTGCCTACAGCAGATTTCCTGGCCAGCCTGACAAAGTTCCCTCAGGCAGATCTAAAGAGACCTTGAAGCACCTAATTCTCTTGGATTTCAGAGGCACCTGACAGTCACCTCCTTCCCTGTGAGGCTCTGGAGCTGCTTTCCCGGCTCCCCATCAGATTGGATTTCATAGCCCTCCCGAGTCTGCTGGAGGTCACGCGCATGGTTGCATGGTTACATGGTTACAGTCAGGTGCCCTGGAGGAGTGGCAAGGACCAAGAGAGTCCCCAGAGAGATCAAGGTCAGCTAGTACTTCTTTTCCGGCACGCGGAATGAGCACGCGGCTTTTGTCCAAGCTATTCATGCATAGTCTGGGGGCTCCGCTTAGGCTTACACCGATTTCCCAAAGAGTGGCTGCCAGTTTAGAAAGTAAATCAGTTTTCCATAAAAAGTGGGAAGCTTGATTTAGGGCTTCTCTGTGTTAATGGCAGCTGGCTTTTCCAGTGCTGAGACCTTTTCCATGCTGCAAGCAGAAAGTACCTGTCCAGCTCCAGCACCGGTTTGATTTCTAGGAAGGGTACGTGAACGTGACCGGGATTGCTAAATTGAGCGTGGAAGCTGCTGCTTATGCCTGAGCTGTCGGTGACTGTAACGGACTTCAGTTCTTCGCCGTGTCAGCTAACTCGTTAAAGCTTTCCTTCCAGACAGTCCCGTCTCTGGATGACTCTGACGAAGAAACTGGGCTGAGATCCAGGAGCAATCCACGTGCTCCGGAGATCCAGGTCCCTGGTTGGGCCAGGGTTGTGCTGTGACTTAAGACAGACAGTTCAAATGACTGCTGTCAAGGGGACTGGTCTCTTAAGTACCAACCAACAGTGCGGTCCTCTAATGTCCCCATCAGGACTCAAAGGGCAGACTAACCCCCAGCTGGGAAACTCGGCTTCTCCAGGCTGTCGTCATTCAGATGCAGTCCGCAAAACTTGTGGCACGTTCAAATAACTGAACGCGTCTGAAAACCAGCTCTTTCCCTCTTCATAGCTCCCCGTCCTCCTCCCTGCCACGGGGTACCGTCTTGGGCAAAGTTGTCAGAATGGCTTTTGTTTGCAAGCAGGTAGATACCAGGTTAAACTTGGGTGTTTGCCTTTGTCCTCCTTTTTGCTTACAACTCGCCTTGCTTGTGCCTGCGCCAAGGGGTCTGCAAAGTTTATGTCTGGATTTCTTTTGCGTATCCTCTATTGCTTAAGTCTCAGGGCCAAGCAACCTTGCAGAAGCTGGACACCTGTGGATGGCCGCTTAAAAAGGAACAGTGGTTTTGTGCTTCAAGCCCGAACGCGCCCGCCCCCCGCCCCCTCCTCTTCCCCCCACGTTATTTTCCTGCATGTAGATGTGGGGCAGCCACACAGGACGGAACTTGGTGAGCCAGAAAACAGGAGGAAAGCTTTGTTCTTCTTGACACACTGCTCCCTGCCCTGACTCTTCCATTGCAGAGGTGTCCAAGAGGGAAACTGTCCTTCCTGCAGGGTTGCTCACTACAGCAGGGGCTAGAGACCTGGTGCTTTTTGAAGGCTCATGTGTGACTGAGAAGTACCCAGAGAGGGCTGTAAGTCAAAGCTTTTGACGGTCCCTGTGGTGAAAGGGAGTAACTGTTCCTCAGGGTGACAGAGGAAACCTCTCGGCTCCTTCGCCAGGCTGTGCTATTTCCATGCCTGTGGCCTAATGAAACACCAACCAGCATCAGCCCTTCCTTCCCAAGAGGCTGCATGAGCAGAGCTGACAACGCAGGCCAATTTACTTATTCCCTCCACCGGGGGGAGTGGGGAGAGGAGGAGGAAAGCAGCTCCCCAAAATAGCCAGTGCCACCTCCCTGTCCGCTGTAGGGCGTGACCTGGCAGGGTCTCCCCGAGGCCGGTCAGGGCCCTGCAGCCCCTCTGTGTGTGGCAAGGTCTGAGGTCACAGTGGGGCCACTCGCGCATCACAGGGAGCCACAGCTCCCCTCTCCCCACGGTGCCCCTGGCCTCTGCCCACACTTCACTGCGAGGCCTGCAGGATCCCGGTCGCTAGCGGCTGCTCTCTGTCCTGCTTTTCTCCTCCTCAGGAGCTGCTTTGCCGAGGGACGGAGAAGGCAAAGGGAGGCAGTGGGCTAGCGGTGGAGGGCCATTGGGTGAAGCGTAGGAGGGGAGAAAGAGGAGGAGACTGGAGAGGAGGAAGCTCCTTTCCCCCCCCTCCTTCTGCTGGTGTTAACCTAGAGAGAGGGTGCGAAAAGGTGGAAGGCATGGAGCCTGACCTGTTTCCAACGCTCCGCAACCTCACCACCGATGGTAAGGCCTTCAGGAGTGCCTAAGAGCAGCTGTGGAGATCCTGGAGCCTGTGGGGGAGGTCTGGGCAGGACTGGGAGGTGCAAAGAGAGTCCTTCACTGGCTTGGGGGTCAATTTGGCAGCCAGGATTCCTGGGTTCTGTTCCAAAATCTGCCCCTGCCTTCCAGTGACACCACCAGGCAGAAGCTACCGGCACCGTGGGAGGGCTGATGCTTGCCTCCGAGCAGGGACTGGCCACCCTGAGCTCCCCGCTGGGAGAAAGGGTTGGCGCTGCCCTGGTGGAAGTGCCACCAGGGGGGTCTGTGCATGCAGGGGTCAAATGCGGGTGGAACTGGCCCCTGCAGGAGACAAACCTGGGCATTCCCTGAGCCTCTGAGACTCAGGTGCACTCAGTGGGCACAAGTCTGTGAAGTGACACGCTGTACGTTTGACTGAGCGCTCTCAAGAGCACTCTGAGCTCTCTTTTTCTGCTTGGGACCTCTCCTGCTGCGGTCAGAATGAGGCTGGTAGTCCAACGTCAGTCAAAATCTTGGCTCTGCAGCCCCTCCCTGGGGTGCTTTTTATTTGAGAGGGCGCGGGAGGAGGCAAGGCTGTCTGATTGCGCTTGCATCCGTTGTCTCCCCGGTTAGGAGTGAGCAGAATCGTTGCGAGCTTGCTGACTTACAGCACGTACGTCTCTTGCTTGCTTTCCAGGCATCGTTGCTATCTGGGGGGCTGTGTCGGATTACATTTTCCGAGAACTTATTCTGAGCAAGGTATCCTCTTTCTCCCCTCAAATTCTGGTGATGTGTGTAGCCCTGACACCCCTGTGCCACCAAGTGCCATAATACTCCCCCTCCTTTTCAGGCAGAAAAGACAGGCCAGCAGTGCGCTTGACTGCGCTTGACCAGTGTGGCACAGAGCAGCTTCTCTGTCAGTTGAGAGAAAGAAAAAAGGCCAGCTCCAGCAGAAGGGAGTGCTGGACACTTTCTGGGGCTTCTCTAGGCCCCACTGCCAGGGTGGAAGGACCAAGCCCAGACAGCCTTGGGCACTTTTGGGGGTCTGTCCCAGTTGTTGGACGCCCCCTGGATCTGAGCTAGCAAAGGGAAGTTGCTCTGCTTCTGCTTCACCCGCTGTCTGTTAGAGCCGGGGGGAGGCAGGAGAGGACAAGACTCCACATCTTCTCCAAAGCTCTCCCAAGTGAGGGAGCCCCTTTGTACCTCTGGAGCGGGGGCAAGGCACCAAGCACCACGGCCACGCTCTGACAAGCCATCCGTCAGCTTGCCTGCCTAAACAAATACGTTTTCTTCCTGCCCTTCTCTTCTGTCCGCAGGCTGTCAGAATGGAAATAGGGACGTTCTACTTTCTTGACCAAGACGTCTGTACGAAAAAACGTGCCCCTTTGACTGTTCGGAGGCCTATGTTTCATCTCTCTGAGTTTTTTGCACAGTCATTAGGGCTCAGACCTGCCAGCAAAGACATTTCTGGTAAGCAGACCGATTAAACCCTTTGCCTTGCCTTGCAGCGTTATGTGGAGCATGCGCTCCCTGTGGTCTAGCCGTGGCTGATGGATTTACAGAGGTCCTTCAGGAGGTCCTGAGGACAACTTCAGCTTTTGAAAAACAAAGAGCCACCAAGTAGCACAAAGTTAGGCTATCTGCTTTGGAACTGCTTTTACAAGTGGCTGTGAATTTAGAGAAAGCTAGTGCTCTCTAAGGCCGTCCACCTCGTACAGGGAACTGGCCCCGTTCTCCCTGACTTGTCCTGCAACCCTCTTCTGTTGTTTTCTAGGTTTCTCGCAAACTGTTCCTCTCAACTCTGCTCTGATAACCTTGGGCACCTGCTACCCTCAGCACATAGTGGAAGCTTGCATCCACGAGACCCTGCTTTTTTTCTCTCGGGTCATAGCAAACGGCAAGGATGCTGACTTTGTTTTCAAAAATATTGGCGTTCTGGTTATCAGAGAAAAGAAAGTGAAAATGAGGTTTTACAAGGACTTTCTTCAGACCGTGGATAGGACTGGATACCTGCTGGAATCTCTTCTCTCTGTAAGCTGGTCGTTTTTGCGGGGCTCCTTGCAGTTATTTTCAAATCCTGTCAAAGCGCCATTGGTCTGATTGCCATTGGCCCGCCAGGACCCAGCTGACCACACGGGCTCAGCATGTTCTGCAATACTGCAAGCTCTCTGTAGATTTACTCTCCAGTGTTCGGTGGTCTTTGCGACACGGAAGAGGTGTCTTGGGTCAGACCAAAGATCTGAGTAGCCCTCTCTCCCGTGGTGTTTCCCATTCTCTTCCCCACACGCACCTTGCAGAAAGCCATGGCGTAGAGACCCTTTGTGTTGCTAATACGCGGGGATCTGTCTCTGTCACTGTTGCAGACTCCGTGGACAACGGATTCAGTCATACAAAGCAGCGAGGCCACTGTATTTCAGATGCGTTCTGTTGGTGTCTTCACGTTTCCAAAGTGAGTATGTTTCCTTCTGTAGCCCTTGGCAGACTAAGCTGGCAGCTTCTTGGCTCCTGAATGGCAGCAGCGCATTTCCAAGGCTTGTCTACTTGTGAAGTTATTCAAAACTAACTCTTTCTGCGGTACGGTTCCCAGGTAACTCCATGCCTGTGACAGAGAGAGGAGCTAAGGCAACCTTCCCTCCCCCCCCCCCCCAGTTTCACCCGATTGCCCTCTTAGAAGGTGGCTCAAAGGGCAGATCCATACAAGTCATCTGCTTGTGACATGCCCACATCTTTTTGTGAGACTCTAGCAAATAAACGTTATCATAATGCCGCCTTCTTGGGTCAGAGGTGTACAGGAGGAGGAGAGATTTCTCAGCACAACGTCCAGGGGGGTCTGTGCGGAGATGCCTGCAAACTGGATCCAGTGCTGCTAAGAAGTTCCATTAATGACCTAGGCGACTGACATTACTCTACCCAAAGGCAATGCCATGACACTACTCTGGGAGGGTCCGAAAGTGGGCTCAAGGGCAAGATTAGAATTCAATTGCATCGTGGCAAATGGGAGAAAAAGAGCACGTTCTCCGCAAACTTGATGAACAACAGGCAAGCGCTGGGCTAGAACTGCAAGAAAGCGCACCGGTGTTAGAATACGCTTTCTCACAGTAAGGCCATCAAAGCACCTGAGCAGCCTAACAAAGATGCTTCTGCCTCTCCAGGCACTGGAGTTCTTTACAGTGCAGCTCAGGTTCTGAATATAGCCCCCCAACACACAGAACATTGCATATTCTGCTTTGGAAAACTATGGGCTTCCCAAAAGCCCTGAAGTACCCACGCAACCAGATTGCTAGAGCAAGCTACCAAGGGAACTGGAGCCCTGTGTTCAAACGGAGGTTGTCCGCTTGTTTCCAGGTTCGAGCTCGAGCTACCACCAAGGAGAAGAGGCACAAAATTGGCCCCTGTGTCCATAAAGCCCGGAGCAGAACGGGCTGCGGAAGAAGACACTGATGGTCACGACAGCAAACAAGGTAACGCAAGAGCAGACACATGAGCGGGCTTTGTACACTTTCGTCTTGTCCTTCCTGCTGCGGGTTTTGAGACACCTTGCAAATGCAGTGCACGGGCTAGGACAACGCACCTGTGGCGAGACTGCCTCCCCATCACGACAAAGCTCAAGAAACACAGTACACATCAAGCTCTGAGGACAGCCCAGCACTCCAAACTGCAGTTGGCAGGGCTGCCCTCTCCTCCCTCACAGACATTGCAAACTGCCCTTTGGTTTGCAATAGAGAAGAGTAAAACTGTAGGCAGGTCCCATCAGCCTTCCGGGGGACAAATTCTACCTTGAGCGGTAAGGTATGCAAGGGGTCATCGACCCGCCGTCACGAACACTGGTTGCCTTCACTTCCTGAGAAGAGGGGTCTAGGACTGAATATGCTGCTAGCAAGTTTGTGTATATGAGAGTGATGCAGACAAGCCAATGCTGCTCCCCTCGTGTGAAGTTATTCCCCTAAAAGAGAATACGTCAGCTCCTGAAAATGCCCATGCTCCAAACCCTTTGAAGAACAGGAACTAGAGAAAGCAGACAAAGGGCAGCGCCCCAGGGAATAATGCTGCGCTGTGGACATTAAGAGGAAACGAGGCAGTTGCACCAGCAACGTGCGAAAGAGACCAAAGACCTCTTCAGAGGCACGCCTCGGAGGGAATGCAGATTGCTGCCACAGTTTTCCAAGAGGCGGGAGCAGATGTGACCGGTGTTCTAGTTCAAACGGACCCTGAGCGCCTGTTCTAATGAGCTCTCTCTGGTCATCCTTTCAGGGAGCCTTCCCGGGAAGCGCCTGCTTTCCCAACACAACGGTTCTTCCAGGAGCCAAGGTGGGCTCACGGTGCCGGCCAAAGGGAGGGAGAAGAGCAAGTCGCCTGCGAGGTGAGAGCCCTGGGCAGGCGGATTGGACTAATAGTGTGCTGTGGGACTTGTGGGAGGGAGATGTGTCGCTGGGACACAAAGTCCTTCCGAACTCGGAAGGGTTGTTACCACCTGGCCCCGTGCCCTGTGCTTTCTTGCTGCACGGCAAGTGTGTAGCCAGGTTTTTGTGAGACTCGTCTGTCAGGCTCATTTTCCTCTTCTTCTTGTTTCCAGGTCCGAATTCAAGCTCCTTCCAAGACCTCCACCTTCTAGAGTGGCCCGCGCACCTGTTATCACCAGTGCAAAGAAAAGCGCAGAAGAAGAAGTGGCTGGAGATGGCAGTACAAAGAAAGGTAATGTAAGACACAGCAGGACCTTTCCTAGAGGATTGTAGCTTTCGCTTTGTGCTTCTCGCTAGGGAATTCTAGCCAGGAGGCAAAGGCGCTGCATGGACTAGTACAGCTGATGAGCTCTCCCCTATCACCCTTTCAGGGAGCCTTCCCGGGAAGCGCCTCTTTCCCCAAAGCAGCCTTTCCTCCAGGAGCCAAGGTGGGCTCACGGTGCCGGCCGAAGGGAGGGAGAAGAGCAAGTTGCCTGCGAGGTGAGAGCCCTGGGCAGGCGGACTGGACTAATAGTGTGCTGTGGGACTTGTGGGAGGGAGATGTGTCACTGGGACACAAAGTCCTTCCGAACTCGGAAGGGTTGTTACCACCTGGCCCCGTGCCCTGTGCTTTCTTGCTGCACGGCAAGTGTGTAGCCAGGTTTTTGTGAGACTCGTCTGTCAGGCTCATTTTCCTCTTCTTCTTGTTTCCAGGTCCGAATTCAAGCTCCTTCCAAGACCTCCACCTTCTAGAGTGGCCCGCGCACCTGTTATCACCAGCGCAAAGAAAAGCGCAGAAGAAGAAGTGGCTGGAGATGGCAGTACAAAGAAAGGTAACGTAAGACACAGCAGGACCTTTCCTAGAGGATTGTAGCTTTCGCTTTGTGCTTCTCGCTAGGGAATTCTAGCCAGGAGGCAAAGGCGCTGCATGGACTAGTACAGCTGATGAGCTCTCCCCTATCACCCTTTCAGGGAGCCTTCCCGGGAAGCGCCTCTTTCCCCAAAGCAGCCTTTCCTCCAGGAGCCAAGGTGGGCTCACGGTGCCGGCCGAAGGGAGGGAGAAGAGCAAGTTGCCTGCGAGGTGAGAGCCCTGGGCAGGCGGACTGGACTAATACTGTGCTGTGGGACTTGTGGGAGGGAGATGTGTCGCTGGGACACAAAGTCCTTCCGAACTCGGAAGGGTTGTTACCACCTGGCCCCGTGCCCTGTGCTTTCTTGCTGCACGGCAAGTGTGTAGCCAGGTTTTTGTGAGACTCGTCTGTCAGGCTCATTTTCCTCTTCTTCTTGTTTCCAGGTCCGAATTCAAGCTCCTTCCAAGACCTCCACCTTCTAGAGTGGCCCGCGCACCTGTTATCACCAGCGCAAAGAAAAGCGCAGAAGAAGAAGTGGCTGGAGATGGCAGTACAAAGAAAGGTAATGTAAGACACAGCAGGACCTTTCCTAGAGGTTTGTAGCTTTCGCTTTGTGCTTCTCGCTAGGGAATTCTAGCCAGGAGGCAAAGGCGCTGCATGGACTAGTACAGCTGATGAGCTCTCCCCTATCACCCTTTCAGGGAGCCTTCCCGGGAAGCGCCTCTTTCCCCAAAGCAGCCTTTCCTCCAGGAGCCAAAGTGGGCTCACGGTGCCGGCCGAAGGGAGGGAGAAGAGCAAGTTGCCTGCGAGGTGAGAGCCCTGGGCAGGCGGACTGGACTAATAGTGTGCTGTGGGATTTGTGGGAGGGAGATGTGTCGCTGGGACACAAAGTCCTTCCGAACTCGGAAGGGTTGTTACCACCTGGCCCCGTGCCCTGTGCTTTCTTGCTGCACGGCAAGCGTTTAGCAGCATTTGGTGAGACTCTCCTGCCATGTTCATCTTCTTGTTTCCAGGCCAAGCCTTCGGATGGCACCTACAAGGCAAACTTTGAAAACCTCCACTCTTCTCACAAAGTCCTCCCATAAGAGGAAGTCAGCAGAAGGGGAGAGTACGGCCACAAAGATTAGCAGGAGGAAGCGCCTGACTTACTGGGAGACACTAAAGGAATTAGGTTTGTTCCATTTTGAGCAGGGAAGGATAAAGGGAGAGTGGACTTACTGCCAGTCTAGTGGCTGATTATAGAGAAGACAGAGATTTCTCAGGGGTACGCGGGGAGGGGTCGAGAGGCAACAGACAGAGGCTGCAGGAGGAGCAACATACAAAGAAAAAAAAAGTCACAGGAAGGTCATTCAAACATTAGAAGATGCTGCCAGGAGAGGCAGTGGCTGGACGTGACTCTGAGGATGCTGATCTAAGTTAGCCCTGCTTTCTGAAGAGGTTTCTCGTTTCACCCTATCAGGGAGCCTTCCTCTAACCCCTGCCTGCAAGCGACTCCTTGCTCGAAAGAGGATAACGCCTCAGGAGTTAGCGGATAGAGCTAAGGTTGTTAAGGAAGAACTGAGGAAGAGCGCCTATAGAGAAGAGTCTCCTGTGAGGTGAGAGCCTTGGGCAATACTGTGCTTGTACTTGGGCAGAGATGTTTCCCTCGGGCACAGGGTCTCTCTCTGAGCTCTGGCAGCTTATTGCCGCTTGTCACAATGACCCGTGTGTGCTTGCTGCACGGCAGGCAAGCGCGGAGCAGGTTTCCGTGAGACTCTCCGGTCTGCTCCATCTTCATCTTCTCCTTCTTTCCAGGTCTGAGCTTGAGATGGCACCTCAAAGAGCGGGCTCCAAACCTACCATCCTCCGTGCTACACCCGCCCAAGGTAGTAAGCCACAGCAAGAAGAGCGCACGGCCACTAAGGTCACGAGGGGACAGGCACACATGACGGTCAAGGAGATGCTGGGAGACCTGAGTTTGTTCATTCTTAAGAAGAGGGGGCCTTGGGCGGTGGGGGGAGCACCGTACTGCTGTCTTCAGCTACCCAGTGGGCGGTTTCTCGTGATTCATCCTTTCAGGGAGTCCCGCTAAGTGCCTCCTTGCTCTAAAGAGGCTTCATCTTCAAGAGCGGTCACAAATTCACGTGCTGCCCACCCTCAAGGAAGAAGCAAGGGAGAGGGCCAACAGAGCAGTGCCTTCTGTCAGGTGAGACTCTTGGAGAAGCCCCGTGTTTCTGTACTTGTGTGAGGGAGATGTTTCCCCAGCACACAGAGTCTGTACTAACTCTGGAAGGTCATTAGCACCTGTCCCAAGTGGTGGGCAGAGCTGCCTTTTCTTGTTGGGTGGGAAGTGGGTCACAGGTTTTTATGAGACTCCCACGTGAGCTTCTGTTTCACAGAGCTCTTTGCGAACTAAGTGCAAGTAACCACTCTAGAGGCTTGGGACCTTTTCTGCGTTCCTTTTGCGCTGAAAGGAACTTGATCCTTTTGAGTCACGAGAGCCGTCTTCAGGATCTAGAAGCGTCTCATGACAAGGGGAGAAGTCAAAATGCTCTCTTGATCGCTTCTCAACAGGGCAAATGTCTGAGCAATGACACTGCTCCTGTTCTTGTTCTCTTTTTCTTGAAGAGACGGCCCAGGCCTGACCTTCCTGCACTATACTAGGGGAGCGTTGGGGCACATCTGAGTGTTGAGCACAAGATGGACAGCAAAGTCATCCCAGACTCACATGAACTTGTCTCCTTGTGCACTTTCAGATTACCACCATGTCCCAGCAGCTCCCGAGGGCAGGAAACCCCTGAAGCCCTACACCAGGCAGCACACCCGGTTTGTGAAGAATGTCCACGAGCAGGACAGGTATGTTGTATGGGCTGCTTGGTACGATCCTTGGGTCAGATTGGAGACAGCTCTAGGAACAAGCTTGAACGGATACTGAGGAGTGACCCCTTCCTACGTGCTCGTTGTAACACGCGGTGACTTCTTTTGGCTCTTACTTTCAAAGATGCCAGTTGCTAGAGTCTCGGAAAACACTTTAGAAACCTTTCTGTGGGCATTATTTATCCTAGAAATGTTAATTGTGAGGCTTTTGTGGGATAGAAAACGTGCAGTTTCCTCGTAGATCACTGATCGTTTAGATCATTGGTCAAAGTAGAAGGGCGTCTCAGTTGGGCCTTGAGAGCAAAACACTGCTGATGGAAAGGCTCAAAGAGAAGGGGCAGAGGAGAGCATGGGCACTAGCTACCCCTCGAAAAAGAAAAAGAAAAAGAAAAAGAAAAAGAAAAAGAAAAAGAAAAGAAGAAAGAGAAAAATTGAGACTAATACTGCATGCTATTGCCTTTCTGTGGCCCTCCAGGAAACGTGCTTCCGCTGCCTGCAGGAGGAGCAAAGAATCTTCTGGGCTTCTGTGGCTGCAGATATACAAAGGAAAGAAAAGGAAGAAAGAAAGAGATGGCAAAAAAGGCGGAAAGCAATCTAAAATCTAAAATGGAAGCAGCATTCAAAGAAAGAGCATGTTATCCTTTGCCCTTTCCCGTTCAAGTGTTTCCTTGCCCGAGAGAGATGAGTGGGATAGCTTTCCAGCAGAAGGGCATTGGTGTTACCTGCTGCTGACTGGAATGCCCAGCCAGTGGCAAGGAGTTCTGAGGTCACCGGGATACCTGGGACCTCTGGGACAGAACCTGGGCTAAGGGCGGATGTCCTGGCCCTAGGGGCCTTTAGCGTGCTCCCAGGGTAAAGGGAAAGGTTTCTCTTGGAGCTATGTCAAGGGCCCTCCTAAACATCTGCAAGTATAAATATATGCTTTTATCCCGCTGTATGGATGTATGCATTTACACATGTAGAACTAAGCGAGACAGAGACATCTCATTTTATTACCTTTTTCTCTCTCTCTCTCCCTTTTATATATATATATATATATAAATGGAGAACACATCTATAAAAGCATATATTTATCTACATTTTATATGTATATACAGATATACCCCCACTTTTATCATCCATTGCCCTCCGAGCAATGCCTACTATGCACTTCGAGGTGTACTCAGTTCCCCACCATTTCCCTCCATCTGTTCCCAATGCTTCAAGTGCTGCTGCTGAAGAATGAAATGCAGAGGTTTCCCTCTGCCACAGACTCACTTCCCTATCCGGCAGTCACAGTGCCACTTCAACAAGAGAGCAGAATCGCAACGGCCAGAGAGAGGAGAAGGCTGAAAACACTTGAGAAGAGGAGTTGAGAAGAGGCCTTTCTACAAAGCTCCGCCTGCCCCTCCGTGCCTCCCCCCCCGCCCCCCCCGCCCCCTTTCCTCATAGCTGCTGGGAGACACAGAAGGCTCAAAGAGGGCTAGCTAAACCGTAACCAGTGGGCTTAGAAACACCATCTTACACATTGGCCTTTTCTGTCCAACTGTTTCCCGCCTGCGAGAGGGAAGCTAGTCAGTTTTGCAGCAGGCAGCTAGCTGACCCAGCGATGATCTCCTCCTTCTCTCGCCTGCCCATGGTTGCCCCCTTGAGACCTCGCCTGCTGAGGGCTGCGCACTGCTCCTGGGGGGCAAATGCGGCACATACAAATGGCAGCCCCACCATCTCTCTGCTGCACCTGGCCAGGCAGTTCCATGGTGGGAGCCAGCGCCAGAGGCACAGACAGCTGGGCGCTGCAGCCGCTGCTGCAACTCTCCTCACCAAGCCCCTGGGTAGGAGGCTTTGGAGACAGCTCCGCCCCCATCCCCCCAGCGCTCCCTCGGCTGGTGCTGGCGTAGACTGGGGGCTGCCAGAGAGGACTTGAACGTGGGCCTGGGGACTGGGGCCATCCTCAGCATGACTGGGTCTCTGGGTCTGACCCCATCCTGCAAGGCAAAGGTGGCCCCTTGGCACCGGGGGCCTTGACTGTAGGGCTGAGACCACCCTGACACACACTTTCTGCCTCTTCTTTCCCAAGCCCTATCCTCAAGGGGCACGAGACCCCCTTCAGCACCTGGAAACGACTCCACATTTTCCCACATGTAATGTCTGCAGCGGCAGCTGTGGGGGCAGCCGCCTCCGAAGCCCAGCAGGCAGTGAGCAGGCTCCAGGCACGGGCGCTCAGCCCCTGCGGAGCTCGGCAGCAGAGAGGGCACTGCCGTTCCTGGAGCTCTCAGGGAGGACACAGACACACTGTGAGAAGTGTGAGAAGCTGACTCTGCCAGCACCATTGCTCCTGCCCCGCCGACTGCAGCGCCGCTGACTCCCCTGCTACGTGTAAAGCCTGCCCAGGGTAGTAAGCTGCAGGAAGAGGAGAGTAAGGTCATTAGGGGACAGGAACATGTGACGCGCAAGGAGACACGGGGAGAACTGGCTTTGTCCAGTTACATGGGAATGAGCACAGCTGACAGTGTCAGGGCTATCCGGGACCGTCGGATGTCTGGGCAGCCTCCACTCAGCGGACAGCATTCCCGCACTCTGCCTGGGTGGCAAGGGACAAGCCAAGCCACTCTCAGGTGGGTCTCATCCGCGTATGGCACCACCCCCCCCCCCGAGCTTGGCCTTCCCCACCATCAGAGCAGTCCTCTGCACAGGTGCCTTTAGCACTCTGTGTTAAAGCTGCTGAAGCAGCGGAGCACCAAGGACTGAGACTCAGTACAGAGGACTGAGACTCAGAGGACTGAGCCAGTCCTAAGCAGAGGCCTAGCGTTAGGACGCTTTGGTCGCTGCTTCTGATGGGTCTGGATAAGGAGGCAAATCCCACCTGCTCCTAGAGAGCTTGAGGACAAAGGGGCCGAGGCAGGAGTAGAACCTTTTGTCACTGCTGGTGGTTGAAGGGATGCCCAAGCAGGGAGGATAGTGCTAGCGCAACAATAATTAACCTGCCAACTGGCAGAGGGGTGATGCAGGCTGATCTGAGAAGTGCTGTGGTCGTGCTGTGGTCACTGGAAAAACCAGGGAAGAGGTGACCTGCTGCGTAACACAAAGGCCCAAAGCCACGTGTGTGTGGCAGTGATGCACTGGAAGCGCCTCTTCCCTCCACCCCACGTGCATGTGGCAGGTACACGCTGGGAGATCCCTCCCACTCCCTGTTTGTGGCAGTTCTGTGCTGGGGGCGTCTCTTCCTCCTCCGCCCACCCCATCTGTGGGGCAGGGGCACATTGGGAGCTGCCTTCCACACCCCCCATCCTGTGTGTGGAAGGCACACGCTGTGACCTTCCCCCCACCACACACCTGGCACATGCGCATTGGCCCCTCCCTCGGCCCACGCCCATGCTTTGCACAGCGTCTACCCATGCACGTGTGTGACATGTCTTGCGCAGTCTTTCCTCCTGGCGGGGGTGTCACCAAGGGGGTGCCCCCTCCGAGGGCTGTGCGTTAAGGGGACTTGTATCGCCAGCGCCGGGAGCACAAATGCCTCTGGCAGATCCAGCCCTCTGTTGGTGTCCCAGCCTTCCCTGCCACAAACCGCCCCAGAACCCTGGGCCAGACCCCCCACCCAGCAGAGGCTGGTCACCTTCCTCTAGGTCCAAGCAAAGAGGAAGGAGCAAGGACGCCTGAGCCTGGGCTTTCCCTCTTCCGCTTCCTCCTACTAGTTGATTCATTTGCTGGGGTAGCGCAGGCTTTCTGGTTGTACACGGTGCTCTGTAGCATGCGAGTCAGTTAAGAACTGATGCTCAGGAAATGTGGTGGGAGCAGTATAGGTGGGTAGTTCCAGAATCGTGACCGACCTACTGATTTGGCCTGCTGACCTGCCTGTTCACATGACTGGGTGCGGATTGCGGCTTATTTGTACGACGCAGCCTTGACAGGTCATTCTCCTGAAATGCTGCAAATGTTGGAACTCACTGCTTGCCCTGCCGAAGGATGGATTCTTCTTTCCTTGCTTGCTTGTTTTGCATGCAGACACCAGTTGAGGTGGAGCAGTTACTGAACAGTGGTCGCAGCTATGAAGCTGGCATACTGTGACAATTCACACACCCTTTAGTTCCAAACAGGTCACACACACTTTAGGGAAACTTATGTGGCCTACCGGTGGCGCGGCAGCTGGTGGTGTACTTTATGATTAACCAAACTTGTTGGGCTTCTCTGGGGTACCTGGCGTCTAAATAGTCTTTCTATTGGGATGCCCCCAATTTTTGTATCAGCAGTAAGTGCATCACCAAGAAAAAGCATGCCTTTGGAGTAGCGTGCACGATGGCTGGTGGATTTCTTTTTTTTTTTTTTTGGTAAAGGGAGAAAAGCAGGGTTGGCCCCGCTTTCTGAAGAGGTTTCTCGTTTCACCCTGTCAGGGAGCCTTCCTCTAGCCCCTGCCTGCAAGCGACTCCTTGCTCGAAAGAGGATAACGCCTCAGAAGTTAGTGGATAGAGCTAAGGTTGTTAAGGACGTTACTGAGGAAGAGCGCCTATAGAGAAGAGTCTCCTGTGAGGTGAGAGCCTTGGGCAATACTGTGCTTGTACTTGGGCAGAGATGTTTCCCTCGGGCACAGGGTCTCTCTCTGAGCTCTGGCAGCTTATTGCCGCTTGTCACAATGACCCGTGTGTGCTTGCTGCACGGCAGGCAAGCGCGGAGCAGGTTTCCGTGAGACTCTCCGGTCTGCTCCATCTTCATCTTCTCCTTCTTTCCAAGCCTGAGCTTGAGATGGCAGTTGCCCTTCACAAGTATGAAGAAAAATGAAAAGAGGGCGGGGGAAGGTGTGAAGTTTCTCAGAGAGCATTTCTTGAGAGAAGAAGGATCTGAGGGCAGGACTAAAGCTAGGTTCTCTACGTACTTTGAAACCGGTTTCCTTGATTCCCAAGTAGATGTTCCTCCACGCCTCTCGTCTGAGCAGATCACACGGCTGCGTTTGCATCGTGCGTGAGGGGCAGATGTAGAATAATAAGCCTTTGCACAGTGATTAAATCTGAGCAGCACCGTCCCTTTTCAAAAGAGATTTTAGGTCTGTGTGTATTTTGTTTTTCTTTCTGTTTAGACAAAAGATGCAGGATAATATGCACAATTTTATTTCACAGTTTGCTCCTACTGCAGCACAGATGACCCCAAACGCCTCTGAAGCTTTCGGGCCTGCAAGCGTACTTCTGAAGTGGTGATGGAAACGATCTCAAGCAAAGAGCTTGTTTGTAGGCACCAGAGCGGGGGGGGGCGCGGGGGTGTGGGGTTGGGTCGGAGGGGGTGGTTCTAACTGCTGCATGAGCTCTCTCACGGCACGTAAGGAGGTAATATCAAAATATCCCAACATGCTCCTGACGATTTCCGCTGGATTATGTGAAGCATAACTGTGTCAGACTCGCGATTTTTTAGGTGTACTTGTCAGCCTTTTTGTGCTGAGCTTGGGTTCTGCAAGTGCTGTGCCTATGAGACGTCTGTTGCCATTAGAAATGACAGCCTTAGCAAACGTGGGTATACAGTATGTGGCTGATGGTGCAGACCTCGTGAGCCACGAGCATGCAGAACACACAGAAGGCTGTCACTCTGTGATCGCCTGTTAAGCCTGGTCTCTGTGTAGGAGTTGTGTTATCTTGCTCGAGAGTATGCAGGGAGGAAGCATCATGCTTGCAGTTGACCTGGCTCTGCCATCCAAACCCCTGAGTGCTGATGCAGAAAGTGCTTTTGGTGGCTGCTTTCAAGGGACTGATTTGGGGCGTGCAAGTGAAACGACTCTTTCTGGATGCAGGCTGCGTGGTTATGGGGGAAAACAGTCCAGCACATGCAGTCCTCAGAATGTGAGAAGTGCTTATCGAGCGGTGTGGTCCGAGCACTTCTGTCCCACAGGTTGTCAGGTTAGCCATCTTTAGGTACCCCTGCTATAGCCCGAATCCCCTTATGAAACAGCATGTGGTATTGGGCTCTCGGAAGACGGTTTGATGACTAGCAAGGGCAGAGAAACCCTATTTGCTCGCCAGACTAAACCATTTTAACGCCAGACCGGTAGGGACAGGGGAGCGTTTCCGTCGAAGCAGCATGTTTCCATTGGACATGGAATGGGGAGCAGATGTACCCCGGGTAGAAAGTAGCTTGTGATTTCTGTATTTGTTGGGTGGTATGGTATGTGTGGTGCAGCTGGGCACGCTGCAAACACAGGTAGAGAAGATCCCTGAAAGAGAAAAACCAAGAGGCGCCAAACAAGCAGTCAGGGCAATGACTGTGGCTGGCTACCACAGAAATGCCACCGTTTGGCTGAGAAATGCTTTCCTTGACAAGCCTTTATCTTCCTTCTGTTCTTAGCCTGAGTGGGTTTAACCTCCCCCCCTTCTCCCTCCCCCCGGACTCTTTTGTCTCCCTTGAGTCGGGTCGGGCGCCATCAGCATTTCTTCTCCCTCGGCCTTGCCTGTTTCATCAGCAGTCCCTCCGGATGCAGTGCAGCTTGGGTTTGCGAGGACTGGGAGGGGCTGCTAGTCTTTGTAGGCTCAAAGGGTATTGTCAGGTATTTACTGAGGAAGCGCCATAAGTCGTATCCCCTTTCCTGTCTGCCCCTCTTTTGGGTGAATTTTGGTGGCTTTTCATATGCAGTTTGTCTGAGTCTTGCTTGTTGTTCCTGGTATGGAAAGAGGAATTTGCATGGGAGCGCGTGTACGGTGCGGACTGTGCATTTGAAAACAATTTCTCCTGCAGGGAACACTGATATGGCAGGGATGCTGCCCGAAGGAAGTTACTGAGCAGGCTTGTGCAGAAGTTCCATTCAGCGATATAAATGCAGGAGACGCCGCTAGTCATTGGGGCAGGGGAGCGAAGAGGAAGAACACACACGAGGGGAACGACTTTGCCTGGAGAGTTCTCTGAGGAGGAAAATGGAACATGAGACCTAACCATGAGTACCTAGTTGCATCCGTTCAGCTCTCCCTTATCCGTCAGCGGATCGTGTAGCTTGCTAGGAAGCCATCCGTGAGGGCAGGCATCAGATCCGCCTCTGTGCAAGCCTGCCTGGGTCTTGCACGCTTATTAGCTCCTGCGCAACACCTCTGAAGCAAACGGCTCAGGATCCAGGCTAGCTCTGTGCATTCTCAATCAAGGCGCACTGGTGAGCACGGTGCAGGGATGCCTAAGTGGCTCCTGAAGCGTTGGTATTAACCTTGGTTTGTTTTTTTTTTTTTCCAGTTTTCAGAGTATCCCTAAAATGACTGCTTCCTTTTTTCTTTTTCCAAGAGACCCCAGGCCCATGCGTTGTATGGAAAAATACACCAGCGGATTAAATCAAGGATGAATGGGCAGCCTAAAACCAGCACATCTAACGTTAGAACTTTGCTTTCCCAGGCCGGAGGATGCGATATGCCAAAAATCCCTTTTTGCCTTACTTATACACGTGTTGCACCTGAATAAGCTTCCTCAGTGATAGTTCCTTCATGCACGGTAATGCTGGTCGTGGAAATCTCCCTGCGGAATGCGTCCCTGACACAGGGGACAGGAAGCAGGATTTCTCATCAACCACTTGGAAGCCCAATTGCATTGCGCGGTGAGGAAGGACGTCGTTCAGCTTGTTCTCCGTACAGGTGGTGTCATTTCCAAGCTGTTTGGGAAGCCACGTGCAAGTGCTCTTGTGTCTGTCTCAGCACAAGACCCGAGCCAGTCAGCAGCAGCAGCAGCAGCGTTTACCATTGCCGTCACCTGGCTTAAAGCAGATTGATTCAGGTGCCAGGGAGCCATGTGTCCCAAGAGGATGGGATTGCTCTAGTTTCTGCCTCTTTCTTTAAGTTGAGAATTTCTTGCCCTTTCACCAAACAAAACTCTAATTGCAAAATATGCCGGGCAGGGCCCTCAGCTACCGAATGGCCCGTTTTCTCCTTCCTCCCTCAGGAAAGTTTAGCACTGCCGAGGACCTGGAATGCTTCTAGGTTTTACTGGAGCTGTGGGATAGGAAATTGTAAAGAAAGAGGGTAAGGGCAGTTGCCTGGGATGCAGCAGTCCTGAGTTCAGACGCTTGCCTACAGCAGATTTCCTGGCCAGCCTGACAAAGTTCCCTCAGGCAGATCTAAAGAGACCTTGAAGCACCTAATTCTCTTGGATTTCAGAGGCACCTGACAGTCACCTCCTTCCCTGTGAGGCTCTGGAGCTGCTTTCCCGGCTCCCCATCAGATTGGATTTCATAGCCCTCCCGAGTCTGCTGGAGGTCACGCGCATGGTTGCATGGTTACATGGTTACAGTCAGGTGCCCTGGAGGAGTGGCAAGGACCAAGAGAGTCCCCAGAGAGATCAAGGTCAGCTAGTACTTCTTTTCCGGCACGCGGAATGAGCACGCGGCTTTTGTCCAAGCTATTCATGCATAGTCTGGGGGCTCCGCTTAGGCTTACACCGATTTCCCAAAGAGTGGCTGCCAGTTTAGAAAGCAAATCAGTTTTCCATAAAAAGTGGGAAGCTTGATTTAGGGCTTCTCTGTGTTAATGGCAGCTGGCTTTTCCAGTGCTGAGACCTTTTCCATGCTGCAAGCAGAAAGTACCTGTCCAGCTCCAGCACCGGTTTGATTTCTAGGAAGGGTACGTGAACGTGACCGGGATTGCTAAATTGAGCGTGGAAGCTGCTGCTTATGCCTGAGCTGTCGGTGACTGTAACGGACTTCAGTTCTTCGCCGTGTCAGCTAACTCGTTAAAGCTTTCCTTCCAGACAGTCCCGTCTCTGGATGACTCTGACGAAGAAACTGGGCTGAGATCCAGGAGCAATCCACGTGCTCCGGAGATCCAGGTCCCTGGTTGGGCCAGGGTTGTGCTGTGACTTAAGACAGACAGTTCAAATGACTGCTGTCAAGGGGACTGGTCTCTTAAGTACCAACCAACAGTGCGGTCCTCTAATGTCCCCATCAGGACTCAAAGGGCAGACTAACCCCCAGCTGGGAAACTCGGCTTCTCCAGGCTGTCGTCATTCAGATGCAGTCCGCAAAACTTGTGGCACGTTCAAATAACTGAACGCGTCTGAAAACCAGCTCTTTCCCTCTTCATAGCTCCCCGTCCTCCTCCCTGCCACGGGGTACCGTCTTGGGCAAAGTTGTCAGAATGGCTTTTGTTTGCAAGCAGGTAGATACCAGGTTAAACTTGGGTGTTTGCCTTTGTCCTCCTTTTTGCTTACAACTCGCCTTGCTTGTGCCTGCGCCAAGGGGTCTGCAAAGTTTATGTCTGGATTTCTTTTGCGTATCCTCTATTGCTTAAGTCTCAGGGCCAAGCAACCTTGCAGAAGCTGGACCGCTTAAAAAGGAACAGTGGTTTTGTGCTTCAAGCCCGAACGCGCCCGCCCCCCGCCCCCCCCTCTTCCCCCCACGTTATTTTCCTGCATGTAGATGTGGGGCAGCCACACAGGACGGAACTTGGTGAGCCAGAAAACAGGAGGAAAGCTTTGTTCTTCTTGACACACTGCTCCCTGCCCTGACTCTTCCATTGCAGAGGTGTCCAAGAGGGAAACTGTCCTTCCTGCAGGGTTGCTCGTTGTCAGCAGAGCTGACAACGCAGGCCAATTTACTTATTCCCTCCACCGGGGGGAGTGGGGAGAGGAGGAGGAAAGCAGCTCCCCAAAATAGCCAGTGCCACCTCCCTGTCCGCTGTAGGGCGTGACCTGGCAGGGTCTCCCCGAGGCCGGTCAGGGCCCTGCAGCCCCTCTGTGTGTGGCAAGGTCTGAGGTCACAGTGGGGCCACTCGCGCATCACAGGGAGCCACAGCTCCCCTCTCCCCACGGTGCCCCTGGCCTCTGCCCACACTTCACTGCGAGGCCTGCAGGATCCCGGTCGCTAGCGGCTGCTCTCTGTCCTGCTTTTCTCCTCCTCAGGAGCTGCTTTGCCGAGGGACGGAGAAGGCAAAGGGAGGCAGTGGGCTAGCGGTGGAGGGCCATTGGGTGAAGCGTAGGAGGGGAGAAAGAGGAGGAGACTGGAGAGGAGGAAGCTCCTTTCCCCCCCCTCCTTCTGCTGGTGTTAACCTAGAGAGAGGGTGCGAAAAGGTGGAAGGCATGGAGCCTGACCTGTTTCCAACGCTCCGCAACCTCACCACCGATGGTAAGGCCTTCAGGAGTGCCTAAGAGCAGCTGTGGAGATCCTGGAGCCTGTGGGGGAGGTCTGGGCAGGACTGGGAGGTGCAAAGAGAGTCCTTCACTGGCTTGGGGGTCAATTTGGCAGCCAGGATTCCTGGGTTCTGTTCCAAAATCTGCCCCTGCCTTCCAGTGACACCACCAGGCAGAAGCTACCGGCACCGTGGGAGGGCTGATGCTTGCCTCCGAGCAGGGGCTGGCCACCCTGAGCTCCCCGCTGGGAGAAAGGGTTGGCGCTGCCCTGGTGGAAGTGCCACCAGGGGGGTCTGTGCATGCAGGGGTCAAATGCGGGTGGAACTGGCCCCTGCAGGAGACAAACCTGGGCATTCCCTGAGCCTCTGAGACTCAGGTGCACTCAGTGGGCACAAGTCTGTGAAGTGACACGCTGTACGTTTGACTGAGCGCTCTCAAGAGCACTCTGAGCTCTCTTTTTCTGCTTGGGACCTCTCCTGCGGTCAGAATGAGGCTGGTAGTCCAACGTCAGTCAAAATCTTGGCTCTGCAGCCCCTCCCTGGGGTGCTTTTTATTTGAGAGGGCGCGGGAGGAGGCAAGGCTGTCTGATTGCGCTTGCATCCGTTGTCTCCCCGGTTAGGAGTGAGCAGAATCGTTGCGAGCTTGCTGACTTACAGCACGTACGTCTCTTGCTTGCTTTCCAGGCATCGTTGCTATCTGGGGGGCTGTGTCGGATTACATTTTCCGAGAACTTATTCTGAGCAAGGTATCCTCTTTCTCCCCTCAAATTCTGGTGATGTGTGTAGCCCTGACACCCCTGTGCCACCAAGTGCCATAATACTCCCCCTCCTTTTCAGGCAGAAAAGACAGGCCAGCAGTGCGCTTGACTGCGCTTGACCAGTGTGGCACAGAGCAGCTTCTCTGTCAGTTGAGAGAAAGAAAAAAGGCCAGCTCCAGCAGAAGGGAGTGCTGGACACTTTCTGGGGCTTCTCTAGGCCCCACTGCCAGGGTGGAAGGACCAAGCCCAGACAGCCTTGGGCACTTTTGGGGGTCTGTCCCAGTTGTTGGACGCCCCCTGGATCTGAGCTAGCAAAGGGAAGTTGCTCTGCTTCTGCTTCACCCGCTGTCTGTTAGAGCCGGGGGGAGGCAGGAGAGGACAAGACTCCACATCTTCTCCAAAGCTCTCCCAAGTGAGGGAGCCCCTTTGTACCTCTGGAGCGGGGGCAAGGCACCAAGCACCACGGCCACGCTCTGACAAGCCATCCGTCAGCTTGCCTGCCTAAACAAATACGTTTTCTTCCTGCCCTTCTCTTCTGTCCGCAGGCTGTCAGAATGGAAATAGGGACGTTCTACTTTCTTGACCAAGACGTCTGTACGAAAAAACGTGCCCCTTTGACTGTTCGGAGGCCTATGTTTCATCTCTCTGAGTTTTTTGCACAGTCATTAGGGCTCAGACCTGCCAGCAAAGACATTTCTGGTAAGCAGACCGATTAAACCCTTTGCCTTGCCTTGCAGCGTTATGTGGAGCATGCGCTCCCTGTGGTCTAGCCGTGGCTGATGGATTTACAGAGGTCCTTCAGGAGGTCCTGAGGACAACTTCAGCTTTTGAAAAACAAAGAGCCACCAAGTAGCACAAAGTTAGGCTATCTGCTTTGGAACTGCTTTTACAAGTGGCTGTGAATTTAGAGAAAGCTAGTGCTCTCTAAGGCCGTCCACCTCGTACAGGGAACTGGCCCCGTTCTCCCTGACTTGTCCTGCAACCCTCTTCTGTTGTTTTCTAGGTTTCTCGCAAACTGTTCCTCTCAACTCTGCTCTGATAACCTTGGGCACCTGCTACCCTCAGCACATAGTGGAAGCTTGCATCCACGAGACCCTGCTTTTTTTCTCTCGGGTCATAGCAAACGGCAAGGATGCTGACTTTGTTTTCAAAAATATTGGCGTTCTGGTTATCAGAGAAAAGAAAGTGAAAATGAGGTTTTACAAGGACTTTCTTCAGACCGTGGATAGGACTGGATACCTGCTGCAATCTCTTCTCTCTGTAAGCTGGTCGTTTTTGCGGGGCTCCTTGCAGTTATTTTCAAATCCTGTCAAAGCGCCATTGGTCTGATTGCCATTGGCCCGCCAGGACCCAGCTGACCACACGGGCTCAGCATGTTCTGCAATACTGCAAGCTCTCTGTAGATTTACTCTCCAGTGTTCGGTGGTCTTTGCGACACGGAAGAGGTGTCTTGGGTCAGACCAAAGATCTGAGTAGCCCTCTCTCCCGTGGTGTTTCCCATTCTCTTCCCCACACGCACCTTGCAGAAAGCCATGGCGTAGAGACCCTTTGTGTTGCTAATACGCGGGGATCTGTCTCTGTCACTGTTGCAGACTCCGTGGACAACGGATTCAGTCATACAAAGCAGCGAGGCCACTGTATTTCAGATGCGTTCTGTTGGTGTCTTCACGTTTCCAAAGTGAGTATGTTTCCTTCTGTAGCCCTTGGCAGACTAAGCTGGCAGCTTCTTGGCTCCTGAATGGCAGCAGCGCATTTCCAAGGCTTGTCTACTTGTGAAGTTATTCAAAACTAACTCTTTCTGCGGTACGGTTCCCAGGTAACTCCATGCCTGTGACAGAGAGAGGAGCTAAGGCAACCTTCCCTCCCCCCCCCCCCCAGTTTCACCCGATTGCCCTCTTAGAAGGTGGCTCAAAGGGCAGATCCATACAAGTCATCTGCTTGTGACATGCCCACATCTTTTTGTGAGACTCTAGCAAATAAACGTTATCATAATGCCGCCTTCTTGGGTCAGAGGTGTACAGGAGGAGGAGAGATTTCTCAGCACAACGTCCAGGGGGGTCTGTGCGGAGATGCCTGCAAACTGGATCCAGTGCTGCTAAGAAGTTCCATTAATGACCTAGGCGACTGACATTACTCTACCCAAAGGCAATGCCATGACACTACTCTGGGAGGGTCCGAAAGTGGGCTCAAGGGCAAGATTAGAATTCAATTGCATCGTGGCAAATGGGAGAAAAAGAGCACGTTCTCCGCAAACTTGATGAACAACAGGCAAGCGCTGGGCTAGAACTGCAAGAAAGCGCACCGGTGTTAGAATACGCTTTCTCACAGTAAGGCCATCAAAGCACCTGAGCAGCCTAACAAAGATGCTTCTGCCTCTCCAGGCACTGGAGTTCTTTACAGTGCAGCTCAGGTTCTGAATATAGCCCCCCAACACACAGAACATTGCATATTCTGCTTTGGAAAACTATGGGCTTCCCAAAAGCCCTGAAGTACCCACGCAACCAGATTGCTAGAGCAAGCTACCAAGGGAACTGGAGCCCTGTGTTCAAACGGAGGTTGTCCGCTTGTTTCCAGGTTCGAGCTCGAGCTACCACCAAGGAGAAGAGGCACAAAATTGGCCCCTGTGTCCATAAAGCCCGGAGCAGAACGGGCTGCGGAAGAAGACACTGATGGTCACGACAGCAAACAAGGTAACGCAAGAGCAGACACATGAGCGGGCTTTGTACACTTTCGTCTTGTCCTTCCTGCTGCGGGTTTTGAGACACCTTGCAAATGCAGTGCACGGGCTAGGACAACGCACCTGTGGCGAGACTGCCTCCCCATCACGACAAAGCTCAAGAAACACAGTACACATCAAGCTCTGAGGACAGCCCAGCACTCCAAACTGCAGTTGGCAGGGCTGCCCTCTCCTCCCTCACAGACATTGCAAACTGCCCTTTGGTTTGCAATAGAGAAGAGTAAAACTGTAGGCAGGTCCCATCAGCCTTCCGGGGGACAAATTCTACCTTGAGCGGTAAGGTATGCAAGGGGTCATCGACCCGCCGTCACGAACACTGGTTGCCTTCACTTCCTGAGAAGAGGGGTCTAGGACTGAATATGCTGCTAGCAAGTTTGTGTATATGAGAGTGATGCAGACAAGCCAATGCTGCTCCCCTCGTGTGAAGTTATTCCCCTAAAAGAGAATACGTCAGCTCCTGAAAATGCCCATGCTCCAAACCCTTTGAAGAACAGGAACTAGAGAAAGCAGACAAAGGGCAGCGCCCCAGGGAATAATGCTGCGCTGTGGACATTAAGAGGAAACGAGGCAGTTGCACCAGCAACGTGCGAAAGAGACCAAAGACCTCTTCAGAGGCACGCCTCGGAGGGAATGCAGATTGCTGCCACAGTTTTCCAAGAGGCGGGAGCAGATGTGACCGGTGTTCTAGTTCAAACGGACCCTGAGCGCCTGTTCTAATGAGCTCTCTCTGGTCATCCTTTCAGGGAGCCTTCCCGGGAAGCGCCTGCTTTCCCAACACAACGGTTCTTCCAGGAGCCAAGGTGGGCTCACGGTGCCGGCCAAAGGGAGGGAGAAGAGCAAGTCGCCTGCGAGGTGAGAGCCCTGGGCAGGCGGATTGGACTAATAGTGTGCTGTGGGACTTGTGGGAGGGAGATGTGTCGCTGGGACACAAAGTCCTTCCGAACTCGGAAGGGTTGTTACCACCTGGCCCCGTGCCCTGTGCTTTCTTGCTGCACGGCAAGTGTGTAGCCAGGTTTTTGTGAGACTCGTCTGTCAGGCTCATTTTCCTCTTCTTCTTGTTTCCAGGTCCGAATTCAAGCTCCTTCCAAGACCTCCACCTTCTAGAGTGGCCCGCGCACCTGTTATCACCAGTGCAAAGAAAAGCGCAGAAGAAGAAGTGGCTGGAGATGGCAGTACAAAGAAAGGTAATGTAAGACACAGCAGGACCTTTCCTAGAGGATTGTAGCTTTCGCTTTGTGCTTCTCGCTAGGGAATTCTAGCCAGGAGGCAAAGGCGCTGCATGGACTAGTACAGCTGATGAGCTCTCCCCTATCACCCTTTCAGGGAGCCTTCCCGGGAAGCGCCTCTTTCCCCAAAGCAGCCTTTCCTCCAGGAGCCAAGGTGGGCTCACGGTGCCGGCCGAAGGGAGGGAGAAGAGCAAGTCGCCTGCGAGGTGAGAGCCCTGGGCAGGCGGACTGGACTAATAGTGTGCTGTGGGACTTGTGGGAGGGAGATGTGTCACTGGGACACAAAGTCCTTCCGAACTCGGAAGGGTTGTTACCACCTGGCCCCGTGCCCTGTGCTTTCTTGCTGCACGGCAAGTGTGTAGCCAGGTTTTTGTGAGACTCGTCTGTCAGGCTCATTTTCCTCTTCTTCTTGTTTCCAGGTCCGAATTCAAGCTCCTTCCAAGACCTCCACCTTCTAGAGTGGCCCGCGCACCTGTTATCACCAGCGCAAAGAAAAGCGCAGAAGAAGAAGTGGCTGGAGATGGCAGTACAAAGAAAGGTAACGTAAGACACAGCAGGACCTTTCCTAGAGGATTGTAGCTTTCGCTTTGTGCTTCTCGCTAGGGAATTCTAGCCAGGAGGCAAAGGCGCTGCATGGACTAGTACAGCTGATGAGCTCTCCCCTATCACCCTTTCAGGGAGCCTTCCCGGGAAGCGCCTCTTTCCCCAAAGCAGCCTTTCCTCCAGGAGCCAAGGTGGGCTCACGGTGCCGGCCGAAGGGAGGGAGAAGAGCAAGTTGCCTGCGAGGTGAGAGCCCTGGGCAGGCGGACTGGACTAATACTGTGCTGTGGGACTTGTGGGAGGGAGATGTGTCGCTGGGACACAAAGTCCTTCCGAACTCGGAAGGGTTGTTACCACCTGGCCCCGTGCCCTGTGCTTTCTTGCTGCACGGCAAGTGTGTAGCCAGGTTTTTGTGAGACTCGTCTGTCAGGCTCATTTTCCTCTTCTTCTTGTTTCCAGGTCCGAATTCAAGCTCCTTCCAAGACCTCCACCTTCTAGAGTGGCCCGCGCACCTGTTATCACCAGCGCAAAGAAAAGCGCAGAAGAAGAAGTGGCTGGAGATGGCAGTACAAAGAAAGGTAACGTAAGACACAGCAGGACCTTTCCTAGAGGATTGTAGCTTTCGCTTTGTGCTTCTCGCTAGGGAATTCTAGCCAGGAGGCAAAGGCGCTGCATGGACTAGTACAGCTGATGAGCTCTCCCCTATCACCCTTTCAGGGAGCCTTCCCGGGAAGCGCCTCTTTCCCCAAAGCAGCCTTTCCTCCAGGAGCCAAAGTGGGCTCACGGTGCCGGCCGAAGGGAGGGAGAAGAGCAAGTTGCCTGCGAGGTGAGAGCCCTGGGCAGGCGGACTGGACTAATAGTGTGCTGTGGGATTTGTGGGAGGGAGATGTGTCGCTGGGACACAAAGTCCTTCCGAACTCGGAAGGGTTGTTACCACCTGGCCCCGTGCCCTGTGCTTTCTTGCTGCACGGCAAGCGTTTAGCAGCATTTGGTGAGACTCTCCTGCCATGTTCATCTTCTTGTTTCCAGGCCAAGCCTTCGGATGGCACCTACAAGGCAAACTTTGAAAACCTCCACTCTTCTCACAAAGTCCTCCCATAAGAGGAAGTCAGCAGAAGGGGAGAGTACGGCCACAAAGATTAGCAGGAGGAAGCGCCTGACTTACTGGGAGACACTAAAGGAATTAGGTTTGTTCCATTTTGAGCAGGGAAGGATAAAGGGAGAGTGGACTTACTGCCAGTCTAGTGGCTGATTATAGAGAAGACAGAGATTTCTCAGGGGTACGCGGGGAGGGGTCGAGAGGCAACAGACAGAGGCTGCAGGAGGAGCAACATACAAAGAAAAAAAAAGTCACAGGAAGGTCATTCAAACATTAGAAGATGCTGCCAGGAGAGGCAGTGGCTGGACGTGACTCTGAGGATGCTGATCTAAGTTAGCCCTGCTTTCTGAAGAGGTTTCTCGTTTCACCCTATCAGGGAGCCTTCCTCTAACCCCTGCCTGCAAGCGACTCCTTGCTCGAAAGAGGATAACGCCTCAGGAGTTAGCGGATAGAGCTAAGGTTGTTAAGGAAGAACTGAGGAAGAACGCCTATAGAGAAGAGTCTCCTGTGAGGTGAGAGCCTTGGGCAATACTGTGCTTGTACTTGGGCAGAGATGTTTCCCTCGGGCACAGGGTCTCTCTCTGAGCTCTGGCAGCTTATTGCCGCTTGTCACAATGACCCGTGTGTGCTTGCTGCACGGCAGGCAAGCGCGGAGCAGGTTTCCGTGAGACTCTCCGGTCTGCTCCATCTTCATCTTCTCCTTCTTTCCAGGTCTGAGCTTGAGATGGCACCTCAAAGAGCGGGCTCCAAACCTACCATCCTCCGTGCTACACCCGCCCAAGGTAGTAAGCCACAGCAAGAAGAGCGCACGGCCACTAAGGTCACGAGGGGACAGGCACACATGACGGTCAAGGAGATGCTGGGAGACCTGAGTTTGTTCATTCTTAAGAAGAGGGGGCCTTGGGCGGTGGGGGGAGCACCGTACTGCTGTCTTCAGCTACCCAGTGGGCGGTTTCTCGTGATTCATCCTTTCAGGGAGTCCCGCTAAGTGCCTCCTTGCTCTAAAGAGGCTTCATCTTCAAGAGCGGTCACAAATTCACGTGCTGCCCACCCTCAAGGAAGAAGCAAGGGAGAGGGCCAACAGAGCAGTGCCTTCTGTCAGGTGAGACTCTTGGAGAAGCCCCGTGTTTCTGTACTTGTGTGAGGGAGATGTTTCCCCAGCACACAGAGTCTGTACTAACTCTGGAAGGTCATTAGCACCTGTCCCAAGTGGTGGGCAGAGCTGCCTTTTCTTGTTGGGTGGGAAGTGGGTCACAGGTTTTTATGAGACTCCCACGTGAGCTTCTGTTTCACAGAGCTCTTTGCGAACTAAGTGCAAGTAACCACTCTAGAGGCTTGGGACCTTTTCTGCGTTCCTTTTGCGCTGAAAGGAACTTGATCCTTTTGAGTCACGAGAGCCGTCTTCAGGATCTAGAAGCGTCTCATGACAAGGGGAGAAGTCAAAATGCTCTCTTGATCGCTTCTCAACAGGGCAAATGTCTGAGCAATGACACTGCTCCTGTTCTTGTTCTCTTTTTCTTGAAGAGACGGCCCAGGCCTGACCTTCCTGCACTATACTAGGGGAGCGTTGGGGCACATCTGAGTGTTGAGCACAAGATGGACAGCAAAGTCATCCCAGACTCACATGAACTTGTCTCCTTGTGCACTTTCAGATTACCACCATGTCCCAGCAGCTCCCGAGGGCAGGAAACCCCTGAAGCCCTACACCAGGCAGCACACCCGGTTTGTGAAGAATGTCCACGAGCAGGACAGGTATGTTGTATGGGCTGCTTGGTACGATCCTTGGGTCAGATTGGAGACAGCTCTAGGAACAAGCTTGAACGGATACTGAGGAGTGACCCCTTCCTACGTGCTCGTTGTAACACGCGGTGACTTCTTTTGGCTCTTACTTTCAAAGATGCCAGTTGCTAGAGTCTCGGAAAACACTTTAGAAACCTTTCTGTGGGCATTATTTATCCTAGAAATGTTAATTGTGAGGCTTTTGTGGGATAGAAAACGTGCAGTTTCCTCGTAGATCACTGATCGTTTAGATCATTGGTCAAAGTAGAAGGGCGTCTCAGTTGGGCCTTGAGAGCAAAACACTGCTGATGGAAAGGCTCAAAGAGAAGGGGCAGAGGAGAGCATGGGCACTAGCTACCCCTCGAAAAAGAAAAAGAAAAAGAAAAAGAAAAAGAAAAAGAAAAAGAAAAAGAAAAAGAAAAAGAAAAAGAAAAAGAAAAGAAGAAAGAGAAAAATTGAGACTAATACTGCATGCTATTGCCTTTCTGTGGCCCTCCAGGAAACGTGCTTCCGCTGCCTGCAGGAGGAGCAAAGAATCTTCTGGGCTTCTGTGGCTGCAGATATACAAAGGAAAGAAAAGGAAGAAAGAAAGAGATGGCAAAAAAGGCGGAAAGCAATCTAAAATCTAAAATGGAAGCAGCATTCAAAGAAAGAGCATGTTATCCTTTGCCCTTTCCCGTTCAAGTGTTTCCTTGCCCGAGAGAGATGAGTGGGATAGCTTTCCAGCAGAAGGGCATTGGTGTTACCTGCTGCTGACTGGAATGCCCAGCCAGTGGCAAGGAGTTCTGAGGTCACCGGGATACCTGGGACCTCTGGGACAGAACCTGGGCTAAGGGCGGATGTCCTGGCCCTAGGGGCCTTTAGCGTGCTCCCAGGGTAAAGGGAAAGGTTTCTCTTGGAGCTATGTCAAGGGCCCTCCTAAACATCTGCAAGTATAAATATATGCTTTTATCCCGCTGTATGGATGTATGCATTTACACATGTAGAACTAAGCGAGACAGAGACATCTCATTTTATTACCTTTTTCTCTCTCTCTCTCCCTTTTATATATATATATATATATAAATGGAGAACACATCTATAAAAGCATATATTTATCTACATTTTATATGTATATACAGATATACCCCCACTTTTATCATCCATTGCCCTCCGAGCAATGCCTACTATGCACTTCGAGGTGTACTCAGTTCCCCACCATTTCCCTCCATCTGTTCCCAATGCTTCAAGTGCTGCTGCTGAAGAATGAAATGCAGAGGTTTCCCTCTGCCACAGACTCACTTCCCTATCCGGCAGTCACAGTGCCACTTCAACAAGAGAGCAGAATCGCAACGGCCAGAGAGAGGAGAAGGCTGAAAACACTTGAGAAGAGGAGTTGAGAAGAGGCCTTTCTACAAAGCTCCGCCTGCCCCTCCGTGCCTCCCCCCCCGCCCCCCCCGCCCCCTTTCCTCATAGCTGCTGGGAGACACAGAAGGCTCAAAGAGGGCTAGCTAAACCGTAACCAGTGGGCTTAGAAACACCATCTTACACATTGGCCTTTTCTGTCCAACTGTTTCCCGCCTGCGAGAGGGAAGCTAGTCAGTTTTGCAGCAGGCAGCTAGCTGACCCAGCGATGATCTCCTCCTTCTCTCGCCTGCCCATGGTTGCCCCCTTGAGACCTCGCCTGCTGAGGGCTGCGCACTGCTCCTGGGGGGCAAATGCGGCACATACAAATGGCAGCCCCACCATCTCTCTGCTGCACCTGGCCAGGCAGTTCCATGGTGGGAGCCAGCGCCAGAGGCACAGACAGCTGGGCGCTGCAGCCGCTGCTGCAACTCTCCTCACCAAGCCCCTGGGTAGGAGGCTTTGGAGACAGCTCCGCCCCCATCCCCCCAGCGCTCCCTCGGCTGGTGCTGGCGTAGACTGGGGGCTGCCAGAGAGGACTTGAACGTGGGCCTGGGGACTGGGGCCATCCTCAGCATGACTGGGTCTCTGGGTCTGACCCCATCCTGCAAGGCAAAGGTGGCCCCTTGGCACCGGGGGCCTTGACTGTAGGGCTGAGACCACCCTGACACACACTTTCTGCCTCTTCTTTCCCAAGCCCTATCCTCAAGGGGCACGAGACCCCCTTCAGCACCTGGAAACGACTCCACATTTTCCCACATGTAATGTCTGCAGCGGCAGCTGTGGGGGCAGCCGCCTCCGAAGCCCAGCAGGCAGTGAGCAGGCTCCAGGCACGGGCGCTCAGCCCCTGCGGAGCTCGGCAGCAGAGAGGGCACTGCCGTTCCTGGAGCTCTCAGGGAGGACACAGACACACTGTGAGAAGTGTGAGAAGCTGACTCTGCCAGCACCATTGCTCCTGCCCCGCCGACTGCAGCGCCGCTGACTCCCCTGCTACGTGTAAAGCCTGCCCAGGGTAGTAAGCTGCAGGAAGAGGAGAGTAAGGTCATTAGGGGACAGGAACATGTGACGCGCAAGGAGACACGGGGAGAACTGGCTTTGTCCAGTTACATGGGAATGAGCACAGCTGACAGTGTCAGGGCTATCCGGGACCGTCGGATGTCTGGGCAGCCTCCACTCAGCGGACAGCATTCCCGCACTCTGCCTGGGTGGCAAGGGACAAGCCAAGCCACTCTCAGGTGGGTCTCATCCGCGTATGGCACCCCCCCCCCCCCGAGCTTGGCCTTCCCCACCATCAGAGCAGTCCTCTGCACAGGTGCCTTTAGCACTCTGTGTTAAAGCTGCTGAAGCAGCGGAGCACCAAGGACTGAGACTCAGTACAGAGGACTGAGACTCAGAGGACTGAGCCAGTCCTAAGCAGAGGCCTAGCGTTAGGACGCTTTGGTCGCTGCTTCTGATGGGTCTGGATAAGGAGGCAAATCCCACCTGCTCCTAGAGAGCTTGAGGACAAAGGGGCCGAGGCAGGAGTAGAACCTTTTGTCACTGCTGGTGGTTGAAGGGATGCCCAAGCAGGGAGGATAGTGCTAGCGCAACAATAATTAACCTGCCAACTGGCAGAGGGGTGATGCAGGCTGATCTGAGAAGTGCTGTGGTCGTGCTGTGGTCACTGGAAAAACCAGGGAAGAGGTGACCTGCTGCGTAACACAAAGGCCCAAAGCCACGTGTGTGTGGCAGTGATGCACTGGAAGCGCCTCTTCCCTCCACCCCACGTGCATGTGGCAGGTACACGCTGGGAGATCCCTCCCACTCCCTGTTTGTGGCAGTTCTGTGCTGGGGGCGTCTCTTCCTCCTCCGCCCACCCCATCTGTGGGGCAGGGGCACATTGGGAGCTGCCTTCCACACCCCCCATCCTGTGTGTGGAAGGCACACGCTGTGACCTTCCCCCCACCACACACCTGGCACATGCGCATTGGCCCCTCCCTCGGCCCACGCCCATGCTTTGCACAGCGTCTACCCATGCACGTGTGTGACATGTCTTGCGCAGTCTTTCCTCCTGGCGGGGGTGTCACCAAGGGGGTGCCCCCTCCGAGGGCTGTGCGTTAAGGGGACTTGTATCGCCAGCGCCGGGAGCACAAATGCCTCTGGCAGATCCAGCCCTCTGTTGGTGTCCCAGCCTTCCCTGCCACAAACCGCCCCAGAACCCTGGGCCAGACCCCCCACCCAGCAGAGGCTGGTCACCTTCCTCTAGGTCCAAGCAAAGAGGAAGGAGCAAGGACGCCTGAGCCTGGGCTTTCCCTCTTCCGCTTCCTCCTACTAGTTGATTCATTTGCTGGGGTAGCGCAGGCTTTCTGGTTGTACACGGTGCTCTGTAGCACGCGAGTCAGTTAAGAACTGATGCTCAGGAAATGTGGTGGGAGCAGTATAGGTGGGTAGTTCCAGAATCGTGACCGACCTACTGATTTGGCCTGCTGACCTGCCTGTTCACATGACTGGGTGCGGATTGCGGCTTATTTGTACGACGCAGCCTTGACAGGTCATTCTCCTGAAATGCTGCAAATGTTGGAACTCACTGCTTGCCCTGCCGAAGGATGGATTCTTCTTTCCTTGCTTGCTTGTTTTGCATGCAGACACCAGTTGAGGTGGAGCAGTTACTGAACAGTGGTCGCAGCTATGAAGCTGGCATACTGTGACAATTCACACACCCTTTAGTTCCAAACAGGTCACACACACTTTAGGGAAACTTATGTGGCCTACCGGTGGCGCGGCAGCTGGTGGTGTACTTTATGATTAACCAAACTTGTTGGGCTTCTCTGGGGTACCTGGCGTCTAAATAGTCTTTCTATTGGGATGCCCCCAATTTTTGTATCAGCAGTAAGTGCATCACCAAGAAAAAGCATGCCTTTGGAGTAGCGTGCACGATGGCTGGTGGATTTCTTTTTTTTTTTTTGGTAAAGGGAGAAAAGCAGGGTTGGCCCCGCTTTCTGAAGAGGTTTCTCGTTTCACCCTGTCAGGGAGCCTTCCTCTAGCCCCTGCCTGCAAGCGACTCCTTGCTCGAAAGAGGATAACGCCTCAGAAGTTAGTGGATAGAGCTAAGGTTGTTAAGGACGTTACTGAGGAAGAGCGCCTATAGAGAAGAGTCTCCTGTGAGGTGAGAGCCTTGGGCAATACTGTGCTTGTACTTGGGCAGAGATGTTTCCCTCGGGCACAGGGTCTCTCTCTGAGCTCTGGCAGCTTATTGCCGCTTGTCACAATGACCCGTGTGTGCTTGCTGCACGGCAGGCAAGCGCGGAGCAGGTTTCCGTGAGACTCTCCGGTCTGCTCCATCTTCATCTTCTCCTTCTTTCCAAGCCTGAGCTTGAGATGGCAGTTGCCCTTCACAAGTATGAAGAAAAATGAAAAGAGGGCGGGGGAAGGTGTGAAGTTTCTCAGAGAGCATTTCTTGAGAGAAGAAGGATCTGAGGGCAGGACTAAAGCTAGGTTCTCTACGTACTTTGAAACCGGTTTCCTTGATTCCCAAGTAGATGTTCCTCCACGCCTCTCGTCTGAGCAGATCACACGGCTGCGTTTGCATCGTGCGTGAGGGGCAGATGTAGAATAATAAGCCTTTGCACAGTGATTAAATCTGAGCAGCACCGTCCCTTTTCAAAAGAGATTTTAGGTCTGTGTGTATTTTGTTTTTCTTTCTGTTTAGACAAAAGATGCAGGATAATATGCACAATTTTATTTCACAGTTTGCTCCTACTGCAGCACAGATGACCCCAAACGCCTCTGAAGCTTTCGGGCCTGCAAGCGTACTTCTGAAGTGGTGATGGAAACGATCTCAAGCAAAGAGCTTGTTTGTAGGCACCAGAGCGGGGGGGGGCGCGGGGGTGTGGGGTTGGGTCGGAGGGGGTGGTTCTAACTGCTGCATGAGCTCTCTCACGGCACGTAAGGAGGTAATATCAAAATATCCCAACATGCTCCTGACGATTTCCGCTGGATTATGTGAAGCATAACTGTGTCAGACTCGCGATTTTTTAGGTGTACTTGTCAGCCTTTTTGTGCTGAGCTTGGGTTCTGCAAGTGCTGTGCCTATGAGACGTCTGTTGCCATTAGAAATGACAGCCTTAGCAAACGTGGGTATACAGTATGTGGCTGATGGTGCAGACCTCGTGAGCCACGAGCATGCAGAACACACAGAAGGCTGTCACTCTGTGATCGCCTGTTAAGCCTGGTCTCTGTGTAGGAGTTGTGTTATCTTGCTCGAGAGTATGCAGGGAGGAAGCATCATGCTTGCAGTTGACCTGGCTCTGCCATCCAAACCCCTGAGTGCTGATGCAGAAAGTGCTTTTGGTGGCTGCTTTCAAGGGACTGATTTGGGGCGTGCAAGTGAAACGACTCTTTCTGGATGCAGGCTGCGTGGTTATGGGGGAAAACAGTCCAGCACATGCAGTCCTCAGAATGTGAGAAGTGCTTATCGAGCGGTGTGGTCCGAGCACTTCTGTCCCACAGGTTGTCAGGTTAGCCATCTTTAGGTACCCCTGCTATAGCCCGAATCCCCTTATGAAACAGCATGTGGTATTGGGCTCTCGGAAGACGGTTTGATGACTAGCAAGGGCAGAGAAACCCTATTTGCTCGCCAGACTAAACCATTTTAACGCCAGACCGGTAGGGACAGGGGAGCGTTTCCGTCGAAGCAGCATGTTTCCATTGGACATGGAATGGGGAGCAGATGTACCCCGGGTAGAAAGTAGCTTGTGATTTCTGTATTTGTTGGGTGGTATGGTATGTGTGGTGCAGCTGGGCACGCTGCAAACACAGGTAGAGAAGATCCCTGAAAGAGAAAAACCAAGAGGCGCCAAACAAGCAGTCAGGGCAATGACTGTGGCTGGCTACCACAGAAATGCCACCGTTTGGCTGAGAAATGCTTTCCTTGACAAGCCTTTATCTTCCTTCTGTTCTTAGCCTGAGTGGGTTTAACCTCCCCCCCTTCTCCCTCCCCCCGGACTCTTTTGTCTCCCTTGAGTCGGGTCGGGCGCCATCAGCATTTCTTCTCCCTCGGCCTTGCCTGTTTCATCAGCAGTCCCTCCGGATGCAGTGCAGCTTGGGTTTGCGAGGACTGGGAGGGGCTGCTAGTCTTTGTAGGCTCAAAGGGTATTGTCAGGTATTTACTGAGGAAGCGCCATAAGTCGTATCCCCTTTCCTGTCTGCCCCTCTTTTGGGTGAATTTTGGTGGCTTTTCATATGCAGTTTGTCTGAGTCTTGCTTGTTGTTCCTGGTATGGAAAGAGGAATTTGCATGGGAGCGCGTGTACGGTGCGGACTGTGCATTTGAAAACAATTTCTCCTGCAGGGAACACTGATATGGCAGGGATGCTGCCCGAAGGAAGTTACTGAGCAGGCTTGTGCAGAAGTTCCATTCAGCGATATAAATGCAGGAGACGCCGCTAGTCATTGGGGCAGGGGAGCGAAGAGGAAGAACACACACGAGGGGAACGACTTTGCCTGGAGAGTTCTCTGAGGAGGAAAATGGAACATGAGACCTAACCATGAGTACCTAGTTGCATCCGTTCAGCTCTCCCTTATCCGTCAGCGGATCGTGTAGCTTGCTAGGAAGCCATCCGTGAGGGCAGGCATCAGATCCGCCTCTGTGCAAGCCTGCCTGGGTCTTGCACGCTTATTAGCTCCTGCGCAACACCTCTGAAGCAAACGGCTCAGGATCCAGGCTAGCTCTGTGCATTCTCAATCAAGGCGCACTGGTGAGCACGGTGCAGGGATGCCTAAGTGGCTCCTGAAGCGTTGGTATTAACCTTGGTTTGTTTTTTTTTTTTTCCAGTTTTCAGAGTATCCCTAAAATGACTGCTTCCTTTTTTCTTTTTCCAAGAGACCCCAGGCCCATGCGTTGTATGGAAAAATACACCAGCGGATTAAATCAAGGATGAATGGGCAGCCTAAAACCAGCACATCTAACGTTAGAACTTTGCTTTCCCAGGCCGGAGGATGCGATATGCCAAAAATCCCTTTTTGCCTTACTTATACACGTGTTGCACCTGAATAAGCTTCCTCAGTGATAGTTCCTTCATGCACGGTAATGCTGGTCGTGGAAATCTCCCTGCGGAATGCGTCCCTGACACAGGGGACAGGAAGCAGGATTTCTCATCAACCACTTGGAAGCCCAATTGCATTGCGCGGTGAGGAAGGACGTCGTTCAGCTTGTTCTCCGTACAGGTGGTGTCATTTCCAAGCTGTTTGGGAAGCCACGTGCAAGTGCTCTTGTGTCTGTCTCAGCACAAGACCCGAGCCAGTCAGCAGCAGCAGCAGCAGCGTTTACCATTGCCGTCACCTGGCTTAAAGCAGATTGATTCAGGTGCCAGGGAGCCATGTGTCCCAAGAGGATGGGATTGCTCTAGTTTCTGCCTCTTTCTTTAAGTTGAGAATTTCTTGCCCTTTCACCAAACAAAACTCTAATTGCAAAATATGCCGGGCAGGGCCCTCAGCTACCGAATGGCCCGTTTTCTCCTTCCTCCCTCAGGAAAGTTTAGCACTGCCGAGGACCTGGAATGCTTCTAGGTTTTACTGGAGCTGTGGGATAGGAAATTGTAAAGAAAGAGGGTAAGGGCAGTTGCCTGGGATGCAGCAGTCCTGAGTTCAGACGCTTGCCTACAGCAGATTTCCTGGCCAGCCTGACAAAGTTCCCTCAGGCAGATCTAAAGAGACCTTGAAGCACCTAATTCTCTTGGATTTCAGAGGCACCTGACAGTCACCTCCTTCCCTGTGAGGCTCTGGAGCTGCTTTCCCGGCTCCCCATCAGATTGGATTTCATAGCCCTCCCGAGTCTGCTGGAGGTCACGCGCATGGTTGCATGGTTACATGGTTACAGTCAGGTGCCCTGGAGGAGTGGCAAGGACCAAGAGAGTCCCCAGAGAGATCAAGGTCAGCTAGTACTTCTTTTCCGGCACGCGGAATGAGCACGCGGCTTTTGTCCAAGCTATTCATGCATAGTCTGGGGGCTCCGCTTAGGCTTACACCGATTTCCCAAAGAGTGGCTGCCAGTTTAGAAAGCAAATCAGTTTTCCATAAAAAGTGGGAAGCTTGATTTAGGGCTTCTCTGTGTTAATGGCAGCTGGCTTTTCCAGTGCTGAGACCTTTTCCATGCTGCAAGCAGAAAGTACCTGTCCAGCTCCAGCACCGGTTTGATTTCTAGGAAGGGTACGTGAACGTGACCGGGATTGCTAAATTGAGCGTGGAAGCTGCTGCTTATGCCTGAGCTGTCGGTGACTGTAACGGACTTCAGTTCTTCGCCGTGTCAGCTAACTCGTTAAAGCTTTCCTTCCAGACAGTCCCGTCTCTGGATGACTCTGACGAAGAAACTGGGCTGAGATCCAGGAGCAATCCACGTGCTCCGGAGATCCAGGTCCCTGGTTGGGCCAGGGTTGTGCTGTGACTTAAGACAGACAGTTCAAATGACTGCTGTCAAGGGGACTGGTCTCTTAAGTACCAACCAACAGTGCGGTCCTCTAATGTCCCCATCAGGACTCAAAGGGCAGACTAACCCCCAGCTGGGAAACTCGGCTTCTCCAGGCTGTCGTCATTCAGATGCAGTCCGCAAAACTTGTGGCACGTTCAAATAACTGAACGCGTCTGAAAACCAGCTCTTTCCCTCTTCATAGCTCCCCGTCCTCCTCCCTGCCACGGGGTACCGTCTTGGGCAAAGTTGTCAGAATGGCTTTTGTTTGCAAGCAGGTAGATACCAGGTTAAACTTGGGTGTTTGCCTTTGTCCTCCTTTTTGCTTACAACTCGCCTTGCTTGTGCCTGCGCCAAGGGGTCTGCAAAGTTTATGTCTGGATTTCTTTTGCGTATCCTCTATTGCTTAAGTCTCAGGGCCAAGCAACCTTGCAGAAGCTGGACCGCTTAAAAAGGAACAGTGGTTTTGTGCTTCAAGCCCGAACGCGCCCGCCCCCCGCCCCCCCCTCTTCCCCCCACGTTATTTTCCTGCATGTAGATGTGGGGCAGCCACACAGGACGGAACTTGGTGAGCCAGAAAACAGGAGGAAAGCTTTGTTCTTCTTGACACACTGCTCCCTGCCCTGACTCTTCCATTGCAGAGGTGTCCAAGAGGGAAACTGTCCTTCCTGCAGGGTTGCTCGTTGTCAGCAGAGCTGACAACGCAGGCCAATTTACTTATTCCCTCCACCGGGGGGAGTGGGGAGAGGAGGAGGAAAGCAGCTCCCCAAAATAGCCAGTGCCACCTCCCTGTCCGCTGTAGGGCGTGACCTGGCAGGGTCTCCCCGAGGCCGGTCAGGGCCCTGCAGCCCCTCTGTGTGTGGCAAGGTCTGAGGTCACAGTGGGGCCACTCGCGCATCACAGGGAGCCACAGCTCCCCTCTCCCCACGGTGCCCCTGGCCTCTGCCCACACTTCACTGCGAGGCCTGCAGGATCCCGGTCGCTAGCGGCTGCTCTCTGTCCTGCTTTTCTCCTCCTCAGGAGCTGCTTTGCCGAGGGACGGAGAAGGCAAAGGGAGGCAGTGGGCTAGCGGTGGAGGGCCATTGGGTGAAGCGTAGGAGGGGAGAAAGAGGAGGAGACTGGAGAGGAGGAAGCTCCTTTCCCCCCCCTCCTTCTGCTGGTGTTAACCTAGAGAGAGGGTGCGAAAAGGTGGAAGGCATGGAGCCTGACCTGTTTCCAACGCTCCGCAACCTCACCACCGATGGTAAGGCCTTCAGGAGTGCCTAAGAGCAGCTGTGGAGATCCTGGAGCCTGTGGGGGAGGTCTGGGCAGGACTGGGAGGTGCAAAGAGAGTCCTTCACTGGCTTGGGGGTCAATTTGGCAGCCAGGATTCCTGGGTTCTGTTCCAAAATCTGCCCCTGCCTTCCAGTGACACCACCAGGCAGAAGCTACCGGCACCGTGGGAGGGCTGATGCTTGCCTCCGAGCAGGGGCTGGCCACCCTGAGCTCCCCGCTGGGAGAAAGGGTTGGCGCTGCCCTGGTGGAAGTGCCACCAGGGGGGTCTGTGCATGCAGGGGTCAAATGCGGGTGGAACTGGCCCCTGCAGGAGACAAACCTGGGCATTCCCTGAGCCTCTGAGACTCAGGTGCACTCAGTGGGCACAAGTCTGTGAAGTGACACGCTGTACGTTTGACTGAGCGCTCTCAAGAGCACTCTGAGCTCTCTTTTTCTGCTTGGGACCTCTCCTGCGGTCAGAATGAGGCTGGTAGTCCAACGTCAGTCAAAATCTTGGCTCTGCAGCCCCTCCCTGGGGTGCTTTTTATTTGAGAGGGCGCGGGAGGAGGCAAGGCTGTCTGATTGCGCTTGCATCCGTTGTCTCCCCGGTTAGGAGTGAGCAGAATCGTTGCGAGCTTGCTGACTTACAGCACGTACGTCTCTTGCTTGCTTTCCAGGCATCGTTGCTATCTGGGGGGCTGTGTCGGATTACATTTTCCGAGAACTTATTCTGAGCAAGGTATCCTCTTTCTCCCCTCAAATTCTGGTGATGTGTGTAGCCCTGACACCCCTGTGCCACCAAGTGCCATAATACTCCCCCTCCTTTTCAGGCAGAAAAGACAGGCCAGCAGTGCGCTTGACTGCGCTTGACCAGTGTGGCACAGAGCAGCTTCTCTGTCAGTTGAGAGAAAGAAAAAAGGCCAGCTCCAGCAGAAGGGAGTGCTGGACACTTTCTGGGGCTTCTCTAGGCCCCACTGCCAGGGTGGAAGGACCAAGCCCAGACAGCCTTGGGCACTTTTGGGGGTCTGTCCCAGTTGTTGGACGCCCCCTGGATCTGAGCTAGCAAAGGGAAGTTGCTCTGCTTCTGCTTCACCCGCTGTCTGTTAGAGCCGGGGGGAGGCAGGAGAGGACAAGACTCCACATCTTCTCCAAAGCTCTCCCAAGTGAGGGAGCCCCTTTGTACCTCTGGAGCGGGGGCAAGGCACCAAGCACCACGGCCACGCTCTGACAAGCCATCCGTCAGCTTGCCTGCCTAAACAAATACGTTTTCTTCCTGCCCTTCTCTTCTGTCCGCAGGCTGTCAGAATGGAAATAGGGACGTTCTACTTTCTTGACCAAGACGTCTGTACGAAAAAACGTGCCCCTTTGACTGTTCGGAGGCCTATGTTTCATCTCTCTGAGTTTTTTGCACAGTCATTAGGGCTCAGACCTGCCAGCAAAGACATTTCTGGTAAGCAGACCGATTAAACCCTTTGCCTTGCCTTGCAGCGTTATGTGGAGCATGCGCTCCCTGTGGTCTAGCCGTGGCTGATGGATTTACAGAGGTCCTTCAGGAGGTCCTGAGGACAACTTCAGCTTTTGAAAAACAAAGAGCCACCAAGTAGCACAAAGTTAGGCTATCTGCTTTGGAACTGCTTTTACAAGTGGCTGTGAATTTAGAGAAAGCTAGTGCTCTCTAAGGCCGTCCACCTCGTACAGGGAACTGGCCCCGTTCTCCCTGACTTGTCCTGCAACCCTCTTCTGTTGTTTTCTAGGTTTCTCGCAAACTGTTCCTCTCAACTCTGCTCTGATAACCTTGGGCACCTGCTACCCTCAGCACATAGTGGAAGCTTGCATCCACGAGACCCTGCTTTTTTTCTCTCGGGTCATAGCAAACGGCAAGGATGCGGACTTTGTTTTCAAAAATATTGGCGTTCTGGTTATCAGAGAAAAGAAAGTGAAAATGAGGTTTTACAAGGACTTTCTTCAGACCGTGGATAGGACTGGATACCTGCTGCAATCTCTTCTCTCTGTAAGCTGGTCGTTTTTGCGGGGCTCCTTGCAGTTATTTTCAAATCCTGTCAAAGCGCCATTGGTCTGATTGCCATTGGCCCGCCAGGACCCAGCTGACCACACGGGCTCAGCATGTTCTGCAATACTGCAAGCTCTCTGTAGATTTACTCTCCAGTGTTCGGTGGTCTTTGCGACACGGAAGAGGTGTCTTGGGTCAGACCAAAGATCTGAGTAGCCCTCTCTCCCGTGGTGTTTCCCATTCTCTTCCCCACACGCACCTTGCAGAAAGCCATGGCGTAGAGACCCTTTGTGTTGCTAATACGCGGGGATCTGTCTCTGTCACTGTTGCAGACTCCGTGGACAACGGATTCAGTCATACAAAGCAGCGAGGCCACTGTATTTCAGATGCGTTCTGTTGGTGTCTTCACGTTTCCAAAGTGAGTATGTTTCCTTCTGTAGCCCTTGGCAGACTAAGCTGGCAGCTTCTTGGCTCCTGAATGGCAGCAGCGCATTTCCAAGGCTTGTCTACTTGTGAAGTTATTCAAAACTAACTCTTTCTGCGGTACGGTTCCCAGGTAACTCCATGCCTGTGACAGAGAGAGGAGCTAAGGCAACCTTCCCTCCCCCCCCCCCCAGTTTCACCCGATTGCCCTCTTAGAAGGTGGCTCAAAGGGCAGATCCATACAAGTCATCTGCTTGTGACATGCCCACATCTTTTTGTGAGACTCTAGCAAATAAACGTTATCATAATGCCGCCTTCTTGGGTCAGAGGTGTACAGGAGGAGGAGAGATTTCTCAGCACAACGTCCAGGGGGGTCTGTGCGGAGATGCCTGCAAACTGGATCCAGTGCTGCTAAGAAGTTCCATTAATGACCTAGGCGACTGACATTACTCTACCCAAAGGCAATGCCATGACACTACTCTGGGAGGGTCCGAAAGTGGGCTCAAGGGCAAGATTAGAATTCAATTGCATCGTGGCAAATGGGAGAAAAAGAGCACGTTCTCCGCAAACTTGATGAACAACAGGCAAGCGCTGGGCTAGAACTGCAAGAAAGCGCACCGGTGTTAGAATACGCTTTCTCACAGTAAGGCCATCAAAGCACCTGAGCAGCCTAACAAAGATGCTTCTGCCTCTCCAGGCACTGGAGTTCTTTACAGTGCAGCTCAGGTTCTGAATATAGCCCCCCAACACACAGAACATTGCATATTCTGCTTTGGAAAACTATGGGCTTCCCAAAAGCCCTGAAGTACCCACGCAACCAGATTGCTAGAGCAAGCTACCAAGGGAACTGGAGCCCTGTGTTCAAACGGAGGTTGTCCGCTTGTTTCCAGGTTCGAGCTCGAGCTACCACCAAGGAGAAGAGGCACAAAATTGGCCCCTGTGTCCATAAAGCCCGGAGCAGAACGGGCTGCGGAAGAAGACACTGATGGTCACGACAGCAAACAAGGTAACGCAAGAGCAGACACATGAGCGGGCTTTGTACACTTTCGTCTTGTCCTTCCTGCTGCGGGTTTTGAGACACCTTGCAAATGCAGTGCACGGGCTAGGACAACGCACCTGTGGCGAGACTGCCTCCCCATCACGACAAAGCTCAAGAAACACAGTACACATCAAGCTCTGAGGACAGCCCAGCACTCCAAACTGCAGTTGGCAGGGCTGCCCTCTCCTCCCTCACAGACATTGCAAACTGCCCTTTGGTTTGCAATAGAGAAGAGTAAAACTGTAGGCAGGTCCCATCAGCCTTCCGGGGGACAAATTCTACCTTGAGCGGTAAGGTATGCAAGGGGTCATCGACCCGCCGTCACGAACACTGGTTGCCTTCACTTCCTGAGAAGAGGGGTCTAGGACTGAATATGCTGCTAGCAAGTTTGTGTATATGAGAGTGATGCAGACAAGCCAATGCTGCTCCCCTCGTGTGAAGTTATTCCCCTAAAAGAGAATACGTCAGCTCCTGAAAATGCCCATGCTCCAAACCCTTTGAAGAACAGGAACTAGAGAAAGCAGACAAAGGGCAGCGCCCCAGGGAATAATGCTGCGCTGTGGACATTAAGAGGAAACGAGGCAGTTGCACCAGCAACGTGCGAAAGAGACCAAAGACCTCTTCAGAGGCACGCCTCGGAGGGAATGCAGATTGCTGCCACAGTTTTCCAAGAGGCAGGAGCAGATGTGACCGGTGTTCTAGTTCAAACGGACCCTGAGCGCCTGTTCTAATGAGCTCTCTCTGGTCATCCTTTCAGGGAGCCTTCCCGGGAAGCGCCTGCTTTCCCAACACAACGGTTCTTCCAGGAGCCAAGGTGGGCTCACGGTGCCGGCCGAAGGGAGGGAGAAGAGCAAGTCGCCTGCGAGGTGAGAGCCCTGGGCAGGCGGATTGGACTAATAGTGTGCTGTGGGACTTGTGGGAGGGAGATGTGTCGCTGGGACACAAAGTCCTTCCGAACTCGGAAGGGTTGTTACCACCTGGCCCCGTGCCCTGTGCTTTCTTGCTGCACGGCAAGTGTGTAGCCAGGTTTTTGTGAGACTCGTCTGTCAGGCTCATTTTCCTCTTCTTCTTGTTTCCAGGTCCGAATTCAAGCTCCTTCCAAGACCTCCACCTTCTAGAGTGGCCCGCGCACCTGTTATCACCAGTGCAAAGAAAAGCGCAGAAGAAGAAGTGGCTGGAGATGGCAGTACAAAGAAAGGTAATGTAAGACACAGCAGGACCTTTCCTAGAGGATTGTAGCTTTCGCTTTGTGCTTCTCGCTAGGGAATTCTAGCCAGGAGGCAAAGGCGCTGCATGGACTAGTACAGCTGATGAGCTCTCCCCTATCACCCTTTCAGGGAGCCTTCCCGGGAAGCGCCTCTTTCCCCAAAGCAGCCTTTCCTCCAGGAGCCAAGGTGGGCTCACGGTGCCGGCCGAAGGGAGGGAGAAGAGCAAGTCGCCTGCGAGGTGAGAGCCCTGGGCAGGCGGACTGGACTAATAGTGTGCTGTGGGACTTGTGGGAGGGAGATGTGTCACTGGGACACAAAGTCCTTCCGAACTCGGAAGGGTTGTTACCACCTGGCCCCGTGCCCTGTGCTTTCTTGCTGCACGGCAAGTGTGTAGCCAGGTTTTTGTGAGACTCGTCTGTCAGGCTCATTTTCCTCTTCTTCTTGTTTCCAGGTCCGAATTCAAGCTCCTTCCAAGACCTCCACCTTCTAGAGTGGCCCGCGCACCTGTTATCACCAGCGCAAAGAAAAGCGCAGAAGAAGAAGTGGCTGGAGATGGCAGTACAAAGAAAGGTAACGTAAGACACAGCAGGACCTTTCCTAGAGGATTGTAGCTTTCGCTTTGTGCTTCTCGCTAGGGAATTCTAGCCAGGAGGCAAAGGCGCTGCATGGACTAGTACAGCTGATGAGCTCTCCCCTATCACCCTTTCAGGGAGCCTTCCCGGGAAGCGCCTCTTTCCCCAAAGCAGCCTTTCCTCCAGGAGCCAAGGTGGGCTCACGGTGCCGGCCGAAGGGAGGGAGAAGAGCAAGTTGCCTGCGAGGTGAGAGCCCTGGGCAGGCGGACTGGACTAATACTGTGCTGTGGGACTTGTGGGAGGGAGATGTGTCGCTGGGACACAAAGTCCTTCCGAACTCGGAAGGGTTGTTACCACCTGGCCCCGTGCCCTGTGCTTTCTTGCTGCACGGCAAGTGTGTAGCCAGGTTTTTGTGAGACTCGTCTGTCAGGCTCATTTTCCTCTTCTTCTTGTTTCCAGGTCCGAATTCAAGCTCCTTCCAAGACCTCCACCTTCTAGAGTGGCCCGCGCACCTGTTATCACCAGCGCAAAGAAAAGCGCAGAAGAAGAAGTGGCTGGAGATGGCAGTACAAAGAAAGGTAATGTAAGACACAGCAGGACCTTTCCTAGAGGTTTGTAGCTTTCGCTTTGTGCTTCTCGCTAGGGAATTCTAGCCAGGAGGCAAAGGCGCTGCATGGACTAGTACAGCTGATGAGCTCTCCCCTATCACCCTTTCAGGGAGCCTTCCCGGGAAGCGCCTCTTTCCCCAAAGCAGCCTTTCCTCCAGGAGCCAAAGTGGGCTCACGGTGCCGGCCGAAGGGAGGGAGAAGAGCAAGTTGCCTGCGAGGTGAGAGCCCTGGGCAGGCGGACTGGACTAATAGTGTGCTGTGGGATTTGTGGGAGGGAGATGTGTCGCTGGGACACAAAGTCCTTCCGAACTCGGAAGGGTTGTTACCACCTGGCCCCGTGCCCTGTGCTTTCTTGCTGCACGGCAAGCGTTTAGCAGCATTTGGTGAGACTCTCCTGCCATGTTCATCTTCTTGTTTCCAGGCCAAGCCTTCGGATGGCACCTACAAGGCAAACTTTGAAAACCTCCACTCTTCTCACAAAGTCCTCCCATAAGAGGAAGTCAGCAGAAGGGGAGAGTACGGCCACAAAGATTAGCAGGAGGAAGCGCCTGACTTACTGGGAGACACTAAAGGAATTAGGTTTGTTCCATTTTGAGCAGGGAAGGATAAAGGGAGAGTGGACTTACTGCCAGTCTAGTGGCTGATTATAGAGAAGACAGAGATTTCTCAGGGGTACGCGGGGAGGGGTCGAGAGGCAACAGACAGAGGCTGCAGGAGGAGCAACATACAAAGAAAAAAAAAGTCACAGGAAGGTCATTCAAACATTAGAAGATGCTGCCAGGAGAGGCAGTGGCTGGACGTGACTCTGAGGATGCTGATCTAAGTTAGCCCTGCTTTCTGAAGAGGTTTCTCGTTTCACCCTATCAGGGAGCCTTCCTCTAACCCCTGCCTGCAAGCGACTCCTTGCTCGAAAGAGGATAACGCCTCAGGAGTTAGCGGATAGAGCTAAGGTTGTTAAGGAAGAACTGAGGAAGAACGCCTATAGAGAAGAGTCTCCTGTGAGGTGAGAGCCTTGGGCAATACTGTGCTTGTACTTGGGCAGAGATGTTTCCCTCGGGCACAGGGTCTCTCTCTGAGCTCTGGCAGCTTATTGCCGCTTGTCACAATGACCCGTGTGTGCTTGCTGCACGGCAGGCAAGCGCGGAGCAGGTTTCCGTGAGACTCTCCGGTCTGCTCCATCTTCATCTTCTCCTTCTTTCCAGGTCTGAGCTTGAGATGGCACCTCAAAGAGCGGGCTCCAAACCTACCATCCTCCGTGCTACACCCGCCCAAGGTAGTAAGCCACAGCAAGAAGAGCGCACGGCCACTAAGGTCACGAGGGGACAGGCACACATGACGGTCAAGGAGATGCTGGGAGACCTGAGTTTGTTCATTCTTAAGAAGAGGGGGCCTTGGGCGGTGGGGGGAGCACCGTACTGCTGTCTTCAGCTACCCAGTGGGCGGTTTCTCGTGATTCATCCTTTCAGGGAGTCCCGCTAAGTGCCTCCTTGCTCTAAAGAGGCTTCATCTTCAAGAGCGGTCACAAATTCACGTGCTGCCCACCCTCAAGGAAGAAGCAAGGGAGAGGGCCAACAGAGCAGTGCCTTCTGTCAGGTGAGACTCTTGGAGAAGCCCCGTGTTTCTGTACTTGTGTGAGGGAGATGTTTCCCCAGCACACAGAGTCTGTACTAACTCTGGAAGGTCATTAGCACCTGTCCCAAGTGGTGGGCAGAGCTGCCTTTTCTTGTTGGGTGGGAAGTGGGTCACAGGTTTTTATGAGACTCCCACGTGAGCTTCTGTTTCACAGAGCTCTTTGCGAACTAAGTGCAAGTAACCACTCTAGAGGCTTGGGACCTTTTCTGCGTTCCTTTTGCGCTGAAAGGAACTTGATCCTTTTGAGTCACGAGAGCCGTCTTCAGGATCTAGAAGCGTCTCATGACAAGGGGAGAAGTCAAAATGCTCTCTTGATCGCTTCTCAACAGGGCAAATGTCTGAGCAATGACACTGCTCCTGTTCTTGTTCTCTTTTTCTTGAAGAGACGGCCCAGGCCTGACCTTCCTGCACTATACTAGGGGAGCGTTGGGGCACATCTGAGTGTTGAGCACAAGATGGACAGCAAAGTCATCCCAGACTCACATGAACTTGTCTCCTTGTGCACTTTCAGATTACCACCATGTCCCAGCAGCTCCCGAGGGCAGGAAACCCCTGAAGCCCTACACCAGGCAGCACACCCGGTTTGTGAAGAATGTCCACGAGCAGGACAGGTATGTTGTATGGGCTGCTTGGTACGATCCTTGGGTCAGATTGGAGACAGCTCTAGGAACAAGCTTGAACGGATACTGAGGAGTGACCCCTTCCTACGTGCTCGTTGTAACACGCGGTGACTTCTTTTGGCTCTTACTTTCAAAGATGCCAGTTGCTAGAGTCTCGGAAAACACTTTAGAAACCTTTCTGTGGGCATTATTTATCCTAGAAATGTTAATTGTGAGGCTTTTGTGGGATAGAAAACGTGCAGTTTCCTCGTAGATCACTGATCGTTTAGATCATTGGTCAAAGTAGAAGGGCGTCTCAGTTGGGCCTTGAGAGCAAAACACTGCTGATGGAAAGGCTCAAAGAGAAGGGGCAGAGGAGAGCATGGGCACTAGCTACCCCTCGAAAAAGAAAAAGAAAAAGAAAAAGAAAAAGAAAAAGAAAAAGAAAAAGAAAAAGAAAAAGAAAAGAAGAAAGAGAAAAATTGAGACTAATACTGCATGCTATTGCCTTTCTGTGGCCCTCCAGGAAACGTGCTTCCGCTGCCTGCAGGAGGAGCAAAGAATCTTCTGGGCTTCTGTGGCTGCAGATATACAAAGGAAAGAAAAGGAAGAAAGAAAGAGATGGCAAAAAAGGCGGAAAGCAATCTAAAATCTAAAATGGAAGCAGCATTCAAAGAAAGAGCATGTTATCCTTTGCCCTTTCCCGTTCAAGTGTTTCCTTGCCCGAGAGAGATGAGTGGGATAGCTTTCCAGCAGAAGGGCATTGGTGTTACCTGCTGCTGACTGGAATGCCCAGCCAGTGGCAAGGAGTTCTGAGGTCACCGGGATACCTGGGACCTCTGGGACAGAACCTGGGCTAAGGGCGGATGTCCTGGCCCTAGGGGCCTTTAGCGTGCTCCCAGGGTAAAGGGAAAGGTTTCTCTTGGAGCTATGTCAAGGGCCCTCCTAAACATCTGCAAGTATAAATATATGCTTTTATCCCGCTGTATGGATGTATGCATTTACACATGTAGAACTAAGCGAGACAGAGACATCTCATTTTATTACCTTTTTCTCTCTCTCTCTCCCTTTTATATATATATATATATATAAATGGAGAACACATCTATAAAAGCATATATTTATCTACATTTTATATGTATATACAGATATACCCCCACTTTTATCATCCATTGCCCTCCGAGCAATGCCTACTATGCACTTCGAGGTGTACTCAGTTCCCCACCATTTCCCTCCATCTGTTCCCAATGCTTCAAGTGCTGCTGCTGAAGAATGAAATGCAGAGGTTTCCCTCTGCCACAGACTCACTTCCCTATCCGGCAGTCACAGTGCCACTTCAACAAGAGAGCAGAATCGCAACGGCCAGAGAGAGGAGAAGGCTGAAAACACTTGAGAAGAGGAGTTGAGAAGAGGCCTTTCTACAAAGCTCCGCCTGCCCCTCCGTGCCTCCCCCCCCGCCCCCCCCGCCCCCTTTCCTCATAGCTGCTGGGAGACACAGAAGGCTCAAAGAGGGCTAGCTAAACCGTAACCAGTGGGCTTAGAAACACCATCTTACACATTGGCCTTTTCTGTCCAACTGTTTCCCGCCTGCGAGAGGGAAGCTAGTCAGTTTTGCAGCAGGCAGCTAGCTGACCCAGCGATGATCTCCTCCTTCTCTCGCCTGCCCATGGTTGCCCCCTTGAGACCTCGCCTGCTGAGGGCTGCGCACTGCTCCTGGGGGGCAAATGCGGCACATACAAATGGCAGCCCCACCATCTCTCTGCTGCACCTGGCCAGGCAGTTCCATGGTGGGAGCCAGCGCCAGAGGCACAGACAGCTGGGCGCTGCAGCCGCTGCTGCAACTCTCCTCACCAAGCCCCTGGGTAGGAGGCTTTGGAGACAGCTCCGCCCCCATCCCCCCAGCGCTCCCTCGGCTGGTGCTGGCGTAGACTGGGGGCTGCCAGAGAGGACTTGAACGTGGGCCTGGGGACTGGGGCCATCCTCAGCATGACTGGGTCTCTGGGTCTGACCCCATCCTGCAAGGCAAAGGTGGCCCCTTGGCACCGGGGGCCTTGACTGTAGGGCTGAGACCACCCTGACACACACTTTCTGCCTCTTCTTTCCCAAGCCCTATCCTCAAGGGGCACGAGACCCCCTTCAGCACCTGGAAACGACTCCACATTTTCCCACATGTAATGTCTGCAGCGGCAGCTGTGGGGGCAGCCGCCTCCGAAGCCCAGCAGGCAGTGAGCAGGCTCCAGGCACGGGCGCTCAGCCCCTGCGGAGCTCGGCAGCAGAGAGGGCACTGCCGTTCCTGGAGCTCTCAGGGAGGACACAGACACACTGTGAGAAGTGTGAGAAGCTGACTCTGCCAGCACCATTGCTCCTGCCCCGCCGACTGCAGCGCCGCTGACTCCCCTGCTACGTGTAAAGCCTGCCCAAGGTAGTAAGCTGCAGGAAGAGGAGAGTAAGGTCATTAGGGGACAGGAACATGTGACGCGCAAGGAGACACGGGGAGAACTGGCTTTGTCCAGTTACATGGGAATGAGCACAGCTGACAGTGTCAGGGCTATCCGGGACCGTCGGATGTCTGGGCAGCCTCCACTCAGCGGACAGCATTCCCGCACTCTGCCTGGGTGGCAAGGGACAAGCCAAGCCACTCTCAGGTGGGTCTCATCCGCGTATGGCACCACCCCCCCCCCCCGAGCTTGGCCTTCCCCACCATCAGAGCAGTCCTCTGCACAGGTGCCTTTAGCACTCTGTGTTAAAGCTGCTGAAGCAGCGGAGCACCAAGGACTGAGACTCAGTACAGAGGACTGAGACTCAGAGGACTGAGCCAGTCCTAAGCAGAGGCCTAGCGTTAGGACGCTTTGGTCGCTGCTTCTGATGGGTCTGGATAAGGAGGCAAATCCCACCTGCTCCTAGAGAGCTTGAGGACAAAGGGGCCGAGGCAGGAGTAGAACCTTTTGTCACTGCTGGTGGTTGAAGGGATGCCCAAGCAGGGAGGATAGTGCTAGCGCAACAATAATTAACCTGCCAACTGGCAGAGGGGTGATGCAGGCTGATCTGAGAAGTGCTGTGGTCGTGCTGTGGTCACTGGAAAAACCAGGGAAGAGGTGACCTGCTGCGTAACACAAAGGCCCAAAGCCACGTGTGTGTGGCAGTGATGCACTGGAAGCGCCTCTTCCCTCCACCCCACGTGCATGTGGCAGGTACACGCTGGGAGATCCCTCCCACTCCCTGTTTGTGGCAGTTCTGTGCTGGGGGCGTCTCTTCCTCCTCCGCCCACCCCATCTGTGGGGCAGGGGCACATTGGGAGCTGCCTTCCACACCCCCCATCCTGTGTGTGGAAGGCACACGCTGTGACCTTCCCCCCACCACACACCTGGCACATGCGCATTGGCCCCTCCCTCGGCCCACGCCCATGCTTTGCACAGCGTCTACCCATGCACGTGTGTGACATGTCTTGCGCAGTCTTTCCTCCTGGCGGGGGTGTCACCAAGGGGGTGCCCCCTCCGAGGGCTGTGCGTTAAGGGGACTTGTATCGCCAGCGCCGGGAGCACAAATGCCTCTGGCAGATCCAGCCCTCTGTTGGTGTCCCAGCCTTCCCTGCCACAAACCGCCCCAGAACCCTGGGCCAGACCCCCCACCCAGCAGAGGCTGGTCACCTTCCTCTAGGTCCAAGCAAAGAGGAAGGAGCAAGGACGCCTGAGCCTGGGCTTTCCCTCTTCCGCTTCCTCCTACTAGTTGATTCATTTGCTGGGGTAGCGCAGGCTTTCTGGTTGTACACGGTGCTCTGTAGCACGCGAGTCAGTTAAGAACTGATGCTCAGGAAATGTGGTGGGAGCAGTATAGGTGGGTAGTTCCAGAATCGTGACCGACCTACTGATTTGGCCTGCTGACCTGCCTGTTCACATGACTGGGTGCGGATTGCGGCTTATTTGTACGACGCAGCCTTGACAGGTCATTCTCCTGAAATGCTGCAAATGTTGGAACTCACTGCTTGCCCTGCCGAAGGATGGATTCTTCTTTCCTTGCTTGCTTGTTTTGCATGCAGACACCAGTTGAGGTGGAGCAGTTACTGAACAGTGGTCGCAGCTATGAAGCTGGCATACTGTGACAATTCACACACCCTTTAGTTCCAAACAGGTCACACACACTTTAGGGAAACTTATGTGGCCTACCGGTGGCGCGGCAGCTGGTGGTGTACTTTATGATTAACCAAACTTGTTGGGCTTCTCTGGGGTACCTGGCGTCTAAATAGTCTTTCTATTGGGATGCCCCCAATTTTTGTATCAGCAGTAAGTGCATCACCAAGAAAAAGCATGCCTTTGGAGTAGCGTGCACGATGGCTGGTGGATTTCTTTTTTTTTTTTTTGGTAAAGGGAGAAAAGCAGGGTTGGCCCCGCTTTCTGAAGAGGTTTCTCGTTTCACCCTGTCAGGGAGCCTTCCTCTAGCCCCTGCCTGCAAGCGACTCCTTGCTCGAAAGAGGATAACGCCTCAGAAGTTAGTGGATAGAGCTAAGGTTGTTAAGGACGTTACTGAGGAAGAGCGCCTATAGAGAAGAGTCTCCTGTGAGGTGAGAGCCTTGGGCAATACTGTGCTTGTACTTGGGCAGAGATGTTTCCCTCGGGCACAGGGTCTCTCTCTGAGCTCTGGCAGCTTATTGCCGCTTGTCACAATGACCCGTGTGTGCTTGCTGCACGGCAGGCAAGCGCGGAGCAGGTTTCCGTGAGACTCTCCGGTCTGCTCCATCTTCATCTTCTCCTTCTTTCCAAGCCTGAGCTTGAGATGGCAGTTGCCCTTCACAAGTATGAAGAAAAATGAAAAGAGGGCGGGGGAAGGTGTGAAGTTTCTCAGAGAGCATTTCTTGAGAGAAGAAGGATCTGAGGGCAGGACTAAAGCTAGGTTCTCTACGTACTTTGAAACCGGTTTCCTTGATTCCCAAGTAGATGTTCCTCCACGCCTCTCGTCTGAGCAGATCACACGGCTGCGTTTGCATCGTGCGTGAGGGGCAGATGTAGAATAATAAGCCTTTGCACAGTGATTAAATCTGAGCAGCACCGTCCCTTTTCAAAAGAGATTTTAGGTCTGTGTGTATTTTGTTTTTCTTTCTGTTTAGACAAAAGATGCAGGATAATATGCACAATTTTATTTCACAGTTTGCTCCTACTGCAGCACAGATGACCCCAAACGCCTCTGAAGCTTTCGGGCCTGCAAGCGTACTTCTGAAGTGGTGATGGAAACGATCTCAAGCAAAGAGCTTGTTTGTAGGCACCAGAGCGGGGGGGGGCGCGGGGGTGTGGGGTTGGGTCGGAGGGGGTGGTTCTAACTGCTGCATGAGCTCTCTCACGGCACGTAAGGAGGTAATATCAAAATATCCCAACATGCTCCTGACGATTTCCGCTGGATTATGTGAAGCATAACTGTGTCAGACTCGCGATTTTTTAGGTGTACTTGTCAGCCTTTTTGTGCTGAGCTTGGGTTCTGCAAGTGCTGTGCCTATGAGACGTCTGTTGCCATTAGAAATGACAGCCTTAGCAAACGTGGGTATACAGTATGTGGCTGATGGTGCAGACCTCGTGAGCCACGAGCATGCAGAACACACAGAAGGCTGTCACTCTGTGATCGCCTGTTAAGCCTGGTCTCTGTGTAGGAGTTGTGTTATCTTGCTCGAGAGTATGCAGGGAGGAAGCATCATGCTTGCAGTTGACCTGGCTCTGCCATCCAAACCCCTGAGTGCTGATGCAGAAAGTGCTTTTGGTGGCTGCTTTCAAGGGACTGATTTGGGGCGTGCAAGTGAAACGACTCTTTCTGGATGCAGGCTGCGTGGTTATGGGGGAAAACAGTCCAGCACATGCAGTCCTCAGAATGTGAGAAGTGCTTATCGAGCGGTGTGGTCCGAGCACTTCTGTCCCACAGGTTGTCAGGTTAGCCATCTTTAGGTACCCCTGCTATAGCCCGAATCCCCTTATGAAACAGCATGTGGTATTGGGCTCTCGGAAGACGGTTTGATGACTAGCAAGGGCAGAGAAACCCTATTTGCTCGCCAGACTAAACCATTTTAACGCCAGACCGGTAGGGACAGGGGAGCGTTTCCGTCGAAGCAGCATGTTTCCATTGGACATGGAATGGGGAGCAGATGTACCCCGGGTAGAAAGTAGCTTGTGATTTCTGTATTTGTTGGGTGGTATGGTATGTGTGGTGCAGCTGGGCACGCTGCAAACACAGGTAGAGAAGATCCCTGAAAGAGAAAAACCAAGAGGCGCCAAACAAGCAGTCAGGGCAATGACTGTGGCTGGCTACCACAGAAATGCCACCGTTTGGCTGAGAAATGCTTTCCTTGACAAGCCTTTATCTTCCTTCTGTTCTTAGCCTGAGTGGGTTTAACCTCCCCCCCTTCTCCCTCCCCCCGGACTCTTTTGTCTCCCTTGAGTCGGGTCGGGCGCCATCAGCATTTCTTCTCCCTCGGCCTTGCCTGTTTCATCAGCAGTCCCTCCGGATGCAGTGCAGCTTGGGTTTGCGAGGACTGGGAGGGGCTGCTAGTCTTTGTAGGCTCAAAGGGTATTGTCAGGTATTTACTGAGGAAGCGCCATAAGTCGTATCCCCTTTCCTGTCTGCCCCTCTTTTGGGTGAATTTTGGTGGCTTTTCATATGCAGTTTGTCTGAGTCTTGCTTGTTGTTCCTGGTATGGAAAGAGGAATTTGCATGGGAGCGCGTGTACGGTGCGGACTGTGCATTTGAAAACAATTTCTCCTGCAGGGAACACTGATATGGCAGGGATGCTGCCCGAAGGAAGTTACTGAGCAGGCTTGTGCAGAAGTTCCATTCAGCGATATAAATGCAGGAGACGCCGCTAGTCATTGGGGCAGGGGAGCGAAGAGGAAGAACACACACGAGGGGAACGACTTTGCCTGGAGAGTTCTCTGAGGAGGAAAATGGAACATGAGACCTAACCATGAGTACCTAGTTGCATCCGTTCAGCTCTCCCTTATCCGTCAGCGGATCGTGTAGCTTGCTAGGAAGCCATCCGTGAGGGCAGGCATCAGATCCGCCTCTGTGCAAGCCTGCCTGGGTCTTGCACGCTTATTAGCTCCTGCGCAACACCTCTGAAGCAAACGGCTCAGGATCCAGGCTAGCTCTGTGCATTCTCAATCAAGGCGCACTGGTGAGCACGGTGCAGGGATGCCTAAGTGGCTCCTGAAGCGTTGGTATTAACCTTGGTTTGTTTTTTTTTTTTTCCAGTTTTCAGAGTATCCCTAAAATGACTGCTTCCTTTTTTCTTTTTCCAAGAGACCCCAGGCCCATGCGTTGTATGGAAAAATACACCAGCGGATTAAATCAAGGATGAATGGGCAGCCTAAAACCAGCACATCTAACGTTAGAACTTTGCTTTCCCAGGCCGGAGGATGCGATATGCCAAAAATCCCTTTTTGCCTTACTTATACACGTGTTGCACCTGAATAAGCTTCCTCAGTGATAGTTCCTTCATGCACGGTAATGCTGGTCGTGGAAATCTCCCTGCGGAATGCGTCCCTGACACAGGGGACAGGAAGCAGGATTTCTCATCAACCACTTGGAAGCCCAATTGCATTGCGCGGTGAGGAAGGACGTCGTTCAGCTTGTTCTCCGTACAGGTGGTGTCATTTCCAAGCTGTTTGGGAAGCCACGTGCAAGTGCTCTTGTGTCTGTCTCAGCACAAGACCCGAGCCAGTCAGCAGCAGCAGCAGCAGCGTTTACCATTGCCGTCACCTGGCTTAAAGCAGATTGATTCAGGTACCAGGGAGCCATGTGTCCCAAGAGGATGGGATTGCTCTAGTTTCTGCCTCTTTCTTTAAGTTGAGAATTTCTTGCCCTTTCACCAAACAAAACTCTAATTGCAAAATATGCCGGGCAGGGCCCTCAGCTACCGAATGGCCCGTTTTCTCCTTCCTCCCTCAGGAAAGTTTAGCACTGCCGAGGACCTGGAATGCTTCTAGGTTTTACTGGAGCTGTGGGATAGGAAATTGTAAAGAAAGAGGGTAAGGGCAGTTGCCTGGGATGCAGCAGTCCTGAGTTCAGACGCTTGCCTACAGCAGATTTCCTGGCCAGCCTGACAAAGTTCCCTCAGGCAGATCTAAAGAGACCTTGAAGCACCTAATTCTCTTGGATTTCAGAGGCACCTGACAGTCACCTCCTTCCCTGTGAGGCTCTGGAGCTGCTTTCCCGGCTCCCCATCAGATTGGATTTCATAGCCCTCCCGAGTCTGCTGGAGGTCACGCGCATGGTTGCATGGTTACATGGTTACAGTCAGGTGCCCTGGAGGAGTGGCAAGGACCAAGAGAGTCCCCAGAGAGATCAAGGTCAGCTAGTACTTCTTTTCCGGCACGCGGAATGAGCACGCGGCTTTTGTCCAAGCTATTCATGCATAGTCTGGGGGCTCCGCTTAGGCTTACACCGATTTCCCAAAGAGTGGCTGCCAGTTTAGAAAGTAAATCAGTTTTCCATAAAAAGTGGGAAGCTTGATTTAGGGCTTCTCTGTGTTAATGGCAGCTGGCTTTTCCAGTGCTGAGACCTTTTCCATGCTGCAAGCAGAAAGTACCTGTCCAGCTCCAGCACCGGTTTGATTTCTAGGAAGGGTACGTGAACGTGACCGGGATTGCTAAATTGAGCGTGGAAGCTGCTGCTTATGCCTGAGCTGTCGGTGACTGTAACGGACTTCAGTTCTTCGCCGTGTCAGCTAACTCGTTAAAGCTTTCCTTCCAGACAGTCCCGTCTCTGGATGACTCTGACGAAGAAACTGGGCTGAGATCCAGGAGCAATCCACGTGCTCCGGAGATCCAGGTCCCTGGTTGGGCCAGGGTTGTGCTGTGACTTAAGACAGACAGTTCAAATGACTGCTGTCAAGGGGACTGGTCTCTTAAGTACCAACCAACAGTGCGGTCCTCTAATGTCCCCATCAGGACTCAAAGGGCAGACTAACCCCCAGCTGGGAAACTCGGCTTCTCCAGGCTGTCGTCATTCAGATGCAGTCCGCAAAACTTGTGGCACGTTCAAATAACTGAACGCGTCTGAAAACCAGCTCTTTCCCTCTTCATAGCTCCCCGTCCTCCTCCCTGCCACGGGGTACCGTCTTGGGCAAAGTTGTCAGAATGGCTTTTGTTTGCAAGCAGGTAGATACCAGGTTAAACTTGGGTGTTTGCCTTTGTCCTCCTTTTTGCTTACAACTCGCCTTGCTTGTGCCTGCGCCAAGGGGTCTGCAAAGTTTATGTCTGGATTTCTTTTGCGTATCCTCTATTGCTTAAGTCTCAGGGCCAAGCAACCTTGCAGAAGCTGGACCGCTTAAAAAGGAACAGTGGTTTTGTGCTTCAAGCCCGAACGCGCCCGCCCCCCGCCCCCCCCTCTTCCCCCCACGTTATTTTCCTGCATGTAGATGTGGGGCAGCCACACAGGACGGAACTTGGTGAGCCAGAAAACAGGAGGAAAGCTTTGTTCTTCTTGACACACTGCTCCCTGCCCTGACTCTTCCATTGCAGAGGTGTCCAAGAGGGAAACTGTCCTTCCTGCAGGGTTGCTCGTTGTCAGCAGAGCTGACAACGCAGGCCAATTTACTTATTCCCTCCACCGGGGGGAGTGGGGAGAGGAGGAGGAAAGCAGCTCCCCAAAATAGCCAGTGCCACCTCCCTGTCCGCTGTAGGGCGTGACCTGGCAGGGTCTCCCCGAGGCCGGTCAGGGCCCTGCAGCCCCTCTGTGTGTGGCAAGGTCTGAGGTCACAGTGGGGCCACTCGCGCATCACAGGGAGCCACAGCTCCCCTCTCCCCACGGTGCCCCTGGCCTCTGCCCACACTTCACTGCGAGGCCTGCAGGATCCCGGTCGCTAGCGGCTGCTCTCTGTCCTGCTTTTCTCCTCCTCAGGAGCTGCTTTGCCGAGGGACGGAGAAGGCAAAGGGAGGCAGTGGGCTAGCGGTGGAGGGCCATTGGGTGAAGCGTAGGAGGGGAGAAAGAGGAGGAGACTGGAGAGGAGGAAGCTCCTTTCCCCCCCCTCCTTCTGCTGGTGTTAACCTAGAGAGAGGGTGCGAAAAGGTGGAAGGCATGGAGCCTGACCTGTTTCCAACGCTCCGCAACCTCACCACCGATGGTAAGGCCTTCAGGAGTGCCTAAGAGCAGCTGTGGAGATCCTGGAGCCTGTGGGGGAGGTCTGGGCAGGACTGGGAGGTGCAAAGAGAGTCCTTCACTGGCTTGGGGGTCAATTTGGCAGCCAGGATTCCTGGGTTCTGTTCCAAAATCTGCCCCTGCCTTCCAGTGACACCACCAGGCAGAAGCTACCGGCACCGTGGGAGGGCTGATGCTTGCCTCCGAGCAGGGACTGGCCACCCTGAGCTCCCCGCTGGGAGAAAGGGTTGGCGCTGCCCTGGTGGAAGTGCCACCAGGGGGGTCTGTGCATGCAGGGGTCAAATGCGGGTGGAACTGGCCCCTGCAGGAGACAAACCTGGGCATTCCCTGAGCCTCTGAGACTCAGGTGCACTCAGTGGGCACAAGTCTGTGAAGTGACACGCTGTACGTTTGACTGAGCGCTCTCAAGAGCACTCTGAGCTCTCTTTTTCTGCTTGGGACCTCTCCTGCGGTCAGAATGAGGCTGGTAGTCCAACGTCAGTCAAAATCTTGGCTCTGCAGCCCCTCCCTGGGGTGCTTTTTATTTGAGAGGGCGCGGGAGGAGGCAAGGCTGTCTGATTGCGCTTGCATCCGTTGTCTCCCCGGTTAGGAGTGAGCAGAATCGTTGCGAGCTTGCTGACTTACAGCACGTACGTCTCTTGCTTGCTTTCCAGGCATCGTTGCTATCTGGGGGGCTGTGTCGGATTACATTTTCCGAGAACTTATTCTGAGCAAGGTATCCTCTTTCTCCCCTCAAATTCTGGTGATGTGTGTAGCCCTGACACCCCTGTGCCACCAAGTGCCATAATACTCCCCCTCCTTTTCAGGCAGAAAAGACAGGCCAGCAGTGCGCTTGACTGCGCTTGACCAGTGTGGCACAGAGCAGCTTCTCTGTCAGTTGAGAGAAAGAAAAAAGGCCAGCTCCAGCAGAAGGGAGTGCTGGACACTTTCTGGGGCTTCTCTAGGCCCCACTGCCAGGGTGGAAGGACCAAGCCCAGACAGCCTTGGGCACTTTTGGGGGTCTGTCCCAGTTGTTGGACGCCCCCTGGATCTGAGCTAGCAAAGGGAAGTTGCTCTGCTTCTGCTTCACCCGCTGTCTGTTAGAGCCGGGGGGAGGCAGGAGAGGACAAGACTCCACATCTTCTCCAAAGCTCTCCCAAGTGAGGGAGCCCCTTTGTACCTCTGGAGCGGGGGCAAGGCACCAAGCACCACGGCCACGCTCTGACAAGCCATCCGTCAGCTTGCCTGCCTAAACAAATACGTTTTCTTCCTGCCCTTCTCTTCTGTCCGCAGGCTGTCAGAATGGAAATAGGGACGTTCTACTTTCTTGACCAAGACGTCTGTACGAAAAAACGTGCCCCTTTGACTGTTCGGAGGCCTATGTTTCATCTCTCTGAGTTTTTTGCACAGTCATTAGGGCTCAGACCTGCCAGCAAAGACATTTCTGGTAAGCAGACCGATTAAACCCTTTGCCTTGCCTTGCAGCGTTATGTGGAGCATGCGCTCCCTGTGGTCTAGCCGTGGCTGATGGATTTACAGAGGTCCTTCAGGAGGTCCTGAGGACAACTTCAGCTTTTGAAAAACAAAGAGCCACCAAGTAGCACAAAGTTAGGCTATCTGCTTTGGAACTGCTTTTACAAGTGGCTGTGAATTTAGAGAAAGCTAGTGCTCTCTAAGGCCGTCCACCTCGTACAGGGAACTGGCCCCGTTCTCCCTGACTTGTCCTGCAACCCTCTTCTGTTGTTTTCTAGGTTTCTCGCAAACTGTTCCTCTCAACTCTGCTCTGATAACCTTGGGCACCTGCTACCCTCAGCACATAGTGGAAGCTTGCATCCACGAGACCCTGCTTTTTTTCTCTCGGGTCATAGCAAACGGCAAGGATGCTGACTTTGTTTTCAAAAATATTGGCGTTCTGGTTATCAGAGAAAAGAAAGTGAAAATGAGGTTTTACAAGGACTTTCTTCAGACCGTGGATAGGACTGGATACCTGCTGCAATCTCTTCTCTCTGTAAGCTGGTCGTTTTTGCGGGGCTCCTTGCAGTTATTTTCAAATCCTGTCAAAGCGCCATTGGTCTGATTGCCATTGGCCCGCCAGGACCCAGCTGACCACACGGGCTCAGCATGTTCTGCAATACTGCAAGCTCTCTGTAGATTTACTCTCCAGTGTTCGGTGGTCTTTGCGACACGGAAGAGGTGTCTTGGGTCAGACCAAAGATCTGAGTAGCCCTCTCTCCCGTGGTGTTTCCCATTCTCTTCCCCACACGCACCTTGCAGAAAGCCATGGCGTAGAGACCCTTTGTGTTGCTAATACGCGGGGATCTGTCTCTGTCACTGTTGCAGACTCCGTGGACAACGGATTCAGTCATACAAAGCAGCGAGGCCACTGTATTTCAGATGCGTTCTGTTGGTGTCTTCACGTTTCCAAAGTGAGTATGTTTCCTTCTGTAGCCCTTGGCAGACTAAGCTGGCAGCTTCTTGGCTCCTGAATGGCAGCAGCGCATTTCCAAGGCTTGTCTACTTGTGAAGTTATTCAAAACTAACTCTTTCTGCGGTACGGTTCCCAGGTAACTCCATGCCTGTGACAGAGAGAGGAGCTAAGGCAACCTTCCCTCCCCCCCCCCCAGTTTCACCCGATTGCCCTCTTAGAAGGTGGCTCAAAGGGCAGATCCATACAAGTCATCTGCTTGTGACATGCCCACATCTTTTTGTGAGACTCTAGCAAATAAACGTTATCATAATGCCGCCTTCTTGGGTCAGAGGTGTACAGGAGGAGGAGAGATTTCTCAGCACAACGTCCAGGGGGGTCTGTGCGGAGATGCCTGCAAACTGGATCCAGTGCTGCTAAGAAGTTCCATTAATGACCTAGGCGACTGACATTACTCTACCCAAAGGCAATGCCATGACACTACTCTGGGAGGGTCCGAAAGTGGGCTCAAGGGCAAGATTAGAATTCAATTGCATCGTGGCAAATGGGAGAAAAAGAGCACGTTCTCCGCAAACTTGATGAACAACAGGCAAGCGCTGGGCTAGAACTGCAAGAAAGCGCACCGGTGTTAGAATACGCTTTCTCACAGTAAGGCCATCAAAGCACCTGAGCAGCCTAACAAAGATGCTTCTGCCTCTCCAGGCACTGGAGTTCTTTACAGTGCAGCTCAGGTTCTGAATATAGCCCCCCAACACACAGAACATTGCATATTCTGCTTTGGAAAACTATGGGCTTCCCAAAAGCCCTGAAGTACCCACGCAACCAGATTGCTAGAGCAAGCTACCAAGGGAACTGGAGCCCTGTGTTCAAACGGAGGTTGTCCGCTTGTTTCCAGGTTCGAGCTCGAGCTACCACCAAGGAGAAGAGGCACAAAATTGGCCCCTGTGTCCATAAAGCCCGGAGCAGAACGGGCTGCGGAAGAAGACACTGATGGTCACGACAGCAAACAAGGTAACGCAAGAGCAGACACATGAGCGGGCTTTGTACACTTTCGTCTTGTCCTTCCTGCTGCGGGTTTTGAGACACCTTGCAAATGCAGTGCACGGGCTAGGACAACGCACCTGTGGCGAGACTGCCTCCCCATCACGACAAAGCTCAAGAAACACAGTACACATCAAGCTCTGAGGACAGCCCAGCACTCCAAACTGCAGTTGGCAGGGCTGCCCTCTCCTCCCTCACAGACATTGCAAACTGCCCTTTGGTTTGCAATAGAGAAGAGTAAAACTGTAGGCAGGTCCCATCAGCCTTCCGGGGGACAAATTCTACCTTGAGCGGTAAGGTATGCAAGGGGTCATCGACCCGCCGTCACGAACACTGGTTGCCTTCACTTCCTGAGAAGAGGGGTCTAGGACTGAATATGCTGCTAGCAAGTTTGTGTATATGAGAGTGATGCAGACAAGCCAATGCTGCTCCCCTCGTGTGAAGTTATTCCCCTAAAAGAGAATACGTCAGCTCCTGAAAATGCCCATGCTCCAAACCCTTTGAAGAACAGGAACTAGAGAAAGCAGACAAAGGGCAGCGCCCCAGGGAATAATGCTGCGCTGTGGACATTAAGAGGAAACGAGGCAGTTGCACCAGCAACGTGCGAAAGAGACCAAAGACCTCTTCAGAGGCACGCCTCGGAGGGAATGCAGATTGCTGCCACAGTTTTCCAAGAGGCGGGAGCAGATGTGACCGGTGTTCTAGTTCAAACGGACCCTGAGCGCCTGTTCTAATGAGCTCTCTCTGGTCATCCTTTCAGGGAGCCTTCCCGGGAAGCGCCTGCTTTCCCAACACAACGGTTCTTCCAGGAGCCAAGGTGGGCTCACGGTGCCGGCCAAAGGGAGGGAGAAGAGCAAGTCGCCTGCGAGGTGAGAGCCCTGGGCAGGCGGATTGGACTAATAGTGTGCTGTGGGACTTGTGGGAGGGAGATGTGTCGCTGGGACACAAAGTCCTTCCGAACTCGGAAGGGTTGTTACCACCTGGCCCTGTGCCCTGTGCTTTCTTGCTGCACGGCAAGTGTGTAGCCAGGTTTTTGTGAGACTCGTCTGTCAGGCTCATTTTCCTCTTCTTCTTGTTTCCAGGTCCGAATTCAAGCTCCTTCCAAGACCTCCACCTTCTAGAGTGGCCCGCGCACCTGTTATCACCAGCGCAAAGAAAAGCGCAGAAGAAGAAGTGGCTGGAGATGGCAGTACAAAGAAAGGTAATGTAAGACACAGCAGGACCTTTCCTAGAGGTTTGTAGCTTTCGCTTTGTGCTTCTCGCTAGGGAATTCTAGCCAGGAGGCAAAGGCGCTGCATGGACTAGTACAGCTGATGAGCTCTCCCCTATCACCCTTTCAGGGAGCCTTCCCGGGAAGCGCCTCTTTCCCCAAAGCAGCCTTTCCTCCAGGAGCCAAGGTGGGCTCACGGTGCCGGCCGAAGGGAGGGAGAAGAGCAAGTCGCCTGCGAGGTGAGAGCCCTGGGCAGGCGGACTGGACTAATAGTGTGCTGTGGGACTTGTGGGAGGGAGATGTGTCACTGGGACACAAAGTCCTTCCGAACTCGGAAGGGTTGTTACCACCTGGCCCCGTGCCCTGTGCTTTCTTGCTGCACGGCAAGTGTGTAGCCAGGTTTTTGTGAGACTCGTCTGTCAGGCTCATTTTCCTCTTCTTCTTGTTTCCAGGTCCGAATTCAAGCTCCTTCCAAGACCTCCACCTTCTAGAGTGGCCCGCGCACCTGTTATCACCAGCGCAAAGAAAAGCGCAGAAGAAGAAGTGGCTGGAGATGGCAGTACAAAGAAAGGTAACGTAAGACACAGCAGGACCTTTCCTAGAGGATTGTAGCTTTCGCTTTGTGCTTCTCGCTAGGGAATTCTAGCCAGGAGGCAAAGGCGCTGCATGGACTAGTACAGCTGATGAGCTCTCCCCTATCACCCTTTCAGGGAGCCTTCCCGGGAAGCGCCTCTTTCCCCAAAGCAGCCTTTCCTCCAGGAGCCAAGGTGGGCTCACGGTGCCGGCCGAAGGGAGGGAGAAGAGCAAGTTGCCTGCGAGGTGAGAGCCCTGGGCAGGCGGACTGGACTAATACTGTGCTGTGGGACTTGTGGGAGGGAGATGTGTCGCTGGGACACAAAGTCCTTCCGAACTCGGAAGGGTTGTTACCACCTGGCCCCGTGCCCTGTGCTTTCTTGCTGCACGGCAAGTGTGTAGCCAGGTTTTTGTGAGACTCGTCTGTCAGGCTCATTTTCCTCTTCTTCTTGTTTCCAGGTCCGAATTCAAGCTCCTTCCAAGACCTCCACCTTCTAGAGTGGCCCGCGCACCTGTTATCACCAGCGCAAAGAAAAGCGCAGAAGAAGAAGTGGCTGGAGATGGCAGTACAAAGAAAGGTAATGTAAGACACAGCAGGACCTTTCCTAGAGGTTTGTAGCTTTCGCTTTGTGCTTCTCGCTAGGGAATTCTAGCCAGGAGGCAAAGGCGCTGCATGGACTAGTACAGCTGATGAGCTCTCCCCTATCACCCTTTCAGGGAGCCTTCCCGGGAAGCGCCTCTTTCCCCAAAGCAGCCTTTCCTCCAGGAGCCAAAGTGGGCTCACGGTGCCGGCCGAAGGGAGGGAGAAGAGCAAGTTGCCTGCGAGGTGAGAGCCCTGGGCAGGCGGACTGGACTAATAGTGTGCTGTGGGATTTGTGGGAGGGAGATGTGTCGCTGGGACACAAAGTCCTTCCGAACTCGGAAGGGTTGTTACCACCTGGCCCCGTGCCCTGTGCTTTCTTGCTGCACGGCAAGCGTTTAGCAGCATTTGGTGAGACTCTCCTGCCATGTTCATCTTCTTGTTTCCAGGCCAAGCCTTCGGATGGCACCTACAAGGCAAACTTTGAAAACCTCCACTCTTCTCACAAAGTCCTCCCATAAGAGGAAGTCAGCAGAAGGGGAGAGTACGGCCACAAAGATTAGCAGGAGGAAGCGCCTGACTTACTGGGAGACACTAAAGGAATTAGGTTTGTTCCATTTTGAGCAGGGAAGGATAAAGGGAGAGTGGACTTACTGCCAGTCTAGTGGCTGATTATAGAGAAGACAGAGATTTCTCAGGGGTACGCGGGGAGGGGTCGAGAGGCAACAGACAGAGGCTGCAGGAGGAGCAACATACAAAGAAAAAAAAAGTCACAGGAAGGTCATTCAAACATTAGAAGATGCTGCCAGGAGAGGCAGTGGCTGGACGTGACTCTGAGGATGCTGATCTAAGTTAGCCCTGCTTTCTGAAGAGGTTTCTCGTTTCACCCTATCAGGGAGCCTTCCTCTAACCCCTGCCTGCAAGCGACTCCTTGCTCGAAAGAGGATAACGCCTCAGGAGTTAGCGGATAGAGCTAAGGTTGTTAAGGAAGAACTGAGGAAGAACGCCTATAGAGAAGAGTCTCCTGTGAGGTGAGAGCCTTGGGCAATACTGTGCTTGTACTTGGGCAGAGATGTTTCCCTCGGGCACAGGGTCTCTCTCTGAGCTCTGGCAGCTTATTGCCGCTTGTCACAATGACCCGTGTGTGCTTGCTGCACGGCAGGCAAGCGCGGAGCAGGTTTCCGTGAGACTCTCCGGTCTGCTCCATCTTCATCTTCTCCTTCTTTCCAGGTCTGAGCTTGAGATGGCACCTCAAAGAGCGGGCTCCAAACCTACCATCCTCCGTGCTACACCCGCCCAAGGTAGTAAGCCACAGCAAGAAGAGCGCACGGCCACTAAGGTCACGAGGGGACAGGCACACATGACGGTCAAGGAGATGCTGGGAGACCTGAGTTTGTTCATTCTTAAGAAGAGGGGGCCTTGGGCGGTGGGGGGAGCACCGTACTGCTGTCTTCAGCTACCCAGTGGGCGGTTTCTCGTGATTCATCCTTTCAGGGAGTCCCGCTAAGTGCCTCCTTGCTCTAAAGAGGCTTCATCTTCAAGAGCGGTCACAAATTCACGTGCTGCCCACCCTCAAGGAAGAAGCAAGGGAGAGGGCCAACAGAGCAGTGCCTTCTGTCAGGTGAGACTCTTGGAGAAGCCCCGTGTTTCTGTACTTGTGTGAGGGAGATGTTTCCCCAGCACACAGAGTCTGTACTAACTCTGGAAGGTCATTAGCACCTGTCCCAAGTGGTGGGCAGAGCTGCCTTTTCTTGTTGGGTGGGAAGTGGGTCACAGGTTTTTATGAGACTCCCACGTGAGCTTCTGTTTCACAGAGCTCTTTGCGAACTAAGTGCAAGTAACCACTCTAGAGGCTTGGGACCTTTTCTGCGTTCCTTTTGCGCTGAAAGGAACTTGATCCTTTTGAGTCACGAGAGCCGTCTTCAGGATCTAGAAGCGTCTCATGACAAGGGGAGAAGTCAAAATGCTCTCTTGATCGCTTCTCAACAGGGCAAATGTCTGAGCAATGACACTGCTCCTGTTCTTGTTCTCTTTTTCTTGAAGAGACGGCCCAGGCCTGACCTTCCTGCACTATACTAGGGGAGCGTTGGGGCACATCTGAGTGTTGAGCACAAGATGGACAGCAAAGTCATCCCAGACTCACATGAACTTGTCTCCTTGTGCACTTTCAGATTACCACCATGTCCCAGCAGCTCCCGAGGGCAGGAAACCCCTGAAGCCCTACACCAGGCAGCACACCCGGTTTGTGAAGAATGTCCACGAGCAGGACAGGTATGTTGTATGGGCTGCTTGGTACGATCCTTGGGTCAGATTGGAGACAGCTCTAGGAACAAGCTTGAACGGATACTGAGGAGTGACCCCTTCCTACGTGCTCGTTGTAACACGCGGTGACTTCTTTTGGCTCTTACTTTCAAAGATGCCAGTTGCTAGAGTCTCGGAAAACACTTTAGAAACCTTTCTGTGGGCATTATTTATCCTAGAAATGTTAATTGTGAGGCTTTTGTGGGATAGAAAACGTGCAGTTTCCTCGTAGATCACTGATCGTTTAGATCATTGGTCAAAGTAGAAGGGCGTCTCAGTTGGGCCTTGAGAGCAAAACACTGCTGATGGAAAGGCTCAAAGAGAAGGGGCAGAGGAGAGCATGGGCACTAGCTACCCCTCGAAAAAGAAAAAGAAAAAGAAAAAGAAAAAGAAAAAGAAAAAGAAAAAGAAAAAGAAAAAGAAAAAGAAAAGAAGAAAGAGAAAAATTGAGACTAATACTGCATGCTATTGCCTTTCTGTGGCCCTCCAGGAAACGTGCTTCCGCTGCCTGCAGGAGGAGCAAAGAATCTTCTGGGCTTCTGTGGCTGCAGATATACAAAGGAAAGAAAAGGAAGAAAGAAAGAGATGGCAAAAAAGGCGGAAAGCAATCTAAAATCTAAAATGGAAGCAGCATTCAAAGAAAGAGCATGTTATCCTTTGCCCTTTCCCGTTCAAGTGTTTCCTTGCCCGAGAGAGATGAGTGGGATAGCTTTCCAGCAGAAGGGCATTGGTGTTACCTGCTGCTGACTGGAATGCCCAGCCAGTGGCAAGGAGTTCTGAGGTCACCGGGATACCTGGGACCTCTGGGACAGAACCTGGGCTAAGGGCGGATGTCCTGGCCCTAGGGGCCTTTAGCGTGCTCCCAGGGTAAAGGGAAAGGTTTCTCTTGGAGCTATGTCAAGGGCCCTCCTAAACATCTGCAAGTATAAATATATGCTTTTATCCCGCTGTATGGATGTATGCATTTACACATGTAGAACTAAGCGAGACAGAGACATCTCATTTTATTACCTTTTTCTCTCTCTCTCTCCCTTTTATATATATATATATATATAAATGGAGAACACATCTATAAAAGCATATATTTATCTACATTTTATATGTATATACAGATATACCCCCACTTTTATCATCCATTGCCCTCCGAGCAATGCCTACTATGCACTTCAAGGTGTACTCAGTTCCCCACCATTTCCCTCCATCTGTTCCCAATGCTTCAAGTGCTGCTGCTGAAGAATGAAATGCAGAGGTTTCCCTCTGCCACAGACTCACTTCCCTATCCGGCAGTCACAGTGCCACTTCAACAAGAGAGCAGAATCGCAACGGCCAGAGAGAGGAGAAGGCTGAAAACACTTGAGAAGAGGAGTTGAGAAGAGGCCTTTCTACAAAGCTCCGCCTGCCCCTCCGTGCCTCCCCCCCCGCCCCCCCCGCCCCCTTTCCTCATAGCTGCTGGGAGACACAGAAGGCTCAAAGAGGGCTAGCTAAACCGTAACCAGTGGGCTTAGAAACACCATCTTACACATTGGCCTTTTCTGTCCAACTGTTTCCCGCCTGCGAGAGGGAAGCTAGTCAGTTTTGCAGCAGGCAGCTAGCTGACCCAGCGATGATCTCCTCCTTCTCTCGCCTGCCCATGGTTGCCCCCTTGAGACCTCGCCTGCTGAGGGCTGCGCACTGCTCCTGGGGGGCAAATGCGGCACATACAAATGGCAGCCCCACCATCTCTCTGCTGCACCTGGCCAGGCAGTTCCATGGTGGGAGCCAGCGCCAGAGGCACAGACAGCTGGGCGCTGCAGCCGCTGCTGCAACTCTCCTCACCAAGCCCCTGGGTAGGAGGCTTTGGAGACAGCTCCGCCCCCATCCCCCCAGCGCTCCCTCAGCTGGTGCTGGCGTAGACTGGGGGCTGCCAGAGAGGACTTGAACGTGGGCCTGGGGACTGGGGCCATCCTCAGCATGACTGGGTCTCTGGGTCTGACCCCATCCTGCAAGGCAAAGGTGGCCCCTTGGCACCGGGGGCCTTGACTGTAGGGCTGAGACCACCCTGACACACACTTTCTGCCTCTTCTTTCCCAAGCCCTATCCTCAAGGGGCACGAGACCCCCTTCAGCACCTGGAAACGACTCCACATTTTCCCACATGTAATGTCTGCAGCGGCAGCTGTGGGGGCAGCCGCCTCCGAAGCCCAGCAGGCAGTGAGCAGGCTCCAGGCACGGGCGCTCAGCCCCTGCGGAGCTCGGCAGCAGAGAGGGCACTGCCGTTCCTGGAGCTCTCAGGGAGGACACAGACACACTGTGAGAAGTGTGAGAAGCTGACTCTGCCAGCACCATTGCTCCTGCCCCGCCGACTGCAGCGCCGCTGACTCCCCTGCTACGTGTAAAGCCTGCCCAGGGTAGTAAGCTGCAGGAAGAGGAGAGTAAGGTCATTAGGGGACAGGAACATGTGACGCGCAAGGAGACACGGGGAGAACTGGCTTTGTCCAGTTACATGGGAATGAGCACAGCTGACAGTGTCAGGGCTATCCGGGACCGTCGGATGTCTGGGCAGCCTCCACTCAGCGGACAGCATTCCCGCACTCTGCCTGGGTGGCAAGGGACAAGCCAAGCCACTCTCAGGTGGGTCTCATCCGCGTATGGCACCCCCCCCCCCCCCGAGCTCGGCCTTCCCCACCATCAGAGCAGTCCTCTGCACAGGTGCCTTTAGCACTCTGTGTTAAAGCTGCTGAAGCAGCGGAGCACCAAGGACTGAGACTCAGTACAGAGGACTGAGACTCAGAGGACTGAGCCAGTCCTAAGCAGAGGCCTAGCGTTAGGACGCTTTGGTCGCTGCTTCTGATGGGTCTGGATAAGGAGGCAAATCCCACCTGCTCCTAGAGAGCTTGAGGACAAAGGGGCCGAGGCAGGAGTAGAACCTTTTGTCACTGCTGGTGGTTGAAGGGATGCCCAAACAGGGAGGATAGTGCTAGCGCAACAATAATTAACCTGCCAACTGGCAGAGGGGTGATGCAGGCTGATCTGAGAAGTGCTGTGGTCGTGCTGTGGTCACTGGAAAAACCAGGGAAGAGGTGACCTGCTGCGTAACACAAAGGCCCAAAGCCACGTGTGTGTGGCAGTGATGCACTGGAAGCGCCTCTTCCCTCCACCCCACGTGCATGTGGCAGGTACACGCTGGGAGATCCCTCCCACTCCCTGTTTGTGGCAGTTCTGTGCTGGGGGCGTCTCTTCCTCCTCCGCCCACCCCATCTGTGGGGCAGGGGCACATTGGGAGCTGCCTTCCACACCCCCCATCCTGTGTGTGGAAGGCACACGCTGTGACCTTCCCCCCACCACACACCTGGCACATGCGCATTGGCCCCTCCCTCGGCCCACGCCCATGCTTTGCACAGCGTCTACCCATGCACGTGTGTGACATGTCTTGCGCAGTCTTTCCTCCTGGCAGGGGTGTCACCAAGGGGGTGCCCCCTCCGAGGGCTGTGCGTTAAGGGGACTTGTATCGCCAGCGCCGGGAGCACAAATGCCTCTGGCAGATCCAGCCCTCTGTTGGTGTCCCAGCCTTCCCTGCCACAAACCGCCCCAGAACCCTGGGCCAGACCCCCCACCCAGCAGAGGCTGGTCACCTTCCTCTAGGTCCAAGCAAAGAGGAAGGAGCAAGGACGCCTGAGCCTGGGCTTTCCCTCTTCCGCTTCCTCCTACTAGTTGATTCATTTGCTGGGGTAGCGCAGGCTTTCTGGTTGTACACGGTGCTCTGTAGCACGCGAGTCAGTTAAGAACTGATGCTCAGGAAATGTGGTGGGAGCAGTATAGGTGGGTAGTTCCAGAATACTTATACACCTGAATAAGCTTCCTCAGTGATAGTTCCTTCATGCACGGTAATGCTGGTCGTGGAAATCTCCCTGCGGAATGCGTCCCTGACACAGGGGACAGGAAGCAGGATTTCTCATCAACCACTTGGAAGCCCAATTGCATTGCGCGGTGAGGAAGGACGTCGTTCAGCTTGTTCTCCGTACAGGTGGTGTCATTTCCAAGCTGTTTGGGAAGCCACGTGCAAGTGCTCTTGTGTCTGTCTCAGCACAAGACCCGAGCCAGTCAGCAGCAGCAGCAGCAGCGTTTACCATTGCCGTCACCTGGCTTAAAGCAGATTGATTCAGGTGCCAGGGAGCCATGTGTCCCAAGAGGATGGGATTGCTCTAGTTTCTGCCTCTTTCTTTAAGTTGAGAATTTCTTGCCCTTTCACCAAACAAAACTCTAATTGCAAAATATGCCGGGCAGGGCCCTCAGCTACCGAATGGCCCGTTTTCTCCTTCCTCCCTCAGGAAAGTTTAGCACTGCCGAGGACCTGGAATGCTTCTAGGTTTTACTGGAGCTGTGGGATAGGAAATTGTAAAGAAAGAGGGTAAGGGCAGTTGCCTGGGATGCAGCAGTCCTGAGTTCAGACGCTTGCCTACAGCAGATTTCCTGGCCAGCCTGACAAAGTTCCCTCAGGCAGATCTAAAGAGACCTTGAAGCACCTAATTCTCTTGGATTTCAGAGGCACCTGACAGTCACCTCCTTCCCTGTGAGGCTCTGGAGCTGCTTTCCCGGCTCCCCATCAGATTGGATTTCATAGCCCTCCCGAGTCTGCTGGAGGTCACGCGCATGGTTGCATGGTTACATGGTTACAGTCAGGTGCCCTGGAGGAGTGGCAAGGACCAAGAGAGTCCCCAGAGAGATCAAGGTCAGCTAGTACTTCTTTTCCGGCACGCGGAATGAGCACGCGGCTTTTGTCCAAGCTATTCATGCATAGTCTGGGGGCTCCGCTTAGGCTTACACCGATTTCCCAAAGAGTGGCTGCCAGTTTAGAAAGTAAATCAGTTTTCCATAAAAAGTGGGAAGCTTGATTTAGGGCTTCTCTGTGTTAATGGCAGCTGGCTTTTCCAGTGCTGAGACCTTTTCCATGCTGCAAGCAGAAAGTACCTGTCCAGCTCCAGCACCGGTTTGATTTCTAGGAAGGGTACGTGAACGTGACCGGGATTGCTAAATTGAGCGTGGAAGCTGCTGCTTATGCCTGAGCTGTCGGTGATTGTAACGGACTTCAGTTCTTCGCCGTGTCAGCTAACTCGTTAAAGCTTTCCTTCCAGACAGTCCCGTCTCTGGATGACTCTGACGAAGAAACTGGGCTGAGATCCAGGAGCAATCCACGTGCTCCGGAGATCCAGGTCCCTGGTTGGGCCAGGGTTGTGCTGTGACTTAAGACAGACAGTTCAAATGACTGCTGTCAAGGGGACTGGTCTCTTAAGTACCAACCAACAGTGCGGTCCTCTAATGTCCCCATCAGGACTCAAAGGGCAGACTAACCCCCAGCTGGGAAACTCGGCTTCTCCAGGCTGTCGTCATTCAGATGCAGCCCGCAAAACTTGTGGCACGTTCAAATAACTGAACGCGTCTGAAAACCAGCTCTTTCCCTCTTCATAGCTCCCCGTCCTCCTCCCTGCCACGGGGTACCGTCTTGGGCAAAGTTGTCAGAATGGCTTTTGTTTGCAAGCAGGTAGATACCAGGTTAAACTTGGGTGTTTGCCTTTGTCCTCCTTTTTGCTTACAACTCGCCTTGCTTGTGCCTGCGCCAAGGGGTCTGCAAAGTTTATGTCTGGATTTCTTTTGCGTATCCTCTATTGCTTAAGTCTCAGGGCCAAGCAACCTTGCAGAAGCTGGACACCTGTGGATGGCCGCTTAAAAAGGAACAGTGGTTTTGTGCTTCAAGCCCGAACGCGCCCGCCCCCCGCCCCCTCCTCTTCCCCCCACGTTATTTTCCTGCATGTAGATGTGGGGCAGCCACACAGGACGGAACTTGGTGAGCCAGAAAACAGGAGGAAAGCTTTGTTCTTCTTGACACACTGCTCCCTGCCCTGACTCTTCCATTGCAGAGGTGTCCAAGAGGGAAACTGTCCTTCCTGCAGGGTTGCTCACTACAGCAGGGGCTAGAGACCTGGTGCTTTTTGAAGGCTCATGTGTGACTGAGAAGTACCCAGAGAGGGCTGTAAGTCAAAGCTTTTGACGGTCCCTGTGGTGAAAGGGAGTAACTGTTCCTCAGGGTGACAGAGGAAACCTCTCGGCTCCTTCGCCAGGCTGTGCTATTTCCATGCCTGTGGCCTAATGAAACACCAACCAGCATCAGCCCTTCCTTCCCAAGAGGCTGCATGAGCAGAGCTGACAACGCAGGCCAATTTACTTATTCCCTCCACCGGGGGGAGTGGGGAGAGGAGGAGGAAAGCAGCTCCCCAAAATAGCCAGTGCCACCTCCCTGTCCGCTGTAGGGCGTGACCTGGCAGGGTCTCCCCGAGGCCGGTCAGGGCCCTGCAGCCCCTCTGTGTGTGGCAAGGTCTGAGGTCACAGTGGGGCCACTCGCGCATCACAGGGAGCCACAGCTCCCCTCTCCCCACGGTGCCCCTGGCCTCTGCCCACACTTCACTGCGAGGCCTGCAGGATCCCGGTCGCTAGCGGCTGCTCTCTGTCCTGCTTTTCTCCTCCTCAGGAGCTGCTTTGCCGAGGGACGGAGAAGGCAAAGGGAGGCAGTGGGCTAGCGGTGGAGGGCCATTGGGTGAAGCGTAGGAGGGGAGAAAGAGGAGGAGACTGGAGAGGAGGAAGCTCCTTTCCCCCCCCTCCTTCTGCTGGTGTTAACCTAGAGAGAGGGTGCGAAAAGGTGGAAGGCATGGAGCCTGACCTGTTTCCAACGCTCCGCAACCTCACCACCGATGGTAAGGCCTTCAGGAGTGCCTAAGAGCAGCTGTGGAGATCCTGGAGCCTGTGGGGGAGGTCTGGGCAGGACTGGGAGGTGCAAAGAGAGTCCTTCACTGGCTTGGGGGTCAATTTGGCAGCCAGGATTCCTGGGTTCTGTTCCAAAATCTGCCCCTGCCTTCCAGTGACACCACCAGGCAGAAGCTACCGGCACCGTGGGAGGGCTGATGCTTGCCTCCGAGCAGGGACTGGCCACCCTGAGCTCCCCGCTGGGAGAAAGGGTTGGCGCTGCCCTGGTGGAAGTGCCACCAGGGGGGTCTGTGCATGCAGGGGTCAAATGCGGGTGGAACTGGCCCCTGCAGGAGACAAACCTGGGCATTCCCTGAGCCTCTGAGACTCAGGTGCACTCAGTGGGCACAAGTCTGTGAAGTGACACGCTGTACGTTTGACTGAGCGCTCTCAAGAGCACTCTGAGCTCTCTTTTTCTGCTTGGGACCTCTCCTGCTGCGGTCAGAATGAGGCTGGTAGTCCAACGTCAGTCAAAATCTTGGCTCTGCAGCCCCTCCCTGGGGTGCTTTTTATTTGAGAGGGCGCGGGAGGAGGCAAGGCTGTCTGATTGCGCTTGCATCCGTTGTCTCCCCGGTTAGGAGTGAGCAGAATCGTTGCGAGCTTGCTGACTTACAGCACGTACGTCTCTTGCTTGCTTTCCAGGCATCGTTGCTATCTGGGGGGCTGTGTCGGATTACATTTTCCGAGAACTTATTCTGAGCAAGGTATCCTCTTTCTCCCCTCAAATTCTGGTGATGTGTGTAGCCCTGACACCCCTGTGCCACCAAGTGCCATAATACTCCCCCTCCTTTTCAGGCAGAAAAGACAGGCCAGCAGTGCGCTTGACTGCGCTTGACCAGTGTGGCACAGAGCAGCTTCTCTGTCAGTTGAGAGAAAGAAAAAAGGCCAGCTCCAGCAGAAGGGAGTGCTGGACACTTTCTGGGGCTTCTCTAGGCCCCACTGCCAGGGTGGAAGGACCAAGCCCAGACAGCCTTGGGCACTTTTGGGGGTCTGTCCCAGTTGTTGGACGCCCCCTGGATCTGAGCTAGCAAAGGGAAGTTGCTCTGCTTCTGCTTCACCCGCTGTCTGTTAGAGCCGGGGGGAGGCAGGAGAGGACAAGACTCCACATCTTCTCCAAAGCTCTCCCAAGTGAGGGAGCCCCTTTGTACCTCTGGAGCGGGGGCAAGGCACCAAGCACCACGGCCACGCTCTGACAAGCCATCCGTCAGCTTGCCTGCCTAAACAAATACGTTTTCTTCCTGCCCTTCTCTTCTGTCCGCAGGCTGTCAGAATGGAAATAGGGACGTTCTACTTTCTTGACCAAGACGTCTGTACGAAAAAACGTGCCCCTTTGACTGTTCGGAGGCCTATGTTTCATCTCTCTGAGTTTTTTGCACAGTCATTAGGGCTCAGACCTGCCAGCAAAGACATTTCTGGTAAGCAGACCGATTAAACCCTTTGCCTTGCCTTGCAGCGTTATGTGGAGCATGCGCTCCCTGTGGTCTAGCCGTGGCTGATGGATTTACAGAGGTCCTTCAGGAGGTCCTGAGGACAACTTCAGCTTTTGAAAAACAAAGAGCCACCAAGTAGCACAAAGTTAGGCTATCTGCTTTGGAACTGCTTTTACAAGTGGCTGTGAATTTAGAGAAAGCTAGTGCTCTCTAAGGCCGTCCACCTCGTACAGGGAACTGGCCCCGTTCTCCCTGACTTGTCCTGCAACCCTCTTCTGTTGTTTTCTAGGTTTCTCGCAAACTGTTCCTCTCAACTCTGCTCTGATAACCTTGGGCACCTGCTACCCTCAGCACATAGTGGAAGCTTGCATCCACGAGACCCTGCTTTTTTTCTCTCGGGTCATAGCAAACGGCAAGGATGCTGACTTTGTTTTCAAAAATATTGGCGTTCTGGTTATCAGAGAAAAGAAAGTGAAAATGAGGTTTTACAAGGACTTTCTTCAGACCGTGGATAGGACTGGATACCTGCTGGAATCTCTTCTCTCTGTAAGCTGGTCGTTTTTGCGGGGCTCCTTGCAGTTATTTTCAAATCCTGTCAAAGCGCCATTGGTCTGATTGCCATTGGCCCGCCAGGACCCAGCTGACCACACGGGCTCAGCATGTTCTGCAATACTGCAAGCTCTCTGTAGATTTACTCTCCAGTGTTCGGTGGTCTTTGCGACACGGAAGAGGTGTCTTGGGTCAGACCAAAGATCTGAGTAGCCCTCTCTCCCGTGGTGTTTCCCATTCTCTTCCCCACACGCACCTTGCAGAAAGCCATGGCGTAGAGACCCTTTGTGTTGCTAATACGCGGGGATCTGTCTCTGTCACTGTTGCAGACTCCGTGGACAACGGATTCAGTCATACAAAGCAGCGAGGCCACTGTATTTCAGATGCGTTCTGTTGGTGTCTTCACGTTTCCAAAGTGAGTATGTTTCCTTCTGTAGCCCTTGGCAGACTAAGCTGGCAGCTTCTTGGCTCCTGAATGGCAGCAGCGCATTTCCAAGGCTTGTCTACTTGTGAAGTTATTCAAAACTAACTCTTTCTGCGGTACGGTTCCCAGGTAACTCCATGCCTGTGACAGAGAGAGGAGCTAAGGCAACCTTCCCTCCCCCCCCCCCAGTTTCACCCGATTGCCCTCTTAGAAGGTGGCTCAAAGGGCAGATCCATACAAGTCATCTGCTTGTGACATGCCCACATCTTTTTGTGAGACTCTAGCAAATAAACGTTATCATAATGCCGCCTTCTTGGGTCAGAGGTGTACAGGAGGAGGAGAGATTTCTCAGCACAACGTCCAGGGGGGTCTGTGCGGAGATGCCTGCAAACTGGATCCAGTGCTGCTAAGAAGTTCCATTAATGACCTAGGCGACTGACATTACTCTACCCAAAGGCAATGCCATGACGCTACTCTGGGAGGGTCCGAAAGTGGGCTCAAGGGCAAGATTAGAATTCAATTGCATCGTGGCAAATGGGAGAAAAAGAGCACGTTCTCCGCAAACTTGATGAACAACAGGCAAGCGCTGGGCTAGAACTGCAAGAAAGCGCACCGGTGTTAGAATACGCTTTCTCACAGTAAGGCCATCAAAGCACCTGAGCAGCCTAACAAAGATGCTTCTGCCTCTCCAGGCACTGGAGTTCTTTACAGTGCAGCTCAGGTTCTGAATATAGCCCCCCAACACACAGAACATTGCATATTCTGCTTTGGAAAACTATGGGCTTCCCAAAAGCCCTGAAGTACCCACGCAACCAGATTGCTAGAGCAAGCTACCAAGGGAACTGGAGCCCTGTGTTCAAACGGAGGTTGTCCGCTTGTTTCCAGGTTCGAGCTCGAGCTACCACCAAGGAGAAGAGGCACAAAATTGGCCCCTGTGTCCATAAAGCCCGGAGCAGAACGGGCTGCGGAAGAAGACACTGATGGTCACGACAGCAAACAAGGTAACGCAAGAGCAGACACATGAGCGGGCTTTGTACACTTTCGTCTTGTCCTTCTTGCTGCGGGTTTTGAGACACCTTGCAAATGCAGTGCACGGGCTAGGACAACGCACCTCGCATCTGTGGCGAGACTGCCTCCCCATCACGACAAAGCTCAAGAAACACAGTACACATCAAGCTCTGAGGACAGCCCAGCACTCCAAACTGCAGTTGGCAGGGCTGCCCTCTCCTCCCTCACAGACATTGCAAACTGCCCTTTGGTTTGCAATAGAGAAGAGTAAAACTGTAGGCAGGTCCCATCAGCCTTCCGGGGGACAAATTCTACCTTGAGCGGTAAGGTATGCAAGGGGTCATCGACCCGCCGTCACGAACACTGGTTGCCTTCACTTCCTGAGAAGAGGGGTCTAGGACTGAATATGCTGCTAGCAAGTTTGTGTATATGAGAGTGATGCAGACAAGCCAATGCTGCTCCCCTCGTGTGAAGTTATTCCCCTAAAAGAGAATACGTCAGCTCCTGAAAATGCCCATGCTCCAAACCCTTTGAAGAACAGGAACTAGAGAAAGCAGACAAAGGGCAGCGCCCCAGGGAATAATGCTGCGCTGTGGACATTAAGAGGAAACGAGGCAGTTGCACCAGCAACGTGCGAAAGAGACCAAAGACCTCTTCAGAGGCACGCCTCGGAGGGAATGCAGATTGCTGCCACAGTTTTCCAAGAGGCGGGAGCAGATGTGACCGGTGTTCTAGTTCAAACGGACCCTGAGCGCCTGTTCTAATGAGCTCTCTCTGGTCATCCTTTCAGGGAGCCTTCCCGGGAAGCGCCTGCTTTCCCAACACAACGGTTCTTCCAGGAGCCAAGGTGGGCTCACGGTGCCGGCCAAAGGGAGGGAGAAGAGCAAGTCGCCTGCGAGGTGAGAGCCCTGGGCAGGCGGATTGGACTAATAGTGTGCTGTGGGACTTGTGGGAGGGAGATGTGTCGCTGGGACACAAAGTCCTTCCGAACTCGGAAGGGTTGTTACCACCTGGCCCCGTGCCCTGTGCTTTCTTGCTGCACGGCAAGTGTGTAGCCAGGTTTTTGTGAGACTCGTCTGTCAGGCTCATTTTCCTCTTCTTCTTGTTTCCAGGTCCGAATTCAAGCTCCTTCCAAGACCTCCACCTTCTAGAGTGGCCCGCGCACCTGTTATCACCAGCGCAAAGAAAAGCGCAGAAGAAGAAGTGGCTGGAGATGGCAGTACAAAGAAAGGTAACGTAAGACACAGCAGGACCTTTCCTAGAGGATTGTAGCTTTCGCTTTGTGCTTCTCGCTAGGGAATTCTAGCCAGGAGGCAAAGGCGCTGCATGGACTAGTACAGCTGATGAGCTCTCCCCTATCACCCTTTCAGGGAGCCTTCCCGGGAAGCGCCTCTTTCCCCAAAGCAGCCTTTCCTCCAGGAGCCAAGGTGGGCTCACGGTGCCGGCCGAAGGGAGGGAGAAGAGCAAGTCGCCTGCGAGGTGAGAGCCCTGGGCAGGCGGACTGGACTAATAGTGTGCTGTGGGACTTGTGGGAGGGAGATGTGTCGCTGGGACACAAAGTCCTTCCGAACTCGGAAGGGTTGTTACCACCTGGCCCCGTGCCCTGTGCTTTCTTGCTGCACGGCAAGTGTGTAGCCAGGTTTTTGTGAGACTCGTCTGTCAGGCTCATTTTCCTCTTCTTCTTGTTTCCAGGTCCGAATTCAAGCTCCTTCCAAGACCTCCACCTTCTAGAGTGGCCCGCGCACCTGTTATCACCAGCGCAAAGAAAAGCGCAGAAGAAGAAGTGGCTGGAGATGGCAGTACAAAGAAAGGTAACGTAAGACACAGCAGGACCTTTCCTAGAGGTTTGTAGCTTTCGCTTTGTGCTTCTCGCTAGGGAATTCTAGCCAGGAGGCAAAGGCGCTGCATGGACTAGTACAGCTGATGAGCTCTCCCCTATCACCCTTTCAGGGAGCCTTCCCGGGAAGCGCCTCTTTCCCCAAAGCAGCCTTTCCTCCAGGAGCCAAAGTGGGCTCACGGTGCCGGCCAAAGGGAGGGAGAAGAGCAAGTTGCCTGCGAGGTGAGAGCCCTGGGCAGGCGGACTGGACTAATAGTGTGCTGTGGCATTTGTGGGAGGGAGATGTGTCGCTGGGACACAAAGTCCTTCCGAACTCGGAAGGGTTGTTACCACCTGGCCCCGTGCCCTGTGCTTTCTTGCTGCACGGCAAGCGTTTAGCAGCATTTGGTGAGACTCTCCTGCCATGTTCATCTTCTTGTTTCCAGGCCAAGCCTTCGGATGGCACCTACAAGGCAAACTTTGAAAACCTCCACTCTTCTCACAAAGTCCTCCCATAAGAGGAAGTCAGCAGAAGGGGAGAGTACGGCCACAAAGATTAGCAGGAGGAAGCGCCTGACTTACTGGGAGACACTAAAGGAATTAGGTTTGTTCCATTTTGAGCAGGGAAGGATAAAGGGAGAGTGGACTTACTGCCAGTCTAGTGGCTGATTATAGAGAAGACAGAGATTTCTCAGGGGTACGCGGGGAGGGGTCGAGAGGCAACAGACAGAGGCTGCAGGAGGAGCAACATACAAAGAAAAAAAAAGTCACAGGAAGGTCATTCAAACATTAGAAGATGCTGCCAGGAGAGGCAGTGGCTGGACGTGACTCTGAGGATGCTGATCTAAGTTAGCCCTGCTTTCTGAAGAGGTTTCTCGTTTCACCCTATCAGGGAGCCTTCCTCTAACCCCTGCCTGCAAGCGACTCCTTGCTCGAAAGAGGATAACGCCTCAGGAGTTAGCGGATAGAGCTAAGGTTGTTAAGGAAGAACTGAGGAAGAACGCCTATAGAGAAGAGTCTCCTGTGAGGTGAGAGCCTTGGGCAATACTGTGCTTGTACTTGGGCAGAGATGTTTCCCTCGGGCACAGGGTCTCTCTCTGAGCTCTGGCAGCTTATTGCCGCTTGTCACAATGACCCGTGTGTGCTTGCTGCACGGCAGGCAAGCGCGGAGCAGGTTTCCGTGAGACTCTCCGGTCTGCTCCATCTTCATCTTCTCCTTCTTTCCAGGTCTGAGCTTGAGATGGCACCTCAAAGAGCGGGCTCCAAACCTACCATCCTCCGTGCTACACCCGCCCAAGGTAGTAAGCCACAGCAAGAAGAGCGCACGGCCACTAAGGTCACGAGGGGACAGGCACACATGACGGTCAAGGAGATGCTGGGAGACCTGAGTTTGTTCATTCTTAAGAAGAGGGGGCCTTGGGCGGTGGGGGGAGCACCGTACTGCTGTCTTCAGCTACCCAGTGGGCGGTTTCTCGTGATTCATCCTTTCAGGGAGTCCCGCTAAGTGCCTCCTTGCTCTAAAGAGGCTTCATCTTCAAGAGCGGTCACAAATTCACGTGCTGCCCACCCTCAAGGAAGAAGCAAGGGAGAGGGCCAACAGAGCAGTGCCTTCTGTCAGGTGAGACTCTTGGAGAAGCCCCGTGTTTCTGTACTTGTGTGAGGGAGATGTTTCCCCAGCACACAGAGTCTGTACTAACTCTGGAAGGTCATTAGCACCTGTCCCAAGTGGTGGGCAGAGCTGCCTTTTCTTGTTGGGTGGGAAGTGGGTCACAGGTTTTTATGAGACTCCCACGTGAGCTTCTGTTTCACAGAGCTCTTTGCGAACTAAGTGCAAGTAACCACTCTAGAGGCTTGGGACCTTTTCTGCGTTCCTTTTGCGCTGAAAGGAACTTGATCCTTTTGAGTCACGAGAGCCGTCTTCAGGATCTAGAAGCGTCTCATGACAAGGGGAGAAGTCAAAATGCTCTCTTGATCGCTTCTCAACAGGGCAAATGTCTGAGCAATGACACTGCTCCTGTTCTTGTTCTCTTTTTCTTGAAGAGACGGCCCAGGCCTGACCTTCCTGCACTATACTAGGGGAGCGTTGGGGCACATCTGAGTGTTGAGCACAAGATGGACAGCAAAGTCATCCCAGACTCACATGAACTTGTCTCCTTGTGCACTTTCAGATTACCACCATGTCCCAGCAGCTCCCGAGGGCAGGAAACCCCTGAAGCCCTACACCAGGCAGCACACCCGGTTTGTGAAGAATGTCCACGAGCAGGACAGGTATGTTGTATGGGCTGCTTGGTACGATCCTTGGGTCAGATTGGAGACAGCTCTAGGAACAAGCTTGAACGGATACTGAGGAGTGACCCCTTCCTACGTGCTCGTTGTAACACGCGGTGACTTCTTTTGGCTCTTACTTTCAAAGATGCCAGTTGCTAGAGTCTCGGAAAACACTTTAGAAACCTTTCTGTGGGCATTATTTATCCTAGAAATGTTAATTGTGAGGCTTTTGTGGGATAGAAAACGTGCAGTTTCCTCGTAGATCACTGATCGTTTAGATCATTGGTCAAAGTAGAAGGGCGTCTCAGTTGGGCCTTGAGAGCAAAACACTGCTGATGGAAAGGCTCAAAGAGAAGGGGCAGAGGAGAGCATGGGCACTAGCTACCCCTCGAAAAAGAAAAAGAAAAAGAAAAAGAAAAAGAAAAAGAAAAAGAAAAAGAAAAAGAAAAAGAAAAAGAAAAAGAAAAAGAAAAAGAAAAGAAGAAAGAGAAAAATTGAGACTAATACTGCATGCTATTGCCTTTCTGTGGCCCTCCAGGAAACGTGCTTCCGCTGCCTGCAGGAGGAGCAAAGAATCTTCTGGGCTTCTGTGGCTGCAGATATACAAAGGAAAGAAAAGGAAGAAAGAAAGAGATGGCAAAAAAGGCGGAAAGCAATCTAAAATCTAAAATGGAAGCAGCATTCAAAGAAAGAGCATGTTATCCTTTGCCCTTTCCCGTTCAAGTGTTTCCTTGCCCGAGAGAGATGAGTGGGACAGCTTTCCAGCAGAAGGGCATTGGTGTTACCTGCTGCTGACTGGAATGCCCAGCCAGTGGCAAGGAGTTCTGAGGTCACCGGGATACCTGGGACCTCTGGGACAGAACCTGGGCTAAGGGCGGATGTCCTGGCCCTAGGGGCCTTTAGCGTGCTCCCAGGGTAAAGGGAAAGGTTTCTCTTGGAGCTATGTCAAGGGCCCTCCTAAACATCTGCAAGTATAAATATATGCTTTTATCCCGCTGTATGGATGTATGCATTTACACATGTAGAACTAAGCGAGACAGAGACATCTCATTTTATTACCTTTTTCTCTCTCTCTCTCCCTTTTATATATATATATATATATAAATGGAGAACACATCTATAAAAGCATATATTTATCTACATTTTATATGTATATACAGATATACCCCCACTTTTATCATCCATTGCCCTCCGAGCAATGCCTACTATGCACTTCGAGGTGTACTCAGTTCCCCACCATTTCCCTCCATCTGTTCCCAATGCTTCAAGTGCTGCTGCTGAAGAATGAAATGCAGAGGTTTCCCTCTGCCACAGACTCACTTCCCTGTCCGGCAGTCACAGTGCCACTTCAACAAGAGAGCAGAATCGCAACGGCCAGAGAGAGGAGAAGGCTGAAAACACTTGAGAAGAGGAGTTGAGAAGAGGCCTTTCTACAAAGCTCCGCCTGCCCCTCCGTGCCTCCCCCCCCGCCCCCCCCGCCCCCTTTCCTCATAGCTGCTGGGAGACACAGAAGGCTCAAAGAGGGCTAGCTAAACCGTAACCAGTGGGCTTAGAAACACCATCTTACACATTGGCCTTTTCTGTCCAACTGTTTCCCGCCTGCGAGAGGGAAGCTAGTCAGTTTTGCAGCAGGCAGCTAGCTGACCCAGCGATGATCTCCTCCTTCTCTCGCCTGCCCATGGTTGCCCCCTTGAGACCTCGCCTGCTGAGGGCTGCGCACTGCTCCTGGGGGGCAAATGCGGCACATACAAATGGCAGCCCCACCATCTCTCTGCTGCACCTGGCCAGGCAGTTCCATGGTGGGAGCCAGCGCCAGAGGCACAGACAGCTGGGCGCTGCAGCCGCTGCTGCAACTCTCCTCACCAAGCCCCTGGGTAGGAGGCTTTGGAGACAGCTCCGCCCCCATCCCCCCAGCGCTCCCTCGGCTGGTGCTGGCGTAGACTGGGGGCTGCCAGAGAGGACTTGAACGTGGGCCTGGGGACTGGGGCCATCCTCAGCATGACTGGGTCTCTGGGTCTGACCCCATCCTGCAAGGCAAAGGTGGCCCCTTGGCACCGGGGGCCTTGACTGTAGGGCTGAGACCACCCTGACACACACTTTCTGCCTCTTCTTTCCCAAGCCCTATCCTCAAGGGGCACGAGACCCCCTTCAGCACCTGGAAACGACTCCACATTTTCCCACATGTAATGTCTGCAGCGGCAGCTGTGGGGGCAGCCGCCTCCGAAGCCCAGCAGGCAGTGAGCAGGCTCCAGGCACGGGCGCTCAGCCCCTGCGGAGCTCGGCAGCAGAGAGGGCACTGCCGTTCCTGGAGCTCTCAGGGAGGACACAGACACACTGTGAGAAGTGTGAGAAGCTGACTCTGCCAGCACCATTGCTCCTGCCCCGCCGACTGCAGCGCCGCTGACTCCCCTGCTACGTGTAAAGCCTGCCCAGGGTAGTAAGCTGCAGGAAGAGGAGAGTAAGGTCATTAGGGGACAGGAACATGTGACGCGCAAGGAGACACGGGGAGAACTGGCTTTGTCCAGTTACATGGGAATGAGCACAGCTGACAGTGTCAGGGCTATCCGGGACCGTCGGATGTCTGGGCAGCCTCCACTCAGCGGACAGCATTCCCGCACTCTGCCTGGGTGGCAAGGGACAAGCCAAGCCACTCTCAGGTGGGTCTCATCCGCGTATGGCACCACCCCCCCCCCCGAGCTTGGCCTTCCCCACCATCAGAGCAGTCCTCTGCACAGGTGCCTTTAGCACTCTGTGTTAAAGCTGCTGAAGCAGCGGAGCACCAAGGACTGAGACTCAGTACAGAGGACTGAGACTCAGAGGACTGAGCCAGTCCTAAGCAGAGGCCTAGCGTTAGGACGCTTTGGTCGCTGCTTCTGATGGGTCTGGATAAGGAGGCAAATCCCACCTGCTCCTAGAGAGCTTGAGGACAAAGGGGCCGAGGCAGGAGTAGAACCTTTTGTCACTGCTGGTGGTTGAAGGGATGCCCAAGCAGGGAGGATAGTGCTAGCGCAACAATAATTAACCTGCCAACTGGCAGAGGGGTGATGCAGGCTGATCTGAGAAGTGCTGTGGTCGTGCTGTGGTCACTGGAAAAACCAGGGAAGAGGTGACCTGCTGCGTAACACAAAGGCCCAAAGCCACGTGTGTGTGGCAGTGATGCACTGGAAGCGCCTCTTCCCTCCACCCCACGTGCATGTGGCAGGTACACGCTGGGAGATCCCTCCCACTCCCTGTTTGTGGCAGTTCTGTGCTGGGGGCGTCTCTTCCTCCTCCGCCCACCCCATCTGTGGGGCAGGGGCACATTGGGAGCTGCCTTCCACACCCCCCATCCTGTGTGTGGAAGGCACACGCTGTGACCTTCCCCCCACCACACACCTGGCACATGCGCATTGGCCCCTCCCTCGGCCCACGCCCATGCTTTGCACAGCGTCTACCCATGCACGTGTGTGACATGTCTTGCGCAGTCTTTCCTCCTGGCGGGGGTGTCACCAAGGGGGTGCCCCCTCCGAGGGCTGTGCGTTAAGGGGACTTGTATCGCCAGCGCCGGGAGCACAAATGCCTCTGGCAGATCCAGCCCTCTGTTGGTGTCCCAGCCTTCCCTGCCACAAACCGCCCCAGAACCCTGGGCCAGACCCCCCACCCAGCAGAGGCTGGTCACCTTCCTCTAGGTCCAAGCAAAGAGGAAGGAGCAAGGACGCCTGAGCCTGGGCTTTCCCTCTTCCGCTTCCTCCTACTAGTTGATTCATTTGCTGGGGTAGCGCAGGCTTTCTGGTTGTACACGGTGCTCTGTAGCACGCGAGTCAGTTAAGAACTGATGCTCAGGAAATGTGGTGGGAGCAGTATAGGTGGGTAGTTCCAGAATACTTATACACCTGAATAAGCTTCCTCAGTGATAGTTCCTTCATGCACGGTAATGCTGGTCGTGGAAATCTCCCTGCGGAATGCGTCCCTGACACAGGGGACAGGAAGCAGGATTTCTCATCAACCACTTGGAAGCCCAATTGCATTGCGCGGTGAGGAAGGACGTCGTTCAGCTTGTTCTCCGTACAGGTGGTGTCATTTCCAAGCTGTTTGGGAAGCCACGTGCAAGTGCTCTTGTGTCTGTCTCAGCACAAGACCCGAGCCAGTCAGCAGCAGCAGCAGCAGCGTTTACCATTGCCGTCACCTGGCTTAAAGCAGATTGATTCAGGTGCCAGGGAGCCATGTGTCCCAAGAGGATGGGATTGCTCTAGTTTCTGCCTCTTTCTTTAAGTTGAGAATTTCTTGCCCTTTCACCAAACAAAACTCTAATTGCAAAATATGCCGGGCAGGGCCCTCAGCTACCGAATGGCCCGTTTTCTCCTTCCTCCCTCAGGAAAGTTTAGCACTGCCGAGGACCTGGAATGCTTCTAGGTTTTACTGGAGCTGTGGGATAGGAAATTGTAAAGAAAGAGGGTAAGGGCAGTTGCCTGGGATGCAGCAGTCCTGAGTTCAGACGCTTGCCTACAGCAGATTTCCTGGCCAGCCTGACAAAGTTCCCTCAGGCAGATCTAAAGAGACCTTGAAGCACCTAATTCTCTTGGATTTCAGAGGCACCTGACAGTCACCTCCTTCCCTGTGAGGCTCTGGAGCTGCTTTCCCGGCTCCCCATCAGATTGGATTTCATAGCCCTCCCGAGTCTGCTGGAGGTCACGCGCATGGTTGCATGGTTACATGGTTACAGTCAGGTGCCCTGGAGGAGTGGCAAGGACCAAGAGAGTCCCCAGAGAGATCAAGGTCAGCTAGTACTTCTTTTCCGGCACGCGGAATGAGCACGCGGCTTTTGTCCAAGCTATTCATGCATAGTCTGGGGGCTCCGCTTAGGCTTACACCGATTTCCCAAAGAGTGGCTGCCAGTTTAGAAAGTAAATCAGTTTTCCATAAAAAGTGGGAAGCTTGATTTAGGGCTTCTCTGTGTTAATGGCAGCTGGCTTTTCCAGTGCTGAGACCTTTTCCATGCTGCAAGCAGAAAGTACCTGTCCAGCTCCAGCACCGGTTTGATTTCTAGGAAGGGTACGTGAACGTGACCGGGATTGCTAAATTGAGCGTGGAAGCTGCTGCTTATGCCTGAGCTGTCGGTGACTGTAACGGACTTCAGTTCTTCGCCGTGTCAGCTAACTCGTTAAAGCTTTCCTTCCAGACAGTCCCGTCTCTGGATGACTCTGACGAAGAAACTGGGCTGAGATCCAGGAGCAATCCACGTGCTCCGGAGATCCAGGTCCCTGGTTGGGCCAGGGTTGTGCTGTGACTTAAGACAGACAGTTCAAATGACTGCTGTCAAGGGGACTGGTCTCTTAAGTACCAACCAACAGTGCGGTCCTCTAATGTCCCCATCAGGACTCAAAGGGCAGACTAACCCCCAGCTGGGAAACTCGGCTTCTCCAGGCTGTCGTCATTCAGATGCAGCCCGCAAAACTTGTGGCACGTTCAAATAACTGAACGCGTCTGAAAACCAGCTCTTTCCCTCTTCATAGCTCCCCGTCCTCCTCCCTGCCACGGGGTACCGTCTTGGGCAAAGTTGTCAGAATGGCTTTTGTTTGCAAGCAGGTAGATACCAGGTTAAACTTGGGTGTTTGCCTTTGTCCTCCTTTTTGCTTACAACTCGCCTTGCTTGTGCCTGCGCCAAGGGGTCTGCAAAGTTTATGTCTGGATTTCTTTTGCGTATCCTCTATTGCTTAAGTCTCAGGGCCAAGCAACCTTGCAGAAGCTGGACACCTGTGGATGGCCGCTTAAAAAGGAACAGTGGTTTTGTGCTTCAAGCCCGAACGCGCCCGCCCCCCGCCCCCCCCTCTTCCCCCCACGTTATTTTCCTGCATGTAGATGTGGGGCAGCCACACAGGACGGAACCTGGTGAGCCAGAAAACAGGAGGAAAGCTTTGTTCTTCTTGACACACTGCTCCCTGCCCTGACTCTTCCATTGCAGAGGTGTCCAAGAGGGAAACTGTCCTTCCTGCAGGGTTGCTCACTACAGCAGGGGCTAGAGACCTGGTGCTTTTTGAAGGCTCATGTGTGACTGAGAAGTACCCAGAGAGGGCTGTAAGTCAAAGCTTTTGACGGTCCCTGTGGTGAAAGGGAGTAACTGTTCCTCAGGGTGACAGAGGAAACCTCTCGGCTCCTTCGCCAGGCTGTGCTATTTCCATGCCTGTGGCCTAATGAAACACCAACCAGCATCAGCCCTTCCTTCCCAAGAGGCTGCATGAGCAGAGCTGACAACGCAGGCCAATTTACTTATTCCCTCCACCGGGGGGAGTGGGGAGAGGAGGAGGAAAGCAGCTCCCCAAAATAGCCAGTGCCACCTCCCTGTCCGCTGTAGGGCGTGACCTGGCAGGGTCTCCCCGAGGCCGGTCAGGGCCCTGCAGCCCCTCTGTGTGTGGCAAGGTCTGAGGTCACAGTGGGGCCACTCGCGCATCACAGGGAGCCACAGCTCCCCTCTCCCCACGGTGCCCCTGGCCTCTGCCCACACTTCACTGCGAGGCCTGCAGGATCCCGGTCGCTAGCGGCTGCTCTCTGTCCTGCTTTTCTCCTCCTCAGGAGCTGCTTTGCCGAGGGACGGAGAAGGCAAAGGGAGGCAGTGGGCTAGCGGTGGAGGGCCATTGGGTGAAGCGTAGGAGGGGAGAAAGAGGAGGAGACTGGAGAGGAGGAAGCTCCTTTCCCCCCCCTCCTTCTGCTGGTGTTAACCTAGAGAGAGGGTGCGAAAAGGTGGAAGGCATGGAGCCTGACCTGTTTCCAACGCTCCGCAACCTCACCACCGATGGTAAGGCCTTCAGGAGTGCCTAAGAGCAGCTGTGGAGATCCTGGAGCCTGTGGGGGAGGTCTGGGCAGGACTGGGAGGTGCAAAGAGAGTCCTTCACTGGCTTGGGGGTCAATTTGGCAGCCAGGATTCCTGGGTTCTGTTCCAAAATCTGCCCCTGCCTTCCAGTGACACCACCAGGCAGAAGCTACCGGCACCGTGGGAGGGCTGATGCTTGCCTCCGAGCAGGGACTGGCCACCCTGAGCTCCCCGCTGGGAGAAAGGGTTGGCGCTGCCCTGGTGGAAGTGCCACCAGGGGGGTCTGTGCATGCAGGGGTCAAATGCGGGTGGAACTGGCCCCTGCAGGAGACAAACCTGGGCATTCCCTGAGCCTCTGAGACTCAGGTGCACTCAGTGGGCACAAGTCTGTGAAGTGACACGCTGTACGTTTGACTGAGCGCTCTCAAGAGCACTCTGAGCTCTCTTTTTCTGCTTGGGACCTCTCCTGCTGCGGTCAGAATGAGGCTGGTAGTCCAACGTCAGTCAAAATCTTGGCTCTGCAGCCCCTCCCTGGGGTGCTTTTTATTTGAGAGGGCGCGGGAGGAGGCAAGGCTGTCTGATTGCGCTTGCATCCGTTGTCTCCCCGGTTAGGAGTGAGCAGAATCGTTGCGAGCTTGCTGACTTACAGCACGTACGTCTCTTGCTTGCTTTCCAGGCATCGTTGCTATCTGGGGGGCTGTGTCGGATTACATTTTCCGAGAACTTATTCTGAGCAAGGTATCCTCTTTCTCCCCTCAAATTCTGGTGATGTGTGTAGCCCTGACACCCCTGTGCCACCAAGTGCCATAATACTCCCCCTCCTTTTCAGGCAGAAAAGACAGGCCAGCAGTGCGCTTGACTGCGCTTGACCAGTGTGGCACAGAGCAGCTTCTCTGTCAGTTGAGAGAAAGAAAAAAGGCCAGCTCCAGCAGAAGGGAGTGCTGGACACTTTCTGGGGCTTCTCTAGGCCCCACTGCCAGGGTGGAAGGACCAAGCCCAGACAGCCTTGGGCACTTTTGGGGGTCTGTCCCAGTTGTTGGACGCCCCCTGGATCTGAGCTAGCAAAGGGAAGTTGCTCTGCTTCTGCTTCACCCGCTGTCTGTTAGAGCCGGGGGGAGGCAGGAGAGGACAAGACTCCACATCTTCTCCAAAGCTCTCCCAAGTGAGGGAGCCCCTTTGTACCTCTGGAGCGGGGGCAAGGCACCAAGCACCACGGCCACGCTCTGACAAGCCATCCGTCAGCTTGCCTGCCTAAACAAATACGTTTTCTTCCTGCCCTTCTCTTCTGTCCGCAGGCTGTCAGAATGGAAATAGGGACGTTCTACTTTCTTGACCAAGACGTCTGTACGAAAAAACGTGCCCCTTTGACTGTTCGGAGGCCTATGTTTCATCTCTCTGAGTTTTTTGCACAGTCATTAGGGCTCAGACCTGCCAGCAAAGACATTTCTGGTAAGCAGACCGATTAAACCCTTTGCCTTGCCTTGCAGCGTTATGTGGAGCATGCGCTCCCTGTGGTCTAGCCGTGGCTGATGGATTTACAGAGGTCCTTCAGGAGGTCCTGAGGACAACTTCAGCTTTTGAAAAACAAAGAGCCACCAAGTAGCACAAAGTTAGGCTATCTGCTTTGGAACTGCTTTTACAAGTGGCTGTGAATTTAGAGAAAGCTAGTGCTCTCTAAGGCCGTCCACCTCGTACAGGGAACTGGCCCCGTTCTCCCTGACTTGTCCTGCAACCCTCTTCTGTTGTTTTCTAGGTTTCTCGCAAACTGTTCCTCTCAACTCTGCTCTGATAACCTTGGGCACCTGCTACCCTCAGCACATAGTGGAAGCTTGCATCCACGAGACCCTGCTTTTTTTCTCTCGGGTCATAGCAAACGGCAAGGATGCTGACTTTGTTTTCAAAAATATTGGCGTTCTGGTTATCAGAGAAAAGAAAGTGAAAATGAGGTTTTACAAGGACTTTCTTCAGACCGTGGATAGGACTGGATACCTGCTGGAATCTCTTCTCTCTGTAAGCTGGTCGTTTTTGCGGGGCTCCTTGCAGTTATTTTCAAATCCTGTCAAAGCGCCATTGGTCTGATTGCCATTGGCCCGCCAGGACCCAGCTGACCACACGGGCTCAGCATGTTCTGCAATACTGCAAGCTCTCTGTAGATTTACTCTCCAGTGTTCGGTGGTCTTTGCGACACGGAAGAGGTGTCTTGGGTCAGACCAAAGATCTGAGTAGCCCTCTCTCCCGTGGTGTTTCCCATTCTCTTCCCCACACGCACCTTGCAGAAAGCCATGGCGTAGAGACCCTTTGTGTTGCTAATACGCGGGGATCTGTCTCTGTCACTGTTGCAGACTCCGTGGACAACGGATTCAGTCATACAAAGCAGCGAGGCCACTGTATTTCAGATGCGTTCTGTTGGTGTCTTCACGTTTCCAAAGTGAGTATGTTTCCTTCTGTAGCCCTTGGCAGACTAAGCTGGCAGCTTCTTGGCTCCTGAATGGCAGCAGCGCATTTCCAAGGCTTGTCTACTTGTGAAGTTATTCAAAACTAACTCTTTCTGCGGTACGGTTCCCAGGTAACTCCATGCCTGTGACAGAGAGAGGAGCTAAGGCAACCTTCCCTCCCCCCCCCCCCCCAGTTTCACCCGATTGCCCTCTTAGAAGGTGGCTCAAAGGGCAGATCCATACAAGTCATCTGCTTGTGACATGCCCACATCTTTTTGTGAGACTCTAGCAAATAAACGTTATCATAATGCCGCCTTCTTGGGTCAGAGGTGTACAGGAGGAGGAGAGATTTCTCAGCACAACGTCCAGGGGGGTCTGTGCGGAGATGCCTGCAAACTGGATCCAGTGCTGCTAAGAAGTTCCATTAATGACCTAGGCGACTGACATTACTCTACCCAAAGGCAATGCCATGACGCTACTCTGGGAGGGTCCGAAAGTGGGCTCAAGGGCAAGATTAGAATTCAATTGCATCGTGGCAAATGGGAGAAAAAGAGCACGTTCTCCGCAAACTTGATGAACAACAGGCAAGCGCTGGGCTAGAACTGCAAGAAAGCGCACCGGTGTTAGAATACGCTTTCTCACAGTAAGGCCATCAAAGCACCTGAGCAGCCTAACAAAGATGCTTCTGCCTCTCCAGGCACTGGAGTTCTTTACAGTGCAGCTCAGGTTCTGAATATAGCCCCCCAACACACAGAACATTGCATATTCTGCTTTGGAAAACTATGGGCTTCCCAAAAGCCCTGAAGTACCCACGCAACCAGATTGCTAGAGCAAGCTACCAAGGGAACTGGAGCCCTGTGTTCAAACGGAGGTTGTCCGCTTGTTTCCAGGTTCGAGCTCGAGCTACCACCAAGGAGAAGAGGCACAAAATTGGCCCCTGTGTCCATAAAGCCCGGAGCAGAACGGGCTGCGGAAGAAGACACTGATGGTCACGACAGCAAACAAGGTAACGCAAGAGCAGACACATGAGCGGGCTTTGTACACTTTCGTCTTGTCCTTCTTGCTGCGGGTTTTGAGACACCTTGCAAATGCAGTGCACGGGCTAGGACAACGCACCTCGCATCTGTGGCGAGACTGCCTCCCCATCACGACAAAGCTCAAGAAACACAGTACACATCAAGCTCTGAGGACAGCCCAGCACTCCAAACTGCAGTTGGCAGGGCTGCCCTCTCCTCCCTCACAGACATTGCAAACTGCCCTTTGGTTTGCAATAGAGAAGAGTAAAACTGTAGGCAGGTCCCATCAGCCTTCCGGGGGACAAATTCTACCTTGAGCGGTAAGGTATGCAAGGGGTCATCGACCCGCCGTCACGAACACTGGTTGCCTTCACTTCCTGAGAAGAGGGGTCTAGGACTGAATATGCTGCTAGCAAGTTTGTGTATATGAGAGTGATGCAGACAAGCCAATGCTGCTCCCCTCGTGTGAAGTTATTCCCCTAAAAGAGAATACGTCAGCTCCTGAAAATGCCCATGCTCCAAACCCTTTGAAGAACAGGAACTAGAGAAAGCAGACAAAGGGCAGCGCCCCAGGGAATAATGCTGCGCTGTGGACATTAAGAGGAAACGAGGCAGTTGCACCAGCAACGTGCGAAAGAGACCAAAGACCTCTTCAGAGGCACGCCTCGGAGGGAATGCAGATTGCTGCCACAGTTTTCCAAGAGGCGGGAGCAGATGTGACCGGTGTTCTAGTTCAAACGGACCCTGAGCGCCTGTTCTAATGAGCTCTCTCTGGTCATCCTTTCAGGGAGCCTTCCCGGGAAGCGCCTGCTTTCCCAACACAACGGTTCTTCCAGGAGCCAAGGTGGGCTCACGGTGCCGGCCAAAGGGAGGGAGAAGAGCAAGTCGCCTGCGAGGTGAGAGCCCTGGGCAGGCGGATTGGACTAATAGTGTGCTGTGGGACTTGTGGGAGGGAGATGTGTCGCTGGGACACAAAGTCCTTCCGAACTCGGAAGGGTTGTTACCACCTGGCCCCGTGCCCTGTGCTTTCTTGCTGCACGGCAAGTGTGTAGCCAGGTTTTTGTGAGACTCGTCTGTCAGGCTCATTTTCCTCTTCTTCTTGTTTCCAGGTCCGAATTCAAGCTCCTTCCAAGACCTCCACCTTCTAGAGTGGCCCGCGCACCTGTTATCACCAGCGCAAAGAAAAGCGCAGAAGAAGAAGTGGCTGGAGATGGCAGTACAAAGAAAGGTAACGTAAGACACAGCAGGACCTTTCCTAGAGGATTGTAGCTTTCGCTTTGTGCTTCTCGCTAGGGAATTCTAGCCAGGAGGCAAAGGCGCTGCATGGACTAGTACAGCTGATGAGCTCTCCCCTATCACCCTTTCAGGGAGCCTTCCCGGGAAGCGCCTCTTTCCCCAAAGCAGCCTTTCCTCCAGGAGCCAAGGTGGGCTCACGGTGCCGGCCGAAGGGAGGGAGAAGAGCAAGTCGCCTGCGAGGTGAGAGCCCTGGGCAGGCGGACTGGACTAATAGTGTGCTGTGGGACTTGTGGGAGGGAGATGTGTCGCTGGGACACAAAGTCCTTCCGAACTCGGAAGGGTTGTTACCACCTGGCCCCGTGCCCTGTGCTTTCTTGCTGCACGGCAAGTGTGTAGCCAGGTTTTTGTGAGACTCGTCTGTCAGGCTCATTTTCCTCTTCTTCTTGTTTCCAGGTCCGAATTCAAGCTCCTTCCAAGACCTCCACCTTCTAGAGTGGCCCGCGCACCTGTTATCACCAGCGCAAAGAAAAGCGCAGAAGAAGAAGTGGCTGGAGATGGCAGTACAAAGAAAGGTAACGTAAGACACAGCAGGACCTTTCCTAGAGGTTTGTAGCTTTCGCTTTGTGCTTCTCGCTAGGGAATTCTAGCCAGGAGGCAAAGGCGCTGCATGGACTAGTACAGCTGATGAGCTCTCCCCTATCACCCTTTCAGGGAGCCTTCCCGGGAAGCGCCTCTTTCCCCAAAGCAGCCTTTCCTCCAGGAGCCAAAGTGGGCTCACGGTGCCGGCCAAAGGGAGGGAGAAGAGCAAGTTGCCTGCGAGGTGAGAGCCCTGGGCAGGCGGACTGGACTAATAGTGTGCTGTGGCATTTGTGGGAGGGAGATGTGTCGCTGGGACACAAAGTCCTTCCGAACTCGGAAGGGTTGTTACCACCTGGCCCCGTGCCCTGTGCTTTCTTGCTGCACGGCAAGCGTTTAGCAGCATTTGGTGAGACTCTCCTGCCATGTTCATCTTCTTGTTTCCAGGCCAAGCCTTCGGATGGCACCTACAAGGCAAACTTTGAAAACCTCCACTCTTCTCACAAAGTCCTCCCATAAGAGGAAGTCAGCAGAAGGGGAGAGTACGGCCACAAAGATTAGCAGGAGGAAGCGCCTGACTTACTGGGAGACACTAAAGGAATTAGGTTTGTTCCATTTTGAGCAGGGAAGGATAAAGGGAGAGTGGACTTACTGCCAGTCTAGTGGCTGATTATAGAGAAGACAGAGATTTCTCAGGGGTACGCGGGGAGGGGTCGAGAGGCAACAGACAGAGGCTGCAGGAGGAGCAACATACAAAGAAAAAAAAAGTCACAGGAAGGTCATTCAAACATTAGAAGATGCTGCCAGGAGAGGCAGTGGCTGGACGTGACTCTGAGGATGCTGATCTAAGTTAGCCCTGCTTTCTGAAGAGGTTTCTCGTTTCACCCTATCAGGGAGCCTTCCTCTAACCCCTGCCTGCAAGCGACTCCTTGCTCGAAAGAGGATAACGCCTCAGGAGTTAGCGGATAGAGCTAAGGTTGTTAAGGAAGAACTGAGGAAGAACGCCTATAGAGAAGAGTCTCCTGTGAGGTGAGAGCCTTGGGCAATACTGTGCTTGTACTTGGGCAGAGATGTTTCCCTCGGGCACAGGGTCTCTCTCTGAGCTCTGGCAGCTTATTGCCGCTTGTCACAATGACCCGTGTGTGCTTGCTGCACGGCAGGCAAGCGCGGAGCAGGTTTCCGTGAGACTCTCCGGTCTGCTCCATCTTCATCTTCTCCTTCTTTCCAGGTCTGAGCTTGAGATGGCACCTCAAAGAGCGGGCTCCAAACCTACCATCCTCCGTGCTACACCCGCCCAAGGTAGTAAGCCACAGCAAGAAGAGCGCACGGCCACTAAGGTCACGAGGGGACAGGCACACATGACGGTCAAGGAGATGCTGGGAGACCTGAGTTTGTTCATTCTTAAGAAGAGGGGGCCTTGGGCGGTGGGGGGAGCACCGTACTGCTGTCTTCAGCTACCCAGTGGGCGGTTTCTCGTGATTCATCCTTTCAGGGAGTCCCGCTAAGTGCCTCCTTGCTCTAAAGAGGCTTCATCTTCAAGAGCGGTCACAAATTCACGTGCTGCCCACCCTCAAGGAAGAAGCAAGGGAGAGGGCCAACAGAGCAGTGCCTTCTGTCAGGTGAGACTCTTGGAGAAGCCCCGTGTTTCTGTACTTGTGTGAGGGAGATGTTTCCCCAGCACACAGAGTCTGTACTAACTCTGGAAGGTCATTAGCACCTGTCCCAAGTGGTGGGCAGAGCTGCCTTTTCTTGTTGGGTGGGAAGTGGGTCACAGGTTTTTATGAGACTCCCACGTGAGCTTCTGTTTCACAGAGCTCTTTGCGAACTAAGTGCAAGTAACCACTCTAGAGGCTTGGGACCTTTTCTGCGTTCCTTTTGCGCTGAAAGGAACTTGATCCTTTTGAGTCACGAGAGCCGTCTTCAGGATCTAGAAGCGTCTCATGACAAGGGGAGAAGTCAAAATGCTCTCTTGATCGCTTCTCAACAGGGCAAATGTCTGAGCAATGACACTGCTCCTGTTCTTGTTCTCTTTTTCTTGAAGAGACGGCCCAGGCCTGACCTTCCTGCACTATACTAGGGGAGCGTTGGGGCACATCTGAGTGTTGAGCACAAGATGGACAGCAAAGTCATCCCAGACTCACATGAACTTGTCTCCTTGTGCACTTTCAGATTACCACCATGTCCCAGCAGCTCCCGAGGGCAGGAAACCCCTGAAGCCCTACACCAGGCAGCACACCCGGTTTGTGAAGAATGTCCACGAGCAGGACAGGTATGTTGTATGGGCTGCTTGGTACGATCCTTGGGTCAGATTGGAGACAGCTCTAGGAACAAGCTTGAACGGATACTGAGGAGTGACCCCTTCCTACGTGCTCGTTGTAACACGCGGTGACTTCTTTTGGCTCTTACTTTCAAAGATGCCAGTTGCTAGAGTCTCGGAAAACACTTTAGAAACCTTTCTGTGGGCATTATTTATCCTAGAAATGTTAATTGTGAGGCTTTTGTGGGATAGAAAACGTGCAGTTTCCTCGTAGATCACTGATCGTTTAGATCATTGGTCAAAGTAGAAGGGCGTCTCAGTTGGGCCTTGAGAGCAAAACACTGCTGATGGAAAGGCTCAAAGAGAAGGGGCAGAGGAGAGCATGGGCACTAGCTACCCCTCGAAAAAGAAAAAGAAAAAGAAAAAGAAAAAGAAAAAGAAAAAGAAAAAGAAAAAGAAAAAGAAAAAGAAAAAGAAAAGAAGAAAGAGAAAAATTGAGACTAATACTGCATGCTATTGCCTTTCTGTGGCCCTCCAGGAAACGTGCTTCCGCTGCCTGCAGGAGGAGCAAAGAATCTTCTGGGCTTCTGTGGCTGCAGATATACAAAGGAAAGAAAAGGAAGAAAGAAAGAGATGGCAAAAAAGGCGGAAAGCAATCTAAAATCTAAAATGGAAGCAGCATTCAAAGAAAGAGCATGTTATCCTTTGCCCTTTCCCGTTCAAGTGTTTCCTTGCCCGAGAGAGATGAGTGGGACAGCTTTCCAGCAGAAGGGCATTGGTGTTACCTGCTGCTGACTGGAATGCCCAGCCAGTGGCAAGGAGTTCTGAGGTCACCGGGATACCTGGGACCTCTGGGACAGAACCTGGGCTAAGGGCGGATGTCCTGGCCCTAGGGGCCTTTAGCGTGCTCCCAGGGTAAAGGGAAAGGTTTCTCTTGGAGCTATGTCAAGGGCCCTCCTAAACATCTGCAAGTATAAATATATGCTTTTATCCCGCTGTATGGATGTATGCATTTACACATGTAGAACTAAGCGAGACAGAGACATCTCATTTTATTACCTTTTTCTCTCTCTCTCTCCCTTTTATATATATATATATATATAAATGGAGAACACATCTATAAAAGCATATATTTATCTACATTTTATATGTATATACAGATATACCCCCACTTTTATCATCCATTGCCCTCCGAGCAATGCCTACTATGCACTTCGAGGTGTACTCAGTTCCCCACCATTTCCCTCCATCTGTTCCCAATGCTTCAAGTGCTGCTGCTGAAGAATGAAATGCAGAGGTTTCCCTCTGCCACAGACTCACTTCCCTATCCGGCAGTCACAGTGCCACTTCAACAAGAGAGCAGAATCGCAACGGCCAGAGAGAGGAGAAGGCTGAAAACACTTGAGAAGAGGAGTTGAGAAGAGGCCTTTCTACAAAGCTCCGCCTGCCCCTCCGTGCCTCCCCCCCCGCCCCCCCCGCCCCCTTTCCTCATAGCTGCTGGGAGACACAGAAGGCTCAAAGAGGGCTAGCTAAACCGTAACCAGTGGGCTTAGAAACACCATCTTACACATTGGCCTTTTCTGTCCAACTGTTTCCCGCCTGCGAGAGGGAAGCTAGTCAGTTTTGCAGCAGGCAGCTAGCTGACCCAGCGATGATCTCCTCCTTCTCTCGCCTGCCCATGGTTGCCCCCTTGAGACCTCGCCTGCTGAGGGCTGCGCACTGCTCCTGGGGGGCAAATGCGGCACATACAAATGGCAGCCCCACCATCTCTCTGCTGCACCTGGCCAGGCAGTTCCATGGTGGGAGCCAGCGCCAGAGGCACAGACAGCTGGGCGCTGCAGCCGCTGCTGCAACTCTCCTCACCAAGCCCCTGGGTAGGAGGCTTTGGAGACAGCTCCGCCCCCATCCCCCCAGCGCTCCCTCGGCTGGTGCTGGCGTAGACTGGGGGCTGCCAGAGAGGACTTGAACGTGGGCCTGGGGACTGGGGCCATCCTCAGCATGACTGGGTCTCTGGGTCTGACCCCATCCTGCAAGGCAAAGGTGGCCCCTTGGCACCGGGGGCCTTGACTGTAGGGCTGAGACCACCCTGACACACACTTTCTGCCTCTTCTTTCCCAAGCCCTATCCTCAAGGGGCACGAGACCCCCTTCAGCACCTGGAAACGACTCCACATTTTCCCACATGTAATGTCTGCAGCGGCAGCTGTGGGGGCAGCCGCCTCCGAAGCCCAGCAGGCAGTGAGCAGGCTCCAGGCACGGGCGCTCAGCCCCTGCGGAGCTCGGCAGCAGAGAGGGCACTGCCGTTCCTGGAGCTCTCAGGGAGGACACAGACACACTGTGAGAAGTGTGAGAAGCTGACTCTGCCAGCACCATTGCTCCTGCCCCGCCGACTGCAGCGCCGCTGACTCCCCTGCTACGTGTAAAGCCTGCCCAGGGTAGTAAGCTGCAGGAAGAGGAGAGTAAGGTCATTAGGGGACAGGAACATGTGACGCGCAAGGAGACACGGGGAGAACTGGCTTTGTCCAGTTACATGGGAATGAGCACAGCTGACAGTGTCAGGGCTATCCGGGACCGTCGGATGTCTGGGCAGCCTCCACTCAGCGGACAGCATTCCCGCACTCTGCCTGGGTGGCAAGGGACAAGCCAAGCCACTCTCAGGTGGGTCTCATCCGCGTATGGCACCACCCCCCCCCCCGAGCTTGGCCTTCCCCACCATCAGAGCAGTCCTCTGCACAGGTGCCTTTAGCACTCTGTGTTAAAGCTGCTGAAGCAGCGGAGCACCAAGGACTGAGACTCAGTACAGAGGACTGAGACTCAGAGGACTGAGCCAGTCCTAAGCAGAGGCCTAGCGTTAGGACGCTTTGGTCGCTGCTTCTGATGGGTCTGGATAAGGAGGCAAATCCCACCTGCTCCTAGAGAGCTTGAGGACAAAGGGGCCGAGGCAGGAGTAGAACCTTTTGTCACTGCTGGTGGTTGAAGGGATGCCCAAGCAGGGAGGATAGTGCTAGCGCAACAATAATTAACCTGCCAACTGGCAGAGGGGTGATGCAGGCTGATCTGAGAAGTGCTGTGGTCGTGCTGTGGTCACTGGAAAAACCAGGGAAGAGGTGACCTGCTGCGTAACACAAAGGCCCAAAGCCACGTGTGTGTGGCAGTGATGCACTGGAAGCGCCTCTTCCCTCCACCCCACGTGCATGTGGCAGGTACACGCTGGGAGATCCCTCCCACTCCCTGTTTGTGGCAGTTCTGTGCTGGGGGCGTCTCTTCCTCCTCCGCCCACCCCATCTGTGGGGCAGGGGCACATTGGGAGCTGCCTTCCACACCCCCCATCCTGTGTGTGGAAGGCACACGCTGTGACCTTCCCCCCACCACACACCTGGCACATGCGCATTGGCCCCTCCCTCGGCCCACGCCCATGCTTTGCACAGCGTCTACCCATGCACGTGTGTGACATGTCTTGCGCAGTCTTTCCTCCTGGCGGGGGTGTCACCAAGGGGGTGCCCCCTCCGAGGGCTGTGCGTTAAGGGGACTTGTATCGCCAGCGCCGGGAGCACAAATGCCTCTGGCAGATCCAGCCCTCTGTTGGTGTCCCAGCCTTCCCTGCCACAAACCGCCCCAGAACCCTGGGCCAGACCCCCCACCCAGCAGAGGCTGGTCACCTTCCTCTAGGTCCAAGCAAAGAGGAAGGAGCAAGGACGCCTGAGCCTGGGCTTTCCCTCTTCCGCTTCCTCCTACTAGTTGATTCATTTGCTGGGGTAGCGCAGGCTTTCTGGTTGTACACGGTGCTCTGTAGCACGCGAGTCAGTTAAGAACTGATGCTCAGGAAATGTGGTGGGAGCAGTATAGGTGGGTAGTTCCAGAATACTTATACACCTGAATAAGCTTCCTCAGTGATAGTTCCTTCATGCACGGTAATGCTGGTCGTGGAAATCTCCCTGCGGAATGCGTCCCTGACACAGGGGACAGGAAGCAGGATTTCTCATCAACCACTTGGAAGCCCAATTGCATTGCGCGGTGAGGAAGGACGTCGTTCAGCTTGTTCTCCGTACAGGTGGTGTCATTTCCAAGCTGTTTGGGAAGCCACGTGCAAGTGCTCTTGTGTCTGTCTCAGCACAAGACCCGAGCCAGTCAGCAGCAGCAGCAGCAGCGTTTACCATTGCCGTCACCTGGCTTAAAGCAGATTGATTCAGGTGCCAGGGAGCCATGTGTCCCAAGAGGATGGGATTGCTCTAGTTTCTGCCTCTTTCTTTAAGTTGAGAATTTCTTGCCCTTTCACCAAACAAAACTCTAATTGCAAAATATGCCGGGCAGGGCCCTCAGCTACCGAATGGCCCGTTTTCTCCTTCCTCCCTCAGGAAAGTTTAGCACTGCCGAGGACCTGGAATGCTTCTAGGTTTTACTGGAGCTGTGGGATAGGAAATTGTAAAGAAAGAGGGTAAGGGCAGTTGCCTGGGATGCAGCAGTCCTGAGTTCAGACGCTTGCCTACAGCAGATTTCCTGGCCAGCCTGACAAAGTTCCCTCAGGCAGATCTAAAGAGACCTTGAAGCACCTAATTCTCTTGGATTTCAGAGGCACCTGACAGTCACCTCCTTCCCTGTGAGGCTCTGGAGCTGCTTTCCCGGCTCCCCATCAGATTGGATTTCATAGCCCTCCCGAGTCTGCTGGAGGTCACGCGCATGGTTGCATGGTTACATGGTTACAGTCAGGTGCCCTGGAGGAGTGGCAAGGACCAAGAGAGTCCCCAGAGAGATCAAGGTCAGCTAGTACTTCTTTTCCGGCACGCGGAATGAGCACGCGGCTTTTGTCCAAGCTATTCATGCATAGTCTGGGGGCTCCGCTTAGGCTTACACCGATTTCCCAAAGAGTGGCTGCCAGTTTAGAAAGTAAATCAGTTTTCCATAAAAAGTGGGAAGCTTGATTTAGGGCTTCTCTGTGTTAATGGCAGCTGGCTTTTCCAGTGCTGAGACCTTTTCCATGCTGCAAGCAGAAAGTACCTGTCCAGCTCCAGCACCGGTTTGATTTCTAGGAAGGGTACGTGAACGTGACCGGGATTGCTAAATTGAGCGTGGAAGCTGCTGCTTATGCCTGAGCTGTCGGTGACTGTAACGGACTTCAGTTCTTCGCCGTGTCAGCTAACTCGTTAAAGCTTTCCTTCCAGACAGTCCCGTCTCTGGATGACTCTGACGAAGAAACTGGGCTGAGATCCAGGAGCAATCCACGTGCTCCGGAGATCCAGGTCCCTGGTTGGGCCAGGGTTGTGCTGTGACTTAAGACAGACAGTTCAAATGACTGCTGTCAAGGGGACTGGTCTCTTAAGTACCAACCAACAGTGCGGTCCTCTAATGTCCCCATCAGGACTCAAAGGGCAGACTAACCCCCAGCTGGGAAACTCGGCTTCTCCAGGCTGTCGTCATTCAGATGCAGCCCGCAAAACTTGTGGCACGTTCAAATAACTGAACGCGTCTGAAAACCAGCTCTTTCCCTCTTCATAGCTCCCCGTCCTCCTCCCTGCCACGGGGTACCGTCTTGGGCAAAGTTGTCAGAATGGCTTTTGTTTGCAAGCAGGTAGATACCAGGTTAAACTTGGGTGTTTGCCTTTGTCCTCCTTTTTGCTTACAACTCGCCTTGCTTGTGCCTGCGCCAAGGGGTCTGCAAAGTTTATGTCTGGATTTCTTTTGCGTATCCTCTATTGCTTAAGTCTCAGGGCCAAGCAACCTTGCAGAAGCTGGACACCTGTGGATGGCCGCTTAAAAAGGAACAGTGGTTTTGTGCTTCAAGCCCGAACGCGCCCGCCCCCCGCCCCCCCCTCTTCCCCCCACGTTATTTTCCTGCATGTAGATGTGGGGCAGCCACACAGGACGGAACCTGGTGAGCCAGAAAACAGGAGGAAAGCTTTGTTCTTCTTGACACACTGCTCCCTGCCCTGACTCTTCCATTGCAGAGGTGTCCAAGAGGGAAACTGTCCTTCCTGCAGGGTTGCTCACTACAGCAGGGGCTAGAGACCTGGTGCTTTTTGAAGGCTCATGTGTGACTGAGAAGTACCCAGAGAGGGCTGTAAGTCAAAGCTTTTGACGGTCCGTGTGGTGAAAGGGAGTAACTGTTCCTCAGGGTGACAGAGGAAACCTCTCGGCTCCTTCGCCAGGCTGTGCTATTTCCATGCCTGTGGCCTAATGAAACACCAACCAGCATCAGCCCTTCCTTCCCAAGAGGCTGCATGAGCAGAGCTGACAACGCAGGCCAATTTACTTATTCCCTCCACCGGGGGGAGTGGGGAGAGGAGGAGGAAAGCAGCTCCCCAAAATAGCCAGTGCCACCTCCCTGTCCGCTGTAGGGCGTGACCTGGCAGGGTCTCCCCGAGGCCGGTCAGGGCCCTGCAGCCCCTCTGTGTGTGGCAAGGTCTGAGGTCACAGTGGGGCCACTCGCGCATCACAGGGAGCCACAGCTCCCCTCTCCCCACGGTGCCCCTGGCCTCTGCCCACACTTCACTGCGAGGCCTGCAGGATCCCGGTCGCTAGCGGCTGCTCTCTGTCCTGCTTTTCTCCTCCTCAGGAGCTGCTTTGCCGAGGGACGGAGAAGGCAAAGGGAGGCAGTGGGCTAGCGGTGGAGGGCCATTGGGTGAAGCGTAGGAGGGGAGAAAGAGGAGGAGACTGGAGAGGAGGAAGCTCCTTTCCCCCCCCTCCTTCTGCTGGTGTTAACCTAGAGAGAGGGTGCGAAAAGGTGGAAGGCATGGAGCCTGACCTGTTTCCAACGCTCCGCAACCTCACCACCGATGGTAAGGCCTTCAGGAGTGCCTAAGAGCAGCTGTGGAGATCCTGGAGCCTGTGGGGGAGGTCTGGGCAGGACTGGGAGGTGCAAAGAGAGTCCTTCACTGGCTTGGGGGTCAATTTGGCAGCCAGGATTCCTGGGTTCTGTTCCAAAATCTGCCCCTGCCTTCCAGTGACACCACCAGGCAGAAGCTACCGGCACCGTGGGAGGGCTGATGCTTGCCTCCGAGCAGGGGCTGGCCACCCTGAGCTCCCCGCTGGGAGAAAGGGTTGGCGCTGCCCTGGTGGAAGTGCCACCAGGGGGGTCTGTGCATGCAGGGGTCAAATGCGGGTGGAACTGGCCCCTGCAGGAGACAAACCTGGGCATTCCCTGAGCCTCTGAGACTCAGGTGCACTCAGTGGGCACAAGTCTGTGAAGTGACACGCTGTACGTTTGACTGAGCGCTCTCAAGAGCACTCTGAGCTCTCTTTTTCTGCTTGGGACCTCTCCTGCTGCGGTCAGAATGAGGCTGGTAGTCCAACGTCAGTCAAAATCTTGGCTCTGCAGCCCCTCCCTGGGGTGCTTTTTATTTGAGAGGGCGCGGGAGGAGGCAAGGCTGTCTGATTGCGCTTGCATCCGTTGTCTCCCCGGTTAGGAGTGAGCAGAATCGTTGCGAGCTTGCTGACTTACAGCACGTACGTCTCTTGCTTGCTTTCCAGGCATCGTTGCTATCTGGGGGGCTGTGTCGGATTACATTTTCCGAGAACTTATTCTGAGCAAGGTATCCTCTTTCTCCCCTCAAATTCTGGTGATGTGTGTAGCCCTGACACCCCTGTGCCACCAAGTGCCATAATACTCCCCCTCCTTTTCAGGCAGAAAAGACAGGCCAGCAGTGCGCTTGACTGCGCTTGACCAGTGTGGCACAGAGCAGCTTCTCTGTCAGTTGAGAGAAAGAAAAAAGGCCAGCTCCAGCAGAAGGGAGTGCTGGACACTTTCTGGGGCTTCTCTAGGCCCCACTGCCAGGGTGGAAGGACCAAGCCCAGACAGCCTTGGGCACTTTTGGGGGTCTGTCCCAGTTGTTGGACGCCCCCTGGATCTGAGCTAGCAAAGGGAAGTTGCTCTGCTTCTGCTTCACCCGCTGTCTGTTAGAGCCGGGGGGAGGCAGGAGAGGACAAGACTCCACATCTTCTCCAAAGCTCTCCCAAGTGAGGGAGCCCCTTTGTACCTCTGGAGCGGGGGCAAGGCACCAAGCACCACGGCCACGCTCTGACAAGCCATCCGTCAGCTTGCCTGCCTAAACAAATACGTTTTCTTCCTGCCCTTCTCTTCTGTCCGCAGGCTGTCAGAATGGAAATAGGGACGTTCTACTTTCTTGACCAAGACGTCTGTACGAAAAAACGTGCCCCTTTGACTGTTCGGAGGCCTATGTTTCATCTCTCTGAGTTTTTTGCACAGTCATTAGGGCTCAGACCTGCCAGCAAAGACATTTCTGGTAAGCAGACCGATTAAACCCTTTGCCTTGCCTTGCAGCGTTATGTGGAGCATGCGCTCCCTGTGGTCTAGCCGTGGCTGATGGATTTACAGAGGTCCTTCAGGAGGTCCTGAGGACAACTTCAGCTTTTGAAAAACAAAGAGCCACCAAGTAGCACAAAGTTAGGCTATCTGCTTTGGAACTGCTTTTACAAGTGGCTGTGAATTTAGAGAAAGCTAGTGCTCTCTAAGGCCGTCCACCTCGTACAGGGAACTGGCCCCGTTCTCCCTGACTTGTCCTGCAACCCTCTTCTGTTGTTTTCTAGGTTTCTCGCAAACTGTTCCTCTCAACTCTGCTCTGATAACCTTGGGCACCTGCTACCCTCAGCACATAGTGGAAGCTTGCATCCACGAGACCCTGCTTTTTTTCTCTCGGGTCATAGCAAACGGCAAGGATGCTGACTTTGTTTTCAAAAATATTGGCGTTCTGGTTATCAGAGAAAAGAAAGTGAAAATGAGGTTTTACAAGGACTTTCTTCAGACCGTGGATAGGACTGGATACCTGCTGGAATCTCTTCTCTCTGTAAGCTGGTCGTTTTTGCGGGGCTCCTTGCAGTTATTTTCAAATCCTGTCAAAGCGCCATTGGTCTGATTGCCATTGGCCCGCCAGGACCCAGCTGACCACACGGGCTCAGCATGTTCTGCAATACTGCAAGCTCTCTGTAGATTTACTCTCCAGTGTTCGGTGGTCTTTGCGACACGGAAGAGGTGTCTTGGGTCAGACCAAAGATCTGAGTAGCCCTCTCTCCCGTGGTGTTTCCCATTCTCTTCCCCACACGCACCTTGCAGAAAGCCATGGCGTAGAGACCCTTTGTGTTGCTAATACGCGGGGATCTGTCTCTGTCACTGTTGCAGACTCCGTGGACAACGGATTCAGTCATACAAAGCAGCGAGGCCACTGTATTTCAGATGCGTTCTGTTGGTGTCTTCACGTTTCCAAAGTGAGTATGTTTCCTTCTGTAGCCCTTGGCAGACTAAGCTGGCAGCTTCTTGGCTCCTGAATGGCAGCAGCGCATTTCCAAGGCTTGTCTACTTGTGAAGTTATTCAAAACTAACTCTTTCTGCGGTACGGTTCCCAGGTAACTCCATGCCTGTGACAGAGAGAGGAGCTAAGGCAACCTTCCCTCCCCCCCCCCCCCCAGTTTCACCCGATTGCCCTCTTAGAAGGTGGCTCAAAGGGCAGATCCATACAAGTCATCTGCTTGTGACATGCCCACATCTTTTTGTGAGACTCTAGCAAATAAACGTTATCATAATGCCGCCTTCTTGGGTCAGAGGTGTACAGGAGGAGGAGAGATTTCTCAGCACAACGTCCAGGGGGGTCTGTGCGGAGATGCCTGCAAACTGGATCCAGTGCTGCTAAGAAGTTCCATTAATGACCTAGGCGACTGACATTACTCTACCCAAAGGCAATGCCATGACGCTACTCTGGGAGGGTCCGAAAGTGGGCTCAAGGGCAAGATTAGAATTCAATTGCATCGTGGCAAATGGGAGAAAAAGAGCACGTTCTCCGCAAACTTGATGAACAACAGGCAAGCGCTGGGCTAGAACTGCAAGAAAGCGCACCGGTGTTAGAATACGCTTTCTCACAGTAAGGCCATCAAAGCACCTGAGCAGCCTAACAAAGATGCTTCTGCCTCTCCAGGCACTGGAGTTCTTTACAGTGCAGCTCAGGTTCTGAATATAGCCCCCCAACACACAGAACATTGCATATTCTGCTTTGGAAAACTATGGGCTTCCCAAAAGCCCTGAAGTACCCACGCAACCAGATTGCTAGAGCAAGCTACCAAGGGAACTGGAGCCCTGTGTTCAAACGGAGGTTGTCCGCTTGTTTCCAGGTTCGAGCTCGAGCTACCACCAAGGAGAAGAGGCACAAAATTGGCCCCTGTGTCCATAAAGCCCGGAGCAGAACGGGCTGCGGAAGAAGACACTGATGGTCACGACAGCAAACAAGGTAACGCAAGAGCAGACACATGAGCGGGCTTTGTACACTTTCGTCTTGTCCTTCTTGCTGCGGGTTTTGAGACACCTTGCAAATGCAGTGCACGGGCTAGGACAACGCACCTCGCATCTGTGGCGAGACTGCCTCCCCATCACGACAAAGCTCAAGAAACACAGTACACATCAAGCTCTGAGGACAGCCCAGCACTCCAAACTGCAGTTGGCAGGGCTGCCCTCTCCTCCCTCACAGACATTGCAAACTGCCCTTTGGTTTGCAATAGAGAAGAGTAAAACTGTAGGCAGGTCCCATCAGCCTTCCGGGGGACAAATTCTACCTTGAGCGGTAAGGTATGCAAGGGGTCATCGACCCGCCGTCACGAACACTGGTTGCCTTCACTTCCTGAGAAGAGGGGTCTAGGACTGAATATGCTGCTAGCAAGTTTGTGTATATGAGAGTGATGCAGACAAGCCAATGCTGCTCCCCTCGTGTGAAGTTATTCCCCTAAAAGAGAATACGTCAGCTCCTGAAAATGCCCATGCTCCAAACCCTTTGAAGAACAGGAACTAGAGAAAGCAGACAAAGGGCAGCGCCCCAGGGAATAATGCTGCGCTGTGGACATTAAGAGGAAACGAGGCAGTTGCACCAGCAACGTGCGAAAGAGACCAAAGACCTCTTCAGAGGCACGCCTCGGAGGGAATGCAGATTGCTGCCACAGTTTTCCAAGAGGCGGGAGCAGATGTGACCGGTGTTCTAGTTCAAACGGACCCTGAGCGCCTGTTCTAATGAGCTCTCTCTGGTCATCCTTTCAGGGAGCCTTCCCGGGAAGCGCCTGCTTTCCCAACACAACGGTTCTTCCAGGAGCCAAGGTGGGCTCACGGTGCCGGCCAAAGGGAGGGAGAAGAGCAAGTCGCCTGCGAGGTGAGAGCCCTGGGCAGGCGGATTGGACTAATAGTGTGCTGTGGGACTTGTGGGAGGGAGATGTGTCGCTGGGACACAAAGTCCTTCCGAACTCGGAAGGGTTGTTACCACCTGGCCCCGTGCCCTGTGCTTTCTTGCTGCACGGCAAGTGTGTAGCCAGGTTTTTGTGAGACTCGTCTGTCAGGCTCATTTTCCTCTTCTTCTTGTTTCCAGGTCCGAATTCAAGCTCCTTCCAAGACCTCCACCTTCTAGAGTGGCCCGCGCACCTGTTATCACCAGCGCAAAGAAAAGCGCAGAAGAAGAAGTGGCTGGAGATGGCAGTACAAAGAAAGGTAACGTAAGACACAGCAGGACCTTTCCTAGAGGATTGTAGCTTTCGCTTTGTGCTTCTCGCTAGGGAATTCTAGCCAGGAGGCAAAGGCGCTGCATGGACTAGTACAGCTGATGAGCTCTCCCCTATCACCCTTTCAGGGAGCCTTCCCGGGAAGCGCCTCTTTCCCCAAAGCAGCCTTTCCTCCAGGAGCCAAGGTGGGCTCACGGTGCCGGCCGAAGGGAGGGAGAAGAGCAAGTCGCCTGCGAGGTGAGAGCCCTGGGCAGGCGGACTGGACTAATAGTGTGCTGTGGGACTTGTGGGAGGGAGATGTGTCGCTGGGACACAAAGTCCTTCCGAACTCGGAAGGGTTGTTACCACCTGGCCCCGTGCCCTGTGCTTTCTTGCTGCACGGCAAGTGTGTAGCCAGGTTTTTGTGAGACTCGTCTGTCAGGCTCATTTTCCTCTTCTTCTTGTTTCCAGGTCCGAATTCAAGCTCCTTCCAAGACCTCCACCTTCTAGAGTGGCCCGCGCACCTGTTATCACCAGCGCAAAGAAAAGCGCAGAAGAAGAAGTGGCTGGAGATGGCAGTACAAAGAAAGGTAACGTAAGACACAGCAGGACCTTTCCTAGAGGTTTGTAGCTTTCGCTTTGTGCTTCTCGCTAGGGAATTCTAGCCAGGAGGCAAAGGCGCTGCATGGACTAGTACAGCTGATGAGCTCTCCCCTATCACCCTTTCAGGGAGCCTTCCCGGGAAGCGCCTCTTTCCCCAAAGCAGCCTTTCCTCCAGGAGCCAAAGTGGGCTCACGGTGCCGGCCAAAGGGAGGGAGAAGAGCAAGTTGCCTGCGAGGTGAGAGCCCTGGGCAGGCGGACTGGACTAATAGTGTGCTGTGGGACTTGTGGGAGGGAGATGTGTCGCTGGGACACAAAGTCCTTCCGAACTCGGAAGGGTTGTTACCACCTGGCCCCGTGCCCTGTGCTTTCTTGCTGCACGGCAAGCGTTTAGCAGCATTTGGTGAGACTCTCCTGCCATGTTCATCTTCTTGTTTCCAGGCCAAGCCTTCGGATGGCACCTACAAGGCAAACTTTGAAAACCTCCACTCTTCTCACAAAGTCCTCCCATAAGAGGAAGTCAGCAGAAGGGGAGAGTACGGCCACAAAGATTAGCAGGAGGAAGCGCCTGACTTACTGGGAGACACTAAAGGAATTAGGTTTGTTCCATTTTGAGCAGGGAAGGATAAAGGGAGAGTGGACTTACTGCCAGTCTAGTGGCTGATTATAGAGAAGACAGAGATTTCTCAGGGGTACGCGGGGAGGGGTCGAGAGGCAACAGACAGAGGCTGCAGGAGGAGCAACATACAAAGAAAAAAAAAGTCACAGGAAGGTCATTCAAACATTAGAAGATGCTGCCAGGAGAGGCAGTGGCTGGACGTGACTCTGAGGATGCTGATCTAAGTTAGCCCTGCTTTCTGAAGAGGTTTCTCGTTTCACCCTATCAGGGAGCCTTCCTCTAACCCCTGCCTGCAAGCGACTCCTTGCTCGAAAGAGGATAACGCCTCAGGAGTTAGCGGATAGAGCTAAGGTTGTTAAGGAAGAACTGAGGAAGAACGCCTATAGAGAAGAGTCTCCTGTGAGGTGAGAGCCTTGGGCAATACTGTGCTTGTACTTGGGCAGAGATGTTTCCCTCGGGCACAAGGTCTCTCTCTGAGCTCTGGCAGCTTATTGCCGCTTGTCACAATGACCCGTGTGTGCTTGCTGCACGGCAGGCAAGCGCGGACAGGTTTCCGTGAGACTCTCCGGTCTGCTCCATCTTCATCTTCTCCTTCTTTCCAGGTCTGAGCTTGAGATGGCACCTCAAAGAGCGGGCTCCAAACCTACCATCCTCCGTGCTACACCCGCCCAAGGTAGTAAGCCACAGCAAGAAGAGCGCACGGCCACTAAGGTCACGAGGGGACAGGCACACATGACGGTCAAGGAGATGCTGGGAGACCTGAGTTTGTTCATTCTTAAGAAGAGGGGGCCTTGGGCGGTGGGGGGAGCACCGTACTGCTGTCTTCAGCTACCCAGTGGGCGGTTTCTCGTGATTCATCCTTTCAGGGAGTCCCGCTAAGTGCCTCCTTGCTCTAAAGAGGCTTCATCTTCAAGAGCGGTCACAAATTCACGTGCTGCCCACCCTCAAGGAAGAAGCAAGGGAGAGGGCCAACAGAGCAGTGCCTTCTGTCAGGTGAGACTCTTGGAGAAGCCCCGTGTTTCTGTACTTGTGTGAGGGAGATGTTTCCCCAGCACACAGAGTCTGTACTAACTCTGGAAGGTCATTAGCACCTGTCCCAAGTGGTGGGCAGAGCTGCCTTTTCTTGTTGGGTGGGAAGTGGGTCACAGGTTTTTATGAGACTCCCACGTGAGCTTCTGTTTCACAGAGCTCTTTGCGAACTAAGTGCAAGTAACCACTCTAGAGGCTTGGGACCTTTTCTGCGTTCCTTTTGCGCTGAAAGGAACTTGATCCTTTTGAGTCACGAGAGCCGTCTTCAGGATCTAGAAGCGTCTCATGACAAGGGGAGAAGTCAAAATGCTCTCTTGATCGCTTCTCAACAGGGCAAATGTCTGAGCAATGACACTGCTCCTGTTCTTGTTCTCTTTTTCTTGAAGAGACGGCCCAGGCCTGACCTTCCTGCACTATACTAGGGGAGCGTTGGGGCACATCTGAGTGTTGAGCACAAGATGGACAGCAAAGTCATCCCAGACTCACATGAACTTGTCTCCTTGTGCACTTTCAGATTACCACCATGTCCCAGCAGCTCCCGAGGGCAGGAAACCCCTGAAGCCCTACACCAGGCAGCACACCCGGTTTGTGAAGAATGTCCACGAGCAGGACAGGTATGTTGTATGGGCTGCTTGGTACGATCCTTGGGTCAGATTGGAGACAGCTCTAGGAACAAGCTTGAACGGATACTGAGGAGTGACCCCTTCCTACGTGCTCGTTGTAACACGCGGTGACTTCTTTTGGCTCTTACTTTCAAAGATGCCAGTTGCTAGAGTCTCGGAAAACACTTTAGAAACCTTTCTGTGGGCATTATTTATCCTAGAAATGTTAATTGTGAGGCTTTTGTGGGATAGAAAACGTGCAGTTTCCTCGTAGATCACTGATCGTTTAGATCATTGGTCAAAGTAGAAGGGCGTCTCAGTTGGGCCTTGAGAGCAAAACACTGCTGATGGAAAGGCTCAAAGAGAAGGGGCAGAGGAGAGCATGGGCACTAGCTACCCCTCGAAAAAGAAAAAGAAAAAGAAAAAGAAAAAGAAAAAGAAAAAGAAAAAGAAAAAGAAAAAGAAAAAGAAAAAGAAAAAGAAAAAGAAAAGGAAAAGAAGAAAGAGAAAAATTGAGACTAATACTGCATGCTATTGCCTTTCTGTGGCCCTCCAGGAAACGTGCTTCCGCTGCCTGCAGGAGGAGCAAAGAATCTTCTGGGCTTCTGTGGCTGCAGATATACAAAGGAAAGAAAAGGAAGAAAGAAAGAGATGGCAAAAAAGGCGGAAAGCAATCTAAAATCTAAAATGGAAGCAGCATTCAAAGAAAGAGCATGTTATCCTTTGCCCTTTCCCGTTCAAGTGTTTCCTTGCCCGAGAGAGATGAGTGGGACAGCTTTCCAGCAGAAGGGCATTGGTGTTACCTGCTGCTGACTGGAATGCCCAGCCAGTGGCAAGGAGTTCTGAGGTCACCGGGATACCTGGGACCTCTGGGACAGAACCTGGGCTAAGGGCGGATGTCCTGGCCCTAGGGGCCTTTAGCGTGCTCCCAGGGTAAAGGGAAAGGTTTCTCTTGGAGCTATGTCAAGGGCCCTCCTAAACATCTGCAAGTATAAATATATGCTTTTATCCCGCTGTATGGATGTATGCATTTACACATGTAGAACTAAGCGAGACAGAGACATCTCATTTTATTACCTTTTTCTCTCTCTCTCTCCCTTTTATATATATATATATATAAATGGAGAACACATCTATAAAAGCATATATTTATCTACATTTTATATGTATATACAGATATACCCCCACTTTTATCATCCATTGCCCTCCGAGCAATGCCTACTATGCACTTCGAGGTGTACTCAGTTCCCCACCATTTCCCTCCATCTGTTCCCAATGCTTCAAGTGCTGCTGCTGAAGAATGAAATGCAGAGGTTTCCCTCTGCCACAGACTCACTTCCCTATCCGGCAGTCACAGTGCCACTTCAACAAGAGAGCAGAATCGCAACGGCCAGAGAGAGGAGAAGGCTGAAAACACTTGAGAAGAGGAGTTGAGAAGAGGCCTTTCTACAAAGCTCCGCCTGCCCCTCCGTGCCTCCCCCCCCGCCCCCCCCGCCCCCTTTCCTCATAGCTGCTGGGAGACACAGAAGGCTCAAAGAGGGCTAGCTAAACCGTAACCAGTGGGCTTAGAAACACCATCTTACACATTGGCCTTTTCTGTCCAACTGTTTCCCGCCTGCGAGAGGGAAGCTAGTCAGTTTTGCAGCAGGCAGCTAGCTGACCCAGCGATGATCTCCTCCTTCTCTCGCCTGCCCATGGTTGCCCCCTTGAGACCTCGCCTGCTGAGGGCTGCGCACTGCTCCTGGGGGGCAAATGCGGCACATACAAATGGCAGCCCCACCATCTCTCTGCTGCACCTGGCCAGGCAGTTCCATGGTGGGAGCCAGCGCCAGAGGCACAGACAGCTGGGCGCTGCAGCCGCTGCTGCAACTCTCCTCACCAAGCCCCTGGGTAGGAGGCTTTGGAGACAGCTCCGCCCCCATCCCCCCAGCGCTCCCTCGGCTGGTGCTGGCGTAGACTGGGGGCTGCCAGAGAGGACTTGAACGTGGGCCTGGGGACTGGGGCCATCCTCAGCATGACTGGGTCTCTGGGTCTGACCCCATCCTGCAAGGCAAAGGTGGCCCCTTGGCACCGGGGGCCTTGACTGTAGGGCTGAGACCACCCTGACACACACTTTCTGCCTCTTCTTTCCCAAGCCCTATCCTCAAGGGGCACGAGACCCCCTTCAGCACCTGGAAACGACTCCACATTTTCCCACATGTAATGTCTGCAGCGGCAGCTGTGGGGGCAGCCGCCTCCGAAGCCCAGCAGGCAGTGAGCAGGCTCCAGGCACGGGCGCTCAGCCCCTGCGGAGCTCGGCAGCAGAGAGGGCACTGCCGTTCCTGGAGCTCTCAGGGAGGACACAGACACACTGTGAGAAGTGTGAGAAGCTGACTCTGCCAGCACCATTGCTCCTGCCCCGCCGACTGCAGCGCCGCTGACTCCCCTGCTACGTGTAAAGCCTGCCCAAGGTAGTAAGCTGCAGGAAGAGGAGAGTAAGGTCATTAGGGGACAGGAACATGTGACGCGCAAGGAGACACGGGGAGAACTGGCTTTGTCCAGTTACATGGGAATGAGCACAGCTGACAGTGTCAGGGCTATCCGGGACCGTCGGATGTCTGGACAGCCTCCACTCAGCGGACAGCATTCCCGCACTCTGCCTGGGTGGCAAGGGACAAGCCAAGCCACTCTCAGGTGGGTCTCATCCGCGTATGGCACCCCCCCCCCCCCGAGCTCGGCCTTCCCCACCATCAGAGCAGTCCTCTGCACAGGTGCCTTTAGCACTCTGTGTTAAAGCTGCTGAAGCAGCGGAGCACCAAGGACTGAGACTCAGTACAGAGGACTGAGACTCAGAGGACTGAGCCAGTCCTAAGCAGAGGCCTAGCGTTAGGACGCTTTGGTCGCTGCTTCTGATGGGTCTGGATAAGGAGGCAAATCCCACCTGCTCCTAGAGAGCTTGAGGACAAAGGGGCCGAGGCAGGAGTAGAACCTTTTGTCACTGCTGGTGGTTGAAGGGATGCCCAAACAGGGAGGATAGTGCTAGCGCAACAATAATTAACCTGCCAACTGGCAGAGGGGTGATGCAGGCTGATCTGAGAAGTGCTGTGGTCGTGCTGTGGTCACTGGAAAAACCAGGGAAGAGGTGACCTGCTGCGTAACACAAAGGCCCAAAGCCACGTGTGTGTGGCAGTGATGCACTGGAAGCGCCTCTTCCCTCCACCCCACGTGCATGTGGCAGGTACATGCTGGGAGATCCCTCCCACTCCCTGTTTGTGGCAGTTCTGTGCTGGGGGCGTCTCTTCCTCCTCCGCCCACCCCATCTGTGGGGCAGGGGCACATTGGGAGCTGCCTTCCACACCCCCCATCCTGTGTGTGGAAGGCACACGCTGTGACCTTCCCCCCACCACACACCTGGCACATGCGCATTGGCCCCTCCCTCGGCCCACGCCCATGCTTTGCACAGCGTCTACCCATGCACGTGTGTGACGTGTCTTGCGCAGTCTTTCCTCCTGGCAGGGGTGTCACCAAGGGGGTGCCCCCTCCGAGGGCTGTGCGTTAAGGGGACTTGTATCGCCAGCGCCGGGAGCACAAATGCCTCTGGCAGATCCAGCCCTCTGTTGGTGTCCCAGCCTTCCCTGCCACAAACCACCCCAGAACCCTGGGCCAGACCCCCCACCCAGCAGAGGCTGGTCACCTTCCTCTAGGTCCAAGCAAAGAGGAAGGAGCAAGGACGCCTGAGCCTGGGCTTTCCCTCTTCCGCTTCCTCCTACTAGTTGATTCATTTGCTGGGGTAGCGCAGGCTTTCTGGTTGTACACGGTGCTCTGTAGCACGCGAGTCAGTTAAGAACTGATGCTCAGGAAATGTGGTGGGAGCAGTATAAGTGGGTAGTTCCAGAATACTTATACACCTGAATAAGCTTCCTCAGTGATAGTTCCTTCATGCACGGTAATGCTGGTCGTGGAAATCTCCCTGCGGAATGCGTCCCTGACACAGGGGACAGGAAGCAGGATTTCTCATCAACCACTTGGAAGCCCAATTGCATTGCGCGGTGAGGAAGGACGTCGTTCAGCTTGTTCTCCGTACAGGTGGTGTCATTTCCAAGCTGTTTGGGAAGCCACGTGCAAGTGCTCTTGTGTCTGTCTCAGCACAAGACCCGAGCCAGTCAGCAGCAGCAGCAGCAGCGTTTACCATTGCCGTCACCTGGCTTAAAGCAGATTGATTCAGGTGCCAGGGAGCCATGTGTCCCAAGAGGATGGGATTGCTCTAGTTTCTGCCTCTTTCTTTAAGTTGAGAATTTCTTGCCCTTTCACCAAACAAAACTCTAATTGCAAAATATGCCGGGCAGGGCCCTCAGCTACCGAATGGCCCGTTTTCTCCTTCCTCCCTCAGGAAAGTTTAGCACTGCCGAGGACCTGGAATGCTTCTAGGTTTTACTGGAGCTGTGGGATAGGAAATTGTAAAGAAAGAGGGTAAGGGCAGTTGCCTGGGATGCAGCAGTCCTGAGTTCAGACGCTTGCCTACAGCAGATTTCCTGGCCAGCCTGACAAAGTTCCCTCAGGCAGATCTAAAGAGACCTTGAAGCACCTAATTCTCTTGGATTTCAGAGGCACCTGACAGTCACCTCCTTCCCTGTGAGGCTCTGGAGCTGCTTTCCCGGCTCCCCATCAGATTGGATTTCATAGCCCTCCCGAGTCTGCTGGAGGTCACGCGCATGGTTGCATGGTTACATGGTTACAGTCAGGTGCCCTGGAGGAGTGGCAAGGACCAAGAGAGTCCCCAGAGAGATCAAGGTCAGCTAGTACTTCTTTTCCGGCACGCGGAATGAGCACGCGGCTTTTGTCCAAGCTATTCATGCATAGTCTGGGGGCTCCGCTTAGGCTTACACCGATTTCCCAAAGAGTGGCTGCCAGTTTAGAAAGTAAATCAGTTTTCCATAAAAAGTGGGAAGCTTGATTTAGGGCTTCTCTGTGTTAATGGCAGCTGGCTTTTCCAGTGCTGAGACCTTTTCCATGCTGCAAGCAGAAAGTACCTGTCCAGCTCCAGCACCGGTTTGATTTCTAGGAAGGGTACGTGAACGTGACCGGGATTGCTAAATTGAGCGTGGAAGCTGCTGCTTATGCCTGAGCTGTCGGTGATTGTAACGGACTTCAGTTCTTCGCCGTGTCAGCTAACTCGTTAAAGCTTTCCTTCCAGACAGTCCCGTCTCTGGATGACTCTGACGAAGAAACTGGGCTGAGATCCAGGAGCAATCCACGTGCTCCGGAGATCCAGGTCCCTGGTTGGGCCAGGGTTGTGCTGTGACTTAAGACAGACAGTTCAAATGACTGCTGTCAAGGGGACTGGTCTCTTAAGTACCAACCAACAGTGCGGTCCTCTAATGTCCCCATCAGGACTCAAAGGGCAGACTAACCCCCAGCTGGGAAACTCGGCTTCTCCAGGCTGTCGTCATTCAGATGCAGCCCGCAAAACTTGTGGCACGTTCAAATAACTGAACGCGTCTGAAAACCAGCTCTTTCCCTCTTCATAGCTCCCCGTCCTCCTCCCTGCCACGGGGTACCGTCTTGGGCAAAGTTGTCAGAATGGCTTTTGTTTGCAAGCAGGTAGATACCAGGTTAAACTTGGGTGTTTGCCTTTGTCCTCCTTTTTGCTTACAACTCGCCTTGCTTGTGCCTGCGCCAAGGGGTCTGCAAAGTTTATGTCTGGATTTCTTTTGCGTATCCTCTATTGCTTAAGTCTCAGGGCCAAGCAACCTTGCAGAAGCTGGACACCTGTGGATGGCCGCTTAAAAAGGAACAGTGGTTTTGTGCTTCAAGCCCGAACGCACCCGCCCCCCGCCCCCCCCTCTTCCCCCCACGTTATTTTCCTGCATGTAGATGTGGGGCAGCCACACAGGACGGAACCTGGTGAGCCAGAAAACAGGAGGAAAGCTTTGTTCTTCTTGACACACTGCTCCCTGCCCTGACTCTTCCATTGCAGAGGTGTCCAAGAGGGAAACTGTCCTTCCTGCAGGGTTGCTCACTACAGCAGGGGCTAGAGACCTGGTGCTTTTTGAAGGCTCATGTGTGACTGAGAAGTACCCAGAGAGGGCTGTAAGTCAAAGCTTTTGACGGTCCCTGTGGTGAAAGGGAGTAACTGTTCCTCAGGGTGACAGAGGAAACCTCTCGGCTCCTTCGCCAGGCTGTGCTATTTCCATGCCTGTGGCCTAATGAAACACCAACCAGCATCAGCCCTTCCTTCCCAAGAGGCTGCATGAGCAGAGCTGACAACGCAGGCCAATTTACTTATTCCCTCCACCGGGGGGAGTGGGGAGAGGAGGAGGAAAGCAGCTCCCCAAAATAGCCAGTGCCACCTCCCTGTCCGCTGTAGGGCGTGACCTGGCAGGGTCTCCCCGAGGCCGGTCAGGGCCCTGCAGCCCCTCTGTGTGTGGCAAGGTCTGAGGTCACAGTGGGGCCACTCGCGCATCACAGGGAGCCACAGCTCCCCTCTCCCCACGGTGCCCCTGGCCTCTGCCCACACTTCACTGCGAGGCCTGCAGGATCCCGGTCGCTAGCTGCTGCTCTCTGTCCTGCTTTTCTCCTCCTCAGGAGCTGCTTTGCCGAGGGACGGAGAAGGCAAAGGGAGGCAGTGGGCTAGCGGTGGAGGGCCATTGGGTGAAGCGTAGGAGGGGAGAAAGAGGAGGAGACTGGAGAGGAGGAAGCTCCTTTCCCCCCCCTCCTTCTGCTGGTGTTAACCTAGAGAGAGGGTGCGAAAAGGTGGAAGGCATGGAGCCTGACCTGTTTCCAACGCTCCGCAACCTCACCACCGATGGTAAGGCCTTCAGGAGTGCCTAAGAGCAGCTGTGGAGATCCTGGAGCCTGTGGGGGAGGTCTGGGCAGGACTGGGAGGTGCAAAGAGAGTCCTTCACTGGCTTGGGGGTCAATTTGGCAGCCAGGATTCCTGGGTTCTGTTCCAAAATCTGCCCCTGCCTTCCAGTGACACCACCAGGCAGAAGCTACCGGCACCGTGGGAGGGCTGATGCTTGCCTCCGAGCAGGGGCTGGCCACCCTGAGCTCCCCGCTGGGAGAAAGGGTTGGCGCTGCCCTGGTGGAAGTGCCACCAGGGGGGTCTGTGCATGCAGGGGTCAAATGCGGGTGGAACTGGCCCCTGCAGGAGACAAACCTGGGCATTCCCTGAGCCTCTGAGACTCAGGTGCACTCAGTGGGCACAAGTCTGTGAAGTGACACGCTGTACGTTTGACTGAGCGCTCTCAAGAGCACTCTGAGCTCTCTTTTTCTGCTTGGGACCTCTCCTGCTGCGGTCAGAATGAGGCTGGTAGTCCAACGTCAGTCAAAATCTTGGCTCTGCAGCCCCTCCCTGAGGTGCTTTTTATTTGAGAGGGCGCGGGAGGAGGCAAGGCTGTCTGATTGCGCTTGCATCCGTTGTCTCCCCGGTTAGGAGTGAGCAGAATCGTTGCGAGCTTGCTGACTTACAGCACGTACGTCTCTTGCTTGCTTTCCAGGCATCGTTGCTATCTGGGGGGCTGTGTCGGATTACATTTTCCGAGAACTTATTCTGAGCAAGGTATCCTCTTTCTCCCCTCAAATTCTGGTGATGTGTGTAGCCTTGACACCCCTGTGCCACCAAGTGCCATAATACTCCCCCTCCTTTTCAGGCAGAAAAGACAGGCCAGCAGTGCGCTTGACTGCGCTTGACCAGTGTGGCACAGAGCAGCTTCTCTGTCAGTTGAGAGAAAGAAAAAAGGCCAGCTCCAGCAGAAGGGAGTGCTGGACACTTTCTGGGGCTTCTCTAGGCCCCACTGCCAGGGTGGAAGGACCAAGCCCAGACAGCCTTGGGCACTTTTGGGGGTCTGTCCCAGTTGTTGGACGCCCCCTGGATCTGAGCTAGCAAAGGGAAGTTGCTCTGCTTCTGCTTCACCCGCTGTCTGTTAGAGCCGGGGGGAGGCAGGAGAGGACAAGACTCCACATCTTCTCCAAAGCTCTCCCAAGTGAGGGAGCCCCTTTGTACCTCTGGAGCGGGGGCAAGGCACCAAGCACCACGGCCACGCTCTGACAAGCCATCCGTCAGCTTGCCTGCCTAAACAAATACGTTTTCTTCCTGCCCTTCTCTTCTGTCCGCAGGCTGTCAGAATGGAAATAGGGACGTTCTACTTTCTTGACCAAGACGTCTGTACGAAAAAACGTGCCCCTTTGACTGTTCGGAGGCCTATGTTTCATCTCTCTGAGTTTTTTGCACAGTCATTAGGGCTCAGACCTGCCAGCAAAGACATTTCTGGTAAGCAGACCGATTAAACCCTTTGCCTTGCCTTGCAGCGTTATGTGGAGCATGCGCTCCCTGTGGTCTAGCCGTGGCTGATGGATTTACAGAGGTCCTTCAGGAGGTCCTGAGGACAACTTCAGCTTTTGAAAAACAAAGAGCCACCAAGTAGCACAAAGTTAGGCTATCTGCTTTGGAACTGCTTTTACAAGTGGCTGTGAATTTAGAGAAAGCTAGTGCTCTCTAAGGCCGTCCACCTCGTACAGGGAACTGGCCCCGTTCTCCCTGACTTGTCCTGCAACCCTCTTCTGTTGTTTTCTAGGTTTCTCGCAAACTGTTCCTCTCAACTCTGCTCTGATAACCTTGGGCACCTGCTACCCTCAGCACATAGTGGAAGCTTGCATCCACGAGACCCTGCTTTTTTTCTCTCGGGTCATAGCAAACGGCAAGGATGCTGACTTTGTTTTCAAAAATATTGGCGTTCTGGTTATCAGAGAAAAGAAAGTGAAAATGAGGTTTTACAAGGACTTTCTTCAGACCGTGGATAGGACTGGATACCTGCTGCAATCTCTTCTCTCTGTAAGCTGGTCGTTTTTGCGGGGCTCCTTGCAGTTATTTTCAAATCCTGTCAAAGCGCCATTGGTCTGATTGCCATTGGCCCGCCAGGACCCAGCTGACCACACGGGCTCAGCATGTTCTGCAATACTGCAAGCTCTCTGTAGATTTACTCTCCAGTGTTCGGTGGTCTTTGCGACACGGAAGAGGTGTCTTGGGTCAGACCAAAGATCTGAGTAGCCCTCTCTCCCGTGGTGTTTCCCATTCTCTTCCCCACACGCACCTTGCAGAAAGCCATGGCGTAGAGACCCTTTGTGTTGCTAATACGCGGGGATCTGTCTCTGTCACTGTTGCAGACTCCGTGGACAACGGATTCAGTCATACAAAGCAGCGAGGCCACTGTATTTCAGATGCGTTCTGTTGGTGTCTTCACGTTTCCAAAGTGAGTATGTTTCCTTCTGTAGCCCTTGGCAGACTAAGCTGGCAGCTTCTTGGCTCCTGAATGGCAGCAGCGCATTTCCAAGGCTTATCTACTTGTGAAGTTATTCAAAACTAACTCTTTCTGCGGTACGGTTCCCAGGTAACTCCATGCCTGTGACAGAGAGAGGAGCTAAGGCAACCTTCCCTCCCCCCCCCCCCCCAGTTTCACCCGATTGCCCTCTTAGAAGGTGGCTCAAAGGGCAGATCCATACAAGTCATCTGCTTGTGACATGCCCACATCTTTTTGTGAGACTCTAGCAAATAAACGTTATCATAATGCCGCCTTCTTGGGTCAGAGGTGTACAGGAGGAGGAGAGATTTCTCAGCACAACGTCCAGGGGGGTCTGTGCGGAGATGCCTGCAAACTGGATCCAGTGCTGCTAAGAAGTTCCATTAATGACCTAGGCGACTGACATTACTCTACCCAAAGGCAATGCCATGACGCTACTCTGGGAGGGTCCGAAAGTGGGCTCAAGGGCAAGATTAGAATTCAATTGCATCGTGGCAAATGGGAGAAAAAGAGCACGTTCTCCGCAAACTTGATGAACAACAGGCAAGCGCTGGGCTAGAACTGCAAGAAAGCGCACCGGTGTTAGAATACGCTTTCTCACAGTAAGGCCATCAAAGCACCTGAGCAGCCTAACAAAGATGCTTCTGCCTCTCCAGGCACTGGAGTTCTTTACAGTGCAGCTCAGGTTCTGAATATAGCCCCCCAACACACAGAACATTGCATATTCTGCTTTGGAAAACTATGGGCTTCCCAAAAGCCCTGAAGTACCCACGCAACCAGATTGCTAGAGCAAGCTACCAAGGGAACTGGAGCCCTGTGTTCAAACGGAGGTTGTCCGCTTGTTTCCAGGTTCGAGCTCGAGCTACCACCAAGGAGAAGAGGCACAAAATTGGCCCCTGTGTCCATAAAGCCCGGAGCAGAACGGGCTGCGGAAGAAGACACTGATGGTCACGACAGCAAACAAGGTAACGCAAGAGCAGACACATGAGCGGGCTTTGTACACTTTCGTCTTGTCCTTCCTGCTGCGGGTTTTGAGACACCTTGCAAATGCAGTGCACGGGCTAGGACAACGCACCTGTGGCGAGACTGCCTCCCCATCACGACAAAGCTCAAGAAACACAGTACACATCAAGCTCTGAGGACAGCCCAGCACTCCAAACTGCAGTTGGCAGGGCTGCCCTCTCCTCCCTCACAGACATTGCAAACTGCCCTTTGGTTTGCAATAGAGAAGAGTAAAACTGTAGGCAGGTCCCATCAGCCTTCCGGGGGACAAATTCTACCTTGAGCGGTAAGGTATGCAAGGGGTCATCGACCCGCCGTCACGAACACTGGTTGCCTTCACTTCCTGAGAAGAGGGGTCTAGGACTGAATATGCTGCTAGCAAGTTTGTGTATATGAGAGTGATGCAGACAAGCCAATGCTGCTCCCCTCGTGTGAAGTTATTCCCCTAAAAGAGAATACGTCAGCTCCTGAAAATGCCCATGCTCCAAACCCTTTGAAGAACAGGAACTAGAGAAAGCAGACAAAGGGCAGCGCCCCAGGGAATAATGCTGCGCTGTGGACATTAAGAGGAAACGAGGCAGTTGCACCAGCAACGTGCGAAAGAGACCAAAGACCTCTTCAGAGGCACGCCTCGGAGGGAATGCAGATTGCTGCCACAGTTTTCCAAGAGGCGGGAGCAGATGTGACCGGTGTTCTAGTTCAAACGGACCCTGAGCGCCTGTTCTAATGAGCTCTCTCTGGTCATCCTTTCAGGGAGCCTTCCCGGGAAGCGCCTGCTTTCCCAACACAACGGTTCTTCCAGGAGCCAAGGTGGGCTCACGGTGCCGGCCAAAGGGAGGGAGAAGAGCAAGTCGCCTGCGAGGTGAGAGCCCTGGGCAGGCGGACTGGACTAATAGTGTGCTGTGGGACTTGTGGGAGGGAGATGTGTCGCTGGGACACAAAGTCCTTCCGAACTCGGAAGGGTTGTTACCACCTGGCCCCGTGCCCTGTGCTTTCTTGCTGCACGGCAAGTGTGTAGCCAGGTTTTTGTGAGACTCGTCTGTCAGGCTCATTTTCCTCTTCTTCTTGTTTCCAGGTCCGAATTCAAGCTCCTTCCAAGACCTCCACCTTCTAGAGTGGCCCGCGCACCTGTTATCACCAGCGCAAAGAAAAGCGCAGAAGAAGAAGTGGCTGGAGATGGCAGTACAAAGAAAGGTAATGTAAGACACAGCAGGACCTTTCCTAGAGGTTTGTAGCTTTCGCTTTGTGCTTCTCGCTAGGGAATTCTAGCCAGGAGGCAAAGGCGCTGCATGGACTAGTACAGCTGATGAGCTCTCCCCTATCACCCTTTCAGGGAGCCTTCCCGGGAAGCGCCTCTTTCCCCAAAGCAGCCTTTCCTCCAGGAGCCAAAGTGGGCTCACGGTGCCGGCCAAAGGGAGGGAGAAGAGCAAGTTGCCTGCGAGGTGAGAGCCCTGGGCAGGCGGACTGGACTAATAGTGTGCTGTGGCATTTGTGGGAGGGAGATGTGTCGCTGGGACACAAAGTCCTTCCGAACTCGGAAGGGTTGTTACCACCTGGCCCCGTGCCCTGTGCTTTCTTGCTGCACGGCAAGCGTTTAGCAGCATTTGGTGAGACTCTCCTGCCATGTTCATCTTCTTGTTTCCAGGCCAAGCCTTCGGATGGCACCTACAAGGCAAACTTTGAAAACCTCCACTCTTCTCACAAAGTCCTCCCATAAGAGGAAGTCAGCAGAAGGGGAGAGTACGGCCACAAAGATTAGCAGGAGGAAGCGCCTGACTTACTGGGAGACACTAAAGGAATTAGGTTTGTTCCATTTTGAGCAGGGAAGGATAAAGGGAGAGTGGACTTACTGCCAGTCTAGTGGCTGATTATAGAGAAGACAGAGATTTCTCAGGGGTACGCGGGGAGGGGTCGAGAGGCAACAGACAGAGGCTGCAGGAGGAGCAACATACAAAGAAAAAAAAAGTCACAGGAAGGTCATTCAAACATTAGAAGATGCTGCCAGGAGAGGCAGTGGCTGGACGTGACTCTGAGGATGCTGATCTAAGTTAGCCCTGCTTTCTGAAGAGGTTTCTCGTTTCACCCTATCAGGGAGCCTTCCTCTAACCCCTGCCTGCAAGCGACTCCTTGCTCGAAAGAGGATAACGCCTCAGGAGTTAGCGGATAGAGCTAAGGTTGTTAAGGAAGAACTGAGGAAGAACGCCTATAGAGAAGAGTCTCCTGTGAGGTGAGAGCCTTGGGCAATACTGTGCTTGTACTTGGGCAGAGATGTTTCCCTCGGGCACAGGGTCTCTCTCTGAGCTCTGGCAGCTTATTGCCGCTTGTCACAATGACCCGTGTGTGCTTGCTGCACGGCAGGCAAGCGCGGAGCAGGTTTCCGTGAGACTCTCCTGTCTGCTCCATCTTCATCTTCTCCTTCTTTCCAGGTCTGAGCTTGAGATGGCACCTCAAAGAGCGGGCTCCAAACCTGCCATCCTCCGTGCTACACCCGCCCAAGGTAGTAAGCCACAGCAAGAAGAGTGCACGGCCACTAAGGTCACGAGGGGACAGGCACACATGACGGTCAAGGAGATGCTGGGAGACCTGAGTTTGTTCATTCTTAAGAAGAGGGGGCCTTGGGCGGTGGGGGGAGCACCGTACTGCTGTCTTCAGCTACCCAGTGGGCGGTTTCTCGTGATTCATCCTTTCAGGGAGTCCCGCTAAGTGCCTCCTTGCTCTAAAGAGGCTTCATCTTCAAGAGCGGTCACAAATTCACGTGCTGCCCACCCTCAAGGAAGAAGCAAGGGAGAGGGCCAACAGAGCAGTGCCTTCTGTCAGGTGAGACTCTTGGAGAAGCCCCGTGTTTCTGTACTTGTGTGAGGGAGATGTTTCCCCAGCACACAGAGTCTGTACTAACTCTGGAAGGTCATTAGCACCTGTCCCAAGTGGTGGGCAGAGCTGCCTTTTCTTGTTGGGTGGGAAGTGGGTCACAGGTTTTTATGAGACTCCCACATGAGCTTCTGTTTCACAGAGCTCTTTGCGAACTAAGTGCAAGTAACCACTCTAGAGGCTTGGGACCTTTTCTGCGTTCCTTTTGCGCTGAAAGGAACTTGATCCTTTTGAGTCACGAGAGCCGTCTTCAGGATCTAGAAGCGTCTCATGACAAGGGGAGAAGTCAAAATGCTCTCTTGATCGCTTCTCAACAGGGCAAATGTCTGAGCAATGACACTGCTCCTGTTCTTGTTCTCTTTTTCTTGAAGAGACGGCCCAGGCCTGACCTTCCTGCACTATACTAGGGGAGCGTTGGGGCACATCTGAGTGTTGAGCACAAGATGGACAGCAAAGTCATCCCAGACTCACATGAACTTGTCTCCTTGTGCACTTTCAGATTACCACCATGTCCCAGCAGCTCCCGAGGGCAGGAAACCCCTGAAGCCCTACACCAGGCAGCACACCCGGTTTGTGAAGAATGTCCACGAGCAGGACAGGTATGTTGTATGGGCTGCTTGGTACGATCCTTGGGTCAGATTGGAGACAGCTCTAGGAACAAGCTTGAACGGATACTGAGGAGTGACCCCTTCCTACGTGCTCGTTGTAACACGCGGTGACTTCTTTTGGCTCTTACTTTCAAAGATGCCAGTTGCTAGAGTCTCGGAAAACACTTTAGAAACCTTTCTGTGGGCATTATTTATCCTAGAAATGTTAATTGTGAGGCTTTTGTGGGATAGAAAACGTGCAGTTTCCTCGTAGATCACTGATCGTTTAGATCATTGGTCAAAGTAGAAGGGCGTCTCAGTTGGGCCTTGAGAGCAAAACACTGCTGATGGAAAGGCTCAAAGAGAAGGGGCAGAGGAGAGCATGGGCACTAGCTACCCCTCGAAAAAGAAAAAGAAAAAGAAAAAGAAAAAGAAAAAGAAAAAGAAAAAGAAAAAGAAAAAGAAAAAGAAAAAGAAAAAGAAAAAGAAAAGAAGAAAGAGAAAAATTGAGACTAATACTGCATGCTATTGCCTTTCTGTGGCCCTCCAGGAAACGTGCTTCCGCTGCCTGCAGGAGGAGCAAAGAATCTTCTGGGCTTCTGTGGCTGCAGATATACAAAGGAAAGAAAAGGAAGAAAGAAAGAGATGGCAAAAAAGGCGGAAAGCAATCTAAAATCTAAAATGGAAGCAGCATTCAAAGAAAGAGCATGTTATCCTTTGCCCTTTCCGGTTCAAGTGTTTCCTTGCCCGAGAGAGATGAGTGGGACAGCTTTCCAGCAGAAGGGCATTGGTGTTACCTGCTGCTGACTGGAATGCCCAGCCAGTGGCAAGGAGTTCTGAGGTCACCGGGATACCTGGGACCTCTGGGACAGAACCTGGGCTAAGGGCGGATGTCCTGGCCCTAGGGGCCTTTAGCGTGCTCCCAGGGTAAAGGGAAAGGTTTCTCTTGGAGCTATGTCAAGGGCCCTCCTAAACATCTGCAAGTATAAATATATGCTTTTATCCCGCTGTATGGATGTATGCATTTACACATGTAGAACTAAGCGAGACAGAGACATCTCATTTTATTACCTTTTTCTCTCTCTCTCTCCCTTTTATATATATATATATATATAAATGGAGAACACATCTATAAAAGCATATATTTATCTACATTTTATATGTATATACAGATATACCCCCACTTTTATCATCCATTGCCCTCCGAGCAATGCCTACTATGCACTTCGAGGTGTACTCAGTTCCCCACCATTTCCCTCCATCTGTTCCCAATGCTTCAAGTGCTGCTGCTGAAGAATGAAATGCAGAGGTTTCCCTCTGCCACAGACTCACTTCCCTATCCGGCAGTCACAGTGCCACTTCAACAAGAGAGCAGAATCGCAACGGCCAGAGAGAGGAGAAGGCTGAAAACACTTGAGAAGAGGAGTTGAGAAGAGGCCTTTCTACAAAGCTCCGCCTGCCCCTCCGTGCCTCCCCCCCCGCCCCCCCCGCCCCCTTTCCTCATAGCTGCTGGGAGACACAGAAGGCTCAAAGAGGGCTAGCTAAACCGTAACCACTGGGCTTAGAAACACCATCTTACACATTGGCCTTTTCTGTCCAACTGTTTCCCGCCTGCGAGAGGGAAGCTAGTCAGTTTTGCAGCAGGCAGCTAGCTGACCCAGCGATGATCTCCTCCTTCTCTCGCCTGCCCATGGTTGCCCCCTTGAGACCTCGCCTGCTGAGGGCTGCGCACTGCTCCTGGGGGGCAAATGCGGCACATACAAATGGCAGCCCCACCATCTCTCTGCTGCACCTGGCCAGGCAGTTCCATGGTGGGAGCCAGCGCCAGAGGCACAGACAGCTGGGCGCTGCAGCCGCTGCTGCAACTCTCCTCACCAAGCCCCTGGGTAGGAGGCTTTGGAGACAGCTCCGCCCCCATCCCCCCAGCGCTCCCTCGGCTGGTGCTGGCGTAGACTGGGGGCTGCCAGAGAGGACTTGAACGTGGGCCTGGGGACTGGGGCCATCCTCAGCATGACTGGGTCTCTGGGTCTGACCCCATCCTGCAAGGCAAAGGTGGCCCCTTGGCACCGGGGGCCTTGACTGTAGGGCTGAGACCACCCTGACACACACTTTCTGCCTCTTCTTTCCCAAGCCCTATCCTCAAGGGGCACGAGACCCCCTTCAGCACCTGGAAACGACTCCACATTTTCCCACATGTAATGTCTGCAGTGGCAGCTGTGGGGGCAGCCGCCTCCGAAGCCCAGCAGGCAGTGAGCAGGCTCCAGGCACGGGCGCTCAGCCCCTGCGGAGCTCGGCAGCAGAGAGGGCACTGCCGTTCCTGGAGCTCTCAGGGAGGACACAGACACACTGTGAGAAGTGTGAGAAGCTGACTCTGCCAGCACCATTGCTCCTGCCCCGCCGACTGCAGCGCCGCTGACTCCCCTGCTACGTGTAAAGCCTGCCCAAGGTAGTAAGCTGCAGGAAGAGGAGAGTAAGGTCATTAGGGGACAGGAACATGTGACGCGCAAGGAGACACGGGGAGAACTGGCTTTGTCCAGTTACATGGGAATGAGCACAGCTGACAGTGTCAGGGCTATCCGGGACCGTCGGATGTCTGGGCAGCCTCCACTCAGCGGACAGCATTCCCGCACTCTGCCTGGGTGGCAAGGGACAAGCCAAGCCACTCTCAGGTGGGTCTCATCCGCGTATGGCACCCCCCCCCCCCCGAGCTTGGCCTTCCCCACCATCAGAGCAGTCCTCTGCACAGGTGCCTTTAGCACTCTGTGTTAAAGCTGCTGAAGCAGCGGAGCACCAAGGACTGAGACTCAGTACAGAGGACTGAGACTCAGAGGACTGAGCCAGTCCTAAGCAGAGGCCTAGCGTTAGGACGCTTTGGTCGCTGCTTCTGATGGGTCTGGATAAGGAGGCAAATCCCACCTGCTCCTAGAGAGCTTGAGGACAAAGGGGCCGAGGCAGGAGTAGAACCTTTTGTCACTGCTGGTGGTTGAAGGGATGCCCAAACAGGGAGGATAGTGCTAGCGCAACAATAATTAACCTGCCAACTGGCAGAGGGGTGATGCAGGCTGATCTGAGAAGTGCTGTGGTCGTGCTGTGGTCACTGGAAAAACCAGGGAAGAGGTGACCTGCTGCGTAACACAAAGGCCCAAAGCCACGTGTGTGTGGCAGTGATGCACTGGAAGCGCCTCTTCCCTCCACCCCACGTGCATGTGGCAGGTACACGCTGGGAGATCCCTCCCACTCCCTGTTTGTGGCAGTTCTGTGCTGGGGGCGTCTCTTCCTCCTCCGCCCACCCCATCTGTGGGGCAGGGGCACATTGGGAGCTGCCTTCCACACCCCCCATCCTGTGTGTGGAAGGCACACGCTGTGACCTTCCCCCCACCACACACCTGGCACATGCGCATTGGCCCCTCCCTCGGCCCACGCCCATGCTTTGCACAGCGTCTACCCATGCACGTGTGTGACATGTCTTGCGCAGTCTTTCCTCCTGGCGGGGGTGTCACCAAGGGGGTGCCCCCTCCGAGGGCTGTGCGTTAAGGGGACTTGTATCGCCAGCGCCGGGAGCACAAATGCCTCTGGCAGATCCAGCCCTCTGTTGGTGTCCCAGCCTTCCCTGCCACAAACCGCCCCAGAACCCTGGGCCAGACCCCCCACCCAGCAGAGGCTGGTCACCTTCCTCTAGGTCCAAGCAAAGAGGAAGGAGCAAGGACGCCTGAGCCTGGGCTTTCCCTCTTCCGCTTCCTCCTACTAGTTGATTCATTTGCTGGGGTAGCGCAGGCTTTCTGGTTGTACACGGTGCTCTGTAGCACGCGAGTCAGTTAAGAACTGATGCTCAGGAAATGTGGTGGGAGCAGTATAGGTGGGTAGTTCCAGAATCGTGACCGACCTACTGATTTGGCCTGCTGACCTGCCTGTTCACATGACTGGGTGCGGATTGCGGCTTATTTGTACGACGCAGCCTTGACAGGTCATTCTCCTGAAATGCTGCAAATGTTGGAACTCACTGCTTGCCCTGCCGAAGGATGGATTCTTCTTTCCTTGCTTGCTTGTTTTGCATGCAGACACCAGTTGAGGTGGAGCAGTTACTGAACAGTGGTCGCAGCTATGAAGCTGGCATACTGTGACAATTCACACACCCTTTAGTTCCAAACAGGTCACACACACTTTAGGGAAACTTATGTGGCCTACCGGTGGCGCGGCAGCTGGTGGTGTACTTTATGATTAACCAAACTTGTTGGGCTTCTCTGGGGTACCTGGCGTCTAAATAGTCTTTCTATTGGGATGCCCCCAATTTTTGTATCAGCAGTAAGTGCATCACCAAGAAAAAGCATGCCTTTGGAGTAGCGTGCACGATGGCTGGTGGATTTCTTTTTTTTTTTTTTGGTAAAGGGAGAAAAGCAGGGTTGGCCCCGCTTTCTGAAGAGGTTTCTCGTTTCACCCTGTCAGGGAGCCTTCCTCTAGCCCCTGCCTGCAAGCGACTCCTTGCTCGAAAGAGGATAACGCCTCAGAAGTTAGTGGATAGAGCTAAGGTTGTTAAGGACGTTACTGAGGAAGAGCGCCTATAGAGAAGAGTCTCCTGTGAGGTGAGAGCCTTGGGCAATACTGTGCTTGTACTTGGGCAGAGATGTTTCCCTCGGGCACAGGGTCTCTCTCTGAGCTCTGGCAGCTTATTGCCGCTTGTCACAATGACCCGTGTGTGCTTGCTGCACGGCAGGCAAGCGCGGAGCAGGTTTCCGTGAGACTCTCCGGTCTGCTCCATCTTCATCTTCTCCTTCTTTCCAAGCCTGAGCTTGAGATGGCAGTTGCCCTTCACAAGTATGAAGAAAAATGAAAAGAGGGCGGGGGAAGGTGTGAAGTTTCTCAGAGAGCATTTCTTGAGAGAAGAAGGATCTGAGGGCAGGACTAAAGCTAGGTTCTCTACGTACTTTGAAACCGGTTTCCTTGATTCCCAAGTAGATGTTCCTCCACGCCTCTCGTCTGAGCAGATCACACGGCTGCGTTTGCATCGTGCGTGAGGGGCAGATGTAGAATAATAAGCCTTTGCACAGTGATTAAATCTGAGCAGCACCGTCCCTTTTCAAAAGAGATTTTAGGTCTGTGTGTATTTTGTTTTTCTTTCTGTTTAGACAAAAGATGCAGGATAATATGCACAATTTTATTTCACAGTTTGCTCCTACTGCAGCACAGATGACCCCAAACGCCTCTGAAGCTTTCGGGCCTGCAAGCGTACTTCTGAAGTGGTGATGGAAACGATCTCAAGCAAAGAGCTTGTTTGTAGGCACCAGAGCGGGGGGGGGCGCGGGGGTGTGGGGTTGGGTCGGAGGGGGTGGTTCTAACTGCTGCATGAGCTCTCTCACGGCACGTAAGGAGGTAATATCAAAATATCCCAACATGCTCCTGACGATTTCCGCTGGATTATGTGAAGCATAACTGTGTCAGACTCGCGATTTTTTAGGTGTACTTGTCAGCCTTTTTGTGCTGAGCTTGGGTTCTGCAAGTGCTGTGCCTATGAGACGTCTGTTGCCATTAGAAATGACAGCCTTAGCAAACGTGGGTATACAGTATGTGGCTGATGGTGCAGACCTCGTGAGCCACGAGCATGCAGAACACACAGAAGGCTGTCACTCTGTGATCGCCTGTTAAGCCTGGTCTCTGTGTAGGAGTTGTGTTATCTTGCTCGAGAGTATGCAGGGAGGAAGCATCATGCTTGCAGTTGACCTGGCTCTGCCATCCAAACCCCTGAGTGCTGATGCAGAAAGTGCTTTTGGTGGCTGCTTTCAAGGGACTGATTTGGGGCGTGCAAGTGAAACGACTCTTTCTGGATGCAGGCTGCGTGGTTATGGGGGAAAACAGTCCAGCACATGCAGTCCTCAGAATGTGAGAAGTGCTTATCGAGCGGTGTGGTCCGAGCACTTCTGTCCCACAGGTTGTCAGGTTAGCCATCTTTAGGTACCCCTGCTATAGCCCGAATCCCCTTATGAAACAGCATGTGGTATTGGGCTCTCGGAAGACGGTTTGATGACTAGCAAGGGCAGAGAAACCCTATTTGCTCGCCAGACTAAACCATTTTAACGCCAGACCGGTAGGGACAGGGGAGCGTTTCCGTCGAAGCAGCATGTTTCCATTGGACATGGAATGGGGAGCAGATGTACCCCGGGTAGAAAGTAGCTTGTGATTTCTGTATTTGTTGGGTGGTATGGTATGTGTGGTGCAGCTGGGCACGCTGCAAACACAGGTAGAGAAGATCCCTGAAAGAGAAAAACCAAGAGGCGCCAAACAAGCAGTCAGGGCAATGACTGTGGCTGGCTACCACAGAAATGCCACCGTTTGGCTGAGAAATGCTTTCCTTGACAAGCCTTTATCTTCCTTCTGTTCTTAGCCTGAGTGGGTTTAACCTCCCCCCCTTCTCCCTCCCCCCGGACTCTTTTGTCTCCCTTGAGTCGGGTCGGGCGCCATCAGCATTTCTTCTCCCTCGGCCTTGCCTGTTTCATCAGCAGTCCCTCCGGATGCAGTGCAGCTTGGGTTTGCGAGGACTGGGAGGGGCTGCTAGTCTTTGTAGGCTCAAAGGGTATTGTCAGGTATTTACTGAGGAAGCGCCATAAGTCGTATCCCCTTTCCTGTCTGCCCCTCTTTTGGGTGAATTTTGGTGGCTTTTCATATGCAGTTTGTCTGAGTCTTGCTTGTTGTTCCTGGTATGGAAAGAGGAATTTGCATGGGAGCGCGTGTACGGTGCGGACTGTGCATTTGAAAACAATTTCTCCTGCAGGGAACACTGATATGGCAGGGATGCTGCCCGAAGGAAGTTACTGAGCAGGCTTGTGCAGAAGTTCCATTCAGCGATATAAATGCAGGAGACGCCGCTAGTCATTGGGGCAGGGGAGCGAAGAGGAAGAACACACACGAGGGGAACGACTTTGCCTGGAGAGTTCTCTGAGGAGGAAAATGGAACATGAGACCTAACCATGAGTACCTAGTTGCATCCGTTCAGCTCTCCCTTATCCGTCAGCGGATCGTGTAGCTTGCTAGGAAGCCATCCGTGAGGGCAGGCATCAGATCCGCCTCTGTGCAAGCCTGCCTGGGTCTTGCACGCTTATTAGCTCCTGCGCAACACCTCTGAAGCAAACGGCTCAGGATCCAGGCTAGCTCTGTGCATTCTCAATCAAGGCGCACTGGTGAGCACGGTGCAGGGATGCCTAAGTGGCTCCTGAAGCGTTGGTATTAACCTTGGTTTGTTTTTTTTTTTCCAGTTATTCAGAGTATCCCTAAAATGACTGCTTCCTTTTTTCTTTTTCCAAGAGACCCCAGGCCCATGCGTTGTATGGAAAAATACACCAGCGGATTAAATCAAGGATGAATGGGCAGCCTAAAACCAGCACATCTAACGTTAGAACTTTGCTTTCCCAGGCCGGAGGATGCGATATGCCAAAAATCCCTTTTTGCCTTACTTATACACGTGTTGCACCTGAATAAGCTTCCTCAGTGATAGTTCCTTCATGCACGGTAATGCTGGTCGTGGAAATCTCCCTGCGGAATGCGTCCCTGACACAGGGGACAGGAAGCAGGATTTCTCATCAACCACTTGGAAGCCCAATTGCATTGCGCGGTGAGGAAGGACGTCGTTCAGCTTGTTCTCCGTACAGGTGGTGTCATTTCCAAGCTGTTTGGGAAGCCACGTGCAAGTGCTCTTGTGTCTGTCTCAGCACAAGACCCGAGCCAGTCAGCAGCAGCAGCAGCAGCGTTTACCATTGCCGTCACCTGGCTTAAAGCAGATTGATTCAGGTGCCAGGGAGCCATGTGTCCCAAGAGGATGGGATTGCTCTAGTTTCTGCCTCTTTCTTTAAGTTGAGAATTTCTTGCCCTTTCACCAAACAAAACTCTAATTGCAAAATATGCCGGGCAGGGCCCTCAGCTACCGAATGGCCCGTTTTCTCCTTCCTCCCTCAGGAAAGTTTAGCACTGCCGAGGACCTGGAATGCTTCTAGGTTTTACTGGAGCTGTGGGATAGGAAATTGTAAAGAAAGAGGGTAAGGGCAGTTGCCTGGGATGCAGCAGTCCTGAGTTCAGACGCTTGCCTACAGCAGATTTCCTGGCCAGCCTGACAAAGTTCCCTCAGGCAGATCTAAAGAGACCTTGAAGCACCTAATTCTCTTGGATTTCAGAGGCACCTGACAGTCACCTCCTTCCCTGTGAGGCTCTGGAGCTGCTTTCCTGGCTCCCCATCAGATTGGATTTCATAGCCCTCCCGAGTCTGCTGGAGGTCACGCGCATGGTTGCATGGTTACATGGTTACAGTCAGGTGCCCTGGAGGAGTGGCAAGGACCAAGAGAGTCCCCAGAGAGATCAAGGTCAGCTAGTACTTCTTTTCCGGCACGCGGAATGAGCACGCGGCTTTTGTCCAAGCTATTCATGCATAGTCTGGGGGCTCCGCTTAGGCTTACACCGATTTCCCAAAGAGTGGCTGCCAGTTTAGAAAGTAAATCAGTTTTCCATAAAAAGTGGGAAGCTTGATTTAGGGCTTCTCTGTGTTAATGGCAGCTGGCTTTTCCAGTGCTGAGACCTTTTCCATGCTGCAAGCAGAAAGTACCTGTCCAGCTCCAGCACCGGTTTGATTTCTAGGAAGGGTACGTGAACGTGACCGGGATTGCTAAATTGAGCGTGGAAGCTGCTGCTTATGCCTGAGCTGTCGGTGATTGTAACGGACTTCAGTTCTTCGCCGTGTCAGCTAACTCGTTAAAGCTTTCCTTCCAGACAGTCCCGTCTCTGGATGACTCTGACGAAGAAACTGGGCTGAGATCCAGGAGCAATCCACGTGCTCCGGAGATCCAGGTCCCTGGTTGGGCCAGGGTTGTGCTGTGACTTAAGACAGACAGTTCAAATGACTGCTGTCAAGGGGACTGGTCTCTTAAGTACCAACCAACAGTGCGGTCCTCTAATGTCCCCATCAGGACTCAAAGGGCAGACTAACCCCCAGCTGGGAAACTCGGCTTCTCCAGGCTGTCGTCATTCAGATGCAGCCCGCAAAACTTGTGGCACGTTCAAATAACTGAACGCGTCTGAAAACCAGCTCTTTCCCTCTTCATAGCTCCCCGTCCTCCTCCCTGCCACGGGGTACCGTCTTGGGCAAAGTTGTCAGAATGGCTTTTGTTTGCAAGCAGGTAGATACCAGGTTAAACTTGGGTGTTTGCCTTTGTCCTCCTTTTTGCTTACAACTCGCCTTGCTTGTGCCTGCGCCAAGGGGTCTGCAAAGTTTATGTCTGGATTTCTTTTGCGTATCCTCTATTGCTTAAGTCTCAGGGCCAAGCAACCTTGCAGAAGCTGGACACCTGTGGATGGCCGCTTAAAAAGGAACAGTGGTTTTGTGCTTCAAGCCCGAACGCGCCCGCCCCCCGCCCCCCCCTCTTCCCCCCACGTTATTTTCCTGCATGTAGATGTGGGGCAGCCACACAGGACGGAACCTGGTGAGCCAGAAAACAGGAGGAAAGCTTTGTTCTTCTTGACACACTGCTCCCTGCCCTGACTCTTCCATTGCAGAGGTGTCCAAGAGGGAAACTGTCCTTCCTGCAGGGTTGCTCACTACAGCAGGGGCTAGAGACCTGGTGCTTTTTGAAGGCTCATGTGTGACTGAGAAGTACCCAGAGAGGGCTGTAAGTCAAAGCTTTTGACGGTCCCTGTGGTGAAAGGGAGTAACTGTTCCTCAGGGTGACAGAGGAAACCTCTCGGCTCCTTCGCCAGGCTGTGCTATTTCCATGCCTGTGGCCTAATGAAACACCAACCAGCATCAGCCCTTCCTTCCCAAGAGGCTGCATGAGCAGAGCTGACAACGCAGGCCAATTTACTTATTCCCTCCACCGGGGGGAGTGGGGAGAGGAGGAGGAAAGCAGCTCCCCAAAATAGCCAGTGCCACCTCCCTGTCCGCTGTAGGGCGTGACCTGGCAGGGTCTCCCCGAGGCCGGTCAGGGCCCTGCAGCCCCTCTGTGTGTGGCAAGGTCTGAGGTCACAGTGGGGCCACTCGCGCATCACAGGGAGCCACAGCTCCCCTCTCCCCACGGTGCCCCTGGCCTCTGCCCACACTTCACTGCGAGGCCTGCAGGATCCCGGTCGCTAGCTGCTGCTCTCTGTCCTGCTTTTCTCCTCCTCAGGAGCTGCTTTGCCGAGGGACGGAGAAGGCAAAGGGAGGCAGTGGGCTAGCGGTGGAGGGCCATTGGGTGAAGCGTAGGAGGGGAGAAAGAGGAGGAGACTGGAGAGGAGGAAGCTCCTTTCCCCCCCCTCCTTCTGCTGGTGTTAACCTAGAGAGAGGGTGCGAAAAGGTGGAAGGCATGGAGCCTGACCTGTTTCCAACGCTCCGCAACCTCACCACCGATGGTAAGGCCTTCAGGAGTGCCTAAGAGCAGCTGTGGAGATCCTGGAGCCTGTGGGGGAGGTCTGGGCAGGACTGGGAGGTGCAAAGAGAGTCCTTCACTGGCTTGGGGGTCAATTTGGCAGCCAGGATTCCTGGGTTCTGTTCCAAAATCTGCCCCTGCCTTCCAGTGACACCACCAGGCAGAAGCTACCGGCACCGTGGGAGGGCTGATGCTTGCCTCCGAGCAGGGGCTGGCCACCCTGAGCTCCCCGCTGGGAGAAAGGGTTGGCGCTGCCCTGGTGGAAGTGCCACCAGGGGGGTCTGTGCATGCAGGGGTCAAATGCGGGTGGAACTGGCCCCTGCAGGAGACAAACCTGGGCATTCCCTGAGCCTCTGAGACTCAGGTGCACTCAGTGGGCACAAGTCTGTGAAGTGACACGCTGTACGTTTGACTGAGCGCTCTCAAGAGCACTCTGAGCTCTCTTTTTCTGCTTGGGACCTCTCCTGCTACGGTCAGAATGAGGCTGGTAGTCCAACGTCAGTCAAAATCTTGGCTCTGCAGCCCCTCCCTGGGGTGCTTTTTATTTGAGAGGGCGCGGGAGGAGGCAAGGCTGTCTGATTGCGCTTGCATCCGTTGTCTCCCCGGTTAGGAGTGAGCAGAATCGTTGCGAGCTTGCTGACTTACAGCACGTACGTCTCTTGCTTGCTTTCCAGGCATCGTTGCTATCTGGGGGGCTGTGTCGGATTACATTTTCCGAGAACTTATTCTGAGCAAGGTATCCTCTTTCTCCCCTCAAATTCTGGTGATGTGTGTAGCCCTGACACCCCTGTGCCACCAAGTGCCATAATACTCCCCCTCCTTTTCAGGCAGAAAAGACAGGCCAGCAGTGCGCTTGACTGCGCTTGACCAGTGTGGCACAGAGCAGCTTCTCTGTCAGTTGAGAGAAAGAAAAAAGGCCAGCTCCAGCAGAAGGGAGTGCTGGACACTTTCTGGGGCTTCTCTAGGCCCCACTGCCAGGGTGGAAGGACCAAGCCCAGACAGCCTTGGGCACTTTTGGGGGTCTGTCCCAGTTGTTGGACGCCCCCTGGATCTGAGCTAGCAAAGGGAAGTTGCTCTGCTTCTGCTTCACCCGCTGTCTGTTAGAGCCGGGGGGAGGCAGGAGAGGACAAGACTCCACATCTTCTCCAAAGCTCTCCCAAGTGAGGGAGCCCCTTTGTACCTCTGGAGCGGGGGCAAGGCACCAAGCACCACGGCCACGCTCTGACAAGCCATCCGTCAGCTTGCCTGCCTAAACAAATACGTTTTCTTCCTGCCCTTCTCTTCTGTCCGCAGGCTGTCAGAATGGAAATAGGGACGTTCTACTTTCTTGACCAAGACGTCTGTACGAAAAAACGTGCCCCTTTGACTGTTCGGAGGCCTATGTTTCATCTCTCTGAGTTTTTTGCACAGTCATTAGGGCTCAGACCTGCCAGCAAAGACATTTCTGGTAAGCAGACCGATTAAACCCTTTGCCTTGCCTTGCAGCGTTATGTGGAGCATACGCTCCCTGTGGTCTAGCCGTGGCTGATGGATTTACAGAGGTCCTTCAGGAGGTCCTGAGGACAACTTCAGCTTTTGAAAAACAAAGAGCCACCAAGTAGCACAAAGTTAGGCTATCTGCTTTGGAACTGCTTTTACAAGTGGCTGTGAATTTAGAGAAAGCTAGTGCTCTCTAAGGCCGTCCACCTCGTACAGGGAACTGGCCCCGTTCTCCCTGACTTGTCCTGCAACCCTCTTCTGTTGTTTTCTAGGTTTCTCGCAAACTGTTCCTCTCAACTCTGCTCTGATAACCTTGGGCACCTGCTACCCTCAGCACATAGTGGAAGCTTGCATCCACGAGACCCTGCTTTTTTTCTCTCGGGTCATAGCAAACGGCAAGGATGCTGACTTTGTTTTCAAAAATATTGGCGTTCTGGTTATCAGAGAAAAGAAAGTGAAAATGAGGTTTTACAAGGACTTTCTTCAGACCGTGGATAGGACTGGATACCTGCTGGAATCTCTTCTCTCTGTAAGCTGGTCGTTTTTGCGGGGCTCCTTGCAGTTATTTTCAAATCCTGTCAAAGCGCCATTGGTCTGATTGCCATTGGCCCGCCAGGACCCAGCTGACCACACGGGCTCAGCATGTTCTGCAATACTGCAAGCTCTCTGTAGATTTACTCTCCAGTGTTCGGTGGTCTTTGCGACACGGAAGAGGTGTCTTGGGTCAGACCAAAGATCTGAGTAGCCCTCTCTCCCGTGGTGTTTCCCATTCTCTTCCCCACACGCACCTTGCAGAAAGCCATGGCGTAGAGACCCTTTGTGTTGCTAATACGCGGGGATCTGTCTCTGTCACTGTTGCAGACTCCGTGGACAACGGATTCAGTCATACAAAGCAGCGAGGCCACTGTATTTCAGATGCGTTCTGTTGGTGTCTTCACGTTTCCAAAGTGAGTATGTTTCCTTCTGTAGCCCTTGGCAGACTAAGCTGGCAGCTTCTTGGCTCCTGAATGGCAGCAGCGCATTTCCAAGGCTTGTCTACTTGTGAAGTTATTCAAAACTAACTCTTTCTGCGGTACGGTTCCCAGGTAACTCCATGCCTGTGACAGAGAGAGGAGCTAAGGCAACCTTCCCTCCCCCCCCCCCCCAGTTTCACCCGATTGCCCTCTTAGAAGGTGGCTCAAAGGGCAGATCCATACAAGTCATCTGCTTGTGACATGCCCACATCTTTTTGTGAGACTCTAGCAAATAAACGTTATCATAATGCCGCCTTCTTGGGTCAGAGGTGTACAGGAGGAGGAGAGATTTCTCAGCACAACGTCCAGGGGGGTCTGTGCGGAGATGCCTGCAAACTGGATCCAGTGCTGCTAAGAAGTTCCATTAATGACCTAGGCGACTGACATTACTCTACCCAAAGGCAATGCCATGACGCTACTCTGGGAGGGTCCGAAAGTGGGCTCAAGGGCAAGATTAGAATTCAATTGCATCGTGGCAAATGGGAGAAAAAGAGCACGTTCTCCGCAAACTTGATGAACAACAGGCAAGCGCTGGGCTAGAACTGCAAGAAAGCGCACCGGTGTTAGAATACGCTTTCTCACAGTAAGGCCATCAAAGCACCTGAGCAGCCTAACAAAGATGCTTCTGCCTCTCCAGGCACTGGAGTTCTTTACAGTGCAGCTCAGGTTCTGAATATAGCCCCCCAACACACAGAACATTGCATATTCTGCTTTGGAAAACTATGGGCTTCCCAAAAGCCCTGAAGTACCCACGCAACCAGATTGCTAGAGCAAGCTACCAAGGGAACTGGAGCCCTGTGTTCAAACGGAGGTTGTCCGCTTGTTTCCAGGTTCGAGCTCGAGCTACCACCAAGGAGAAGAGGCACAAAATTGGCCCCTGTGTCCATAAAGCCCGGAGCAGAACGGGCTGCGGAAGAAGACACTGATGGTCACGACAGCAAACAAGGTAACGCAAGAGCAGACACATGAGCGGGCTTTGTACACTTTCGTCTTGTCCTTCCTGCTGCGGGTTTTGAGACACCTTGCAAATGCAGTGCACGGGCTAGGACAACGCACCTGTGGCGAGACTGCCTCCCCATCACGACAAAGCTCAAGAAACACAGTACACATCAAGCTCTGAGGACAGCCCAGCACTCCAAACTGCAGTTGGCAGGGCTGCCCTCTCCTCCCTCACAGACATTGCAAACTGCCCTTTGGTTTGCAATAGAGAAGAGTAAAACTGTAGGCAGGTCCCATCAGCCTTCCGGGGGACAAATTCTACCTTGAGCGGTAAGGTATGCAAGGGGTCATCGACCCGCCGTCACGAACACTGGTTGCCTTCACTTCCTGAGAAGAGGGGTCTAGGACTGAATATGCTGCTAGCAAGTTTGTGTATATGAGAGTGATGCAGACAAGCCAATGCTGCTCCCCTCGTGTGAAGTTATTCCCCTAAAAGAGAATACGTCAGCTCCTGAAAATGCCCATGCTCCAAACCCTTTGAAGAACAGGAACTAGAGAAAGCAGACAAAGGGCAGCGCCCCAGGGAATAATGCTGCGCTGTGGACATTAAGAGGAAACGAGGCAGTTGCACCAGCAACGTGCGAAAGAGACCAAAGACCTCTTCAGAGGCACGCCTCGGAGGGAATGCAGATTGCTGCCACAGTTTTCCAAGAGGCGGGAGCAGATGTGACCGGTGTTCTAGTTCAAACGGACCCTGAGCGCCTGTTCTAATGAGCTCTCTCTGGTCATCCTTTCAGGGAGCCTTCCCGGGAAGCGCCTGCTTTCCCAACACAACGGTTCTTCCAGGAGCCAAGGTGGGCTCACGGTGCCGGCCAAAGGGAGGGAGAAGAGCAAGTCGCCTGCGAGGTGAGAGCCCTGGGCAGGCGGATTGGACTAATAGTGTGCTGTGGGACTTGTGGGAGGGAGATGTGTCGCTGGGACACAAAGTCCTTCCGAACTCGGAAGGGTTGTTACCACCTGGCCCCGTGCCCTGTGCTTTCTTGCTGCACGGCAAGTGTGTAGCCAGGTTTTTGTGAGACTCGTCTGTCAGGCTCATTTTCCTCTTCTTCTTGTTTCCAGGTCCGAATTCAAGCTCCTTCCAAGACCTCCACCTTCTAGAGTGGCCCGCGCACCTGTTATCACCAGCGCAAAGAAAAGCGCAGAAGAAGAAGTGGCTGGAGATGGCAGTACAAAGAAAGGTAACGTAAGACACAGCAGGACCTTTCCTAGAGGATTGTAGCTTTCGCTTTGTGCTTCTCGCTAGGGAATTCTAGCCAGGAGGCAAAGGCGCTGCATGGACTAGTACAGCTGATGAGCTCTCCCCTATCACCCTTTCAGGGAGCCTTCCCGGGAAGCGCCTCTTTCCCCAAAGCAGCCTTTCCTCCAGGAGCCAAGGTGGGCTCACGGTGCCGGCCGAAGGGAGGGAGAAGAGCAAGTCGCCTGCGAGGTGAGAGCCCTGGGCAGGCGGACTGGACTAATAGTGTGCTGTGGGACTTGTGGGAGGGAGATGTGTCGCTGGGACACAAAGTCCTTCCGAACTCGGAAGGGTTGTTACCACCTGGCCCCGTGCCCTGTGCTTTCTTGCTGCACGGCAAGTGTGTAGCCAGGTTTTTGTGAGACTCGTCTGTCAGGCTCATTTTCCTCTTCTTCTTGTTTCCAGGTCCGAATTCAAGCTCCTTCCAAGACCTCCACCTTCTAGAGTGGCCCGCGCACCTGTTATCACCAGCGCAAAGAAAAGCGCAGAAGAAGAAGTGGCTGGAGATGGCAGTACAAAGAAAGGTAACGTAAGACACAGCAGGACCTTTCCTAGAGGTTTGTAGCTTTCGCTTTGTGCTTCTCGCTAGGGAATTCTAGCCAGGAGGCAAAGGCGCTGCATGGACTAGTACAGCTGATGAGCTCTCCCCTATCACCCTTTCAGGGAGCCTTCCCGGGAAGCGCCTCTTTCCCCAAAGCAGCCTTTCCTCCAGGAGCCAAAGTGGGCTCACGGTGCCGGCCAAAGGGAGGGAGAAGAGCAAGTTGCCTGCGAGGTGAGAGCCCTGGGCAGGCGGACTGGACTAATAGTGTGCTGTGGGATTTGTGGGAGGGAGATGTGTCGCTGGGACACAAAGTCCTTCCGAACTCGGAAGGGTTGTTACCACCTGGCCCCGTGCCCTGTGCTTTCTTGCTGCACGGCAAGCGTTTAGCAGCATTTGGTGAGACTCTCCTGCCATGTTCATCTTCTTGTTTCCAGGCCAAGCCTTCGGATGGCACCTACAAGGCAAACTTTGAAAACCTCCACTCTTCTCACAAAGTCCTCCCATAAGAGGAAGTCAGCAGAAGGGGAGAGTACGGCCACAAAGATTAGCAGGAGGAAGCGCCTGACTTACTGGGAGACACTAAAGGAATTAGGTTTGTTCCATTTTGAGCAGGGAAGGATAAAGGGAGAGTGGACTTACTGCCAGTCTAGTGGCTGATTATAGAGAAGACAGAGATTTCTCAGGGGTACGCGGGGAGGGGTCGAGAGGCAACAGACAGAGGCTGCAGGAGGAGCAACATACAAAGAAAAAAAAAGTCACAGGAAGGTCATTCAAACATTAGAAGATGCTGCCAGGAGAGGCAGTGGCTGGACGTGACTCTGAGGATGCTGATCTAAGTTAGCCCTGCTTTCTGAAGAGGTTTCTCGTTTCACCCTATCAGGGAGCCTTCCTCTAACCCCTGCCTGCAAGCGACTCCTTGCTCGAAAGAGGATAACGCCTCAGGAGTTAGCGGATAGAGCTAAGGTTGTTAAGGAAGAACTGAGGAAGAACGCCTATAGAGAAGAGTCTCCTGTGAGGTGAGAGCCTTGGGCAATACTGTGCTTGTACTTGGGCAGAGATGTTTCCCTCGGGCACAGGGTCTCTCTCTGAGCTCTGGCAGCTTATTGCCGCTTGTCACAATGACCCGTGTGTGCTTGCTGCACGGCAGGCAAGCGCGGAGCAGGTTTCTGTGAGACTCTCCGGTCTGCTCCATCTTCATCTTCTCCTTCTTTCCAGGTCTGAGCTTGAGATGGCACCTCAAAGAGCGGGCTCCAAACCTACCATCCTCCGTGCTACACCCGCCCAAGGTAGTAAGCCACAGCAAGAAGAGCGCACGGCCACTAAGGTCACGAGGGGACAGGCACACATGACGGTCAAGGAGATGCTGGGAGACCTGAGTTTGTTCATTCTTAAGAAGAGGGGGCCTTGGGCGGTGGGGGGAGCACCGTACTGCTGTCTTCAGCTACCCAGTGGGCGGTTTCTCGTGATTCATCCTTTCAGGGAGTCCCGCTAAGTGCCTCCTTGCTCTAAAGAGGCTTCATCTTCAAGAGCGGTCACAAATTCACGTGCTGCCCACCCTCAAGGAAGAAGCAAGGGAGAGGGCCAACAGAGCAGTGCCTTCTGTCAGGTGAGACTCTTGGAGAAGCCCCGTGTTTCTGTACTTGTGTGAGGGAGATGTTTCCCCAGCACACAGAGTCTGTACTAACTCTGGAAGGTCATTAGCACCTGTCCCAAGTGGTGGGCAGAGCTGCCTTTTCTTGTTGGGTGGGAAGTGGGTCACAGGTTTTTATGAGACTCCCACGTGAGCTTCTGTTTCACAGAGCTCTTTGCGAACTAAGTGCAAGTAACCACTCTAGAGGCTTGGGACCTTTTCTGCGTTCCTTTTGCGCTGAAAGGAACTTGATCCTTTTGAGTCACGAGAGCCGTCTTCAGGATCTAGAAGCGTCTCATGACAAGGGGAGAAGTCAAAATGCTCTCTTGATCGCTTCTCAACAGGGCAAATGTCTGAGCAATGACACTGCTCCTGTTCTTGTTCTCTTTTTCTTGAAGAGACGGCCCAGGCCTGACCTTCCTGCACTATACTAGGGGAGCGTTGGGGCACATCTGAGTGTTGAGCACAAGATGGACAGCAAAGTCATCCCAGACTCACATGAACTTGTCTCCTTGTGCACTTTCAGATTACCACCATGTCCCAGCAGCTCCCGAGGGCAGGAAACCCCTGAAGCCCTACACCAGGCAGCACACCCGGTTTGTGAAGAATGTCCACGAGCAGGACAGGTATGTTGTATGGGCTGCTTGGTACGATCCTTGGGTCAGATTGGAGACAGCTCTAGGAACAAGCTTGAACGGATACTGAGGAGTGACCCCTTCCTACGTGCTCGTTGTAACACGCGGTGACTTCTTTTGGCTCTTACTTTCAAAGATGCCAGTTGCTAGAGTCTCGGAAAACACTTTAGAAACCTTTCTGTGGGCATTATTTATCCTAGAAATGTTAATTGTGAGGCTTTTGTGGGATAGAAAACGTGCAGTTTCCTCGTAGATCACTGATCGTTTAGATCATTGGTCAAAGTAGAAGGGTGTCTCAGTTGGGCCTTGAGAGCAAAACACTGCTGATGGAAAGGCTCAAAGAGAAGGGGCAGAGGAGAGCATGGGCACTAGCTACCCCTCGAAAAAGAAAAAGAAAAAGAAAAAGAAAAAGAAAAAGAAAAAGAAAAAGAAAAAGAAAAAGAAAAAGAAAAAGAAAAAGAAAAAGAAAAGAAGAAAGAGAAAAATTGAGACTAATACTGCATGCTATTGCCTTTCTGTGGCCCTCCAGGAAACGTGCTTCCGCTGCCTGCAGGAGGAGCAAAGAATCTTCTGGGCTTCTGTGGCTGCAGATATACAAAGGAAAGAAAAGGAAGAAAGAAAGAGATGGCAAAAAAGGCGGAAAGCAATCTAAAATCTAAAATGGAAGCAGCATTCAAAGAAAGAGCATGTTATCCTTTGCCCTTTCCCGTTCAAGTGTTTCCTTGCCCGAGAGAGATGAGTGGGACAGCTTTCCAGCAGAAGGGCATTGGTGTTACCTGCTGCTGACTGGAATGCCCAGCCAGTGGCAAGGAGTTCTGAGGTCACCGGGATACCTGGGACCTCTGGGACAGAACCTGGGCTAAGGGCGGATGTCCTGGCCCTAGGGGCCTTTAGCGTGCTCCCAGGGTAAAGGGAAAGGTTTCTCTTGGAGCTATGTCAAGGGCCCTCCTAAACATCTGCAAGTATAAATATATGCTTTTATCCCGCTGTATGGATGTATGCATTTACACATGTAGAACTAAGCGAGACAGAGACATCTCATTTTATTACCTTTTTCTCTCTCTCTCTCCCTTTTATATATATATATATATATATAAATGGAGAACACATCTATAAAAGCATATATTTATCTACATTTTATATGTATATACAGATATACCCCCACTTTTATCATCCATTGCCCTCCGAGCAATGCCTACTATGCACTTCGAGGTGTACTCAGTTCCCCACCATTTCCCTCCATCTGTTCCCAATGCTTCAAGTGCTGCTGCTGAAGAATGAAATGCAGAGGTTTCCCTCTGCCACAGACTCACTTCCCTATCCGGCAGTCACAGTGCCACTTCAACAAGAGAGCAGAATCGCAACGGCCAGAGAGAGGAGAAGGCTGAAAACACTTGAGAAGAGGAGTTGAGAAGAGGCCTTTCTACAAAGCTCCGCCTGCCCCTCCGTGCCTCCCCCCCCGCCCCCCCCGCCCCCTTTCCTCATAGCTGCTGGGAGACACAGAAGGCTCAAAGAGGGCTAGCTAAACCGTAACCACTGGGCTTAGAAACACCATCTTACACATTGGCCTTTTCTGTCCAACTGTTTCCCGCCTGCGAGAGGGAAGCTAGTCAGTTTTGCAGCAGGCAGCTAGCTGACCCAGCGATGATCTCCTCCTTCTCTCGCCTGCCCATGGTTGCCCCCTTGAGACCTCGCCTGCTGAGGGCTGCGCACTGCTCCTGGGGGGCAAATGCGGCACATACAAATGGCAGCCCCACCATCTCTCTGCTGCACCTGGCCAGGCAGTTCCATGGTGGGAGCCAGCGCCAGAGGCACAGACAGCTGGGCGCTGCAGCCGCTGCTGCAACTCTCCTCACCAAGCCCCTGGGTAGGAGGCTTTGGAGACAGCTCCGCCCCCATCCCCCCAGCGCTCCCTCGGCTGGTGCTGGCGTAGACTGGGGGCTGCCAGAGAGGACTTGAACGTGGGCCTGGGGACTGGGGCCATCCTCAGCATGACTGGGTCTCTGGGTCTGACCCCATCCTGCAAGGCAAAGGTGGCCCCTTGGCACCGGGGGCCTTGACTGTAGGGCTGAGACCACCCTGACACACACTTTCTGCCTCTTCTTTCCCAAGCCCTATCCTCAAGGGGCACGAGACCCCCTTCAGCACCTGGAAACGACTCCACATTTTCCCACATGTAATGTCTGCAGTGGCAGCTGTGGGGGCAGCCGCCTCCGAAGCCCAGCAGGCAGTGAGCAGGCTCCAGGCACGGGCGCTCAGCCCCTGCGGAGCTCGGCAGCAGAGAGGGCACTGCCGTTCCTGGAGCTCTCAGGGAGGACACAGACACACTGTGAGAAGTGTGAGAAGCTGACTCTGCCAGCACCATTGCTCCTGCCCCGCCGACTGCAGCGCCGCTGACTCCCCTGCTACGTGTAAAGCCTGCCCAAGGTAGTAAGCTGCAGGAAGAGGAGAGTAAGGTCATTAGGGGACAGGAACATGTGACGCGCAAGGAGACACGGGGAGAACTGGCTTTGTCCAGTTACATGGGAATGAGCACAGCTGACAGTGTCAGGGCTATCCGGGACCGTCGGATGTCTGGGCAGCCTCCACTCAGCGGACAGCATTCCCGCACTCTGCCTGGGTGGCAAGGGACAAGCCAAGCCACTCTCAGGTGGGTCTCATCCGCGTATGGCACCCCCCCCCCCCCCGAGCTCGGCCTTCCCCACCATCAGAGCAGTCCTCTGCACAGGTGCCTTTAGCACTCTGTGTTAAAGCTGCTGAAGCAGCGGAGCACCAAGGACTGAGACTCAGTACAGAGGACTGAGACTCAGAGGACTGAGCCAGTCCTAAGCAGAGGCCTAGCGTTAGGACGCTTTGGTCGCTGCTTCTGATGGGTCTGGATAAGGAGGCAAATCCCACCTGCTCCTAGAGAGCTTGAGGACAAAGGGGCCGAGGCAGGAGTAGAACCTTTTGTCACTGCTGGTGGTTGAAGGGATGCCCAAACAGGGAGGATAGTGCTAGCGCAACAATAATTAACCTGCCAACTGGCAGAGGGGTGATGCAGGCTGATCTGAGAAGTGCTGTGGTCGTGCTGTGGTCACTGGAAAAACCAGGGAAGAGGTGACCTGCTGCGTAACACAAAGGCCCAAAGCCACGTGTGTGTGGCAGTGATGCACTGGAAGCGCCTCTTCCCTCCACCCCACGTGCATGTGGCAGGTACACGCTGGGAGATCCCTCCCACTCCCTGTTTGTGGCAGTTCTGTGCTGGGGGCGTCTCTTCCTCCTCCGCCCACCCCATCTGTGGGGCAGGGGCACATTGGGAGCTGCCTTCCACACCCCCCATCCTGTGTGTGGAAGGCACACGCTGTGACCTTCCCCCCACCACACACCTGGCACATGCGCATTGGCCCCTCCCTCGGCCCACGCCCATGCTTTGCACAGCGTCTACCCATGCACGTGTGTGACATGTCTTGCGCAGTCTTTCCTCCTGGCGGGGGTGTCACCAAGGGGGTGCCCCCTCCGAGGGCTGTGCGTTAAGGGGACTTGTATCGCCAGCGCCGGGAGCACAAATGCCTCTGGCAGATCCAGCCCTCTGTTGGTGTCCCAGCCTTCCCTGCCACAAACCGCCCCAGAACCCTGGGCCAGACCCCCCACCCAGCAGAGGCTGGTCACCTTCCTCTAGGTCCAAGCAAAGAGGAAGGAGCAAGGACGCCTGAGCCTGGGCTTTCCCTCTTCCGCTTCCTCCTACTAGTTGATTCATTTGCTGGGGTAGCGCAGGCTTTCTGGTTGTACACGGTGCTCTGTAGCACGCGAGTCAGTTAAGAACTGATGCTCAGGAAATGTGGTGGGAGCAGTATAGGTGGGTAGTTCCAGAATCGTGACCGACCTACTGATTTGGCCTGCTGACCTGCCTGTTCACATGACTGGGTGCGGATTGCGGCTTATTTGTACGACGCAGCCTTGACAGGTCATTCTCCTGAAATGCTGCAAATGTTGGAACTCACTGCTTGCCCTGCCGAAGGATGGATTCTTCTTTCCTTGCTTGCTTGTTTTGCATGCAGACACCAGTTGAGGTGGAGCAGTTACTGAACAGTGGTCGCAGCTATGAAGCTGGCATACTGTGACAATTCACACACCCTTTAGTTCCAAACAGGTCACACACACTTTAAGGAAACTTATGTGGCCTACCGGTGGCGCGGCAGCTGGTGGTGTACTTTATGATTAACCAAACTTGTTGGGCTTCTCTGGGGTACCTGGCGTCTAAATAGTCTTTCTATTGGGATGCCCCCAATTTTTGTATCAGCAGTAAGTGCATCACCAAGAAAAAGCATGCCTTTGGAGTAGCGTGCACGATGGCTGGTGGATTTCTTTTTTTTTTTTGGTAAAGGGAGAAAAGCAGGGTTGGCCCCGCTTTCTGAAGAGGTTTCTCGTTTCACCCTGTCAGGGAGCCTTCCTCTAGCCCCTGCCTGCAAGCGACTCCTTGCTCGAAAGAGGATAACGCCTCAGAAGTTAGTGGATAGAGCTAAGGTTGTTAAGGACGTTACTGAGGAAGAGCGCCTATAGAGAAGAGTCTCCTGTGAGGTGAGAGCCTTGGGCAATACTGTGCTTGTACTTGGGCAGAGATGTTTCCCTCGGGCACAGGGTCTCTCTCTGAGCTCTGGCAGCTTATTGCCGCTTGTCACAATGACCCGTGTGTGCTTGCTGCACGGCAGGCAAGCGCGGAGCAGGTTTCCGTGAGACTCTCCGGTCTGCTCCATCTTCATCTTCTCCTTCTTTCCAAGCCTGAGCTTGAGATGGCAGTTGCCCTTCACAAGTATGAAGAAAAATGAAAAGAGGGCGGGGGAAGGTGTGAAGTTTCTCAGAGAGCATTTCTTGAGAGAAGAAGGATCTGAGGGCAGGACTAAAGCTAGGTTCTCTACGTACTTTGAAACCGGTTTCCTTGATTCCCAAGTAGATGTTCCTCCACGCCTCTCGTCTGAGCAGATCACACGGCTGCGTTTGCATCGTGCGTGAGGGGCAGATGTAGAATAATAAGCCTTTGCACAGTGATTAAATCTGAGCAGCACCGTCCCTTTTCAAAAGAGATTTTAGGTCTGTGTGTATTTTGTTTTTCTTTCTGTTTAGACAAAAGATGCAGGATAATATGCACAATTTTATTTCACAGTTTGCTCCTACTGCAGCACAGATGACCCCAAACGCCTCTGAAGCTTTCGGGCCTGCAAGCGTACTTCTGAAGTGGTGATGGAAACGATCTCAAGCAAAGAGCTTGTTTGTAGGCACCAGAGCGGGGGGGGGCGCGGGGGTGTGGGGTTGGGTCGGAGGGGGTGGTTCTAACTGCTGCATGAGCTCTCTCACGGCACGTAAGGAGGTAATATCAAAATATCCCAACATGCTCCTGACGATTTCCGCTGGATTATGTGAAGCATAACTGTGTCAGACTCGCGATTTTTTAGGTGTACTTGTCAGCCTTTTTGTGCTGAGCTTGGGTTCTGCAAGTGCTGTGCCTATGAGACGTCTGTTGCCATTAGAAATGACAGCCTTAGCAAACGTGGGTATACAGTATGTGGCTGATGGTGCAGACCTCGTGAGCCACGAGCATGCAGAACACACAGAAGGCTGTCACTCTGTGATCGCCTGTTAAGCCTGGTCTCTGTGTAGGAGTTGTGTTATCTTGCTCGAGAGTATGCAGGGAGGAAGCATCATGCTTGCAGTTGACCTGGCTCTGCCATCCAAACCCCTGAGTGCTGATGCAGAAAGTGCTTTTGGTGGCTGCTTTCAAGGGACTGATTTGGGGCGTGCAAGTGAAACGACTCTTTCTGGATGCAGGCTGCGTGGTTATGGGGGAAAACAGTCCAGCACATGCAGTCCTCAGAATGTGAGAAGTGCTTATCGAGCGGTGTGGTCCGAGCACTTCTGTCCCACAGGTTGTCAGGTTAGCCATCTTTAGGTACCCCTGCTATAGCCCGAATCCCCTTATGAAACAGCATGTGGTATTGGGCTCTCGGAAGACGGTTTGATGACTAGCAAGGGCAGAGAAACCCTATTTGCTCGCCAGACTAAACCATTTTAACGCCAGACCGGTAGGGACAGGGGAGCGTTTCCGTCGAAGCAGCATGTTTCCATTGGACATGGAATGGGGAGCAGATGTACCCCGGGTAGAAAGTAGCTTGTGATTTCTGTATTTGTTGGGTGGTATGGTATGTGTGGTGCAGCTGGGCACGCTGCAAACACAGGTAGAGAAGATCCCTGAAAGAGAAAAACCAAGAGGCGCCAAACAAGCAGTCAGGGCAATGACTGTGGCTGGCTACCACAGAAATGCCACCGTTTGGCTGAGAAATGCTTTCCTTGACAAGCCTTTATCTTCCTTCTGTTCTTAGCCTGAGTGGGTTTAACCTCCCCCCCTTCTCCCTCCCCCCGGACTCTTTTGTCTCCCTTGAGTCGGGTCGGGCGCCATCAGCATTTCTTCTCCCTCGGCCTTGCCTGTTTCATCAGCAGTCCCTCCGGATGCAGTGCAGCTTGGGTTTGCGAGGACTGGGAGGGGCTGCTAGTCTTTGTAGGCTCAAAGGGTATTGTCAGGTATTTACTGAGGAAGCGCCATAAGTCGTATCCCCTTTCCTGTCTGCCCCTCTTTTGGGTGAATTTTGGTGGCTTTTCATATGCAGTTTGTCTGAGTCTTGCTTGTTGTTCCTGGTATGGAAAGAGGAATTTGCATGGGAGCGCGTGTACGGTGCGGACTGTGCATTTGAAAACAATTTCTCCTGCAGGGAACACTGATATGGCAGGGATGCTGCCCGAAGGAAGTTACTGAGCAGGCTTGTGCAGAAGTTCCATTCAGCGATATAAATGCAGGAGACGCCGCTAGTCATTGGGGCAGGGGAGCGAAGAGGAAGAACACACACGAGGGGAACGACTTTGCCTGGAGAGTTCTCTGAGGAGGAAAATGGAACATGAGACCTAACCATGAGTACCTAGTTGCATCCGTTCAGCTCTCCCTTATCCGTCAGCGGATCGTGTAGCTTGCTAGGAAGCCATCCGTGAGGGCAGGCATCAGATCCGCCTCTGTGCAAGCCTGCCTGGGTCTTGCACGCTTATTAGCTCCTGCGCAACACCTCTGAAGCAAACGGCTCAGGATCCAGGCTAGCTCTGTGCATTCTCAATCAAGGCGCACTGGTGAGCACGGTGCAGGGATGCCTAAGTGGCTCCTGAAGCGTTGGTATTAACCTTGGTTTGTTTTTTTTTTTCCAGTTATTCAGAGTATCCCTAAAATGACTGCTTCCTTTTTTCTTTTTCCAAGAGACCCCAGGCCCATGCGTTGTATGGAAAAATACACCAGCGGATTAAATCAAGGATGAATGGGCAGCCTAAAACCAGCACATCTAACGTTAGAACTTTGCTTTCCCAGGCCGGAGGATGCGATATGCCAAAAATCCCTTTTTGCCTTACTTATACACGTGTTGCACCTGAATAAGCTTCCTCAGTGATAGTTCCTTCATGCACGGTAATGCTGGTCGTGGAAATCTCCCTGCGGAATGCGTCCCTGACACAGGGGACAGGAAGCAGGATTTCTCATCAACCACTTGGAAGCCCAATTGCATTGCGCGGTGAGGAAGGACGTCGTTCAGCTTGTTCTCCGTACAGGTGGTGTCATTTCCAAGCTGTTTGGGAAGCCACGTGCAAGTGCTCTTGTGTCTGTCTCAGCACAAGACCCGAGCCAGTCAGCAGCAGCAGCAGCAGCGTTTACCATTGCCGTCACCTGGCTTAAAGCAGATTGATTCAGGTGCCAGGGAGCCATGTGTCCCAAGAGGATGGGATTGCTCTAGTTTCTGCCTCTTTCTTTAAGTTGAGAATTTCTTGCCCTTTCACCAAACAAAACTCTAATTGCAAAATATGCCGGGCAGGGCCCTCAGCTACCGAATGGCCCGTTTTCTCCTTCCTCCCTCAGGAAAGTTTAGCACTGCCGAGGACCTGGAATGCTTCTAGGTTTTACTGGAGCTGTGGGATAGGAAATTGTAAAGAAAGAAGGTAAGGGCAGTTGCCTGGGATGCAGCAGTCCTGAGTTCAGACGCTTGCCTACAGCAGATTTCCTGGCCAGCCTGACAAAGTTCCCTCAGGCAGATCTAAAGAGACCTTGAAGCACCTAATTCTCTTGGATTTCAGAGGCACCTGACAGTCACCTCCTTCCCTGTGAGGCTCTGGAGCTGCTTTCCCGGCTCCCCATCAGATTGGATTTCATAGCCCTCCCGAGTCTGCTGGAGGTCACGCGCATGGTTGCATGGTTACATGGTTACAGTCAGGTGCCCTGGAGGAGTGGCAAGGACCAAGAGAGTCCCCAGAGAGATCAAGGTCAGCTAGTACTTCTTTTCCGGCACGCGGAATGAGCACGCGGCTTTTGTCCAAGCTATTCATGCATAGTCTGGGGGCTCCGCTTAGGCTTACACCGATTTCCCAAAGAGTGGCTGCCAGTTTAGAAAGTAAATCAGTTTTCCATAAAAAGTGGGAAGCTTGATTTAGGGCTTCTCTGTGTTAATGGCAGCTGGCTTTTCCAGTGCTGAGACCTTTTCCATGCTGCAAGCAGAAAGTACCTGTCCAGCTCCAGCACCGGTTTGATTTCTAGGAAGGGTACGTGAACGTGACCGGGATTGCTAAATTGAGCGTGGAAGCTGCTGCTTATGCCTGAGCTGTCGGTGATTGTAACGGACTTCAGTTCTTCGCCGTGTCAGCTAACTCGTTAAAGCTTTCCTTCCAGACAGTCCCGTCTCTGGATGACTCTGACGAAGAAACTGGGCTGAGATCCAGGAGCAATCCACGTGCTCCGGAGATCCAGGTCCCTGGTTGGGCCAGGGTTGTGCTGTGACTTAAGACAGACAGTTCAAATGACTGCTGTCAAGGGGACTGGTCTCTTAAGTACCAACCAACAGTGCGGTCCTCTAATGTCCCCATCAGGACTCAAAGGGCAGACTAACCCCCAGCTGGGAAACTCGGCTTCTCCAGGCTGTCGTCATTCAGATGCAGTCCGCAAAACTTGTGGCACGTTCAAATAACTGAACGCGTCTGAAAACCAGCTCTTTCCCTCTTCATAGCTCCCCGTCCTCCTCCCTGCCACGGGGTACCGTCTTGGGCAAAGTTGTCAGAATGGCTTTTGTTTGCAAGCAGGTAGATACCAGGTTAAACTTGGGTGTTTGCCTTTGTCCTCCTTTTTGCTTACAACTCGCCTTGCTTGTGCCTGCGCCAAGGGGTCTGCAAAGTTTATGTCTGGATTTCTTTTGCGTATCCTCTATTGCTTAAGTCTCAGGGCCAAGCAACCTTGCAGAAGCTGGACACCTGTGGATGGCCGCTTAAAAAGGAACAGTGGTTTTGTGCTTCAAGCCCGAACGCGCCCGCCCCCCGCCCCCCCCTCTTCCCCCCACGTTATTTTCCTGCATGTAGATGTGGGGCAGCCACACAGGACGGAACCTGGTGAGCCAGAAAACAGGAGGAAAGCTTTGTTCTTCTTGACACACTGCTCCCTGCCCTGACTCTTCCATTGCAGAGGTGTCCAAGAGGGAAACTGTCCTTCCTGCAGGGTTGCTCACTACAGCAGGGGCTAGAGACCTGGTGCTTTTTGAAGGCTCATGTGTGACTGAGAAGTACCCAGAGAGGGCTGTAAGTCAAAGCTTTTGACGGTCCCTGTGGTGAAAGGGAGTAACTGTTCCTCAGGGTGACAGAGGAAACCTCTCGGCTCCTTCGCCAGGCTGTGCTATTTCCATGCCTGTGGCCTAATGAAACACCAACCAGCATCAGCCCTTCCTTCCCAAGAGGCTGCATGAGCAGAGCTGACAACGCAGGCCAATTTACTTATTCCCTCCACCGGGGGGGAGTGGGGAGAGGAGGAGGAAAGCAGCTCCCCAAAATAGCCAGTGCCACCTCCCTGTCCGCTGTAGGGCGTGACCTGGCAGGGTCTCCCCGAGGCCGGTCAGGGCCCTGCAGCCCCTCTGTGTGTGGCAAGGTCTGAGGTCACAGTGGGGCCACTCGCGCATCACAGGGAGCCACAGCTCCCCTCTCCCCACGGTGCCCCTGGCCTCTGCCCACACTTCACTGCGAGGCCTGCAGGATCCCGGTCGCTAGCGGCTGCTCTCTGTCCTGCTTTTCTCCTCCTCAGGAGCTGCTTTGCCGAGGGACGGAGAAGGCAAAGGGAGGCAGTGGGCTAGCGGTGGAGGGCCATTGGGTGAAGCGTAGGAGGGGAGAAAGAGGAGGAGACTGGAGAGGAGGAAGCTCCTTTCCCCCCCCTCCTTCTGCTGGTGTTAACCTAGAGAGAGGGTGCGAAAAGGTGGAAGGCATGGAGCCTGACCTGTTTCCAACGCTCCGCAACCTCACCACCGATGGTAAGGCCTTCAGGAGTGCCTAAGAGCAGCTGTGGAGATCCTGGAGCCTGTGGGGGAGGTCTGGGCAGGACTGGGAGGTGCAAAGAGAGTCCTTCACTGGCTTGGGGGTCAATTTGGCAGCCAGGATTCCTGGGTTCTGTTCCAAAATCTGCCCCTGCCTTCCAGTGACACCACCAGGCAGAAGCTACCGGCACCGTGGGAGGGCTGATGCTTGCCTCCGAGCAGGGGCTGGCCACCCTGAGCTCCCCGCTGGGAGAAAGGGTTGGCGCTGCCCTGGTGGAAGTGCCACCAGGGGGGTCTGTGCATGCAGGGGTCAAATGCGGGTGGAACTGGCCCCTGCAGGAGACAAACCTGGGCATTCCCTGAGCCTCTGAGACTCAGGTGCACTCAGTGGGCACAAGTCTGTGAAGTGACACGCTGTACGTTTGACTGAGCGCTCTCAAGAGCACTCTGAGCTCTCTTTTTCTGCTTGGGACCTCTCCTGCTGCGGTCAGAATGAGGCTGGTAGTCCAACGTCAGTCAAAATCTTGGCTCTGCAGCCCCTCCCTGGGGTGCTTTTTATTTGAGAGGGCGCGGGAGGAGGCAAGGCTGTCTGATTGCGCTTGCATCCGTTGTCTCCCCGGTTAGGAGTGAGCAGAATCGTTGCGAGCTTGCTGACTTACAGCACGTACGTCTCTTGCTTGCTTTCCAGGCATCGTTGCTATCTGGGGGGCTGTGTCGGATTACATTTTCCGAGAACTTATTCTGAGCAAGGTATCCTCTTTCTCCCCTCAAATTCTGGTGATGTGTGTAGCCCTGACACCCCTGTGCCACCAAGTGCCATAATACTCCCCCTCCTTTTCAGGCAGAAAAGACAGGCCAGCAGTGCGCTTGACTGCGCTTGACCAGTGTGGCACAGAGCAGCTTCTCTGTCAGTTGAGAGAAAGAAAAAAGGCCAGCTCCAGCAGAAGGGAGTGCTGGACACTTTCTGGGGCTTCTCTAGGCCCCACTGCCAGGGTGGAAGGACCAAGCCCAGACAGCCTTGGGCACTTTTGGGGGTCTGTCCCAGTTGTTGGATGCCCCCTGGATCTGAGCTAGCAAAGGGAAGTTGCTCTGCTTCTGCTTCACCCGCTGTCTGTTAGAGCCGGGGGGAGGCAGGAGAGGACAAGACTCCACATCTTCTCCAAAGCTCTCCCAAGTGAGGGAGCCCCTTTGTACCTCTGGAGCGGGGGCAAGGCACCAAGCACCACGGCCACGCTCTGACAAGCCATCCGTCAGCTTGCCTGCCTAAACAAATACGTTTTCTTCCTGCCCTTCTCTTCTGTCCGCAGGCTGTCAGAATGGAAATAGGGACGTTCTACTTTCTTGACCAAGACGTCTGTACGAAAAAACGTGCCCCTTTGACTGTTCGGAGGCCTATGTTTCATCTCTCTGAGTTTTTTGCACAGTCATTAGGGCTCAGACCTGCCAGCAAAGACATTTCTGGTAAGCAGACCGATTAAACCCTTTGCCTTGCCTTGCAGCGTTATGTGGAGCATGCGCTCCCTGTGGTCTAGCCGTGGCTGATGGATTTACAGAGGTCCTTCAGGAGGTCCTGAGGACAACTTCAGCTTTTGAAAAACAAAGAGCCACCAAGTAGCACAAAGTTAGGCTATCTGCTTTGGAACTGCTTTTACAAGTGGCTGTGAATTTAGAGAAAGCTAGTGCTCTCTAAGGCCGTCCACCTCGTACAGGGAACTGGCCCCGTTCTCCCTGACTTGTCCTGCAACCCTCTTCTGTTGTTTTCTAGGTTTCTCGCAAACTGTTCCTCTCAACTCTGCTCTGATAACCTTGGGCACCTGCTACCCTCAGCACATAGTGGAAGCTTGCATCCACGAGACCCTGCTTTTTTTCTCTCGGGTCATAGCAAACGGCAAGGATGCTGACTTTGTTTTCAAAAATATTGGCGTTCTGGTTATCAGAGAAAAGAAAGTGAAAATGAGGTTTTACAAGGACTTTCTTCAGACCGTGGATAGGACTGGATACCTGCTGGAATCTCTTCTCTCTGTAAGCTGGTCGTTTTTGCGGGGCTCCTTGCAGTTATTTTCAAATCCTGTCAAAGCGCCATTGGTCTGATTGCCATTGGCCCGCCAGGACCCAGCTGACCACACGGGCTCAGCATGTTCTGCAATACTGCAAGCTCTCTGTAGATTTACTCTCCAGTGTTCGGTGGTCTTTGCGACACGGAAGAGGTGTCTTGGGTCAGACCAAAGATCTGAGTAGCCCTCTCTCCCGTGGTGTTTCCCATTCTCTTCCCCACACGCACCTTGCAGAAAGCCATGGCGTAGAGACCCTTTGTGTTGCTAATACGCGGGGATCTGTCTCTGTCACTGTTGCAGACTCCGTGGACAACGGATTCAGTCATACAAAGCAGCGAGGCCACTGTATTTCAGATGCGTTCTGTTGGTGTCTTCACGTTTCCAAAGTGAGTATGTTTCCTTCTGTAGCCCTTGGCAGACTAAGCTGGCAGCTTCTTGGCTCCTGAATGGCAGCAGCGCATTTCCAAGGCTTGTCTACTTGTGAAGTTATTCAAAACTAACTCTTTCTGCGGTACGGTTCCCAGGTAACTCCATGCCTGTGACAGAGAGAGGAGCTAAGGCAACCTTCCCTCCCCCCCCCCCCCAGTTTCACCCGATTGCCCTCTTAGAAGGTGGCTCAAAGGGCAGATCCATACAAGTCATCTGCTTGTGACATGCCCACATCTTTTTGTGAGACTCTAGCAAATAAACGTTATCATAATGCCGCCTTCTTGGGTCAGAGGTGTACAGGAGGAGGAGAGATTTCTCAGCACAACGTCCAGGGGGGTCTGTGCGGAGATGCCTGCAAACTGGATCCAGTGCTGCTAAGAAGTTCCATTAATGACCTAGGCGACTGACATTACTCTACCCAAAGGCAATGCCATGACGCTACTCTGGGAGGGTCCGAAAGTGGGCTCAAGGGCAAGATTAGAATTCAATTGCATCGTGGCAAATGGGAGAAAAAGAGCACGTTCTCCGCAAACTTGATGAACAACAGGCAAGCGCTGGGCTAGAACTGCAAGAAAGCGCACCGGTGTTAGAATACGCTTTCTCACAGTAAGGCCATCAAAGCACCTGAGCAGCCTAACAAAGATGCTTCTGCCTCTCCAGGCACTGGAGTTCTTTACAGTGCAGCTCAGGTTCTGAATATAGCCCCCCAACACACAGAACATTGCATATTCTGCTTTGGAAAACTATGGGCTTCCCAAAAGCCCTGAAGTACCCACGCAACCAGATTGCTAGAGCAAGCTACCAAGGGAACTGGAGCCCTGTGTTCAAACGGAGGTTGTCCGCTTGTTTCCAGGTTCGAGCTCGAGCTACCACCAAGGAGAAGAGGCACAAAATTGGCCCCTGTGTCCATAAAGCCCGGAGCAGAACGGGCTGCGGAAGAAGACACTGATGGTCACGACAGCAAACAAGGTAACGCAAGAGCAGACACATGAGCGGGCTTTGTACACTTTCGTCTTGTCCTTCCTGCTGCGGGTTTTGAGACACCTTGCAAATGCAGTGCACGGGCTAGGACAACGCACCTGTGGCGAGACTGCCTCCCCATCACGACAAAGCTCAAGAAACACAGTACACATCAAGCTCTGAGGACAGCCCAGCACTCCAAACTGCAGTTGGCAGGGCTGCCCTCTCCTCCCTCACAGACATTGCAAACTGCCCTTTGGTTTGCAATAGAGAAGAGTAAAACTGTAGGCAGGTCCCATCAGCCTTCCGGGGGACAAATTCTACCTTGAGCGGTAAGGTATGCAAGGGGTCATCGACCCGCCGTCACGAACACTGGTTGCCTTCACTTCCTGAGAAGAGGGGTCTAGGACTGAATATGCTGCTAGCAAGTTTGTGTATATGAGAGTGATGCAGACAAGCCAATGCTGCTCCCCTCGTGTGAAGTTATTCCCCTAAAAGAGAATACGTCAGCTCCTGAAAATGCCCATGCTCCAAACCCTTTGAAGAACAGGAACTAGAGAAAGCAGACAAAGGGCAGCGCCCCAGGGAATAATGCTGCGCTGTGGACATTAAGAGGAAACGAGGCAGTTGCACCAGCAACGTGCGAAAGAGACCAAAGACCTCTTCAGAGGCACGCCTCGGAGGGAATGCAGATTGCTGCCACAGTTTTCCAAGAGGCGGGAGCAGATGTGACCGGTGTTCTAGTTCAAACGGACCCTGAGCGCCTGTTCTAATGAGCTCTCTCTGGTCATCCTTTCAGGGAGCCTTCCCGGGAAGCGCCTGCTTTCCCAACACAACGGTTCTTCCAGGAGCCAAGGTGGGCTCACGGTGCCGGCCAAAGGGAGGGAGAAGAGCAAGTCGCCTGCGAGGTGAGAGCCCTGGGCAGGCGGATTGGACTAATAGTGTGCTGTGGGACTTGTGGGAGGGAGATGTGTCGCTGGGACACAAAGTCCTTCCGAACTCGGAAGGGTTGTTACCACCTGGCCCCGTGCCCTGTGCTTTCTTGCTGCACGGCAAGTGTGTAGCCAGGTTTTTGTGAGACTCGTCTGTCAGGCTCATTTTCCTCTTCTTCTTGTTTCCAGGTCCGAATTCAAGCTCCTTCCAAGACCTCCACCTTCTAGAGTGGCCCGCGCACCTGTTATCACCAGCGCAAAGAAAAGCGCAGAAGAAGAAGTGGCTGGAGATGGCAGTACAAAGAAAGGTAATGTAAGACACAGCAGGACCTTTCCTAGAGGCTTGTAGCTTTCGCTTTGTGCTTCTCGCTAGGGAATTCTAGCCAGGAGGCAAAGGCGCTGCATGGACTAGTACAGCTGATGAGCTCTCCCCTATCACCCTTTCAGGGAGCCTTCCCGGGAAGCGCCTCTTTCCCCAAAGCAGCCTTTCCTCCAGGAGCCAAGGTGGGCTCACGGTGCCGGCCGAAGGGAGGGAGAAGAGCAAGTCGCCTGCGAGGTGAGAGCCCTGGGCAGGCGGACTGGACTAATAGTGTGCTGTGGGACTTGTGGGAGGGAGATGTGTCGCTGGGACACAAAGTCCTTCCGAACTCGGAAGGGTTGTTACCACCTGGCCCCGTGCCCTGTGCTTTCTTGCTGCACGGCAAGTGTGTAGCCAGGTTTTTGTGAGACTCGTCTGTCAGGCTCATTTTCCTCTTCTTCTTGTTTCCAGGTCCGAATTCAAGCTCCTTCCAAGACCTCCACCTTCTAGAGTGGCCCGCACACCTGTTATCACCAGCGCAAAGAAAAGCGCAGAAGAAGAAGTGGCTGGAGATGGCAGTACAAAGAAAGGTAATGTAAGACACAGCAGGACCTTTCCTAGAGGTTTGTAGCTTTCGCTTTGTGCTTCTCGCTAGGGAATTCTAGCCAGGAGGCAAAGGCGCTGCATGGACTAGTACAGCTGATGAGCTCTCCCCTATCACCCTTTCAGGGAGCCTTCCCGGGAAGCGCCTCTTTCCCCAAAGCAGCCTTTCCTCCAGGAGCCAAAGTGGGCTCACGGTGCCGGCCAAAGGGAGGGAGAAGAGCAAGTTGCCTGCGAGGTGAGAGCCCTGGGCAGGCGGACTGGACTAATAGTGTGCTGTGGCATTTGTGGGAGGGAGATGTGTCGCTGGGACACAAAGTCCTTCCGAACTCGGAAGGGTTGTTACCACCTGGCCCCGTGCCCTGTGCTTTCTTGCTGCACGGCAAGCGTTTAGCAGCATTTGGTGAGACTCTCCTGCCATGTTCATCTTCTTGTTTCCAGGCCAAGCCTTCGGATGGCACCTACAAGGCAAACTTTGAAAACCTCCACTCTTCTCACAAAGTCCTCCCATAAGAGGAAGTCAGCAGAAGGGGAGAGTACAGCCACAAAGATTAGCAGGAGGAAGCGCCTGACTTACTGGGAGACACTAAAGGAATTAGGTTTGTTCCATTTTGAGCAGGGAAGGATAAAGGGAGAGTGGACTTACTGCCAGTCTAGTGGCTGATTATAGAGAAGACAGAGATTTCTCAGGGGTACGCGGGGAGGGGTCGAGAGGCAACAGACAGAGGCTGCAGGAGGAGCAACATACAAAGAAAAAAAAAGTCACAGGAAGGTCATTCAAACATTAGAAGATGCTGCCAGGAGAGGCAGTGGCTGGACGTGACTCTGAGGATGCTGATCTAAGTTAGCCCTGCTTTCTGAAGAGGTTTCTCGTTTCACCCTATCAGGGAGCCTTCCTCTAACCCCTGCCTGCAAGCGACTCCTTGCTCGAAAGAGGATAACACCTCAGGAGTTAGCGGATAGAGCTAAGGTTGTTAAGGAAGAACTGAGGAAGAACGCCTATAGAGAAGAGTCTCCTGTGAGGTGAGAGCCTTGGGCAATACTGTGCTTGTACTTGGGCAGAGATGTTTCCCTCGGGCACAGGGTCTCTCTCTGAGCTCTGGCAGCTTATTGCCGCTTGTCACAATGACCCGTGTGTGCTTGCTGCACGGCAGGCAAGCGCGGAGCAGGTTTCCGTGAGACTCTCCGGTCTGCTCCATCTTCATCTTCTCCTTCTTTCCAGGTCTGAGCTTGAGATGGCACCTCAAAGAGCGGGCTCCAAACCTGCCATCCTCCGTGCTACACCCGCCCAAGGTAGTAAGCCACAGCAAGAAGAGCGCACGGCCACTAAGGTCACGAGGGGACAGGCACACATGACGGTCAAGGAGATGCTGGGAGACCTGAGTTTGTTCATTCTTAAGAAGAGGGGGCCTTGGGCGGTGGGGGGAGCACCGTACTGCTGTCTTCAGCTACCCAGTGGGCGGTTTCTCGTGATTCATCCTTTCAGGGAGTCCCGCTAAGTGCCTCCTTGCTCTAAAGAGGCTTCATCTTCAAGAGCGGTCACAAATTCACGTGCTGCCCACCCTCAAGGAAGAAGCAAGGGAGAGGGCCAACAGAGCAGTGCCTTCTGTCAGGTGAGACTCTTGGAGAAGCCCCGTGTTTCTGTACTTGTGTGAGGGAGATGTTTCCCCAGCACACAGAGTCTGTACTAACTCTGGAAGGTCATTAGCACCTGTCCCAAGTGGTGGGCAGAGCTGCCTTTTCTTGTTGGGTGGGAAGTGGGTCACAGGTTTTTATGAGACTCCCACGTGAGCTTCTGTTTCACAGAGCTCTTTGCGAACTAAGTGCAAGTAACCACTCTAGAGGCTTGGGACCTTTTCTGCGTTCCTTTTGCGCTGAAAGGAACTTGATCCTTTTGAGTCACGAGAGCCGTCTTCAGGATCTAGAAGCGTCTCATGACAAGGGGAGAAGTCAAAATGCTCTCTTGATCGCTTCTCAACAGGGCAAATGTCTGAGCAATGACACTGCTCCTGTTCTTGTTCTCTTTTTCTTGAAGAGACGGCCCAGGCCTGACCTTCCTGCACTATACTAGGGGAGCGTTGGGGCACATCTGAGTGTTGAGCACAAGATGGACAGCAAAGTCATCCCAGACTCACATGAACTTGTCTCCTTGTGCACTTTCAGATTACCACCATGTCCCAGCAGCTCCCGAGGGCAGGAAACCCCTGAAGCCCTACACCAGGCAGCACACCCGGTTTGTGAAGAATGTCCACGAGCAGGACAGGTATGTTGTATGGGCTGCTTGGTACGATCCTTGGGTCAGATTGGAGACAGCTCTAGGAACAAGCTTGAACGGATACTGAGGAGTGACCCCTTCCTACGTGCTCGTTGTAACACGCGGTGACTTCTTTTGGCTCTTACTTTCAAAGATGCCAGTTGCTAGAGTCTCGGAAAACACTTTAGAAACCTTTCTGTGGGCATTATTTATCCTAGAAATGTTAATTGTGAGGCTTTTGTGGGATAGAAAACGTGCAGTTTCCTCGTAGATCACTGATCGTTTAGATCATTGGTCAAAGTAGAAGGGCGTCTCAGTTGGGCCTTGAGAGCAAAACACTGCTGATGGAAAGGCTCAAAGAGAAGGGGCAGAGGAGAGCATGGGCACTAGCTACCCCTCGAAAAAGAAAAAGAAAAAGAAAAAGAAAAAGAAAAAGAAAAAGAAAAAGAAAAAGAAAAAGAAAAAGAAAAAGAAAAAGAAAAGGAAAAGAAGAAAGAGAAAAATTGAGACTAATACTGCATGCTATTGCCTTTCTGTGGCCCTCCAGGAAACGTGCTTCCGCTGCCTGCAGGAGGAGCAAAGAATCTTCTGGGCTTCTGTGGCTGCAGATATACAAAGGAAAGAAACGGAAGAAAGAAAGAGATGGCAAAAAAGGCAGAAAGCAATCTAAAATCTAAAATGGAAGCAGCATTCAAAGAAAGAGTATGTTATCCTTTGCCCTTTCCCGTTCAAGTGTTTCCTTGCCCGAGAGAGATGAGTGGGACAGCTTTCCAGCAGAAGGGCATTGGTGTTACCTGCTGCTGACTGGAATGCCCAGCCAGTGGCAAGGAGTTCTGAGGTCACCGGGATACCTGGGACCTCTGGGACAGAACCTGGGCTAAGGGCGGATGTCCTGGCCCTAGGGGCCTTTAGCGTGCTCCCAGGGTAAAGGGAAAGGTTTCTCTTGGAGCTATGTCAAGGGCCCTCCTAAACATCTGCAAGTATAAATATATGCTTTTATCCCGCTGTATGGATGTATGCATTTACACATGTAGAACTAAGCGAGACAGAGACATCTCATTTTATTACCTTTTTCTCTCTCTCTCTCCCTTTTATATATATATATATATATATAAATGGAGAACACATCTATAAAAGCATATATTTATCTACATTTTATATGTATATACAGATATACCCCCACTTTTATCATCCATTGCCCTCCGAGCAATGCCTACTATGCACTTCGAGGTGTACTCAGTTCCCCACCATTTCCCTCCATCTGTTCCCAATGCTTCAAGTGCTGCTGCTGAAGAATGAAATGCAGAGGTTTCCCTCTGCCACAGACTCACTTCCCTATCCGGCAGTCACAGTGCCACTTCAACAAGAGAGCAGAATCGCAACGGCCAGAGAGAGGAGAAGGCTGAAAACACTTGAGAAGAGGAGTTGAGAAGAGGCCTTTCTACAAAGCTCCGCCTGCCCCTCCGTGCCTCCCCCCCTGCCCCCCCCGCCCCCTTTCCTCATAGCTGCTGGGAGACACAGAAGGCTCAAAGAGGGCTAGCTAAACCGTAACCAGTGGGCTTAGAAACACCATCTTACACATTGGCCTTTTCTGTCCAACTGTTTCCCGCCTGCGAGAGGGAAGCTAGTCAGTTTTGCAGCAGGCAGCTAGCTGACCCAGCGATGATCTCCTCCTTCTCTCGCCTGCCCATGGTTGCCCCCTTGAGACCTCGCCTGCTGAGGGCTGCGCACTGCTCCTGGGGGGCAAATGCGGCACATACAAATGGCAGCCCCACCATCTCTCTGCTGCACCTGGCCAGGCAGTTCCATGGTGGGAGCCAGCGCCAGAGGCACAGACAGCTGGGCGCTGCAGCCGCTGCTGCAACTCTCCTCACCAAGCCCCTGGGTAGGAGGCTTTGGAGACAGCTCCGCCCCCATCCCCCCAGCGCTCCCTCGGCTGGTGCTGGCGTAGACTGGGGGCTGCCAGAGAGGACTTGAACGTGGGCCTGGGGACTGGGGCCATCCTCAGCATGACTGGGTCTCTGGGTCTGACCCCATCCTGCAAGGCAAAGGTGGCCCCTTGGCACCGGGGGCCTTGACTGTAGGGCTGAGACCACCCTGACACACACTTTCTGCCTCTTCTTTCCCAAGCCCTATCCTCAAGGGGCACGAGACCCCCTTCAGCACCTGGAAACGACTCCACATTTTCCCACATGTAATGTCTGCAGTGGCAGCTGTGGGGGCAGCCGCCTCCGAAGCCCAGCAGGCAGTGAGCAGGCTCCAGGCACGGGCGCTCAGCCCCTGCGGAGCTCGGCAGCAGAGAGGGCACTGCCGTTCCTGGAGCTCTCAGGGAGGACACAGACACACTGTGAGAAGTGTGAGAAGCTGACTCTGCCAGCACCATTGCTCCTGCCCCGCCGACTGCAGCGCCGCTGACTCCCCTGCTACGTGTAAAGCCTGCCCAAGGTAGTAAGCTGCAGGAAGAGGAGAGTAAGGTCATTAGGGGACAGGAACATGTGACGCGCAAGGAGACACGGGGAGAACTGGCTTTGTCCAGTTACATGGGAATGAGCACAGCTGACAGTGTCAGGGCTATCCGGGACCGTCGGATGTCTGGGCAGCCTCCACTCAGCGGACAGCATTCCCGCACTCTGCCTGGGTGGCAAGGGACAAGCCAAGCCACTCTCAGGTGGGTCTCATCCGCGTATGGCACCCCCCCCCCCCCGAGCTTGGCCTTCCCCACCATCAGAGCAGTCCTCTGCACAGGTGCCTTTAGCACTCTGTGTTAAAGCTGCTGAAGCAGCGGAGCACCAAGGACTGAGACTCAGTACAGAGGACTGAGACTCAGAGGACTGAGCCAGTCCTAAGCAGAGGCCTAGCGTTAGGACGCTTTGGTCGCTGCTTCTGATGGGTCTGGATAAGGAGGCAAATCCCACCTGCTCCTAGAGAGCTTGAGGACAAAGGGGCCGAGGCAGGAGTAGAACCTTTTGTCACTGCTGGTGGTTGAAGGGATGCCCAAACAGGGAGGATAGTGCTAGCGCAACAATAATTAACCTGCCAACTGGCAGAGGGGTGATGCAGGCTGATCTGAGAAGTGCTGTGGTCGTGCTGTGGTCACTGGAAAAACCAGGGAAGAGGTGACCTGCTGCGTAACACAAAGGCCCAAAGCCACGTGTGTGTGGCAGTGATGCACTGGAAGCGCCTCTTCCCTCCACCCCACGTGCATGTGGCAGGTACACGCTGGGAGATCCCTCCCACTCCCTGTTTGTGGCAGTTCTGTGCTGGGGGCGTCTCTTCCTCCTCCGCCCACCCCATCTGTGGGGCAGGGGCACATTGGGAGCTGCCTTCCACACCCCCCATCCTGTGTGTGGAAGGCACACGCTGTGACCTTCCCCCCACCACACACCTGGCACATGCGCATTGGCCCCTCCCTCGGCCCACGCCCATGCTTTGCACAGCGTCTACCCATGCACGTGTGTGACATGTCTTGCGCAGTCTTTCCTCCTGGCGGGGGTGTCACCAAGGGGGTGCCCCCTCCGAGGGCTGTGCGTTAAGGGGACTTGTATCGCCAGCGCCGGGAGCACAAATGCCTCTGGCAGATCCAGCCCTCTGTTGGTGTCCCAGCCTTCCCTGCCACAAACCGCCCCAGAACCCTGGGCCAGACCCCCCACCCAGCAGAGGCTGGTCACCTTCCTCTAGGTCCAAGCAAAGAGGAAGGAGCAAGGACGCCTGAGCCTGGGCTTTCCCTCTTCCGCTTCCTCCTACTAGTTGATTCATTTGCTGGGGTAGCGCAGGCTTTCTGGTTGTACACGGTGCTCTGTAGCACGCGAGTCAGTTAAGAACTGATGCTCAGGAAATGTGGTGGGAGCAGTATAGGTGGGTAGTTCCAGAATCGTGACCGACCTACTGATTTGGCCTGCTGACCTGCCTGTTCACATGACTGGGTGCGGATTGCGGCTTATTTGTACGACGCAGCCTTGACAGGTCATTCTCCTGAAATGCTGCAAATGTTGGAACTCACTGCTTGCCCTGCCGAAGGATGGATTCTTCTTTCCTTGCTTGCTTGTTTTGCATGCAGACACCAGTTGAGGTGGAGCAGTTACTGAACAGTGGTCGCAGCTATGAAGCTGGCATACTGTGACAATTCACACACCCTTTAGTTCCAAACAGGTCACACACACTTTAGGGAAACTTATGTGGCCTACCGGTGGCGCGGCAGCTGGTGGTGTACTTTATGATTAACCAAACTTGTTGGGCTTCTCTGGGGTACCTGGCGTCTAAATAGTCTTTCTATTGGGATGCCCCCAATTTTTGTATCAGCAGTAAGTGCATCACCAAGAAAAAGCATGCCTTTGGAGTAGCGTGCACGATGGCTGGTGGATTTCTTTTTTTTTTTTTTTGGTAAAGGGAGAAAAGCAGGGTTGGCCCCGCTTTCTGAAGAGGTTTCTCGTTTCACCCTGTCAGGGAGCCTTCCTCTAGCCCCTGCCTGCAAGCGACTCCTTGCTCGAAAGAGGATAACGCCTCAGAAGTTAGTGGATAGAGCTAAGGTTGTTAAGGACGTTACTGAGGAAGAGCGCCTATAGAGAAGAGTCTCCTGTGAGGTGAGAGCCTTGGGCAATACTGTGCTTGTACTTGGGCAGAGATGTTTCCCTCGGGCACAGGGTCTCTCTCTGAGCTCTGGCAGCTTATTGCCGCTTGTCACAATGACCCGTGTGTGCTTGCTGCACGGCAGGCAAGCGCGGAGCAGGTTTCCGTGAGACTCTCCGGTCTGCTCCATCTTCATCTTCTCCTTCTTTCCAAGCCTGAGCTTGAGATGGCAGTTGCCCTTCACAAGTATGAAGAAAAATGAAAAGAGGGCGGGGGAAGGTGTGAAGTTTCTCAGAGAGCATTTCTTGAGAGAAGAAGGATCTGAGGGCAGGACTAAAGCTAGGTTCTCTACGTACTTTGAAACCGGTTTCCTTGATTCCCAAGTAGATGTTCCTCCACGCCTCTCGTCTGAGCAGATCACACGGCTGCGTTTGCATCGTGCGTGAGGGGCAGATGTAGAATAATAAGCCTTTGCACAGTGATTAAATCTGAGCAGCACCGTCCCTTTTCAAAAGAGATTTTAGGTCTGTGTGTATTTTGTTTTTCTTTCTGTTTAGACAAAAGATGCAGGATAATATGCACAATTTTATTTCACAGTTTGCTCCTACTGCAGCACAGATGACCCCAAACGCCTCTGAAGCTTTCGGGCCTGCAAGCGTACTTCTGAAGTGGTGATGGAAACGATCTCAAGCAAAGAGCTTGTTTGTAGGCACCAGAGCGGGGGGGGGCGCGGGGGTGTGGGGTTGGGTCGGAGGGGGTGGTTCTAACTGCTGCATGAGCTCTCTCACGGCACGTAAGGAGGTAATATCAAAATATCCCAACATGCTCCTGACGATTTCCGCTGGATTATGTGAAGCATAACTGTGTCAGACTCGCGATTTTTTAGGTGTACTTGTCAGCCTTTTTGTGCTGAGCTTGGGTTCTGCAAGTGCTGTGCCTATGAGACGTCTGTTGCCATTAGAAATGACAGCCTTAGCAAACGTGGGTATACAGTATGTGGCTGATGGTGCAGACCTCGTGAGCCACGAGCATGCAGAACACACAGAAGGCTGTCACTCTGTGATCGCCTGTTAAGCCTGGTCTCTGTGTAGGAGTTGTGTTATCTTGCTCGAGAGTATGCAGGGAGGAAGCATCATGCTTGCAGTTGACCTGGCTCTGCCATCCAAACCCCTGAGTGCTGATGCAGAAAGTGCTTTTGGTGGCTGCTTTCAAGGGACTGATTTGGGGCGTGCAAGTGAAACGACTCTTTCTGGATGCAGGCTGCGTGGTTATGGGGGAAAACAGTCCAGCACATGCAGTCCTCAGAATGTGAGAAGTGCTTATCGAGCGGTGTGGTCCGAGCACTTCTGTCCCACAGGTTGTCAGGTTAGCCATCTTTAGGTACCCCTGCTATAGCCCGAATCCCCTTATGAAACAGCATGTGGTATTGGGCTCTCGGAAGACGGTTTGATGACTAGCAAGGGCAGAGAAACCCTATTTGCTCGCCAGACTAAACCATTTTAACGCCAGACCGGTAGGGACAGGGGAGCGTTTCCGTCGAAGCAGCATGTTTCCATTGGACATGGAATGGGGAGCAGATGTACCCCGGGTAGAAAGTAGCTTGTGATTTCTGTATTTGTTGGGTGGTATGGTATGTGTGGTGCAGCTGGGCACGCTGCAAACACAGGTAGAGAAGATCCCTGAAAGAGAAAAACCAAGAGGCGCCAAACAAGCAGTCAGGGCAATGACTGTGGCTGGCTACCACAGAAATGCCACCGTTTGGCTGAGAAATGCTTTCCTTGACAAGCCTTTATCTTCCTTCTGTTCTTAGCCTGAGTGGGTTTAACCTCCCCCCCTTCTCCCTCCCCCCGGACTCTTTTGTCTCCCTTGAGTCGGGTCGGGCGCCATCAGCATTTCTTCTCCCTCGGCCTTGCCTGTTTCATCAGCAGTCCCTCCGGATGCAGTGCAGCTTGGGTTTGCGAGGACTGGGAGGGGCTGCTAGTCTTTGTAGGCTCAAAGGGTATTGTCAGGTATTTACTGAGGAAGCGCCATAAGTCGTATCCCCTTTCCTGTCTGCCCCTCTTTTGGGTGAATTTTGGTGGCTTTTCATATGCAGTTTGTCTGAGTCTTGCTTGTTGTTCCTGGTATGGAAAGAGGAATTTGCATGGGAGCGCGTGTACGGTGCGGACTGTGCATTTGAAAACAATTTCTCCTGCAGGGAACACTGATATGGCAGGGATGCTGCCCGAAGGAAGTTACTGAGCAGGCTTGTGCAGAAGTTCCATTCAGCGATATAAATGCAGGAGACGCCGCTAGTCATTGGGGCAGGGGAGCGAAGAGGAAGAACACACACGAGGGGAACGACTTTGCCTGGAGAGTTCTCTGAGGAGGAAAATGGAACATGAGACCTAACCATGAGTACCTAGTTGCATCCGTTCAGCTCTCCCTTATCCGTCAGCGGATCGTGTAGCTTGCTAGGAAGCCATCCGTGAGGGCAGGCATCAGATCCGCCTCTGTGCAAGCCTGCCTGGGTCTTGCACGCTTATTAGCTCCTGCGCAACACCTCTGAAGCAAACGGCTCAGGATCCAGGCTAGCTCTGTGCATTCTCAATCAAGGCGCACTGGTGAGCACGGTGCAGGGATGCCTAAGTGGCTCCTGAAGCGTTGGTATTAACCTTGGTTTGTTTTTTTTTTTCCAGTTATTCAGAGTATCCCTAAAATGACTGCTTCCTTTTTTCTTTTTCCAAGAGACCCCAGGCCCATGCGTTGTATGGAAAAATACACCAGCGGATTAAATCAAGGATGAATGGGCAGCCTAAAACCAGCACATCTAACGTTAGAACTTTGCTTTCCCAGGCCGGAGGATGCGATATGCCAAAAATCCCTTTTTGCCTTACTTATACACGTGTTGCACCTGAATAAGCTTCCTCAGTGATAGTTCCTTCATGCACGGTAATGCTGGTCGTGGAAATCTCCCTGCGGAATGCGTCCCTGACACAGGGGACAGGAAGCAGGATTTCTCATCAACCACTTGGAAGCCCAATTGCATTGCGCGGTGAGGAAGGACGTCGTTCAGCTTGTTCTCCGTACAGGTGGTGTCATTTCCAAGCTGTTTGGGAAGCCACGTGCAAGTGCTCTTGTGTCTGTCTCAGCACAAGACCCGAGCCAGTCAGCAGCAGCAGCAGCAGCGTTTACCATTGCCGTCACCTGGCTTAAAGCAGATTGATTCAGGTGCCAGGGAGCCATGTGTCCCAAGAGGATGGGATTGCTCTAGTTTCTGCCTCTTTCTTTAAGTTGAGAATTTCTTGCCCTTTCACCAAACAAAACTCTAATTGCAAAATATGCCGGGCAGGGCCCTCAGCTACCGAATGGCCCGTTTTCGCCTTCCTCCCTCAGGAAAGTTTAGCACTGCCGAGGACCTGGAATGCTTCTAGGTTTTACTGGAGCTGTGGGATAGGAAATTGTAAAGAAAGAGGGTAAGGGCAGTTGCCTGGGATGCAGCAGTCCTGAGTTCAGACGCTTGCCTACAGCAGATTTCCTGGCCAGCCTGACAAAGTTCCCTCAGGCAGATCTAAAGAGACCTTGAAGCACCTAATTCTCTTGGATTTCAGAGGCACCTGACAGTCACCTCCTTCCCTGTGAGGCTCTGGAGCTGCTTTCCCGGCTCCCCATCAGATTGGATTTCATAGCCCTCCCGAGTCTGCTGGAGGTCACGCGCATGGTTGCATGGTTACATGGTTACAGTCAGGTGCCCTGGAGGAGTGGCAAGGACCAAGAGAGTCCCCAGAGAGATCAAGGTCAGCTAGTACTTCTTTTCCGGCACGCGGAATGAGCACGCGGCTTTTGTCCAAGCTATTCATGCATAGTCTGGGGGCTCCGCTTAGGCTTACACCGATTTCCCAAAGAGTGGCTGCCAGTTTAGAAAGTAAATCAGTTTTCCATAAAAAGTGGGAAGCTTGATTTAGGGCTTCTCTGTGTTAATGGCAGCTGGCTTTTCCAGTGCTGAGACCTTTTCCATGCTGCAAGCAGAAAGTACCTGTCCAGCTCCAGCACCGGTTTGATTTCTAGGAAGGGTACGTGAACGTGACCGGGATTGCTAAATTGAGCGTGGAAGCTGCTGCTTATGCCTGAGCTGTCGGTGATTGTAACGGACTTCAGTTCTTCGCCGTGTCAGCTAACTCGTTAAAGCTTTCCTTCCAGACAGTCCCGTCTCTGGATGACTCTGACGAAGAAACTGGGCTGAGATCCAGGAGCAATCCACGTGCTCCGGAGATCCAGGTCCCTGGTTGGGCCAGGGTTGTGCTGTGACTTAAGACAGACAGTTCAAATGACTGCTGTCAAGGGGACTGGTCTCTTAAGTACCAACCAACAGTGCGGTCCTCTAATGTCCCCATCAGGACTCAAAGGGCAGACTAACCCCCAGCTGGGAAACTCGGCTTCTCCAGGCTGTCGTCATTCAGATGCAGTCCGCAAAACTTGTGGCACGTTCAAATAACTGAACGCGTCTGAAAACCAGCTCTTTCCCTCTTCATAGCTCCCCGTCCTCCTCCCTGCCACGGGGTACCGTCTTGGGCAAAGTTGTCAGAATGGCTTTTGTTTGCAAGCAGGTAGATACCAGGTTAAACTTGGGTGTTTGCCTTTGTCCTCCTTTTTGCTTACAACTCGCCTTGCTTGTGCCTGCGCCAAGGGGTCTGCAAAGTTTATGTCTGGATTTCTTTTGCGTATCCTCTATTGCTTAAGTCTCAGGGCCAAGCAACCTTGCAGAAGCTGGACACCTGTGGATGGCCGCTTAAAAAGGAACAGTGGTTTTGTGCTTCAAGCCCGAACGCGCCCGCCCCCCGCCCCCTCCTCTTCCCCCCACGTTATTTTCCTGCATGTAGATGTGGGGCAGCCACACAGGACGGAACCTGGTGAGCCAGAAAACAGGAGGAAAGCTTTGTTCTTCTTGACACACTGCTCCCTGCCCTGACTCTTCCATTGCAGAGGTGTCCAAGAGGGAAACTGTCCTTCCTGCAGGGTTGCTCACTACAGCAGGGGCTAGAGACCTGGTGCTTTTTGAAGGCTCATGTGTGACTGAGAAGTACCCAGAGAGGGCTGTAAGTCAAAGCTTTTGACGGTCCCTGTGGTGAAAGGGAGTAACTGTTCCTCAGGGTGACAGAGGAAACCTCTCGGCTCCTTCGCCAGGCTGTGCTATTTCCATGCCTGTGGCCTAATGAAACACCAACCAGCATCAGCCCTTCCTTCCCAAGAGGCTGCATGAGCAGAGCTGACAACGCAGGCCAATTTACTTATTCCCTCCACCGGGGGGAGTGGGGAGAGGAGGAGGAAAGCAGCTCCCCAAAATAGCCAGTGCCACCTCCCTGTCCGCTGTAGGGCGTGACCTGGCAGGGTCTCCCCGAGGCCGGTCAGGGCCCTGCAGCCCCTCTGTGTGTGGCAAGGTCTGAGGTCACAGTGGGGCCACTCGCGCATCACAGGGAGCCACAGCTCCCCTCTCCCCACGGTGCCCCTGGCCTCTGCCCACACTTCACTGCGAGGCCTGCAGGATCCCGGTCGCTAGCGGCTGCTCTCTGTCCTGCTTTTCTCCTCCTCAGGAGCTGCTTTGCCGAGGGACGGAGAAGGCAAAGGGAGGCAGTGGGCTAGCGGTGGAGGGCCATTGGGTGAAGCGTAGGAGGGGAGAAAGAGGAGGAGACTGGAGAGGAGGAAGCTCCTTTCCCCCCCCTCCTTCTGCTGGTGTTAACCTAGAGAGAGGGTGCGAAAAGGTGGAAGGCATGGAGCCTGACCTGTTTCCAACGCTCCGCAACCTCACCACCGATGGTAAGGCCTTCAGGAGTGCCTAAGAGCAGCTGTGGAGATCCTGGAGCCTGTGGGGGAGGTCTGGGCAGGACTGGGAGGTGCAAAGAGAGTCCTTCACTGGCTTGGGGGTCAATTTGGCAGCCAGGATTCCTGGGTTCTGTTCCAAAATCTGCCCCTGCCTTCCAGTGACACCACCAGGCAGAAGCTACCGGCACCGTGGGAGGGCTGATGCTTGCCTCCGAGCAGGGGCTGGCCACCCTGAGCTCCCCGCTGGGAGAAAGGGTTGGCGCTGCCCTGGTGGAAGTGCCACCAGGGGGGTCTGTGCATGCAGGGGTCAAATGCAGGTGGAACTGGCCCCTGCAGGAGACAAACCTGGGCATTCCCTGAGCCTCTGAGACTCAGGTGCACTCAGTGGGCACAAGTCTGTGAAGTGACACGCTGTACGTTTGACTGAGCGCTCTCAAGAGCACTCTGAGCTCTCTTTTTCTGCTTGGGACCTCTCCTGCTGCGGTCAGAATGAGGCTGGTAGTCCAACGTCAGTCAAAATCTTGGCTCTGCAGCCCCTCCCTGGGGTGCTTTTTATTTGAGAGGGCGCGGGAGGAGGCAAGGCTGTCTGATTGCGCTTGCATCCGTTGTCTCCCCGGTTAGGAGTGAGCAGAATCGTTGCGAGCTTGCTGACTTACAGCACGTACGTCTCTTGCTTGCTTTCCAGGCATCGTTGCTATCTGGGGGGCTGTGTCGGATTACATTTTCCGAGAACTTATTCTGAGCAAGGTATCCTCTTTCTCCCCTCAAATTCTGGTGATGTGTGTAGCCCTGACACCCCTGTGCCACCAAGTGCCATAATACTCCCCCTCCTTTTCAGGCAGAAAAGACAGGCCAGCAGTGCGCTTGACTGCGCTTGACCAGTGTGGCACAGAGCAGCTTCTCTGTCAGTTGAGAGAAAGAAAAAAGGCCAGCTCCAGCAGAAGGGAGTGCTGGACACTTTCTGGGGCTTCTCTAGGCCCCACTGCCAGGGTGGAAGGACCAAGCCCAGACAGCCTTGGGCACTTTTGGGGGTCTGTCCCAGTTGTTGGACGCCCCCTGGATCTGAGCTAGCAAAGGGAAGTTGCTCTGCTTCTGCTTCACCCGCTGTCTGTTAGAGCCGGGGGGAGGCAGGAGAGGACAAGACTCCACATCTTCTCCAAAGCTCTCCCAAGTGAGGGAGCCCCTTTGTACCTCTGGAGCGGGGGCAAGGCACCAAGCACCACGGCCACGCTCTGACAAGCCATCCGTCAGCTTGCCTGCCTAAACAAATACGTTTTCTTCCTGCCCTTCTCTTCTGTCCGCAGGCTGTCAGAATGGAAATAGGGACGTTCTACTTTCTTGACCAAGACGTCTGTACGAAAAAACGTGCCCCTTTGACTGTTCGGAGGCCTATGTTTCATCTCTCTGAGTTTTTTGCACAGTCATTAGGGCTCAGACCTGCCAGCAAAGACATTTCTGGTAAGCAGACCGATTAAACCCTTTGCCTTGCCTTGCAGCGTTATGTGGAGCATACGCTCCCTGTGGTCTAGCCGTGGCTGATGGATTTACAGAGGTCCTTCAGGAGGTCCTGAGGACAACTTCAGCTTTTGAAAAACAAAGAGCCACCAAGTAGCACAAAGTTAGGCTATCTGCTTTGGAACTGCTTTTACAAGTGGCTGTGAATTTAGAGAAAGCTAGTGCTCTCTAAGGCCGTCCACCTCGTACAGGGAACTGGCCCCGTTCTCCCTGACTTGTCCTGCAACCCTCTTCTGTTGTTTTCTAGGTTTCTCGCAAACTGTTCCTCTCAACTCTGCTCTGATAACCTTGGGCACCTGCTACCCTCAGCACATAGTGGAAGCTTGCATCCACGAGACCCTGCTTTTTTTCTCTCGGGTCATAGCAAACGGCAAGGATGCTGACTTTGTTTTCAAAAATATTGGCGTTCTGGTTATCAGAGAAAAGAAAGTGAAAATGAGGTTTTACAAGGACTTTCTTCAGACCGTGGATAGGACTGGATACCTGCTGGAATCTCTTCTCTCTGTAAGCTGGTCGTTTTTGCGGGGCTCCTTGCAGTTATTTTCAAATCCTGTCAAAGCGCCATTGGTCTGATTGCCATTGGCCCGCCAGGACCCAGCTGACCACACGGGCTCAGCATGTTCTGCAATACTGCAAGCTCTCTGTAGATTTACTCTCCAGTGTTCGGTGGTCTTTGCGACACGGAAGAGGTGTCTTGGGTCAGACCAAAGATCTGAGTAGCCCTCTCTCCCGTGGTGTTTCCCATTCTCTTCCCCACACGCACCTTGCAGAAAGCCATGGTGTAGAGACCCTTTGTGTTGCTAATACGCGGGGATCTGTCTCTGTCACTGTTGCAGACTCCGTGGACAACGGATTCAGTCATACAAAGCAGCGAGGCCACTGTATTTCAGATGCGTTCTGTTGGTGTCTTCACGTTTCCAAAGTGAGTATGTTTCCTTCTGTAGCCCTTGGCAGACTAAGCTGGCAGCTTCTTGGCTCCTGAATGGCAGCAGCGCATTTCCAAGGCTTGTCTACTTGTGAAGTTATTCAAAACTAACTCTTTCTGCGGTACGGTTCCCAGGTAACTCCATGCCTGTGACAGAGAGAGGAGCTAAGGCAACCTTCCCTCCCCCCCCCCCCCAGTTTCACCCGATTGCCCTCTTAGAAGGTGGCTCAAAGGGCAGATCCATACAAGTCATCTGCTTGTGACATGCCCACATCTTTTTGTGAGACTCTAGCAAATAAACGTTATCATAATGCCGCCTTCTTGGGTCAGAGGTGTACAGGAGGAGGAGAGATTTCTCAGCACAACGTCCAGGGGGGTCTGTGCGGAGATGCCTGCAAACTGGATCCAGTGCTGCTAAGAAGTTCCATTAATGACCTAGGCGACTGACATTACTCTACCCAAAGGCAATGCCATGACGCTACTCTGGGAGGGTCCGAAAGTGGGCTCAAGGGCAAGATTAGAATTCAATTGCATCGTGGCAAATGGGAGAAAAAGAGCACGTTCTCCGCAAACTTGATGAACAACAGGCAAGCGCTGGGCTAGAACTGCAAGAAAGCGCACCGGTGTTAGAATACGCTTTCTCACAGTAAGGCCATCAAAGCACCTGAGCAGCCTAACAAAGATGCTTCTGCCTCTCCAGGCACTGGAGTTCTTTACAGTGCAGCTCAGGTTCTGAATATAGCCCCCCAACACACAGAACATTGCATATTCTGCTTTGGAAAACTATGGGCTTCCCAAAAGCCCTGAAGTACCCACGCAACCAGATTGCTAGAGCAAGCTACCAAGGGAACTGGAGCCCTGTGTTCAAACGGAGGTTGTCCGCTTGTTTCCAGGTTCGAGCTCGAGCTACCACCAAGGAGAAGAGGCACAAAATTGGCCCCTGTGTCCATAAAGCCCGGAGCAGAACGGGCTGCGGAAGAAGACACTGATGGTCACGACAGCAAACAAGGTAACGCAAGAGCAGACACATGAGCGGGCTTTGTACACTTTCGTCTTGTCCTTCCTGCTGCGGGTTTTGAGACACCTTGCAAATGCAGTGCACGGGCTAGGACAACGCACCTGTGGCGAGACTGCCTCCCCATCACGACAAAGCTCAAGAAACACAGTACACATCAAGCTCTGAGGACAGCCCAGCACTCCAAACTGCAGTTGGCAGGGCTGCCCTCTCCTCCCTCACAGACATTGCAAACTGCCCTTTGGTTTGCAATAGAGAAGAGTAAAACTGTAGGCAGGTCCCATCAGCCTTCCGGGGGACAAATTCTACCTTGAGCGGTAAGGTATGCAAGGGGTCATCGACCCGCCGTCACGAACACTGGTTGCCTTCACTTCCTGAGAAGAGGGGTCTAGGACTGAATATGCTGCTAGCAAGTTTGTGTATATGAGAGTGATGCAGACAAGCCAATGCTGCTCCCCTCGTGTGAAGTTATTCCCCTAAAAGAGAATACGTCAGCTCCTGAAAATGCCCATGCTCCAAACCCTTTGAAGAACAGGAACTAGAGAAAGCAGACAAAGGGCAGCGCCCCAGGGAATAATGCTGCGCTGTGGACATTAAGAGGAAACGAGGCAGTTGCACCAGCAACGTGCGAAAGAGACCAAAGACCTCTTCAGAGGCACGCCTCGGAGGGAATGCAGATTGCTGCCACAGTTTTCCAAGAGGCGGGAGCAGATGTGACCGGTGTTCTAGTTCAAACGGACCCTGAGCGCCTGTTCTAATGAGCTCTCTCTGGTCATCCTTTCAGGGAGCCTTCCCGGGAAGCGCCTGCTTTCCCAACACAACGGTTCTTCCAGGAGCCAAGGTGGGCTCACGGTGCCGGCCAAAGGGAGGGAGAAGAGCAAGTCGCCTGCGAGGTGAGAGCCCTGGGCAGGCGGACTGGACTAATAGTGTGCTGTGGGACTTGTGGGAGGGAGATGTGTCGCTGGGACACAAAGTCCTTCCGAACTCGGAAGGGTTGTTACCACCTGGCCCCGTGCCCTGTGCTTTCTTGCTGCACGGCAAGTGTGTAGCCAGGTTTTTGTGAGACTCGTCTGTCAGGCTCATTTTCCTCTTCTTCTTGTTTCCAGGTCCGAATTCAAGCTCCTTCCAAGACCTCCACCTTCTAGAGTGGCCCGCGCACCTGTTATCACCAGCGCAAAGAAAAGCGCAGAAGAAGAAGTGGCTGGAGATGGCAGTACAAAGAAAGGTAATGTAAGACACAGCAGGACCTTTCCTAGAGGTTTGTAGCTTTCGCTTTGTGCTTCTCGCTAGGGAATTCTAGCCAGGAGGCAAAGGCGCTGCATGGACTAGTACAGCTGATGAGCTCTCCCCTATCACCCTTTCAGGGAGCCTTCCCGGGAAGCGCCTCTTTCCCCAAAGCAGCCTTTCCTCCAGGAGCCAAGGTGGGCTCACGGTGCCGGCCGAAGGGAGGGAGAAGAGCAAGTCGCCTGCGAGGTGAGAGCCCTGGGCAGGCGGACTGGACTAATAGTGTGCTGTGGGACTTGTGGGAGGGAGATGTGTCGCTGGGACACAAAGTCCTTCCGAACTCGGAAGGGTTGTTACCACCTGGCCCCGTGCCCTGTGCTTTCTTGCTGCACGGCAAGTGTGTAGCCAGGTTTTTGTCAGACTCGTCTGTCAGGCTCATTTTCCTCTTCTTCTTGTTTCCAGGTCCGAATTCAAGCTCCTTCCAAGACCTCCACCTTCTAGAGTGGCCCGCGCACCTGTTATCACCAGCGCAAAGAAAAGCGCAGAAGAAGAAGTGGCTGGAGATGGCAGTACAAAGAAAGGTAATGTAAGACACAGCAGGACCTTTCCTAGAGGATTGTAGCTTTCGCTTTGTGCTTCTCGCTAGGGAATTCTAGCCAGGAGGCAAAGGCGCTGCATGGACTAGTACAGCTGATGAGCTCTCCCCTATCACCCTTTCAGGGAGCCTTCCCGGGAAGCGCCTCTTTCCCCAAAGCAGCCTTTCCTCCAGGAGCCAAGGTGGGCTCACGGTGCCGGCCAAAGGGAGGGAGAAGAGCAAGTCGCCTGCGAGGTGAGAGCCCTGGGCAGGCGGACTGGACTAATACTGTGCTGTGGGACTTGTGGGAGGGAGATGTGTCACTGGGACACAAAGTCCTTCCGAACTCGGAAGGGTTGTTACCACCTGGCCCCGTGCCCTGTGCTTTCTTGCTGCACGGCAAGTGTGTAGCCAGGTTTTTGTGAGACTCGTCTGTCAGGCTCATTTTCCTCTTCTTCTTGTTTCCAGGTCCGAATTCAAGCTCCTTCCAAGACCTCCACCTTCTAGAGTGGCCCGCGCACCTGTTATCACCAGCGCAAAGAAAAGCGCAGAAGAAGAAGTGGCTGGAGATGGCAGTACAAAGAAAGGTAACGTAAGACACAGCAGGACCTTTCCTAGAGGATTGTAGCTTTCGCTTTGTGCTTCTCGCTAGGGAATTCTAGCCAGGAGGCAAAGGCGCTGCATGGACTAGTACAGCTGATGAGCTCTCCCCTATCACCCTTTCAGGGAGCCTTCCCGGGAAGCGCCTCTTTCCCCAAAGCAGCCTTTCCTCCAGGAGCCAAGGTGGGCTCACGGTGCCGGCCGAAGGGAGGGAGAAGAGCAAGTCGCCTGCGAGGTGAGAGCCCTGGGCAGGCGGACTGGACTAATAGTGTGCTGTGGGACTTGTGGGAGGGAGATGTGTCGCTGGGACACAAAGTCCTTCCGAACTCGGAAGGGTTGTTACCACCTGGCCCCGTGCCCTGTGCTTTCTTGCTGCACGGCAAGTGTGTAGCCAGGTTTTTGTGAGACTCGTCTGTCAGGCTCATTTTCCTCTTCTTCTTGTTTCCAGGTCCGAATTCAAGCTCCTTCCAAGACCTCCACCTTCTAGAGTGGCCCGCGCACCTGTTATCACCAGCGCAAAGAAAAGCGCAGAAGAAGAAGTGGCTGGAGATGGCAGTACAAAGAAAGGTAATGTAAGACACAGCAGGACCTTTCCTAGAGGATTGTAGCTTTCGCTTTGTGCTTCTCGCTAGGGAATTCTAGCCAGGAGGCAAAGGCGCTGCATGGACTAGTACAGCTGATGAGCTCTCCCCTATCACCCTTTCAGGGAGCCTTCCCGGGAAGCGCCTCTTTCCCCAAAGCAGCCTTTCCTCCAGGAGCCAAAGTGGGCTCACGGTGCCGGCCAAAGGGAGGGAGAAGAGCAAGTTGCCTGCGAGGTGAGAGCCCTGGGCAGGCGGACTGGACTAATAGTGTGCTGTGGGATTTGTGGGAGGGAGATGTGTCGCTGGGACACAAAGTCCTTCCGAACTCGGAAGGGTTGTTACCACCTGGCCCCGTGCCCTGTGCTTTCTTGCTGCACGGCAAGCGTTTAGCAGCATTTGGTGAGACTCTCCTGCCATGTTCATCTTCTTGTTTCCAGGCCAAGCCTTCGGATGGCACCTACAAGGCAAACTTTGAAAACCTCCACTCTTCTCACAAAGTCCTCCCATAAGAGGAAGTCAGCAGAAGGGGAGAGTACGGCCACAAAGATTAGCAGGAGGAAGCGCCTGACTTACTGGGAGACACTAAAGGAATTAGGTTTGTTCCATTTTGAGCAGGGAAGGATAAAGGGAGAGTGGACTTACTGCCAGTCTAGTGGCTGATTATAGAGAAGACAGAGATTTCTCAGGGGTACGCGGGGAGGGGTCGAGAGGCAACAGACAGAGGCTGCAGGAGGAGCAACATACAAAGAAAAAAAAAGTCACAGGAAGGTCATTCAAACATTAGAAGATGCTGCCAGGAGAGGCAGTGGCTGGACGTGACTCTGAGGATGCTGATCTAAGTTAGCCCTGCTTTCTGAAGAGGTTTCTCGTTTCACCCTATCAGGGAGCCTTCCTCTAACCCCTGCCTGCAAGCGACTCCTTGCTCGAAAGAGGATAACGCCTCAGGAGTTAGCGGATAGAGCTAAGGTTGTTAAGGAAGAACTGAGGAAGAACGCCTATAGAGAAGAGTCTCCTGTGAGGTGAGAGCCTTGGGCAATACTGTGCTTGTACTTGGGCAGAGATGTTTCCCTCGGGCACAGGGTCTCTCTCTGAGCTCTGGCAGCTTATTGCCGCTTGTCACAATGACCCGTGTGTGCTTGCTGCACGGCAGGCAAGCGCGGAGCAGGTTTCCGTGAGACTCTCCGGTCTGCTCCATCTTCATCTTCTCCTTCTTTCCAGGTCTGAGCTTGAGATGGCACCTCAAAGAGCGGGCTCCAAACCTACCATCCTCCGTGCTACACCCGCCCAAGGTAGTAAGCCACAGCAAGAAGAGCGCACGGCCACTAAGGTCACGAGGGGACAGGCACACATGACGGTCAAGGAGATGCTGGGAGACCTGAGTTTGTTCATTCTTAAGAAGAGGGGGCCTTGGGCGGTGGGGGGAGCACCGTACTGCTGTCTTCAGCTACCCAGTGGGCGGTTTCTCGTGATTCATCCTTTCAGGGAGTCCCGCTAAGTGCCTCCTTGCTCTAAAGAGGCTTCATCTTCAAGAGCGGTCACAAATTCACGTGCTGCCCACCCTCAAGGAAGAAGCAAGGGAGAGGGCCAACAGAGCAGTGCCTTCTGTCAGGTGAGACTCTTGGAGAAGCCCCGTGTTTCTGTACTTGTGTGAGGGAGATGTTTCCCCAGCACACAGAGTCTGTACTAACTCTGGAAGGTCATTAGCACCTGTCCCAAGTGGTGGGCAGAGCTGCCTTTTCTTGTTGGGTGGGAAGTGGGTCACAGGTTTTTATGAGACTCCCACGTGAGCTTCTGTTTCACAGAGCTCTTTGCGAACTAAGTGCAAGTAACCACTCTAGAGGCTTGGGACCTTTTCTGCGTTCCTTTTGCGCTGAAAGGAACTTGATCCTTTTGAGTCACGAGAGCCGTCTTCAGGATCTAGAAGCGTCTCATGACAAGGGGAGAAGTCAAAATGCTCTCTTGATCGCTTCTCAACAGGGCAAATGTCTGAGCAATGACACTGCTCCTGTTCTTGTTCTCTTTTTCTTGAAGAGACGGCCCAGGCCTGACCTTCCTGCACTATACTAGGGGAGCGTTGGGGCACATCTGAGTGTTGAGCACAAGATGGACAGCAAAGTCATCCCAGACTCACATGAACTTGTCTCCTTGTGCACTTTCAGATTACCACCATGTCCCAGCAGCTCCCGAGGGCAGGAAACCCCTGAAGCCCTACACCAGGCAGCACACCCGGTTTGTGAAGAATGTCCACGAGCAGGACAGGTATGTTGTATGGGCTGCTTGGTACGATCCTTGGGTCAGATCGGAGACAGCTCTAGGAACAAGCTTGAACGGATACTGAGGAGTGACCCCTTCCTACGTGCTCGTTGTAACACGCGGTGACTTCTTTTGGCTCTTACTTTCAAAGATGCCAGTTGCTAGAGTCTCGGAAAACACTTTAGAAACCTTTCTGTGGGCATTATTTATCCTAGAAATGTTAATTGTGAGGCTTTTGTGGGATAGAAAACGTGCAGTTTCCTCGTAGATCACTGATCGTTTAGATCATTGGTCAAAGTAGAAGGGCGTCTCAGTTGGGCCTTGAGAGCAAAACACTGCTGATGGAAAGGCTCAAAGAGAAGGGGCAGAGGAGAGCATGGGCACTAGCTACCCCTCGAAAAAGAAAAAGAAAAAGAAAAAGAAAAAGAAAAAGAAAAAGAAAAAGAAAAAGAAAAAGAAAAAGAAAAGGAAAAAGAAAAAGAAAAGGAAAAGAAGAAAGAGAAAAATTGAGACTAATACTGCATGCTATTGCCTTTCTGTGGCCCTCCAGGAAACGTGCTTCCGCTGCCTGCAGGAGGAGCAAAGAATCTTCTGGGCTTCTGTGGCTGCAGATATACAAAGGAAAGAAAAGGAAGAAAGAAAGAGATGGCAAAAAAGGCGGAAAGCAATCTAAAATCTAAAATGGAAGCAGCATTCAAAGAAAGAGCATGTTATCCTTTGCCCTTTCCCGTTCAAGTGTTTCCTTGCCCGAGAGAGATGAGTGGGACAGCTTTCCAGCAGAAGGGCATTGGTGTTACCTGCTGCTGACTGGAATGCCCAGCCAGTGGCAAGGAGTTCTGAGGTCACCGGGATACCTGGGACCTCTGGGACAGAACCTGGGCTAAGGGCGGATGTCCTGGCCCTAGGGGCCTTTAGCGTGCTCCCAGGGTAAAGGGAAAGGTTTCTCTTGGAGCTATGTCAAGGGCCCTCCTAAACATCTGCAAGTATAAATATATGCTTTTATCCCGCTGTATGGATGTATGCATTTACACATGTAGAACTAAGCGAGACAGAGACATCTCATTTTATTACCTTTTTCTCTCTCTCTCTCCCTTTTATATATATATATATATATAAATGGAGAACACATCTATAAAAGCATATATTTATCTACATTTTATATGTATATACAGATATACCCCCACTTTTATCATCCATTGCCCTCCGAGCAATGCCTACTATGCACTTCGAGGTGTACTCAGTTCCCCACCATTTCCCTCCATCTGTTCCCAATGCTTCAAGTGCTGCTGCTGAAGAATGAAATGCAGAGGTTTCCCTCTGCCACAGACTCACTTCCCTATCCGGCAGTCACAGTGCCACTTCAACAAGAGAGCAGAATCGCAATGGCCAGAGAGAGGAGAAGGCTGAAAACACTTGAGAAGAGGAGTTGAGAAGAGGCCTTTCTACAAAGCTCCGCCTGCCCCTCCGTGCCTCCCCCCCTGCCCCCCCCGCCCCCTTTCCTCATAGCTGCTGGGAGACACAGAAGGCTCAAAGAGGGCTAGCTAAACCGTAACCAGTGGGCTTAGAAACACCATCTTACACATTGGCCTTTTCTGTCCAACTGTTTCCCGCCTGCGAGAGGGAAGCTAGTCAGTTTTGCAGCAGGCAGCTAGCTGACCCAGCGATGATCTCCTCCTTCTCTCGCCTGCCCATGGTTGCCCCCTTGAGACCTCGCCTGCTGAGGGCTGCGCACTGCTCCTGGGGGGCAAATGCGGCACATACAAATGGCAGCCCCACCATCTCTCTGCTGCACCTGGCCAGGCAGTTCCATGGTGGGAGCCAGCGCCAGAGGCACAGACAGCTGGGCGCTGCAGCCGCTGCTGCAACTCTCCTCACCAAGCCCCTGGGTAGGAGGCTTTGGAGACAGCTCCGCCCCCATCCCCCCAGCGCTCCCTCGGCTGGTGCTGGCGTAGACTGGGGGCTGCCAGAGAGGACTTGAACGTGGGCCTGGGGACTGGGGCCATCCTCAGCATGACTGGGTCTCTGGGTCTGACCCCATCCTGCAAGGCAAAGGTGGCCCCTTGGCACCGGGGGCCTTGACTGTAGGGCTGAGACCACCCTGACACACACTTTCTGCCTCTTCTTTCCCAAGCCCTATCCTCAAGGGGCACGAGACCCCCTTCAGCACCTGGAAACGACTCCACATTTTCCCACATGTAATGTCTGCAGTGGCAGCTGTGGGGGCAGCCGCCTCCGAAGCCCAGCAGGCAGTGAGCAGGCTCCAGGCACGGGCGCTCAGCCCCTGCGGAGCTCGGCAGCAGAGAGGGCACTGCCGTTCCTGGAGCTCTCAGGGAGGACACAGACACACTGTGAGAAGTGTGAGAAGCTGACTCTGCCAGCACCATTGCTCCTGCCCCGCCGACTGCAGCGCCGCTGACTCCCCTGCTACGTGTAAAGCCTGCCCAAGGTAGTAAGCTGCAGGAAGAGGAGAGTAAGGTCATTAGGGGACAGGAACATGTGACGCGCAAGGAGACACGGGGAGAACTGGCTTTGTCCAGTTACATGGGAATGAGCACAGCTGACAGTGTCAGGGCTATCCGGGACCGTCGGATGTCTGGGCAGCCTCCACTCAGCGGACAGCATTCCCGCACTCTGCCTGGGTGGCAAGGGACAAGCCAAGCCACTCTCAGGTGGGTCTCATCCGCGTATGGCACCCCCCCCCCCCCGAGCTCGGCCTTCCCCACCATCAGAGCAGTCCTCTGCACAGGTGCCTTTAGCACTCTGTGTTAAAGCTGCTGAAGCAGCGGAGCACCAAGGACTGAGACTCAGTACAGAGGACTGAGACTCAGAGGACTGAGCCAGTCCTAAGCAGAGGCCTAGCGTTAGGACGCTTTGGTCGCTGCTTCTGATGGGTCTGGATAAGGAGGCAAATCCCACCTGCTCCTAGAGAGCTTGAGGACAAAGGGGCCGAGGCAGGAGTAGAACCTTTTGTCACTGCTGGTGGTTGAAGGGATGCCCAAGCAGGGAGGATAGTGCTAGCGCAACAATAATTAACCTGCCAACTGGCAGAGGGGTGATGCAGGCTGATCTGAGAAGTGCTGTGGTCGTGCTGTGGTCACTGGAAAAACCAGGGAAGAGGTGACCTGCTGCGTAACACAAAGGCCCAAAGCCACGTGTGTGTGGCAGTGATGCACTGGAAGCGCCTCTTCCCTCCACCCCACGTGCATGTGGCAGGTACACGCTGGGAGATCCCTCCCACTCCCTGTTTGTGGCAGTTCTGTGCTGGGGGCGTCTCTTCCTCCTCCGCCCACCCCATCTGTGGGGCAGGGGCACATTGGGAGCTGCCTTCCACACCCCCCATCCTGTGTGTGGAAGGCACACGCTGTGACCTTCCCCCCACCACACACCTGGCACATGCGCATTGGCCCCTCCCTCGGCCCACGCCCATGCTTTGCACAGCGTCTACCCATGCACGTGTGTGACATGTCTTGCGCAGTCTTTCCTCCTGGCGGGGGTGTCACCAAGGGGGTGCCCCCTCCGAGGGCTGTGCGTTAAGGGGACTTGTATCGCCAGCGCCGGGAGCACAAATGCCTCTGGCAGATCCAGCCCTCTGTTGGTGTCCCAGCCTTCCCTGCCACAAACCGCCCCAGAACCCTGGGCCAGACCCCCCACCCAGCAGAGGCTGGTCACCTTCCTCTAGGTCCAAGCAAAGAGGAAGGAGCAAGGACGCCTGAGCCTGGGCTTTCCCTCTTCCGCTTCCTCCTACTAGTTGATTCATTTGCTGGGGTAGCGCAGGCTTTCTGGTTGTACACGGTGCTCTGTAGCACGCGAGTCAGTTAAGAACTGATGCTCAGGAAATGTGGTGGGAGCAGTATAGGTGGGTAGTTCCAGAATCGTGACCGACCTACTGATTTGGCCTGCTGACCTGCCTGTTCACATGACTGGGTGCGGATTGCGGCTTATTTGTACGACGCAGCCTTGACAGGTCATTCTCCTGAAATGCTGCAAATGTTGGAACTCACTGCTTGCCCTGCCGAAGGATGGATTCTTCTTTCCTTGCTTGCTTGTTTTGCATGCAGACACCAGTTGAGGTGGAGCAGTTACTGAACAGTGGTCGCAGCTATGAAGCTGGCATACTGTGACAATTCACACACCCTTTAGTTCCAAACAGGTCACACACACTTTAGGGAAACTTATGTGGCCTACCGGTGGCGCGGCAGCTGGTGGTGTACTTTATGATTAACCAAACTTGTTGGGCTTCTCTGGGGTACCTGGCGTCTAAATAGTCTTTCTATTGGGATGCCCCCAATTTTTGTATCAGCAGTAAGTGCATCACCAAGAAAAAGCATGCCTTTGGAGTAGCGTGCACGATGGCTGGTGGATTTCTTTTTTTTTTTTTTTGGTAAAGGGAGAAAAGCAGGGTTGGCCCCGCTTTCTGAAGAGGTTTCTCGTTTCACCCTGTCAGGGAGCCTTCCTCTAGCCCCTGCCTGCAAGCGACTCCTTGCTCGAAAGAGGATAACGCCTCAGAAGTTAGTGGATAGAGCTAAGGTTGTTAAGGACGTTACTGAGGAAGAGCGCCTATAGAGAAGAGTCTCCTGTGAGGTGAGAGCCTTGGGCAATACTGTGCTTGTACTTGGGCAGAGATGTTTCCCTCGGGCACAGGGTCTCTCTCTGAGCTCTGGCAGCTTATTGCCGCTTGTCACAATGACCCGTGTGTGCTTGCTGCACGGCAGGCAAGCGCGGAGCAGGTTTCCGTGAGACTCTCCGGTCTGCTCCATCTTCATCTTCTCCTTCTTTCCAAGCCTGAGCTTGAGATGGCAGTTGCCCTTCACAAGTATGAAGAAAAATGAAAAGAGGGCGGGGGAAGGTGTGAAGTTTCTCAGAGAGCATTTCTTGAGAGAAGAAGGATCTGAGGGCAGGACTAAAGCTAGGTTCTCTACGTACTTTGAAACCGGTTTCCTTGATTCCCAAGTAGATGTTCCTCCACGCCTCTCGTCTGAGCAGATCACACGGCTGCGTTTGCATCGTGCGTGAGGGGCAGATGTAGAATAATAAGCCTTTGCACAGTGATTAAATCTGAGCAGCACCGTCCCTTTTCAAAAGAGATTTTAGGTCTGTGTGTATTTTGTTTTTCTTTCTGTTTAGACAAAAGATGCAGGATAATATGCACAATTTTATTTCACAGTTTGCTCCTACTGCAGCACAGATGACCCCAAACGCCTCTGAAGCTTTCGGGCCTGCAAGCGTACTTCTGAAGTGGTGATGGAAACGATCTCAAGCAAAGAGCTTGTTTGTAGGCACCAGAGCGGGGGGGGGCGCGGGGGTGTGGGGTTGGGTCGGAGGGGGTGGTTCTAACTGCTGCATGAGCTCTCTCACGGCACGTAAGGAGGTAATATCAAAATATCCCAACATGCTCCTGACGATTTCCGCTGGATTATGTGAAGCATAACTGTGTCAGACTCGCGATTTTTTAGGTGTACTTGTCAGCCTTTTTGTGCTGAGCTTGGGTTCTGCAAGTGCTGTGCCTATGAGACGTCTGTTGCCATTAGAAATGACAGCCTTAGCAAACGTGGGTATACAGTATGTGGCTGATGGTGCAGACCTCGTGAGCCACGAGCATGCAGAACACACAGAAGGCTGTCACTCTGTGATCGCCTGTTAAGCCTGGTCTCTGTGTAGGAGTTGTGTTATCTTGCTCGAGAGTATGCAGGGAGGAAGCATCATGCTTGCAGTTGACCTGGCTCTGCCATCCAAACCCCTGAGTGCTGATGCAGAAAGTGCTTTTGGTGGCTGCTTTCAAGGGACTGATTTGGGGCGTGCAAGTGAAACGACTCTTTCTGGATGCAGGCTGCGTGGTTATGGGGGAAAACAGTCCAGCACATGCAGTCCTCAGAATGTGAGAAGTGCTTATCGAGCGGTGTGGTCCGAGCACTTCTGTCCCACAGGTTGTCAGGTTAGCCATCTTTAGGTACCCCTGCTATAGCCCGAATCCCCTTATGAAACAGCATGTGGTATTGGGCTCTCGGAAGACGGTTTGATGACTAGCAAGGGCAGAGAAACCCTATTTGCTCGCCAGACTAAACCATTTTAACGCCAGACCGGTAGGGACAGGGGAGCGTTTCCGTCGAAGCAGCATGTTTCCATTGGACATGGAATGGGGAGCAGATGTACCCCGGGTAGAAAGTAGCTTGTGATTTCTGTATTTGTTGGGTGGTATGGTATGTGTGGTGCAGCTGGGCACGCTGCAAACACAGGTAGAGAAGATCCCTGAAAGAGAAAAACCAAGAGGCGCCAAACAAGCAGTCAGGGCAATGACTGTGGCTGGCTACCACAGAAATGCCACCGTTTGGCTGAGAAATGCTTTCCTTGACAAGCCTTTATCTTCCTTCTGTTCTTAGCCTGAGTGGGTTTAACCTCCCCCCCTTCTCCCTCCCCCCGGACTCTTTTGTCTCCCTTGAGTCGGGTCGGGCGCCATCAGCATTTCTTCTCCCTCGGCCTTGCCTGTTTCATCAGCAGTCCCTCCGGATGCAGTGCAGCTTGGGTTTGCGAGGACTGGGAGGGGCTGCTAGTCTTTGTAGGCTCAAAGGGTATTGTCAGGTATTTACTGAGGAAGCGCCATAAGTCGTATCCCCTTTCCTGTCTGCCCCTCTTTTGGGTGAATTTTGGTGGCTTTTCATATGCAGTTTGTCTGAGTCTTGCTTGTTGTTCCTGGTATGGAAAGAGGAATTTGCATGGGAGCGCGTGTACGGTGCGGACTGTGCATTTGAAAACAATTTCTCCTGCAGGGAACACTGATATGGCAGGGATGCTGCCCGAAGGAAGTTACTGAGCAGGCTTGTGCAGAAGTTCCATTCAGCGATATAAATGCAGGAGACGCCGCTAGTCATTGGGGCAGGGGAGCGAAGAGGAAGAACACACACGAGGGGAACGACTTTGCCTGGAGAGTTCTCTGAGGAGGAAAATGGAACATGAGACCTAACCATGAGTACCTAGTTGCATCCGTTCAGCTCTCCCTTATCCGTCAGCGGATCGTGTAGCTTGCTAGGAAGCCATCCGTGAGGGCAGGCATCAGATCCGCCTCTGTGCAAGCCTGCCTGGGTCTTGCACGCTTATTAGCTCCTGCGCAACACCTCTGAAGCAAACGGCTCAGGATCCAGGCTAGCTCTGTGCATTCTCAATCAAGGCGCACTGGTGAGCACGGTGCAGGGATGCCTAAGTGGCTCCTGAAGCGTTGGTATTAACCTTGGTTTGTTTTTTTTTTTTCCAGTTTTCAGAGTATCCCTAAAATGACTGCTTCCTTTTTTCTTTTTCCAAGAGACCCCAGGCCCATGCGTTGTATGGAAAAATACACCAGCGGATTAAATCAAGGATGAATGGGCAGCCTAAAACCAGCACATCTAACGTTAGAACTTTGCTTTCCCAGGCCGGAGGATGCGATATGCCAAAAATCCCTTTTTGCCTTACTTATACACGTGTTGCACCTGAATAAGCTTCCTCAGTGATAGTTCCTTCATGCACGGTAATGCTGGTCGTGGAAATCTCCCTGCGGAATGCGTCCCTGACACAGGGGACAGGAAGCAGGATTTCTCATCAACCACTTGGAAGCCCAATTGCATTGCGCGGTGAGGAAGGACGTCGTTCAGCTTGTTCTCCGTACAGGTGGTGTCATTTCCAAGCTGTTTGGGAAGCCACGTGCAAGTGCTCTTGTGTCTGTCTCAGCACAAGACCCGAGCCAGTCAGCAGCAGCAGCAGCAGCGTTTACCATTGCCGTCACCTGGCTTAAAGCAGATTGATTCAGGTGCCAGGGAGCCATGTGTCCCAAGAGGATGGGATTGCTCTAGTTTCTGCCTCTTTCTTTAAGTTGAGAATTTCTTGCCCTTTCACCAAACAAAACTCTAATTGCAAAATATGCCGGGCAGGGCCCTCAGCTACCGAATGGCCCGTTTTCTCCTTCCTCCCTCAGGAAAGTTTAGCACTGCCGAGGACCTGGAATGCTTCTAGGTTTTACTGGAGCTGTGGGATAGGAAATTGTAAAGAAAGAGGGTAAGGGCAGTTGCCTGGGATGCAGCAGTCCTGAGTTCAGACGCTTGCCTACAGCAGATTTCCTGGCCAGCCTGACAAAGTTCCCTCAGGCAGATCTAAAGAGACCTTGAAGCACCTAATTCTCTTGGATTTCAGAGGCACCTGACAGTCACCTCCTTCCCTGTGAGGCTCTGGAGCTGCTTTCCCGGCTCCCCATCAGATTGGATTTCATAGCCCTCCCGAGTCTGCTGGAGGTCACGCGCATGGTTGCATGGTTACATGGTTACAGTCAGGTGCCCTGGAGGAGTGGCAAGGACCAAGAGAGTCCCCAGAGAGATCAAGGTCAGCTAGTACTTCTTTTCCGGCACGCGGAATGAGCACGCGGCTTTTGTCCAAGCTATTCATGCATAGTCTGGGGGCTCCGCTTAGGCTTACACCGATTTCCCAAAGAGTGGCTGCCAGTTTAGAAAGTAAATCAGTTTTCCATAAAAAGTGGGAAGCTTGATTTAGGGCTTCTCTGTGTTAATGGCAGCTGGCTTTTCCAGTGCTGAGACCTTTTCCATGCTGCAAGCAGAAAGTACCTGTCCAGCTCCAGCACCGGTTTGATTTCTAGGAAGGGTACGTGAACGTGACCGGGATTGCTAAATTGAGCGTGGAAGCTGCTGCTTATGCCTGAGCTGTCGGTGATTGTAACGGACTTCAGTTCTTCGCCGTGTCAGCTAACTCGTTAAAGCTTTCCTTCCAGACAGTCCCGTCTCTGGATGACTCTGACGAAGAAACTGGGCTGAGATCCAGGAGCAATCCACGTGCTCCGGAGATCCAGGTCCCTGGTTGGGCCAGGGTTGTGCTGTGACTTAAGACAGACAGTTCAAATGACTGCTGTCAAGGGGACTGGTCTCTTAAGTACCAACCAACAGTGCGGTCCTCTAATGTCCCCATCAGGACTCAAAGGGCAGACTAACCCCCAGCTGGGAAACTCGGCTTCTCCAGGCTGTCGTCATTCAGATGCAGCCCGCAAAACTTGTGGCACGTTCAAATAACTGAACGCGTCTGAAAACCAGCTCTTTCCCTCTTCATAGCTCCCCGTCCTCCTCCCTGCCACGGGGTACCGTCTTGGGCAAAGTTGTCAGAATGGCTTTTGTTTGCAAGCAGGTAGATACCAGGTTAAACTTGGGTGTTTGCCTTTGTCCTCCTTTTTGCTTACAACTCGCCTTGCTTGTGCCTGCGCCAAGGGGTCTGCAAAGTTTATGTCTGGATTTCTTTTGCGTATCCTCTATTGCTTAAGTCTCAGGGCCAAGCAACCTTGCAGAAGCTGGACACCTGTGGATGGCCGCTTAAAAAGGAACAGTGGTTTTGTGCTTCAAGCCCGAACGCGCCCGCCCCCCGCCCCCCCCTCTTCCCCCCACGTTATTTTCCTGCATGTAGATGTGGGGCAGCCACACAGGACGGAACCTGGTGAGCCAGAAAACAGGAGGAAAGCTTTGTTCTTCTTGACACACTGCTCCCTGCCCTGACTCTTCCATTGCAGAGGTGTCCAAGAGGGAAACTGTCCTTCCTGCAGGGTTGCTCACTACAGCAGGGGCTAGAGACCTGGTGCTTTTTGAAGGCTCATGTGTGACTGAGAAGTACCCAGAGAGGGCTGTAAGTCAAAGCTTTTGACGGTCCCTGTGGTGAAAGGGAGTAACTGTTCCTCAGGGTGACAGAGGAAACCTCTCGGCTCCTTCGCCAGGCTGTGCTATTTCCATGCCTGTGGCCTAATGAAACACCAACCAGCATCAGCCCTTCCTTCCCAAGAGGCTGCATGAGCAGAGCTGACAACGCAGGCCAATTTACTTATTCCCTCCACCGGGGGGAGTGGGGAGAGGAGGAGGAAAGCAGCTCCCCAAAATAGCCAGTGCCACCTCCCTGTCCGCTGTAGGGCGTGACCTGGCAGGGTCTCCCCGAGGCCGGTCAGGGCCCTGCAGCCCCTCTGTGTGTGGCAAGGTCTGAGGTCACAGTGGGGCCACTCGCGCATCACAGGGAGCCACAGCTCCCCTCTCCCCACGGTGCCCCTGGCCTCTGCCCACACTTCACTGCGAGGCCTGCAGGATCCCGGTCGCTAGCGGCTGCTCTCTGTCCTGCTTTTCTCCTCCTCAGGAGCTGCTTTGCCGAGGGACGGAGAAGGCAAAGGGAGGCAGTGGGCTAGCGGTGGAGGGCCATTGGGTGAAGCGTAGGAGGGGAGAAAGAGGAGGAGACTGGAGAGGAGGAAGCTCCTTTCCCCCCCCTCCTTCTGCTGGTGTTAACCTAGAGAGAGGGTGCGAAAAGGTGGAAGGCATGGAGCCTGACCTGTTTCCAACGCTCCGCAACCTCACCACCGATGGTAAGGCCTTCAGGAGTGCCTAAGAGCAGCTGTGGAGATCCTGGAGCCTGTGGGGGAGGTCTGGGCAGGACTGGGAGGTGCAAAGAGAGTCCTTCACTGGCTTGGGGGTCAATTTGGCAGCCAGGATTCCTGGGTTCTGTTCCAAAATCTGCCCCTGCCTTCCAGTGACACCACCAGGCAGAAGCTACCGGCACCGTGGGAGGGCTGATGCTTGCCTCCGAGCAGGGACTGGCCACCCTGAGCTCCCCGCTGGGAGAAAGGGTTGGCGCTGCCCTGGTGGAAGTGCCACCAGGGGGGTCTGTGCATGCAGGGGTCAAATGCGGGTGGAACTGGCCCCTGCAGGAGACAAACCTGGGCATTCCCTGAGCCTCTGAGACTCAGGTGCACTCAGTGGGCACAAGTCTGTGAAGTGACACGCTGTACGTTTGACTGAGCGCTCTCAAGAGCACTCTGAGCTCTCTTTTTCTGCTTGGGACCTCTCCTGCTGCGGTCAGAATGAGGCTGGTAGTCCAACGTCAGTCAAAATCTTGGCTCTGCAGCCCCTCCCTGGGGTGCTTTTTATTTGAGAGGGCGCGGGAGGAGGCAAGGCTGTCTGATTGCGCTTGCATCCGTTGTCTCCCCGGTTAGGAGTGAGCAGAATCGTTGCGAGCTTGCTGACTTACAGCACGTACGTCTCTTGCTTGCTTTCCAGGCATCGTTGCTATCTGGGGGGCTGTGTCGGATTACATTTTCCGAGAACTTATTCTGAGCAAGGTATCCTCTTTCTCCCCTCAAATTCTGGTGATGTGTGTAGCCTTGACACCCCTGTGCCACCAAGTGCCATAATACTCCCCCTCCTTTTCAGGCAGAAAAGACAGGCCAGCAGTGCGCTTGACTGCGCTTGACCAGTGTGGCACAGAGCAGCTTCTCTGTCAGTTGAGAGAAAGAAAAAAGGCCAGCTCCAGCAGAAGGGAGTGCTGGACACTTTCTGGGGCTTCTCTAGGCCCCACTGCCAGGGTGGAAGGACCAAGCCCAGACAGCCTTGGGCACTTTTGGGGGTCTGTCCCAGTTGTTGGACGCCCCCTGGATCTGAGCTAGCAAAGGGAAGTTGCTCTGCTTCTGCTTCACCCGCTGTCTGTTAGAGCCGGGGGGAGGCAGGAGAGGACAAGACTCCACATCTTCTCCAAAGCTCTCCCAAGTGAGGGAGCCCCTTTGTACCTCTGGAGCGGGGGCAAGGCACCAAGCACCACGGCCACGCTCTGACAAGCCATCCGTCAGCTTGCCTGCCTAAACAAATACGTTTTCTTCCTGCCCTTCTCTTCTGTCCGCAGGCTGTCAGAATGGAAATAGGGACGTTCTACTTTCTTGACCAAGACGTCTGTACGAAAAAACGTGCCCCTTTGACTGTTCGGAGGCCTATGTTTCATCTCTCTGAGTTTTTTGCACAGTCATTAGGGCTCAGACCTGCCAGCAAAGACATTTCTGGTAAGCAGACCGATTAAACCCTTTGCCTTGCCTTGCAGCGTTATGTGGAGCATGCGCTCCCTGTGGTCTAGCCGTGGCTGATGGATTTACAGAGGTCCTTCAGGAGGTCCTGAGGACAACTTCAGCTTTTGAAAAACAAAGAGCCACCAAGTAGCACAAAGTTAGGCTATCTGCTTTGGAACTGCTTTTACAAGTGGCTGTGAATTTAGAGAAAGCTAGTGCTCTCTAAGGCCGTCCACCTCGTACAGGGAACTGGCCCCGTTCTCCCTGACTTGTCCTGCAACCCTCTTCTGTTGTTTTCTAGGTTTCTCGCAAACTGTTCCTCTCAACTCTGCTCTGATAACCTTGGGCACCTGCTACCCTCAGCACATAGTGGAAGCTTGCATCCACGAGACCCTGCTTTTTTTCTCTCGGGTCATAGCAAACGGCAAGGATGCTGACTTTGTTTTCAAAAATATTGGCGTTCTGGTTATCAGAGAAAAGAAAGTGAAAATGAGGTTTTACAAGGACTTTCTTCAGACCGTGGATAGGACTGGATACCTGCTGCAATCTCTTCTCTCTGTAAGCTGGTCGTTTTTGCGGGGCTCCTTGCAGTTATTTTCAAATCCTGTCAAAGCGCCATTGGTCTGATTGCCATTGGCCCGCCAGGACCCAGCTGACCACACGGGCTCAGCATGTTCTGCAATACTGCAAGCTCTCTGTAGATTTACTCTCCAGTGTTCGGTGGTCTTTGCGACACGGAAGAGGTGTCTTGGGTCAGACCAAAGATCTGAGTAGCCCTCTCTCCCGTGGTGTTTCCCATTCTCTTCCCCACACGCACCTTGCAGAAAGCCATGGCGTAGAGACCCTTTGTGTTGCTAATACGCGGGGATCTGTCTCTGTCACTGTTGCAGACTCCGTGGACAACGGATTCAGTCATACAAAGCAGCGAGGCCACTGTATTTCAGATGCGTTCTGTTGGTGTCTTCACGTTTCCAAAGTGAGTATGTTTCCTTCTGTAGCCCTTGGCAGACTAAGCTGGCAGCTTCTTGGCTCCTGAATGGCAGCAGCGCATTTCCAAGGCTTGTCTACTTGTGAAGTTATTCAAAACTAACTCTTTCTGCGGTACGGTTCCCAGGTAACTCCATGCCTGTGACAGAGAGAGGAGCTAAGGCAACCTTCCCTCCCCCCCCCCCCCCCCCCCAGTTTCACCCGATTGCCCTCTTAGAAGGTGGCTCAAAGGGCAGATCCATACAAGTCATCTGCTTGTGACATGCCCACATCTTTTTGTGAGACTCTAGCAAATAAACGTTATCATAATGCCGCCTTCTTGGGTCAGAGGTGTACAGGAGGAGGAGAGATTTCTCAGCACAACGTCCAGGGGGGTCTGTGCGGAGATGCCTGCAAACTGGATCCAGTGCTGCTAAGAAGTTCCATTAATGACCTAGGCGACTGACATTACTCTACCCAAAGGCAATGCCATGACGCTACTCTGGGAGGGTCCGAAAGTGGGCTCAAGGGCAAGATTAGAATTCAATTGCATCGTGGCAAATGGGAGAAAAAGAGCACGTTCTCCGCAAACTTGATGAACAACAGGCAAGCGCTGGGCTAGAACTGCAAGAAAGCGCACCGGTGTTAGAATACGCTTTCTCACAGTAAGGCCATCAAAGCACCTGAGCAGCCTAACAAAGATGCTTCTGCCTCTCCAGGCACTGGAGTTCTTTACAGTGCAGCTCAGGTTCTGAATATAGCCCCCCAACACACAGAACATTGCATATTCTGCTTTGGAAAACTATGGGCTTCCCAAAAGCCCTGAAGTACCCACGCAACCAGATTGCTAGAGCAAGCTACCAAGGGAACTGGAGCCCTGTGTTCAAACGGAGGTTGTCCGCTTGTTTCCAGGTTCGAGCTCGAGCTACCACCAAGGAGAAGAGGCACAAAATTGGCCCCTGTGTCCATAAAGCCCGGAGCAGAACGGGCTGCGGAAGAAGACACTGATGGTCACGACAGCAAACAAGGTAACGCAAGAGCAGACACATGAGCGGGCTTTGTACACTTTCGTCTTGTCCTTCCTGCTGCGGGTTTTGAGACACCTTGCAAATGCAGTGCACGGGCTAGGACAACGCACCTGTGGCGAGACTGCCTCCCCATCACGACAAAGCTCAAGAAACACAGTACACATCAAGCTCTGAGGACAGCCCAGCACTCCAAACTGCAGTTGGCAGGGCTGCCCTCTCCTCCCTCACAGACATTGCAAACTGCCCTTTGGTTTGCAATAGAGAAGAGTAAAACTGTAGGCAGGTCCCATCAGCCTTCCGGGGGACAAATTCTACCTTGAGCGGTAAGGTATGCAAGGGGTCATCGACCCGCCGTCACGAACACTGGTTGCCTTCACTTCCTGAGAAGAGGGGTCTAGGACTGAATATGCTGCTAGCAAGTTTGTGTATATGAGAGTGATGCAGACAAGCCAATGCTGCTCCCCTCGTGTGAAGTTATTCCCCTAAAAGAGAATACGTCAGCTCCTGAAAATGCCCATGCTCCCCACCCTTTGAAGAACAGGAACTAGAGAAAGCAGACAAAGGGCAGCGCCCCAGGGAATAATGCTGCGCTGTGGACATTAAGAGGAAACGAGGCAGTTGCACCAGCAACGTGCGAAAGAGACCAAAGACCTCTTCAGAGGCACGCCTCGGAGGGAATGCAGATTGCTGCCACAGTTTTCCAAGAGGCGGGAGCAGATGTGACCGGTGTTCTAGTTCAAACGGACCCTGAGCACCTGTTCTAATGAGCTCTCTCTGGTCACCACTTCAGGGAGCCTTCCCGGGAGGCGCTTGTTTCCTCAACAGAGCCGTTCTTCCAGGAGCCGAGGTGGGCTCACGGTGCTGGCCGAAGGGAGGGGGAAGAGCAAGCCGCCTGTGAGGTGAGAGCCCTGGGCAGGCGGATTGGACTAATAGTGTGCTGTGGGACTTGTGGGAGGGAGATGTGTCGCTGGGACACAAAGTCCTTCCGAACTCGGAAGGGTTGTTACCACCTGGCCCTGTGCCCTGTGCTTGCTTGCTGCACGGCAAGCGTGTAGCCGGGTTTTTCTGAGACTTCTGCCTGGGACAATACTGTGCTTGTACTTGGGCAGAGATGTTTCCCTCGGGCACAAGGTCTCTCTCTGAGCTCTGGCAGCTTATTGCCGCTTGTCACAATGACCCGTGTGTGCTTGCTGCACGCAGGCAAGCGCGGAGCAGGTTTCCGTGAGACTCTCCTGTCTGCTCCATCTTCATCTTCTCCTTCTTTCCAGGTCTGAGCTTGAGATGGCACCTCAAAGAGCGGGCTCCAAACCTGCCATCCTCCGTGCTACACCCGCCCAAGGTAGTAAGCCACAGCAAGAAGAGCGCACGGCCACTAAGGTCACGAGGGGACAGGCACACATGACGGTCAAGGAGATGCTGGGAGACCTGAGTTTGTTCATTCTTAAGAAGAGGGGGCCTTGGGCGGTGGGGGGAGCACCGTACTGCTGTCTTCAGCTACCCAGTGGGCGGTTTCTCGTGATTCATCCTTTCAGGGAGTCCCGCTAAGTGCCTCCTTGCTCTAAAGAGGCTTCATCTTCAAGAGCGGTCACAAATTCACGTGCTGCCCACCCTCAAGGAAGAAGCAAGGGAGAGGGCCAACAGAGCAGTGCCTTCTGTCAGGTGAGACTCTTGGAGAAGCCCCGTGTTTCTGTACTTGTGTGAGGGAGATGTTTCCCCAGCACACAGAGTCTGTACTAACTCTGGAAGGTCATTAGCACCTGTCCCAAGTGGTGGGCAGAGCTGCCTTTTCTTGTTGGGTGGGAAGTGGGTCACAGGTTTTTATGAGACTCCCACGTGAGCTTCTGTTTCACAGAGCTCTTTGCGAACTAAGTGCAAGTAACCACTCTAGAGGCTTGGGACCTTTTCTGCGTTCCTTTTGCGCTGAAAGGAACTTGATCCTTTTGAGTCACGAGAGCCGTCTTCAGGATCTAGAAGCGTCTCATGACAAGGGGAGAAGTCAAAATGCTCTCTTGATCGCTTCTCAACAGGGCAAATGTCTGAGCAATGACACTGCTCCTGTTCTTGTTCTCTTTTTCTTGAAGAGACGGCCCAGGCCTGACCTTCCTGCACTATACTAGGGGAGCGTTGGGGCACATCTGAGTGTTGAGCACAAGATGGACAGCAAAGTCATCCCAGACTCACATGAATTTGTCTCCTTGTGCACTTTCAGATTACCACCATGTCCCAGCAGCTCCCGAGGGCAGGAAACCCCTGAAGCCCTACACCAGGCAGCACACCCGGTTTGTGAAGAATGTCCACGAGCAGGACAGGTATGTTGTATGGGCTGCTTGGTACGATCCTTGGGTCAGATCGGAGACAGCTCTAGGAACAAGCTTGAACGGATACTGAGGAGTGACCCCTTCCTACGTGCTCGTTGTAACACGCGGTGACTTCTTTTGGCTCTTACTTTCAAAGATGCCAGTTGCTAGAGTCTCGGAAAACACTTTAGAAACCTTTCTGTGGGCATTATTTATCCTAGAAATGTTAATTGTGAGGCTTTTGTGGGATAGAAAACGTGCAGTTTCCTCGTAGATCACTGATCGTTTAGATCATTGGTCAAAGTAGAAGGGCGTCTCAGTTGGGCCTTGAGAGCAAAACACTGCTGATGGAAAGGCTCAAAGAGAAGGGGCAGAGGAGAGCATGGGCACTAGCTACCCCTCGAAAAAGAAAAAGAAAAAGAAAAAGAAAAAGAAAAAGAAAAAGAAAAAGAAAAAGAAAAAGAAAAAGAAAAAGAAAAAGAAAAAGAAAAAGAAAAAGAAAAAGAAAAGGAAAAGAAGAAAGAGAAAAATTGAGACTAATACTGCATGCTATTGCCTTTCTGTGGCCCTCCAGGAAACGTGCTTCCGCTGCCTGCAGGAGGAGCAAAGAATCTTCTGGGCTTCTGTGGCTGCAGATATACAAAGGAAAGAAAAGGAAGAAAGAAAGAGATGGCAAAAAAGGCGGAAAGCAATCTAAAATCTAAAATGGAAGCAGCATTCAAAGAAAGAGCATGTTATCCTTTGCCCTTTCCCGTTCAAGTGTTTCCTTGCCCGAGAGAGATGAGTGGGACAGCTTTCCAGCAGAAGGGCATTGGTGTTACCTGCTGCTGACTGGAATGCCCAGCCAGTGGCAAGGAGTTCTGAGGTCACCGGGATACCTGGGACCTCTGGGACAGAACCTGGGCTAAGGGCGGATGTCCTGGCCCTAGGGGCCTTTAGCGTGCGCCCAGGGTAAAGGGAAAGGTTTCTCTTGGAGCTATGTCAAGGGCCCTCCTAAACATCGGCAAGTATAAATATATGCTTTTATCCCGCTGTATGGATGTATGCATTTACACATGTAGAACTAAGCGAGACAGAGACATCTCATTTTATTACATTTTTTTCTCTCTCTCTCCCTTTTATATATATATATATATATAAATGGAGAACACATCTATAAAAGCATATATTTATCTACATTTTATATGTATGTACAGATATACCCCCACTTTTATCATCCATTGCCCTCCGAGCAATGCCTACTATGCACTTCGAGGTGTACTCAGTTCCCCACCATTTCCCTCCATCTGTTCCCAATGCTTCAAGTGCTGCTGCTGAAGAATGAAATGCAGAGGTTTCCCTCTGCCACAGACTCACTTCCCTGTCCGGCAGTCACAGTGCCACTTCAACAAGAGAGCAGAATCGCAACGGCCAGAGAGAGGAGAAGGCTGAAAACACTTGAGAAGAGGAGTTGAGAAGAGGCCTTTCTACAAAGCTCCGCCTGCCCCTCCGTGCCTCCCCCCCCGCCCCCCCCCGCCCCCTTTCCTCATAGCTGCTGGGAGACACAGAAGGCTCAAAGAGGGCTAGCTAAACCGTAACCAGTGGGCTTAGAAACACCATCTTACACATTGGCCTTTTCTGTCCAACTGTTTCCCGCCTGCGAGAGGGAAGCTAGTCAGTTTTGCAGCAGGCAGCTAGCTGACCCAGCGATGATCTCCTCCTTCTCTCGCCTGCCCATGGTTGCCCCCTTGAGACCTCGCCTGCTGAGGGCTGCGCACTGCTCCTGGGGGGCAAATGCGGCACATACAAATGGCAGCCCCACCATCTCTCTGCTGCACCTGGCCAGGCAGTTCCATGGTGGGAGCCAGCACCAGAGGCACAGACAGCTGGGCGCTGCAGCCGCTGCTGCAACTCTCCTCACCAAGCCCCTGGGTAGGAGGCTTTGGAGACAGCTCCGCCCCCCCCATCCCCCCAGCACTCCCTCGGCTGGTGCTGGCGTAGACTGGGGGCTGCCAGAGAGGACTTGAACGTGGGCCTGGGGACTGGGGCCATCCTCAGCATGACTGAGTCTCTGGGTCTGACCCCATCCAGCAAGGCAAAGGTGGCCCCTTGGCACCGGGGGCCTTGACTGTAGGGCTGAGACCACCCTGACACACACTTTCTGCCTCTTCTTTCCCAAGCCCTATCCTCAAGGGGCACGAGACCCCCTTCAGCACCTGGAAACGACTCCACATTTTCCCACATGTAATGTCTGCAGCGGCAGCTGTGGGGGCAGCCGCCTCCGAAGCCCAGCAGGCAGTGAGCAGGCTCCAGGCACGGGCGCTCAGCCCCTGCGGAGCTCGGCAGCAGAGAGGGCACTGCCGTTCCTGGAGCTCTCAGGGAGGACACAGACACACTGTGAGAAGTGTGAGAAGCTGACTCTGCCAGCACCATTGCTCCTGCCCCGCCGACTGCAGCGCCGCTGACTCCCCTGCTACGTGTAAAGCCTGCCCAAGGTAGTAAGCTGCAGGAAGAGGAGAGTAAGGTCATTAGGGGACAGGAACATGTGACGCGCAAGGAGACACGGGGAGAACTGGCTTTGTCCAGTTACATGGGAATGAGCACAGCTGACAGTGTCAGGGCTATCCGGGACCGTCGGATGTCTGGGCAGCCTCCACTCAGCGGACAGCATTCCCGCACTCTGCCTGGGTGGCAAGGGACAAGCCAAGCCACTCTCAGGTGGGTCTCATCCGCGTATGGCACCCCCCCCGAGCTCGGCCTTCCCCACCATCAGAGCAGTCCTCTGCACAGGTGCCTTTAGCACTCTGTGTTAAAGCTGCTGAAGCAGCAGAGCACCGAGGACTGAGACTCAGTACAGAGGACTGAGACTCAGAGGCCAGTCCTAAGCAGAGGCCTAGCGTTAGGACGCTTTGGTCACTGCTTCTGATGGGTCTGGATAAGGAGGCAAATCCCACCTGCTCCTAGAGAGCTTGAGGACAAAAGGGCCGAGGCAGGAGTAGAACCTTTTGTCACTGCTGGTGGTTGAAGGGATGCCCAAACAGGGAGGATAGTGCTAGCGCAACAATAATTTACCTGCCAACTGGCAGAGGGGTGATGCAGGCTGATCTGAGAAGTGCTGTGGTCGTGCTGTGGTCACTGGAAAAACCAGGGAAGAGGTGACCTGCTGCGTAACACAAAGGCCCAAAGCCACGTGTGTGTGGCAGTGATGCACTGGAAGCGCCTCTTCCCTCCACCCCACGTGCATGTGGCAGGTACACGCTGGGAGATCCCTCCCACTCCCTGTTTGTGGCAGTTCTGTGCTGGGGGCGTCTCTTCCTCCTCCGCCCACCCCATCTGTGGGGCAGGGGCACATTGGGAGCTGCCTTCCACACCCCCCATCCTGTGTGTGGAAGGCACACGCTGTGACCTTCCCCCCACCACACACCTGGCACATGCGCATTGGCCCCTCCCTCGGCCCACGCCCATGCTTTGCACAGCGTCTACCCATGCACGTGTGTGACATGTCTTGCGCAGTCTTTCCTCCTGGCGGGGGTGTCACCAAGGGGGTGCCCCCTCCGAGGGCTGTGCGTTAAGGGGACTTGTATCGCCAGCGCCGGGAGCACAAATGCCTCTGGCAGATCCAGCCCTCTGTTGGTGTCCCAGCCTTCCCTGCCACAAACCGCCCCAGAACCCTGGGCCAGACCCCCCACCCAGCAGAGGCTGGTCACCTTCCTCTAGGTCCAAGCAAAGAGGAAGGAGCAAGGACGCCTGAGCCTGGGCTTTCCCTCTTCCGCTTCCTCCTACTAGTTGATTCATTTGCTGGGGTAGCGCAGGCTTTCTGGTTGTACACGGTGCTCTGTAGCACGCGAGTCAGTTAAGAACTGATGCTCAGGAAATGTGGTGGGAGCAGTATAGGTGGGTAGTTCCAGAATACTTATACACCTGAATAAGCTTCCTCAGTGATAGTTCCTTCATGCACGGTAATGCTGGTCGTGGAAATCTCCCTGCGGAATGCGTCCCTGACACAGGGGACAGGAAGCAGGATTTCTCATCAACCACTTGGAAGCCCAATTGCATTGCGCGGTGAGGAAGGACGTCGTTCAGCTTGTTCTCCGTACAGGTGGTGTCATTTCCAAGCTGTTTGGGAAGCCACGTGCAAGTGCTCTTGTGTCTGTCTCAGCACAAGACCCGAGCCAGTCAGCAGCAGCAGCAGCAGCGTTTACCATTGCCGTCACCTGGCTTAAAGCAGATTGATTCAGGTGCCAGGGAGCCATGTGTCCCAAGAGGATGGGATTGCTCTAGTTTCTGCCTCTTTCTTTAAGTTGAGAATTTCTTGCCCTTTCACCAAACAAAACTCTAATTGCAAAATATGCCGGGCAGGGCCCTCAGCTACCGAATGGCCCGTTTTCTCCTTCCTCCCTCAGGAAAGTTTAGCACTGCCGAGGACCTGGAATGCTTCTAGGTTTTACTGGAGCTGTGGGATAGGAAATTGTAAAGAAAGAGGGTAAGGGCAGTTGCCTGGGATGCAGCAGTCCTGAGTTCAGACGCTTGCCTACAGCAGATTTCCTGGCCAGCCTGACAAAGTTCCCTCAGGCAGATCTAAAGAGACCTTGAAGCACCTAATTCTCTTGGATTTCAGAGGCACCTGACAGTCACCTCCTTCCCTGTGAGGCTCTGGAGCTGCTTTCCCGGCTCCCCATCAGATTGGATTTCATAGCCCTCCCGAGTCTGCTGGAGGTCACGCGCATGGTTGCATGGTTACATGGTTACAGTCAGGTGCCCTGGAGGAGTGGCAAGGACCAAGAGAGTCCCCAGAGAGATCAAGGTCAGCTAGTACTTCTTTTCCGGCACGCGGAATGAGCACGCGGCTTTTGTCCAAGCTATTCATGCATAGTCTGGGGGCTCCGCTTAGGCTTACACCGATTTCCCAAAGAGTGGCTGCCAGTTTAGAAAGTAAATCAGTTTTCCATAAAAAGTGGGAAGCTTGATTTAGGGCTTCTCTGTGTTAATGGCAGCTGGCTTTTCCAGTGCTGAGACCTTTTCCATGCTGCAAGCAGAAAGTACCTGTCCAGCTCCAGCACCGGTTTGATTTCTAGGAAGGGTACGTGAACGTGACCGGGATTGCTAAATTGAGCGTGGAAGCTGCTGCTTATGCCTGAGCTGTCGGTGATTGTAACGGACTTCAGTTCTTCGCCGTGTCAGCTAACTCGTTAAAGCTTTCCTTCCAGACAGTCCCGTCTCTGGATGACTCTGACGAAGAAACTGGGCTGAGATCCAGGAGCAATCCACGTGCTCCGGAGATCCAGGTCCCTGGTTGGGCCAGGGTTGTGCTGTGACTTAAGACAGACAGTTCAAATGACTGCTGTCAAGGGGACTGGTCTCTTAAGTACCAACCAACAGTGCGGTCCTCTAATGTCCCCATCAGGACTCAAAGGGCAGACTAACCCCCAGCTGGGAAACTCGGCTTCTCCAGGCTGTCGTCATTCAGATGCAGTCCGCAAAACTTGTGGCACGTTCAAATAACTGAACGCGTCTGAAAACCAGCTCTTTCCCTCTTCATAGCTCCCCGTCCTCCTCCCTGCCACGGGGTACCGTCTTGGGCAAAGTTGTCAGAATGGCTTTTGTTTGCAAGCAGGTAGATACCAGGTTAAACTTGGGTGTTTGCCTTTGTCCTCCTTTTTGCTTACAACTCGCCTTGCTTGTGCCTGCGCCAAGGGGTCTGCAAAGTTTATGTCTGGATTTCTTTTGCGTATCCTCTATTGCTTAAGTCTCAGGGCCAAGCAACCTTGCAGAAGCTGGACACCTGTGGATGGCCGCTTAAAAAGGAACAGTGGTTTTGTGCTTCAAGCCCGAACGCGCCCGCCCCCCGCCCCCCCCTCTTCCCCCCACGTTATTTTCCTGCATGTAGATGTGGGGCAGCCACACAGGACGGAACCTGGTGAGCCAGAAAACAGGAGGAAAGCTTTGTTCTTCTTGACACACTGCTCCCTGCCCTGACTCTTCCATTGCAGAGGTGTCCAAGAGGGAAACTGTCCTTCCTGCAGGGTTGCTCACTACAGCAGGGGCTAGAGACCTGGTGCTTTTTGAAGGCTCATGTGTGACTGAGAAGTACCCAGAGAGGGCTGTAAGTCAAAGCTTTTGACGGTCCCTGTGGTGAAAGGGAGTAACTGTTCCTCAGGGTGACAGAGGAAACCTCTCGGCTCCTTCGCCAGGCTGTGCTATTTCCATGCCTGTGGCCTAATGAAACACCAACCAGCATCAGCCCTTCCTTCCCAAGAGGCTGCATGAGCAGAGCTGACAACGCAGGCCAATTTACTTATTCCCTCCACCGGGGGGAGTGGGGAGAGGAGGAGGAAAGCAGCTCCCCAAAATAGCCAGTGCCACCTCCCTGTCCGCTGTAGGGCGTGACCTGGCAGGGTCTCCCCGAGGCCGGTCAGGGCCCTGCAGCCCCTCTGTGTGTGGCAAGGTCTGAGGTCACAGTGGGGCCACTCGCGCATCACAGGGAGCCACAGCTCCCCTCTCCCCACGGTGCCCCTGGCCTCTGCCCACACTTCACTGCGAGGCCTGCAGGATCCCGGTCGCTAGCGGCTGCTCTCTGTCCTGCTTTTCTCCTCCTCAGGAGCTGCTTTGCCGAGGGACGGAGAAGGCAAAGGGAGGCAGTGGGCTAGCGGTGGAGGGCCATTGGGTGAAGCGTAGGAGGGGAGAAAGAGGAGGAGACTGGAGAGGAGGAAGCTCCTTTCCCCCCCCTCCTTCTGCTGGTGTTAACCTAGAGAGAGGGTGCGAAAAGGTGGAAGGCATGGAGCCTGACCTGTTTCCAACGCTCCGCAACCTCACCACCGATGGTAAGGCCTTCAGGAGTGCCTAAGAGCAGCTGTGGAGATCCTGGAGCCTGTGGGGGAGGTCTGGGCAGGACTGGGAGGTGCAAAGAGAGTCCTTCACTGGCTTGGGGGTCAATTTGGCAGCCAGGATTCCTGGGTTCTGTTCCAAAATCTGCCCCTGCCTTCCAGTGACACCACCAGGCAGAAGCTACCGGCACCGTGGGAGGGCTGATGCTTGCCTCCGAGCAGGGGCTGGCCACCCTGAGCTCCCCGCTGGGAGAAAGGGTTGGCGCTGCCCTGGTGGAAGTGCCACCAGGGGGGTCTGTGCATGCAGGGGTCAAATGCGGGTGGAACTGGCCCCTGCAGGAGACAAACCTGGGCATTCCCTGAGCCTCTGAGACTCAGGTGCACTCAGTGGGCACAAGTCTGTGAAGTGACACGCTGTACGTTTGACTGAGCGCTCTCAAGAGCACTCTGAGCTCTCTTTTTCTGCTTGGGACCTCTCCTGCTGCGGTCAGAATGAGGCTGGTAGTCCAACGTCAGTCAAAATCTTGGCTCTGCAGCCCCTCCCTGGGGTGCTTTTTATTTGAGAGGGCGCGGGAGGAGGCAAGGCTGTCTGATTGCGCTTGCATCCGTTGTCTCCCCGGTTAGGAGTGAGCAGAATCGTTGCGAGCTTGCTGACTTACAGCACGTACGTCTCTTGCTTGCTTTCCAGGCATCGTTGCTATCTGGGGGGCTGTGTCGGATTACATTTTCCGAGAACTTATTCTGAGCAAGGTATCCTCTTTCTCCCCTCAAATTCTGGTGATGTGTGTAGCCCTGACACCCCTGTGCCACCAAGTGCCATAATACTCCCCCTCCTTTTCAGGCAGAAAAGACAGGCCAGCAGTGCGCTTGACTGCGCTTGACCAGTGTGGCACAGAGCAGCTTCTCTGTCAGTTGAGAGAAAGAAAAAAGGCCAGCTCCAGCAGAAGGGAGTGCTGGACACTTTCTGGGGCTTCTCTAGGCCCCACTGCCAGGGTGGAAGGACCAAGCCCAGACAGCCTTGGGCACTTTTGGGGGTCTGTCCCAGTTGTTGGACGCCCCCTGGATCTGAGCTAGCAAAGGGAAGTTGCTCTGCTTCTGCTTCACCCGCTGTCTGTTAGAGCCGGGGGGAGGCAGGAGAGGACAAGACTCCACATCTTCTCCAAAGCTCTCCCAAGTGAGGGAGCCCCTTTGTACCTCTGGAGCGGGGGCAAGGCACCAAGCACCACGGCCACGCTCTGACAAGCCATCCGTCAGCTTGCCTGCCTAAACAAATACGTTTTCTTCCTGCCCTTCTCTTCTGTCCGCAGGCTGTCAGAATGGAAATAGGGACGTTCTACTTTCTTGACCAAGACGTCTGTACGAAAAAACGTGCCCCTTTGACTGTTCGGAGGCCTATGTTTCATCTCTCTGAGTTTTTTGCACAGTCATTAGGGCTCAGACCTGCCAGCAAAGACATTTCTGGTAAGCAGACCGATTAAACCCTTTGCCTTGCCTTGCAGCGTTATGTGGAGCATGCGCTCCCTGTGGTCTAGCCGTGGCTGATGGATTTACAGAGGTCCTTCAGGAGGTCCTGAGGACAACTTCAGCTTTTGAAAAACAAAGAGCCACCAAGTAGCACAAAGTTAGGCTATCTGCTTTGGAACTGCTTTTACAAGTGGCTGTGAATTTAGAGAAAGCTAGTGCTCTCTAAGGCCGTCCACCTCGTACAGGGAACTGGCCCCGTTCTCCCTGACTTGTCCTGCAACCCTCTTCTGTTGTTTTCTAGGTTTCTCGCAAACTGTTCCTCTCAACTCTGCTCTGATAACCTTGGGCACCTGCTACCCTCAGCACATAGTGGAAGCTTGCATCCACGAGACCCTGCTTTTTTTCTCTCGGGTCATAGCAAACGGCAAGGATGCTGACTTTGTTTTCAAAAATATTGGCGTTCTGGTTATCAGAGAAAAGAAAGTGAAAATGAGGTTTTACAAGGACTTTCTTCAGACCGTGGATAGGACTGGATACCTGCTGGAATCTCTTCTCTCTGTAAGCTGGTCGTTTTTGCGGGGCTCCTTGCAGTTATTTTCAAATCCTGTCAAAGCGCCATTGGTCTGATTGCCATTGGCCCGCCAGGACCCAGCTGACCACACGGGCTCAGCATGTTCTGCAATACTGCAAGCTCTCTGTAGATTTACTCTCCAGTGTTCGGTGGTCTTTGCGACACGGAAGAGGTGTCTTGGGTCAGACCAAAGATCTGAGTAGCCCTCTCTCCCGTGGTGTTTCCCATTCTCTTCCCCACACGCACCTTGCAGAAAGCCATGGCGTAGAGACCCTTTGTGTTGCTAATACGCGGGGATCTGTCTCTGTCACTGTTGCAGACTCCGTGGACAACGGATTCAGTCATACAAAGCAGCGAGGCCACTGTATTTCAGATGCGTTCTGTTGGTGTCTTCACGTTTCCAAAGTGAGTATGTTTCCTTCTGTAGCCCTTGGCAGACTAAGCTGGCAGCTTCTTGGCTCCTGAATGGCAGCAGCGCATTTCCAAGGCTTGTCTACTTGTGAAGTTATTCAAAACTAACTCTTTCTGCGGTACGGTTCCCAGGTAACTCCATGCCTGTGACAGAGAGAGGAGCTAAGGCAACCTTCCCTCCCCCCCCCCCCCCAGTTTCACCCGATTGCCCTCTTAGAAGGTGGCTCAAAGGGCAGATCCATACAAGTCATCTGCTTGTGACATGCCCACATCTTTTTGTGAGACTCTAGCAAATAAACGTTATCATAATGCCGCCTTCTTGGGTCAGAGGTGTACAGGAGGAGGAGAGATTTCTCAGCACAACGTCCAGGGGGGTCTGTGCGGAGATGCCTGCAAACTGGATCCAGTGCTGCTAAGAAGTTCCATTAATGACCTAGGCGACTGACATTACTCTACCCAAAGGCAATGCCATGACGCTACTCTGGGAGGGTCCGAAAGTGGGCTCAAGGGCAAGATTAGAATTCAATTGCATCGTGGCAAATGGGAGAAAAAGAGCACGTTCTCCGCAAACTTGATGAACAACAGGCAAGCGCTGGGCTAGAACTGCAAGAAAGCGCACCGGTGTTAGAATACGCTTTCTCACAGTAAGGCCATCAAAGCACCTGAGCAGCCTAACAAAGATGCTTCTGCCTCTCCAGGCACTGGAGTTCTTTACAGTGCAGCTCAGGTTCTGAATATAGCCCCCCAACACACAGAACATTGCATATTCTGCTTTGGAAAACTACGGGCTTCCCAAAAGCCCTGAAGTACCCACGCAACCAGATTGCTAGAGCAAGCTACCAAGGGAACTGGAGCCCTGTGTTCAAACGGAGGTTGTCCGCTTGTTTCCAGGTTCGAGCTCGAGCTACCACCAAGGAGAAGAGGCACAAAATTGGCCCCTGTGTCCATAAAGCCCGGAGCAGAACGGGCTGCGGAAGAAGACACTGATGGTCACGACAGCAAACAAGGTAACGCAAGAGCAGACACATGAGCGGGCTTTGTACACTTTCGTCTTGTCCTTCTTGCTGCGGGTTTTGAGACACCTTGCAAATGCAGTGCACGGGCTAGGACAACGCACCTGTGGCGAGACTGCCTCCCCATCACGACAAAGCTCAAGAAACACAGTACACATCAAGCTCTGAGGACAGCCCAGCACTCCAAACTGCAGTTGGCAGGGCTGCCCTCTCCTCCCTCACAGACATTGCAAACTGCCCTTTGGTTTGCAATAGAGAAGAGTAAAACTGTAGGCAGGTCCCATCAGCCTTCCGGGGGACAAATTCTACCTTGAGCGGTAAGGTATGCAAGGGGTCATCGACCCGCCGTCACGAACACTGGTTGCCTTCACTTCCTGAGAAGAGGGGTCTAGGACTGAATATGCTGCTAGCAAGTTTGTGTATATGAGAGTGATGCAGACAAGCCAATGCTGCTCCCCTCGTGTGAAGTTATTCCCCTAAAAGAGAATACGTCAGCTCCTGAAAATGCCCATGCTCCCCACCCTTTGAAGAACAGGAACTAGAGAAAGCAGACAAAGGGCAGCGCCCCAGGGAATAATGCTGCGCTGTGGACATTAAGAGGAAACGAGGCAGTTGCACCAGCAACGTGCGAAAGAGACCAAAGACCTCTTCAGAGGCACGCCTCGGAGGGAATGCAGATTGCTGCCACAGTTTTCCAAGAGGCGGGAGCAGATGTGACCGGTGTTCTAGTTCAAACGGACCCTGAGCGCCTGTTCTAATGAGCTCTCTCTGGTCATCCTTTCAGGGAGCCTTCCCGGGAAGCGCCTGCTTTCCCAACACAACGGTTCTTCCAGGAGCCAAGGTGGGCTCACGGTGCCGGCCAAAGGGAGGGAGAAGAGCAAGTCGCCTGCGAGGTGAGAGCCCTGGGCAGGCGGATTGGACTAATAGTGTGCTGTGGGACTTGTGGGAGGGAGATGTGTCGCTGGGACACAAAGTCCTTCCGAACTCGGAAGGGTTGTTACCACCTGGCCCCGTGCCCTGTGCTTTCTTGCTGCACGGCAAGTGTGTAGCCAGGTTTTTGTGAGACTCGTCTGTCAGGCTCATTTTCCTCTTCTTCTTGTTTCCAGGTCCGAATTCAAGCTCCTTCCAAGACCTCCACCTTCTAGAGTGGCCCGCGCACCTGTTATCACCAGCGCAAAGAAAAGCGCAGAAGAAGAAGTGGCTGGAGATGGCAGTACAAAGAAAGGTAACGTAAGACACAGCAGGACCTTTCCTAGAGGATTGTAGCTTTCGCTTTGTGCTTCTCGCTAGGGAATTCTAGCCAGGAGGCAAAGGCGCTGCATGGACTAGTACAGCTGATGAGCTCTCCCCTATCACCCTTTCAGGGAGCCTTCCCGGGAAGCGCCTCTTTCCCCAAAGCAGCCTTTCCTCCAGGAGCCAAGGTGGGCTCACGGTGCCGGCCGAAGGGAGGGAGAAGAGCAAGTCGCCTGCGAGGTGAGAGCCCTGGGCAGGCGGACTGGACTAATAGTGTGCTGTGGGACTTGTGGGAGGGAGATGTGTCACTGGGACACAAAGTCCTTCCGAACTCGGAAGGGTTGTTACCACCTGGCCCCGTGCCCTGTGCTTTCTTGCTGCACGGCAAGTGTGTAGCCAGGTTTTTGTGAGACTCGTCTGTCAGGCTCATTTTCCTCTTCTTCTTGTTTCCAGGTCCGAATTCAAGCTCCTTCCAAGACCTCCACCTTCTAGAGTGGCCCGCGCACCTGTTATCACCAGCGCAAAGAAAAGCGCAGAAGAAGAAGTGGCTGGAGATGGCAGTACAAAGAAAGGTAACGTAAGACACAGCAGGACCTTTCCTAGAGGATTGTAGCTTTCGCTTTGTGCTTCTCGCTAGGGAATTCTAGCCAGGAGGCAAAGGCGCTGCATGGACTAGTACAGCTGATGAGCTCTCCCCTATCACCCTTTCAGGGAGCCTTCCCGGGAAGCGCCTCTTTCCCCAAAGCAGCCTTTCCTCCAGGAGCCAAAGTGGGCTCACGGTGCCGGCCGAAGGGAGGGAGAAGAGCAAGTTGCCTGCGAGGTGAGAGCCCTGGGCAGGCGGACTGGACTAATGCTGTGCTGTGGGATTTGTGGGAGGGAGATGTGTCGCTGGGACACAAAGTCCTTCCGAACTCGGAAGGGTTGTTACCACCTGGCCCCGTGCCCTGTGCTTTCTTGCTGCACGGCAAGCGTTTAGCAGCATTTGGTGAGACTCTCCTGCCATGTTCATCTTCTTGTTTCCAGGCCAAGCCTTCGGATGGCACCTACAAGGCAAACTTTGAAAACCTCCACTCTTCTCACAAAGTCCTCCCATAAGAGGAAGTCAGCAGAAGGGGAGAGTACGGCCACAAAGATTAGCAGGAGGAAGCGCCTGACTTACTGGGAGACACTAAAGGAATTAGGTTTGTTCCATTTTGAGCAGGGAAGGATAAAGGGAGAGTGGACTTACTGCCAGTCTAGTGGCTGATTATAGAGAAGACAGAGATTTCTCAGGGGTACGCGGGGAGGGGTCGAGAGGCAACAGACAGAGGCTGCAGGAGGAGCAACATACAAAGAAAAAAAAAGTCACAGGAAGGTCATTCAAACATTAGAAGATGCTGCCAGGAGAGGCAGTGGCTGGACGTGACTCTGAGGATGCTGATCTAAGTTAGCCCTGCTTTCTGAAGAGGTTTCTCGTTTCACCCTATCAGGGAGCCTTCCTCTAACCCCTGCCTGCAAGCGACTCCTTGCTCGAAAGAGGATAACGCCTCAGGAGTTAGCGGATAGAGCTAAGGTTGTTAAGGAAGAACTGAGGAAGAACGCCTATAGAGAAGAGTCTCCTGTGAGGTGAGAGCCTTGGGCAATACTGTGCTTGTACTTGGGCAGAGATGTTTCCCTCGGGCACAAGGTCTCTCTCTGAGCTCTGGCAGCTTATTGCCGCTTGTCACAATGACCCGTGTGTGCTTGCTGCACGGCAGGCAAGCGCGGAGCAGGTTTCCGTGAGACTCTCCGGTCTGCTCCATCTTCATCTTCTCCTTCTTTCCAGGTCTGAGCTTGAGATGGCACCTCAAAGAGCGGGCTCCAAACCTACCATCCTCCGTGCTACACCCGCCCAAGGTAGTAAGCCACAGCAAGAAGAGCGCACGGCCACTAAGGTCACGAGGGGACAGGCACACATGACGGTCAAGGAGATGCTGGGAGACCTGAGTTTGTTCATTCTTAAGAAGAGGGGGCCTTGGGCGGTGGGGGGAGCACCGTACTGCTGTCTTCAGCTACCCAGTGGGCGGTTTCTCGTGATTCATCCTTTCAGGGAGTCCCGCTAAGTGCCTCCTTGCTCTAAAGAGGCTTCATCTTCAAGAGCGGTCACAAATTCACGTGCTGCCCACCCTCAAGGAAGAAGCAAGGGAGAGGGCCAACAGAGCAGTGCCTTCTGTCAGGTGAGACTCTTGGAGAAGCCCCGTGTTTCTGTACTTGTGTGAGGGAGATGTTTCCCCAGCACACAGAGTCTGTACTAACTCTGGAAGGTCATTAGCACCTGTCCCAAGTGGTGGGCAGAGCTGCCTTTTCTTGTTGGGTGGGAAGTGGGTCACAGGTTTTTATGAGACTCCCACGTGAGCTTCTGTTTCACAGAGCTCTTTGCGAACTAAGTGCAAGTAACCACTCTAGAGGCTTGGGACCTTTTCTGCGTTCCTTTTGCGCTGAAAGGAACTTGATCCTTTTGAGTCACGAGAGCCGTCTTCAGGATCTAGAAGCGTCTCATGACAAGGGGAGAAGTCAAAATGCTCTCTTGATCGCTTCTCAACAGGGCAAATGTCTGAGCAATGACACTGCTCCTGTTCTTGTTCTCTTTTTCTTGAAGAGACGGCCCAGGCCTGACCTTCCTGCACTATACTAGGGGAGCGTTGGGGCACATCTGAGTGTTGAGCACAAGATGGACAGCAAAGTCATCCCAGACTCACATGAACTTGTCTCCTTGTGCACTTTCAGATTACCACCATGTCCCAGCAGCTCCCGAGGGCAGGAAACCCCTGAAGCCCTACACCAGGCAGCACACCCGGTTTGTGAAGAATGTCCACGAGCAGGACAGGTATGTTGTATGGGCTGCTTGGTACGATCCTTGGGTCAGATCGGAGACAGCTCTAGGAACAAGCTTGAACGGATACTGAGGAGTGACCCCTTCCTACGTGCTCGTTGTAACACGCGGTGACTTCTTTTGGCTCTTACTTTCAAAGATGCCAGTTGCTAGAGTCTCGGAAAACACTTTAGAAACCTTTCTGTGGGCATTATTTATCCTAGAAATGTTAATTGTGAGGCTTTTGTGGGATAGAAAACGTGCAGTTTCCTCGTAGATCACTGATCGTTTAGATCATTGGTCAAAGTAGAAGGGCGTCTCAGTTGGGCCTTGAGAGCAAAACACTGCTGATGGAAAGGCTCAAAGAGAAGGGGCAGAGGAGAGCATGGGCACTAGCTACCCCTCGAAAAAGAAAAAGAAAAAGAAAAAGAAAAAGAAAAAGAAAAAGAAAAAGAAAAAGAAAAAGAAAAAGAAAAAGAAAAAGAAAAAGAAAAAGAAAAGAAGAAAGAGAAAAATTGAGACTAATACTGCATGCTATTGCCTTTCTGTGGCCCTCCAGGAAACGTGCTTCCGCTGCCTGCAGGAGGAGCAAAGAATCTTCTGGGCTTCTGTGGCTGCAGATATACAAAGGAAAGAAAAGGAAGAAAGAAAGAGATGGCAAAAAAGGCGGAAAGCAATCTAAAATCTAAAATGGAAGCAGCATTCAAAGAAAGAGCATGTTATCCTTTGCCCTTTCCCGTTCAAGTGTTTCCGATGACAAAAGAAGAGAATTGAAGTTCTAACTGTGGCAAAAGAAATCAAGTGGGCAGAATTCTAGAACATCTGTAAGTCCACAGTGGCTTTTCTTGTCTTCATCGCATTCCAGTGAAACACATATGACTAGCCAGGGGAAAAGGTGCTTTTAGCAGAGTAGGAGTAAGAAAAGAGGTTGGAGGGGCCTCTTGATTCAACGTACGGGATATGTCCCTTTGCGCACCCTCTCTCCAACTCACTTCTGCCCCAGACCTGGTAAACTTCTTTGGCAGACCTGTAGAAAGGTGGCTCCTAAAGCTACTTGTGTTTCTATTTAATTTTCTTTCAATGCACATTTAAATCTTAATTAAGTCCTTTACCTCTTATTAAACAATCTTTTTATACCTTTTTATGTATATAGGTAGCTAACTATATAAAAAGTGCATGTAAACAAAAAGGTGAAGTTTCAACTGTCAACCAGTGACAAGGCATTCTGAGGTCACTGGGGTACCTGGGATGTGTGGGACAGAACTTCAGCTAAGGGAAGACATTTTTACCCTAGGGGCCATTAGCGTGCTTCCAGGGAAAAGGGAAAGGTTACTCTCGGAACTATTTCAAGGGCCCTCCTAAACATCTATAAGTATAAATAGATGGCTTTATCTCTCTGTATGGATGTATTAATTTAAGCATGTATAAATAGATTTTATTATTTTTATATATACATATTTTATATGAATATATGTATAAAAGGGAGAACACACACATAAAAAACATATATTTATTTACCTTTTATTTTTATGTAGTATATGCTCTCCACTGTTATCATGCATTGCCCTCCGAGCAATGTCTACTATTCACTTCAAGGTGTACTCAGATTCCCACCATTTTCCTCCATGTTTTTTCAATGCTTCAAGTGCTGCTGCTGAAGAAGTGAAATGCAGAGGTTTCCCTCTGCCACAGATTCACTTCCTTGTTCGGCCTGCACAGTGCCACCTCAGTAGGAAAGCAGAATTGTAACACGGTGAGAGGAAAAGGCTTAAAGCACTAGAGAAGAGGAGTTGAGAAGAGGCCTTTCTATAACGCTCTGCCTCCCCTCGCCCTTTCCCTCATAGCTGCTAGGAGACACATAAGGCTCAAAGTTGTACTGGCTCTCATGTTGTTCTCTCTGCAGCTCCTTCATATAAGAGATGTCTTGCGGGATCACACAGTTGGCTGCTCTGCCCCAGTGCTTGGAGGGTGATGGGCAGGGGAGATGTCTGCATGCGGGGGCCTTCACAAAAGGCCATCATGGCCTATAGTTAATAGAGAGTCTGATGTGGTAGGCTAAGTATGCCTGAGAGGTTGCTGTGGGTCTCTTCTGGGCATGGTATGAGAGAGAAATCAAGGGTTATCATTCCCCACCAGTTCTAGGGGCGATCTCAATCCAGCTGGCTCTACTCACCAATTTGATGACCTAGCCACTCTCACCACTAGAAGAGGTGTTGGCATAGACAGCACAGGCCTCAGAGATGTCCATGGCCTTTTCCAGCTGAGAGGAAGGACAGGAGGACATGAGAACAGCTCAGCAGGAAGGAAGACAACTTCTCTGGCCACGCACTTACCTGCTTGTGCCCCTGGCATCAGACTCTGAACCAACTTACAAAATGTCAGTAGAATTACAGACCGTTTCAGGTCAGAAGGGACCTTAGGAAGTCTCTAGTTCAAAACAGGGCCAGCTTTGAGGTCAGAACAGGTTGCTCAGAGCTTTATCCACTCTTGTCTTGGAAACCTCCATGGGCAAAGACTGCACAACCTCGCTGGGGAACCAGTTCATTCCAGTGCTTGACCGTCCTCATTGTAAAAAAGTTTGTCCATATATCCATGGCCCCATATAATGCCTTGTGTTAGAAGACTGACCCAGCTTTTAGGAAGGGGGAAGTGCCCTTCTGCAGGCGAGGTGGGAACAGACCAATGTAACACCATGCAGGGAGAGGATAATATAAGTTCTGGCTGGCACATGGCCCCACACAACGTTCCTTGGGGGGCTGCACCCAGCTCTGTGGAAGGCATGGCCTCTGTTTTCTGTTGTCCTAACTGTACTCAAAGTTCCCTAATCAGGGAGAGGGAAGCCTTGCACAGAAGCAGATGCCTGTGCCTGACTTTCCTTTGCTATAGGGGATGTAGCATGGGTAGAAAGTGTGTATGAGCTAAGGGAACGGCACTCAGGAAGCATTCAGGCGGGCTTATCATCTCAGAAGAACTAACCTGCCAGGGTTCAGGAGAGAAAGCCTTGCACTGGAGAGGGAATGCCTGTGCATTTGCTACTTCACTGGCCCTTAGAGAGTACAGCAACGGAGAACATGGCAATCTGGCAGGGGAGCTGCAAAACAGGGACTTGGCAGTCAGTGTGCAGAGCACCTGGCAGAGCACGTGCTGGGGGCTCTGGGACACTGCTCAGACTGCTCTTAGTGTTTGTGGTTTGCCTGGTGGCTGGATATTCTGCTGAAGGCAGTGTGGCACTGATCAACAGCAGTGGTGACACACCACAGGGCACAGTCCCCTGCAGCATCTACCCTGGCACAGCAGAGGACTTCACTCAGAGCTGCAAAGGGAGGATGCAGCTGTCCATGTCTGGGGCTCCAGGAGGGCCTGGGGCCTCTCTGTGCTGCAGGTGGAGGCAGTGTCCTTGCCTGCAGGGGTTAGATGCTGGTTGAGGAACTGTACTGCCAAGTTAGGGAGCTGCAGGAGGAGCTGAACAGGCTGTGCAGCATCAGGGCAGATGAAAAAGAGATTGGCAGGATCTTCTCTGAGGCCATGCCAAGATGAGAGCCTGAGCGCCTAAGAGCAAAGAAGAAGAGGCCGCCACAGATTGTGGTTGATTGTCAGGCAAATAAAGACTCCTCTGATACGAAAGGCTGAAGGCTTATGACTTCTGGAAGCAGGAGTATGCCTCCTTTCCCACCTGCAGACCTGCAACTGCAGAATAGGTTCAGTTGCCAGCAGGAGGCAAGACTCTGAGAGCTCTGTAAAACAGCCATCTGTCACAGCCCTGCAGGCAAGAGTGGGCCTCATGTATAGCCCAGCCCTTACTACAACAGGTGGCGCTGGTGCATCACACCAGTCAGCAGTCACCTATGGTGTCTATGGCCTGAGAACCACGCTGCAGAGCTGCGTGGGAATGTAGTCATAAGAAATGAGATGTCACTGCAGGAACTCTCACCTCTGATAGAACTATGTGGGAATATAGTTAAAAGAAGTATAAACAAAAGAATCGTAAGGGAACAATGGAACCTGATTGGATAAAAAGACAATTTGGCTTGTGAGTGGTTTAAACTGCTGCTACTGGGGGGAACAATGGGGAAATGATAAAAGATTAACGCTAGCCTAAACAGTGTGGACCCTGCTCCAGACAGCTGGCTTGACCACAGGACCCCCACCTACTGAAAAGTGGACACCTGCATTGCAGTTCCTCTGTGACTGAGGGACATTGAGAGATGGGAATTCATAAAACAGCAACTTAGTTGCGAACCCAAAGTTTATGTAGAATAAAACTTAGTGCCTGGCTATAGCAAGTTAGGCTGGGAGATTAAGCTAAGAGTGATAAAAGCTCATTACTTGTGGTTGTGCTATACCTGTTGTCCTTGATATTTTACGATCTTCCTTAATTTAGTGAACATTCAAAAGAATCCTTGGTGGAATGCCACACCATCTGAGACAGCTGGGCCACACAGCAGCACCAGAAAGAAGTGCTGAGAGACAGTGGTGGGAGACAGCCCTGTGTGGGGGATGGCAGCCCTCATCTCCCAACCTGTCCTGCTCTCTGGGGATGCATGCTGCTCGCTGAGGGCTCAGATCTGGGACACTCCACAGAGACTGTAAAGGCTTCTCTAGCCTTTTGACTATTATCCCCTGCTGCTCATCCCCATAGGCACCAAGGAAACTGCCAGGGAGATCTTATGTACATCAGGAGTGACTGTGTGGTTCTGGGGGTGATGGTAAGAGCATGGGGCCAGCTGGTTTCTCCATGATTCTGCCAGTGAGAGGGAAAGGCTTGGAGATGGAATCACAGACTCACAGAATCGTTTAGGTTGGAAGGGACCTCTGGAGATCAGCTAGTCCAACCTCCCTGTTCAAGCAGGGTCACCTAGAGCATATTGCCCAGGATCACATCCAGATGGGTTTTGAATATCTCCAGCGAAGGAGACTCCACTACCTCTCTGGGCAACCTGTTCCAATGCTCTGTCACCCTCACAGTGAAGAAGTTTTTTCTCAGGTTCAGATGGAACTTCCTGTGGTTCAGTTTCTGCCCATTGCCTCTTGTCCCGTTGCTGGGCACCACGGAGAAGAGACTGGCCTCATCCTCTTGACACTCCCCCTTCAGATACTTGTACACGCTGATGAGATCCCTTCTCAGTCTTCTCTTCTCCAGGCTCAACAGGCCCAGCTCTCGCAGCCTTTCTTCAGAGGAGAGATGCTCCAGTCCCCTCGTCCTCTTTGCAGCCCTCTGCTGGACTCTCTCCGGTAGCGCCATGTCTCTCCTGTACTGGGGAGCCCAGAGTTGGACACCGTACTCCAGGTGGGGCCTCCCCAGGGCTGAGGAGAGGGGCAGGATCACCTCCCTCCACCTGCTGGCAACACTCTGCCTGATGCACCCCAGGATACCCTTGGCCTTCTTGGCCACAAGGGCACATTGCTGCCTCATGCTGAACTTGTTGCCCCCCAGGACTCCCAGGTCCTTCTCTGCAGAGCTGCTTCCCAGCAGGTCAACCCCCAGCCTGTACTGGTGCCTGGGGTTATTCCTCTCCAGATGCAGGACCCTGCGCTTGCCTATGTTGAACTTCAGGAGGTTCCTCTCCACCCAACTCTCCAGCCTCTCCAGGTCCCTCTGAATGGCAGACAGCACAGCCTTCTGGTGTGTCAGCCACTCCTCCCAGTTTTGTGTCATCAGCAAACTTGCTGGGGGGGTGCACTCTGTCCCTTCCTCCAGGTCATTGATGAATAAGTTCAACAATACTGGACCTAGTCTTGACCCCAGGGGACACTGCTAGCTACAGGCCTCCCACTAGACTTTGGACCACTGATCACAATCCTCGGAACTCTGCCATTTAGCCAGTTTTCAGTCCACCTCATGGTCTGCTCATCTAGCCCATACTTCCTTAGCTTGCCTATTATGATGTGATGGGAGACAGTGTCCAAAGCCTTGCTGAAGTGAAGGCAGACAACATCTGCTGCTCTGCCCTCATCTACCCAGCCGGTCATTCCGTCATAGAAGGCTATGGTCAAGCATGATTTCCCCTTGGTGAATCCATGCTGACCACTCCTGATTACCTTTCTATCCTTCATATGCTTGGAAATGGTATCCAGGATGAGCTGTTCCATCACCTTTCCAGGGATGGAGGTGAGACTGACTGGCCTGTAGTTCCCTGGGTCCTCCTCCTTGCCCTTTTGGAAGACTGGAGTGACATTAGCTTTCTTCCAGTCCTCAGGCACCTCTCCTGTTCTGCATGACCTTTCCAAGATGATGGAGAGTGGCCTTGCAATGATACCAGCCAGCTCCCTCAGCGCAATCTGACCAGGGCCCATGGACTTGTGTATGTCCAGTTTGCTTAAGTGATCCCTCTACCTGATCCTCCTCCACCAAGGGAAAGGTCTTTCTTTCTCCAGACTTTCTCCCTGGTCTCCAGGGCCTGGGATTCCTGAGGGCTGATCTTACCAGGAAAGACTGAGGCAAAGAAGGCATCCAGTACCTTAGCATTTTCTGTATCCTTTGTCACCAGGGCACCCGCCCCATTCAGCAGTGGGCCCACATTTCTCCTAGTCTTCCTTTTGCTATGGATGTATTTGAAGAAGCCCCTTTTGTTGTCCCTGACGTCCCTTGCCAAATTAAACTCCATATGGACTTTGGTCTTCCTCGCCCCATCCCTGCATACTCTGACAACATCCCTATTATGCTTCCCAGCTTACCCTCTAATACACTTCCTTCTTCTGTTTGAGTTTTGCCAGGAGCTCCTTGTTCATCCATGCAGGTGTCCTGCCCACTTTGCTCAACTTCTTTCTCATTGGGATGGATGGTTCTTGAGCTTGGAGGAGGTGATCCTTGAATATCAATCAGCTTTCTTGGACTTCTCTTCCTTTGAGGGCCCTATTGCATGGGATTCTTCAAGCAGGTCCATGAAGAGGTCAAAATCTGCTTGTCTGAAGTCCAGGGTTGCGATCCTGCTTTTTGCCCTGCTCCCTCCTCGCAGGACCCTGAACTCCACCATCTCATGGTCACTGCAGCCAAGGCTGCCCCCAGCCTTCACATCTCCAACTAGACCTTCTTTGTTTGTTAGTACAAGGTCCAGCAGCACACCTCTCCTCGTTGGCGTCTCCACCACCTGAGTCAAGAAATTATCATCAGTCCTCTGCAGGAACCTCTTTGACTGTTTGTGCCTAGCTGTGCTGTCTTCCCAGCAGATGCCAGGGTGGTGGAAGTGCCCCACGAGAACCAGGGCCTGTGATTGTGAGGCTGCTTCCAGCTGTCTGTAGAAGGCCTCATCGACTTCCTCTTCCTGATCAGGTGGCCTGTAGTAAACCCCCACCACCGTGTCGCCCGTGTTAGCCTGCCCTTTAATCCTTACCCATAGGCTCTCAACTTGCTCTTCACCCCTAGGCAGAGCTCCACACATTCTAGTTGCTCCCTCGCATGAAGAGCAACTCCACCACCTCGCCTTCCTGGCCTGTCTTTCCTAAAAAGAACATAGCTGTCCATGATAGCATTCTAGTCATGCCAGCTATCCCACGAGGTCTCTGTAACTGCAATGAGATCATGGCCCTGCAACTGCACACAGATCTCTAATTCTTCCTGCTTATTCCCCATGCTGCGTGCATTGGTATACAGGTATTTCAGAGAGCCAATCAAGCATGCAAGCTTCCCAGGAGAGGTGCAAGAGGGTCCTCCAGAGCCATGTCCCGTGCTGACTCCCCTGGCTGCATGCACCCGCTGGAGGCATCCCAGCTTGAGTGGTGTTTTGCTGACTACCCTGTCTATATACCACTCCCCTTCCCCCATCTTTCCTAGTTTAAAGCCCTCCTTACAAGGCTAGCCATGCTTATTTGTGCTAATTCTGGAACCAGCAGCAGACTCAGAATTTAAAGCCTATGGCATCTCAGTGAACCTCCTAACTTTTCTCCAAATATCCCAGAGGAATATCAATATGTTAAGATCACCAACATGAAATGGGGTGGTGTTGCATTTGTGTGTCTGAGTGAAAGGAGAATCAATTGTGATATTATGTTATGAAAAACGCTCCCGAGGCGGGAGAAGAGGGCGGGAAGCACTCAGGCAGCTCTGAGGCGCGGATGGTGCCAGTTGGCAGCCGTTAATTCGCACGCTAGAGGTCTGAGGCATGCGGGGCGCGGGGCAGTCGCCGCACGTCCCCCCACAGCCATCCTCCTTCCGCCTTCCTCCTCTTCCCCCCCCCCGGAAGCAGCTCCTGCGCACGCGCGCCGGCAACAAGCATGAGGCAGGCTCACGGCTGTGTCTTATAACGTCACTCGGCAGGAAACTCCCGCTCGCTACCTTTTCGGCTGCCCCAGATTTTAGGTCACGTGGATACCGAAACGCTCGCCGTGTCATGTGCGAGTCACGTGACGCCGTCCCGGGACGATGAGGTCAGTGGCTGCAAGTCACGTGATCCTTGCCTACGCGCAGTAGGGCCGGGTGCAGATGGCGGACGCTGAGGCTGAGGTGGCCCTGCGGCCCGAGATGCAGCGGCTGGTGGCGGCGCTCCGTGCCCGTCTCTGGCAGTTGCAAGCGGAGCTGCGTGAGCAGGAGGTGTCGGAGGCTTCGTCTCGGGCGTACTGCCGGGGCTTCTGCCAGGTATGGGCCGGGCAGGGGCGGGCCGCGGCGCGGGCTGCAGGCCGGCTCTGGGGGGGCGCGGGCCGCGGCGGGCCTCCCTAGCCGCAGTGCGCGCACGGCTCTGTGTGGCGGCGAGCGGGGCTGCCGCCCCAGTGTTCCGCCCGCTCCTCCGGGGCTGCATGGCGTGGCGCAGGGCTGGCTGCGGCGTGCGCTGCAGCCGAAGGGGGACGTGCGCGCTTGGTCGATGGCGCGGGCTGCTGCTCGCCTGGGCCCAGCCCGGCCGGGCCTGGCGCTTCGGGGGAGCTGTCGGCCTTGGGCTCTTATAGTGCTTTGGGCCTGGGTGTCCAGTAGCACTCGGGAGCCCTGTGGGACCCGTAGGGCTCTCTGGAGTAGGCAGGCCACACAGAATTTTCTCAGTGTGGTTTTGGCTTGGGACCTAGACCTCAGACTTTCTGATCCTTACCCACCTCAGAATTAAAATAACATGTCCAGACTTAATTAAGATCCACTGTGAAATAAACAAAACTTCCTGATTTATGCAGGAGTACAGTTAATTTAGGTCACTAGATAAGCTTATGTTTGACACTCTGAAGATCTAATCTGAATCTTTGTTTAGTGTGGCTCAGAGTAGTAGTCAGAAATTCTTGAATCAAGACAATAACTTTTAGAGGAGTGTTTGAGCTTGATTAAGGCCTTAATAATAGAGATCTTCATTTATTTTTAAAACATTATTTTGGTGGTTAACTAGTTTTGTTTCTCCCACGGTCTTATTTACTTTGAGCTCTAAGGTGTAGATAATCTTCATTTACTTGCTGGGTTAAAGAGCCTTCCAAGTTGAATCTGAAGAGATTGTGTATTGTAAAAACTTACAAGCCTCTTACAATTTATGAGCCAATTTATTCACACTTTAGCTGATGCACCTACTGACTTTCCTCTTTTTGAAGAGTGAGTGGCAAAACAAGACATACAATCTTTCTGGTATGTCTTATATAAGTGATTTCTCTTCAGTCTTTTATTTTGCATCCACAGGTTGGGTACTTTGCCATGCCATTCTACTGGGGGAATGTTTATCTTGTCACTTTACCATACCACAGAAAAGTTTTGTTTTGTTATTTTTTGCAACTGTTACTTTTCAAGCTGCAAGAAGCTGCCACTGCCTCTATGTATGTTCCAAGTCATACATACCTTTTTAAGATATGTGACTTCATATTTGCATGGAACCCTATATAATATGTTACTTTTTTCCACGTTTCAGGATTTGCTGAAATGATCTCCAGTGCCATTTATTGCATCAGAGCATTGAAACAAATATTCAGCTAACACTTACTAGAGCCTATCAAGATAATTCAGATATATATATAGAGAGAGGTCTGTTTATCTAGACTCTTTTGACTGGTTATAGATGAAGTCTTAGAGGTACTTCATCAGTGGAGTTTTATGGAAGACATTTCTGTTACCTTTACCAAAAAAAAAGTCTAGCAAAAAATGTGCAAACGAACCGTCTTAAGGTCATTGTGCTAATGTCAAGTGAGTTTCATTTCAGAACATCATAATAGATAATACGGATAAAAATGAAATAGACTTATCCTGGATTGCCATCAGTTGGGGATATTTCTAATCATCGTGCTTAACAGTACTCTGATTCAGTGGAAAATATGAAGTGGTTGGATGACGAGCTAGCAATTCCATTAAAGTTTGGATTTGTGATGTCACTGCACAGTCCACTGAGAACTGAATGTAGGTTTACCTATTGGTTTCCCCTTCTAATTGGGGATGTTTGTGGATGTTGTGCGGAGTTCTAGTGATAGAACTTAAAGTACTGAAAATTGTTTGAATAAGAATTTTCAGAATAACTCAAGGTCTGTCTCTAAATGAGATTCAAGGATCTCAGTTTAATTTTGTATGAATTACTTGGAGGATACCATTGATGTCCTGTCATAAACTTCTCAAGCTACAGTAGAACATGCTTAAGCAGAACCTGAATTTAAATGGGTTTAAATGTGATCTGGGGAAGTAGCTGAGGTGAGGGTAGTTAGAATGTTTTAGTCAGTGATTGCCATGCAGTGTTCACACCTGTGTTGTAGTTCTGAAAAGCACTCTGTTTGCCTCTAGAAATTACTAGAACTGAGCTGCACATCAAATTATGAACAGATTAAATCTCTCTCTGTTCTGAGCTGTCTGGACACTGTGTTTTACTAGAGCATGCAGTGCCAAACACATACTGGCTTCCAGCAGCTCTTCCCTGGAGCAATGCTGGATGATATGCTTTCCTTTAAGGTATCTATTTTTGAGCAGGGATTGTTGTCCAGGATAACACAAAGAAACTCCTGAAGCCTAAACAGTGGGCTGACTCAAAACTTTACATTGTACAAGTATGATGCTTTCCATATTCAGCTAATGAAGAACATGTCTGTTGAGGAGCTCAATATGTACACAAACAGCCAACTGCTATGAACAGTTTGTACATATTTGAGATAACTGTTCTCCATATTTACAGTAGAGCTATCAGTAAAACAGAGCTTATAGAACAAACTAAAGACATCAAAGTATCTCCTCTGCAGATGCACAGTGGCTTTTGCCTTACTGAAATTCTTAAAGGTGACATAGTTGAGGACTAGGTGAATTGCAATTGAATATGTTTAGGAAGAGAACATGATTTTTTTTTTTTTCTTTCTCCTCCCTCCGTCTACATCCCCTTCCCTACCCCTCACCCAAACAGGTATTTAAAACTTTAAAAACTGGTTAGCCAGCCTAGAGATGTTTACATTGGTACTGAGCAAAAAAAAATTATTGCTCAAAGTGTAGCTAAGTAAGCGTTCTGGCAGTGCAGGCCATGAGAAGCCATGTAGTGCTGAGGACCTAGCCTGGTCTCTAGATGCTGTAGGTGGATGCATGAGTTTTCTACACCACCATTCTTCCCCCCCCCCCCCCCCCCCCAGCCCAATGTAATTACAGTCAAAGGAAGGAGGAGAGATGGGTTAAACTATAAGTGAATGTGCATTGACCAGGCTTTGAATGTTTGAATATTCTCTTCAAATCCTGAAAGTAGACTATAAGGCAGTAATTACTATAAAACTGTTACTGCTCTGTTAAGTGACTAGCTAAAACAAGAGTATTTTTATTTTGTTGAAAATACTTAATCTTATGTATAGGCTTCCAAGGAACTTCCATAGCAGACTCTTCAAATTTCTGTTGTTTATCAGATAGCAGAAGGGCTCTTAATGGCCCCTAAAATATAGTTACTACGTTCTGCTTGCTTGTTAGTATGTTGTTGTTAATGTTCAGAATTAACCTAATTTGAATTTCAAACTAATAAGCTATTTAATAAGTCTCTTACCTGTTTTGAGCAATGCTGACTTTAATGTATGTATATTTGGGGAGAAGTTTCTGGTAATTGGCTGCTCACATATCGCTAATGCTAGCGGTAAGACTTTGATCTCAGTGTTAAGATTGCACATAAGGAAGGGTAAAGTGTTTTCTAATATTTATTTAATCTTAGTTTAATGCATAAAACATGGTAGAATGTTCTCCATCTGATCTGTGTATGTGATGTAAGTGTCTGTCAAAGCAATTGAGTATTATTTTGGGTTTTAAACCCAAATTTGAGTATTAAACTGGGTTTTTTATTTATTTATTTTGAAAAATGCATTCATTAGCATGTTTGGTCTTCTGATGCTGTATTCCCTGTAATGGTAGACTTACTGCTGTGGTGTACTAAATAGATGACTCTGATAGTCATCAATTACTTGACTATTTTCAGGGATTATATCTTGACAGCCTTTGAACATAATTTATGGCTTCTAATTTCATGTGTAATTTGAATTACACTGTTAAATTCTTAACACATCTGCTATAGGGGAGTGCTAAGGCTATTTAGTGGTCACTGAGAGCTTCTGTTAATGATCTTTGTGCTATGTTTAAGGATGATGTCTGTAAACTTCCAACCTGTGACTTGTTTTGCAACCTATCTCTGTACTTTTCCCTCCACCTTCACCTCTTTAAAACTGTTAATAATGTTTGTCTATTGGAGAGTCTGTAACTGTAATTCAGGTAGGAGTTATTACTTATACAGAATTCTGGGAGAATAACCTACAAAGCAGTCCTGATTTTTTTTTTTAAACTGATTTTATTTTTGTAGTTTTCTTGATGTTATTGTTGAAGATCACATGAGGTCATACCTGTGCAGTGGATGCCTGCAATTTTTTTTTTTTTTAATCCTAGGGCTAGTACTGTATAGTTAGATCACTGACAAACATTGGATGGACTATAAAATAGCGTGTAGCTGGCCCCTTGTTCCTTGTTATGTTGAAAGTTAATCTTTGATTCTGCCCATCCTAATGACTCAGTTTTAGTAAGCGGGTTGTAAGGGCTGTTCACTTGAGTCCTTCTAATTATAATATGATACAAAGATAAATCTGTTCAGCATCAACAGTAAATTGGTTGTTTCAGGTGCTCGACTTGAAATTACTTAGTAGGGTCTGATCTGACCTGACAATCCATCCTCTTATGACAGTTTGACTTGAAATATAGGGTTGGGCGCTTGGAACTTTTAACATATAGTCTTGGCCCTAAGGGTTTTGCAGAACACAGTACTTCCCTCCCCCCCCACCCCCCCTTTTTTTTTTTTGTGACTGACCTTAATCAAGATTGGTTCCTTGTTTGGGCTAGGGAGAGTGTATGGTGAGAGATGGATTGTAACTGTTAGGAATACAAGCTAAATAGTCTAGAGTTCTAGGATGGTGTGCCTACGTTGCAGGGCTGTTACTTCTGAAGGAAGTTATTGGTAGAGCTAAGGTGTCTTTAATTCAGGGCCCTACTTGCTCTTCCTATTACTTCTTAAGTTGTAGCAAAATAACATATTAGTGTAAAGAGGTTTTAAAAAGAAAAAGGTGGGGAAGTATTACTACTGTCATCCCTCTGCTGATATTTGAGACTTATTTTTTATTCCTTTTGAAACAGACTATATTTCAGGTTGCTTCTTCAGTACTGTGCCTGCAAAAGGTAGGATTGCTGTGGTCAAGTACTAAAATCTAGGGTAATTTTGCATTTTAAAAAGTGACTACATAACAGTGTGACTTGGGCTTTGTATTTCTCCTTTAGTCACTTTAAGTTTGTTATGTAGGTAATTATACGTATAATCTTTAAAATATTGCAGCTGAAATATTGTCCTTAATCTTGAGCTTCTTGCATTTCTTTCCTGCATTCTCACTAGTAATAGATTCCAATTTACACATGTGCTTCTGTCTTCATGGGAGCTGTATAAAGGAAGGGGAGAACAGAACTTCTCGCTGAATTTTTAACTTAGCAGTTCATATTTGTCTGTTGGCTCTAACTTGCTTCCCAGTAGAAATTTTGCTAACTTTATCAAGTATTCAAACAGAATGAAAATATTTTGGAACAAAAGGGAGAACTTCTGTTGAGGAGAAAAAAATGCTGGTTTTGATCTCCTTTAGAGTGAAAACTTCTCACTTCCAGAATTCTTCCACTACATATCCTTGATATTGCATATCAATATTTATGTTTTTAGATAAATGTATATTATGAGAACTTTTAATGATAAAACTCATTTTCTTTCAGACAATACTTCAGTATGCTGGCAGTCGGGGTGCATCGGAACACGTTTTACCTTTTTTGGAAGTGTATCGAATCTCCATCCAAAGCTTTGCTAATGCACGACCTTACTTGACTACAGAATGTGAAGATGTTCTTTTGGTACTTGGCAGGCTAGTGCTGTAAGTTATAAGTTGGTACACTAATCTTTTTTTTATGGAATACACAAACTTCACAAATGAATAGACAACTTGTCAAATTAAATATCACATTTTATTTTAACAACTGTATGATTTGTTATTATATCTAGTAAATGTCTCTAGTGCTTGTTTTTCTATAGTATCACAAAACTGCTTGAGCATTTTGTTGCCCAGCCTCAATCAGTAGTAAGGCTTTGCTCTTCTGTATTTGGATAAATGTACAGATATTAGGGAGGTTCTGTTCCTTGAACACTTCAAAAAATATTTTTCTACAGAAAAAAACTTACTTTAGTCTTCATTAAACAAACTCTAATGGTAGATGTTCACACATGGAGTAATCAATCTATACCAGTTGCTCTGCAGCAGCTGGCTTTGTGTACTGTCTCCCATGGTAAATGCAAGGTACTTCTGAGCAAGTCCCTTTCTGAAAAGAATAAGTTGTTTTTTTATTTATGGCAAACAGAATTGTGTGTGTGAGATCTTGTTATAGGGCAGCCAATTGTAATTTTACCTGAGCTCTTTGACAAATGTTTATATATAGATATTTGGTGATTAAAACAGAGCAAAGTATGAGCAGCTACAAGTTATTCCAGTTTGACTGATAGACAGTAAAATAATCTCTTTAAACGCAAAGAAGCTATTTTTGGTTGTAAAGAGAAAAAGTTTAGCCTAAAGGCTTTCAAGGGCATTGGGAGTATTGTCAGTTACTACCCTTAATCTGAGAAGGGTAGCTTAATGCACTGGTTCTTCCTAGCTTGTAAGATTTCTTTCAAGGGGTGAGGGTGGAGGTCTAGAACCTTGAATATGAAGACCATCGTAGAATTAAAATAATTCTGAGACAGTCTTTCAATGGGTTACCTCTTTATTATCAGTTACTTCCTTATTTTGTGATCTTAAGTCAAGAATACTTGACTTGTGAATCTGTAGACTTTTCAAGAAGGATTTTACCATGTGCTGTTTGGTCAAACTCTTGTGTTAATCCTTTTTACAAACTGTCATCTTAATGATAAATATGATGAATATAAGAATAGCCTATCCATAATTAGCTTGTCCCTTCTGCCACTTCCTACTCATCAAAAACTTTCTTTCACTGTCTTGGTATTTAGGTCTTCTGGGTGTGGAATAGTTTCTAACCCTTTCTGTATCTTTTATCACTGTTAAATGCTTTAAAGTATGGAAGAAGAAAAAATCCTAATTCTATATCAAAATTGCTTAACAGATAAGAGAAAAATCAGAAAATTCTGCTTCCGCTGATGCTATTTCTTCCATCTTTCATTGTAAGGAATTGTTTGCTGTGGTTTGTATATTCAGGAAACTTGGCCATGGAGGGCAGTGGGGAGTGGCTGACTTGCTGGAATCTCTGCTGCTCTTGTTATGATTGCATTTGAGAGGGAAACTAAAGAATGAAAAAGGAAATGGGAGTGAGATCAGGGTGAGGTAAATGGCATACTTAGTTGTGATCTCTTTTTGGCCTTTTTAAGAGTTTGCCAGGAGTGAGAGAGTACTTATGGCAGAGAAAGATTAAAATTCAGTTCAGTTCAGGAGGAAGAATATTACCTGTTCAGGGATGTGATGACCTACTGTTACAAAGTTATGGGGGTTTTTGTAGGGAGTTTGGTTACCCTCTTCTGTTATACAAGCTATGCATTTTCATTTCTCATTGGTGTTCAACTCTGAAACAAGTAATCTTCCTTTTAAAACAAAAGTGCTCTAGCCGCTACTGAAAGCTCCCTTCACTTCCTATCCTCCCTCCTGGAGAAGGGGAGGTAACCTTTTCTTCTGACAAATAGTGCTCATCTTTCAGCTAGGTGAGCCAGTAGTAGTAAAGACTTTCCCTGCCAGCTGACCAGGTCTGCTGTTTATTCACAGGAGATCTGACATGATGGTAGAGACTGTGGGCCTCCTTTTTTAAAAAAAAAAAAAAAAAAAAAAAAAGATGCGGGTGCAGCATGAGAACTTCTTGGTCTGTCAGCTAACCTTAGGTAGTAAAAGGACAGCTTGGAATGGTCACATCATCTATTCTTGTAGTTTACACATTAGATAAATGCTTGGGGAGGGGTGGGGAAGAATATTCTGTCCTAACAATGGCTGTGGCCTCAAGAGGACACTTCTAGTTTGGTCGAGTAGAACTCAGGCTGCTTGCTTCCACAGCCACAAAGCACAATAAAAAACTTTTGTCCGTAATAATATGTGAAAAGTATTGACTCTGTCTTAAAGATCATAATGAAGAATTAGCCATATCAAAAATGTCTTTCAGGAGTGGATGAACATTTGGTTAGGTGACTATTTCAGTTAATCTTAAGCAGCCCTTGAGGCAGTTTACTCATTTGCCAAGGCATCTATGTGAGTGCTGTTTATGTTGAGATACTGCGCAGAGGAAAAGATAGCGTTCATGTTACTGTCAGTGTGAAAATTGTACTTTCATTTAGAAATGGTTTATAATGTCCTAAGATTAATAGATTAAAGTTAAACAATTCCTTCAACTTGGTTCTGGTTTGCATACTGTGTTTGTCAGCTACTCACTTGACCGCTTTCTACTTTTTCCTATTTACTGTGATAGCACTGATCTGAAGGGAAGTTTCTCTCCCATTTCTATGTCTTTGAGGGGCTGTTCATATACTTTCTTTAAACCATAAAGTGAAAGGAGATCTGAATATCTTCTGGTCTAAGTAGCAGACTTGGATTCAACTGGTTGGACTAGTCTGCCTCAAACATCTTGAGCTGTACTTCACCCAGTCAGTTGAACCTTGTGAATCTCATGCAGGTTGCTTCCAGGAAGAGAGTGCTTGCTTTTCATAATACCTTTGTGAGAAGGAATGTATGATACTTGCATCTGTGTATATCTAACAAAGTGTTCTCAACTTAATAAACACTTGTAATCTAATTCACTAATTCGAATTTCCTGCTCTGCTGTCTTTCATTAGGAGCTGCCTCAAGTCTTAAGAAATGTAGGATAACTTCAGGCTACAGGTGAACTGTTCCTGTTTATCATGTGATGTGTATTTAGTTTTCTTTTTAACTCCAAGAAGGTTGGGATAGGAAAAGTGTGTTGTTCTCCCCCCCCCCCCCCCCCCCCAGTACTACTTAAAGATAGCCACAATTCTGAAAGCTGTAGAATGATTTACTTTTCAAAATTTCTCTTTTAATAACAGTGAATGAGATGTTAAAATAGTTACATAATAATTAAGCAAATATCAACAGTTATTATTTGCATACAGAGTTTTTCTTTCCAGTGTTCAGAAAAAAGAAATTTAAATCCAGGAGGGTTTCTCCTAAAAGACACTTTGAAGATGAGGGTTTGAGTTGGGGTTTTTTGTTGTTGTTTTAAATAATGGAAGCATTCTAGCAGTAGTTACAATTTTGCAAATAAAATGTAATTGCAGTTTAGAACGGAGTTGCATATAGATATTGTGGTGGTATTGGCAGAGTAGAGCAGAAAGGCTTGGCTTTATGAAGTGATCTTGATATTTTAATTTGGGGCTTTAAACAGAACTTAGGTGTCACAGGTGCATACAAAAGGGGAATAGATTTTCAGGAATAGTGGTGAATGTTGAAGTAGAATATAGTAAGGATCTACTGTTGTCCCACTGTGGGACAGAGAATGGAAAGGAGGAGAGAACCCTAAAGCTCTTTTTCTTTAAAAATGCCAATGAACAAGAAGGTGTCTGACCTTTGGTAGAGGTACAAGATGAAACTGAGCCTTTGAATTATAGAGAGAGTAACATTAGCTTGCAGGAATGGTGCTGGTTCTTCTTAAAGCCAAACCCGTGTTGTTCAGCAGCAGTTGATTTCTGTGTTGTGGAGAATGGTTGAGAACACAGAAGGGAAAGATTACTCAAAGGAAGAATTAGGATAAACTATGATTTCTCTCTTTTGCTGATAGAGGGAAGGCTGGCTGGTCTTTATGCAGCTGCATGCCCCCCTTTTTGCTATAAGAACGTAGATTTCTCATTTTGCTTTTCTGCCAATAAAGTGATAATTGGAGGATCTTGTATATTGCTTTTGCAGTTGTGCTGTAAGTTATCTTACCTGATGGCTGTAACAGGTATACCTAGAATGCCAGAATTCTCTTGCTGAGTAATTTCCTAACTTGAGTGCTTGACTTAGGATGTTGAACCAAGACCTGAGAAGTCTTTCATTTTCACTATCAGTCCTATGTGTCCACACAGATAAGGACTGAGCCATAAATTCAGCCCTTCTGTCTTTATGGGCTATCAGCTCATCCTGTATACACAATGCTTTGAAAATACAATTTTGAATTTTTTCTACTGTCCAGGTGGTACCTATGGAAGTATAATATATGTAGTACCATGAAGATACCCAGTGACTTGCATAATTCTGTTTTTTAGTCATATTTACTGGACATCTGAAAAGGCAATCTGCCATAGTAGATAAATACAACACTTCCTAATACTTCTTGTTTTATCTCTGAGGCCTCACAATAAGTTGTTTTAAAGTATGTCTATAAACTTTTACTTAAAGTTTGTGTGCCAGAGAACTTCTGCAGCAAGAACTTCATTTGTAATGCAACATAGAAATAAAATACCACTTCTCAGCCTTTATATAATTCATTTTATGACAGTTAAATCTTAGTGTTGCTATAACATGACAAATTACTGTTACATTCAGAATTTAGGTGTAATCTAGCCTATGACTTTTAGAGGTCACTTCTTTGCCTTTTTTTTTTTGTGGCCTGACTTGTAGTAAGCAAGCCATAATTGCAGAAAAATAAAATTACTTATAAAAGCTTACTTTGCTGTTTTATTTAAGCCTGTTAATTTTTCATAGCCAAAATCATGCATGAAAAGTAATATTCCAGAGAAAGTATATCTATAAATTAAAATATAACAAGGCAGGATAGGATTGATGGCTGCTTTTTTTCTTATACTCTGAAGTTGAGATGTGTATCAAAAGATCTTCTCTAAAAATAAAAAATCAAAAATTAACCACAAAGTTCACAGTGCATTTCTGGGTAACATGCATTAAAATTGGACACCCCAAAAGATTGCATGTTTAGTTGTGTTTTCCTGTTAGTGGTAGTTGGATTTTCTTGTTTGTTTTTGGCTTTGAATCTATCAAAATCAAGCTCATCTCCTGTGAGACTTAGTAATGTCGTCCTTGATTGTCAAGTGGTAGCTACTTAGCTCCACGCGTATGAAGTTGGTGAGTGAAGTCTTGTTGCCGGGCTTGGGTACAATAGAAAAATAAGTCCTGGTTATTTTATAAGAACGTATGTTTTAAAAGAATGTTGAGACCAATGACAGAGTTGGAACATCTGGCAGTCCAGTTGTCCACTTTCTCACGGACATAGCAATGATGGAGATTCTAGTGACTGAAATGTTTAGATAACTTTCATCACTATCATTTGGTAATTATCTATCTGACCTTGTATCTTTCTGATAGTGTTTAGAGGCCTTCACAGGTCGAAAACTCTATTTAAAGGAATAGGATTGGCAGTGGAAGTGAACTTCTGAAAGGTAAAAAAGGGTGACCAGATACTGATTCAATATTTGTCTTTCTGATCTGTTCTACCTAAGTGACTGCTGATTCTTGCTAAAAACTGATTAGGCATAACACTTTTTTGCAGATAACTTGTGTAATTTATCCATCAGAAGCCAGGAAGGAGGAGAAAAGGAAAGTTACTCTTCCTGGATACTAAGCAATTTTGAAACTCATGTTTGCCGCCTCTTTTCAGGAATAAGAAACAGTTGTATGTAAGCATTGGCCTGAAAGTCTAACTGAAGGAACATCAAGCAGATCTTACCTTTTTTGCTCACTGCTGTTTCTGAAATATGTAGATCTCAGATTAGCATCTTTGAAATACCCAGCAAAAACTTTCTGAATGCTTTCTATTTCCTCAAGTTTTCATTTGGAAAACCTGATATATAGCAAAAGTTCACATGCCATTGCTATTAAACATGGCGAGGCTGACTCAAATACTAACGTTAGTTGTTGACATAGTAGAACAAGGGATATAGTAAATTTTCCTTTTTATTAAATCAAGATAGGATGACTAAAATGTCCTATTTTTAAGCAGAGGCTTGGTCTAATGAAGAAGTAAGGTGATTCTGTTAACCAGTGTTGTGTAGGTAACTGAGTTGCACAACTATAGCAGCCACCTGAATTGGCACTATGAATATTACAGTCTGATCTGGACTGTTTTCCTCTTAACTTTGGTAATGCTCACATCTTTGATTTGCATATTGGGGGGTAGGAATGTTTCATAAGCTCCTGATTCTTCTGCAGATTGTGTTGTAGGAATTTGGATCCTTTCCCCCACACCTTATTCGTGCTATTAAAGAATCATAGGGTATTTCTAGGCATCTATTCGACAGGTCCATTTCTGTGCCGATGCATCGTCATTAAAATATCTTCTGTCAGACCTTTGCTCCTCCTGCATTCTTCTGTGATCTTATTTTCTTATGTGTACTGATAACTCCAAGTTGGGTAAAACTGGCTTTCTCTCTCAATCTAGGCAAACAGACCCTGCTGAGTTCAAGTGTACTTTATTCGAAACAGATATTATGATTTCTTTGCAAAGAGAAAAAGGAGAAATTTGGTAGTCCAAAGTTGCTAAGCTGTACTGAACTGGCTGATTTTGATTATAAGACTATCAGCAGTCTTAACCTAGTGGGATGGTCCGTGGCAAAAAGGAGTAGTTTTTTATGTTATGACTGATGCCTGACTTTGGGACTGTTCCTGTCTTGTAGCTGATTTGTGCATTCAAAGTTGATTCAGTGTCACTGTCACTTCTTATCTGCTTATCTTAAGCAATATGTGCCACAAATGTTATTTTATCATAACAGTAGAATGTTTTCAGGTAGCTTGCTTACTTGTCTTACTTTTTCAGGAGCTGTTTTGAGCTACTGCTTTCAATTCCTGAAAGTGAATTGCCGCATGAAGTATGGTTAGGATTCCATCAATCTATACAGGTGGGTGTTCTACTTCTTTTTTTTTATAAAAAGAAAGAAAAAGAAAATCTGTATTCAATTGTTACTCAAGTTTTATATTGAAAGTGTCATTTCAGTATGAAACATATGCAGCATACTACTTTTAATCTGATTTAGCTTGCAATCTGAGATGTAAGTAGAGAAGCCTTTTTGAACCTCAAAGAACAGCTGATTTTGTAGTGAAATTGACAGATGCTAAGTATCAGCCCAGTGACCTTGACTGCCAGCTGATGGACTGAAAAAGATTCCAGCCTGGGTCGAATAGTTAACGTGTGCCCCATAGGAAGGGATTCCTCAGAAAGAGAGGCTACAGCAGGGCTGAGGAGCCTATACCAATTGAGTGATTGAAAATCACTGCTGACAGCAGAAAAGGAGGTTCACTGAGTTGTTTGCTGTGTTCCTCATAATTCAGTTAGAAATAATCATCAAAAGACTTGTTGAGGTGGCTGTGGGCCTCTCTAATCCCGAGTTGTTAGAAGCCCTATGCATGACAGACAATATTAGTGGTAAGACCGGAATGAGAAGCTCTGAATTTTTAGATCTGGAAAAAAATAGGCTACTACTGTGTTTCTCCTTTCTTCTGCCCCCTTCCTCCTCCAAACTCTGTCCTGCACTTACTGTTATCTAGACAGCAAGAATATCTCAAGGGGCAGTGAAAGGCTGTCCCCAACAACAATATTGTCATCCTAGGGTCCGGACTTGCAGCTATAGAGCTAACGGTAACTTCAGCAAGAGATCCATAGCAAACCTTGATTTGTCTAATGGATTGTGTGAGAGACAAACATGAGTTAAATGGAGTGATGTAAGAGCTATGAGGTGTTATTTTGAAAATGACTGGAAAAGCTTTTGTAGAGATTTGAGTGGCAAGTTAAAATCTATTCCTGGCTTGAGAGGGGTGCTATCTAGGTCCTAGCTATTAGGACAGCTATCTAACACTGCTAGGGACTAAATGGATGTCTTACTAGGAGCTTGTTTCAGCACCTCACATTTTTACACCTTTCCTAAACTCAAATGAAGATGGTTACTGTAAACTATGTAGGAGGAAGAGTTGTGTTCCAGGCTTTAGTCTGACGGTAGTAGCTAGCTGCCTGAAAGGAATTGCATTCCTCATGGAGCTGAAAGATAGAAATAGTAATCTTGTCTTTGCTGTGTGTTTAACTGCTAGGCCTTCCTGGCCCAGGGAGTGATCTGCTGCTACTGGTGCCTGTTTTGGCTCTAACTATGACTAATGAAAATATGATTACTTAATAATTATTATTAAAGCTAATAACAGTTGTAAGTTAAAAGCTGCCATAATGAACAAAGTGGCAGTAGTTGAAAGGAAATGAACGTAGGTCTTGAAACTGTTGTTATGCAGAACTAATCACAGTTGATTTGAGATCTTGTTGGTCCATGAGTCTTGGATGCTGCTATAGTTGTTCTGGAGGTGTATATGTAGAGGCTCTGAAGGAGCTTCTGATTTATTTTGCCTGCAGTCAGGGAGGTTGCAGGTGCAGAAACTCTTCCTTCAATAGGAATGAATAAACCTCATACTTAAAACTGAAAGAAGTGGACTGGTAAAGCTGTATAGTCCTGCCAATAGTTGAAGGGATGGATGTGGTCTGTGACTGGTGGCTTCAGGAGGACAGACCTTTTTCTGTTACACCATGGAAAAACATACTACTGTGGTAATCCTAAAAACAGATGGGACTGGGGATGGCAGGCAGTTGGTGATAGAAAGTGCAGTAGTTAAAATCAAAGTTCTGAGGTTTTATGATGTCAAAGATCTGTCTCCTATTTTGATTGCTGGTGTGTAAGCCCAGAACTTGCGACTAAGACTTCCTTGGTGACTCATACAGATCTTAGTAGATCTTGCAGCACCCTAAACCCAAGTTTGGGGGTATACCGGTTTATTCTGACAACACTGAACTATGGCATCTATTACCTGTAGTCTCTGCCTATATAGGCTGTGGTGTTGTGGATAACAGGTCTACATTTCCCGTTTAGGTTAATATGGATGCCACAATCAGACCGATAAGCAGGGGTTCATCTTTTGCATTAGGGCTGATGGAAGATGTTTGAAACTTACTGTTTCCTGAATGACACTTAACTTCACTAATCCAGTAACCTGTGGATAAAGAGTGGGCTTACTGCATGCTGAAAGGAATGTCATAACTGTTTATACCTACCATAAACCAGAACAGAGAAAAGTTCTCTTGTTCAGAGTATTCAGAGTACGGGAGTGGATATACAGGCTCTTACCCATTCTAGTAGATGTATAAGACAGTTCTAGCTTTTAACTGGAGGGATCTGCAGGGAGAATTCTTGTTGCCAAGGAGAGCAATTTCCAGGAGTTAACAAGCACGTGTGTGTATTTCTAGGTTTCTGAAGCAAGTGATCAAGCTATGATATTTCTATCAGAAGACGGTAAATTTTAAGTCAAGTGGGAGGACTTTGAGGCTGAACGTGTTGGAGGCAAACTATTACTTTCCCCTGACGGGAAGGGGACACAAGCCCAGATCCATCATTTCAACTTGCAGAAATGGAAGGTTCAAGATGTGCTTTTGGCAGGTGTAGTGATATAATTGACTCTTATACGGACTTTTTGGAACTATGTAGCTTCAGAGTTTTAACACTTACTTGATGCTCCCCATTTGTAAGATACTAAAAGTTCTGGGAAAAGCTTATACACCCTGTTAGCACTTTGAAACATGGACTTTTACAAAAACAGATGCTACTAATGATGTTTTCAAGTAGCATTCCTGCACAAGTTTGAGAATGGGAACACTTGCAACCTGCCATTTAATACAGCAGAACACATACCTCTTGCCTTTTATTAGAGCAGAAATGAATAACAGAGTAAGAGTGTGCAGTCATACAGAGGGCAATATAGACCTTTAGATAGCAGTCACTCACAGGCTCTTATATGAGAACTCATGGGTTCTCATATGGCCTGTGACCATAATGTGCTAGTCTCCAGGCAAATCCAGTAGCCCAAAGCTCCATAATGTTGTATGGCCCAGATTGGTGATAATGTGCTTATTACTTCCTTAACAAAAGGAGTGGATGTGGCGACTGAAGAATAACTCCAGGTCTTCTATGGTGGTTGTGGCAAACGTAGGGGAAAAGGTGTTTCTTTTGGACCTAGCTGCATTTGTTCCTCCTGCTCTATAACAAGTTGTACAGCTACTGCAAGTCAGTGAAATTTCAGTTATGTTTTCAACTGAGGAGTGAAGAAAGTTATGGCTTGCATTTCAAAGCAGCAAGACAAAGGACTGTCCTGAAGCTGAAAATGGAGTGTCACTAATGTCTAGCTTAAACACAAAAACCTATCCCATCAAAAGACTTATTTGTTAGATTGAACCTGTTCTTTCTTCCGTAACAGTAACCTTGCCCTTCCCTGCCCCCTTCCCCCTGCAGCCCCTATGAGTCCAGCTTTCCTTGCCTGTAGGCAAGATCAGTAGCAGCCTGTGTGAACCAGGATGTGAGCTTGTATAGCAAAAAGCTAAGCATGAGTTTTATACAGTGGGAACATGCAAAAGGGTGTGGGCAGGAATGGGGAAAAGCAAACTTATGCTGTAAAATAGGAGTGAAAGGGATACCGTAGGTTGGGACAGTTTACAACAGGGCCATTGATACAGCTAAGCTCAATTAATTTGGAGGGAAATCAGTGGAGAGGTATTGTGGGGATGGATTTAATAAGATCAGATGAGGAAGCTGAGACACACTGTCAAAGCTGGCTTTAGTGGGAGGAGAGCTCCATTAGTATTGAGAATCAACTATGGACTGAAAAACAGGATTCCCTTCAAATCTTAAGAGTCTAAATGCTTTCTTTAGAGAAGCTGTGTACTGAAGGTGAGTATAAAACTAAAATTTTTGTACATCATAGTAGTTATTGATCTCATTATATTTGCAGTGGTGAAGAACCCAGGTATCTTCAGTAAACTGTTCCAAGGGTTGTATTTTCTCATTAATTATGTCCAGTGGCTCTTATAGCTTTGCTTGCGAAGTTGAAGGGCTTTATATCCCATTTCTGTTCCCAGGTAGGTACTTGCACACTGAGATTAAGTCTCACTGCTGCACTTTTTCATACAGAATGAAATGCCTTACTGTGTGGCTCTCTTCATGGCCCCTTTACAGTGTCATTGTCCTAACTTTTGAGTTTTATGCGCTTAAATTTTGCATTGAATTTCCTCTAAGACTTTATATTTAAGAACACCCACTAAGGATAACTTGAAGTTAATGCTAATGGAAATATTTTATTATAAGCTCTGTAATGAAAGATTCAGTTAAATGTCTGGAATAGAAGTGGAATGTATTGTTAGTACTCAATTGCTTATGCCTGATATTGGTGAATTTCATAATCAGTGCTTGTTTCTATATATGTGTGTGTATATATATGCTGACTTCATAAATTCATTGCTGATTCAGGAAATCAGTTGAGCTGTGTAACAGATCCCTTCTTACTTACTGAGTTTTGTTTGTTTTGTTCTGGTCTTTTTAATACAAAGCGGTTGAAACTTGAATCCTCATAACTGAATTGAACTCTGCTAGATTTATACTGTCTAGACACCCTCAGGTAGGGAAAAGTTGCTGTTGGAATAGCATTCCAACTGTTTACACTGGATGTCTGGACTGGATGTCGTAATCTGAGGGACAGTAATCTCTGTAGTAGCACATCACCCTTGTCCAAATTGATGATTACATAATTTTTTTTTGTCAGCTACGTTTTGCTCTAAAGACAACAGCAGAGAAGTGATGTGAATATACCACTATGTATCTCTGTGAGGCACTAGCTTATAGCACCTGTGGAACATGCAACTTGATAACAGAGGAATTTGAGATAAGTAATGCTGAGAGGTAGCAAATCTCAACTACTGTGTTTGAAGTGTATCGTTCAGAAACCCTCTTGTATGTTCTTTGGCACTTGCTGTTGGGTGGCAAGTGCTTGCAGGGGCCAGGATGAGTATAATCCTCCTGTGAACGCAGAGGGTGAGTTCATGTAATGAAGAGCTGGTGTTTCCCTTTCTTTGCCTTACAGAACTGTGCTTAGCTGAAAATCCTGCTTATAATTCAGTCTTATTCACTGGTAAACATCTTACAGATACTGGAACTGATATTTGGGTAACACTGCTGTATGTAGTGTGTGCTAAAGGTTTCAAGTGACTACAGCTGTGTATCTTGCAGAAGTACTGCTACATTAAAGCACTTGTAGTTTGGAAAGTTCCTCTAGCTTGTTTGTTGTTAAACTTTTTCTCAATAGTAAGAGCTAGAAACTTATGACTTATATGCTTTTATTCAAATGATGCCAGTAGTTAGAGCATAAATTCCCAAGATTTGCAAGGAAACTTCTAAACATTTTGTGGCTGCTTTATTGAAGTTCTCTACAAAGAATCTGAAGATATGGATGATACCTTCAAAGGAAATGATTCAGGTTTAGAGGTCCAGGAATAAGAACTTCTCTGCTTCAGTCATTTATGTTTTCTTGAAGGGAGAAAAAAGCTATTTTAAAAAAAAGGGGGGGGGGTGTCCTTTCTCTTATAAAAGTCATAATTGTGCAGAGACTAATGCTTCTTGCCTTTACTGTATACAAATTGATTAGAAGGGCTTTGCTGGTTAGTCCACCTCTTTCCAAGCCCACGTATATGTGCAGAATTTCTTCATGGAATGCTGTAGCTCAGTAAAAGCTTATTGGATTCAGTCTTTGGGGTGAAATTCTATGCATCAACACTTGGGAAGGATAAAGTTTAAAGCTGTAATGTTAGTGTGTGTGAGGGGAAATGATGCTATGCCAACCCGGTCTAGTGAAAAGACTTTTATTGCATGGTGACATACAGTTGAAAAAGAATGGACTTGATTTGCTTTCAGTTTTTGATCAAAATATACATATTTATTTGTGAGTAAGATAAGGGAGCCAATCTGTAATCTGCCTACCCGTAATCTTTTTCTTAATCATCAAAGTCTGATAAACTGTTATAGATAGGTTTTTTTGTATGTAATCCTAGCAGTGACACACATAGGAGTTCTGAATTCCTGGTCCATGGGTGCATATTTATAAATATAGTTCTGTTTATTGTAATCCAGTTGCATTTTTTAAAGCTGCCATGAAGCTATAACTTCAGCATTTCTTGACTACAGTAAAATTGTCTGTCATTCATCTTTCTGTGACTCTGCTGACAAACCATCTAGCTGTGTGTTGAGGTCAGGAATTAATCTAGCTTAAAAAAAAAATATCGCTCCTACCCTGAGGCTTTCAACTGAATTTGATTTTTCTAATCTGGCTTGACATACACAGGAAGGAAAGACTTGAATAGGAACAAATGTGTGGGCATAAGGGTTGCTTGAGTGATGTTTCCAAATACATAAGTACACCCTGAAACCTTTGGGTTGTAACTCGTTTTTAAGCTCTCAATGCAGTTAGTTAAGAGCAGTTTAAGCACTGGGTTAAGAGCATATGAAGTCACTTGAGTCTTCAGGATGCAGCTGTGACACTCTGGATTTTTTGTTTTGTTTCTGTAAGGTCTGTAGCATTTGATTCCTTTGAGTACAATTTCAGGCTCAAGGGCTCATTTAAACCTTGAATTGTGAAACTCTAGGAAAGCAGAAACCAATTGTGGTAAACGCTGTACTTGGCAGCTTGTGTCTGCAAATGAGGACCAAAGGTAGCCAACTCTTCTACTGATCTCAGCTGATGTTGAGGTGGTCTTGCTAGTTAGCTTAGTAATAATAATGTTTAGAAGTTACTTAGTCTTTAGTTGAGAATTTTAGTTAGCAAGCATGCTAAGAGCTGAGAACTGAGAATTACAGTAACCAAAAAAAAAAAAAATCGGCATTGAAACAATATTTACAGAAGGTCTTAGGTACTTCTGAGGAAGATGAAGTGGTTCGGATTATCAAAACTGATAGAATGTGGCATTCAACTGTTAGGCTTTTAATTTTGATGCCCCTTAGAGGCTGGAAATCTGCACTGTAGTTCAGGGTGTTTGGGAGGAACTAACCTGTGCTGCTTCACTCGCTTTTGATGTTGGTTTGGTTTTGTTATTGTAGTTAGGAGAATTAGTGTAGGGTTGAAAGCACTGACTGCACAGTAAGTGTGTGTTTAGTACATCTAGTAAATGCACTAAATATGCAGTCCTTGACAGTTACCTATTGTGGAAGAGTCATGGGGTGTTTGAGAAGTAGATTTGAGTTGAAAGGGAGATTTGAAATTATCTGGTCCACCTTTCCACTCAAAGTAGAGCTATCTTGAGGCAGGTTGTTCAGGCTCCTGCCTCACCAAGTTTTAAGCATCTCCAAGAATGGAAGTTACACGTTTTGGGTAGCCTTTTCACAATGAGGGTATTCAAACACTGGAATATCCTTTCCCCAGGAACTTTATCAGATACTTCCCTTTATGTGACTTGTGTCTATTGACTCTCACCATACACAAAAGTTGAGACCTTCTTAATCTGCAGGGGATTATAGCAAAGATGAACACAGCCCTAAAATTTTCCCCTTTGCCCTCTCTTCCTAGATTTAATAGGCCCTAGCTGAAGGCCTTTGCTCAACTTGTTCTGTCAAAGATCTTCTACTGGAGAGCCCCAACTGGATACAGTATATCTCTGTGGGGTTTTTGAGACCCCAGTGGTGGGGAACAAACCCTTCTGTTGACTTTCTGGCTATATTCTTGCTAAGACTGCTCAGTACATAGTTTGCCTTGTTTGCTGGAAGGATGCACTGCTGTCCTATGTCACTTATCTTGTCCACCTGGACCCGAAGACCTTTTATGCCACACCAGCCAGCCAGTTGGTCACCAGCCTCTACTGGTACATAGAGTTGTTACTAATGAGTTTATTAGTAATAGCTTGCCTTATTTTCTTTCTCTTTTCCCATCTTGCCTACTACTTGCATGCTATAACTGGAAAGCCTGTTTATTTGAAGGTTACTTCATCATATTTCTTTAATATCATGAGTGGAGTTTAGGAAAGAGGATTAATCTAACTGTGGAACACAGCAAATCTAAAACTTAGGCTGCCAAATTTGAGTTTTTGAGTTTAACCCAACTTTAAAATGTTTTTAGTGTTTTCTGCCTGAAATGATGAATAGTTCTCAAAACTATTGTTTGAGGCTACCCAACTACCTCCCTGGTATATGTGCAAAATAGATTATTTCTAACACTAGTCTCTGGAGTCAGGCATATGTTTTGTGCCATCTTATCAACTTACATGGAGACATAGGAAAATGTGCATTCCTTTACCTTGACTTACTGTGCCTCTAGTAACAGCAAGATCTACTACAGATACCTAACAGCTGTGTACCACAACACCAGTAAGTGCTTGGTTATCCTCTAAAAGTTCACAATTCATTTTGTGCTACGTGAGCAAGCAGGAAGGTGGATGCTGTAATTGTAGGAGTGTGTGCATTTTTATTTTTCTAAATCCTCTTCATTTGGCACTTACTAGGAATGATTTTCTTCTGAACTTATCTGTGTTCTCAGTTTAGTGAAGGAGTGCTCCAAAGCTGCCTGGATGCATAGACTCCTTGAAGAGCCTGGTGCACTTATTCTGACAGTCTCTAGAAAATGAAATGATCCAGGTGATAGACCAGTGTAAACTTCAATAAAATCTTGTCCAGTGTTAAGTAAAATTCAGGTTTATTTCCTACAGTGCAAGTATGCTACAGTATGCTTGGAACAGATGCAAATAGTCAGGGGGTGGGGAGAGGAACCTTGTGTTAGCTACACTTCAGTTTAATTAGATATCTTCTAAGTAGCATTTCTGCTAGTGTAGTTTTACAGTTTTTAGAGAGAAGTTCTTAAACAGATTCTAAGACTCTTAGTTAGGATAATTGTGGATCCATATAAATGAAACATCACTACAAGGATATAATTTTCTGCTCAGGAGTCTTTTACTGGGGATAAAGCTTTCCTACTTAGTGGATAAATGCATCAACCAAGATTTAAATCAAATTTCTCCTGTCCAGAGATATGGAGCACAATTTGCTGCAATATTAGAAAAGAAATTGATAGTTGCGTCAAAATATTGAACTTAGTTCAAAATCAATACCTGATACTGGGAACTGTTGGACTTCAATATCTAACTTATTGAAGGTCATCAAGCTGTAGAATGAGAAGGTGCCTTTTAATTGTGAATGGTTAATGGGAAACTCTTTTATATTTTCATAGCAGTTTTGCTTTATTATAGCAGATAAGTTAGTAACTTGAAAAAAACATCCTGTATGTTGCAGTGTGGAATGCAGTTTATCAGTATCTCTTCACAGTCAGTAATAATTGGGTACTTGGTTAGTCTAGTACTTTGAGATGTCATAGCCCCCAGCCCCTTTTAATTCTGAAATCTAGAGAGGGGTGAGAATGAAGAAGAAAAGAGGTAAAGGAAAATAAATTTCTATCAGAGAACACAGATTTGATTCCTGTATAGACAGTATAGGATACAACAGATGCTATCCAAAACAAAGTTAATAGTGGCTCAGAGAGGTTAATAATAGTGTTCAAAGTACTGCTAATTAAAACATAGCTTGCTACAACTAGGGGATCTTGTCATGTAACCAACTAACTCTCAGACTCAAAATAAGGTGTGATGAGAAGCACCTGTACTGCACATTTGGCTACAAATGTCTGTAATGATGGAATCATGGACTACAGTTAATTGGCTTTGGTTTGTCAGTCTTGCGAGGTTTGGCACAGTAATACTTTAGTATTTTGAGTGTAAGTCATGTGATAGATCAATTTTCCTGCTAGGGACAGTGTTAAGTTCTGGTATATGATTCCATTTGTTTTCCTTTTGAGTTAGAATCTGGACTTCTTTCCTCATATTACTTTTTTCTTCTCTGCTTCACTCCTCAGTTTTCAGAAATTAGAAGTGGTAGGGCCGTTATCACTTTGAGAATTGTGTTATGTACACAGGCTTGGTGGTTGAACTTCAGTTAGAAGACAGTTCAGTGTGCAAGATCTGAGTCAGCATTCACAGCATTAACTATCTGGGTCTGAAATCCCTGGATCTTAAAGAGTAAGTGCACTGGTCAAGAATTGTTTTCTAGGAAGTAGTGTATATCATGCTCTGCTTGCTGCGCTTTTTTCTTTCAAATTTCCTGAAACCTCTTACAACTGTAACCATCAGGAAACCTGCATCTTCATGTGTCCTCAGCCTCACCCTATTTACAGATATGAGAGTCCTTTCTGAGCCTCTCTCATTGCACCGTGTGTGTGTGTGTGTGTTTTTTTTTTTTTTTTTTAACTAATTCAAGGATGGTTTTTCCTTCTGTCACTTTGCTCAGAATAGTGAGTGAGGTCTGAGCACTAGCAGCTCATCCTTCTTGTATGAAATTTTAGGGTATGTTTTAACAGTGCAGGCTTCAGTATCTGTTCAGGCCAGATCAGCTGCAGTTTGTCTGCTGTGTTCTCAAAGACCTCCTGCTGAAAAATAAATGCACTAGATGTTTCTGGAGTATTATTTGTTAGTTCTGAGCCATTCTCACTGGCTGCTCTTTTCTTCTCAGCAGTAGCTAGCTATCCAGTAGGCTGCTAACTCATAGAGATTTTCATGTAAACAATCTAATGCTAGCTTGTTAACTGGGCTTGTAAAGTCCCATGACATGAGCTTGCTTGAGTGAGAGCTGCCTGTTAAGTCTGTCTGTATTTGAGTTAAGATGGGGGTAGATTATTCATCACTTCTAGTGAAGTAATGTTTTGTACTCTTAACAAATCAAGATGTGGCAGTTGAACGTACAATCTCTGCTTAACCTAGCTATTTTCCTCACCTCAACTTTTCTGAAGAAATCAAATCTGTGACAGGCATGCAGGAAAATCCCCACTGATATGGGTTCAAAAGGAAACTGCTCTAAAATGACCAAGCTGGCTATGGTAAGGGGTCAGTGTGGGCCATGTCATGGCACTTTGTCACTGGTGTTTCAGCTTTCATGGGTGCTGAACAAAGAGCGTTGAAGCAAAAGGGAGAATGTGGATCATGTGACAATGCAAAAAGGCACACAACCACACATGAACTAGTAGGTGCTAATTAGAAAAAAGGTAAATCTGTGCTCATGGACTGCATACCAGACAATGTCCTTTCATATTAGACTTCTCAAGGAAGTGAATTGACCAGCTTGTTGCTGTAGTGTTTTCAGTAAACATAAAATTTGACAATTTCAGCTTTTTTGATTCATTTTGAGAACTGTTTGATCCTTAATTCCCTTAATTTCCTACATGGCACTAAACACTTAAGACAGAAATAAAAGATGGTTTTGATACTAAAAGTCTTCATATTTTCTACAATAACTTCTGTAATTTTGTTTAGAATCTAGAAACTAGTAGGAGGCTTACAAATTAGGGAACTTTTTCTCTGTATATTTGTGTAGTGAATGTTGCAGAAGGATTACCACTGCAGAATAGGCTTTTTGGATTAAGAAGCTGTTTCAGTTAAGTTTCAGCAGAATGACATTAGGAAGCTTTGATGTAGAATTAGAGAAATGTAGGGACTTTGGTACTCTTAATCCCAATACAAACATGTCAAAACAGTAATGATATAGAAGAATGATGTGAAGTTATTAGAATATAATAAATATTAGGAAAGGTCATTACAAACTGTCTTGTTTTAATGTTTAACAAAAACTTCTAATGGATGTTTTTTCCCCCTCCCCCCCCCCACCTTTTTGTAGGATTCACATGATGCTTTACTGGAATTTGGGAATAACAACCTCCAAATATTGGTGGATATCACAAGGGAAGGGGTATGGAAAAATCCAATTCTTCTTAAAATTCTATCCCAGCAACCAGTAGAAACAGAGGAAGGTAAGAATGTGATTTTTAGTAATAAGATAGTTAAGAATGAACTTGATGCAGTTGTGGTGGGGAAACAGTGATTTGAAATCAGAAGGGAAGTAGGATTTCAAATCACTTTGTGCAGTAGTATTCATATGCTACTAAATGATATTTATGGTGAAACTGTCTCACTGGTACTCTCCTGAATAATCTATCCTCAGTAATGATCTCCACTTGGGCTATACTTATATCACTATCAATTTAAATATTTTCAAACTCCATCTTTGAAAATAAGTATTTCTTTGTTGATAGAAAAATACAGAATTTTTGCTCCCCGAAGTGGTCTGTCTTGCATAACTCTACTTTTAAATGATTTGTTAGTCCTAAATGGCTGGTGAGGAGGAATTATCTATGCATGCATCTTTTCAAAAGCACAGAAAATGCATGTAAGGGGTGGGATTGTGTGTCTAGGGGCTGTAACTGTGGAGAGTGAAGGTTTTCCTTTGTTAAACTATGGGCTGGGAAGCTCCTTGTGACTAGCCTTGTGAAATGAGGTTTTCAATTAGAACCTATTGAGAAGTGAGAAAAAGGAATCTTTAGCCTGATTTTACATAATCTTTAAAAATTTTCACTTAAGCTCTTATTTTACTCACTGAAATTTTTTCTTCTCTATTAGTGATATTGTTAAATACTTGCAGATGTTCCTGAAGGGCTGTAATCTTTGCCAGCATTCACCTACGATATTCAGTAATATAGTGTAAGTGTTCTTACTCCAAACACCATTTAGGCCTATCTCCAACACATCCGGAAGAGTTCTGTATCATACTAGCATCCTGTCTTGGAGCTTTTCATTACAGTATTGTTAAATCATCCACTTGCACAGTTGCTGTTTTAGTGCCTTTCTGCTCAAAAGGAGATGCAGTTCAAAACTTGTCCATCTTACTGAAAAGGAGTGCTTCCTTTTTTTAAAAAAAAAAAAAAAAAAAAACACACAACTTCAGGTGTTTTGAGGAATCCTGTTTTTGGGGTGGTATATCAATGATGTTTAATGGCCCAGTTACTTAGGCTTGCAAACTTCATTTACCTGTGGCAAGCCTGTATTTGTTCTGGAGAAATAACGTGGTTTCCGGTAGAAGGATTTCCCCATGTGCATATATGGATTCCATTATATGTTAGTTCTCTTCTTATGCACGACTAGTTTTATCAATGGCTGTATTACTGAACTGTTAGAAGACCCTGCTGCATTTCTTCATTCCTATATAGGAAGTCCTTGTTACTACTTGTGATGGTGGTTCAGATTCCAACTTGTCTTCCACAATAATAAGTTTAAACTTGTTTGTTCAGTCCCCTGGCTCTTAATTTGGGTTGAAGTTTCTGCAGGTGAGAAACTGTTTCACAGACACATGACTCCTCTGACCATGTTGGCTTGGACTTGAGCTTAGGCTCCCATTTCTGAGATCACTTGGCAGCTTTGAAGCTATTAATTCCTTAGAGTACTTCAATTTGTATTTGTCTATTTAGCTAGATCTGAATAAATACCCAAAAGAGGTGCAACAAATGCAGGTGTTCCTCGCTGGTGTTTCCTTTGTGTGATACAAGCAGGTGCAACAGGACATTCATTGGACCTGTTCTGAATACAACATTCTGTAACTGCACAAATGCATTCTCACTTAGTCTGTAATAGTCTCAAGACATGCTTAACCAATCTTAAATGGGGGCTTCTGAATCCCATATTAGACCAATCCGTTAGAGGAAGATTTCTCAAGTAAATTGATAAGGCAAAGAGTTGGACATCTTAAGTTCTAAGGACCAAAGTATCTGCCTTAGATGTTCTTACTGAGTGCCTCTCTTTTGTGACAATCAAACCAGATAAACCAAAGAAAGTGTCATCCTCATGGCCTGTTGAATGTTCAACACTGTTGCTAAGGCATATCTAAAACATTTTTCTGTGAGCTTTCCAAAGCATCTGAATGTGTTATCTTAGCACCCAAGCAAGATACGTTAGATATTGAAAGCACTCCGAACCAACACAGTGTAGGAAATGATAAGTAGTAGGAGAACTTGTGTGGTGTGTCCGCATACAGAAAGAGAGTGAGAGAGTTAAGGAACAGTGCGTTAAAGAACAGTGCTATCTTTTTTCCTGTTGTTCTGTTTTGCTGCAAATGTTGCAAAAGTAGTAGATCAAAATAGTACTGTTATGAGTAATAGAGAGGGGAAACTAGTAACTGAGAGGGTATATGGATATACTTAGTGGCTATAAAATACTAAAAGTAATGCTTCTGTCTTGCAATAATATAATTTCATACCCTACCATGGAAGCAGGGGGGAGGGTTTTTTCTTCTTATAAAGAACATGTTGAAGAGGTATTGAGGAGTTGCAGAGGGCTTGGTCTCCTGTAATTGTAGCCAACTATTCAGTAATATTTCAGAAAAATCCACATAACACATCATGAGTCACAGTGAGTCATAGAACTCTTAAAAATGTTACAGAAAAAGAAAAATAGATTTCTGGACATAAAGTTTTCATCTGATTTTTTTTGACAATAGTGTATTTATCAAAGTAAACTTACATATTCTGCACTGTGGAGCACGACAAAATGAAAAATAAAAAATCTAGCTGTGTATGCTAACATGTGAAGAAAGTCTTTTAATAGCATAATCTAGGAGTCAATGTAGCTTGTATATCTTCCTTACATTATCAGATAGGATAGATGTTACCACTCTAATATCAGCTGGTCCATGAAGCTGTATCATACCATGTGTTACAATTGATAAAAACTTTTCAATTGGCTTTTCACTTCCACTTTTTCCTTCAGTCTCTCTTCCTTGCACCAGGAAGGCAGGTGCTGCTGTAATATTATTTGGCATAAGAAAAGTCTTATTTTTCTGGGTAGCTGAGATTATTCTTTTGGCCTTGTAAACATGGTTGGGGCCTGGATTAAGGAACTGTCTCTAAACATCTACTTGATTAACTTGATCTTTTTCTTCCTCAACAATCATAAAAAATGTTCTCATCAACTAAATACTTAAAACTGTAACAGCAGATTGTTGCAAGTCACTGATTAGTTACCAAGCTTCTTGTGTGTGTTTTAATTCTGTCACTTCTTTGATCTGTGTGATGCTTTTATATCCAGTTATATGGAGATTTAGTCTCTTCTGACTACCATCCTCCATTTGATACATATACTAGGAATCAAAATGTGCTTTTTGCGGATGGAAGCAGGGATGAAAGCTTTGTCGTTAGGTTGAGGTTATGTTGAGAAAGGGGTGCAAAAGATTCTCAGTTGTTTTAATCCAACTACCATTTTACCCTTTAGTACAACAAACTTTCACAAGAATATCTTCTAAAGTCTTATAAATGAAAACTACTTCAGTCATCTGAAATTTAGTTTCTTTGAATAGTTGCTATCTTTTGACTTTTATATATGGCGTGGGTGGGCATGCGTGTGTATGCTTGTGTGCGCATGCATGCATAGGCCCTGAGAAGGAACTGACACATCGGCTGTAAATACAGCTTGTCAAATTCCAGCAAGAGTTTCATGGCAGCTTAGGTGCTGTGTGCTGCCTCTATGCCTGTTAATGAAATTGAACTGCCATGTCTCCAGGATGGTTGTCACTGTTTTGTGCTGTTAAGATGACAAGATGATTGTTTGGACGTGAATATTTACCTGAGGAAAGACCCACAAAAGTAACTATTGCTATGCCTTTTAGATTACTGAATAGCTGATAGGAGCATCCCTAAAGGAGCGTAATAGATGCCCATCTCCAGTCTAACTTCTGACATTCTTCTATGTCTAAAGAAGTTATCATTCATACTTTTCTTATTTCAGCATAATTTTGGGGGGGGGGGGGGAACTTAACAACAAATGATACTATTCAGGAAGAAAGAAGGGATTAAGGTAATCACAGTTTTTTGCTGCGATTGGCACATGGGTACCAGCATCCTGATGTCTCTATTGACATGAAATGTTTATAGGAGAGCTGGGAGGTCTTTCTACCACATTGCTGCTGTACAATATACAGGCTAGGCAGGTTTTGGCTGAGAGCTTTTCCAGCTTCTCAATACCATTTGTGCATATTTAGCATACTTTTTTACACTTAACATTGTTTTCCTATTCCAGAGGCACTCTCAATGAGAATGCTTACCCAAGATGCTATTTCTCTTGAGCATTTTCTGAAGTGACTAGAGTCTCTTCACGCCTTAGTGCCATTCAGGGTTTCTGTGGTCTCTACGCATAATATTATCTCTCTAATTCATCTTATGCTCCAAGTGTTTTGGGTGGGGGGAAATCTTATATCCTTACTGTCTAGTCCTGTGATGAGAGAGCCCTTTAGAATCTGAAAATGCACTGACCTCTTACCATTTTAAAGGATTTGGAAGAGGGATGTGTTGCTAGGTTTCTTTGCATTAGTTTTATAGTGAGCTACTTTAGTACAGAGATGCTCAGTAGAGCAGTGGGACAGAGCATTCAACAGAAATAAAGCACAGTCATAGGTCTCAGAGGCAAATGGGCATGTTTGTACCCATCCATACTGTTAGTTTCCAGAATTAGGTAAGAGGGGAAGAACATCTGTTCTGAGGAACAGCCAACAAAATTAGCTTTTGTTGCCTTTTCAGGGAAGGGAGGCTGTAGAAACTGGGATTTCAGAACTGCTTTGAGCACTTGTAGCCACTAAAAACTACTGCTGACAGTATTCTTTGCGTGAATTAGATTACTTTGTTTCAGTTTAAGTAGGCAAGACTTTTCATAGTTCACAGTGATCTCTTGGCCAGTTTGTTCTGGTGGTAGTCTCTTGCATCAAGTAGAACATACAGTTAAGTGCTGTTAGTTTTTTCTCGCTAAAATTTCAAGTGCAATGTGATATATGGATATAACTTTTAAGGAAGAGAAAATACTTGTTTCCTAGCAACTGGAGAGCTTATTGCAGGTTTTCTTTTGGTCAGACAGCTTTCTTTGCCTTCTATATTGAAGTTCCTTTAATATGAAGCATCAGTGTTGGGTATATCAAGAGTTTACTGCTCTGAGGTTTTCCTGTGAAGAGTGCAGACCAGTACCACAGCTTTGAATCTTATAAGGACATTTCATGGGCCATGAGAAAAATTCTGCAAAATACCAGTAAATTTCACTAGTCTCATAGTATGTACTTGGCCCCTGAAATAGTTTTTCTGTTTAGGTGTGCGTTGTAAGCCTTCCAACTAGTGTAGTGTACTTTTGAACCTGCTTTCTTCAGTTTGGAGGAAAACTTAAGTACAGAAAGCACGAGAATTTTTTTTTTTGTTTTGTATTATATGCAATCCCCACTTCCAAAAGTTTGTGTGCTGTTGCTTTCTCAGCTACCCACCTCACACCCAGGAGCAAGATACTATAACATAGTGAAAATAGCTTTTTCTTCAATATCTCTTTTGGTAAATTGTTCCAAAGTAGGCCGCCTTTTTGTGACTAATACAGACTCATGCAGGCTTTACAGGTAGCTGGTTGACTACAGCTGCTGCAGAACAGTTGTAGTCTTTCAGAATGTCTCAAGAATTTTTGTAATTTCTTTGTACAAGTTGTCAGGCAGAGTTTATTCCTTAGTTGATATTACATGCAGTATAATTAAGAATGTATTGGCTCTTTTTCCCCTTAATTTTGGATGGTCTTTTGAAATGCATACCAATCTGGAGATTAATATCAAGCTGCCTTTTTGTAGATATTTGTTAAGCAGAAAACAGCACTATAGCTTTCTTAAAGTATGCTATTTCTTCGGATGAGACAAAGTACATGCTGAGTACATGGGAAGAGAAAGTAAATCTGTGTAGTTCTCAGTCAGTTGACTTTTGAACTAAAATAAAAATAGCTCCAGTTTCCTAACTCAAGAAGCTCCCAGGTGTTTGTGAATTTCATTAATAATAAAAATACTCTGAATTTATATTCTTAGTATTGAATTAGCTGACCATATCTCGTAATGATTAGTTGTATTTGATCTAGATCATAAGCTTCATACGTCTCTACGCTATTCCTTCAAAGTACCACAAAAGGAACACTTTCGCTCTGAACTTCATTTCGCATATTTTGGTGTTTCTTGGGTGTTTTTTTTTTTTTTTAAACACCTTGGGTGAAAATTCTTTGGTTGAAGTTAGTACATCATACTTTGTTTGAAATATATTTTGGTTCTTTGGAATATGAAGCTACAATTAAAAATGAAGATACTGAACCTTGGATACAGTCCAGCTCAACTACTAGAATCCTGTTCAAAACACCACATGGCGTAAGCGTTGTCCTTTAGCCACTGCTGTGGCATAATTCCCTATTGCCTTAAAGGATGCTGTTTTTTGACATGACTCTTTGCTTTCTGTAGCCCAGCATTCTCTCCCTGCGCAGTTGTACTGAATTTATATGGGAGAAAATTCTCTAATTATTGCTGTCACTTTTTATCACACCTAGAGCTTTCATAAGAAAGCTGACCATACTTAAATGAGTTTCTTATGAATAAAGAAGTGTGAATGCAGTGAGACAATTTCAGTTGTCAGCTGTAAATGGGTGTATTCTCAAAGGCTGTTTTCTTTTCCTAGCTAATAAATTGATTACACGAGAAGGGCCTTCCTTTCTGCAGATGCGAATAAAACATTTGATGAAGTCAAACTGCATCCCACAAGCTACTTTCTTGTCAAAATTGTGTGCAGATTCTTCAGAAATTGCAAATGTTTCATCTTTTCGCCAAGCCTACATCACATGTGTGTGTTCTATGCTGCCTAATGAAGACTCCATTAAGGAGGTTAGTAATCCATAGTCCCTTTTTAATATGTGTTTATCAAGCATTTTGGAATTTATTTCTGCAATACTAAGAACTGAATCTGAAGAATAGAACTGCTGCAGCAGAGTTCCAGAAGAAACTGTTTTACCTGCTGACTACAGTGGAAAAGAACATTTTGTGTTAACTGCTGGTGTAGATAAGTATGTATTGTATTGCTTGCATCCAAGTTGAGATGTGCCTGAAAACATAAAATAAGGCTTGTGACTTAAGTTCCCCTTATAAGCCAAGTATAAATGGAAGGCTATCCTTTCTGACTCAAATATTGGAACTGGAAGAGTACTTCTGTTCTAGACATTCAGACCTGAGAAAGAAAAGCTAGAAATCTTTGGAACCAGTTGCTCTAGAACCCTGAACTCGTTCTTAGCTGTCTGAGCAAATCAGTCTTCCTCTGTTATATACTAACGGTAATATATTAATACATTAGTCATAACAGTGGTCATATAGCTCTTGCCTCTGTTGCCTTCTGTTCTCACACACATGTTATTTTATAAACCTCAAGATTCTTGCTAGAGTTGAGTGTGTTTGGTGTCCTTTTAAATGTTAGACTTGAACATTTTTAAGTAAGCCTCAGTGAAACTGTGAGAAGATTACCTATACAAAAAAAAGGCAACTTGGATGTCTGCGCTTCCCAGTGAGTTACTGGCAGACTTGTTTGCAATGTTCTTTGTTTTACATGTGAACTGCTTAAAAAGCATTCCCTTTAAAAATACTTGTTTCAGAAATTAAGTGATAATCTCTTCAGTTTGAGCCAGATTCCTCAGTGCAGTTTGCTGCACTGAAGGATCAATGAATGCATTTAACTGCTCAGTGCAGACAGTCTGTGTTGTGTTCTTGAGGGATATACTCACGCTTTGGGGATATGTGATTAACTTGCAGTGTGTTCTGTGATTGCGTTGGCTGCAGTGTTGGATACTAATGATCAATTGCTTAGAAATCAAAATTAGAACCTCTTCAGTTTTTAAGTTTTGTTTAACCATTGTAAGGTGTAACTCTCTTCTATCTAGATACATAGAAGACACTTCAGTCTTTACTTCAAGCATAAGAGCTAGAATGTAGATTGATAAATTGAATCAAATTATGGTGATCATTTAATCAAACTATTTATGGGAAAACGAAGGCATTGAGTATCAAAGCAGTCTCTTAGGGCAGTGTGGCTTATTGAGTTAGCTTCACCTGTAACCAAAACTAGGAAAAGCATAAGCTCAGTGTGGAGTTAGTGTCAGAAAGCTGGCATGAATAATTGGCAATAAGGGGATTAATGCCTTAAGGTTTCTTTATATGCTTGATCAGAGATATTGTGTCATTTGCACTCTTTACAGAATTGTTGAAAACAAACTCTTAAACACACCACTGTTTTTAGAAGGGGGAGACTTGTGTAAAATTCATGTTGTTTGTCATCTTCCTCAGGTAGAGTTGTCAGGCCTAATGAAAAGGCAGGGAAGAGAGATTGGAGAAAGACAAAAGATGAAGAGCTCAAAGAATGGCAGCTGTGGAGAATGGGAGGTAGAAATGACTGAAAACCTGTGCGGAAGTTAACTGTAATAAAGGAAACGAGGGTTGAGTGCCACTTGAAGTTCAGAGTAGGATGGTGTAGGTGGTATAATAGGGCTTAGCAAGGAAACTAAATATTACAAGAAGGATGAGTATGAGTGAAGATAGCTTGGAGAGGATCGAAGAGAAATAATTTGTTGAAGAATAGACAATGTATGTTCATCCTCTTCCAGACCTGGCTCGTGTGAAGTCAAGTTACATTACTGCTGGCAATTACATATTAATCTAGGGTCTATGTGGAATGTGTGCTGTTGCCCATGTTACTTGCCTTTTAGTGTATTCAAAAAAAAGTAGATGACCTCTCAATCATTTCTAAATATTTTCTCATATATAGGGAGCAGATGCATTGCAATTTAACGTCAGGTCTCTGCAGGACAGTTGATCTGAACTGGACATCAGAGGGTCTCTATAATGAGTAAGGAGAATATGCGATTCATCCCATCCTAAGCAGGCATCCAGGATGGCAACCATCTAACTCTTCTGAAAATGCCTGTTGTAGAAGGAGCTTGCAAAACCTAGGTTAGACTTCGAAGTCAGATTTCTGTTCTCCTAAAAGTTAAGGCTGGTGAACTACTTCCATTAAAAATATATGGAAAAGTTATTTCTTGAACTTTCTAGTACCTTCTCGTACCTTGACTTGCTTTTAGTGCACATATATAATATGACTATGTAAGTAAAGATATATATTTACAGGAATCTCATCTTCCTCTATAAAAAACATAGAAAGTAACAAAGCTTAGAAGTGCTCTTTGGTTCACTGATTACAAAGCTTGGCTTGAATTTACCAATTTTGTGGAACCAGTTAAAATGCTACTTAAAGCAGTTCTCCTGCACAGTAGTTAATAAGTAGTTAATAACACCCTTTACTATTGCAAAAAGCATGAAACCCAAAACGTTTTGTAATCTAAAATGGCTTTCTCTGCAAGGCAGATGCTGGCCAAAGGTAGCAATAAAAAGGACTTTCAAGTGAAATGACCAGTTAAAAGTAAAGCGAGATTTTAATGTTTTAGTCATAACAGGTAATCTGTGTAGAATATGAAGGTGTTTAGCTGGTCTGTGCTTTCTTGGGGAAAGATCATTCAAAAACCTGCAAGTAAACATCTTGCTCAAGTCTGAGTTTAGGCTAATGCCCATTATCCCACTCACATGAGTACCCCCGGGGAACTTACATACAGTCATCTTTTGGAGATTAGGTAGACAACATCAGAAGAGGGATAAGGAAGTGTTCTTAGGTTGTATAACTGAGAAAAGTGAAAGAGGAATGGTAATGAAGCTTGCTAAAGCACTGGGGGAAGGATAGGTGCTGGTCATAAGTTTGTTTGCGAAAGTGTTCCTAGGTCTTGTTTTCTGTGGTCAAGTTAAACCAAGTGTTTTCTTCCCTCCGTAACTTCCAATTTGGTTGGAAGATGTCAAGAACTTAATGCGTGTGTTCCTTGCTCTGCAAGCTCTATATTTTTTTATACATAACAAAGGTATTTACTTAAGCTTTTTTTCAATTAAGTTTTTAGCTAGGCAGCATCTCAAATTTTTGCAGATGTAGCAACGTTACCTCATTTATGGTAAATATGCTTAAAGAAGGTAGCCCGCTTTTACAGAGGAACAAAGCAGATGGTTGAAACAGACATAAATGGTCTAGCAAGTTAAGCTATTGAATTGTAACTATACCATTTTTGGGGCTGTTTATTTCCTGATTTCCTCAAACTTACCCGAGGGTATGTTGTCCTAAATTATCTAGAGGAAACTTAGTCTGTGAGCTGAAACTAAATTGCTTTTAGCCATCTGATGGTGTATTTGTGGCTCCTGAAAGGAAGGGAAGTCTCCCTAGATAAAGAGGTTTGGTACCGCCTTTCGAAGGTGTACTAACATGATGTTCTAATAAAAATTGTTAGAAGGCTTGGGTTAGCAGTAGGAGAACTATTATGATGGTGTAAAAATGAAATATTCTTACAGTCTAAAAACTTGTTCATATTTAATGACTTTTTTAAAATAATTTTTAATTTTAATTAAAACGGCTTGAAAGACAAAACCAAGATCAATCTTTTACAGTCATACATTCCAAAATTTTGAAGAGTAAACTGTTGCTTTTGACAGTAGAATATAGAGAGAGTGACAGCATTTTTCAACAATTCTTATTTAAAGTATCTTAGCATTGTTTATTTTGTAGTATCTAAACTTCTATTCAGCTGTCAGTCCAGTTAGGTTTCTGATAGAGAACCTAACCAAACACAGTTCTGGACTTAAATACATGGTGATTTCATAATGTTTGATTTGTCATTTAGTGACTGACCGTGGATACTGTTGGTTGATTTGGAGCTGTGTGTGTTAGAATTTTTTGTCTTATGCTTTGATTTTTTGGGGGGGAGGCAAAAATCAGAACTAAAAGGAGCTAGATCATAGACCAAGTTTCAAATACACAGGAATGAAAAATTGCCTAGTCAGTTACTCGGAAGTTACCATCCTGAACGTGAGTGAGTTGGGGTAAGGGGGGGAAATTGTAGGTGGGAAGGAGAGAGAACTCAACTTGCTATGACTGCAGGCTACTTTTAGTGCCCCATCTGTGCCAGTTATTGGAGCTGTCTTCACTGCTGTACTTGCTGGTCCAGTCCCCTACTGAAGGACTGGCAGAATAGCAGATGTCCCAGGTCTTGTTACGTTATAGGCCTAAGCTAGGAGGAACGGATGGCTATTAAAAAGATGCCTTGTATCATTCTGATACAAGCCTGATAAACCCTAGTTAGTAGGTCTTAAGTTTGTAGCTTTTAAATGATGGTACTCTCCTTTTCAAACTGCCTAAGTATATTTCATACTAAGTTCCGAGTGATTCTTTCTTTAAAAGCTTCATAGAAACTGAGCATAGCCTCTAAGGCAGATGGACCAATGTCAAATGGCATGCCTGACAAAGCAAATCACAAGTGAGGCAGTATGAAGTCTTGTTCAGACCTATGGAGGAAATGTATCCTATATTTGCATGCACTGATAATCTTTTCTAAAAGCAAAGATTATGTTAGACTTGGAAGAACAGGCTTGTATCAGACCACTGCAGCCCCTTGTGTTATTTAGGAACATTTGCCGCAGTATTTGCAGAAATGGCAGGGCATAATTGTGGAAACTAATAAAAATAAAAGTTGGGATTGCTTAACTTTGTTTTCCTAACTTGCATTGCAAGGTGCACTGATGCATCTTGTAGTCTATATAGAACAGGAATAATGGAATGAAGAGTGGTGGAAGTACTCTTATGAAAAGACTTCATTTATGCATTTGTGAGGAGTGTATTCAATTAGATTTCCCACACAAGTTGAAAGCAAGTATGCCTCGAAGTACCTAATGTAGGTCAGATTATAAGAAAGAAAGGTATTGCCTGCAACTTGAAGATAGACAATTAAGAAACTACACTCATGTAATCTCCTGTGTTTCAAGATACATAGTGCCTTCCAGTACCCTACAACAAATTTGACAGGCTAAAGCTGTACTTCTTTCTAGAAGACCTTTTTCTACTCCTGCAGCGCTACCCACATAGTTTTGAATGCGATCTGTTCTTGAAATTCCTACTGGAAGCAGGATTAAGGTATGGTGTTAGTACAGTGCAAGAGTGTGTTTGACTGGTGGTGGTAGTTAGTATAGCTGCAGCATAAAGTGCAATTTGCAGTGTTTTTCTTTTTTTCCTCATTTGCTCTGTGACTTCAGCCTAGGAGATACTATTGCTTCCCCTTCAGTTCAGGTCTGTGTTTGAACAAAGCAACAAGATCTGAGGTAAGGAGCAGGTTCCTGTAGTGCTCCAAGTTTGGAGATAGGCTGAGGGTAGAAAATACAAGGTAAGTTTGGGACGGAGGCTTAGTTAAAGAGAGATGTCAACTGGGAGCAGGACTGTCAATAGGAGAAGAAGTGGAAAGGACCCTGATAGAGAAGGAAATAGTTTGTGGAGGAGAAGATTTGGAAGTAGAGGGAGGGAATGGAGTTGTAAGAACTGTGGTGATAGGTAACTCTGGAGTTGATAGGATTTGAGATTTTGGGTAGGCTAAGAAGAGTTGTTGCATCTGAAATAGCAGGGTACAGGCTTTGGGAAATGATAGAGGTATTTAGGATACAGGGGAGCCTGTTGTGGGAGAGGTTTGGCATCAGCACATGGTTTATTTGTCAACCCAGTTCAAGGGAATGGAGACATCCTAGTCAAATATTTGAAATGAGTTTATTTCCAGGGAAAAATCTGGGTAGTGTAATAAGTAAGAGCATCTGTAAATCTGCTCTTGCTGAGTCCCTAGAAGTTAAAAGATGCAAAGAATTCTAGAGGGAGATGGTGGTAACTGTATACTTTTTCTTTTTTAATCTGCGAGCTAGGACAGCCTGTTCTGCGCTCTCCTGTGTGTGGTGGTGAACAAATAACTCAGTTTTTTCACATGGCTATTGGTTTATGCTTGCTTTTCCATCTTCCCCAACCTGACAGAGGTGGCACTTGATTTGCAGAAACTGTAAGTGCTTACTGCCTCTAACACACATAGGAGTGATGACGTATGTTCACTTAGTTGGCAAAGTGCTGTCTCTTTAAATCGGAGCTCTCTAGTAAGAGAGAAACTAGAGGTGACTCAGTGACAAAGCCCTGACCAAAATGATCTAAATACAAAACCAACTAATTTTAGCATCTGCAGCAGTTGTGGCTTGTGAAGTACTCTTAAAAACGTCTGCTGCAAAGGGTCATCATAAATCTCAAGTTGGATGTCAAGAGTCAGTGAACCCTAGAAAATGTTCACTTTGTGCCATAAAATCCAATGTCAAGCCTGTGTGGAAAATGGGGTAATATACCTGCTTCTGCTTTCCCTGTTTAATTAGATGTTTGTTTGGAGAAAAAAAAAAAAATCTGTTTTTTAAATTCCTGTGATTTTTTCTATATCATTATTTTTCATGATTAATGAGAGGTTTATATTGTTTATAGTAATAACAGCTGATTAAAACAAACATTCCTTGAGTGCAGCCTATTTTATGAAGTAGAACAGATCCTATGGAAAAATATCCTAAAAATACTGTGGTCTTAATAACAGCACTTCATAATTACTGCTTGTCATCTGGAATACTTGGCTTATAAGCAAGTTATTGCTTTCTTCTGGTACGCAGATAGGCACAGCTCCAAAGTCTTAATCTTTAGGTTAAAGGTAGACCCTTACCTTTAGGTAAGCTTTCCAGAGCTTCCATAGGCTTCTGTCTTTTCTAAATATTTCTATTTTCAACTTCGTGCTTTGGAAAGTGATTGTTAGAAATTAGCCATTATGGACAAAGAGGCCAAGAGTCTGGCTTTTTCAGGAGACCTCCTGACTCTTTTTAGACCTAGGCTTTACTTGTCAACAAGAAATCAAGAGTGCCTACAATCGCGGAGAGGGAATGGGGAGCTTTAGGTGGAGTGTTGCCCTTATGTATTTTGCTAAACTATCCGAAATGGAAGATGGTCCTAAAGAAGAGCAATACTGACAAGTATCAGAACTAACTTGCATGAACTTCTAGTGCCTTCTGTAGCCAAAAGCTGTGATAGGAACTCTAGATATTAAAAGGTGTCAAAAACACATCAACAAAACACTACTACTCTATTTCCTTTAATACAGTAAATATGTTTTTGTAAAAATGCTCAGAAGAAAGTGCTTTTTTTTTTTCCTTTTTTAGATTGCTAAGGTGGATTGCAAGGAGGTACTAGACATCATATGTAATCTGGAATCTGAAGGACAAGAAAACACTGCATTTATTCTTTGTACAACATACCTTACTCATCAGCTTAAAACAGCAAATGTGTATTGCTCTTGGTAAGTAATAAGTATTATCACTGCTTTTAACTGTTCTCTTCTTCTTCCTACTGGCTTTTATGCAGTAAAATAAAATAGCTCAATTCCATGATGGATATATGGTGGATATATCCTCTTTAACTTGAAGTACATCAGTTTGAAGTACTTCTAGATAACTTATAGGTCTAAAGTTATGGAAAAATAAATAAGGACTCATTTGTAGCCGCCTTTCATTTGTGGACTGTAGCTGATGTATTACTGCAGCTATAACGTATGCCAGACATAACTTGTGGAGTTTCATTTTAAAGAAATATTAGACTTGTAGGGTTGGCATTAATAGTAATGCTTCAATAATATATAGTTCTGTAAGTCAACACTGCTGGGTAAGTGCTATATGGGTTTCTATTCTAGATACTAAATGCCTAAGCTTTGTGGATCTACAAAGTGCATTGTAATTTAGTTTAAATTTTCCCTCTTGAATACTTAGACCCATAAGAGTTTGTTGCCTTTTTTGAATTCTTCAACAGAGAATTGGTAGGAATGTACAGAGGCAGCACCCTTAAACTCTACCATGACAACCTTTTTTCCTCCAGAGAGCCTTTTTATATTTTGATTGATTGGAATGTGCGAACTTCCGTAATCCTGAGAATGCTAGGGTTATATTTTAGCCAAACAGTGGGTATAAAACTTCTCCACCCTCTCAACTGGTTGGAGATGCGTAATTTTTTTTATATCTCTGTTTCATCAGTGGTAAACTGGTAGAGTCAAATCAGGGAAGCTGTTTTCTGGCCCTTATAGAATGGATTTGTAGTTGTGGCCTTGGAACCATGACTAAAGTGTAGTTTCCGCCTAATTAAACTCTGGTCTGGGTAAAGCTTAAATTAATCGGACATCTCAAATGTATCTTGGAAATTTGCAGTCAGTCAGATGTTGGCATACTTCATTCACTCACTCCACATTTTAAAGCTATAAAGGTGAGTTTTCCTAGCACTGTAGTGTCAGCAGAAATGATTGATAGTTTAGTCTGGTCCAGTCGTCTGTACGAAAAGGCCGGAGGGTGTTACATATTCTGCATCAGGCCAAGGATGTCTGTTTAAGCGAAAGCACACCTTGTAGAGAGAAATGAGCTCTTGGAAGAATCCAGACAGTGGAAAGTCTACTGCACGCGTGAATTCTAGAAGTTGACTGTTCTTTAGTTATTTCTGAAGTCACATTTCTGTGGTAGAGTGTGGGGTAGAGCTATATCCAAAGGATATGGTGATGATTCTCATTAAGCCAACACGGGTACAAGGCTGAAACCCATAGCATGTTCTTTTTCAAAATATAAGCCTAACATTCCTTAAGAGTGAACTAAATGATCTGCTATTGTCCAAGGAGACTCATTAAGCAACTCTATGCAAGAGCTGAATCCCTAGGGTATAGGTGAAGAGAATCAGAGTTCAGGTGCAGCTGAGACTTAAACCATTGATACGGGGTGGGGGGGGGAATACTTCAGTGGCATAGCATTTTAATGTTAAGAAATAACTCTTCTTTGTGACAGCATCCACAGAGTAGATTTTTTTAGCTTGCAGTACCAAGTCTGAACTAGAACTGGTTAGAATTTTAATGAGACTTTCATGTCCCATAATTCAGTCTACCTTGCACTTTCTGCTGAGTAATGGGTCAAGAGAGATCAATGAGAGGTGAAGGTTTCTTATTTCCATACTAGTTTGGTCCATGATGTGCCTGACTAAGGCTAAGTCTACACAGGACATGGTGTGACTCTAACATGAGTAGGTATCTCCAGCTTTAAAACTGGTTAGTGTAAGTGACAAGTAGTGAAGACTTAAAGGTGCAAATGTTAGCATAGTCTAGTGACACAAGTAGATTCCTGTTTACTGAAGTTGTTAGCAGGCTTGTCACTTGCACTGAAGCCATATCATTGACCTACGAAAAATGGGGGAAAGCGGGAATACTTTTGAGACTATTACTGTGGATGAGGATGGAGCTTTGGGGCAGTATGGCCAGTCCTAACAATTTGTTACTGCCAAAAAGTGAAAAAGAAATTATTCCCCTACTGTAATGTTAGTTGCACAAGTCTGCCTCTTTTGTTTTGGCTCTGGGTCCATCTAACCTGTGACTAGCACATTCAATTAACCCAGCCAAAACTGTGCATAAGTTTTGGCTTCCACCATCCACCCTAGCATAAATCTTTTTATTATTGTTACTCTTGCATATTTGGAGAGTTTAATCTCATTAGTTCAACCTGTTCTGTAGCCTCAAATCTGTACCATCAAGAGAAGATTAAAAAATTATACGTACCTGCATGTAAACTAGTTTTGTTGGTGTGAAGCTTTGTCTTCACCTTCAGGTGCAAAATAAGCTTTAGTTTGTAGATGTTCTTCCTCATGAAAATTGTAAGTTTCTCCGATGATTGATGCTTACAGTTACAAAATAATGCATAATGCTACTTCTAAGATATTATTTCCCTTTCTATTGGAGGATATCTGCTGTGTTTGGAACTGTATCTAGGAAGCGATCTTTTAAGCAGTAGTTGAACTAGCCTTATCCTCAAGTAGTCAGAAAAATGTATCAATCCATAAAATGTAGTTTTTAAGATTAACACAAGTGATGTTAAATATGAACTTCGGCTAAGTACAGCCTCAAAAGACTTCTTTGATTTGCGATACTAAGAAGACTTCGTTTCTTGATATCTGCGTGGCTGGAGTTCCTTCTCTTCCTCATCCCCTTCCCTACCTCAAATCAATTTGAAATTAAAAGATTGCCTGGATACCGAGAACTTTCCTTTCCGTGTGCATGAAGATAATATGAAGAATGTTTCCACATCACCATCCTTGAGGCCCCTTCCCACAAAGTACCCTAGCTTTGCAGAAGGAAGGGGGAGGTGAGATTAGAAAAGGAATAGGATGACACCAAAAACTTTTGCCCTGCCAGAATCTCTTGGGGATTATCCAGAGTAAAGTCCTTCCCTCAGTACTCTTTTGATTCCCAACTTGCTAAATGTACTGAACACACATGCGAAAATTATATATATCTTGAAAATAATTTATGAAGATATTTTTTCTGTTGTAGTAATGCATTGAGTTTTTTGTAATAGCTTTTTCTTTTAATTCTGTGCCTCTTGAGGTGGCTTTCTGTCATTCATCTCTTCCTTGTTAGCTCTCCTGATGTTCAACTAAATTTTATATTCTGTTAGTTTCCTTGGATTAAAGAGCAGTAGTGAAGGTTACTGATATTCTAGGTGTCAAAATTACTCATCTTTTCCCCCTTCAAATCTGTTTTAGGTTTTAAAAACAAAAAAAAAAAACAAAAATAAACTTTGAATATACACTGCTCCTGTGTTAGTTTCTTGTAGGCCTATCCAGCTGCTCAGCTGTCACTTTCTGACTGTGAAAGGCTGTAAAGGCTGTTACGATCTTGCTAGGCTTTTTTTTAACCCATGTTCATAGTAAATACAGAAAACTATATGCAATAAGTATATCTTGAGAGATCCATAACAAGGCCTTTCTCACTTTCCCTTGACTTAGGGTTCAAGATTAGGATTGCAATAACTCAAAGCAAAAATCTTTCCATTATTCATTGTATAGTCTGCCTAGATATCTCTTGGATTTCTGTTGTTAGAAGCTATGATTGACCTTGTAGTCTAGAAACCCATATGTATACTCTCATATATAGAGAACTCGAGTTAGCAAAGGTGAAGTTTACTCTAGTGAAGGAGCAGAATAAAAGCTTTTATGCTAATATAAAAGACATGGTTCCTGTTACGCTGCTGCTTTTGCTTATTGTGGCACTTCAACTATGATGGGAAAGTGATGCAAAGTGACAGATTACACTGCAACAGCTGTGTTGCTCTGGATATAATAAATTGCTTAACAGAACAGTTCTGTATTTGAATTGTACAAACAGTAAAGCATGTAGCTACTCAAAGACAAATCCCTGGGCTTGTATGTATTGCTTATGTAACACTTAACAAAGTGTGTTCTGTTAGAGCTGGCTTTTAAAGCACTGAGTGGGAGTTGTAGCATTTGAATGCAGGTGTCAGTATCTAAGCTACTTGCCTAGTGGGGAAAACTGGCAACTTTATATTGTGAATAATCTTCCCTATTTTCAATTTCTATCTGTAAATGAGTTGAGTTAATGCTCTACAAGTGCTTCCCCCTACTCCTTGACTGTGAAGGGAGTCTAGAAAAAAGCTCATCTGTAGATGTCTGCACAAAGTGAAATTAATCCCACTGCCAGTGTGTGTCTCCACTATATAAGAGGAGATTATTATCAGAAGTGTTTTGATGTCTTGCCTTCTTAAAAGTAAGGCACAGCAAAACAGCTCTCTGCAACATCTCTAGGAGATGGAGACCTGACTGAAGTGTGGGCTGCTTTTTAATAACATTCAAGTTGTTGTGGTGTCAACTTCAAGCTAAACTGTGTAGACTCTAGATGAATTATGCATATCTGCGACGTGCTTACAATCTGCTTTCAACACTTTGCAGGGAGCTGACACTTTTCTGGAGCAAATTGCAAAGAAGAATTGATCCTTCTTTGGATTCTTTCTTGGAAAGATGTCGTCAGTTTGGTATTATTGCCAAAACACTACAGCATTTATTTTTCCTGATAAGAGTCATACAATCTGAAGTAAGTAAGCTGCAGTACAGAGTCCTTGAACACAACCAAAACTATTGAAATGAATGTATTGCTTTGTTATTGTTTGTAACTTCACTGAACTGACATGAAAAACCTAGCTTATTTCATTATTCTGGCTTTCTGATTAAGTGCCTAATAACCTATTAATAAAAACATCTGAAAAATGCCTACTACTGTAGTTTTATGTCAGTTTGACACAGATTGAAGTGACCTGCAATCAATGTGGAACAGTGGTGTTTCTTACTCTTAAAAGTACTCCTTTTGCGAAAGGGAATATTCTTGTATTTTGAGGATATATTGTCATCCGATAAATCTGTGGTGCAGTCACATTTGGACTTCTACCTTCTGCTCTGATCCCTGTCTCTAAATAGGCTCAGAAAGACTCAAGATACTCAACAGTATTTTTAAAAGTCCTAGGAAGCTCTGTTTGAAGAGAAATGGAAACCCTTAAATTGATCCATCTAGCAGGAGATGAATATAGGGTGCTATTTATAAGTAGAGGAGTAGGGATAGCTAGCTTAATCCAGATAGTTGTTCAGTAGAATGTTTCTGTTTTCCTTTGACTGCTCTTGATGGTTGAATTGGCTAAACTCAAATATCTAGTCTAGTCACTATATGGCACGAGATTTTCATTTATGAATGAAAATAAATCAGGCACTGCTTAATATAAGTATAAACTGAGGAAAAATAAGTTAGCTGGTAATGGTAGGATTTTAACTGTTCTAATAACTATATTACTCGGATCATGGAACTTAAATTGCATTCAAATTTTTTTGAATTTGCTACAGGAACTTTAGTTTTGTGAATGTTCCAATTAATGGTATGCTCCCAAGTGTATTCGGCTTTCTGTGTCAAAAAGCATGCATGGATATGCTTTAATTCAGAATTAAAGCATCAAGTGAGTCGCAGATAAAACAGATGAGGGTCTTCCCCCCCCCCCCCCCCCAGTTAAACTATTCTTTAGCTTCAAGTTGGTTAGTCTGGAAGTTAGAAGTCTATAAACTATAGTTTCTTTCACTGACTGGAGTTAATTCTGTGAACCAAATGAGCTACCACGGGAGGCTTTATAGGAGAGGAGCAAATATCAAACCCCTATTTCAGAGTCAAATGAAGTAGAGATCAGAAAAGGCTGCATGGTAGTCCTTTTGGTAGAGCATAGAGGAGATTCTGGAACTCTAATATGGCAAAGATGTATTCCATTCTGTTAATGACAGTGCTTTGTACAGAGAAATCTTTGTTTTCACTTTCTCTAAAATGGACTTATTCCACTTTCAAAAGGTGTGGGAGTGTATATTTATTTTACTGTGATAGATTGTAAATTATGTGCTATTTCTTTCTCTCAGGTTTTCTGCTAGACTCTATGAACGTTTCTTCTGGGAAAGCAGTTTTTTAGTGCTGTGTAGCAAATTAAAATTACCATTGAATTAAAAAGTATTGCATGACTTCCAATAGCCTGTGCACAGTGAGGATGAGAGCTTGCTTATTTTTCTAACTGATCTTTAGTTCTTTCACACCTTTCTTATTTGAGTTAGTGTGGGTGTAGTTGTGTTAGCCAGTGGTTTAAAGTATATTTATATGGAAAGGTAGTATAATGCACATAATGAAAATTAGTTTGGAAATCAAATTCAGAATGCCCCCCGTTAGTCACTACATAAAATGGATAGGTCTGAGGAAATGACCAGGGATACATGTGGAATGATGATATGCCCTAATCTCTTTTATTAAAGATGGGCAATGATTGAATACTGCAGAAGGAATGGCAGCGAGAAGCTCATGTTGTGCTTAAAGTATTGATGTGGGACACACATTCTGTTTCTGGTGTTGCTGCGGACTGACTTGTTTTGCTGAGCAACTGATTAAGATTATATGTTTTAGGGGGTAGGGTATTTTTGTTTGTTTGTTTGTTTTCCTTTCAGTTATAGTAGTAAATAGTATAGTTTCAGCTTGGTGTTCAACCTCAGATGCCTGTGAGCCCAAACATTGAACGCCCTGGCAGTATAGATGTTCAGCATGTCCTGGAAATCAAGCCATAGACATCTTAAGTTCAGCACAAAAACTAGTATAAGACTTCAGTAGATTGTCTGATTTAGGACTTCAGGAGTAAGGCTTTATATAAATCAGTTAGTTGCAACTTATCTACCTAAGAAGATTGCATTACCTGAACAGGAACCACCACTTCTTTGGACACTTCTGTTCCGTTATAGAATTGTTTGTTGCCTGGAAAGGCATTTAAGCTAGTCTGAAAGAGAAAACAGAGTAAGAACTCCTCCACTAGAGAATATATGCTGGTATAGCTACAAACAATTCCATAGCTGCAAAAAATGTAAATACCTCTATGCTATAAAAACCTGCAAAACTTTGCTTGTGTAACTCCCTTAGCACAGACTGATAGGTGTTCATGGAGGGAATCATTATTGTCTGCACAGTTCATATGCTACAGTGTGAATACAGTGTTCTACCAGGAAAGAAAATCATGTTAAATAACACCTTATTTGATGTAAAGTTTGAATGATGTTTGGGACAATACCCTTCACAGCCCTGAAAAGGGATGTTAAGTAGATGTTCCTTTCATTGAGCACTATTCAGACTCTGCCCAGTGGATGAGGTAGGAGGCTTTTGAATAAGAACCACTATGTTAAGATATGTACATATGAGAAAAGAATGAATGTGTAGTGCTGTCTTAAATTGGGGATTTGCCAATTTTCATGTTTTATTCTTTTCAGGGTTTCATCATCTGTTAACGTGTACATATTTATGCATGCATACTAATTAAAATGTTCTTTTTGTCATCTCTCAATACTATTCATTAATCTTAACTGCTACTTTTAAATTTAAATAAAATTTAATTTAAATTTTGTATGTCAGTTATTTTCTTCCAGAAAATTTTTTGCTACCATACTGCTTGTACTGCTTGTGTTACAGGTGGGTTTTTTCAGGTGAATTTATACTAATTTCCTTATTCACTGTATACCAGATGTTCTGAATTTTGAATTAATATTCTGTGTGGATGCCGCAAGAAGAGCGTACGCAGAAGGCTAGCACCATTCATTTTAGACATTTGACTTGGTTATGACTGAGAATCAGTCCATGGAGAGAGACAGGAGTTAGATGGAAGGTTATTTCACAACATCCAAGTTCAATGCCCAAGGTAGTCAGTGCTACTCCTTCACAGAGTGTACTAAACTTGGATCACCTTGCTTTTCAGAAAGTAGAACAAATTCCTCACGTGAAACTTCCAACTTTTTGGAATATAGGAATTGATTAAGGCACTTAACAGTATGTTCTGAGTACGTAGTAGGTGCTAGTTTATTGAATGCTAGCATCTCATTCAAAGTCTTGGAGACGGTCTATTGTCATAATCTTGCCTATCATCAGGAAGCCTTCAGAATGTAGGTGTAGTTCTTTCAGAGAGAAGTTCTAGAAAGAATATACTTACCAAAGAAAAATAACTTTTATTTTATTTTTTTTCCAAACAGGCAGAAGAAGCAGGACTTGCAGTGTCGGTTTTGTTATGTGTGAGAGCCCTTCAGATCAGATCAAATGGAAGTGATGAAATGAAGACATCTGTTTGTAAAACAATTGCATGCCTTTTACCAGAAGACCTTGAAGTTAGAAGAGCATGTCAGCTCACTGAATTTTTACTTGAGCCGACTTTGGGTGGATTTAATGTGTTAGAAGAGCTGTATATGCAACCAGATCAAAAATTTGATGAAGAAAATGCACTGGTTCCAAACTCACTCCGTTGCGAGCTCCTGCTAGCTTTGAAAGCATATTGGCCATTTGATCCCGAATTTTGGGACTGGAAGACTTTAAAGCGACATTGCCTTAAACTGTTAGGGAAAGTAGCTTCTGATTCTGAGGATGATGCAAGTTGTAATATGTCAGTCAATGAAACTGACATCTTAGATACTTTCTTAAGTGACTATGATGAGACAAAAGAACATAAATATTATGACGGAAAAGATTCAGTAAATCACCCTAAAGAAAAAGCAAGGGTAAAAAAACCAATTGGTTCTTCTGAAAGATACCAGAGATGGCTTCAATACAAATTCTTTTGTGTGCTCTGCAAAAGGGAGTGTATAGAGGCTAGAATACTGCATCATTCTAAGATGCATATGGAAGACGGTATTTATACATGTCCAGTGTGTACGAAAAAGTTCAAGAGAAAGGAATTTTTTGTACCACACGTAATGGAGCATGTTAAAATGCCACCTAGTAGAACACACAGACCTAAAAAGAAAATAATACTGAAAAAAGAGAGATCGCCACAAAAGGCAACAGCTTCCTGCAGCCCCTCTCCAGCACTTCAGGAAAAGCTGTATCAGCCACAGCTGTCTGAAAAACTTGAAAATGACACACATGAATATGTCACATTTAGCCAACTGGAAAATTGCCAGCTACAAGACAGAGATATCTATCCGTGTCCTGGAACGGATTGTTCTAGAGTGTTTAAACAGTTTAAATACTTAAGTGTACACCTGAAAGCTGAACATCAGAACAATGATGAGAATGCAAAACACTATTTGGATATGAAAAACAGGAGAGAGAAATGTGCTTTTTGTCGCCGACACTTCATGACATCCTTTCATTTGCGGGAGCATGAACGAGTGCACTGTGGTCCTCAGCCTTATATGTGTGTGTCAATGGATTGTTATGCTAGGTTTGGTTCAGTTAATGAGCTGCTTAATCACAAACAAACACATGATGATCTTCGATATAAATGTGAACTAAATGGCTGTAACATTGTTTTCAGTGACTTAGGGCAACTTTACCATCATGAGGCACAGCACTTCAGAGATGCATCATACACGTGCAACTTTTTTGGTTGCAAAAAGTTTTATTATTCAAAAACTGAATTTCAGAATCACCTTGCAATGCATAATATTGCAGTGTCAAGTGGGGAAGTGAAGCAAACAGTAAAACTTGAAGAGTCTGTTTCAAAAGACAAATTCAGCTATCTTCCAGAGTCTCAATTGCTTGAACAATCTGAAAACGCCAATCTCAGTGAAAACCTGGATCCTACGAGCTCCCAGGAAATTCCACAGATAAAGGAAGAAGCTCTCTCTGACAGCGAAGATCTAGACAGTGAAAGTAATTGCAGTGTTCATTGTGGGAACCACAGCACAGCTATAAACCAAAACCAGATGTCTCCTTTACTGATTGAAACAAGGGCTCACAATCAAACAGTTCCAAGTTTCCTCATGTCCCAGGAAGGAGTCTTCCATTCAGCAGATGTGAAAGAACAGTGTTCTGATGTGGCAGTTTGCTTTGATGGAAAAAATTTTTCCTGTGGCTTTGAAGGATGCTGTGCAACACACAAAAATGCCAGAGGTATGCAAAAACATCTTCGTAGGGCCCATCCCTATAACTTCAAAGGTAAAAAAAAGATGGAGATGAAAACTAAAGATGTTCAGAATCTACTGAGTGACACTCAGGACAGTAAATCCCCTAGAGACATTAGTACAGAGATAGATCATAATTCAGATACAAATGCTGACTCTCCAGAAAGCTTGTATTGTAATGTAAATGCTAAAGGAAACAATGGCCTCAAAGAAGAAAATTATCCTTCTTCCCCAGAAACGTCTTTTTATGACGATTCTAAAGTATCAAATATCGAAGACAATATGCTGGAACTACTTCTAGGCCTGAAACATCTAAGCTTAAAAAATTCTAACATTCAGAGTTCTTCAAGACACAAGCCTTTTTTGGGCTCTTTACAGTCTTATTCATCTAGGGATGCCAAGTGCCCTGAGTCAGTAGTAGATGAAACTACCTCAAAATTTCAGTTTCAAGAGCAACAAGATAACTTACCTAGCCAGTATCTTACTCAGCTGGCAGCTAAACCATTTTTCTGTGAATGTCAAGGATGTACTTGTGAATTTGTGACCAGAGAAGCTCTCCTAATGCATTATGTTAAAAAGCATAACTATTCAAAGGAAATGGTTCTTCAGTTAAATATGTTCCAGCATCGGTACTCACCATTTAAGTGTCATATTTGCCAAAGATCATTTACAAGAAAAACACACCTTAGAATTCACTATAGAAACAAACATCAAATTGGCTGTGAGAGGATAACACACAAGGTATGTTCTAATGAAAAACTTGATCATGTAGGTTTATGTACAGAGGGTGTGCATAATAATGCTGTTCCAACATCTGTCTCTGCAACCAAAGTCGAGTTCATCGAACATTTGGATCACTCTGAGCAGCTGTATCATCCTAAAAAGGAAGACTGTAGTTCTGAAACTGATTTGGAGTCCAGTGAAGAGACGGACAATAATGTAACAAGAAAAACATCTAACATAGCTTCTCTGGAAAGTCATAGGGAAGAACTGGAGGCAAGGGAAGGAAGAGGAAGTAAAAGAACAGTTGCTAAAGGAAACTTATGTTATATATTGCATAAGTATCACAAACCATTTCATTGTATTCATAAAAGTTGCAACTCTGCTTTTACTAATCAGAAAGGTTTGATTCGCCATTATAGGACCGTTCACCAGTATAACAAGGAACAGCTCTGCTTAGAAAAAGACAAAGCAAGAACAAAAAGGGAACTTGTCAAGTGTAAAAAAATATTTGCATGCAAGTACAAAGAGTGCGGTAAGCGTTTTCTATGTTCTAAAGCCCTTGCTAAGCATTGTAGTGACTTTCACAATGAACATTTAGAGGATCAAAAAGTGCTTTCTGAAACTGAATCTGCAAGATTTGCTTGTAACCAAGCCCAGTGCCCTGCTGTATTTTATACTTTTAATAAGTTAAAACAGCACCTGATAGAAGAACATGCTAATGAAGAAAAAATAAACAAAGATTTTGAAATCCATTGTGACCTTAATGGCTGTGATCGAGTTTTCACAAATTACAGTCACTACTCTCAACACGTGTATTTCCGACATAGTGAATATTATGATACTCTCTTTGGAAATCAGAAAGAGGAGCAAGATAATCTTGGTAAGGATAAAAATGAGCAAAATTATTTGAAAGACAGTTTTGACATAAACAAGCAGAATGGGAAGCAGTTAAAAGAAAAATGTAAAAGAACTAGCAAAAATAAAGAAAAGCATTTGATTCATTTCAAAACAAAAGAGGAAGCCCTACAAATGTGCAAAGAGAAATCTAACCAGACCCAGTACCCTTGCATGGTTCAGGGATGTCTGTCTGTTGTGAAATTGGAAAGCAGTATAGTGAGGCATTATAAACGCACGCATCAGATGACCAACATGTATATAGAGCAGCATATTCAGAAACTTGTTGTTTGTGTTAAATGTGGCATAATGATAGAAAAACAGTCCTGCTCCGAAACAGCTTTAGGCTTGGATAAAAAAGGCCTAAAATTTAAAGAGGAGAAATCAGCTCATCCTGAGTATGTGCAGGAAAGTGGAAAATCTCCTGTTCCAAATACTGATCATGACCATCAAGGTGTAAGCAATGAAGACCAAAAAAGATGTCCAGCAACTAGTGTGAGTTTTGATACGAGTGCCTTTATGTATTCAGGCACTTTAAAATATAACCACAGTTCAAAAAATAGCTGTTTTGAAGAGCATAACTTAAGAGAGTCTGTTATGTGTAAAACTGGAGATTTGTCTGAAAGTAGTGAAAGAGGAAATGGCTCTTATTTCTCCAGTTTACAGTTAGAGTTGCCAAGAGAGAAAGATGCAGAAGGATGTGAACATAGTGCAGTTAACCAAAATGCAAAAAGAAACAGACTTTATACTACAAAAGACAAATTACAGAAGCATCCAGTGTCCAGACCATTTGATTTAAAGACATATAAACCGATGGGATTTGAGTCTTCATTTTTAAAATTTATTCAAGAAAGTGAGGAAAAAGATGATGATGACGACGATTTTGATGAGATAGTGGAATGGGAGTCTCCTGAACAGTTTCCAGTTGATGGAATCTTACAAAAAGGAGACTCTCAAAGGGATGTGCCAGTAAACAGCTTTGTGAATGAAAAAAATGTAATCGTACCCCAGAATAGTCATGGGCAGCTAACAGAAATCCAGCCCTTGATTTCAGAGTCGTCATCCGCCCCTTCTTTAGAAAATTTGAGAGCTATCTTGGACAAGGCATTAACAGACTGTGGAGACCTTGCCTTAAAACAGCTTCATTACTTAAGACCAGTAGTTGTTCTTGAAAGATCCAAGTTTTCCACACCCCTTATAGACTTATTTCCAACAAAAAAGGCAGATGAGCTTTGTGTAGGAAGTACATAAATAGTTTTGCTTAGAATGCCTCCACTACTGCTATATGGGGAGAACTTCAAATTAGAACAGAAGCTGTTACAGTACACACTGTTTAGGTTAGTTTAGACTGTTTAATTCCATGAATGTATAATATCTGTCAAAAGTACTGGCCAAGTTAAGTTAGCTCCCCAATTTTTTTTAAATGGACTTTGCTGATGTTGGTGCTATTTAACACATCAGAATACTGGGGGCTTCCTCTTGCAGAGTAAATGTGCATGACTGTATATGGAACAAGTACTAGGGTACCAGGGTTTGGGGGGTGATGGAGTTACTTGACTTGAATGTGCACCCTAGGGTGCTTTGTGTAACATATTGTACACTACAGCATCTTATATTTTTTGAGTTATGAGTTTCAATAAATTACAGTTTTTCACCCATTTGTTTACTGTATGGTAAATCTTAATTTCATTTAGGCAACTTTAATGTGGCTTGCTTGCAGTATTTGAGTTTGGGACCTTTCTGTGTGCATTGGACAATGTTACTTAAGTTTGACACATTTGTAGATAGCTTGCCGGACTGATAAAACGGTGTAGATAAGGATTAAGTTTCATTCTGTAATATTTTCTGTCCTGTTTTCAAACTTTGAAGAATTAATATTAGTACAGGCAGAAAGCACTTTCCACTTGGTGATAGGAAACTTCTAGTTATCTTTCCCTTGAAAGGAAGAAGATGCTTCTGAGAGCGTATGTTACAGCATAAGTGTTTGAAACGCATTGATGGATTTCCAAGAGACTTACGTCACATGAAAGTACCACTGCAGGTTTTGGGCTCCCTGCGTTAGCTTTTTGGATAATGAGTAAAAACCTAGCTTGAAGATTTATCAGAAAAATTATCTAATATTTTAAGATGTTACTTGTTCTTTTGTCCTGTTTCTTTCTTGCCTTACTTCTGCATACATTCTGTGGCCCAGAATCTGTACGCTATATGAGAAGTGGTATTTCCCAAATTCTGTGATGCTAATGAGCAAGCTGCAGTCAGTTTCTTATTTGTTGGGGTGCCTTGGTTTTTATAGTATAATCTTAGAAGTAACAATGGAAAGAAAATGAAGAACACTTTGGAAAACAAATTGTTTTAAAATAAACCCTAGACATTGATTGGGTGCAAGAATGAAGAGAACTATCTTTATTTAAAAAAAAAAAAAAAAGGACTGTGTTATGACCGATACTGGGCAGAAATGGCATCTTCACACTAAATACTTAAAGAAGTTATTTGGGCACCTTTAAAATAAAAGGTTAAAACTCTCCCTGAATGAAGGGAGGTATATAGTTTATCCTATACCTTTCCTGTCATCTCATTTCTCTGAACTATAAATTTGTAGTGAAAGGATACAGTGTATGAATCTTTTCCTTACTTTGTTTTTATCCTACCTTACTTTCTTTTAAAAAAAAAAAAAAAAAAGGAAATAATGCACCAGTGTCAAACACCTGAACTAGCTAGTGTTCCAAAGTGGTATCTGCTCTAATAAAATGGTCTGCTTTTTAATGTTAAATTTGCATCATGTTAAAACATATTTGATTATGGGGAACTCAAAACAGGTAACGGCATTAACTGCAGACTCCACAAACATGTGGTGACTGCTTCAAATAACACGCCTAGAGCAATACTATTGCATTTCTGTCTCTAGTTCTTATATTTTCAGAGCATCTCTGGAAGGAATTCATCCCCTTCCCCAAAAGAGACGAGAAAATAGAGAAAGAAAATGGGTCAGCATGTAATTTATTAAATTCATTGAGGTTACAGTCTTCAGTTTCAGGTCAGACAGTTGTCTTTCCACTAGATCCCCAGGGCTTCAACCATGGCATTTACTACAAAAATTGGAGCATTTTAAATGGTTTGAAGAAGAGAAATTAAGATGAGAATTCAATAATTAAATGGTATGGAGTAAATGCATGTATGCCACAGAATGGAGAAATAGTGAGACAAAAGCAGTGTGTGAGCACTTGCTTTATGTGGTTAAAAATGCACTATAATTTTAAAAAAGCAACTCTGACGTTATTGCTTGCAACAACTTGGAATTCTTTGAGTTACAGTCAGGAAACTAGAAATGAATAAAAAGCAAAATTTAATGTGGTGTTAAGTTAGCTGAGTCGTAAGAGACAGTGAAGCACTTGCTGCATCTCTTCAGCTTCCAAACTAGGGGAGTATAGCAAAGAAAATTTCCATTAAAACAAGGCGGTTGCCTCCCCATTTAGGAAGTAAGACAGACTTTTGTGGCAGTTCCTCAGGCTAGTGGAGTTCTTTTCAAAGGTAACAGAGCTGTATGCTCCTGAGCCATATTGCACCCTGTCTGATTCTATTGCTCCTATCTGTGCACGTGCTCTGATCGAAATCTGCTGTTTGCGGGGACCTGCAGTTGTCTTGCATTACCTGGGGACAACGCCGATTTCATAAAAAATTTGGAAGATAATACTCCTACATGTTTTCACAAGCAGGAAAGAAGAAAATTGAAAAAGGTGATTTGTTTCCGAGATGCTCCTTTAAGATGTAGCTGCAGCTTTTGGTAAATACCTTTTAAAGTAGTGTGTTGAAAATGTAATCTTAAAAAAAACATTTTGTGATGGTGGTTTTGGAATAACTGCAACGTCTTGTAAATGTGAAAGCATTTAAACAGACTTTACTTTCTGTTTGCAGTGAGGTAGGAGCTGAATTGTATTTGACAACTGGAAACTTGTTTAACTGGGGTAACAGCTCTTTGCAATCTTTTTACCTATATTCACAAGGAAACTTTTAAAAAGAAGTTTATGTTCATTCTTTTAGACCTCATTCATACTTTGTTCACTAGAACTTACTCTAATGCGTACTTGGAGAACAAAGACATTACTGTTCTAGAAGTACTAAGAACCAGTTACAGCTCCAGTTGCAGCTCTGAGCTGCTCCCCCTTACTTCCCCCATTGTCTATGCTATATTTTGCACATATTTTAACCTAACCTGAAGCCGTAATAATGTTTCACTATTAACTCCCTGATCACAGTTTCCTTCTCTGTTTTCACACTTGACCAATACTCAAGAGTTGATAGTACTTAAACTTTCTTCAAGTGCTTGTTTTCTTTTTCTATTACTGCTTCTTGGAGGCTAGTGTTAATAAAAAAGTTTCTGATCAATAGGAAGCTATGATCACAGTTTCCCTGTTAACCTCATGGAGTTTGTGAATTAGCCCTTTTTTCAATGCGGAAAAGATTCTGGGACTGCAGAATTTGTCCAGAAGTAAGGCACAAAAGAGTTTCTGCTTGGCACGGGTTAAGATTTCTGTGTAAAAGACAAAAATTTTACAAAGGTTTGCCTGAGAATGTTGGATAAATTTGCCATGTGAATTGAGCCTATTATAAATTTCCATCTTCTCCAGTGTAATCTACAGCATGTTCATCTACCTATTCTGCTGTGAACATAGGAACAGGTGCGGTTGTAATTTACTGTCAAAAACAGCAATTCAAAATTCAGGTTGTTTGGAGGAACTATGTGTCCTTGCAGTATGACTAATAAATGAAATAAAATGCACACTGCTGCACCCTTGCCTTCCCTCTGGAGCATGGTGCTTCATAGCTCTCTCTGTCAACAAACTCCCAAATAATGGTTCTTTTTAAAACTATAACTTTGAATGAGTTTAAATTTCTTAGATGCAGTTCCTATAAGCTGTTGCCACTAAAAGATCTCTGACAAATTAGCTGTACTAAATCCTAAGCTGTGTGTGTTTCAAGTTCTGCAATTCAGCTTTCTCATTAACAAAACCCGTCCTGTCACTTGTTATATAAACAAATGTACATATTAAGCATGAATTTTGTGACAATTCTAGTTCTGTTATTCTATAGAGCAGTTACTTCTGAAAGTTTTAATTCCCCAGAGGTAGTCTGCTCTCATCAAAAAAGTTACTGCATATGCGTAAATTACCATCACTACATAGGGAGCAAGTTTTTACAAATTACATCACTGAAGTCCACGTAAGCGTCTTACAGATCCCATTGGGTAGGCTGCTCATGTTAGTTAATTTGCTACAATTTTCTTTAGGCTTGAATATAAGGCAGGCCAAGATGGAGACAGACATTATTTTTATCTGTCAAATATGGAGACAATTCCTGCTATATTTTCCAGGGAATTGTATTTAAAAAGGGGTAAGTTGCTTCTCCTCAGTGGTCATGTGATCATCTTAGAGGCTTCTGGTGATCTGCCATCCTGTGCAGCTACTGGGGTTTTTAATAGCGTGGTCGCATGTTTGTATTTATCTTCCCAGTGAAAGATGCTAATGTTACATTGGTCTATCAGCTACTTCCCAGTTACAGAAATAACGTCTTGCTCCTTTCAGTTACGGACAGTATGTTTCGGTCTTTAGACTCAGGTTCTGTGTCATCAACAGAATGTAGTCCCATCTCAGTAAGATGGTGGTAATCTTATACCATCAAAGCCATACAGTTTGAATCTCCATCCTGATTTCTTCTTGGGCTGGTTTACCTGATCTTTCTAATTGCCCAGGGCTGGTAGATCTCAGGGAAGGAGGCCACAGAAAAGGAAAGGACTGAAGGTAAGAATTTTTACCTTCTGATTCTGTTTTCATATCATCAAGTTGGCCATCCCTTTTCCTTCCAGGTGCTTCACAGAACTTGTCTTGCAGAGAAGATCTAATTATGTCCAGCTTCTCACTCTCAAACATACCTGAGAAATATTTTAGTTCCCTAGTAAAAGAACACCATCACGATCATCTGTTAAAAAAGATTCTTACCGTAACCAGCAGAACCTGAGAAAACGTAGATACAAGGTTCACAGTCTTGGTACGTTGCTTCCATTCTTCGCGTTATTTTTACTGTCTTCAGGTGAGTACGTTTTACAGGAAAATTACACTTTTATTTGAGTGAGCATACCCGTCTGGTATGTAAAAATAATAATAATACTGTTATAAAAAGAGACTTTAAGCTAATTTCTGTACTTTTGGTAGGGTTCTTAACACAGCCAGCAGATGTTGGTTCACTGTTTTCACTTACTTGTTGCCTTGTGGTTGTTTTTTTTTCATGCAAGATCTTTGAATTTTACTATACTGATGCATCTTTATGAAACCATATTTCAGAAATCAGCTAGCTTCTATGCATTGCTAGACCTTCTAGAAAAGCAGAAATGTGATAGCCAGTAGAAGAGCTCACTAAAAGGAGCGCTACCTTGGTTTTTTTGGCAGTTGGTAGAAGTAACAGTTCTTTTAAGGACAGGACATACCAGCTCAGAAAAGAGAGAAGGTGGATTTTTAATGTTTGTCAGGTCATTTTGTTGAATAGCTACAGGCAACGGGCATAGTGAAAAATGAGCAAAATGGTTATATTTATTGCTTAGAAATCAAAGTCAATGTTAAAAAGGATACAGACAAGTTCTGTCATATTTTCGATTAGTAGAAATAAAATCAATAGCAGATACTAAAATGCTTTCTCAAGAAATGGCTGAAAAGGAGCATTCGTTAACATCCCTTTTTTGCCTTTTCAAGTTACGTATTCATTGATGTGTTATGCGTCATAGGTCCCCAGCGCTACCGTGGAAAGTTCTGTTGATTTCAGCAGGGCCAAATGCCTATCTTCACTTAACCTTACAGTTACCAAATATGAAGACAACTTGTGTTTTGACCCTGAATAAATATTTGACTTCTGGTAGGGCACCATAATTTTACTCCTTTCATTATGGTCCCCCAAACATTTTCTGTTTATCCTGCTGCAGAAGGGAGGGGATCTGCTTGCCTTCTCAGTGAACTGAGTTAGGCAAAAATGACAATGAGGAAAGGTTTAAAATATTTTAACTCAAATGAGTTCTTTGGTCCCTACTACACAACCATGTAAAGGTACGAGTTCAGGAAGTGAGAGAGGGAGAGAAGTGGGTTGGCTCTCTCCTTTTGCTGGCAGTGCTGATACACGTCAGCTTAAAATGCTCACAGAGATATTAGTGAGAGAGTAACTGTCTCGGAGTTTCCAAAAGGAGTCTTGGCTTCCCCTCCGTTCCCAGCTATGAGCTCCTGCTCTTTCCTTTGTGACAGCTCTGGTACTTGTCAGACCCTTCTATGAATTAACTCCTTGAAACAGTGAAAAAATCCAACAACAATAACAAACAGCTAAATAGCTTTCTACCATTATAATGCAAGGAAATAGGGTTGCAACTCAAGAGAGGTTATTAAAGCTATTGGGGCTGCAGTTAATGGGGCAGCTTTGCATCCTTCCTTATTCCATGGCAAGAATAAGCTTTCTTAGACAGGTCTCTTTCACCATGGCTACTTAACTATTGCTATTTGGTGCAGTACTGCCTGCTCTTGCACCCTACTTCCCTGCGCTTGCATCCTTGGCTCAGGGCTAGTGTTTACTTGAAGTGTTGTGTCAGCTCCGTCATTTCCATTTCCCAAACTCACTATTCCACTCCTATAAGCAGACTTCGCCTCTTGTATACTATGGTCTCTGTACTCTTATTTTTTCCCTTACTGTCATTCATCTTCTCCTCCTTTACGAGAGAAGCTCAGGTTTGCATTCCTTGTATTCTTACCCAGAAATACAGGTCCTGCCATATCCTTACTCAATGAAAAGGGAATTTTCACTGGAATCACAGTCCTACTAAAGCGAACGTGACTGGCTGCGCTCATTAAGAGCCCCTTCCTTCCTTCCCTCCCTCCCCCCCCCCCCAAAGTTCCTTGCACTATTAGCTTTCTGGTACTTCACATGAGTAAATTACTGTGGAGTAGCAAGGTATTGCTACCTCAGCTGTGCAGTGATGGTCCAGTAGCAGTTGTTGTCCCCATGACAGGTGTCCAGTAGCTTGACCAGCAAGGGGACAGTTACCTTGAATTCTTCTCTGTATTTTCAAGAGAAAGAATCTATATGCTATACAGGGAACTCCCCTACAACAACATCCGTCTGTCTGCAACGGAGAGTCACAGAACAAGCAGCCAAACAAATGAGGTCGTGGAGCATGTGTTGTGCAGACTTGCTTGATTTCATGATGGATATGACAGAACTTCCTCCTGTCAAATTTGAAGCAACAATACTGCATTGCAAGGGAAAAAAAAAAAAGCAGCTGTTAGGAGACAGTTAAGGGGCAGCCTGCAATATATTCCAGAGGAGAAAAATGGTCAAATACTACTTTGGACAATTTTAATTGTCAAAGTTAATTTTTGCAATTCATTTTTAGTGTTGCTGTGAAAGACCACTGTCAAATAATAGGGAAGCTTTATCTTTGTTATTGTGTGCAGTCTGGGTCACTTGTACTGAAGAAAGATGACACGGATTGTGTACAGTTTGCAGTATCTGGGGGATGAAAAGTCTAGTGTGTGAAGGGAAACTAATGGCTCTTGGATTGGTTAGCAAATGTATGCAGTTAGGAGTGCCCCTCCTATCTTCCTCTCAGATATTACAAAAAAGCTATTTGAGCTCACAAAGAACATTGGCAAAGAGAAAATTAGCAGGAACTCTTTACTGGAAATCAGAAACAAGTTGCAAATTATTAGAACAGAGCAGTTCTGGGACAGCTTTTCTGTAGGAGCAGTGAGGAAATAGATCTCTGCGAGCTTGTGAAAGGACTGGATGGAGGTGGCTGATTTCAGTAGTGAGAATTGTATCCAATAGTATAGGATCTTTCTTCAGGCTCTATATTAAAATCACAGCGAAGGAGCTGTGTGAAAGTCAGGAGTTTATTCTGAGGCAAGGAGAAACACTTAACAGAGAACAGCTCTGGTACAGAGCAAGGGGGTAAAGAGGTGACAGTCATGTGATAGATTTGGTATTGACAAGGGCTTTCCAGCAGATGTCCTGTGATGTGGCTGGAGTCAATCTAGCCACTGAAGGCTCTTGAAAAGGAAAGTTTCTTTCTCTGCTCTCTGACAAAATGGTCAGTAGCTTTCTGCCCAGTTACCAAGTTGAGTCAGAAGAGCACCATAAGTTGCATAAGGGAGGGGCCGAAGGGTGTGGATAGAAACAGCAGAGGCTCTAGTCCAACCTCCCACTCAGAGCAGAACTACTGTCAACACTAGAGCACCTATGGCTTTGTCTAGGCACATCTTGAAAACTTCAAAGGATGGAGATTCTACGCACGCTTCCCTACTGACCTGTCCCAGGCTGAGCCTCCCATGCCACTGGCCCCTTCTTACATCATTGGGTGTTACCAAGAAGCTTGGCTTCACCATCTTGTAGTTACCTTTCAAATAGTTGCAGGTAGCTATGAGCTTGCTCCTTAGCCTTTTCTTTACCAGACAAAACAAGCTCAGCTCCCTCAGCCTCTCCTTGTAGAACATGTGCTCAAAAAAGTAGTGAGCAATTGGCAGACAGTAACAAGCAGAGTACGTCAGGGGATGAAAAAGGAGCCTGTATTGTTTGACATGTTCATCAATACCCAGAATGTTGCAGAGAGAACACTCAGCAAAAGGTACTGTCTTTGTAGCTTTTCACTGGACCCCATCCTTCTTGAAAGGGAGCCCAAAACTGGACCCAGAACATGTGCCATCCCCAGGACTAGGTAGAAGGGGATAAAATCGTCTCAATCTACTGGCTGCACTCCCTCTAGGATGTAGTTAGCCTTAATCAAGACCAGAGTGTATTGTTGACTTGTATTCAACCTGGCATCTAACATGATGCTTCAGGTCTTTTCCAACAGCCTGGTCAGCGTGGACCGGTGCATGGAGTCATTCTGCCTCAGGTGAAGAACTGTGCACATTTCCTATTATTGACCCTCCATGAGGTTTCTGTTGGCCCAAATCTCAAGTTTGTCAAGGACCCTCTAGACTGAAGTTCTGTCATTTACCACTTCAGCCACTCCATTTGGTTTAGTGTTGCCTGCACATTTGCTGAAGGCACGTTTGGTGTCATCACCCAGGTCACTGATGAAGATGTTCCATCCTTGGAGGTTTTTGAGACCAGACTGGATAAAGCTCTAAGCAGGAGCTTGGACTAGAGACCTCCTGAGGTCCCTTCCACTCTGAGTTATCCTATGAATTATCACAGTATCAACCTCTGAGGTACTCTGCTCATTACTGGCTGCCAGCTGGATGTCAAGCTATTGCTCGCTATCCTTTAAGCCATGTGCTCCAGACAATTTCAACATATCTTATGGACTGTTCACCCAGCTATATGGCTGGGAATGCTATAGGAGATTAAAGTCAAGGTATATTATATTCACTGCTCTCTCCCTGTGCATATAGCCCAGTCATTTCATCACAGAAGGTAATCAGCTTGGTTAAGTATGTTTTGCGCTTATTAAGTCTGTGCTGTTTCTGATTACCTTCTTGTCCTTCACATGCTCAGAAATGGATTCCAAAAGGATGCTATGAACTTTCCAGCCAAAGTTTTTCTTGCCTTTTTCAAAGATGGGTCTAACCCAAAGATTTGTCTTTTTCAAATCATCAAGGATCACTCCCCACCGTTTTTCATGTATGGTAGACTGTGGCCTCACAGTGATAGGGGCTGGGTTTTTTCAGCACCCTCAGCTTACTCCCATCTGGCCCCATGGAGCTGAACACATTCAGCTTCTCTGCACAGTCTCTAACCTGTTATTCCCCCACTGTCAGATGCCCCTTTCCTTCCCAAACTGCCAGTAGATGCAGAGATCAGGGAGCAGGCTTTGTGAAAACTGATAGAAAACAAGATACTGAGCACTTCAGCCTTTTCCATATCATCATCCCTCATGGATCAACACACCCACGTTTTCCCAAAACTTCCTTTTGCAGTTAGCATACTAGTAGAATCCTTTATTGTTACATCTAATGTCCCTAATTGATTTTAGCTCCAGCTGGTGTTAGGCCATCCTGATTTTGTCCCTACATGCCTGAGTAATGTTTTTAAATACCTCCTTTATTGCCTGTCCTTGTTTGACTTCCTGTATGCTTCCTTTTACTTCCTATGCTTCCTTAGGTCACTAAGAAACACTAAGAAACTCCTTGCTTACCTAAGGTCTTCTGCTGAAATTCTTGATTTTCCTACTGAACATGGAGGCAAGAGGGAGAATTAATAAAAAAAAAGAGGGTTATCCTGTTCGGGAAAGGTGATTCAGCTCTAGCATGTAAGCCCATGTTATGTGATACTGGGAAGAATGGCAGATGTAAGGATAAGGATTTCTGAGTAGCAGATAATCCTTATCCACAGATAAGGATTTCTGAGTAGCAGCAGCAGGAACTACCAAACAGGAAAGAGTGGCAGAATTTGTGCGTGTGTGTGTGCGTGTTATCAGATGGACCCAGCTAAAAAGCATTTGGGAGACAGGGTGGGATTTCAGATTCATGCTGGGTAAACAGAGCATCAGGAAAAATATGTTGTGATTCCAACGGATCTGAATTTGAAGCCAGCAATACAATGGATAGAGCGTCATATCAATTTCACTGGGAGAGATGTGCATGTGTCATAATAAAACCCAGAAACACTGAGTGTTTTCATATTTGTACATTTGCAGGAGGAGCAAAACTAGGTAAAGAAGAAAACGTACAGCTACTATATACCTCTCCTCATCTGCAATGAGTACAAGTCACTCCATGCCCCTGCTGGTACAAGTGGCAGCACTGCCCCTGAAGTCCTCAGAAACACCTCAGAATAAGCATTGCTAAACTGTAGGGTGAGTTTTCTCTGGAGCCTTGGGGAATCCTCCTTTCAGGAGGGAGGATATTCTGCCATGCTCCTGCAGGATGGTCACCATGGTCCTTTGGGTTGCCAAGGTTGTGCCAGATCACCTGCTGCATCTTTAGGACTGTGTGAAGGACTTGCTTGTTAACCTGATTAATGTCTATGCCCTGATACCAGGCCTAGAAGAAGTGTGGTTCCACCAATTGGTGGTTGCTTTTCTTGTGGTCTGGTTAACCTATGTTGAGGGTTTTGGAGGAGATTGCAAACAACGAGTAGGCATTTTTTGTGGACATCTCTCTTCAGTCCACCAATTCCAGCGCTTGCCAGGCCTGTGGGAATAGGCCCCCAATGATCACCACAGGTATAACTCCCTCTCACTATGGCAGAGCTCAGATTTCCTCAGATGCCTTCTAACACTCCAGACATTAATGGACTAACATGGAATTTTACTACACTTTATAGAGCATCACTGGTGCCAAGAAGGGGGATTTCTGCACCCCACAGGACTGGTACCCAATGTTGCTCCTCAGCACAGAGTACAATATCACTGTGAAGGCTGTCTCACAGTGACTAGCACCCATGCTAGGCAACATGATCCCTCCTGACCGGACCTAGATGGTCTGAGGTTGGAGCATCTTGGACAGCTTGTATCTCGTCGAGGGTTGCTTCACCCAGGACGTAGGGTCACTCTGTTCTTTGCTTTGTTTCGAAGGTGCCTGACTGGGAGGGATCAAAGCTACCCCATGGGGAAACTGTGGGTGTGTAGCTTTGACCTCCACTCTTTGGGGTTCCTACAGACACTGTATACTGCTGCAGAGTGCTTGGGCAAGCTCAGCTGGGTACAGACCTAGCTGCTAAGCTTCACTTGGGAGGGTGTGTTAAGCTTGTCCTTGCCCAGCCAACTCTACTCCATCACTCTCAAGCCACTCCTCTACCACTTCTAGAGGAAGATGACAGGGTTGGTGCTCCAAGAGCTGGACCAAGAGGCATTCTGATGGTGTACGCTGGCAATGTTCTCTCTGTGATTCAGGACCCACGAGACCTGCTGCACACGGAGGCCCACCAAGAAACCTTCTCAGTGGCTACCTCCAACCTGGATCAAGAGCTGTGCTTCACAGTTGAAGTCAGGCCCAGACATGCTGCTCTCTCTGCATATATACCTCTCTGCCACTGATCCCTTTTTGCTGAGTTAAACTGGGGTGCTAGAATGGTTGCAAAGCTGGGCAGGACTTTTGAAGGGCCTTTCCCTTTGGGACGGATCACTGACCATCAGCTGGCTGGTCTTGTCCATGCTCTGGTACTACTTTAATGTTCTTTGCTCTACCCCCTTCAGCCTTGGCCAGCCTCCAGAATTTCTTGTGATCAGGGCTGCAGTTGGGTTTCTGTGTGGGGCTTGAGACTCATTTTGGAGAGCATAGAAACCATGGTTTGCTCTGCATCCACAGCTCAGTCCCTGCATCTTTGCACCTGAGCATCAGCAGACTGAAACATGCTGCTGTGTGCCCCACCTTGTGTGCTGCTGCTGACTCCCAATCCTACTACCAGCTCTCCACTGCTACCAGGCTACTTGAAAGCTCCTTGGAAAAATGAGCTCTTCCCAAGACTATCAAGGGGAACTTGCTTGCCAAACCTCTTCTTACACTGCTCCTGTTTCCAAATGCAGATGACAGGTACATCCATTGGCGTGGTCCTGAGGGGTTCTGACCAGGACAAGGCACCTGATGTGGTGGGCTTGTGTCACCCTGCTTTCTTGGTACGTGGGGTGCCACCTTGTATCTCTGCTGCTTCCCTGAGTTGATGAGCCCCACACATACCCCACACAGTTCTACCAGTCCTCTGGGAAGGCAGCTGCAACCACCGCTTATCACTGGCTGCCTCCTTGCACCCCTGCTCCATGACCCACCTCCCCACCTGCTTCCCCCGAAGGAAACCATCCTGTTATCCTCTGAGAAACAACCAGGGCAAAGGAAAAAGGGTGGCAGAGCGAGGTGCCCCCCGGGCCAGCCTATGGCTGAGCAGGAGCCCTGGTTGCAAGGCAGAGGCGCTGGACAGCTATGCCTGAGGGGGAGCAGGTTGACAGGGTGCTCCGGCGCTGTCCTTCTACGGGGGAGCGTGAATTACCCCAGCTCTGCGCCTTCTCTGTTCCTTTTCTCTCCTCAGCCCTTGCCCTCCCTCCCCGCCCCCCAGCCCCGCTCGCCCTGGCGCCGCTGTGAGGAGGCCGCCGCCGCCGCTGCGGGCCCGACCTGCCCTCGGCCATGCCGCCGCGGCCCGGACACGCCGCGGGCCCTCGCCCCTGCCTGTCCCCGGAGTCGCGCCGCAGCCGCCGCCCCCCAGTCAGAGGGGCTCGCTGCCGCTGAGCGCGGAGCGCAAACAGCCTCCCCCCGGCCGCGGCCGCGGCCTCCGCCGGCCGCCAGCTCCTCCGGGCGCGAGGCGGCGCCGCAGCGCGCGCAGCGGAAGGAGGAAGCGCGGGAGAGGCGGCCTGGCCGGGCCGGTCATGGCGCTGTCCGGCGAGCTGTGGGCCGAGCTGCCGGCCGAGAAGCGCATCTTCTGCTCCGTGCTGCTCTTCTCCTGGGCCGTCTACCTCTGGGAGGCCTTTCTGGCGCACCGGCAGGTCGGCGGCAGCGGGGGAAGGGGTTTCCTGGCGGGGCAGAGGAGCCGCCACGCCGGGCGCCGTGCTGGGGCGGGCCCGCGGCTCGCCCTCACGTGGCTGGCGGCGAGGGGCGGCGGGGCGGAGGCCGCGAGAGGAGCCGCGCGGCCAAGGCGGGCCGGGGCCGGGGCCGGGGCCGGGGCCGGGGCCGGCTCCGCGCTGGCGCCTCTCCGCGGAGCGCCCGGCTCTGCCCCAGTCAGGACAGTTGGCGCAGGCAGCGCTGGCTCGGACTAAGCCAGGGTGGGACTGGGGGGCGTTCTGTCAGCCCCTGCTTGCCTTCAGTCTGCTAGGTGAAATTTGACTTTCACGTATAAATTACAAGAATCGTGCAGGCACGGTGCGGGGCAAAGATCATTCAGTACGCTCGTTGGGCTGACCATCACGAAGCCCCAGGGTGGGGGGATTCAGGGGCGGCGAGCTGATAAAATCTGCAGTAGCGCAGTCCTGTCTCTCTCACTGCCGGATGTCATGGTCGCACCTGCCCTAGCTCTGGACTGTGTCAGAGTCCTTTGTGAACTGACTTGACTTGCTCATATGAAAGAAGACATTATCCTCTCCTTGTTTTTGCAGGATGATGGGGATACTTGCTGTCACCTCAGCAAGTTAAGTGGGTTCACAGAAGGATGTGACAGTGCTGGGGGGGGTCACACTGCCAGGAGAGGAAGAAGCAGTGTTGCCTATCCTTGGCAGCAGTGAGCAATTAGATCAGCTAAGCTCCCTGTGAGGCTGCAACCCGGTATTACTATGGGCAGCATCAGCTATTGGGGCTAGATAAGCACCTGCAAATGCAAGGAAGGCTTTTAACACAGGCTTTTTGAGAAGGCTCCTTGTAAAGAAGTCCACTTTTTCACTTGGTTGGTTGGTAGAGATGAAGCATAGCAAGATGCTCCATTCCAGTAAAGGGATTTTGAGGTGACAGAGCGGGTAGGAGCTTCAGGAAGAGAAGAAAGGATAAAGATAAGAACAGATAAAAATACTGAAACAAGATAGGGCAGTGAATGGAATAATGACTTTTAAACTTTTAAAATTAGAAAGTGGTGAGAAGTTCTCCAACTGAAAATGAAATAACCCCTCATTTATGCAGCTAAATTATAAATATATTTTTTCCTGTGAAGTTTCATGCTTCACAAGGGAGGATATGATCTTTAGTCTGGAACTTGACTTAGTCATAATCATAGCACAGTAAGTTATCTCCTGTGGGAAAAAAACTAATTTCTGTGCTCTTTATATAATAACTTCTTTTATTAGAAAGAAATTAATAAGTAAGCAACTCAGTTTCTGGTTGTAACATAATAATCTTGTTTCAGTTTTATATTTGCAATTTCATAGAAGCAAAGAATTTAGAAACATTTATTTACTTGTTGTGTGTTACTTTGTAACTTTCTGTGGGGGCCCATGGGTCCATGTTATGTGTTACTTGTTAATCATATTTCTCCCCTTAAAAATATTGGATGTGGACTTCTAAGTTTCTTTTCTTATTTTTCAGAGACGGGTGTATAGAACAACAACACATGTACCATGTGAATTAGGACAGATCATGGATTCAGAAACGTTTGAAAAATCTCGTCTATATCAGCTGGACAAGAGCACTTTCAGCTTTTGGTCAGGGCTGTATTCAGAGGTTGAGGGCACTGTAAGTACATGAGCTGCTACAGTATTCATATTATATTTTTCATACAGTTCACCTGTGAAATACTCAGTTTTTGATTTTTAATGATCCTATGCAGCTGCACTGCCAGCATTGTGGCATACTACATCAAACACTGTAATGTGGTAGGCTTAGGATTCTGTATTTCTTGTCTGTGCCTGTATTTGCCGTATAAAAGAAAGTTTTATTCAGATAGCGTGCTCGTGTCCAAATGGAAGATTTGGAACCCTTACTTTCTGGATTTGTTGCTTTTCTGCTCTGTTCCCAGCCTGCATGAATACACTGATAATCGCTAGTCTTATTTTAAAATATCTTGAAAACAAGATATATGAAAAGTTGACTCCCACAGCTGACCAAAGTTGAAGTTGATATGTGCAATAAGCATATGTAACCTCACGAAGTTCAATAAAGGGAAGTGCACGGTCCTGTCCCTGGAGAGGAATAACTCCAGGCACCAGTACAGGCTGCGGGGTGATGTGCTGGAAAGCAGCCCTGCAGAGAAGGATCTGGGAGTCCTGGGGGACAACAAGTTGACCCTGAGCCAGCAATGTGCCCTTGTGGCCAAGAAGGCCAATGGGATCCCAGCCTGCATTCGGAAGACCATTGCCAGCAGGTGGAGGGAGGTGATCCTGCCCCTCTCCTCAGCCCTGGTGAGGCCCCACCTGGAGTACTGTGTCCAGTTCTGGGCTCCCCAGTACAAGAGAGGCACGGAGCTCCTGGAGCCGAGTCCAGCGAAGGGCTACAAAGATGGTGAAGGGACTGGAGCATCTCTCGAGTAAGGAAAAGCTGAGGGAGCTGGGGCTGTTTAGTCTGGGGAAGAGAAGGCTGCGGGGGGGACCTTATCAGTGTGTTTAAATATCTGAGGAAAGCCCAAGAGGATGGGGCCAGACTCTTCTCAGTGGTATCCAGTGACAGGACGAGAGGCACAAACTGAAATGGAGGAAGTTCTGTCTGAACAGAAGGAAAAACTTATTTACTGTGAGGGTGACTGAGCACTGGGACAGGTTGCCCAGAGAGGTTGTGCAATATCCTTCTCTGGAAATATTCAAAAGCTGCCTGGACGTGGTCCTGGGCAGCGTGCTCTAGGTGACCCTGCTTGAGCAGGGGGGTTGGACTAGATGATCTCCACGAGGTTCCTTCGAATCGCAACTACTCTGTGATTCTGTGGTATGTAATGAAACGTAATGAAAATGTGTGAAATGAAATGTAGTGACACTGATGGACTATGTGTTGTTTCTTAAGTAGGTTCTGCAAATTCTGCAAATTCTTCTTTATAAGCATTTTATTGTACTACATACTAATGTGAGACCATGTCAAATACTCCAAAAATGCACAATAAAATGGAAGTAATAGTGAAATGCAGTGTCGTGTCACACTGTGCAGCTATAATGTATATTACATTTTTATAAATTAGTGGCACAGCTGACCTTTTATCGTTTCCACTGCTAAATAATTAAGCAGCATTATAATTATTTTAAGTGGTTAGAAATACAGACTTTTTCTGTGTTTGAAGGGATGCAGCTTCTTTCTTTTTAGGTGACATTTAACTAGAAGGTAGAAAGGAAAACCTGTGAGAACAGGAAAAGTATCAAAAGATGTTTCTTGAGTGTAAGAACAGTTATACTCTGCAGTAAAATTTCTATATAAGAAAAAATAGAACCATAGCTTAGAACAAGTATTTATATGTGCCATATACAAATAGTCTTAAGAGAAACCTTTTCTGACTTATTGCTGAAGTATATTGTTCATCAGTAGCACGACTAGGTGAAAAAGGAATCTTGAAATGCCTGGCACTGTAAAAATATAATTACTGAGTATAGTATGTTATTGCAGTGATGTCCTTAAGACAGCAAAAAGGTCAATTTTAAAAGACAATGAAAATATTAAAATAGTGTAAGTCATGTAATTATATGACAGAAAAGCAGTACTTAGGAATTGTGACCTGTCTTAATTCTTGCATTTTCTGATCTATGGGTTTTGTGCGTCCTAACCTGTATGTTGCGTTTTATTGCATTTCGTTTCTAAGTACATATTACGTGTACTTATAAACATGTACTGACACCTGTCATTACAACTTTTGTATTATCATTGTTGGGCTTTTTGGTATACTCAGTAGAACTGAGTAGAACTGTAGACAATTTCTGTGTGAAATTTGGAAAGACTCCATGTTTTTGACTGACTCTGGAGTCAGTATTTCATTGGAGAAATTACACTGTCCTACAGCAGTGGGTTAGTGGACAGGGTGGAATGATGCTACCTAGGAGGTGCCAGAAGTCAAAAAGTTCTGAAGGTTTATCTTGATTTCAAGAGCACTAGCCTGAACAGCCTCCCTCCTTGTTTTGAAGGAAAATACTATACTTGGAACGAGCCTCTTTTGCTATTGAATGTAGTGCCTGCTAAACAAAAAATGTTATCTGTGGCGCCTGTGCTTATCTTTATCCATCTTTACTATTGTGCCTTTGTAGGAAAAGCATAGCCTTTGTTTTGTCTCATGATCTCTCCTTTCTGTTCTATCCCTATTACTCTAGAGTAGATCCACAATGATTTTGGAAGCTGATGGAACAGTTAAAGAAATTACTTCATCTAGCTGTCCCCTACAGCTCAGCCACCAAACCCAGACTATGATAGTGCTTCCTAATCGGCTGTCAAAACCAGATTTTGAGTCGAGCATCTTAGCTTATGTGTTCCGGTATTTCAGCTGTGATGGTGATAAACAGCTAGGAGGAAGTTGCATCTGAAATGCTGCTGCAGTTTTCATACTTGTTGTGGCACTTTGTTTTTTGCCATCAGTGGCACTGATGGGCAAAAGCCAAGAAAAGAACATGGACTATGAGGTGGAAAGCCTCCAGCTATTTAATTAAGCAACGTCCTGAGTAAGGTGGTCTCAGAGTGTTCAGCTGAGATTCTGTGTTGTTTTGAGGCATGCCTTTCTGTTTCTCAGGACATAGCCTTATGTTACCAGATTCTGCCAGAGCTAAAGTAATATGGCCTCTACTTTCTGGGTTTACTGCTTCCTTAGTGTATAGACTGTATCCGTCCTTGGCTTTGGAAGCTGCCTGAACTTGAAAGAGGCTCTCTTGGTCAAACGTCATGGAATTGGATGATAGTTTCAGAACTTCTTGCTTTTTACAGTAGGAGTCATTAACCTAGTAGGTTAGCTGAAGAGGAGGCTGCATCAGGCAAAATTACTAGTGTTTTGCTTCTGCATTCAGTGATGTGGAGCTCTTTTTAACTAGTAAGTATTATCAACGTCATGCTAATAGCTGTCTTTGCCTCAGGGATTGGTACTTTCTGGGTTTTCCAAGCTTGCTTCAGTCATTTCCATCTCCTCACGATACTTAAAATGCACTGTAATAGATTATAAAAATAAGCCTTTTAAAAATAAAAAACTGATATTGTCTGTACAGTAAGACTACCTACTTGAAAACTGCTTGTGAATGATGCATCACTTGCTAAGAAAGTTAATGTGCAACATTTGAAAGTCAAGCTGTTTAACAAACACTACTTCCCCCTGCCTTAAGCTGTGGTTAACACTTGACTTCAGTAGCTCTCGGGCTCTGGTTTCACAAGCATTTCTTTGATGGCAGTCTATCTTAAATAGTCCACTCCTTATCCCATGTCAGCCTTTTTGGCAGGTGAGTAGGAGGCAGTGTGGGCAGGCACACATGGGAGAGCATGAAGCTTTCTTAAAATAGTTAAAGCAGGACTGATACTGAATATGAAATTATGGCCTTATTCTGAATGTCTGTCCCTCACTAGGAAACGTATGTGAGACTGCTCGAATGCAGTCAAGTTGCTGCATCTTGAATATCCCCAGTAAAGATGGGATGCTACAAACGTAGGGCAAATAAGTTTTGAGATCTTCTGAAAAATATGCCCTATGTCTGAACCAATATAGCAGCAGAGTCTACAGTAAATAAGTTTGGAGATCTGCTAATGTTTCCTAGGCAAAAAAAAAAAAAAAAAAAAAAACACCCTCTGACCTGATCTCTGTTTCTGTAAAGGGAAAATGAAACACTGCAAAATATTGCTGGTTTTCTTTATGCACTGCTGCAGGTGTAGGGGAGGGATTATGCAACTTTTCTAATTTGTCTTTATAAGGTACTTACCATTCTCATTGCATGAGATGCCAGATCTGTTTCATGTTGTCTCTGTGGTGTGTGTTTTGTTTTTAAGATGATTCTACTCTGTGGAGGAATTCCTTTTCTCTGGAATCTGTCTGGTCAAATCTCTGGTCATGCTGGATTTGGACCAGAATATGAGGTAACCAGTCTTTAAATATTAGTGAAACTGCTTCCTGAGCTACTCAGTTATAATTTTTATTTTTAAGTTTGCATTTACTTAAATCAGATTTTATCTATAGGTACAATATAGTAAAAATAACAGATATTTTATAGTGAGCACAGTGATTGGGTGAGTCTGAGGATAGATAAGTGTGTGACTTTTTAAATTAGTTTACTAATTAAATATAGCCTTGTGTGTTTGTCTCAAAGTTATTTGGCTAAAGTCAAATGAGGTGATGGGTGTGGGGATTTTTTTAATTTATTGGTTTGTTCTTAAAGTTTTTAAATCCTAGATGTGATCTTCCTAAAAAAAAGTTGAGGCTATTGCTATGTTGTCTTTGTGCTATGGATGCTTTCAGCTGCTTTTTCAATGGTGCCAATCTTCACAAACAAGAAAAAAAACTTTATGTATTTTAAATTTGGAAGAAAATCATATCTCTCTAGATAATGCTACTTCGGAGGGACTGCCCTCTCTTTTCCCCTCTGTCCACCCATCTAGTGTGTGTTTGGCCATTACTTCATCTGTCATAATACAGGTTTGAACATTCTTTCGGTATTAGTTAGGTCTTCCTGCCAAAATTGAGATTTTGATCAGAGTTTTGCTCCGGCCTTAAAGCTATCCAACAGAGGCTTCTGCTGACTTTGGACAAGGCTAGTAGTTTTATTCTGTAGTATCAAGGATTTTTATTACGAACTTGAGAGACTAGTGGAGTATCGGCTTATATTTTCTCCCTCCCCCACCCCCAGTGCCAATTACAGATGAATTCTGCTGCCATTAACAAAATGTTAAGTTGGAACATAGCAGTAGCCAAACTGGGTCAGACACCAAGACTTACCTAGTACTGTGCCATGACATTGACTGCTACTGCCAGCCCCTTCCAGCAAGAACGAGAGAATTGGCACTGTGAAGCTGGAGTCCTTGTAATTATTTTCTGTGGCCGGGTATTAAAGATCATAGGTGATGATTTTTCCATCTAGTTTTATACCAAGCCTCCTTTCCCACTCATTTTCATGAAGAAGTGGTCTACTCTAGATGAGAAGGAGAATTGAGGAAAGAATGAATTCTGTTCCAGAAGCGTTCTTATTTCCATGAGGATTTAATGGATCAAGCAAATCTGAACCTTGATAAATTAAAAGTTTACATTAAAATTTTGTATCCCTTCTGCAGGTATTTGTCTTCTCCCAAGAAAATAAGCATGTCTTCATCTGAGTGGCTCTATGTTGATAGATGTATGGCTAGCAGGACAAAATTCTTCAATAGTTGAAGTTCTTATTTGACTATTGGCAATTCATGTACAAAGAATACCCCTTTAGCCTGTGGACCTTGCAGGGTCTTCATAAAATATGCTGCTGCCCACTTCTGGTTCCAGAAGATATGTGAATCTCTAGATAGTTGCTGATTAATAAAGACTGAGTACAGCAGCATCAGGCAGAAGCTACACTTAAAAGTTGCAATGTATTCAACAAGATTTTTTTCAAGAAGAGTCTCATTTTTGGGGCAGCACAGAATTTAATTGAAGTGAAAGTGTTCTTCCTGGAGGAGCATTTATTAGTAAGAACATATACACTGTGTGCTTTTTCGTAAGATTCATGCTGCTTGTGGCATTTTTGATATGTTGGTACTTATTCCTGCTTGAATCAGTGAAGCCCTGGGCATGTTAATGCTATGACCCGAATTAGGTGGCGTGCACAGAAAATCTGCCTTTCTTGTCTAGGTTCTGTAATGGGGAAACAAAATCATCTGCTCAAAGGAGCTACCTGTCAACCGCCCTGTTCTTATAGCTGGAATATTATCAAATGTCTTCACTTGAGGTTAAGGAAGGGTTAGAAATGTATGAAGTGTCCCCTTACTTCATTGTTAGGTTGCACAAGTCCTGACAGATGTCATACCTGTCTGTGGCCTAAGTGAATAAAAAGGAGGTACATATCACTTCTTGTCTTGAAAATTTCCCTATACAAGCATAAAATCTACCTGGCAACAGTGTAATTAGTAGGGAGAGGATTTACTGGGGTGATGCCAGTTTTGTCTAAGCTGCTGTTAATACGTTACCTAACGAATGGCTTCCTGTGCAAAAAAGACCTTATTGTTTTGTTATCATAAGCTCATTTTTCTCCACTCCAAAAATTCTTCAAAATGTGGGGTAGGTGGCTTGTCAGATTTATAGCTATTGCTTTTTGGACAGTTAAACCTCTGTTTTATGTGGAAGTCATGGGTACATTAACAAGTTGTCTTTTTTAATCAAAGACATTTAAGTAGTTGTGACCTGTCTGATCTCTAGTTGCACCTTAAGAAACATAAAACTAGATGATATTTACTTTGTTCTAAAGACAAGAAATGTTGACCAAGGCTTAATACCCTGTAGAGATAACATATGAATATAGGTGAACATGTATTCTGTATGTTTAATGCATGCTAAGGACTGAAAGGACTATTTTTACAGTTTGGTTTAATCTACTGTTTAATATGATTTCAAAGTTTTCAAGTATCATGCAACAGCTCCTTTATAAGGACAGTATGCTATGGCTGAACTTAATAATTATTTTAAGAAAGAGTGTCCAAATAATGGAGCTTTTACGAACATAGGTTATTCCAGTGAACAGTAATCTAATCATTAACTAGAAGACTGAGAGGCGATCTCATCAACATGTGTAAGTATCTGAAGGGAGGGTGTCGCGAGGATGAGGCCAATCTCTTCTCCGTGGTGCCCAGCGACAGGACAAGAGGCAACGGGCAGAAACTGAACCACAGGAAGTTCCATCTGAACCTGAGGAAAAGCTTCTTGGCTGTGAGGGTGCCAGAGCACTGGGACAGGTTGCCCAGAGAGGTAGTGGAGCTTCCTTCCCTGGAGATATTCAAAACCCGTGTGGATGTGATCCTGGGCAATATGCTCTAGGTGACCCTGCTGGAGCAGGGAGGTTGGACTAAATGATCTCCAGAGGTCCCTTCCAACCTCAACCATTCTGTGATTACAAATGTGTTATTTTTGTGAATTTATCTAGCTTTAGCTTCTAGCTAGTTTCAATTAAACCACTGATATAAAACGCATTTTGACAACAGAAATATTAATGTCAGAACAGATCAGTAAAGTAAGTAAATCTCTTTTCTGTGTCTAGATTGTTCAGTCATTGGTATTCCTGCTTCTTGCAACGCTCTTCAGTGCAGTGACCGGTCTCCCATGGAGTTTATATAACACATTTGTCATAGAAGAGAAACATGGCTTCAATCAACAGGTATTGTTGATAACACGTGTACTGACCTAACATCTTCAGTAATTTCATAGGTTAGGTGGACTATTGTGTCCATAGCTGTACCAGAAGTCATTATTTTGGGGAATGGTTTAACTCTCTCTACATAAAAATAAAAGCAATGATATGTTAAGCCTTTGATTTTGATTTATTTTTTCCTCTGTCACACATAAGAACCAATAGATTGGGCTGCCACTCCTTTTTGTTTCATCTGAAAGCTTTCTGTTCTATTTGACAAACTTGCGGTGTCTAATTTATTTCAGCAGCTCTTCTGTGATTATTGCAAAAGTCCGGTGCCACATCAGAATGTCTCTTGAGTGAGGTCATACCTCTAAGCAGCTTCTTTAGCGAAGAGGAGTGTGTATTCTAGTGGTGGAACTGAGGACGTTTCATACCTCAGTCGTTCATTGTTGGATGGGCTATTCTTTGCGCTTTATATATCCTTTCGGAGAAGCCTGGATAAATGTTCAGATAGTGACAGCAAAACTACTGCTTGACAGGGGCACTTCTGACTTCTAGACACTGAATAGATGAAACAATACTGAGAAATTATTTTCCTTCTCATTTTGTTTCATTCATTGATCTGCATTGTGGAATCAGCCTTCACTAAATTAGAATATTCATCTTTTCATTTGCACTTCCTTTAGTTCCTTTATATTGTAATATTAGTGCTAGCTTTCTCAATTTCTGACACCTACTTCGTTTAATTTGTTTCATTATCAGTATCAGTTTTCCTAGAGAACAGATTTTCCTGTTGAGAGAGAAACCTCAGTCTAGGACATATCACCATTTCATATAGGCATTAGGCTTATTTTCTTCTTTTGGACCCAGCTAGTGTTGTCTACAGTGCTTTCTGTTGCAAGTCTGTTGGAACGTTTTGTTTACAGTGAAATGACATTTGGGTGGGAGTGCAGCACATGCGAGATCAAATTGTTTGACTCATTATTAAGAGCACTCTGGCATTTGCCAATTTCATTTTCCAGTTTCCAAAGAGGCAAGAGGACTGAGCTAGCTCTGAACAAGCTGAATTTGTCTCTAAACTCATTATATTCCTGGCAAAATGATAATTTGATGTTTCTTACTCCTGTTAAAAAACAAGTAAGAAAATAAGTAAGGAAAAAGGCTCTAAAAATGCAATGATCCAATTTCCAGCCCTTCTCAATCATCTTTGAAACAGAAGTGCACAGATCCTCACACATCCTAATTTTTTTTTTTTTTTTTTTGGTTCGCCTCAGTTATATGGTGGCACTCGCCACCTGAACACCATTCCCCCATACTCCCCCATGGAAACCCAGCGTTGAAAATTCTCACTACACCATTTTGCCATGACATCTTTGTGTATTCTCTGAAATTGCAAAGTTTGGAGTTATTTTTCTGATCTTTGAATACCGTGCCAATGGTGGCTGCTGTTACAGGCTTTGGGAACGTGGCCAGCAAATCTGAAGATTGTTCCAGTTAGTCATAAACCTTGAGCTTGTGACCAACTCAGAATTTTGTTTAGATTCCATTTAGCTGTCGGGTCTTAGGAAAACCTTGTTCTTCTAAAAACATGCATTTGTCTGATTTCTAACAGTCATTTCTTTTTCTCATACTAGCTAGCAAATACTCTTCTTTGAGTAATTATGCACGTTTGTATGCTAGGTGATTCTGAGTCATAGTGCTTTGCTTCTCTTCCCTTCTGCAGTCTTAACAGTGCACATGATGGCAGGCTAACCTCCTGCTCCCATCAAGGGAGGAAGGAATGTTTCCAGAGCATGAGTCAAGCATTCTTTTCTTCTGGCAGTGGTCAATATCTAACTAAAATACCTACTTCATGTATGTTGTTTGTTCTTTGTCTATTGCTATCTTCTGTAATTCTCAGCGTAAGGGCTGGCGAAGTCCTAATTCGTGTAATATGTTTATGGCCTGGCCTGGCCTGTACATCTTTTGAACATTCAGAAACCTTAAACATGTGTCAAAAGCTATCTTGGATTATTTCCCTGTGTGTCAATTCTGTGTACTAGTATTAGCTCTGCACCTTGATTTGTCTCTCCTGACTCAGTGAGGACTAAATTTCATCTTTGTGCCAGATCAACAAGCTCCACATGTCAAGGACACAAAAGTCCGAAGAATGCTGTCAGGACTCTTAAAGCATTAGAGAGGGACCAGACTAGCAGACCAGCTGGTGCTGCTCCCTGTCTCACTGCTAGAATGAACCTCTGTTTCCTGTTTTGAACTCCATCAGTGATTTTTCCTAGCACTGCACTAGCAGAAGCATACTATGTTTTTACTTTATCTTTTAGTATGTTCATCTACACAGCCTCCTAGTTCTATTTAGACTCCAGTAAGAGTCAGGTTATGTTGTCATTTAATGTTTCCTACATGGCTGGAAAGAGTTTGACTTGAATATCTGTGAACCCTTTAAGGTACCGGGTGAGCTCAGAGCTCTGATCAGGCCCTATGTCTGTGCACAGGAACTAGAGAGTCAGATATTGAACTAGCAGCTCAGGCTTCTTTAAGACTGTTTTGAGAGCCTGCAGAGGCCTTGCTCTGCGGAGGGTAAGGAAGATTGTGGGGATATCCTCTGAATATTTGCTCCTTGGAGCAGTCAGAACCTGGATGCTTGACTATTGTCAATGCAAGCACTGTGCCTTATCAACAGAGAAAAGGAAGACTTGACACTGAAGCTCCTGTGTGATATTAAGGGCTTGATTGAGCTATCTGCTCATTCTTTCTGGAGAGAAGGATATATGTCAAACACAATATAAGGGTTTGGGCCAGATCTTAGTAATGTAAAGAGCGCGTTTATATGGACTTGGAATCCCAGTGGATGAAAGAACAACAGCTATCAGGATGTGAAAAGGTTCTTCTGCCTTTTTTTGTAACCAGCTCTGCTTTTCTGTAGCACACATCAGCATTGCTACTTTGTGTTTTTTGATTTGTCTTATTTTGTTTCTGTGCATCTGATGAAGGGATCAGTTCATTAACCACTGTGACTCATTAACATTTACAGTGTAAATATCACTAATATCCTTTTCTTGCAGACACTGGGATTTTTTTTTAAGGATGCCATCAAGAAGTTTATTGTGACTCAGTGTATTCTGTTGCCGGTTACATCCCTCCTGCTTTACATTATTAAAATAGGGGGAGACTACTTCTTCATCTATGCCTGGCTCTTCACATTAGTTGTTTCCTTGGTGAGTAAGAGAATACATTTGTGTTGCTTCCAAATGGTAGCTTACTTGCAGGGTGCCGTGTGCTGAGCTTTAAAAAAAATAACAGAAAGAAAATCAGTGAAAAATCTAAATCTCCTTGGAATGTTAGGGTTTTCAGTCTTTAACAGTGTGTTTTATTTTCAATGTACTTATCCAGGAATAACAACTCATATTAAGTGTCCCCATTAATGAGATATCTTATATTTTATCTATTTAATACCAAACTGTCTTTATCAATTAAAAAATAAGCATTCAAAAAGCTTTATAATAGACCCTGGAAATACAATGGTATGTGGTGATAGGTTTTCTTTTTTTGTAAATATAGAAAGAGAACCAAGACAGACACAAGCAATTAAACAAGATAAGGCAGAATGTGCTTTGGTCAGTAATGTTTTCACTGGGATTGTCTTATAAGTAACCAAACATCAGTTCTCGGTTGCATTGCATTGTATCGAGACGAATAGCAATTTTCCATTTCTGGATCTGCTTATGTTGCTGCTTTTATATCCTGAATTGGTAACTGATATTTTTAGGGCTTATATTAGAAGAATCTTTTTGTATCCCTCACAAGGATTTGATGTGTTCCGTGGTTATTATGAGCTCTGAGGTCCATATTTTTCTTGTAGTTTAGCATAGTGCTATATTGTCCTCTTTTGCTCAATATACTAACTGTGGCACACCCAAGGAAGAAATTACAGAAGTACTGTTGTGTATATTCATTAGTTTTCAGACTAAAAAAATTAACACTTAATGTAATATAATGAAGCTTGCCATGTTGGCCTAATAGTAAAATCAGGTCAATCTCTAAATCCTACATCAAGTTAAACGTTTCTCATTGAACTGGAGTGAATCGTCAGGAAAATTTTTAGGAGTACCTGGACTGGAAACCATGATTGTTTTCTCTCTCAAACTCGTCTTTAATGAACAAAGTAGATGTTGCCTTTTTTCTTTTTTTTTTCCCCCTGCTTATAGATTCAGATCACTCCTATCTTCTTGGACTTCCTTCAATTTGTCAGCTTCCTTTCTAAAGTACAGGCATTGGCTGGCCACATACATCCAGTACTGTGATCATAAAACTGGGGTTTCAAGTAACGCAGGAAAATCTGATTTCCCACTTCTTATATGGCCAATAGCTGCTTTGATTTTCTCAGACATAGCAACATGCAAGAAATTGTGAGTCAGCTAGTTTAAATCATAACTGCAAAACCTTTTCATAATCATATTTTCTTGGGATACGTATATCGTTATCTGAAGGGTTACCTGTATTTATTGCTTCATAGATGCCTAACATGCAATTAAAGTAAATGTATGTGGATGAGTACATTTCTGTGTAGCCAAAAATCTCAGTGTAGTGCAGTTATCGGAGATGTGAGAGGAGGAGCCATTTTAAAGGGAGGTGGAGTGTTGCTGCTTAAAGAGCTAAGCACAGAACTGCCTGACTGTTTTATGTCAGTTTGTTTCTCAGGTCTTGTTCCTCACAAACCAGAATTTAAACCTTTTTTCCGCTAGTGCTTTTTTTGTGTGGTTGGTTGTTTTTTTTGTAGCCCTGCATACAGCTGGGAGAAGAATAAAACAGTAGGAATTTGAACAATCAGGAAAGCTGCTTCTGTCTCCTGGTTCAGTGGGCTCTGCTGCCCATTATGAAACACTTCTGAATTTTCCAGTATCTGTGAAGTGGGTGAGAGTAACAGTTTGTCACTGATAAAACCCACTGCTCTCCAGCTGTCATGGTGGCTTTGCTTTCCATGGTTGTTTGAGGAAATGTCCGAGCATAAGGTACTGTTTGCACTAATGGTGCTGAGGAATTATTGTAGGAGGAGTACCCCATCCTCTTCTCCTCTTCTCCCTATCTTGCTGTTGAATTACTGACTGTCACCAAACCAAGTAGTTGTCTTTGTAGATGGGATGGCCTTTGAAGAGCCTTGCTATAGAGCATGCTTAATACAGGAGTCTGTTTATAAGCTTCTTTTTTCTAAATTTGCTCTCTTCTTGCCCTCTTTTTGTACTTGCCCACGTTTCACTTCTAGTACTAAACACACATTTTTATGCCCTATTTTCAATATCTGTATGTATTTGCAGGTGCTTGTTACAATCTATGCAGACTACATTGCCCCTTTGTTTGATAAATTCATTCCGCTTCCTGAGGGAGAGCTCAAGCAAGAAATTGAAACAATGGCAAAGAGCATTGACTTCCCATTGACCAAGGTGTATGTGGTTGAAGGTGAGATTTTTGAATAAAAAGACTTTTTAATTTTGAGTCCTTGGTTTTTTAGCTGTAATTGTGGGTGCTGCAGAAGAGTTGCTTACGTTCTCCAGCTGTTGTAGTACTTGTCAAGGTACATGTGATTTTCCTTTTTTTTTTTTTTTTGCCTTGGGGTCGGAAAGGTGACGTTGAACATACAGCCTTAACTGAGCATTGTATTGGAAGCATTGTCTTGGCTCTGTTGAGCAGAAATACATAGCACAGTCAGAAATGAAAGCAGCTGTCCTAGATTCCAATTTTAGAACTTTAAACCAAAAAAATATTTTTACCTTTTCTAGTCTTTGTTCAGCATTAATTGCCTCAAACTCTTTAATGAAGCCATTAGAAAGTTATGAATGTTAAAGCTGCCTGCTCCTTCTTAGTGCTCATGTGGACCGTTTCTCATTGTGTGGCTGGATGGACCCAGCCCCTCTGCTTGGGAATGTAAGTTTTTTCATTATGAAGTACTGCATTTCCTCACACTTAGCTCATGGTACCTATTGTGGAATATGAAAGCTACTGTTTCACTTTTTCTCCACTTCTGTGTTCTTGGAGCACTCTCCTTTTTGACATTTCCACTGCTACTGATTTTGTTCCCTTCTGTACTTGATTTCAAGGACCTCTGCCTTCCCCCCCCCCCCCACTTTGTTTTTTGGTTAGTGCCACTTGGGAGGGTTTATTGCCTTGGTGAAAACAGTATGAGATGGAAAAAAGAGCTGAAATGCTAGAATTTTTTCCCTTAAGAGAAGCTAATGAAGACTTCAATCTGAAACCTGTGGCTTTCACTACTCTGGGCTGGCCAAATCCAGCCAGTGCTCTGCCTCGGTGCAGCCAAAAACTTCTAGTACTGATATACTTGGGGCCTAAGAAACTCCTCTTTCCTAGCAAAGTTGAAGCTCTTCAAAGCATGAGAGTCATTATAGAGGCTCGTCCAATAATTGAGTTTTTTATGTAACCATTGCTGGCTGTCTCCTAAGATGGACTTCTGTCATGAAGGTTAAAAGGCAGTACTGTAAGCCAATTGCTTGTGCTCTAGCACCTCTGTAGCGTATCATTGCATTGGCTTCTTCAACATTGCTGTATTAAGTGTCAGTTATTTGCAGTGAAGGGGGGCTTCCAAACCCCCATCTTCTGTCCTGGCATCCTTAAGAATGTTGAGCTAGCACCATTCCCTGCTGGCACAGAGGTATAATGTGGGAGCATCTCTTTGCCAGTGTTTTTCTGAATTCTGTCTTGGCTCTCTTCCCACTCCAAAACTGGCTCCTTAGCAACATGTGCAACAAAGTCCTTTAATCTCAGGTTTCATTTGATGAAAAGGTAGGTTACAAAGTTCATTCTCTGCAAACAACATTTCATTGGAGGATGAAGTTTTTTATGATAGATAGGTGGATTGGGACTTCACTATGCTGTGGCTGATTATCAGTTTTTCTCACTGAGAAGTGACTGGAAGCTGAGGCTTCCTACTCTGACCAGTCTCTTCCTCCATCAATCTATTTTGGTTTGGTGCCAAAGTTACCATGACCATAGAGCAGCATGCAATGAGTATTTTCTGCCTTAAGAAGTTGATGCAGCTCATACATTTACAGTGAAAGTTTGCCTTCAACTTGGAGTATCTTATCTTCTGCTGCCAAAAGCGGAGCTAGCTTCCATCTCTTCTCTTGTAGTCAGAGATTCTCTCAGTCCTGGTGTTGCAACAGTTCCTGTCATCTAGACAGCTTTTCTGATCCACTGAAACATGGACAGTTTCAGCTGGTCAAAAAAACTATCTAGATGAAAGTAGCTGTTAAAATTTGCCTATTTGCCCTAGCTCTGTATATCCGTTAGGAACTGTAATACAACATTTTTAAGAGTCTGCCTGAGATCTGTGCTCCATTTCCTCCTCTGCTCTCTCCTCATCTCCTCATCTGCCTCTGATTATAACACCTTCAGAAATTCATACGTTCAAAAAATTCTAAAATGAATCCATCAATTCCTTTGCAAGGAGGGCAGCACAATTTCTTTGCAGAGTGCTCTCTCCACTCTGAACCTGAAACTGCAGTAGTGCTTTTCTTTTGGATAGTAGTATATCTTTACTTGACTGTTCTTGTGCTTTTAGTAAACTGGATTGATCACCTGGGATTGTATGTTGCAGATGAAAAATCACTATTGGAGGTGGTAAATTAGATGATCTTTACCTAAGTCATTTTAAAATATATTTCGGGCCTGCAAGCCTATTTGCAGGGAGTTTGTCTACCATTCATGTGGGGTCTTTGAGAATTCTTTTGGAAGAATCTGCTCCAAGTAAGGCTGCATAGATAAGCTTCAGCGCACAGGATTGTTCTGACCGTGGTCTCTGACGTAAATCTTCCCCAATCAGGTTCTAAGCGTTCTTCTCATAGCAATGCTTACTTCTATGGATTCTTCAAGAATAAGCGGATAGTGCTGTTTGATACCCTCCTAGAAGATTATTCTGCATTGAACAAAGAGCCAGCAGAAGGAGCCAGCAGTGAGAATGAAGAGACAAAGTCTAAAACCAAAGTGAGTTCATCTTTGTTCTTCATTGAGTTATTTACATTAACTTTTTAGTGAGATTTTTTTGTGTGTTTTCTGCGTGTATTGTAAAGCTCCTGAATGAGATGCTGAAATACAAAATCTAATGATTTCATCACCAAAGAATCTCTGAGCTGATGATAAATGGAATTTCTGGGGCTGTGAGTGAATTGGTGCAAATAGTACCAAGGAGACTTTAGAAATCCACAGAGGCTTTAGTAAAACATTGATTTCTTCCATGTAACAAATAAGAATGGCTAAAATTGGTGGAATACTTTCTGAAGAGCTTGAAGGAGTAAATATGAGAAGAATGAATTGCCTCACGCAGTTCACGGCTACGCCAGCTTATAGATTGTTGTTCGCTCCGGCTTCTGTTTCTTGTGAACGCGCTGGTGGTAGAATTCTCTTCATCCATGGTTTGTGGTATAGCATACTGCAGTAGTAAATGATGGGAGGAAGGGATTTTGAGCTCACCCGCACTGAAAAACCCAGAAAGCATTCCCTGTAGTAATAATGAAAAGCACTTCCTCCATTCCAGCGGGTTCTTCAGCTACTTTCTCAATACGCGTGCCCACATACTTGCTTCTGACTTGCTAAGGGCTTTTGTACCTTTGAAGATACAGAAGTCCATCATCCCTTTGTTGCAGGGATGGGAGTATTGTTATTGTCATTCCTTTTTTAGTGAATGCAACTGTAGTACCTTGGAAGGCAAGGCTCTGTATTGAATGTTGAAGGAAGGAGGGGGAGGACTTTGCTAGGCTCTCAATTCTTCATTAAAAGTCTTTGGTTCTGAATGTCAGCTTGCATTGTAATGCCTTTTCTTGGGTAAAGAAAGAAAAAGATAAAAGGATGGTAGGAGACAGTTTAGAAGGCAAACCTTACAGCACTGTTCCAGGTCTGCACAAGCTTGTCTGCATAGATAGAAATGAAAGATCATCACCTCATGATAGAAAGATTATTTAACTTAAAAGTTTATTTTTTGTAAGTGACTTCTTGAGTCTCAGTTCATAACGGACAAGCCCTTTCAGAAGGCTCCATATGAAACTGTATGTTTATCTTTATGCTGCTGGTATAAGGGAAGAGCCGCCTCCTGATCTTGGGGCATTTAATAACTTAAGTGACATAAGGAAAATTAACAAGTAAGAAATTTGATCAATTGTGTTCAGTCATATCTGATATTAGTTTGGTTTTGTTACTCCCTCAGAATAAGAAACAAGGATGTAAAAACGAAGAAGTTCTGGCTGTACTTGGCCATGAATTGGGTCACTGGAAACTAGGTCACACTATCAAAAATATCATCATCAGCCAGGTAAGTTATGATAAATTGGTGGTTTTCCTAGAGCGTTCTGTAATTATTGTCCTTTCCAATTGTCCTACTTCCAGATTTGCAAGTGTATCTTGTGTAGATTGTGCTGTACACAGCAAATGCCCCTTCCGCAAGTACCCCTTAGTCCACTCCCCTCATCTGTTACTGGTCTCCGGCAGCAGAGCAGCAATTCCTTTACCACTGGTGTTCCACACCGAGTTCTTCTCTCTGCTCTCTGAATCTGGAGCAGGACTGATGTTTGCACATATCTAGCATTTATGATTCTTTTGTCTTGCACCAAACACTCTTGCATGCTGCAGCTCATCCCACTGTTCCCAGATCTTACGACTGAGAGTGCTCATACCTCTCAGTAAGAATAACAATCTAAGGCTTACTTCACTCTTACTACAGAGCATTCTCTCCTTTTTGGCATATATTTTGGGATTATTAATCATACACTGACTTCACATTTTCCTAGTAGCTCTTCTGCTACCTCTTTTGTACACAGTAAGTGTATTTGACATGTATGCTTGTATCCATCCACCTTTCCTGGATTCTTTCATGTGCACTTGTATATTGGGATGTGGCAAGGGGAGCAAATATGCTGCCATTTATCACCTGTGCAGGTACTACAGTGTGCTGCCCCAGAGCATGTATACTCTGCATGTACAGCAAATACTGTGTACAGTTCTGCTCTCCACATCTCAGGAAAGAGTTAGAGTTAGGTGGAGTTAGAGAAGATTAGAAATTAGTTAGAAGAAGGGCAGCTAAAATTATCAAGGGGATGGAGCAACTATTTTCTGAAGAGAGACCCCAAAAAAAAACCCGGCACTTCAATTTGGAGAGCAGAAGATTATAAGGGAATATGATTGACTCAGGAGGGCTTTTGTTTGGTTGGTTTTGTATAATTGCATTTTCATACCTTGTGCACTGGTAACTGGTAAACAACCTTATTGCAACCTTCTTGGTGCATGCCCAAAATGGGGATGAATATCGAAGCGCTCATTAGAGATCTGCTAACCTTGCATTTGAAGTAAAAAAGCCTAATGGTCTGTTTACTCATGCGTGGGCCTCTGGGCATAGCACAATACAAAGGAATTGCTGTGCCCAATACAAAGGAATTGCTGCTCAAACTGCTTCCACATCCTGACTTAAAATGCTTTGGTTTGCAAGGCTCAGCAATGTGTTGCTATTGCTACTTTCTGTTAATTTACTGTCATCAGTCTACCATATGCTTTGGTGTAGATTTATCTTGTTCCAGGTGACAGAATGCTGTTTTGTTTGTTTGTTTTTTTCTAAAGCTATTCACAAGTTTTTCACGCTGTAACATCACCATCAAGCTCCAGCTTAAGCTCCTCTCTAGTCTCTCTTTCCACACTAGCTTTCTCTTATCCACACAATTAAACACTTAAGTGAGGTCCTTATTACCTCCTGCCATGATTAATACAATTATATTCCAACTTCTGACATCCGTGTTGATCCCTACTAGTTAAAAAACAACTACTTTGATATTTTCCACTCTGCTAACTCATGTAACCTTTGTCTTTGGATCCATCTTCTAGTTACTGAGGTCTCACTGTAATAGGTAGATTTTTATCCTCACTTCAAAAAACATCCACAAATCTGTTTTCTACTTTTTCTGGTGGCTCTTTTCTGTCTCAGCTCTCCCTCTCTGCCTTTTTCTGTCTGTATGTTTCAATCAAACATTTTATCTTCCACATTACTCTGACTAAACAGCCACCTGAATAGACTGAAAACATACTTTCATCTTCTTGGTAAGATGTGATCTTGCCTCTGAAAAGCCAGCCAAGCGAAGTACTTGTACACAATGATGCATGGCTTAGATGGAAAAGTAGATTGCTTCCAGAAATAGAAGTACGGCACAGCAAACAGTACATAATGCTTCATAGAAGGATTTCTGACGCGTTTGGTTTGCTTTTAAACTTTTTAGAACATGTTTAATTCCAGGGAGATGGATTCTCCCCTCTGTTCCTTCCTCACTTATCTTGTCCTCCTGCCTTTTTATCTCCCTTCACTACTTTTTCTTTTTTTTAGCTCACTGATAGAAAATGAAAATAGTTACTTTATTGCATGCATACACAGAAAGGAGGTTAAAGGTGGCTGTTTGTTCCTCTTTGTATATTAATTCTAAAATAATCTCTCTTTTTTCAGTGGAGTTTCAGGGCAAATCCATAATGTGAACACTTAGGCCGTATTTTAGATTTATATGAAAAGCCCATCTTAACCAAGAATGTTGTTTCCTTTCTCTAGATGAATTCCTTCCTCTGCTTCTTCTTGTTTGCTGTGTTAATTGGTCGGAAAGAACTCTTTGCTGCATTTGGTTTCTATGAGACCCAGCCTACCCTGATAGGCTTGATGATTATTTTCCAGTTCATTTTTTCACCTTACAATGAGGTAAACTGTAACTTGTGGAATTGGTCTTTCAGCTTTAGGTGTTGAAGTATCATCCTATTTAAATAATGATTTTATTTGGCTATATTATTACTTTGGAGAAGAGTTTGAAGTTTCTAGGGGCTGTATCTGGTACATCTCAATGTAATAAGTAGGGTTAGTGTTCTGCCTCAGGTAAAACTCCCAGTTTCAGGTTTGACCTGGATTAGTCTTACTGAGATCATTCTACAGCCACAGCAATGTGTGGGATGGCGGGGAGGAAGACATTAAAATGCCTATTTACTGATGCAGTAAGGAAGTCACAGATGGCTGAATTTTTAAATAATTGTTAATATATTTCTCTCCGCAGGTTCTCTCCTTTTGCTTGACTGTATTAAGCCGACGATTTGAGTTTCAAGCAGATGCATTTGCCAAGGAACTTGGGAAGGCTAAAGACCTGTATTCTGCTTTGATCAAACTAAACAAAGATAATTTAGGATTCCCTGTTTCTGATTGGATCTTTTCAATGTGGCATTACTCCCATCCACCCCTTTTAGAAAGACTTCAGGCCTTGAAAGATGCAAAGCAAGAGTGACAGGAATCATTGTTGGTTCAGAGACAGTGCTTCCATCTCAGAAGCAAAGTTCAGAGCTGCTTTTAAAATTGCTTTTTAAAAGGATAATTCCAATTATATGCAGTGTTAACAGCACCACACTCTGGTCTGAGAATCCTGAAATAGATATTAAATTAAATGATATTATTTTATTTTAACAAAAACAAAACTGTGGGACTTAATTTAGAGAAAGTACTGTATATAGACTTTTTTTTTCCTTTGGCTTTTATCTTCACATTAAAGTATAGACTTTGAAGGAAGAAAAAAAATGTAGACTCCAAAGCGCACATTTCTTCTGTTTGCGTATGCCTTGAACATTGCTTTTGATTCTCTTCCCATTCTCAGCATTCTGCAAGTGAGCTGAACCTTCCCTTCCCAGTCTCAAACCTCATTCATAGCGAAGATGGTTTGAGTGACTGGGCTTCTCATGTGATAATACTTGTACTAGCCAATCACTGTATTTAAAACTTGAATGCAAGTACTGGCCTTTCTCTTGGATTCAGATTCATGTCTGTTTTAATTGAAAATGTTGTTTAATAAAACTGCTTTCTCTGAAATTGGGGAATAAGGTTGAATTTCAGCTAAGGAAATGTACCATGACTTCCTTGAAAATGAGCATTAGTCTGTATTCAGCAGCATTATAATAGGATTGGGCTCCACCTCTCCTCCGATGCTTCGGGAGGAGTGGAAGGAGGTTATGGAGAACCAAGAAAGGACCTGCATGTTAAAGAAAGTTGCTAATTCTCTGTTCTTCTCCATTTTGCCTATGAACAGAATGGTTAACAGCTTTTCCACACCTCAGTTCCTCTATTTCTGTCTTCTTTTGCACAAGTAGGTAGAGGCTCAGACTGTATCAGAGCAAACCATTCATTCTGAGGGCAGAGGGAGGTGTGGAAGCACTCTGCAACGGGCTCTTTAGTTAATATGGAGCCAAATGAAATACTAGTGTTGGAATACTTAGAAGGTATTCCCCATCATCTTTCTGATTTAAATAATCTGAGATAGTTTGTTGATATGTGATATAGGTTAGGGAAGGTCAGAGTGGGTAACTGGGGAGCAGCATATAATATGTGTCTGTTTTCTCAGACCTTTCTAATCAGAGATGGGATTAAATTTACTTTTGTTGGCATAAAGATAGAAGTTAAATGTAGGTTCATATGTGCCATACATATATGTGTCGGACCAGAATGAATGCAAGCATTTCATATACAAATCAGATTTGGTATCTGTGGTAAATTTTAGAAGTTCCGCTCAGCTCTATGCAAAGCGATAACAGAATCCAAGCAAATTCTGATCTTTTCAGGTGTCAAATATTCTCAGAGACTTCGTTAGCTTAAAATTGCTTTTCTGACTGCCTGAAATAGGGAAATATGCCTTACAAGGTGATGGGCACGATGATGTCTCAGGTGCAACAAGATGTAAGATGTTGCTGGAAACCCTTTGTATGCCTTATTCTGATTGTGTTTATATGCTAACAAATGTGAAGCTAAGCTACAGCCATGGGTTTAGGAGACAAGTTTACAGATATGGGAAGCCTATATTTGTTATCTTAATTGCATTTTATAAATGGCCCTTCAAAATAAAAGGATTAACTTGGACCTGTCAATTCAGAAAACTAAATAAATGTGCTAGGTCTTGAGTTGTGGAGGTATTGGTTGGTCTGAGCCTATGGAAAGCATGTTGAAAGCACTCTGAGAAAAGCATTTGTCTCAACTATTAATTAAAACTTAATTTAAAACTGAATTTTGTGGTTATTCTGAAATTTGGCAAAACAGAAACAAAAGGAGAGGAAAATGGGATAATGGAGGAAATGCCACTTAGTAGGGAAGCACTTCAGACTTGAAATATTTGCGCTAGTAGGTGAAGATAATGTTAAGGTAACTGGCTCCCTTTCCTTCTCTCTGTCGTTTATCTCTGAGGAGCTTCTCTCCTCAGTTCTTCCAGTTGAATTGGTCGTCTGACTTCTCTGAAGTTGAGGACCACAACGCTGGACTTCAGGAGAGCTAACTTTGGCCTCTTCAGGGACCTACTTTAGGGGAATCCCATGGGTTAAGGCCCTAGAAGGAAGGGGGATCCGAGAAAACTGGTTAATCTTCAAGGAGCACTTCCTCCAGGCTCAATATCGGTGCATCCCTCTGAGTAAGAAGTCGAGCAAAGCGGGCAGGAGACCTGCATGGATGAGCAGGGAACTCCTGACGAAACTCACACAGAAGAAGGAAGCATACAGAATGTGGAAAAGGGGACAGGAGGAATATAGACCTCCGCTTGAGAGGAATATAGGGACGTCCTCTGAGCACGCAGGGATGAGACTAGGAAGGCTAAGGCCCGTTTGGAATTAAATCTGGCAAGGGAGGTCAGGGACAACAAGAAGGGGCTTCTTCAAATGCATCCATAGCAAAAGGAAGACTAGGGAAAACGTGGGCCCGCTGCTGAATGGGGCGGGTGCCCTGGTGACAGAGGATACAGAGGGCAGAGTTGCTGAATGCTGCCTTTGCTTCAGTCTTCACTGCTAAGGCCAGCCCTCAGGAATCCCAGACCCTGGGGACAAGAGAGGAAGGCTGGAGAAGGGAAGACTCTCCCTTGGTGGAGGAGGACCAGGTTAGAGATCATTTGTCCAAACTTGACATCCACAAGTCCATGGGTCCCGATGGGATGCACCCACGAGAGCTGAGGGAGCTGGCGGATGTTCTTGCTAGGCCACTCTCCATCATCTTGGAAAGGTCCTGGAGAACCAGAGAGGGGCCTGGGGCCTGGAAGAAAGCCAGTGTCACCCCAGTCTTCCCAAAGGGCAAGGAGGAGGAGCCAGGAAACTATGGGCCTCTCAGCCTCACCTCCATCCCTGGCAAGGTGATGGAACAGCTCCTCCTGGAGGTCCTCACTAAGCACGTAGAGGACAAGAAGGTGATCAGGAGTAGTCAGCATGGATTCACCAAGGGGAAATCATGCTTGAGCAACCTGATAGCCTTCTCGGATGGAATGACCGGCTGGGTAGATGAGGGCAGCGCAGCGGATGTTGTCTGCCTTCACTTCAGCAAGGCTTTGGACGCTGTCTCCCATCACATCCTCCTAGGGAAGCTTAGGAAGTGTGGGCTAGATGAGCGGAGAGTGAGGTGCATTGAGAACGGGCTGGATGGCCGAGCTCAGAGGGTTGTGGTCAGCAGCGTGGAGTCTAGTGGGAGGCCTGTAGCTGGCGGTCCAGTCTTGTTCAACATATTCATCAATGACCTGGAGGAAGGGACAGAGTGCACCCCCCCCCCCCCCAGCAAGTTTGCTGATGACACAAAACTGGGAGGAGTGGCTGACACACCAGAAGGCTGTGCTGCCATTCAGCGGGACCTGGAGAGGCTGGAGAGTTGGGTGGAGAGGAACCTCCTGAAGTTCAACATAGGCAAGCGCAGGGTCCTGCCCCTGGGGAGGAGTAACCCCAGGCACCAGTACAGGCTGGGGGTTGACCTGCTGGGAAGCAGCTCTGCAGAGAAGGACCTGGGAGTCCTGGGGGGCAACAAGTTCAGCATGAGGCAGCAATGTGCCCTTGTGGCCAAGAAGGCCAAGGGTATCCTGGGGTGCATCAGGCAGAGTGTTGCCAGCAGGTGGAGGGAGGTGATCCTGCCCCTCTCCTCAGCCCTGGGGAGGCCCCACCTGGAGTACGGTGTCCAACTCTGGGCTCCCCAGTACAGGAGAGACATGGTGCTACCGCAAAGTGTCCAGGGAAGGGCTGCAAAGATGGTTAAAGAGACTGGAGCATCTCTCGTGTAAGGAAAAGCTGAGGGAGCTGGGGCTGGATCATCTCTCTTACATGGAAAGGCTGAGAGACCTGGGCCTGTTGAGCCTGGAGAAGAGAAGACTGAGAGGGGATCTCATCAATGTGCATAAGTGTCTGAAGGGAGGGTGTCGAGAGGATGGGGCCAGTCTCTTCTCCGTGGTGCCCAGCGACAGGACAAGAGGCAACGGGCAGAAACTGAACCACAGGAAGTTCCATCTGAACCTGAGGAAAAGCTTCTTGGCTGTGAGGGTGCCAGAGCACTGGGACAGGTTGCCCAGAGAGGTAGTGGAGTCTCCTTCCCTGGAGACTCCTGCCTGGACATGATCCTGTGATCCTGTGCAACATGCTGTAAGTGACCCTGCTTGAGCAGGGAGGTTGACCTCCAGAGGCCTCTTCCTACCTTGGCCATTCTGTGATTCTGTGAAGTGACTATGGGCTTATAGTTAGTTCCAGTCTGCTCCAGTCCCTACTCAGCGCTGGTATCCTCTTTGTCTGTTCAAACTCTGACTTTTTGCCTTCTCTTCTCCACTTACTGCTGTGTGGATATCTGGAATGCGTCAGCTACATATTGCAGACCTCCTACAGCTTCTATTTGCTTGCTTCGCACATTCCTTACTACAGTCTAAATCACAGCTAAGCCTGTTTCCATGCAGCTGCTGCCTTCCCAGGTAGCTAAATCCTCCCACCATGTCTACACGGCTACATGACCAGGCAGTCCCAACAGCTTGATGATGAGATTTGACTACCAGAATAAAACATCAGATATGCAACCATGTCCTTTTGGATTAATGGCTAGTTCTGAGGAGGGAGACAGGAAAATGAGCAAGGGTGGCATTTTGTTTAGTGTGATCTTTAAGCTAGATCACAGAGTCACAGCAGGGTTTAGGAAAACTTCTGTTAGAATGGGGACAAAGCCAAGGGAGTGGTGCCCTTGTGCTTCAATTTGTGAGAAAGAGACAAGTTTGAGCGAGTTTAGAGAAAATAAAGTTTGGTAGTTTAGACATCTGCGTGCTCTACCTTGTCGTTCAGCTGGTGAGGCTTCAGACTAAACACTGATATTTGCCTGAGCCCCTACTGTTCAGGGTAAGATCCTCCAACTAAGCTACAGGCATTGTTTCTTCCCTTTGTCTGTAGTGCCAAAGCAGCCTGACTATAGATTCTAGGCTATGTATATCTGAACTGTTGAGTGGGATTGGCTAGTACCTGGCCTCTACAGTCCTCAATTATGGAGGTCTACAAGCTTATAAGTATGCCAGACAACAGATCCTTCTTTGGAGATATTCAAAACCCACCTGGACGCGATCCTGTGTAATGTGCTCTAGATGACCCTGCTTGAGCAGGGGGGTTGAACTTAGTTGATCTCCAGAGGTCCCTTCCAAGCTCGGCCATTCTGTCATTCTGTGAAATAAGCTACCCCATGCATGTGGGAGCCCTACAGCAGAATCACAGATACATTGTTGGAAGCCGCTCCAAAAGGGAGGAAGCAATTACATATGTGAATGGTGAAGGGAGGTGAGGTGGCAGAGAAGAGCACATGAGGAAAAAGAGGAGTGGTAATAAAGGATGAATGTTCAAAAATTCAAGATGAACTCCAAGCAGAACATCTGCCAGCACATTTCAGGCAGGCAGCCACAGAGCTGGTGGGTACTGTTAGCAGTGTCCTGCTCAAAGGCTGATAGCTCCAGCTCTGCTTTCCCTGTCTCGCTTTTGCTTGTGTTATAGGAGGAAGCTTGATAGAAAAGATGTAAAAAGGGGAGAGGAAAAGTCCAGCCCAAATCTCAAAAAGAGTCAAAAGGGGGACTAAACTTAGCATGCCTCATGGAAATGTGCACAAATGTCTCCCTTTCACCACAGTCTTGACACATTTAAGGGGATTCCATGAACCATGCTGTGGCCATGCTTATGCCCACTGCTATAGATGTTTCCACAGGGCTTCTCACCAGGTCCTGCCACTTTGTATCTGGATTGAATGTGTAGGCGGGAACCTGTGTGGAGGAGGTGCATGCAAAGATTAATTTGTGGGATGGTATGAAAATGAACTCGCTTTCATCATTTCAGTTTGGTGAAGGAATCTGCTGGTGGTGCTTGGGGAGGCTTGCAGGACACAGACCTAACAATGAGCTTTGCAAGGCCAGGGGAGTAACTGGAGTCTCCCCATAGAAGCTGCTTGAGATAAGGAAAAGAATTGTGAATTCAAAGCAACCAGTATGTCTGGAGGTAACAGTGAGAGCCGTTGGCACACTGGTACTGCAAGCAACACGATCAGCACAGGCTTGTGGATGATCACAGTCCTAGCGGTTCCCATCTTTGGATATTCTTCCAAGATCACAGAATTACATGAAATTTGTTTGACAGGACCTCTGGTGGTCATGTAGTCCAGCATCCTTCTCCAAGCACCACTAACTTCAAATCAGATTGCTCAGGGCCAAGGATGGAGATTCCAGAACTTCTTTGGATAGCTTGTTCCAGTGCTGGACCACTCTTCATCGTGAAGGTCTCCTTCTTTACATTTAGCTGTAATTTCGCTTGCTGCAATTTGGACCTGTTGCTTCTTGTTCTTTTACTGTGCATCTCCGAGAAAAGCTCCCTCTGAACTTTTGGCATACTAATGACCAACACGTAGATTGTGTGAGAAACTTTGTGATAAGATCCTTGGCAGACCTGTCATTGTGAGCAGCTTTGTAGTTCTGGAACCATATGTTGAAGCAGTACCAGAGCATAGACAGTGCTAGCTGACTGATAGCCAGTGCCTTCCCCTAAAGGGAAAGACACTGTAGAAGTATCAGCCGTTCCTGTGACTATTCAGACCTGCTAGCTACTGGTTTGTTCCAGCTGGGAGGTCTGATGAGGTGGCTAGCAGAAAGGTAGACTGCCAGGTCAGACTATCAAAGCCTGTCCCTCAGATGGAACGGAGCATTGGCTGCAAGGAGCCTACCTGCCACCTGTCTCCACACTCCAGACTAGACCTCTTGACCCCATTGACGGCAGAAGAGGCTGCTGAGATATAGCTTAGTAGACCTTTGTCAGAGCCTATGCCAATAGGACCACCTTCAAATCCAGCTTTCTGAACCAGTGTCCTTTCATAACTGTGTGAGAGGCTCACTCTGTAGCAGCACACAGGGACAGCTGGGATCCCACATGCTGTGGGTCAAAATCAGCATCAGCAGAGCGCCCCTGAGATGGCCAGACCATCCCCACATATCAGCTGAAGGTTCCAGACCAGATCCAACCTGTCGGGCATGGTCTGGCATAGGGCTCTGTAGCTCCGGTCTGAATGGGTCGTGTTCACTGCCACAGACCCAAATCAATGCAAGGGTGCCCGTCCTCCCCCAGGGTCATGACTGGGCGCCGTCTCGCCATGCAGTGCGGCCCGGCGCCTAGGCCTTGCCGCCTAGGCAAGCTGCCGAGGCGGCTTCCGCGCCTGGCCCTGCGCGTGTCAGGCCTTCTCGAGGAGGCGCTTGGCGCCGCGCCCGCCCGCCGCAGCAGGGTGCCCCCGGTGGCTGCAGAACGCAGCTACCCAGAGCGGCCCCTTGGCGGCCGTGCGGGGGCGCCAGCCCGCAGCTGCCGGGAGACGGGAAGGAGCCTGTCTGCGCACGCGCGCTCCCGGTGGCCGGAGCTGACGTCGCGAGGCGGCGCCTGCACTTCGCTCGCGGCCTTCTTTGTCCGGGGCGGCGGCGCGGGCCGAGGCGATGCTGTCGGGCGGCAAGAAGGCCGCAGAGGCGGCGGCGAGCGGCGGCGGCGAGGGCGGGCCTGAGGCGCCAGTGCCTCCGCCCGCCGTGCCGGGGGCCTTGGGCTCCTCCAGCGAGGGCGGCGGGGCTTCGGAACGGACGCCCCGCAAGAAGGAGCCGCCGCGGGCTTCGCCGCCGGGCGGTCTATCCGAGCCGCCGGCCTCCGGCGCCGCCCCTGCACCCGGCGCAGAGACCACGGGCATCGCCGAGACCCCGGAGGGCCGCAGGACCAGCCGCCGTAAGCGGGCCAAAGTAGGTGTCGGGCCCGCGCGGGGGCGGCGCCAGTGGCCGGGCCTGGCTGAGCGGGGCTGGAGCCGGCCTCAGCGGCGGCCGGAGCCGGCGGGCGCCGCGGCCTCGGGCGGGAGCCGCCGCGGTCCCCTGGCGGGCGGGGTGTGCTCCGGCCGTTGCGCTGCCGTGCCCATCCCGGGGAGCTCTCCACTGGGCGGCACCGGCTCCCCGGAGGAGGTGGCTGCCAGCCGCGTGGCCCAGGGACCCGACCCTTCCCTTCCCTTCCCGGGGTGGAGAACTGGGCCGAGCTCCCCGGCATGAGCGGCTGCACAGAGCCGCCCCTGGTTTGGTCGGGCGTTAACGGGTGGCCCTGATTCGTGGGCTGCCCCGGGGAGCCGAGGGTCCCTCAAAGATAAACGCGCAGGCTTGCAGGAAGCCAACGTGGTCGGGCATCATCAGTACCGATCTTTACAAGAGCTAGGGAATTGGTGCACCGTTGGAGAGTCTGCAGCAGATCTCCAAGATGTACAGGACTTCTTGGTCAAATAGTGAGCAATTTTTTTTTGTTTCTTTATTTAAAAAAAAAAACTTTTCTGAATCTAAATTTCTATGATCTTATGTTTTCATTAGGAGCACATTCATAGTGTTAGTAGGAGTAATAGGGGAGGAGTCTCTCTTAAGGATTATCATGTGCCGGGAGCAGAGCTGGTTTTGCAAGTTTGTAAAGGTAATTGTCCTACTCTGTGCATTGTTCTTCGGCTTTCTTTGTTTGGCATTGGAGAGCTGAACTGTGCAAAGGGAGCTAGAGGTGAGATTTAGTGATGAAAGCTAAAGGCCCTTTAACAGCTTCCGGTGGTTTGGGCCTGTAGTATCATTCATCCATATGTTATTATGACCATAGGAGAATACTTTATTTTCATGAAACATGTCTTTTGCTTGGAAACCTTGTTAAAGAAGATTTTTTTAAGGCCTTGGGTGTACCCAGAACTGGATGTGTTTGATATTGAAGCTGAAATTACTTTTAGGAACCCTGACTGATGTACTGTAGTTGTGGCTTTGAATGTCTTACTCTTGAGTGCAGTTACATTACATGATAGCCTGACGCTTCCTTTGTGTTTGGGAGCTGTCAAATAAGGTAAATCTAGCGCATCTTCAGAGGCAGCACGCATGGACTTTATTTGCTTTATAATGGTCTGTTAACAGATAAGAATTGGTGTACTATTTGCAAGCTGTATTTTGGTGATGTTTCTCTGCATTGAGAGCACCCATTTGCTAAGGACATTTATTTCCTATAACACAGCATTCCCGTGATTACTTTAAACTAGCCCATGGTGGCACTGCCATGAATCAGCGCAAATGTTTATGCTGTGAACTCAGTTGGGGATTTTACCCAGGTTAAAAATAAATCTTGGGAAAAGTTGGTTGGTTTGTTTGGTTTTTAACTTGTTTGTTCTTTGGAAGTTGTGTGAGCTCAAGGGAGAAGGGAGACTTCAGAGGGGGTAAGATAGCTTCTTTTGGGGGTAGAACTAGTTTTTGTTGGTCTCAAATAATTGTAATGCTCTGTTACTACTATCAATTGCTTCAGAGTGGGAATTCACAAAAGGTTCTGGTAGTGGTGTAATGTCTAACACATTTGATCGACATTGAACATGCTGGACAGGATGGAATGTAAATATTTGGAAGAGGAATTGCTTAATCTTTGTCACTTGAGCTTGCTACTTAGTGCTAGGGATGTCATTATTATTCATATTGCAATCTCAAGATCTTCCACGCTATGTGAATTAATGGGCACACAAAGCATTCTGTGTATGTGTGGGAGGTGGTTGAGGGAAAACATAGATGTATTTGGGAACCCTCCATTTTGGGCGTGGCTTTACTGAAATTAAAGCAAATTACTGAGTGTGTCGGTGCTTTATTGAACTTAGGCCTTTCCTATACATGCTTTTCCTGATGTGGCTTTGAATAATACCCATTGATGCCCTTCTTAATGATTGAAGTTTGATTGTAAAAAGTGAAAGTTTCTTCGTTCTTCTTTTGATGAGAAAAGCATTTGTCATCTCATGGTAGAAGCTGACCTGTAGGGACACTACCTTTTTTCTTTTATTTTCTCATTGGCTCTGTATTGGGAGAGGTGTTTTTTTTTTTTTTCTTTCCAGTAGGTAGGGAATTTAATAGCAATAGACAAACCTTTCTTAATTTGGAAAAACAACTATATGTTTTAAGCAATATGTTTAAAACTGTTTAAGCAGTACCCTTTTAGAGCATCTCCTGGGGTTTCCATGTTCCTTTAAGTTAGAGTAAAGTTTTTTTTTTTAATCGATAGTTTTTTTTTTCTAAACTGAACAGAACAAAATATATATGACAATAAAGTTAACTCATTATTTTGCTTAACTGATATGAAAAATCAGATGAGGACAGAAAGAATGACCTCTCACTATCTTACTGTCACTGGAATTTTCACTGTTATAGTATTTCCCTTTACTACTTGTTCCCTCATGTCCTCAGATAATTATTGTTTACTTATTTTGGCTTTTAGATTTAAACAAAAACAAATGATAACAAACATGCTGTGATTGTAATTTGTTGTATGTCTGCTCTGATAAGAAAATACTTGAGAATTTCAGAGTTCAGTCCAAGATCTGAGGCACTGTACATCAACATTCCAGCTTGCAAATGTTTCTTCTGAAATACTTAAGACACTTGACACACATTGGTGTGTTTAATGTGGTTCTTGAACCTGAGCCAATAACATGGGAGTAGTCATGATGCAAGAAATATCATAACTTTTTTCTTTAGAGTCAGGTGAGGTAAATGGAAATCTTAACAGGAATGTTTCAGTTCAACCTACCTGTTCTGAATCTAGTGTATTGGCTTACCTGAGAGGATTTGCAGGAATTAGCAGTGGACAATTTGAATGTTTAAACTGAATATTTCCAGAGAATGCGTACCCTTTAAGGCCTATATAGATTCCCAGTGCTGAATAACTTGAAAATACCTGTCTTTTCTGTAAAAAACAGACATTCCTGCTTCATTATCAGTGCTGAAATGTGCCATAGGTGCAGTATACTCTCATCTGTTTTTTGTTAGACAACAGATGAACATTTGGCAGAAATATATTTTATTCTCTTCCAGTTTTAAGCTTCCAGTTTTACAAGAAATACTAAACCAGCAGAGACCAGATGTCTCTGAGGTTCTGTCAACTTTAGAAGGAGGGGAAAGAAGGGGGAAAAAAAAAGTCTCTTTCTCTTTCCACTCCTGTTAACAACCTGCATGGTTCTAACTCCTTTGAACTTACTCTGGCTTTTGTGTGACCACAGAGTAAGCAGATTCATTTTTCCACCCAGGAGAAACCTGTCCACTTTTTGAGGGGTGAGTGGGAAGAGACTTAGTGTTCCAGTGGCGTAGTGATTGGAATTGCCTGGTAAAAGGTGTGTGGCACACACCTTGTGCCAGCTAAGTGGTCAGAAGCAGAGAGGAAAGAGAAGATTGGAAGGCATGTAGCAGGCCCCCTCATTGACTGTGAGATAGATCCAGTCCATCCCATGTACCTTCAATCATAGAGACTAGAAGAGTCTTGCTGTAAGGTATAGATAGCTACTAAACATTGTATTTGTGTAACTCCTGAATCTTCCCTGGTTGATTTTTGCTGGACATCTTTTGGTGGTGCCTTTTGATTTGAATTTTGTGTATTAAATAGCTCCTCTGTGGTTAGATGCTTAGTAAGCTCTAAATTCCATCTAAATCATTATCTGTGGTCTTGTTTTGTGTTAACCCTTATTCTTGTCATGACTAATTTTAGCTCTGTACGCTACCTCTAGTGATCAAAATCACGTATACCAAATTTACAGGTATGTGTGGTGCTGTGGTTGTCTCTGATAATCCTTCTGAAGTGTGATTCTTGTGTTGCTGAGTCTGAGATGAGAGATGGCTGAATCCAAGCTAGAGTGTTGAAGAGAGACACTGCAGGACTGGAGTGCTGGGGAGAGACTTAGAGATTGCTAACGACATTTTTCAGAACTGAGTTTTATTATATGTGGTCTAAAGAGATGAGGCTAGAAGTCCAGGAGTAGAGGATTAAATTATCATAAGAGAAGAATTAGAGGGCCAAAATAATAGATATGGGATGAAATCCAATTATAAACAAGCACAGAGCAGTCTGTGTTGGGAACTAATCGCAACTTCTGCTAGCAAATAAAACTCTACTGAGCCACCCGTGTGAGCCTCCTGGAGAGGAGGCAAATGTGATCCTCTGTACCAGGGGAAATTTTTTCAGGAAAGAGAGTATCTATGGAAGTTACCTCTCTGTACAGGACACTGGTGAGATTTTCTTGGGAAGTCTTGTGTAGAGTTCTGGTCAGCCATGTTTAACAGATAAATTCAAGTTGGAGCATATAAGATAAAGGCTGGTCGATAATGAGAGTCAAGAGCCTATTATGTGATAGGAGACTAGAAATTTAGTTTTACTCTAATGGATTGGACTGGAAGGGGATTTGTCATCCATAAATATGTTGTGGAGGTAAAGGTAGGGAAGTAAATTACAGAGGTTAAAAGAAAATACTGACTCAAAACCGAATACATATAAACTAGGCTAGTTATTAGGAGAAAGTTCCTACTATGGGACAATTAGGTGTTGAAGCTAGTAGCGAAGGTGAAAACACAAAGAACTTGTTAAGCTGCTGAAAACTTGTATAACACAGTGCCTGTGATAGGATTTTGGACAAGGTAACCTAGGCCTTTTCTTTGCACCTGTAAGCGATTATGTTGCTGGTGGTGTTCATTTAGTAAAGTTAAACTCGGATTGCTTCAGTGTGTTTATCCTGTGGCTGTGCTCTTTATAGGTGGAGTATAGAGAGATGGATGAGAGTCTTGCAAACCTGTCAGAAGATGAGTATTACTCTGAAGAAGAGAGAAATGCCAAAGCTGAGAAAGAAAAAAAGCTGCCGCCACCACCTCCACCAGCTCCTGCAGAAGAAGAAAATGAAAGTGAGCCTGAGGAGCCATCTGGTGAGTAAAGAGAGACCTTCCCTGTGGCAGTATTTACCTGTTTTATTGACAGAAATTAAGGGGGGTCAGGTGCAGCATCATGAGTCCTGTGTCTAGTTTTGATCTGGTTTTGAATGATTGTTGGTTGTGTTTTTTTTTTCCTCTCTTTTTTTTTTTTTTTTTTTGCTGGCCCCATGTGTATGGAAGGAGGGTAAAAATGCAGAAGAGTAGCCCAATGAAGATTGGGAGTATGCATGATATAATTGCAAACAAAGCCAAACCTCTCATACTAAGATTTCTTTTTTCATCCTTATTAGCATGTCTTTAGAAATTTCCTACTGACCAGAATAGCCTCCTTGGCACTTAGCTGTTGCACCTGCTCGTATATGAACATTCACTCTCTCTTCTGAGAGAAATAACATTAGGTTTATGGGGGAGTTGCTCTGTAGAAGAACAGATTTAGTTGATAGTGATTCCCCTGACTTTAAACTATGAATCTAATCTTAAGTTCTCATTAGATACAGTTTGCTTAAACTTCAGTGCTTTTCTCATTACCTTTGACAGAGTTGTGAAGTTTCTCTTTACGATGGGAAGTTTGTTGTTCAGCCTTGTTCAGGAAGCAGCAATAGCATTTACTGAAATTCATGGTATTAGAAGTATGCCATCCATTCTTTAACTCTGTTGTGTTTACAGCTACCAGCATTTGGTCTCATGTTGGTGTATCAAGCTGGTATCCACAAAATCATGCTTTTGCGAAGTTCAGCTGCCAGAGAGATTTTTGTAATATTAAATGTGTGCTAGCTGGTTTTAGACAATAGCTGAAATCTAATAGTTGAACTCTTGCTGGTTTGACACTTATGTTGTCTTCAGTTCTGCTCTTAATTTGTTTCTTTTTGGCAGGCAGGTTTGAGCATGTAGACACACCATTTGAATCTAATATCAGCTTGGGGATACTTGCCTTTAGTTTCTGGAAATACTGAAAGCCGCAGTTGTTTTATATGTTAGGGCTTGTCTCTGCAAATTCTCCTCAGCTGTGGGCTCCTGCCTTGATATATCCTCCTATAGCTCATATATGTTTGACTGAACACTTAAAATGATGAAAATCTCCCTCTTTTTTCCCATTCGCATTCATGGCTGAGCTATTAAAAATAGAATTTGAATAGAAGTAATTAAGCAAGTGTCTTAAGTTCACTGTTTAATTTAGCTTACACTTTTGGGGTTTAATCCATGAAATACAATACTAATACACTTCCAAGGTATTTCTCGGGTGCCATTTTGTGCATTTAAGAATGATCCTGGAGTTCAGTTTGAGGCATAATCAGTGAAGGACTCCCACCTTTTTACCCTCTGCAGGAAGAAAAGGTGGAAGAGAGTCAGTGATAGCCTTATGATAATTCTATGTACGTCTAAGTCTGTTTAGCAGTTATTCTGCAGGCATCATGTTTAGTGAGCTAGATAGAACCTGTTTTAAAACTAGATTTCAGGTCGTTATCCTTTCTCCATGGCTAGAAATCCTGTAATATGCATGAAACAGTGATGTAGGATGGGCATGTGAAAGAAGACAGAAAATTTCAGTTATCTTTCTGTAGCTAGTCTCACTACGTTTCCAAAGGCTTCCAAAACTATGCGCATTGGTGGATATCTCTGTCTTTCTTTTCTAAGATGCAGGCACCAGAGCATGAGTTCATCTTCTGCTGACTGTCAAAGTGTATTGAAACAACCAATTCCAACAAAGTTAGCAGGATAAGGCATGAGGACTTGTTAGCAGGACAAGGCTTGAGGAGAAACTTCTTGACTGTGAGGGTGACAGAGCACTGGAACTGGTTGCCCAGAGAGGTTGTGGAATCTCCTTCCCTGGAGATATTCAAAACCCATCTGGATGTGATCCTGGGCAATATGCTCTAGAGGAGCCTGCTTGAGCAGGGAGGTTGGACTAGCTGATCTCCCGAGGTCCTTTCCAACCTAAACCATTCTGTGACTGCTGTATATTCTAATATGGGTGCAATATTTAGAATTGAGCTGTTCTCTTGATCACTTCTGGGAAGCAGGAATATGTAAATGTTTTATAAGAAATACTAAATAGGACAGTGGTATTAGAGCAGGATAGCATATTTAACAAGGTACAAAAGTTAGTGTATTACCATTAACTTATTCTCACTGCAGGGCTTTATTTTATCAGACCTGGAAATATTTTAATTTTCGTTGTGTGTTTAAATCCTGCAAAAACCTAGGTAGTGCAGTAAGGATATAAAGCGCTCTTGTTCATTTTATTACCTTTTTTTGTTGAAAAGTCTAATTGTGCAAACTTTTAACAAATGTAATAGTAACAGTAGCTGGTATTTCAGTACTCCATACTCAGACAATTAACATTAGAAGGAGAGTATTAATTATTACAATTTAGGAAATAGCAAAATGTTGGATTTAATTGGGGTGGGCTCCATTAATGTATTCAGGTGGAGCGGTTTCAGATGTCCTGGTTATGCAGAGTGTTAGTATCTGAATTTGCAAGATTTACTGCAAATTGTTGCAGAGCAGTTCTGAAAGGGGTAAGAGTATTTCATGATAGTTTAAATTTCCTTAATTATCTCTGCTTCTCTTTTTTATTTGAGAAGTATTGTCTGATAGCAAAAAGCTTCCAAATTCATTTTCAGTGTTGAGTTACATTTGAGTTATTGTTTGCCACTATCCCCTCTGGAATTAAGGAGTTTGCTACTTTTGTTTTTCTTCTTCTTTGCCTTGGCTAAATTGAATTTTCCTTTTCAATGCTTCCTGAAGATTTCCTTTCTCAGCTCCTGTTTTTCTAGTTTTGTCAGTGTTCTTAGTTTGTGGTAATTGATGTTTCTAGCTGCTGTTTTCCAAGGAAGTGTGAGACTGAATATGATCCAGACTAATATCATACGACTAGTCAGATTCAGTGATGCTCTGCCTTTGTCTTTTCTCATCTGATCTGACTGTTCTCTTAATTAAATTCAGCACTTAGTTTTGGTCATCCTGTGCTGCTATTCTTTACCTTAAGGCAGTGGATGATTGTATGAACCGGACCAAAATGAAATGGACTCTTCTGCAGATCTTCCTGATTGCTGTTAAGACTGCAATCCATTATTCTATTGCCTTGACCCTTTCAGCAGATCCTTTTCCTGCACGCGTTCAGCTGGAATGGTTTGACATTGGGCAAGGATCAGCAGTTTGTTTGCTGCTTTGGGAAAAGCTTCCTTTTACTTCGTTATGGGGACGGAGAGACAATCTGAGTGTGAGGATGTATAATGTCTTGTTTCTACAGTTCTGTACTCAGACTGGGTGTTGCTTGCAGCAATGAGTAATGAGCAATTTTTTTTTTTGTTTGACCTAACATTGAAACACTGCTCTTAACACAAGGGGAAGTTTTGAATCTTTTTTGTAATTAAACTGAGAGCAGCTTTGCCCCCTCGGCTCAGTGTCAATGCCAGTTCAGGTAAAATGACTGCTACAGGCTGATGTCAGCATCTTTTCAATTTTTTAAATTATTGAAGGGGCAAGTATAACTTTTCACACAAATAAGGGCCTATAGTAGAGGGTAAATGTTCGTGCTGGGTTGTGTTATTCCCTCCCTGAGCGGAAGCAGGTACTGTAATGTTGGAATATGTTCCCAGCAAATAGCATCAAGTGCTTATGATGTAAGTAAAGTTAGGCATTTTCTCTTGCTATTGCAGATACATTCGGTTGATAGGATCCTGGCTTTGGGACTTTTTGAAGCTTGTTGAGATACAAATATTCCTTGGCTCAGTCTCTCTTGTGAGTCTCTGAACTTTCCTGCTAAGTAGGCTAGATATATAGAAATACAGACTTACTCCTCTATTGTAATTAAGTGAAAATGTCTGTCTTGTTTCAGGGCCGTATTCAGACATGTGATAAGCTAGTCCTTTTATGGCTAATTAAACTTTTCTTAGGAGCCCATGTCTTGGGTCACAGTGAAACTAGAGGGCCCTGAAGTACTCAGTGCGCTCAGTAATTTTGTGGGGATCTTCATAGCATAGTGTTGAAACTGTTTAAAATTTGTTTATTTACTATTCTAATTTTATTTTATCTGTATACATGAAATGTTATGGTGTTCCAGATGTGCACATAGCTTATCAAAGTGTGGAAACACTTGATTTGTTTTTGTATATTATTTTAGGAGTTAAATTTATTTTTCAGATCAAATTCTTAAATTATATTTTTAATACTAAATCAAGTATCTCCTGAGAGCTTCAAACTATGTTCTGGCAGAATTGTCTACCCCATCCTAAACTCTACAGAGTAATCTTAACTACTGTGTTTTGAACACTTTTCTTACATGTTTGAAGATGGCTCCTTGAGCAGTTGTACCTTGAACAGTCTTGGTCTAGGAAGTGACTGTTTCATTAGCTGCCTTGAGCACAAGGGTTTATTCTAGTGGGGGTTTGTTTGGACTTCAGAAAACACCCAATGTGCTGACTGTTGGGACGTTCTGTGAAGATCTCTGCTCTGAAGGTGCTTAGATATGTGTCTGGGTAGCCAGACAGGGCTCAGTTGTCTCTGTAGTGTTCCATTGCTTCCTGGTCTTTGGAGCTGAGAAGATTTTTAGACTAACGTTTGATTGTAGAAGAATATCACTTACAAGGTAAACTCAGAGGTGGCTTCTCTTGTAAAGATTAGCAGTGTGTAAGGAGATGACCTATGTTAGCTTGTTCTGATAGACATCACAGCTGTGCTCATCTTTTCCCATAAATATTCTGTTTCCAGTTGTATTTCAGTCCTATCAAGGCTGTTATTTAGGACTTACATTCAGGCTAAGGTAATTTTGAGACCTCTTCAAATCTTTCAGCTGGAGGCTTTACCTTTCCTCATGTTTCCAGCTCTGGATACACTGAAAGTCCAGTGTTCTTCAGTGCTAGGTGTTGATCACATCAGTGATCTGTGGATCAGCAGTATTGGCGCATGCTTGGCTTCAAAGGTTGTCTTAGTGTATTAAAGGAGTGTTGGTGCACCAAGGGCACTAAACCCAAGGTAACTGGCTTGTGCCTTTTATAGACTTTGTTATTCCTTCATCAAGCTTCAAGAAAAAGTTCATGGCAAGAAAGGAAGAGGTTCTCTTGAAATTAAGAGGCTTTTCAGAATGGTTCAAATCATCCCCTTGCCTATTGGGAGACTCAGGGATATCAAGGGCAAGATTATCAAGCTCTTATGATTTGAGACCCATAGGATCTGACAGTACCCATCCACCCGATCTTTAATCTGTTAGTAAGAAATATGATCTTATTATTTAAAATCTAGCCATTAATCAACTTGATCATAAGTATTTAGCTGCCAGTAATGCTACATACGGTGTACTTCTAGATTTCCCATAAAAGTCTGATTTAAAGGGTTCCAGTAACATGGATAACACTTCAGAAGACCACAGAGTTTGGTACCCTGGACCTAGATTCCAGAAGATGGGATTCTCAGAAAATGGGTTTAGTTAGTTGGTGAAATTTAATACCTTAAGAACGCCAACTGCCGGGCCTTTATGTCCAGTATGATTTAACCTATGGAGTAAGGTCCCTGAGTTCTCCTCTTTCCTTCCACAGGGCAAGCAGGAGGACTTCAAGACGACAATTCTGGAGGGTATGGAGACGGCCAAGCATCAGGTGAGGGTGGCGTTTGATGCTTGCCACTTAGTAGCAAGAGCCGCCAAGTTAGGGATTGATGCTTGCAAGTGCGCATGGGTGCGGGTGTCCAGAACTTAGCAAGGTTGTTTGCTCACCTATTAAAAAAGTGAGGGGTATTTTCAATCAGTTGAGGTCTGTACCAACTGTGGGAAAGGAAACTAACTTATGTTCAAATGCCTCAGGCCGATCTCTCATCCCTCCACTCCTCTCTCTGTTCAGAGGAGTCCAAAAATGCAAAAAGGTACTTCTTACCTAGCCAGTTTCTATCAGTTAGAATGATGCTGAGAGCCTTGGGCTTCAGAACACTAGGCCTTTTTCTAATTTGCTGAAGAAACTGTGTGGATTGGTGTGTTTTTTTTGTTTTTTGGTTTTGTTTTGTTTTGTTTTTTCTCTTAAGGGATTGAGTAGTTAGCCCAGAAGACTATCTTTTGGGGAGATTAGTCTGCTTTTCAGTGGACTGGACTGTGAATTGCATTCGATGTTTGGTCTAAGCATCGATGCTAGTGGTATGCACTTATTGTTTTAATTCACGCAATTGGTATCTTTATTCTTAAGTACTTTTAGACTGCTACTAAAAATCTTCCTCCAACCCTGCTGCTTTCATTCTCACTTGAGGAGTGAGGATTAGAGCTTTAAGCAAAGGAGTCAGAGGCTCCAGAACCTGTTCTGTACATCGAAGTTAATCTTTTTGAAGCAAATGCAAATTCAAGATACTCATCTGAAAGTGCATCCTTGCTGTCCGAAGTAAAGGAGCCTAGTTATGTTATGAATCTTATCACTTGTACAGAACTTCTGAATTCTTTAGATAGTGGATTTAAGGATGCATCGTCTGTTTCATTTTTAGGCAGATGTTGATTCTGTTTGCAAATTCTGCATATGTTGCACTGAATGTATGCTAGGGGTGTACATTAGCAAGTTAAGGATTCAGTAGCCAAATAACTTTCTTTCAGAGTGCTTGATGGATTTTTCATCTGCAGATGTTTCAGTGAGTCTTTAAATGAGCAGCATCCCTCAGGATTTCTTCTGTGGGGGAGAAGATAAATAACCAAAACCTCACACATGAGTTGCTGGCACTTAACGGTTGCTGGTACTTGCTGGTACTGGCAAGTATGTGTGTGTGTGTGCATGTGTGTGAAGAAGAAATGAGTCTAGGCAGGACCATTGCTACATTAATTAAAAAGTTGCCTACCTACTATGTTGAAGAAGGTGTATGTAGTTCTGGATTGAGACTCCCTTGTTATGCTGCTTTCATGAAACACAAAAGAATAAATGAGGAACAATTTAATCTAACTGAAAGTGATTTAATTTTGATCTATGTAGTTGCAAAAGTAAATTCAGCTTCTAATACGATCTTCTGGTGGTTGAAGCCAGTAAAATAATCTCTTTGCTAATTATACTTAGACTTTTTCTAAATTGTTGAATGTTGAATCCTGTTTTTTGGTTTGCCTTGATTCTCATTGAACACTATTCCTGACATTTCATTTAAAAATTGGATACTGTCCAAAGAGCTATGTGGCCTTAAAACAAACAAACAAAACCCTTGAGGATTACAAAAGCTGTTTTTAATTTTTAACAACATGGAATCATTTTCAAGGCTATTTGAAGCACCAGGTTCTCTGGCCTCCTCGGTTTGAAGAGATGAACAGCAAAGCTTATCGAGAAACTGGGGAGCTGGATTATAAATCCACATCTGCTAGTTCTGTCTTAGTTGGTCAGTCATTATGCATCTCAGTCAACACTTCTTAGAAAATATCTTGAGCGGGCCCATGCCTTTCAGTGCAAGTCTGTAAAGGAAGTCAGGTAACTAGAGCTTTAACTGACTAGTCTCTGAAAATTGTGCTGCTGAGCTTTTTGCTGGCACTTGATGAACTAGGACCTTAAAGTTTTGTTATATGAATGAAGTGTGAGAGAATCGGTAACTTTGATTTACGTGGTAGTGTGACAGAGTTTATAGTTCAGCTTATATATTCATATGCAGATGCTTGCATGGTCAGTCACAATGTCAAATAGAAGGAAAACAAAAGGGCTAGAGGAATGCTTGTTACTCAAGAAATTGAAGTTTTATCCTTGCTATGGGTTTTTGTTCCACAGCTGGATATTACTATCAAAGTATTACTTGTGTGTCAATTTTTCCTGTTGTAAATTTCAGTTTTACTTCAAGGTAGTGCTCTATATCCTCTGTTACTAATTTCCTCTTGGTGTCAAATTCCTGTAAATGATTATAGACAATTTTCTTTACCTTCAGTCATCACACAGTCAGATCTTTTAATCATTGCTTATGAATGAATTTTGTTAGCTTCACAACTGTTTTCTTGCTTAAATTTTTTTTCTTCATCTTGGGGATGTAAAAATGCTTGGAAATTAATGGTTTGTGTGGTTGCATCAGAACTGAAAGAAGAGGATTTCCTGCATTTCCCCAATACAGTAATGTGTACTTGGCACATGAACTACAGACTTTCAAACAGGTGTCTTGGTGTAAAATGCACTGCAAGCTTATATATCCTTTGATATTTATTACAATTATTTTGAACAGCTCCAGATTCAGTAAATGATCTTAATCTTATTATATTATTTGTGCTTTTTCCCCTTGGGATGTATTGGCTTATATCTTTCCAGATTGAATGTCCTCTCTTCTGTCTTTCCTGATCTTCCTAAGTCACTTCCTAGGATATGAGTTTTATATTGTCCTCGCTGTATTTCGCATCTCTGTGTTTTGCTCCCTGTGCCTGCAAGATGCACCTTCTGCAGTCCGTTTCTGCTGCAGCACTTCATGCAGCTGTGTCTTGGTTTGTTACTTTTTATACAGTATAATTTATATTCAAGTAAGATTGAGGAATGTAAGGTAGATAGCTTTAGTCTTAGTTCACTGCCAGTGTTAAGTCTGTTTGAACTATGTTAGTTGGAAAGGTGCCTTTATGAATGAAGTCTTTTCACAAAGAAAATGTCTCCTGTGGATGTTCAACGTTAGTCATCATGTGGATAATTTACAAAGAAAAGGCAGAAATCTAGTGATTTTGATAGCAGGTAATACTTGGGGAGGGGATACAGAAATAGCTTGAGTAGGTTTGTGCTACTTTGCAGTGCATGCTGTGGATATATAAAATAGGCAAAAAGATAGGCTAAGATGGATTCCTCCTGATCTAGGAGGTTCTCCTCAGTGCAAGTGAAACCATGGAAAGCAGATGAGAGGGGACTATTGGCATTATGCTTATTGCTTATAGATCTTTTGGCTTTGTACGTGCTCCAAAATGTTTTTAATACTCTGGTAGAACCTGGAAACCAAAGCAAAGGTCAGAATCTAAGGCTGTTAAATTTTATTGATACTCTGTCCTCCCCTCCCCGCCTTGTTTTTCAGAATTGTTTTGTTTTTGTTTTGCTTTTTGCCATAGTGTAGCTCTTTCATTGAAACTAGATAATATCTGTAATTCAAAGAACTGTCTAACTGAGAAGCTGCATGTCTTGCAGAAATAATAAAAGGAGAAAATGAAAGCATAGCGTGAAAAGTCAGCATGTCACCTCATGGCTCTTCTATATGCATTGGCTAGGAAGTGTAGCGTAACAATACTTACCTAGCAGTTTCTTTTGCAGTACTTGTAGACAACCTATCTTTTTATTGTAGGTGTGGAGGGTGCAGCTTTCCAGAGTAGACTTCCACATGACCGTATGACATCTCAAGAAGCTGCCTGTTTCCCAGATATAATCAGTGGGCCACAGCAGACTCAGAAGGTGTTTCTGTACATCAGGAACCGCACAGTAAGTTTATTGTAAAAGTATTGAAGCAAAAGGTGTTCAAAAGGGCATGTCTGTACCATAATACTTTGCAAAGAGTTTCTGGCAGTTACCATGCCTAGTAGTTGGTCGTTTTTTGCTTTTGTGATGGTGTTGTTTCACTTCCGGCATCCTATTGTGCTCTAAGGTGCAACAGGAGATGTTAATTCGTTCTTGATTGAGGCAGCGTTGTGAGGCAGTGCAAAGAAACTGTAGTATATTCACAGTATCCAAAACACAGTCATAACAGCCATTAAAACTATGTGATTCAGTTAATGTGGTGTGTGTTTTTTTTTTTTTTTTTTTAAATCACAACTGTGGTACAAAAATTCTTTTTTTTTGGTCTCAGCTTAAAATCCTTATAGACTACTTAAGGAATAATATTCAGTCAAACAGCTTGTTGCTTAGAGTAAGGTAAAAGCATTCAACTTCTCTTGCTTTTTAGTTTGCTTGGAATTCACCTGCCATAATATAGAAACCTCTAGTCAGTCATGTGACTTATTCTCAGAAAGGAATTTTCCAAATTTCCAAAGGAACTTTGCCAAATTTGATTTCAAAAAAGAAATGGGAAAGTTGAAGATGCAAATGAAACCTCTGCTTCTGCAAGTTTGTAGCACTTTGGTTCAATCCAAAACTTTCATGCAATTTAAAGCAAAGAAGAAAGGGACAATATTCAAATAATTAATTTAGAAGACTTTTGGCAAGCTTGCCTGAACTTTAAACCTTAATAAAACTTTAGTACTGTGTTTTTGTGGGTGATGTTTTTAAATTGGGTTACTTTTTTAGGCACCTTAGCAAGCAAACAGGGCTCAGCGCTTTTCCCTGTGCTTAGAAAATAATTTTTTTAGAAAAAGTAAGCCATGTTATAAGAATTAACAATAGGAAAGCGAAAATTAACCTGGAAATCTGTATTACTACCATACTTCAGAGATGAAACAATTTATGTAGTGTACTTCAATCTATTATAGTTGTATAAACTGTGAAAGCTTAGTACTTAGAGGAGTACTTCTGTGGTTCTTGTATTTCTGGAGCAAAACTGCCCCCCTCCTCAAATAGTGCTTTACCCTTACAAATAGCTGATTTTCCTCTCAGATGCCTCACAATCTTATGCTTGGGCTAGCTTGGAAAGATTCTATGATATTTGCCATCTCATCCATCATGACTGTTTATTTCCCTCTCCATGAAAGATGTGTATGTATATAGTTACCTTAAAGGCCGTTTCCTTTAAGGTATTCCTTTAATACCTTCTCAGTGCTATGGGAGGTCCCAAAGACGAGAGGCATTGGGAATCCAAGGTGCCAAGGGAGAGGCATTGGGAATCCAAGGTGCCAAGGGAGAGAGACTGAAGGAAGGGAATTAAGTGTTAGAGTTAAAGTATTCATGTTGGTGATGGAGTGTTGTCAACTTTTATTTGTTTAAATGTCTGACCATGTATTTTCATTAGAGGTACAAAGCCCTAAATGGCTTAGGTATTAAAAATTTTCAGTGGCACATCTTGTTGTTTAGCACAGAACAAAGAACACAGTCAGCGTTCCCTGACAGCATGTCTGAGTGAGCTCTGCCAGCTGAATGACCTGGATGAAGGGACAGAGTGCACTCTTGGCAGGTTTGCTGATGACACAAAACTGGGAGGAGTGGATGATAAACCATAGGGCTGTGCTGCCATTTAGAAGGACTTCGACAGGCTGGAGAGATGGGCAGAGAGGAACCTCATGAAATTCAACAAAGGCAAGCGCAGGGTCCTGCCCCTGGGGAGGAGTAACCCCAGGCACCAGTACAGGCTGGGGGTTGACCTGCTGGGAAACAGCTCTGCAGAGAAGGACCTGGGAGTCCTGGGGGGCAACAAGTTCAGCATGAGGCAGCAATGTGCCCTTGTGGCCAAGAAGGCCAAGGGTATCCTGGGGTGCATCAGGCAGAGTGTTGCCAGCAGGTGGAGGGAGGTGATCCTGCCCCTCTCCTCAGCCCTGGGGAGGCCCCACCTGGAGTACTGTGTCCAATTCTCGGCTCCCCAGTACAACAGCTGGGCCAGTTGAGCCTGGAGAAGAGAAGACTGAGAGGGGATCTCATCAGCGTGTACAAGTATCTGAAGGGAGGGTGTCACGAGGATGAGGCCATTCTCTTCTCCGTGGTGCCCAGCGACGGGACAAGAGGCAATGGGCAGAAACTGAACCACAGGAAGTTCCATCTGAACCTGAGGAAAAAAACTTCTTCACTGTGAGGGTGCCAGAGCACTGGGACAGGTTGCCCAGAGAGGTAGTGGAGTCTCCTTCGCTGGAGCTATTCAAAACGCATCTGGACGCGATCCTGGGAAACATGCTCTAGAGGACCCTGCTTGAGCAGGGAGGTTGGACTAGATGATCTCCCGAGGTCCTTTCCAACCTAAAGCATTCTGCGATTCTGTGTTATCGGAGCAATGCAGTAATCCATTCTCCAAATAAACAGTTCAGTGCCTCAAAACCTTAATCTAAAATGAGCGTGATAGTCTTTCATTTAGCTTTTGGGGAAGGGGGGGAGAGGAGGCAGGAAACAAATTTTCTACTTGCTGTTATTAAGGAAAGCAGAAATTAACAACACCAGGGATAACTTTGCTCTTCAGGTAGTTATTTATGACTGTATACGGGGAGGCAAATTTTAAATGCATCACTTCTGGGGAATATTCCTTCTTTCTGTTTTTTCTCCATTTTTTTCTCCATTTGCGATTTCTTGATGTAAAAGGGAAGGGCAGCAGAGGATGAGATCTGTATTGCAGAAGCTTCCCAAGATGAGTAAATATCAAGAATTCCTTGACATTCTAGAAAATGAAATTTACCAGTGTATGTTTACGGAAAATTCCTGGGGGGGAAAAAAAGATACATGGGAGAGAAGAACAGACTCATGCTGCTGACTGACTCATATGGTAGATAAGTTTTGAATAAGTATAGTAGTATCAGTTGTTCTCAGCTAGCCACAACTTAGATGATCAAGTAACACTTTCAGTTGTTTGGAACTGAAAATGCTTTAACGATTAGGCTTACATCTGATGACAGGAACTAGCCTTAGGCTGAAACTCTATGGAGAACCAGCTGTTCCAGACCATTATTAGAGTGCAGGATTTTTTTCCCAGTCTCCACCTCTCTTTCACAGAATTAATATGGTCGAGGGGCATTACAATGTGATAGCACTCCAGTGCTTTACAGAACTAATTCAGAATTTATCATGGTGGAGATCATCATGCTAGAAGTGTGACTTCTGCTGTTACCATGGAAGCTCCCTTCAATTAACCTAAGCTGTAACTTTTCAGAAGTCGTGAGACATGTGTTTTCTTGGAAGAGAACTTAAGCAGAATAACCTAATTTCTAGTAACATAGAACAGACCAAGGCAAGTCAATAATTTTAAAAATACAGTTTGCATAAAATGTATAATGACTAATCCTTTTACAAACGCATCGGAAGCAGAAGTCCTTTTCCTGAGTCCATAGGGCTAATAAATGACGGGGGTTTTAAAGGAATGCTTTATAGGAATACTTGCAAAGCTCTACTAGCAATGCTGCATTGTTGGTCTCTGGCCTCATTTGCTATGGAGAAGCTTAGGGATATTCCTGAAAAAAAGAATCCTTTTCCAAAGAGGACTTGTGAGATGATTCCTTCTAGGCAGAATAGAAGAGGTTGCACAACAACAGACAAACTGAAGGAATAATACATACCTGGTGCTAAGCAGAACTCTCAGAGCTGTGAACTGCCTGTATAATCTTGCTTATAGCTGGCACAGTACCAAAGATTTTGAAAATACTGAACGAGGCAGGACCTTTTAAAGAGTTGCAAGAGGCTGGAGTAGTTATAGCTGGCTAGTATCAACTAGTAAGTCTGATATTTCCACCAATTTGCTTGGTAGCAAATGTAATCAAGATTTGAATGAATGACTGCAAAAGGAAAACACATTTTGAAAGGCTAACTGTAACTTGTAATCCATTGGAGTTCTTTAAAGGAATCAGTAGGAATGTGGAAGGATGAAAGAGATCCAGTTCATATGGTCATCTTGGATTAAAAAAAAAAAGGGGGGGGGAGGTAAACAAAAAATGGCGAATTCTCTTGACAATCTCAAAGAAGCTAAATTATTGTTGTTTAAAATAGATAATTGTTCAAAATTACAGAGCAGAATTTGGATAAATGGTCTATTGTTGCACTGCAGGGTGGACGTGGTTAGAAGCCCGCACTGTTCGGAGCGTTCACGAATAATCTCGAAATTGGAACATGTAATGAGATGACTTGCTGCAAATATAAAGTAACTTTAAGTAGTAAAAATGAGGATAAACTGCAAAAAGATGCTGAGGAATCTTCTGAGTGACTGGATGATAACATAGCAGATGAAATTCATTTTAAATTAAACTGATGCAGATGAGGAAAGGTACATATATAGAGAAAGGAAATGTACATATATAGAGAGAGTTCTATATATAAAAATAGAGATTCTGGGCTTTGCATTCTTCCAGTTGGAATGAAGTCTTAGCATTATGATAAGTAGTACTATCAAATGGCTAGTTCCACAATCAAAAATAACCAAAACCAAAAAGTTAAAAATTACTTGGAAAACAACAGGTATATGCTAAGACTTGGATTCCCCTTAGATGGGCTCCAAATTTTATGGAAATTCTTTCTTAATCTTTCCTCTACACTAGAACTGTATTGTCGCCATTTCTTTATTGTCTCTGAGGAATATGAAGTTCAGTAGTGCAGTTGTAGAGAAGTACCCAAAGAAATTAATTATGGAGTGTAACACGGTAAGGATATACTATGTATGGTCTAGAGCTAGGCATTGAGCAGTAAAATGTTGTTCGTTGACTATTGTCTTCCATGCTGTGAAATAGGAGTTCTGCTGGGGAAAACTGTTCTGATTCTGTTGTTCTGTGATTCTTTCTAGCATGGAATGACATAATTAAAATTGCAGATAGTTCTTAGTTCTAGCCTCTGACTACTTCATTTTTTGGGGAGTGTAACTGTCCTCGAAATGCTCTTTTTTGTGTGTACGTGGCCGATGTATTCAGTGTTAGCTTGTTATTTCAGTGAAGATGAGTTACGTGATTAAAAGTCTAAGATAAATATGCTTCATCAGATGGCGAGTACTGCTGTAGCTTCTACAAAAATAGCTTAAAATTTGATGCTGCAAAGTCAGATATTGGGAAACGCCCAATTAAAATATCAGGTGCACCATGCAAATGGAAGAAAAACATTACACGTAAGTGTTCTGGCACTTCCATTTTCTATCTTTTGTGGTTTGTAGTAAAATCAGTCATAGTTAATGCAGATTGGATAGCACTGCAGAAAGTTTAACTTGTTAGAGTTTCATCTCCTAGCAGTATTTGATAACAAACAAGCTCATGGAAAACTCCTTTCTGTATTGCCTAATGTGTCCTGTTGTTTGTTTAAACACAGCTGCAACTTTGGTTGGATAACCCAAAGATTCAGTTGACATTTGAGGCAACTATCCAACAGTTAGAAGCACCTTATAATAGTAAGTTAACTATTTTACTGCCAAAATTATACTATACTATATTTCTCATTGCTATTATTTTTCAGTTTCAGTTGGGGCAAAAGCTGCTCAAAGTCAAGAGAAGACTTCAGTAGGTCCTTTTGTGTTAGTGGACTGTCATGTTTGGGTATAAAATGAATATATGGAGATATGCTCAGACCAGCGTGGAATATGCAACAGGAGAATTTTCTTTAGGCTACTTGTGATAAATCAATTTGCAGTTGGTAATATTGCCATGAATGGGATAGTACAGCATACTGATGTTTCAGGTTTCTTGGATTTCATTCCTTTGGTGAAGAAATGCATCCATAGCAGAATTTACAAAAGCTAGTAAAAAGATGGTTGTCATGGTAGCTTCTTGCAAATGAAATCATATACATCTATTTAAGGTTTGATCCAACTTTGATGGTTTGTAATTGAGAGTTTCATAAGGTTTCTGGGCTACATTGAAAAGTTGCATAAGGCTTGAACAGAGGGTGGCCGTGATTGAAGGCAATGCAGGAGTGAGGTGTTACTGCTTGCAGACTGAGAACTTCTAAGCCTTCTGAAAAAAGACTCTAATAAATTGGGAAAAGATGGAGAGGATCTATAAGGAAAGACTAATCAGAAAAGGAAAATAATAGTGAAATGAAAGCAGATACATTGTCAAATATTGCCAAATATTGAAATATTGGTGTTTATTTAAAAAAAAAAAAAAAAGGTGAGAATTCAGTACCACACTAATGGGTCAGTGTGGTACTAGCAAATAGGCATTACAGTTCTGGGGTTAGACTTACAGATTTCTGTAGTCAAAATTCAGACAATATGTTCTTCTGCAGTAGATACAATAGAAGCATTTAATGTCTTGTATTGCTTTCCAGGAAATATTCAAACTCTAGTATAGCAGAGAAACAGTTGGTGGTTTTCGGAAGATTTTAACCTCAGCCTTCTTCAGGAATATGGATTCTTCAGTAAGGGACCTGGGGGTGGAAAAAGGGATGTGTTCCATGTGACTTTGCTATGTTACTGCTGTGTTACGTTTGCTTGTGAATGTTTTCAGTAGTCACGTGCTGCCTACTATACAGAATAATTTAATAATGTTAAAATTTCTTTAGGTGACACGGTGCTAGTTCACAGAGTACACAGCTATCTAGAGCGGCATGGTCTAATCAACTTTGGTATCTACAAAAGAGTGAAGCCCCTTCCAAGTAAGAATGTTAAAAATTGTTTTAAATTTTGCATTATGGTACTAGGACAATAGTAAAGGCTAGAATGCCATCTGGCTAGGCGTTCATTTTCCATTTTGGGATGGGGAGCCATGTATTTCAGTCCCAAGGAAAATTACTTAAAACGTTTGAAGATCTTCTGTAAATAGTTCAGTAGCTGTCATTGTCTAATGAATTATCCTTGTTCCTCATTTGAGTAACGGAAGATAGAAACACTCACCATACTGCACTTAATTCTGTTATGTGGTTATATGATTCTTGAATTTTACAACTGCTGAACTTGTCTGCCTTTAGGCCCAGTGAAGAAGTGGCTGAGTAAAAAAATGCTGACTGTGCACAAACAATCGCTGTGATACAGCGAGACAAACTGTAAAAGCTTCCTGCATTAACTATACTTACCAAAACTCGACGTTCCTACTTAGAGGTTCCCTGTGAGCATTTTAGTGTATGAATTCAGAGTGGGGCCTGTTTGCCCCTGTAGTAAGCGTTAGACCTGCTTTTCCACATTCTCTGCATGTGGTTTATAAAGGGCAGTTCATTCTTTACATTCCACATTTTCTGTATGGATGGTGGGTTTTTCCTGCTGTTAATTAATGATGGCAGTTACCTTGGAAATCAAAGCATCTAGTCTCATAGGCAAGTTATTTTCTTTGAAAAATGGGGGCTTTTTAAGGTGACCCCTTTTTGAGGAAAGGGGGAAGTTTGTTCTCTTGCCAGAGAGCGTGGGGATTAAACCTGTTGTAACAGGGTAACTTTGTCCTCTCCCTGTCACTTGCATAGTGGGGGCTGAGATGCTTTGGATAAAAAAGCCAATGGTATGATATGGAACAAGGTGCAGTAACTCCCAACTGCGTAGTCAGTGTGAGTCCTTCAGAGCTGTTCATTTGGATCAGTGTGACCTAAGCAAACTCCTGTAGGGCCTCTTAACTCTCTATACCTCAGTCCTCATGTGTTGTCTCTGTTTTATCTATTATAGATAACTTGAATATAAATTGATGATGTTTAGAATGTTTTTTCTGTAGATAAGGGCTTAGAGGACCAGATTTCAAGATGTTGGTCACTGCTTCTCCTTTTTGGAGACTCTTTTATGAGTCATTGCTTCTCCTTAATTCTGTATTGAACAATTTAAGTGGGCTTTTTGTTTTCAATTTCTGCCTCTTTGTAATGCAGTGAGTGCATTTTAGCCCCATAAACCTGAGGGGCAGTTAACAGGTGCCAAATGAATGGATTGGTCACGAAGTTAGTTTTCCTCCACTAAAAGGAATTTAGATGGCGTTAACAGTAGTTATGTAAAAGTTTACACATCCAGTGTTTCTCAACATTAAAGTAGTAGAAACTTCATAAGCCTGTTAAACTTGCCCTATTTCAGTGTTTGCATAACATTTAGAGATGCTGATGAATGAATAATACTGATGAATAGTTTGGTCCAGCTCCAAAGCTTTCAAGGTTTTATTCTTTTGAGGCAGGAGGAAACGAAAGTATGATATTATGTCCCACAGTAATTAATGAGAATCAATTTCTTCAAAAAAGTTGTCCTTCAGAAGTATTTTTCTCCTGTTTTCTTCCTTGTCACAGATGTGCTGCTGGCCCATTTTTCTTATTTCTTCTGTTAAGCTTGTTTTGTCAGAACTAGTGATAAGAAGGAAGCTGCTTTTCATTCTTTATCTCTTAGATTCAGTATTAACTTGACTCCTTAAATTGTAGTAATGTACGCATATAGCCTGTAATATATTTTTTCTTTTCTTTAGCCAAGAAGACTGGAAAGGTGATCATTATAGGTTCTGGAGTCTCTGGGTTGGCAGCAGCTCGCCAGCTGCAGAGTTTTGGGATGGATGTCACAGTCCTGGAAGCCAGGGTATGAAACTTCTGTGCTGTTTTACTTCTCTCTGGAAATTTAAGTGCTAATTGTGTTCAGTGCTAGGGTAAGGCCAAGTATCCCAACAGCATGCCCAAAGATGAATAAATGTGTGTGTAGTCACATCCAGCTGGAATGTCTCACCAGCAAACAGGTGTATCTGTTTGCATTGGCAGTTGACTAATACTTTGTCAGGGGAGGGCTGTATGATCAGGTGCCAGTGCCATATACTCACACCAGTAATATGCTAGAATCTTCTTTTCGTGATTAGGAAGATTAGGAACCGTTTTTTCACTTAGAAGTAAAATGCAAGTTTATTTCACAGACTTACCCGTTAAATAGAGTTATTGTTTGGATTTTTCACCAGTGTTATCTCCTTCTTCCATTGTTATCAAGCAGGATTTTTTTTCTTGCTGCTTTTAGCAGTCTGCATTAACTCTTGTTTTTCCTCTGTATTTGTCACTGTGTGCTTGACGTAGTTGTTAAAGTTATATAGAGGTTTAACTTCTTGTGCATGAAGCAGGTGATTCTTTTTCCAGTATTAAGATACTATTACTATCCCAATAAGCAGAATTTATTTTTAAGTTCAGTTTTTTTCATATAATCTAATTGATTGAAGACTTCTCGGTACTCATGTTAAACGAATAAATCCACTGAGTATTTAAGATGAGATTTATCTTCTGTTTTACTTTCTGGCTTCATTTTGTGTATGTGTTAGCTTCTGACACTCTTCTAGCACAGATTACTCTAATAAAAACTTGTATAGATTAATGCTTCAGACATTTCTTTTTGCTGGTTACTGCTGTTGTCGATAGGTAGTGACAGTTACTGGCTCAGTTTCATGGGTTACGTACCGACAGAGCTAAGGAGAATGCAAGTTTAGGATACTTGCATTAGAATCTAATGGTTGAAGACTCTTTTGCTCACCTGTATGTGTTGTGTTTTACAACTGGAAGAAAGACATTCATGCTGTAATCTGAGATTTGTTGTCTGCATTTGAAGATAGCAGTTCTGAAAACCTGTGTGTAAATCTGCTAATCTATTTTAGAATAACTTGCAAATCCTTTTTTAAGAGTCATTTTTCTCTGGACTGCTGCTTATTATTGGCAGCCAATTTTTTTTTTTTTTTAAAGCTGTCTTTAAGAGGGAATCTATAAACGTCAGTAGTATGTGTCAAGAATGAAACATTTTTTCCTACTTATAAAGAAATGGCCCATTTTAGAGTTATCTTCGTGACTGATGGCTGGCTCTTCTGTGGAGGATAAGCAGGAAAAGTTGGCGGCTGATCTTTCTAACACTAAAATTTAGTTTTTGCTTTTCCATACTTGAATCATTTCCAGTATAGCTATTGGCATTTGTGGTAGTAATTGGAAGAAGGAATTTTAATATATAATTTAATCTTTCTATGGTCAGTTAAGGGTTCTTTGAATCACAGTAGATCCTGCTGAATTAAATCTCTTCCACATCAGTTTAGGTGGGTTTTGGGTTTTTTTGTGCAACTGAAACATTTTAGTCTTTATTATGCAAATAATTGAGCCAGGTGTTCATTTACAGACATAGTTAGAAAAGTGTGCGTTCTGTTTATTGGGCCTCTGACTATGAGAATTCTTAACCATGTTCTGTAGAAGCTTTTTAGTGGTGACTTAAGTGAGCTATATTGCTGAATATTACCTGAATTCTAACATATCTTTCTTACAAAAGGACCGAGTAGGAGGAAGAGTTGCTACGTTTCGTAAAGGGAACTACGTTGCTGATCTAGGAGCAATGGTAGTAACAGGACTTGGTGAGTCATCCAAAATAAAAAGGAGGGGAGAGGAAAATTTTGGGTCAAGTTATTACACATCTGAAATCTTTCATAGTCAAAGTAATTGAGACTTTAACTATCTAAAAATTGACATTCTAGTTTGGCCTCTTTGGTAGTTATCATTTTTTCATCAGTGAATCTTCATAATAGATCTCAGCCCACAAGAGAAGATGGGATTTTTGTTGATGACCTCGTTCTCCCTGGTCACTGAAATCATGTAGGTGCTTGTCATGTCATCAAATGTTGTGATGCATTTTATATCATTTGCTCATGCTTAGTGGAATTTTGCTGTTTCCTTGGCATGCTATCTTTTGGCGTGTGTCTTCTTTCTTTGCCTAATTCCTGTAAGATGGTATCTGAACTGGATTTCACTGCACTAGCTGAGCAAATCTTTCTAAAGCTGCTTTACCCGGCTGCCAATAGCCTCTGATCGGAGGACTGAGTATGTAGGTAATCCTGCAATTGAGTGTGGAGAGGTAAGAAGGTAGTGAGGAGATTAGTTAAGTAGCAAAGAGGCTGATAAGTAAATAGCAGAGTTAAAGGACGGGAGAAGTGCCAAGGAGCTAGAATATGTTTTTACATTTACAGAAAAAAGAGGGGAATGAAGAGCCATTCTAAAGAGAAAGCCCTTGTTAAAAGTCAAGATTTGAACCCAAAAGTGCTTTCTCTAAATGATTTCAAAAGTAGTTGTAAAATTCATGCCAAGCAAGCCATATTTCTTCGCTGCTTAATGCCATTTTATAGGATGGTGTCAATTATTGATACTTGTTACTCTATTAAGAAGGTGCAGATATTTAATGGGGAATATTGTTCACTATTTCAGTGAAATGATTATAAAATTTTATAGAAATTTTAAAACCTGACAGCATTCTACTGACTACCAGATCTTGATGTCCTGTGGGGTGTCTACCTGATTTTTATTCTTAATTAAATTACTTAATAAAAACTCCTTCCAGCCAAAGAGTATTGAAATTGTAGAATCCCAGCTTTAAAGCTGCTTAGCCAAAGACGGTATTATTTTTATATTTAACTCATCATAGATGTTTCCTTCCCAAAAGAATCTACCCTTTGCGTTGAATAAGGTAGCGTATGCTATGGAGAAGGAATCAAGCATTCCTATGTTAAAGGAGACTGTCTGACGGATGTCTTTTGTATTTCTGAACTTAGAAGAGATGTAAAGAATGAGGACTGCTGAAGTAGTGGTTCAGGAAGGTGAAAGACTGAAGATGTGGAATCTCTTTTTTTTTTTTTTTGGGTCACAGTTTTCTTTTGCAAGTCAATTCTAGAAAAAATAAATTTAGTTGGCCGATACCTTCCAGGCTGTTGAACTTGAAACATTTGGATAGCCTTCAAATGCTATGCTACTTGTCCAGTAGGCTGAACCTCCCCATGTGTTTGGACCTAAAGGTCCAATTTGATTGGATTTCAGAATCAGGGTTGCTAGACTGGATCCTAAAAACTTTGGAAAAAGTTTTTCGTATAAAGGAAATCCATGCTACCTCTCCTCTGCGTTTTCCTTCAAATGTTTCTGCAGCTCAGGAAACACTTTTCCATTTGTGTCCACTTTTTTCCTTTCCTCTGTTGCATTTACAGAAAAGCTTTTATTTTTAGTGATAACACAGAATCGCAGAATGCTTTAGGTTTGAAGGGACCTCGGGAGATCATCTAGTCCAACCTCCCTGCTCAAGCAGGGTCCTCAGAGCATGTTTCCCAGGATCGCGTCCAGATGCGTTTTGAATAGCTCCAGGGAAGGAGACTCCACTACCTCTCTGGGCAACCTGTCCCACTGCTCTGTCACCCTCACAGCCAAGAAGTTTTTTTCCTCAGGTTCAGATGGAACTTCCTGTGGTTCAGTTTCTGCCCATTGCCTCTTGTCCTGTCACTGGGCACCACGGAGAAGAGACTGCCCTCCGCTGGACTCTCTCCAGTAGTGCCATGTCTCTCTTGTCCTGGGGAGTCCAGAACTGGACACAGTGCTCCAGGTGAGGCCTCACCACGGCTGAGGAAAGGGGGAAGATCACCTCCCTCCACCTGCTGGCAACACTCTGCCTAATGCACCCCAGGATACCCTTGGCCTTCTTGGCCACAAGGGCACATTGCTGGCTCATGCTGAACTTGTTGCCCCCCAGGACTCCCAGGTCCTTCTCTGCAGAGCCTGTCCTGGTGCCTGGGGTTACTCCTCCCCAGGGGCAGGACCCTGCGCTTGCCTATGTTGAACTTCAGGAGGTTCCTCTCCAGGTCCCGCTGAATGGCAACACAGCCTTCTGGTGTGTCAGCCACTCCTCCCAGTTTTGTGTCATCAGCAAACTTGCTGGGGGGGGGGGGGGGTGGTGCACTCTGTCCCTTCCTCCAGGTCATTGATGAATATGTTGAACAAGACTGGAGCCAGCACTGACCCAGGACTGACCCCTGGGGGACACCACTAGCTACAGGCCTCCAACTTGACTCTGCGCCATTCACCACAACCCTCTGAGCTCTGCCATCCAGCCCGTTCTCAATCCACCTCACTCTCCACTCATCTAGCCCCCACTTCCTGAGCTTCCCTAGGAGGATGTGATGGGAGACAGCGTCCAAAGCCTTGCTGAAGTGAAGGCAGACAACATCCGCTGCGCTGCCCTCATCTACCCAGCCGGTCATTCCATCCGAGAAGGCTATCAGGTTGCTCAAGCATGATTTCCCCTTGGTGAATCCATGCTGACTACTCCTGATCACCTTCTTGTCCTCCACGTGCTTAGTGAGGACCTCCAGGAGGAGCTGTTCCATCACCTTGCCAGGGATGGAGGTGAGGCTGAGAGGCCCATAGTTTCCTGGCTCCTCCTCCTTGCTCTTTTGGAAGACTGGGGTGACACTGGCTTTCTTCCAGGCCCCAGGCCCCTCTCTGGTTCTCCAGGACCTTTCCAAGATGATGGAGAGTGGCCTAGCAAGAACATCCGCCAGCTCCCTCAGCTCTCGTGGGTGCATCCCATCGGGACCCATGGACTTGTGGATGTCAAGTTTGGACAAATGATCTCTAACCTGGTCCTCCTCGACCAAGGGAGAGTCTTCCCTTCTCCAGCCTTCCTCTCCCAGGGTCTGGGATTCCTGAGGACTGGCCTTAGCAGTGAAGACTGAAGCAAAGGCAGCATTCAGCAACTCTGCCTTCTCTGTATCCTCTGTCACCAGGGCACCCGCCCCATTCAGCAGCGGGCCCACGTTTTCCCTAGTCTTCCTTTTGCTATGGATGCATTTGAAGAAGCCCCTTCTTGTTGTCCCTGACCTCCCTTGCCAGATTTAATTCCAAACGGGCCTTAGCCTTCCTAGTCTCATCCGTGCGTGCTCAGAGGACGTCCCTATATTCCTCTCAAGCGGAGGCCTATATTCCTCCTGTCCCCTTTTCCACATTCTGTATGCTTCCTTCTTCTGTGTGAGTTTCGTCAGGAGTTCCCTGCTCATCCATGCAGGTCTCCTGCCCGCTTTGCTCGACTTCTTACTCAGAGGGATGCACCGATATTGAGCCTGGAGGAAGTGCTCCTTGAAGATTAACCAGTTTTCTCGGATCCCCCTTCCTTCTAGGGCCTTAACCCATGGGATTCCCCTAGGTAGGTCCCTGAAGAGGCCAAAGTTAGCTCTCCTGAAGTCCAGGGTTGCGATCCTACTTATTGCCCTGCTCCCTCCTCGCAGGATCCTGAACTCCACCATCTCATGGTCACTGCAGTCAAGGCTGCCCCAACCTTCACATCTCCAACTAGACCTTCTTTGTTAGTGCAAGGTCCAGCAGCGCACCTCTCCTCGTTGGCGTCTCTACCACCTGGGTCAAGAAATTATCATCAGTGCTTTGCAGGAACCTTTGTCTCTTTGTGCCTAGCTGTGCTGTCTTGCCAACAGGTGTCAGGGTGGTGGAAGTTCCCTATGAGAACCAGGGCCTTTGATTCTGGATGGATAAAGTTCATTGCTTTCTGCCTTTCTCATGTTTCTACGTGAAATCTCTCAGACTATTTTCTAATCTTTTTGGTTATATATTTGTCATGTGTAGTTGGCCTGCATGTTTTGTTGTCATATACCATATTAATTAGCGTCACTTGCTGATGTTTCCTCAGATTTTTAGAGGCTTAATTTCTTAGGTTGCCTCTCCATGTCACCACACTTGGAAGAGCTCCTAGATTAACTCTGCAGCTGTGGGGACTTTTCTTGGCTCTTCAGGGGACTTTACTTGGCTCTTCAGTCACTATACTCTTAAGCCTTTTGAGGATATGTTCATAACTATAAACTAACTGTCAGTCCTGCTAAAGTTGCTGCCATACTAGGACTCTGCTTTTATAATCACCCGTTTTTACATAGTGCTCTTTAAGTTTTCGTGGGCGGGGATTTTTTCATGACATCGTTGCAAGAATTGCTATGAAAGTAGACATTTGGTAGTCTTATACCGCTTGAATGCGTTTTGTGCTGAAGTTAGTATGTTTAGAGTCTTTGAATAGTTTTTGCTGTGGAATTTCAATTTTTTTAATTGCAGACAAACTTTGCAAAAATATTCAATTATACAAAAATGTTTTCCAGGAGGGAACCCCATGGCTGTGGTCAGCAAACAAGTAAACATGGAATTGGCTAAGATCAAACAAAAATGCCCGCTTTATGAAGCGAATGGACAAGCTGTAAGTCTGATACTTCAGATACTTTTTTTCATTAACCTCTTAAAAAGTAGTAGTATATTGTTGTTAACCTATTGATCTAGTATGGGATAACTTGCATGAAAGGGGGGAGGGAGGGAAGGGAGTGTGTATCCATTTTTAGTCAGTGTAGGAACACTTCAGCAAATCTGCATTAAGTTTTCTCACACCTGATTTTTGCACGTGAATTCTTACCTTAAATTTTAACTTCGGATTTGAGAGGGTTTGTGGGTTGAAGAACAAAAAAGGCACCTGGCTTCCAAATACATTACTATTTTCATTAGGCAGTTGTCTCACTTGTTCCTCTTTGAAACAACTATCTCTGTTTAACCTCCTAGCTTTTGTTGTTGGTTTTTGCTGTGGTTTTTTTTTTTTCTTCCCAGGAATAAGCTAGCTTAGTAGTAGCAGAGCCTTTAATATGTTTTGCAGCTGGGGAGGAGATGGTGGAAGCCCTTCATTCCTAAGATGCCATAACAAAGGTAGATCCATTAGAAATAGGGACATTCACTTCATTGTGCAGTAAGTCTCCAGTAAGACATTGCCTGCAGAACACTGTGATTCTAAGAAGGTGTTTTGCAAGGGAGTGTCTATAAGAATAATGGAAGAATCAAGAGTGTATCTTAGCATAGGCAGCTTGAAAAGTTAGCTTGTTTTACATATGAATGTATAGCCTGAGAGGAGATAGGAGTATTAATTTGGAACCTCAGTGTTTTAGTCTGGGAATGTACCAAAGAAGGAGGATTTAATGAGCTAGAAGACAACAGTTGGCACAAGAACAAATGCTTACAGAGTAGCCAGCTGTAAAGTGGAAGAGGATTCCTAATTATTAGAGCAATAAGATGTGGATGCAGCCTTCCAAATCACACAGTGTATGCTTTGAGTCCGGAATGAATAATAATTGGTAGAGAGGTGTCTGATACAGACATAGCAGTAGTGTTATCTCTGTGAACAGCACATTTCAAACTTCTTTTGCTCTTGTTCGTTGAAGGACTTTCCCAGTCTTTCTGAAGCATTGCCTCTTTTCTTTTCCTTATTCTGATCTTTTGCTCATAGGAGTCAGTCTTTATCATTAGTTACGCTTTATGCTTAGTTTAACCTAGACTGGATTTAACTCTTAGTAGTACTGTATTATGGTTGGCCTTTTCAACATATGCACACTTCACTGTGTAATAGAAATTTTCACATGGGCAATGGCATAGAGATTTAAATATCTTCAGGGCAGACAAATACAAGCATTCTGGAAGTATCCTGTAGTATTTCCTCCCTCATCCTGGAAAAGCTGAGGTGGTAAGGAAGTTCTTAGTCGTGCTGACTGCTCTGAAAGGTGAGTTACTGCCCATCTGCTTCATTGAGCTCTGTCAGACCTTCTAAGACTTTGATTGCCTAGGGCCATCCTAACATCAGAGTGCTCTTTTGGCTCCAGGCAACCTTCTGGAAACTTTGCTGAAGTCATCTTCCACTAAGGAAATCTTTATGGGCCCATAAATTGATTTGCTTTCCTTATGGAAGAGGAGTTGGCTAGCTGTGGTTGTGGTTTGCTAGCTCTTCTCTTCCTTCCAGGTCTTTGGTCAGACATCCTGGCAAAGTGCCTTTGTGTTGTACAGGCCTTAGTGTCTGGCCATTTGAGAGAGCCGAGGGTGTTAAATTTCTTTTTACAAGTGCTAGTTCTCAGCTGCTTTTGTTCACAGAAGTGCTTCTGAAGTGTCACCCTTGTTCAGGGCAAGTGATACTTGTGAGCACTACTGTAAGAATGTGTCTGCACTGTGCCTTGTTCTTTCCTCTGATTTGAGGAATAGAAGCACTTTGAGTTTTAGTTACCAGGTGTTCTTTTGCATTAAGACTTCGCTGGAGAAGGCAATCTGTGTCATTGCTCTGATTTTCTTTAAAATTTCTTCTCTAATATTCCAGTGTCCTGCCTCTGAGGTTCTGAGTTTTGGTGACCAATATTTTCTTTTTTATTTATGAATAGGTTTTTAAGAAGAAAGTTGTGGTTTTTTTTGACTCCTAGGTTCCAAAAGAAAAGGACGAAATGGTGGAGCAAGAATTTAATCGTCTGTTGGAAGCTACCTCCTACCTCAGTCATCAGCTGGATTTTAATGTTCTCAATAATAAGCCTGTCTCTCTAGGTCAGGCTCTGGAGGTTGTCATACAGTAAGTGATTTCATTCTTCATGGTAGACTTTCCTGGTTTTGTGCCTCTAGGGTAAGCGTTACCCACTTAATACAGCTATCTGACCTTTGCCAGATTCTCATTTATGTATGAATTTTCTATCTATTTTAGCAAAGTATGTCAAAGAAAGATACTGGTTAAAGTAGCAAACATTAAAGTTTCCTGAAAATGAATAATACTCATGAATAATGTTTATTGTAATGAATAATTGTGGTAGATAATTGACTTAATATGCATTCACATACATAAAGCCCACTTACAAATGCCATTAGCTTTCAAGTAGGGTAATATATCTTTTAATAATATTAGGTAACTTTAGGTTCTTGTTTTAGCTAATCAGGTATTCCTCATTTACAGAAATTTGTATTAGTTTTTCTAGTTGCTGTACTACTATTTACTAAATGTCACTTGGGTGTGCTTTATCATAATCTAACGCCCATAATGCAATAGTGAATTCTCTTAATACTGCTAGGATTTCATGGTGAAACTGACTCTTAACTTTCCAGATTGCAGGAGAAGCATGTGAAGGATGAGCAGATTGAACACTGGAAAAAAATTGTGAAAACACAGGAGGAGTTGAAAGATCTTCTTAATAAGGTCAGGTCTTGTCCAGTGATGACATTCAGAAGAGGAGGTTAGCATTGTGCACCACCAATAGTGGCAAAATGTATAGACGCTTTCACAGAAAAATACCAGAAAGTTGCCATTAATGCTGTTCTTAAATATCTTTGTTCATTTGAAGCCTGCTTGGAGGCCCTGTTGTGACTAAAGAGTCCCAAAGAACTATTGTCATTGATGCTACTTTTTTAACCTTTGAGAGCCTTTTTGTCTTCTCTGAAATAAAAAAGAAAACTGATTAGAAAGAAACTTTTTATAAAAAAAAGCATTAAGTTGTATTGCAAAAAGGTTCCTTTAAGGGAATTTATTTAAATGGAGACTTTACATATATTCATAGGATTTTCCTCCTTGCATGTAAGAGGATTTTGTCCCTGTATGTGAAGAGAAGCACAGCTGGGATTAGGCAAAAGACTGTAAAGCAGAGATCTGGGGGGAAAAAAGGGAGAGGACAGGTCAATGTGTGGTATAGTAGCTTCCTTTAGAGATGCTGATTATGAGTGAAGCTTTTGGTTGGTTTATTTTAAAATGTTTTACTTTCCTTATTGGTGTTAGTGGAAATAACTGTAAAAATACTTTGAAAGTCAGGTATTCAGAGTAAAGTATAAGTGTAGAAAGTGTTACAGGCCATCTCTGGAGTGCTACTTTAGAATGCTTAGGCTGGGATAGACAGCCATCTTTACTTCTTCACAGAGGCTTTTCAGGTGAAGAATGTCTGAGGACAGCTCTCATCCTAAATTATTTGCAAAGTATTTTGTAAGAAATCAATGTGTTGGAAGAAAGCCATGTTATTATGGGATTGGTGGTGTTTATTGCAGTTTCTTGGAGGTAGATCTGTATATAAGTAACATCTGGCAAATAGGAAGTCTCTTTGGTATTAGTGGCATGATTTGAGGTGAATCTGTTTTACGCAGTCACTTACATGAAGTCTTTCTCCTCCCTGCCTTCCTTCCTTTTGCCTTTCCCCCATTCCACCTGAAAAAGATGGTGAGTTTAAAAGAGAAGATTAAAGAACTCCATCAACAGTACAAGGAGGCGTCAGAAGTGAAACCACCTCGGGATATTACAGCTGAGTTCCTTGTGAAAAGCAAACATAGAGATCTGACTGCACTTTGCAAGGTAAATGGTGACGTATGTACAACACTTAAATCAATGGTCTCTGAAGCCTTGAGCAGCCAAATAGAAATTGCCGATATAAATGTTTCCAGGAACTCTCACTTTGAACTAACAATCTCAGAGAATATGATGGGGATAACTCTGGGTTGTAATATTGATGATAGGACAGTGTTAAGTACCTTAGATACCTGTCCTTAGCAGCTCATGTCTGCGAGCATTCACGTGATGAGGCTATGTTCACATGATGAAAGCTAAATTTTAGGTCATACTTAATTTACTCCCGAGTCCCACAGTAGTCTGGAAATAAAATCTATATTTAAAGAGGATATTGCTCCTCTAAGGTGGAAATAGTGGTTTCCAGAGTAAAGACTTCTTTTTGTCCGAAGACTATTGTTGACAGAGATCGATCTTGACAAGCAGAATTAGTTCCCTTCTAATTGCATATACATTGATGCCTTAAAAAAGAAACCTCAAAAACTATTTTTTCTGCAATCATGAAAGACATCCTGGTCAGATGGAACCAAGAATCGTTTTGCAGCTACTGGTACGTTAGAAAATACTTAGCTTTAATTGAAAGCTCAACATGTTTTGGCTACTCTGTGGATACTTACTGAGCTTTTGGAAAAGCTTCCCTTCATTCCTTTCCCTCCCTTCCCCCTGCTACCTGCTCACTTGCCAATGATATATATACTGCCAGATCTGGCATCTTACTGGACTGGAATATGTGTGTTTATTTTGTTTTCCCTCTTGGCTAGGTCCTAGTTAGGAAACTTCTTTATAAAGAAATAAACTGAAAGAAGATTTTTGTCTCTTTGCCATGTTTCCAAAGAAAAGACAGGCTTAGTGAGGAAAGAAGCATTTTGTGTTTTATAAATCTGAAAAAGAGGCTCAGTTTTTAAAAGCAGAAATGAGCCTGGCACTAGTCTGACTTCATCTGTAACCCCTGATCCGCATGTATGCGATACATATCTATTGGGTATGACAGACCTCCAATTACCTTCTAATACAATATTCTACCTTCTTGCAGGTCTTTTGACTTTCTTAGTGTTTAGCAGTGTTAGCTATGTGAAAAGGCAAAGTAAATGGTACGTTACCCTATCTGGAGAAAGTACATGCTAATTAGTCAATATCCTTACATAGACCTTGTCCTTTAAAATAATAATTATTAATAGTACCAATTAAAAATATTAATTAGTATTAGGACCAGTTAACTATCCTTTGATCACCAGATTATCCTTCAATCCTTTGTCACCAGAAAAACTTAGCTCTGGACTCTACATCCAGAAGTCTGGATGGAGTAGTCTGTTTCTACCATGTTACAGTTTAATATATGAACAGTAGGGGACAAGAATGCATAAAGCTAAGGATGTTGTATCTTGATCTTTTCTGTCACTTGGTTAGATAGATTATACAATGCAGATATTTAAACTAGGATTCATCTAATCTATTTTAAAAATGAAAAATTCCAGGTCCCTGAGTAAAGAGACATTTGTCCTGCTGCATAGGTACTTATTTTAGGCTGAATGAGGTTTGTCCTCTCTTTTCTGCTTTGTCTCCCTTGATAACAAGGGAGGTGACCAGGTTTAGCTGAGAAATCCCATTTTTATAGTCGAATCTTGAGATCATATGGCATAGCAATAGGTGGATAAAAACCCTTTTCAAGAAACTAGAAGCAAGTTCTTAAGTTTCTTCTGTTGCGCTTCATTCACGAAAACGTTTCTTTAGTTCTACAATGCACAAAACAGCCCTAGCAAAGGGCTTTTAAAAGAACTGATGATGTCTTCAAAGTAGTAAGCATTAACCTTAATGAGAAAAATAATATTACAGTAAAATGGAGCATTTTTTCTTCCCTTTCGCTATCAAAAAAGTGAAGCCAAAACCAGCTCACAGAATTTTAATGCAAACAATGTTTGTGTCTGTAGCCTTTAGCAATAATTTTTACTGTTGCATATAGTACCAAGAAATGTTTTAATGCTGGCAAAAATCTCCTGCTCCCTGCAGTGTAGTAGCTGAAATTTATTGTATGTTTGGCTATTGAATTTTCTATAAAGGTATTCAAAGATGATAATCAGATAGTTATGACAGTATGTAAATAACTGTATTAATAATCTGATCTTGTGAACTCTCCATACATAACCTGCTTCAAAGTAGTAGCTTTTCTATTTTGTCACCAAAAAACAGCTTTATGCTTTTGTCTCCATTATGGACACTCATCAAATCAAATTATTCTGCCCTCAAAGAAAATATTTGTTGCATATATAGTATTCTTCCAATGCTAAAAAAAAAAAAAACAAAACAAAACTCTGAAGGAAAGTTGAATTAGATCATATTTTTATTGTCTTTTGCATACCTGCTTCTACTTTGTAAAATCTTGTGTGTTCAGTATTAAAGAATTGTAATAACCCTTTGATAGAGAAACTAGAAATACATTTTGTGCAATGTAGAAGAGCTCTGTGTGTTATGGGAGCCCTTTAAATACCAGAATTGTAAGGGATCTTGAAGTTCTTCAGCTTTGATTGATTAGGTTCCTGAAATATTAGCGTACTCATCTTTTGGCAGAATAGCATAGGCTTCTGTATAAATGAACAGCAGAAGAACAAAACATGCTGAATTAGATACTGGAAGCTAAAGAGCATGATTTAGATTCCACTGGAACCCATGAGTCTTTCACTGATTTCGCTGGGGATTGGATCCAGTCTGAGTCTACATGATGCCACTAAGTCCTTTTGAGCGTAAACTGATTCTAATATTAGCTTTTAATCTTACCAGGAGTATGATGAATTGGCAGAAACACAAGGAAAGCTGGAAGAGAAGCTTCAAGAACTTGAAGCCAATCCACCAAGGTAAAAGTACAAACTATGAAAATGAATGCTTGGGGAAACAGATTTGTGGGTGTGTTGTTGCTGTTGTGTGTATGTGGTTTTTTTCTTAACTCAAAAATGCTATCATATGCTTTCTTCTTACTATGGTAACTCATAAGGTTAGGAAGATTCTCACACATGAAGTTTGCACTTGCTCAGTTTAAGAACTCATGTTCCTTGGTCTTAGAGATAACTCAAACACAAAAAAGTGGTTCTTTGTTAGGATGCCTTACAGCAGTAACCCTTACTGTAATTAATATCTGATCGCAGAGCACCTTTGAGATTTGAAAAGCCTGTCAAAAAGAGGCATGCTGAAAGGCAGAAATCAGGTTTATGTGCTATGGATACTTCTGCACTTTCCCTCAGGGTAGCTCTTGTTTCCTTTTCCTTTTCGTACCTCAGTTTGAGAATATACTATTCCCTTGTATACTGTTTTAGACCTAAATGATATGTTTCGTATAGGATTCCATAGCTAAGACTAAAAATATACGTTTTGTTCATTGAGAATATTTGCTAGTATTATTATTTGAAATGCTGTATCCCTGTCTCTTGCTTTTGTGACTTGTACTGGGCCTATACTGTAGTTTACACTAACATAAGCTGTTATGTCCTTGTGCAGGCCCAGTGGGTCCTAATCTACAGGATGCTCAGCCTGGTCTGCCACTAACTTCTCTGTGTCTTTGTGGTGTTACCATGCTACAGTCGAGCTGGCTGCAGAGCTGTTCTTGAGCATTTTTGTGACATAAAGGCTCTATAGGCCTTCTGAGCACTGGCTGCTTGTAAAAACAGTGTGGATATTCCTGCATATTTTGGCACACATCTGATTATAGGGATGCACAGCGCTGGTGTAACTGCTTGCTTTTTTTAGCCTGTTTCTTGATATGTGCTACTTAAGACCTTGTTTGTTACTCTTGTTTCTAATTTCACCTGGAATGTTATGTATGAACACTTCTTTGAAAATGCCCCCCTATGAGTTGTATAAGTAAAGGTTACCATATTTATTGTTGGTCTCAGCTATTAATTCAAAGTTGAAATATCCATGTTAGTTAATTTCTACAAAAAAAATATCCACTCAGTAAAGAGGAGAAGCAGTGTAAGAGATTGTGCCTGGTTTTTGGTATTCTCGTATATAGGTTTTATGGACGTATAGTATATTTCCTTTGCTCCACTTCTTTCCAGAATTACAGCTTTCATGAGGGAGGTCCGAATGTTTGAAACAGAATCCACTTGTGCTCATGTTTTCAGCATCTCTACTATGGAGGGACTGAAATAGAAGAGATTGAGAATAAATTTGCAAAAGTAATGCATTTGCAAACTAAATGTCTTTTCTATTACATTTGTTTTCTAGTGATGTTTATCTGTCATCAAGAGACAGGCAGATACTTGACTGGCATTTTGCCAACCTAGAATTTGCTAATGCTACACCCCTATCTACGCTTTCACTGAAGCACTGGGACCAGGTAGTTAATCTTCAGCAATGTATTAAAAACTTGTGCTATATTTATTTCATTCTCATGGAAGTTTGTGAATGTTACCAGGTTCTGATATCTAAATGCTATCTGCTTCTGTGGAGATATCCATCTCTTACATGATTTTTATTTGCAGATGGAATTCTAGGGATCTTTTGTTGGTGCTGAAACAATCTCTAATAATACCTTATCCTGGAAGTTTCTGTGCTGTTACTTGACTAATAACAGAAAGAGTTTAAAATATATTAGGCTCACACCTTGAAATTTTTTTGGAAAAAAAAAAAAAAAAATTGCAGCTGTGCAAAGTTGCTGATAATTCGCTGTTGAATGATGTAATTCATAATAAATGTGTGCTTTTTATGCATCTGCCTTGTAGGATGATGACTTTGAATTCACAGGCAGTCACTTGACTGTGAGGAATGGATATTCATGTGTGCCTGTAGCCTTGGCAGAAGGTTTGGACATTAAATTAAATACAGCAGTTCGACAAGTTCGCTATACAGCTTCAGGTAAATGAAACCTCCAGTTGAAAACAGCTCTGAGGGGACATGATCACAGAAAGTAGATTTCAGTGCTTCTGGAACCAGATTGGAAGATTTATCCAGTAAAACTCTCCCATCATACATTCTGGTTTGAAAAGTGAAAGGGAGTGGGGGAACCAGCTACCTTCCTTATTGAGATTAACTGTGTAGGAGGCTGTTAGAGATTTATTAATCTTTCATGTTTGTTTCTTGCTTGTTTCTGTGGCTGGTTGGACTACATCCTTCTCAGCTGGGTTCACTGATTCCTGAGTTCACTTTCATTCTCCTGTTTCTTTTTTATATTGTGATTGAAATGTTTGGAGTAAAAGGTCTTGGATTGCTCAAGACTGCAGCCAGTCCTTAATTGTAGGAAGTAAGTGAGGAACTCTCTTGCTTTTCACAAATGTTCCCAAAGCAGTTGCCTTTTTTGTTGTGGGATTTGCTCTGCAGCACAAAGACAAACAGCATCTAAAGCTTATATTCAGACTTTGCAGGCAGTCTTCATAATTAAGATTTTTAATGTGGTTTCTTTGGGCACACAGAATTATGCTTGATTCTGTGGAGGTACTTTCAGTTACGTGAACTAGTAGGTTCAAAGTTAGAAATTCTTGAGATTTTTTGGAACAGATTGAAAATGAGTGGTTATATAGTTCCTTTTGACCTAGTTATCTCAGATTCCTTAGAGGCCTCTTTCTTTTTTCTTCCTGAGTAAAAGAGCACAAGTTGAACAAGTAATCTTAAAGCTCCTTTCTCCTTTTTTCAGGTTAGTCAGTTCAGTGAATGATTATATTCTATATTAGAACTTACCTGTTATGTATTTATTTTTTCAAGGTTGATGATTTATGTTCACCATTCATGCCTGTTCCACAGATACAGCCCTGCAGCTTTTGAATTCTATATTGCTCAGAGATTTTTCTCTTTAAGGACAGTTTCCAGGCTCTGACAGAACTTTTTGCATGTTTACCCATCGCTGAGGATTCTTGCACTTAAAAATAGTCTTTCACTTTTTGAGATTTCCTTGTCAATTAGTTGCTTTCCTTGACATTAACAGGTTTCTGAAGTGCCCAAGTGGACCTTATCCTACTAGTTAGAGCGTCTTTTTCTCAAGAAGACTTCAGTCTGATCCCTTTCTTTGTAAGGAGCCTTTGGCCACTTGCTTACTGCTATATTTCTCTCTTAAAACAGCCTTTCTGGTTTGAAATACCTTTGCAAAAGGGATGAGATGATCAGAATTTGTGACTGATTTTCTTTGTGTGGATTTCCCTAAAGGTAATATAACTCTTAGATAACGACTTTAGACTGATTCTATGGTGGCTTCTGTTTTTCAACCTGTCACAAGAGTTATCCAGAGCATTGTCTTTTGCTGAAGTAACTGTCCGTACTTCAGATATGTGAACATACTCTGTCTTAAACACTTCAAAAGGACCTTTGTCTCTTCATATCTACAGATGGAAGATCAAGGGACTCCTTGGGTTCCTTACAAGGAACCTAATGTTGAATGTCTAGCTGTGTACTGAATTGCTAGAAGGAAGCCTCCATCTTCTCTTGGGGCTTGATGGGAGCGTAAACATATAACAGTGTGGAAATATGTCAGTAAATTATATCGTAAAGTAGCTTTTCACACTTCACAGAAGTGCTTATGAAAATACTCAGAAGCAATCCTGCCTCTGAAAGAGCCATCCTGTGATCCTAACTTGTGCGTTAACTCTGATCCTCGTTTTAGGGTGGTGGTTAAACTTTATATTTGGCCACAGGGCATCCAGGCAGTCGGTCAAATTAGACAGTTCTGTTGTTTATCTATGGCTGTTCTTTGTTATTGTGCCTTCACAATCTATCCTCCCACCCCTCTCCATTAGAGCCAAGTCATCTTTTATGGGCTCAGCTGTGAGGGAGGTGTGCCTTTCTCCTAAATACCTTACAAAGGAAGTGAAGGACTCAGAACGTACCCCTACAGATGTTGCTAAAGTAAAAACACTTGCTATGTGCTTGGCACATAGTACCCTCACTGAGAATGTACTTATAAAACCATGCAAATAAACTGTTAAAAATAAGTGACCCATCTCTGTACAGTGAGGTGTACTGCACAAGGAGAGCTATGTTAACACAGATGTCTCTTTAGTCTGGTAGTTTACAAGATTAGAGTGCCTCTTAAGCAAAAGCAGTATAACCTCTGAGCGCCTCAAGTAAGCTCTTGCAAATTTTCTGTTCTATTCTGTAGCTTGAGGGGAGGATCTGGAGATGATGCTGCCTGCAAGGGAGTCAAAATGTTCAAGCTCTTACATGTAGAGTCAGGGTTTTCTTTCCAAACACATCACACGTCCTTTGTGTTACTGTAGAAACACATCTTGCTTTTAAGTACTCCAAGGATGTTGGTTAGAGTGATCTGCAAAAATCTTGTATTTTGTTGATTTTTTGGACCAGATTCATTTCGTATGGCTTGTGTGGGGATATGCTTGCTAGCCAAATGGGGCCATGGGAGATTTTTAAGGAGTTGTTATTATTGGAACATAAGAGTAGAGGGGACCACTTGAAACATCAAGACCAGTGATGTGAAGTCACAAGGTGTAGTATGATAAATACTTAATTCAAGGAGGTCCACAGAGTTTCTTGTTTGCATAGCTTAGTATCCTTAGCACTATCACTAAGCATCTTCTAGATGTTCTTCTTGAAGATTGACTTTCCTTGATCAGTTGTGTGTTTTTTTTTTTTTTTCCTACTAGTAAATATTTCTGGTGAAACTCTGTAATTAGTAGACAGTCACTTAATGTAACTGTACATATCATCTTCTGCCAGAAATCCCCTTTTCCTGTTTCTTTCTACCAACTTCTTTGCCAACAGACTGTGCTGCTGATTATCTGTATTTTTACTTCAGAGGACAGGTTAAGGACGATACAATGAAGTTCTTTTGAGAAGTAATGTATTTTTGTAACTTGAGTGCAGTTTGGGATCAACATTAAAATTGATGAGTTACAATGGAAACACTATGAGGATTATGTTGCTATATAGCAGAATGTTTGGCTGTCTTCACTCTCTTTACCTGAATTATCTACGCACACATGTGTGCGTGCACTAGCTTATTTTACTTCAGATTACAGCTACTTTTTGTAATACTCTGTTTTGTGGTGTTAGGAAAATAAGACTATGAATGGGAGAAGGAATACAAAGATTATTTTGTTTGTCTAGTTCAGAGGAGTCCATAACCTAAAAATTTGTTCTTGTGGATATATTTAAAGAAAGATTAAAGAAACTACCATTAATTTTTAATCCAATGCTGTTTGACAAGGCCTCTTACCTCCTAGGCTTATTAGATGACTGTTTTTCCTCTCCTATTACCAGGCTGTGAAGTGATAGCTGTTAATACTCGATCTACTAGCCAAACTTTCATTTATAAATGTGATGCTGTGCTGTGTACTCTTCCGTTGGGAGTCCTGAAACAGCAGCCACCAGCTGTACAGTTTGTGCCACCTCTTCCTGAGTGGAAAACCTCTGCGGTGCAGCGGATGGGATTTGGCAACCTTAACAAGGTGATTTGGTCTTTGGGGAAACTACAGCAGACCAAAGGTTGCAATAAGTAGAATCTGAAATGTATATGGTGGATTAAAGGAAAGGAATGTTTCTTCCACTCCTGTTTTGCTAGATTTTGATGGTGAAAATTATCTGAAGAACTGTAAGGGACTCTCCTCTGTCCCATGTAATTTTTAAATAGTTAGATTTCAGAAGTAGGTTGACTTGTTATGTCTGCCATAGCTTAACTAGTAAATGTATAAACTGCAAGAGCATATTTATCTATGAAAGGCAGTATAGGTGTATAGCAGTATGTATGCTTCCAATTTTACTTTTTTGACCTTTTCAGTGATGAAAATTTGAGTATAATTGTCTTTGATTTTTGTTTTTCCTAACTCTTAATTCTTTTTATTTCTAGGTTGTGTTATGTTTTGATCGTGTCTTCTGGGATCCAAGTGTCAATTTGTTTGGTCATGTTGGTAGCACTACTGCGAGCAGAGGAGAACTTTTTCTGTTTTGGAACCTGTACAAAGGTAACTGTGGCGCATGTATAGTTTTGACGGTGTCCTATTTGTGTAGTTCTGGAACGAGAAAAGAGTACTTTTTAAGATGCTCGTAGTGTTGTTAACATCTGGATGTTCTAAAAAGTTGATGATGTTTAATAGGAGGACAAATGAAAGCAGAGAGCATCCGTGACTTCAGAAATGGTTGCTTAGTAAATTAGGATAGAACACGGAAGAGTACAGGTTTGCTAAAGCTGAATTCTGGGCCACATTTGTTAAATCACATTGCTTTCTAATCTACTCTTGACAATTTTAATTATTGTAGGCTACTTTATTGATTTGCATCTTGGCGAAGCTGTTCTGCAACTTACTCAATTATCTTGGTTGCTTCTATTTTCTTTCTTTTAACTGCTCTGTGTATGTGTGACCAGGAGGGCTAGGTAAGTAAACAGTTGAAAACTGAAGAATCAAATGTCATGAAATATCTGTGCTCTCATGTGCTGTATTTGAGAAGTGCAGCAAATAACGTATGTTCTGTTTGCCTGCGAGCGGAATCATTTTGGTCAGATCTCCACTTTGTCAGGAGGGTGTATTGAGTCCTCTTAGAAACGGATGATGTTTTTGCAGTATTTATGAATTAAAAACATTTTCTTAGTACATTTGTCAGTCTCTGAAATATAGTTTCTCTTTGGCTGCTTGCAGCCTTGTTTAAGCTCTTCCTTCTTTCATGCAACTTCTCATGGAATGGGACTTTGGCATCCAATTTAGTTACTTAGTTTTGAAAGCCTCAACTTTCTGGATGTTTTTCAAATTGAACTGGCAGTGAAGTCAGATCTATTTCATGGGGCTGTCTGAAATCTGGGATGAACTAATAACAGCAGATGAGCCCTTTCATTTGTGATGTCAAGTCCTTCCTGGTAAAGGTAACTTTGCTGCTGAGGATTTTTAAGTGAATTAAGCTTCATGTCTAGGGACTCACCATGATGGATTACATACTTCAGAGGTAAAGTGGAGCTGTTGACTTGTTCCGTGTTCTGTTATGCGACTGAGTTGCAGAACTCAAAGCTTGTAGGTAATCCAGCCACAATTTTTCCAAGGCTTAGTGCAGCGTGGCCTTTGTAGAGTACTGAACACTCGGAACTTTCAGACTAGAGGCTCTGTTTCTCTTGCTGAGCATTCCTACTCTAGCTTGATGAGCAGCAGCAACTACTCTTCCATGTTTATAAGATGCAATATTCCCCCTTGGTGTACACATAGGCCCTCAAGTTAGTAAGGGGAAGCAAGCTGTGGTGTCTCCAGTTTGCTGAATGAATGACTTGATTTTTTGGCTTTGTTCCTCAAAACAGAGTGGTTATAACTGTAGACCGTGGCTCTCCAAGACTGGCAGATAACGTTAGAACTTCTCTTTAGAAGATCCTTTTTAACCTAAGTAGACAGAAGCTATTGCTCTGCCCGTTTCCAAAACAGGAAACTGCTTCTGTGGCTAGTATCTGTCATGAGAGGTTGTCAAAAAATATTTTTAGTAAGTGTACTGTTTCTGTCCATTTTCATTTATCTTACTGAAAGCTAAAACAAAGATATATACAATGAGCACTACAAAATGAGTTATTTTTCTTGCAGGTGACTATTTAAAGTGCCACCTCTAGTTTTTCTTCCATTCTGTCATGTGCAGGCCAGGTTTTTCTTTTAACTGAAAAAACATTGCTGCTCCAGGCAGGTGTCTTTTTAGGATATTTATGATAATGGTTTATTTGACACATGACTGGAGCAATGTAAGTAATGAGCCTTGGGTAACCAGGCTGCTTGTGTAGCTCCCTTGTGGCTTTAAAATGCCTTTATTCACAAATATATTTAACAAGCATACTTAACAAGCATTTGCTATAAATTATAAGGACAGCTGTCTTGCATATCAGTGGCTACTAGATGCAAAACCTTCCTTCTCATGAAAACAAGCAGTGCAGATAAAAAGAAAATAGAAATACAACAAAGCCTTATGCTAAAGCACCAGTCAGGGGACTAAAATTGGAAAAATAAATTCTCTCTATTAGCCTTTCTTGTGAATGATCACTTGGCAGTTAACATGATTGCTTTGTGAAGTATTGAAGTAGACCTGACTGAATTTTTGAAGTTGCAGGCATATTTATTTTTGTAGCCATCAGTCTGACACTAATATCCTTTGGGGCAGAAATTATTTAAACTGATAAGATTAATTTGAAAAAGGAATGCAAGAGCAGAGAAAAGTGATCACAGAAAATGCTGTATTAGTTCTACAGAAGTTCTTTAAAGGACTTGTATAGCAAGAAAGCAGTTGAGAAAGGCTGAGACATAGGTGAGCTTAAGGCAGAAAAGGAGTGAAACTCAAGTGAAAAGGTGGGATGCATTTGTGCTGCTGTTGGTGACCTGTTGTAGCTCACACAGGAGGTCCCTCAGTAATTTCAGTCTAGTTCAGGTAATGATTGTTGAGAAAATGTGTAGCATCAGGGACTGCATATATGTACTGAAGCAGTTGACTTGTGCTGCTTCATCTTATTTTGGTGTACTTTCGGACCTGCCATTGTATAGTGTAGACACACTTTAGGATAGAAGGAGCCTGATACAAACATCCACTCAGCACAGGGCAAAGGAAGTCCTGTCAGAAATGCAGTGTTTTCTGGATGTCTGACATTTGAGTCTTCAGGTTTTTCACTGTTTCCTTACCCAGCTCTCCTGCTTTTTTTTTTTTCCCCCTAGGAATATGTGATGAAGTTTTGCAGTTGCACGCTAATCTCTGGCCAGAGGTAGAATGACCTCATTTATTTGTTTGTACATCCTACAATCCTATTAACTCTTTTTATCCTAGCATTACATGGGCAGCTGAATTATTTGATATCTGTCCTTTGGACTTCTAAATTATTCTCACAATTTCTGCTTTGCTGGATATCGTTCTGCTGTTTATAATTTTGGCTCTGTTGAGATTTATTTAATTTGAATGAGCCCAGGTAAGCAAGAAACGTGAATATTTTGTGCGAGTGACCTGCTCATACAGGTAAATTGACTGCTGTGCTTATGTTAATCATATCTAAATTTTATCAGAGAATTTCTATTTTCTGTCAGATTGTTTGGAAGATACTGGTATTACCTTAAAGGCAGCACAGATGACTCTTCAATCCCAGTGGAATCTTCTATTTAAAACAAGTGTTATCTTCACTAAAGAAAACCTCTTCTGCCTGTTGTCCTTCCTAATGAGAGAGAGTGTGTTAATTTTTAATGCATCAGTTGTCCTGATACTTTGTAACAGTACAATAATATATAGTCATTTATCTTCATTTTGGTAATTCCAAATGATGATGAAAGATTTAGGACTACTTTTGATTGATTTATTTGTTTGTTTTTCAGATGACTTAGCTTCAGCTCCATGCTTATTAAAGTTTGATTTTAAATATTTATCTGATTAAAATGCTAGTTTTCCATGATTCATTTTTTTCCCCTCCTCCTTAGCACCGATCTTGTTGGCTTTAGTAGCTGGAGAAGCAGCAGGGATCATGGAAAATATCAGTGATGATGTCATTGTTGGGCGGTGCCTTGCCATTCTCAAAGGCATCTTTGGCAGTAGTGCTGTGCCACAGGTTAGTACAGCTAGCTCATTTGGATAACTTTCCTCAAAGCTCTCCTCCACTGGAATTTTTATATACTAAAGTAATATTAAAAGCATGTGATAACTTTAATATATTAGTTTTTTATGATCATTTGCTGAATTAAACTGTTTACTTGTTTGATACTTCATGTGAGGAATAGGTTCCCTTCATTTTCTTTATTGTAGAATAGTTATAGATCTCTTTGAATATAGCTTTAACATCCTCAGTCTATTATCAGTCTCTTTAACACCCTCAGTCTATATCAGAGTTTTTCATATGATGGGCACATCCTCCCCGCTGACAGTAAGTGTTCTTTCTTAATGAGTGGATCTCTTATTTTGGAAGCGCTTGGTCAGTTGATTTTTACTTCCCAGACTTGAGAACACAAGAGAAGGAAATTCCAGGCTTGCCTTCCTGATAAATCAGCAGCTCCTTCTCTGAACCTGCTGAAGATGGTTTCATTTCTTAGCGAGATCTTTCTCTGACACTAATTTTGAGTCTTCTGTCTACCAGTGCTGTAGAAATTGGCCACTCTCTACTAGGATTTTCAAGTGAACACGCATGAACAAACAGTAGAATCTTGAATATAAATTCCACTGTGGATAAACATCATGTTTAAAGAACTTACTAGACTCTTAAAAATATTTCAGTGTATTAACTGATAATCACTCGTCATGAATGACTATGTATATGATCAGTCATTTAGAGGAGAACGCAGTCCTTGTTTGTGATAAGTGAGTTCTCTTAAGTGATTATTTTAGGCATATTCTCACTTTGGGTGCTTGTGTGCTGCAAGTACTTGATAGTGGAGAGATTTACTGGAGCCTGTCTCCTGGATCCCATTCATCAGTCTGGATTAAACATCTCATCTGTTGTATTTGATGAACAAGTATATGAACAGGAGCTTAATGTGCAAATGCAGTTTCTCTCAACTATTCAAAATGGGGAAGTAGAAAAGTTAAACCAAACCAACATTTCATTGGAATGTGAACCATCCTCCTTTTTTCTTTGCTTTTTCTTCTTACTATCTTGTCTTCTCTTTCTGGTTTCAATTTTCATTTCCCTAAGATAAACAGCACCGGTTTTCCCTCTGCTGTTCGTCCACACATGGGAACTTTTTCAATCTTGCTGAGCGACTGGCCTCAGCAAAGTTATGTCCTCTATAGAGTAAGAAAGATTCCAGTTTTTTACTACCTGTGTTGTAGTACATGTTTTATCCTCTAACCATCTTTCTTCCTCCTGTTCATATGGATTTCTGATTACAGTGCTGATTTTCAGGATGGGGTGGGAGGGTACATGAACACCACACTTGCTTTTTGGACTGGCTGCTGTCTGTCTCGGTACCAGGGAAGCAGTACTTCTGAATTTTGCTTCATGATTGTCTGCGTTAGCCATACCTTCAAGGCTACCTCAAGGAAGCAAAATTTCATTCTGATTTTATTCCCTGTGAAGTGTTGCAGTCTTAAGTGATTACCAGAGAGAACTAAGAAATAGATAAAATGCCTCAAAATCTTTTCTTATAGTCAAACATACATGTGATAACGTACAGTGGCATCACAGTGGTCTCCATTTAACCAGGAGGGAAATGTGAGGTTTCCTTTTTGTCAAGAAGCAGTCAGTCTGGGAAGCTGGCTTACCAGTTGTCTTACCTCTTGGATTAAAAATGTACTGAAAGTTGTGATGGGGAGTTTTCTTCAGTTAAATCATCAGATCATATTGGGAAATGTGACCTCAAATTCCCAGTGGCCCCTTAAACCATGGGACATTGTCCTAGTCCTTTGAGCCTTTTCCCTCAGCAGAGGGCATCAAATCTAGTCCTGCTAGGTCAGCCCCAGATAGATTTTTCTCAGATCTGTTGGTACTGGGACCCAGGAGACTTCCCCTGCCAGGACATGGCATGGTGCATGCTGGACTGTTCCTAGTTTCTGGAAAGTTCCCTTGCCATACAGAGCCTGTCCTGAGAAGATCTGCTCAAGTAGAGACAATTCCATGAAATACTTTTGTATTCCCATGGGGATTAAGTTCCTGTCTTGGTGTTTGAACTTTTACAGGATGTGGTTCTTGTTAAAACTCAGTTACTAATTTGGAGAGAGTCTGGGCTACTATTTTAAGGTTATGAACCATCAGTCTTCAGTATTGCATTCACAAGGTTATGAAGATGTCCCCTTTTCTCTTGACTCTGCTTGCTTGTGCCTTAGAGGGATACTGTTTTGAGTTCTGATGGTACCCCCAGTGTTGCATCTTTCAGTGGAATATCTTTCTTCATGACCGGTACATTGGCAAACCAGACAGACTGGAGAAATAAAGATGTTTGTGTAGCTGTCCATCATGCAGTCATTTTTCCCAGATGATTTTATAGATCTTAGAGGCCTATACCATAGATATATCAGGAAAGTAGTTGAAAGAAAGAAAAGGAGTGAGAAGTGGGCATTGTCCTTATATTGGTAATAGGAGAAGAAACAGAGGAAATGTACACAGTATGCCTCTACTGCTGACTACAGAGTCGAAGTTCTAGTGCAGAAACTATGTAGAATAGGTTCTGGCAATACATCTCAATGGATTAAAGCTCCTGCCACTGAAGACAAGTTATTTACCATAGTACTTGTTATTGTGGAATATAAATGTGGCGTTCCCCATTAATATTAGCTTAAGGACTTTGTATTTTTCTATTCTTCCAGTTTGCAACTTTTATTATTTTACACTAACTGTAGAGCTTGCAACCAAAGTTTCTCTCTTGTCTCAGCCCAAAGAGACTGTGGTATCCCGCTGGCGTGCTGATCCTTGGGCCCGGGGTTCATACTCCTATGTAGCAGCTGGATCTTCTGGAAATGACTATGACTTGATGGCTCAGCCAATTACTCCAGGACCAGCCATTCCAGGTGCTCCGCAGGTGAGAGAATCTCTGAATTCTTCATAGAAGTACCTCCGAAAAATATGATGCTTTTCCTAAGTCATTTATATACAGCAGCAATTTAGGAAACCCATGTCTTCTCACTAATGATTAGCACCTGTAAAAAATTCAGTTTTCCATCCAGGAATTCTGCCTCCCCAGATTTGGTCTCATTTCTATTTAGCAAAAAACAAACATTTTTATTCAGAAAATCAATTTGATAATGTTCTGAACACAATATTACAATGTTGTACTTGCATTGTATTTCACAGTGCTTATTTATGTGGTACGTTGCTGTATTTAAATGAGTCACAGTGGCTTTTTTCAAAACTTAACCCATGACAACTGAATGGATTTTTCTAAGACAAAAAGACCCCTGGAGGTGGCTAACACTACTATATTCTGTTTTTTGCAAAGAAGGCATGCTTAGAAGTTCAGTGAGTTACAGCAAAGAGGGATGGTTTACGCTAATATGTTGCAGTTATCATCGAGATCGGCATAGAAGCAGACAAATAAATAATGTATTCCAGTTCACAGTGTAGAAACTTTTCAGTTTCAAAGTTCTTCCCCCCCCCCCCCCCCCCCCCCACCCAACACAGGCCTAACTGCAGTCTTGCTTCCAGCAGGAAAATGGACTTTAAGCACAATGTAAATGTTCTAGGACTTTAGGCACAAATTTTTCATTGAGATTCTGAAGAGGAAGGTTCAGTTTTGAAATGATTATTTCAGATCCTTGAAAATGGAGCTTCACCTTGCACTGTCATTACTGTTGCCTAGTGTTTTCTGTTCTGTGCTTGGCTACTAATACTGTCTTCTAAAGATTAGAAGTGGAAATTCACTTCACCTATTTCCTCCCACCTCTCCCCTAAAATTTCTTGGAGCAAATGATGAAGGCTTCCAGAGTCTGCACCATTTTATATTACGTGTTTCTAAAACCACAGGGTGTTTGCAGAATAAGTCTCTCACTAAGAAAGTACCTGCTCCCCACTAAATCCTGAAGTTATTTAAGGCATTTACAAATACTCAGTAAAAAATACATAGACTGAAAAAGTAGAGGCAGATTTTAAGCACGGGTGCCTCTGGAGAACTAGCTGTAAATATTTTCAGTGAGGATAAAATAGGGAAGAGAGGATGAAAACCAGAGGGAGAGGAGAAGGAAGCAAAAGTTCTCTTCCAAATTGGGAGCCAACACGATATAGGCTTGAGTAGTCTCCAGCCTCCTTTGAGTGATGGAATCCTTGAAAGCAAAAATCATTCTGAAAACACCAGCAGGAGGCTGTAGGGCTCTGACTTTATTTAGATTCTTATTGTAGTGATTCAAGTCACTAATAAACATAGCTAGGGATAGAATTGCAAGCTCAGTTTTCCTCCTACTACTTAAAATGCTATCAATAGGTGACTGGGGTCTCAGTTTAAAGAGAGAAACTGCTAATTCATGTGAAATGCTGGATAAGTTTCTTTCACTTGTATTGTGCTAGAGTTCATGTGCCAGGATCGAAGAGTTCTTTCATCTTAAATAGGTAAATCTGTTTGGCTATATACCAGCAGATGGTTGTGCTGCCATTCAGCGGGACCTGGAGAGGCTGGAGAGCTGGGTGGAGAAGAACCTCCTGAAGTTCAACATAGGCAAGCGCAGGGTCCTGCCCCTGGGGAGGAGTAACCCCAGGCACCAGTACAGGCTGGGGGCCGACCAGCAGGAAAGCAGCTCTGCGGAGAAGGACCTGGGAGTCCTGGGGAGCAACAAGTTCAGCATGAGGCAGCAATGTGCCCTTGTGGCCAAGAAGGCCAAGGGTATCCTGGGGTGCATCAGGCAGAGTGTTGCCAGCAGGTGGAGGGAGGTGATCCTCGCCCTCTCCTCAGCCCTGGTGAGGCCCCACCTGGAGTACTGTGACCTATTCTGGGCTCCCCAGTACAAGAAGAAATGGAGCTCCTGGAGCAAGTTCAGGGAAGGGCTACTAAGATGAGGGAGGAGTCTCCTGCTAAAAAACTGGAGCATCTCTCCTCTGAAGAAAGGCTGCGAGAGCTGGGCCTGTCGAATCTGGAGAAGAGAAGACTCAGGGCGGATCTTATCAATGTGTATAAATACCTGAATGGAAGGTGAAAAGAAGACTCTTCTCGGTGGTGCCTGCTAACAGGACAAGAGGCAATGGGCTCAAACTGGACCACAGGAAGTTCAGTTTGAATGTTAGAGAGAGAGAGGAGGGGAAAAAAAAAAAAAAATCTATACTGACTAAGCACTAGGGCTGCCCAGAGAGGTTGTGGAGTCTCTGTCCTTGAAGATATTCAAAAGCTGTCTGGATAGGGACTTGGGCAATGGGCTTTAGGTGACCCTGCCTAAGCAGGGTTGGGGGAGGATTTGGACTAGACGATCTCCAGAGGTCCCTTCCAACCTCAACCATTCTGTGATTTTTGTGATTCTGTAGTGTTGTATATATAGCATTCAAATGCTTTTTCACTATACAGCTGGTGGGCTCCCCTCCTGCCTATCTAGTTCTGAAATTGTTTTTAAAGTAGAGTTCTATTATCTTTATATTAAAACAATGATATTGGCAAGTAATTGGAAAGTGCTTCCTCACATGTAGTCATTAGAAACATGAAATACTCCTGTGAAATGAAAGATATATAAAGATTTTCTTGATACATTGTGAAGGCTGTACTTCATAAGCAGCAACTTCATGCTATGGAGACTGCTATATGGTTAGAGGACTTCTAAAATTCTTTTAAAAATATTTTTCCTGCAGAATCTGAAGGAATCTGAACTAAATCTGTGTACAGGTCTTAACAGTGTGTTTTCTGTTCCCCTTCTCAGCCTATTCCTCGCCTTTTTTTTGCGGGAGAACATACAATTCGCAACTATCCTGCGACTGTTCATGGTGCTTTACTGAGTGGACTGAGAGAAGCAGGTCGCATTGCAGACCAGTTTCTTGGGGCCATGTATACTTTGCCTCGCCAGCCTACACCTGGGGTCCCCACACAGCAAGCTGCCAGCATATAGGAGCAGTAGAAGGTACCAGAAGAGGAGTGACGAAACCACAGCGCTGCTGTTGTGAATTTTTTCTCGGGATGAAGATATTTTTGTGGTCTGTAACAGTGTCTGCTGAAAGGACTCAGCCTTGAGTTGGTGTGTAATACTTCTGTTAGAATGGCCTTACAGAAATTTACCTGACCTTTGTCTTGGCATCCTTTTTTATTAAATCTCTTATAACTGTTTGAAACATCAATGTACACAGAAGTCTTTACTGCCAAATTGGTCAGGGACTCTTTTGGCTCTGCATACGTTTCTTGAAAGTCAAGCTTACAGCGGGAATTTTTTAGGTTTTTTTCTCTACCTATTTATATATTTACAGTTTGGTAATTGCACAAAAGGTTCCTCTAGAAGCTGGTGGCTACTCATAGTAGCTTACTGTAAAACTTATGCAAACTTGCTTGTTGTTTAAAAATTATTATTTGTCAGCCAAGTTCTGCTCAGTCTTATCTGTCATTTGAAAATTTGTTGCAACTGTCTCCCTGCCAGTAAGAGCAAATCACAGTGTCCATTGACTGCTACACCATATGCATCCTGCTTTAGAAAGAAGGTTGGTATTCCGAAGAGTGTGCTAAGCATACTGTTTTATTAAATACTTTCAACAAAGGAAGCTGTCACAACTGGATATTTGCAAGATAAAAACTAGAAATATTATTCATATTTCTTTGTATAGAAACAATGTTGCCTAGACAGTAAGCTAGCTAAAGGACCTAATCTCTTGACTCCTTGGGTTCTGTTGTTTTGTTTTGTTTTCTTCCAAAGCTTGGAGGACTGTGTTTCATTTTTCCTGAGTAGGTGAGAAGATCTTACAAGTCCCATCGTTACACTTCCAAAAGTCACTTTGGTTTGGCTGCTTTCCCAAATATTTTCCTTCTTATTGACTGGGCATGGCTGCCTTCTAGCACACAGAGCAATCCCATCCTATTTAAACATTTAGGTGGTTCTTCCTGCTCCTTCCTTTGTTGGTTAGCATTAGACTTTTCTTATTGTTTCCAAATTTCCCCATTCCCTCCCTCTGCAGCTTTTTTCCTCTTTCTTACCCATGTCCTTTGTTCATGGCCAATTTCTTTGTACTTAATATTTCTTTTTTAGTTTTACTGTGCTCACTCTCTCTGAGCCTGGTTTTGTTGTATGTGCAGTCTGTCCCAACTTCCTTAGGCCCTTGTACCTTCTGTTCTACTACAGGACTGGTACCTCTCTTGTTTCCTGCTCCTCCCTCTAATTACATTGCCCACATTACTTCCTCATGAAAATATATGCACACCTGACTGCAGCCCTAGTTGTTTATTGCTGTATCATCTTTGGCTGCAGACCCTCCATCTTCTAGCATCATTTCCCCTACTGTAGCTGGGGAACCTTCTCCCTCCTGACAGTGTCTGTCTCCTGGTTTCTCTCCTTACATGTTGAAATCACTTAGGGGGCTTCCCCTAAAGAAATCCTTCTGACAAGCAATGTTGTGGTAGCAGGGGATGCTGAAAGCATTCTTTCCTCTGATCCATCAGAACATGGATAACCTTCTGCCAAAAGGCCTTTCGCCCTCTCTTAAATCTCAAGCTAAGCTGGCCTCGAATGCCCAATTATCTTATATCCCTCGAGCTCTCTAGAAGGCTCTAGAACTACAAGCTGTTGAGCTTACTAACTTCATGTGTTACCTGGTAAATATGTTACAGAGATTTTTTTGAGGAACCTCTTCCTAGAATAGCTGGGGGGTCCCTAAATGTAGGCACGAGGTGTCTAGTGCTAAGCTCATTTGAAGTGCTTTGATTTGATGCCAAGGGAGGATCCTCTGTCCCCTAAAATAATGCTATCTCTGTCTAAAATAATGCTGTCCTCACTGTATCTCTAACTTCGCAAATTTTGTTGCCTCTTGGACCCTTTCAAGAAAGGGGTACTCCTCAGCTACACTATTCATCCTCTCCTCTTCTTCAAGAGGTAAGACTGACCTTGTGATACTTGGTCAGGAAATTGCCAGTAAGGTGGAGCAGGAATTGGAAGTCCAGCAGAGCAAGGAGGAAGGTTGTCCAAAGGATGACTGAGAAGCTTAGACTCAAGGCTCCCTGGAGTCTGTTGGGGTAAAAGGCTATCTGCAGCACTTCCCAGAGAAAGCTTATTCCAGGACAAAAGGGTAACAAGCCTTTGTAATCCCTCCACAACTGATCTATTCTCTTGGCTCGGAAAGTCTGACCGAAGATGAGGAAAAGATTTGGGAACTGGGGTGTCACCACCTTTCTTCCGGCTTTCTGCCTCTAAGGGTGTCTCCATATTTGTAGAGTGGTTTGCTATTAGGATTAGTGACCCTGGCCATGAGTACTCCCATCTTATGTGCTCTAGCAAAGTGTCTAAATTGTGATGGCTGAAAATCAGGATTTATAAAACAGGACTCTGTGGTATCCAGATGCGCTCCTTCTGTATAAAAGGGTTGTTGCAACACTGAGGTATTGGGTGTTTTTAAAAAAAAAAAAAAAAAAAAAAAAAAAGGCAAGCCCAGCTGACGGGTAGAATAGAGGGACAGAGTGGCAAATCTTCTCTCTCAGAGTTGATAAATCAAAGTTCTGAGAGCTGCTGAGATTTTGGTGAGTGTACCTGCTCCAGCACTGTCCAGTTATGAACTGGTATTCAACATTGAGAAAAATGTTTGCATCAGGAGTTGCTTGCTGTGCTCACTGGTGTGATTTTCAAGTAGATTGGCCCTGGATCGGAGTGTAATGACATCCTGCAGCAAGAATGGATAGTGTTGAGCAACTGATTATCTTAAAGGTGATCTTAAAGGACTGTTTTCTTTGAGTTGTGTGTGGATGCCTGGCAGAGGAGAGCTGTTTAAGTCACTTCTGCTTGCAGTGTGTCAACATCTGGCATTCAGTTTTTCTCTCATCTGGTGAGTTCTGTTTATGGATTGTCTCCTTAGTACAGGAAGAGTGAAAGCTGGCCTACCAGCATTTTAGCAGTTTGTTGAAAGGTGAGACTTTATAGCTACTCTCAGGGACTTGTGGCCAGCCTGGCAGCTAGAGAGGAACGTGTTAATTGAGTGGAAAAGTGGGGTGCAAGGAAGGAAAGAAAAAAGGACCCAAAGCTATGTCAGGCACTCTGTTTTGGAGGTGGATTGTAACTAATAACTTCTTCCATGCCCTAGAGGGGAGAAAGGGTTTATTGAAAAACATGTAAACCAGAGCAGATGAGAGAATTGGATTCTCTAGGTTCTTCTGGTTAAACTAAGCAGCTGAGACTACCTGGAACAATATAACTTACTGCAGCCCTCATCAGAAGCTCTTCTAAAATTACACAGCATTTGAGAGGTTGATTGTGGATGTTTTAGCCTGTAACTTGGTTGTCTGCAGCCCTGACATCATCACTGTTATTCCAAGTCCTCAGAGCAGGGTGCTCTCACTTTCATGAAGATGGATTGTATAATGGTGCCCAAGAGGAGGGACCTCTCTGGCTTGATTAACAATGGTAATGAAGGCCTTTTCACAACGGTTCAGATTCTTGATGGGGATATGATGTATCCATATTGGACTTAAACCTGCTCATGCTAGAACAGATCTATTCAATTGTGTCTGCTTGGAATAGTTTCCACCTTGTGTGTAGGAATGATATGATGCTTGTTTCCTCTCCTGTCCTTAACCAGGGAAGGATGTTTGGTGCTGAGGCTTCCTTATGCCCTGTAGGCATTTTACTTGGTATTCCTTAAAGAACAGGAGAATGACTGTTAATTTACTTGAAAAGTGAACAAATTGGAGAACTGGAGGACTAAGAGGCTATGAATTCCAAAAGAGCCTTTTAAGAATGCTTAAAAATCTTACTGCAAGTCACTGGAGCTCATGTTTCCAGTATGCAAGCCTGTGACAAGCGGACTACAGCTTTCTCTGGCAGCTTCAGAGGATGATATTAGGAAAAGTTTGTGCACTGATCTGATCTATAGTGAGAAAGGCCAAAGTGGTTTTGAGGGGAAGATCACATGCACCTTGTCAAGCTCCACTCAAAAAAGCACTTTTGGCACACTGGAAACTAAAACAGTCCTCAACATAGCCAAACTATGTTCGCTGGACAAATACCAAGCCACTTCTGCACCAGTCTACTAATGTTATCTTCATCTTCTTTATTCTCCTGCTTTAAGTTTATTCTGAGACTTTAGCAGATTATTCAGCAGGCTAAATTGTCTAACATACAATAATTTGTCTAAGACATTCAAATGGAAACACTTTTCTTTCTGCATATTGCCATTGGTTTGATTGAGAGGGGTTAGTTTTTCTACCCTTGATCAGTCTGCTCTCTTCCATATTTGATAAGACATCTGAAAACCGTGGTGACTGCTGAAATAAAAAGGTGGAGATGAAGCTGGTAGAAGGTACCCCTTACAGTTCCCATCCTTTCTGAAGGTGTGCAAGGAGTTGATGGGTGTGAGCTGTTGGTGGTGGCTAAGCATCACTAAGCATCTGGAGGACACCACCTTCTTGTCCTCCAGATGCTTAGTGATGATCAGGAGTGGTCAGCATGGATTCACCAAGGGGAAATCATGCTTGAGCAACCTGATAGCCTTCTCGGATGGAATGACCGGCTGGGTAGATGAGGGCAGCGCAGCGGATGTTGTCTGCCTTCACTTCAGCAAGGCTTTGGACGCTGTCTCCCATCACATCCTCCTAGGGAAGCTCAGGAAGTGGGGGCTAGATGAGTGGAGAGTGAGGTGGATTGAGAACGGGCTGGATGGCAGAGCTCAGAGGGTTGTGGTGAATGGCGCAGAGTCAAGTTGGAGGCCTGTAGCTAGTGGTGTCCCCCAGGGGTCAGTGCTGGCTCCAGTCTTGTTCAACATATTCATCAACGACCTGGAGGAAGGGACAGAGTGCACCGCACCCCCCCAGCAAGTTTGCTGATGACACAAAACTGGGAGGAGTGGCTGACACACCAGAAGGCTGTGCTGTCTGCCATTCAGCGGGACCTGGAGAGGCTGGAGAGCTGGGTGGAGAGGAACCTCCTGAAGTTCAACATAGGCAAGCGCAGGGTCCTGCCCCTGGGGAGGAGTAACCCCAGGCACCAGTACAGGCTGGGGGTTGACCTGCTGGGAAGCAGCTCTGCAGAGAAGGACCTGGGAGTCCTGGGGGGCAACAAGTTCAGCATGAGGCAGCAATGTGCCCTTGTGGCCAAGAAGGCCAAGGGTATCCTGGGGTGCATCAGGCAGAGTGTTGCCAGCAGGTGGAGGGAGGTGATCCTTGCCCTCTCCTCAGCCCTGGTGAGGCCTCACCTGGAGTACTGTGACCAGTTCTGGGCTCCCCAGTCCAAGAGAGACATGGCACTACTGGAGCGATTGCAGCGGAGGCCTACAAAGATGATGAGGGGACTGGAGAACCTCCCCTCTGAAGAAAGGCTGAGAGAGCTGGGCCTGTTGAGCCTGGAGAAGAGAAGACTGAGAGGGGATCTCATCAATGTGTACAAGTATCTGAAGGGGGAGTGTCAAGAGGATGGGGCCAGTCTCTTCTCCGTGGTGCCCAGCGACGGGACAAGAGGCAATGGGCAGAAACTGAACCACAGGAAGTTCCATCTGAACCTGAGAAAAAACTTCTTCACTGTGAGGGTGACAGAGCATTGGAACAGGTTGCCCAGAGAGGTGGTGGAGTCTCCTTCGCTGGAGATATTCAAAACCCGTCTGGATGTGATCCTGGGCAATGTGCTGTAGGTGACCCTGCTTGAGCAGGGAGGTTGGACTAGCTGATCTCCAGAGGTCCCTTCCAACCTAAACGATTCTGTGTGATTCTGTGTGACATGGATGAGCAAAGGAAACAGATGCCAGGAGGAGGCCCTGTGATTTAGTGTGGCCTGTTTGTTGTTTTCAGGGCTTTCATTGGAAGGTATGGATAAAGAATGTGATCAGTGGCTTACTGCTCCCTGCCCTTCTTCAGTGCCTCTGGGGACTCTGGCCCTATTCCTCAGCCAGGGTCTGCTGACAAGCTCAGTAGGTATGAGTGAGTGAGTACCTCAGCTCAGAGTACTTTCAGCTCCTAGGGGTGTTTCAGACTCAGCACAGGCACAGATAAGGCTGTGAAGCTGGATACTGGACTCGTCAGAGCTGCTGTGCTACAGCTCCAGTCCTGCCTGGCCCATGGACAGTGGCATTGGCTGCAGTCAGAGCAGAGGGGAACAATGGCTGGGTAAAGGTCAAGGCCTGTCATGGTGGTACTTGTTCAGGTTGCATGATGTGGGATTACTGGGATAGAGGTGGAAAACATGGGCTATGCTGGCACCCCAAGGCCAGCTGGAGCATGCAGATCTGGCAAAAGGTGGCCTGAGTATTTAGCAATGGGTCAGCTTAGTGTTGGAGTTCAGCTCTGTCAGGCCATGTGGTGTAGCTTCCATTGCTTGTCCAGGAGCAGGAGGGTCTTCTGCTCCTCACAGCACTGCCAGCATGTGGTACCTCTTGAGCAGGTACTCACCCAGCATTTAGCAGCTCTTGCCCTGCTGTTCCCATCATCCCTGGATTGCCTTCAGCTGTGCCTCAAATGGTGGCTCCCAATCCAGACTATCAGTGTCTGTTTAGGACTGTGCTGCTCTACTTGCTCCCTGTCCTTTGCCAGGATTTGTTAGATGGGCCTTTGGTCTGACCCAGAAGGGCTGTTCCTATTTCTCAAGTGCTGCCTCCACATTTCTTCCTACCACTGTGATCTACTGAGGAGGAGATGGCATTGCAACTAAATGGGTCACCAAGCCCTTGACGTCTCAGCATATTTTTTATGGTCCAGCCATTGTTTGTTTGCCCTACCATCCCTGTAGGACTTGCCTGATCTATTTCAGTTGATCATGGACCACCTTTATTGCAGACTTGAGGCAGCTGGGCATTGTCACAAAACCTTGCAATCAGGTTTGGTTGTACCCTCTGTAGCATTGCTTTTCCACTTGTTCTCAGGGGCTCGCCCCTTCTCACTCTACTCTATGGCCAGGTAAACTCTATTTCTGACAACAAAACAGATCAGCACCCACTTTCGAAGAAAACAATGCCCTTTTCTAGTGGGAGCCCGTTTCTGTACTATATATGAAGGACTGCAAGAATCTACCATGGAGTTCTGAATGTTGAGTGAATGCATGCATTCACAAGTCAGGATTGTGAATTTGGGTGGGACGAATCTGCAGAAAGTTTTGCATTTCTCAGTTTTCCAGATGCCTGCTGCTAGCATCTATTTTGCAGTGGACTACTGTTAGCTCAGGGTGTTTGTATTCAGTCTTTATATGGAATTTACAATATTTGCTGTGGTCTTGCCTGTAATGGAAATTATGAAGCATGGGTTCTCCCTGTTTTGTTATCTTAATGATTGACTGGATGATAAACCTAGAGGAGCAAGTTCACTGGGGTGTTTTCATTTGTTTTTTTTCTATTAACCTTTTCAGCTGACTAAGTCTCTTGCTATAATGGGTAGAAAGTTCAACTGAGGCTATTTTAGTCAACAAGATACCCAGAGCTGATCTGCTTGGATTTAAGCCATAAACTAAATTAAGCCATAAAGTGAGATGACCAAACTTGAGTTAGATTTGCCTGTATATTTCAAAAGACTCTTTTAAAAAGTAGTGATAATTCCACATGAATTACTTTTCCAGAAACGGTTACCAAAAGAGAATTGGATGCTATGTGGTGGTTTGTAAACTTGCTGCTCTTGCCAATTAATTTTTATTTCCAATGCATGTAACTTTTTTTTTTTTACTCATATGGAAGGAATATTGAAATGTTTTTTGAAATGCTTACACTGCCATTCTTGCACATAGGTGGATATTAGAGAATTACTGGCATGCTTCTAGACCTTATTCTCTAGGTGTTAGTAGCATCAGCTGGATAAATGCGTGTAAAACCCAACAAGTCAACTTTAGATAGATCAGTGGAGAATGTAAACATCCACTGAATTATCTGTGCATATCAGTCATACAGCTGATGAAGATGACTGTGCAAAGATGTTTCATGGAAGATTTAGGGGAAAGAATTACAACATTTGAAATACCTACATAGGGTGGGGTTTGTCTCACCTAACCATAATACATTTCCTCTGAGTTAGTAGTGTAGACTCTCCCTGTATTCAGACTCTTCTAGGAAAACTCACTGTGTCCTTAGCTTGAAGTCCACATAGTTTCAGGACCTTTGAGTCTGTTAATTAGGGCCGTCTTTCCTTTGAGCTCTTTGAATGCAGAACACTACATCCACACCCCCCAATATTATCTGGATGGCTGCTCACTTTGTTAGAGCCTCTCCTTCTCCAGGAAGGAAAACAGTTGTTGGTAGTGGGAAGAGTTTTACCAAGCAACCTTATTAGTTCATTTTGACAAAGTGATGTATTTTGTTTTTGTTTTGTTTTTCCCTTAATTGGGGACTCTCATCAATGTACACAAATATCTAAAGGGGAGGGTGTCAAGAGGATGGGGCCAGACTCTTTTCAGTGATGCGCAGTGACAGGACAAGAGGCGAGGTTGTGGAGTCTCCTTCTCTGGAGATATTCAAAACTGTCTGGACACGATCCTGTGCAACGTGCTCTAGATGACCCTGCTTGAGCAGGAAGGTTGGACTAGATGATCTCCAGAGGTCTCTTTCAACCTTGGCCATTCTGTGATTCTGTGATAATGGTATGTGGTCAAATCAGCCACATCCACACACCTAGGTTGGTGTTAGTGCAGTTATATACCGTGTCCTGCCTGACCTTAGGGGCTTTCTGGTGATAGTTTCCATTTATAGTTTCTCCCTTGCAAACCCTACCCCCCCCCCCTTTTTTTTTTTTTTTTCCCAACTCTTAGTCTGCTTTGGATATATCTTATGCTTGGGGATCTGCTTCTCCTGTGGGGCCAAAAGTTTGGATCTTTGTTTTATTAAAGCATTTATTGGGCCCCATCAATGTTAATGCATCTCTCCACAGAGGGACGACTTCTGGTTGTTGTTGTCTCCTCTAAGTAAATAGGTAATATAAGGTCTTGCAATGAATTGTAGAGAAGAGAACAATGAAAGACAGTGCATCAGACCCATCCATTCCTCCCACAGTACCTTTATCTCTAAGGTTATTTCTTTTGAATGAGGGTAGATTACCTGTTTTCTAGAATTCATACTTTGCAGGACAGAGCTATCTTTGCCTGCCAACCTACCCTTGCTGGTGAGGCCTTTTTTCCATCTATGGGATCATGTCTTTTAGTAGCTCCTGTGTGCGTTTATCTTTGTGGAGTGGTCCTAGGTACCCGTCTGTTTGTAAAGATATTGGATAACCGCTTGGTTTAGACTATACTAATCTACTGAGTGTAGTCCCTGGTGTAGTAAGCACCTTATAGCAGGGTAGTGTTATCACTGATATCAGTGCTCAGTGTGTCCATCCTTCTCCAAAGCTTCTGAAGAGTTCACTGTTCATACTGGCACCAAATGATGCTTCTCTGCTTGAGTTCCCAGGACTTATGCTAGATTTTGCAAATGGTGATGAAATTAATATTTGCTTTCTTTTTAAGCCGCCTCTGGGTAACTGTATCTGCGTGGAATAGTGCAGGTTACTCAAGCTTAGAACAGATATGTGGACTATCACTTTAAAATAGAAATTACTTACCTTGGTGCTATACACAATGTAGTCCTCATCTCCCTCTTCTTCATAGTCCAGCATAATTTTCTTTCAGATTTTTTGCTATCTTGGGTCCTTACAGTTTAACACATGGGGAAATTAAGGTCTTGGCCATAACCCACTGATACAGGACAAATGTCTCCAGTCTCAAGGCTCTTGGTAGAGTTGGAAGAGGTGTTTAGATAACATACTCATGTTCTTAGTAAGCTTCTTCCTTAGTCACAGAATAGCATCCTCACTTCTGCACAACATGTAAAGCTTGGCAAACTGCAGAATTTGGATGCTTTTTCCTGATTCACTGAGGATGCTGCTGCTTGGTGGTCTCAGGAAAATGTGGAACTATATTACTGCAACTAACAACGTATGTAACAAACTACTGAATTCCTGTTTATAAAAGCAGAAGCCAACTCTATTATGTATATATGTATATTCTGTAAATGACAGAGGACATCATGACAACATCACGTAGGGTACATGGAGTACTCCAGTCCCTTTAAGCCGTGTGCCCTACCTGATGTTTCATGTGTGAGCCTTAGCCCTGAATTGCTGGGTTTCCTGCTATCTCCTACTATATGCAGCATGTTCTTGTTTGGTTCCAGTGTTCATTTTGGTTTGGGTCAGCACAGGAGGGAGCATGCTCTTTGAGCGGGTCAGAATCTAGGATGTTATTTACCTAGACTTTAGGTTGTTTGGATGGGTGAACTTGAGATGAGGGTATGACACATTCAGCATCCTTCTGCAGCTCAAGTGTGAAGAGTCTTTGCTGGGCCCTGTGCATGTTTTCAGAAGCAGAAGAGATGCTGCAACTTTTGGAGGAAACGTTCCCTTTTATTGGAAATTACAGTCTTAGAGGTAGCTGAGACATTTGAGGAGACAAGGTAGCAAAGCTGCTCCTACACGGAGGTCCTGGAAGCTGGTCTGTCACAGGAAGGACTGCAGCAGGTGAGATCTTGGTGGGCCTGAAGGTGACTGGAAGAACTACAGCTGAGGATGCTGAGCTAGGGGAGGCATTTCATGATGGAAAGGGTAAACAGGAATGATCTTGTTCTTGACCTTCACCTCCATCCAGTTGTCCTGTTCAGTCTACTTGTTTTTATTAGATTACAATCCCAGCTTTGTTGGGTGTTCCACAGGAATACCCTGGGTGGGAGCTTGAAGTTAATGACAACTTTATGGCTAACCCAGGCCTAGTTCCCTAGTTAGAGGGATGGTGGTTTGCTCACCATGGCAACACAGTCCTTATGATCAGTCCTAAGTAACTCAGAGATACTGTGCACTAAAGGTAGTGAGAGCAGTGCTGGGTTCCAACCTGTGTCCGTAAGAATTAATGTCAGATATGCTCACTGACAAACTTGGGGTTTCCAGCAAAGAAGGAAACAGTTTGTGTTCCTAATAACATGATGATTTAAAAAAAATGTGAAGGAAGTTGTGGGTGCCTAAGTAAGGGAGTATCATGAAGGATGAAGGAAGGTATTTGGCTGGGTATTTGGTATAGAGGAGAGGTAGTTCCAAGAGGTAAGGCTGTTCTATGTGGAAAACGTATGCTAGGAAATGAGACCTGTTTTAGGTGTTGGCATGCACTTGTCCATACCCTTAAACTATGAACAAGTGTTTTTGATAGCTGTGGCTGCTGTGTGTGACTTGGTGCTGTCTGTATGTTTAGAGTGTGTCTAACAGAAAGGATATTTTGGGAGGACTGAAGGGTTTAGGTATCCTTAAACTTTTGTCTCCGCAGCCTGATGAAGGCTGGGCAGAATGACTGGAACAGATTCCAGTTTAAGCTGAATGCAGAGAACTAGAAAGCCAAAACAATTGCATATGTGCGTCTATGTAAATGCCAGAAAACAAGGAAATAAGACCGGGTTTCAGATGCCTTGGATTAAAAACGATGTTGATAAGGATATTAACAAAGATAAACACACTGATTACTTGATGGAAGGAAGGCACTTGGTGGGAATGTAAGCTGGGTAAAAAGCAAGCCATGTGCCTGTGCTAGGGAAGAAGCAGCTATGTAAGTTAAAGGAATTTACAGTTAAATGGAATAGACTCTATAGGTGAACAATCCAGACCTGTATAAATGTAGTGGAATATTAAGACTATTTTCCTAATTGGAGTTGTGGTAGTGATGGTAAGTCAGATCAGTTTGCAAGGACAGGAAAGGAGACCTGTCAGCTACCTTTGTAGCTTGGGTAAATGCTGCTTTGGATGTGATACCAGATTTAAAACTTTACTAACAGTTGTATTAGTAGCTGATCAGGAACCAAGAGGAGAAACAACACTTGATTTGATCCTGGGCAGCATGCAGGATCTGGCTTAAAATGTGACCACTAAGGAGCTGTTTTACAGCAACAGCCTTCTCACAGGCACAGCAAAAGCAGAAAGGTTCACAATTGGGTTAGTAAAAGAGTACAATTGTTTGTAGACAATGTGAAAACTACTTAAAGCCACTGAAGTGGATACAACTGTTCAAAAAGAACAAAGACGACTAAAGAAAACCAAAGTTTTTATTGCTAAATAGCACGCTGCAGCGTCCTTATGCAGGAGTGTTGAGGTCAGCCTCAAATCATAAAAATAAGGGTCACCATCATGTACTTGCATGAGGTGTTGGCCTGGGGGGAGACTTAAAGCAGATGTGGAAGCTATGAATATTAACTCTTTTATACATTTGCAAATCTCTGCTGACCCTGGCAAGCCAGACAAGGCAGCGCTTGTATTGTAGCTACTGTAAGGATTAAGAGATTAAGAGCAAGCTCTGTAAGTTCATGATGCTCAATAGCTGCCTATGTGAACTGGGGCAGAAGGAGAGGTCTCAGCCAAGTCAGAAGTCACTTTTCTTTGATAAATATGAGAGGGGATGTTTGTAGGACTTCACCTCTAGTTAATGAGCTCTGGCCTGAGAGTAATGCATGAAGTGACAGCTATGAATGGTTCCTAAAGTGTCAGGAAGTATCAATAATGCATTTAATTGTTTGGAGCCTCTGGAACAGTGTCCAGTTTGGCAGTCAGATAGAATAAAACAGATCTTAAGGAAAAGAATTTTTCTGATACAAGGTGCCTAATGCATGAATGTACTTCTCCCCAAATGATGGGATGATAGTCATGGAGGAGGGTCCTGCATATGGTTGGTACTGGTGTAATATCAAAAATGCCTGAAAGTTGGGGGGGGGGGGGGGAAAGGGCGTGCATGTCAGGGGGATGCTTTTTTGCTAGACGGTATCTGCATATTACAGTTAGGAAGTACAAAGGAGAGTTTGCCATCTCTACTGACCTCTATCTTCTAGATTCTTCCAGAAGTGCAGTGGATCTTGGTTTCATTCCAGTCTATGCTATTTGAGTGAAAGAAATCTAAAGCAGCACATAGCTTGTTTCCCTTTTTAAGAACATTCCTCCAACCTGCTCTCAGAAATGCCAAGTCCAGATCATCCAGCGTAAGTGGGGAGTGGCTGTGTTCAACCTCATTTGCAATTTGCACATGCACTGCCTGTACCTTAAATGACTGGTCTGGGAATGGGCATGACATCTGACTGGAGATGTGTTCAGGGCAAAAAAGTAGGGACGGAATAGTGAGAATCAGCAGTAACATGCAGTACTGCAGGCTGGAGTTGGGCTGTGTCAGCACTCCAGTGGGGTAAGCCAATACCTTTGAGTAAAGAACTTCGAGTAGTCCGGCCACAGCCTTAAATACCACACCACAAACATGTAAAAAGAGTTTTATTGGTTATATACTGTAGAGCTGACAATGTTCGAGTCAGGAAAGACATGCAGATAAAAGTGTGTGATTACGTTTGGCATGCAAACTAAGAGCACTGTGTAAGAGGTGAGCACCATCTGTATCTGCTATTATGGGCAGCCTTGGGAGGAAAGAGCTGGCTTCCCTCTGAGCATGCTGAGACAGGGAGGATTTTGAGAGGATGAAACAGTGCTGATTGGACACCAAGTTTACTTTAGGAAAATAGGGAATACTGTAACCCTGGAGAAGTAGCTTGACTTGGGTGAGTCTGTGAATATGAAAAGACTTCTTGCATTGTTGTCTTTTAACTAAGCTGTCCCAGCCCAAATATATGTCTGCAAATACAAAAAAATAGATTTCTTCTCTTAAAAATACATTCCACGCAGTCTGGAGTACTGCTTCCCCAAGGCAGGAGCCTGCACTGCATGCTGGATAGCCTAGGAAGATAATCCTTTGGGTGTTTACTGACCATCAGAGGCCTCTGCAAAAATGGCTTCATGTTTCATCATGTGTAGAGCAGTCCACTGGTGGCTGGCCTTGTAGCAGTGTTTGAACCACTCCACAGTGATGTGCAGGGGTGGCAGAGATGAGGTCGTCTAATCAGAGGTAACACCAATATGACTATTGCTTCAGTCTGCAGCTAAGGAATTGTTCATGTCAGTTGTCTCTTGGAGCACCAAGGTGTTGCTACCCTTCCCTGTGCATTCTGCCATTTCCCCTTTTCCTGGAGATACTGTCTGCAAAAAGACATTCCCCTCATCCATGTCCAGTGAGCTGCAGCTTGACAACACTTGGCACTGGTGACTGAATGTGAAGCTGTCCTCTCTCCATACTGCCCGAGCTGCTGGAGAGGCTGTGTTCTGCTCACAGCATTACCAAGGGAAGCTGCAGTGCCATTTCCAGATGCAAAGGAAGCAGCTCCATCAAGTAGCAAGCTGCTGGTCCCCAAGCTGGCATCAGCCTTTTCTGGTGAAAGCTGCTAGCTCCCCAAAAGGGACCAGTCTCTTTGTTTCCTTGGGAGAAGAGGCAGAGCACTGACACACTTCCTCTGTACAGCAAATACATTTACAACTTTGGAATTATCCGAATGCTTGATGCATGGCTTATCAGCATCATCAAGTCCACTGAAAAGCCTGATATATTTATATGCTAAAATTACAAATATTTCTTCAGTGATGGCAATATTTACACATATACTCTATTTTACAGCTGTTCAAAAAAGTGTGCAATTTGAGTAAAACACATTGTGTTTCCTGAAGTCATCACTATAAGATTAACAATACAATCAGCTCCTATTGCACTCATGATTAGAGGGCGTGGCCCCTTTCAGTTTTAAAAAGGGTTTTTCTTTCTCAGATTTCATCTCAGTCGTGGTAAAATAACCCAGTTTACAGTTACTGAATGACATCTATATTTATTACTTGCAAGCAGTGAGAGCAAGCCTGAATTCAAGGTATGTGCTGTAAAATACTGAAGGAAGGACTTAAGGCTGCCTTTAGCCTTGCTTTGTCTTCCTGAGGACAAAGCAGCTGGAAAAAGGAGATTGACTTACTCTGTGAGAAGCACCTGAGGAGAGCAGATAGTGCTGGAGTAGTTGCATTGCTGGGTCTATTGTGTCCATATCTGAGAGGCTCTTACTGTGCAGTGTGTTCAGACAGTACATTTAGAGCAGCAATGACATTCCCTTCAGTTGTCCTTGGCTCTAGCTAAGGAAGAGAGAGGCTCTAGTTGACAGAAGGGGAAAAAAGGCAATTATTGCCACTGGTGTTTGGGTTTTTTTTGCCCTGATTTCAGGAATGTGGCTGCGTTATTGGGGTGAGCTACAGGGCTGAAATTTGATGGGGTAAACTAGAGCTTTGTGACTGGCTGCAAGGAAGCCTATGTTAACATGGTATGTACTGCTGAAAAGATGCAGAGCTTTCATTGCCAGGACTGAAACCAGTTCCCTAGGAATGAGTTTTGGAAGCACTGCATTAAGCTGGAGCGATGCCAGCAACAACTTGAAAAGGAGGGGGCTGGTGAATGTGTCTCTCTCCTGTGGTACTTGAACCATTGTCCTACAGCAGGACAAGGACTGTCACTGTGAGGAAAACCATGAAGTAGATGCTTGGAGCAATCCTTATCTTCTGTGGTGGTGTATGTGCTATGCTGCCTGTCCAGCTGTTGCATTTGACTATGTTTAAAACCATGCTGCCAGTCCAGGATAGCACTGACCCAGGACAGAGAGGAATTTTAAATGCTCTGCTGCTCTGCAGGATTGAACTGCAATGTCAAGAAGGTCAACAGCGGTTCTTCCATAGTGACTACTGCTGGACATATTTTATATAGCAGGACAGCAGCTGAGCAGCAGGCCTGGGAATGTAAACGGTGGTAAATAGTTACTGTGGATGTCTGAAGAGGCATGTATGTGCCAAGGATCTTTTGAGAAGCTAACTCCCATGTTCAGGAAGCAGTTATTGGACGAGGCATTCAAGTTGCTGTCTATGGAATGACTGTACTGGCACGGCAAGGTTTTTCACAGCAACATCTGCAATGTCACAGATGGAAAATGGCTTGAGGTAGCTTGCTTTTTTTTAAGCTAAAGGGAAATATTTCCTCTAACATGAAAATAAGAGGAAAAGAGCCAGAATCTGACATCCTGGGACTGGCAGAGAGAGGCTAGCAAGCAAACATGACCCATGAAAGCACTGCTACAGCATGTGTCACTGCTGGTCAGGCTGAGGTGCTATTTATGAGCTATAAAGGGCCTCAGAGATTGTGTGAAGAGGGAAGGGAAGATTGTATCATTAAAGCAATCACTCTCAGCAACTTTTTTATGGTGGTCCCTACCATGCAGTCACTGTGAGGGAAGTGAGGTGACCAGGGTAGATGTCGCAATTTTGCGGGCTAATTCACAAACCTATTTTAGTTTCACATTGCAAAATACGCACCACTTTTTCAACATGCTCCAATAAACAGGGAGAAGAGTGTGGCAGAGAATTTCAGAAATCTGAATTTAACTGTAAAATTTCTTTAGTCTGAATTTTGAGTTTAAAAGCTTTATCTATTATACTTGATATTTACCCCATTCTCTGCTAGCACTATCATCTCATGAAGTGGTAAGAGATAGTAGCTGATACTCTTAAAACTAAAGTATATTAAAAAAACTTATTAGAGCACCTGCACTTAGTACTAATTTAAAAGCATTATCTTTTTGTGTGTTTTATGCAACCTGACACTTCTACATGTCATAAAATAAAAGGCAATAAAATGAAATGTTAAAAATATAAGTTTGGGGAAAACATAAAACTGCACAGGAAAACAGTTTTTTCAAAAATAAAATCTTTCTCTCTCCTCCACTCAAACTTTATTTTAAAAAATTCCTATCACTGGAATGCTTTCCTTCTATATAAATGTTTTGATAGATGTTTTCCAAACAGCTCTGGTTTTTGGGGTTTTCTTTGTTGTGGTGGGGTTTTTTTGGCTTATTTGCCTCTCACAATAAAGCAAATATAACTAAGGGTGAGGGAAGAAATATGATGCACAGATCTGTGACTATATAGTCAATATAGTCTCACACAATCACCTTCCTCAGGGTAGATGCTGTGTTAATAGCTTCTAGCTGAGCACCACTTGGGGCTACTGTGCAGAGCGGAGAGGTGGTGGCTCCCCAGACAGTTATGCTGTCTTGCATCTATGTCCTGTGGGCATTAACAAGGGAACATACCTGTATATTTACACTGGTCTCTGGCTGGACCTGGATCGTAGCCAAGGCAGATGGGAGAGCTCTGAAGAAGGGCACAGACTATGGCTTGCCTCAGTAGCTCTCCTGCAGCTCAGCTTAGGGTTCAGTGTTGCTATCTCCCCTCTCTTTTTGGAAGAAAGAAGGCCGTTCTGTGCCCCAAGCCAGAAGAAAAGCATTTTCGTGCCTTAGCGCTCAACGGCTGAGAAGGAGCAGCAGAGTTGGTGTCTGCAGAGTGTGATCGACGTAAAGCTTTGGGCGAAAAAGCACGTCAGTCCAAGGCAGCAGGAAGTTTCACTGTTCTGTGAACTGCCGTTTGTTTAGCTCAGTGTAAGATCACAGCCAGTACTAAGTGGGTCTTGCCTCCTGCAAAGTTTGTGGCAGAGACTGAGACCAATGGGAAAGAAACTGCTTCTAAACAACATTTCTGCTCTCCCTCCCTGTTCACCTTCTCCTGTTAGTGCGTAAAGTAACCAGTTGGGAATGTTTTCCTCCTGACCATAGACTGAGGGTGCTGGAAACACAGGTACCAGGGGTGGTCATAACTCAAGCTAATAAGGGTGTTTTAGAAGAATGCAACCTTTCACTAGGAACTGAACACTTTCAATTGTGGAGGTGTGTAGGACAGCTGTCATGGGTGGGTGGACTGTAGTCACAGGGATACTTCTGCGATCTTGTCTAAATGAAGGTGATTAATGAGGAGTTATCTCTTTTCAGGGAGTACCATAATTCAGTTTGAAAGAATGACCACACACTTAAGGTTTCCATATGGAGATAGACCTATCATCCTATGGAGAAAATTCAGATTGCAGGTACAGAGAAGAACAGTGGGAGTCCCCTGAGCAAAGTCTCTGCAGCTGCCTCTTCAGCAATGAAGGAAAATTCAATGGTAAAGCTCCTGTACCTCGCAAAACTGGTTTCAGGCTAGCTGAAGCCTCTGGATTACAATGCAGATGTGACACCTGTGAGCTTGGAAATATCCTGTCTCTTGCTCCACTATGCGGAGTGTTTGCTTGGTGGAAGGGAATACAATTCATCTCCTAGATGTTGTCCAGCAGGAACGGGAAACATCCTATAAGAGAGAACCCCACAGTATCACAGACTGACCAGGACCTGTGGCTGCCTTTGGCAGCATTTTTGCCCTGGGACGACCATCACCATTCTGCTTTTGAGCAGTTAGCCCAAAGCTCATCAGGATCCAGGCCTGATGGCAAGGCAGGTAGAAGGGAAGGGGCAGGATTAGCTTGGAAGACATGTATGTGTTTAAAAACACATGCTCTCTCAGGGTTCAGAATGGAATAAACCCAAAGCAGAATTACTTAGGCCTGCCCCACTAGGCTTTACCATAATCTTTCACTATGCTGGAGCATACCCACCCATCCAGCACCTCCCCAGCCAGGGAGGTGGATTTGGCAAATGGGATTCACAGCACCTGACAGCAAAGATAAGGCTGAGCCGACCTAACACCAGATGTCTACAGAGCACGTCTTCATGTGCAAGGTGCACGCTCCCATTCCAATCAGTGGAGATCTGAGCAAGACAGATCCAGCTGACAAATGATGGTGTCTATGTTATGGTAATCTAAATTCACCCAAGTTTCTGTTCTGTATTGATTGTATCTGCAGAGGAAAAAGAAACACAGCACACCTTCCTCAGGTGCAGATGTCTACACTGAGTCAGATGAATCTCACTGTGATTAATCCCTCTCAGTAACCACACATCTCTGTTGAGTCCCTTTTCTCAGTTACCAACAGGGACTGTATTAATTCATGCTCTGTACTGCAAACATTACTGATTTCTAGATACTGATCTAAGAAGCTCAAGCTAGAACTGTGTTCCCCTGGGCTTTTCATTTTGTGCATCTTCACCAAGAGGAATGACTGCCTGTCTGCAGCCCTGATGCTAACAAGCTGGGGCTTGGTAACGCCTATGAACTTCCAGTAATGTATAAGTTACGCTGAAGGCGGGTTTGAGGTCTTAAGATATTTCCTGCTGGGGATGATGTGTAAAATGGGAAGACCCTAGTTTAACTCTTGCAGCCTGTAATCTGTTTTTAGTGCTGGCAGTCAGAGCCTGCGGGGTTGCATACTGGAGAAGCTCTGAACCACAGCCAACAAACGTTTTGCGTTGTCATGCCATGGACAGAATTCCACTGCTGGAGCCAGGTGCCCCACAGTGCTGGGTTAGGTGCCTAAATCCCTACAAATTCAACAAGAGATATTTTGTTAGCTAAATTAGGATTCACAATGGCAACACGCTCAGCTCTGGACAGCTACACAAGCAAAGAGGAAATGTCAGGAAAAAAAGAAAGTCAATCTTTCATATGTATGTGTGTGTGTGTATATGTGTGTATATATATATTCATATATATATATATATATATATATTCATATATATATATATATAAAAGCATAGCTGTGCATTTAGGACTGAAAGTCTGAAACGCTGCCTGGAAACCTGTTGCCCCTTTACAAATGAAGGAAGCTGGAATTCACATATTTTCATATCTCAGCAAGTAAGTCAAAATCACCATAACATGAGCCATTTTCTGCTTCTCTGTGTAGCCAGAAGTGCATGTTTAGGAAGCAGAGGAGCAGGTGTGTAGCAGCAGATCACCACCACAGTGGTACAGCAGCCAGCTGAAGGGGGCAAGTCAGATGCTCTGATCTCTTCTCCCCAAATACTTTTTTTCCCTCCATCCCTGATTGTCCAACACAAAATGTGAGGCTGGGGATGACTAGACACAGTGCCTCTTATTCCCTGGAGAAGGTATCTAGCCACAAAGCCAGATGAAACAAGTTAAATTAAGAACAGAAAAATAAGGTACTGCTTTTTTTTTTACCAGCAATGGGAAATTAGTAGAATAATTTACCAAAGAGTTACAATAGACGCTTCACCTCTGGGAACGGCTGAGTCAAGACTGGATTTATCCTAAAAGATTTACCCTCATTTGCACAGAAGTTCTCTGAGTTATGTTACTGGGAGATCAGTTCAAACATTGGCCTCTCGCCTTGCAAATCTAATTCTCTTCTGGATGGTCCTTGAATTCACATACCTGCTCCTCTGCTTGGACACCCAGCTGTGCACAGGGATTGGATTCGGTGTCCTGCAGGTCCATCTTGGAGGCTGGCCTTTTCCCTGATGTGTCAACCTGTGAGAGATACTCGGAAGAGCCATGTTGTTTTCTTCTGGAACTGGGCACAAAGTCTTTGTTTTCCTCCTGTAGGAAGAAAAGTAAGAGGACTGGGACTCAGGAACTGTGAATGGGGTCTAGAATAGAACTGGCTTCCCAGCACTTGTACACCTGCAGTGTGAGGTACTGGTTTGATTCCCTTTGGCAAAGGAGGGCATGCAGGCCAGCTCTGGGATGTCCTCACTTTTGTGCTATTTCATTGTTTGTTTTTTTTAATTCATCCATTAATTTCTGACATACAAGTTCTAGGCACAGAGACTGGATTTGCTGTGTCCTATGTTTGGCTGACTGACCCATGCATAAGTCTGTGCATAGCTTGCCTTGGCCTGACTGGCTTTCTGGGCCCATGATGCTAGTATCCAGAGACCCAGGAGCCCAGCTTTGACAAAAAGGGACTGTCAGGGCTGTTTTTGGCACCACGTCTTTTGATAATTCTGTACACAGCTGTGAGAGTTACAAAGGTGAGGAGTACCTGTCACCCACCAACTTCACCTGGGAAGCTAAACATGGAAGTGCTTTTGCTATTGCTATCACTGTTATTGCTAGTTATTTGACTGGAAAACCTTGTATGATAACATCATTATACACAAATTTCTGACAAATTTTGTAAGGCATTGTCAAATTAATATCAGAAAAAAACAGAAATTATTACAATGATGAACTTACCTTTTCTTTAGGGAAATACAATAATGTAAGCAGTTATCAGACAAACAACAAAGGTTGCACTGCACTACTGAAGGCTGTGTTGGCTCTGATTGCTTTGGGAATGGCGTCATGTTTGCTGAAACAAACTCTGTAGCGCCATGAAGGGGATTGTTGGGCAGTTGTAAGGCTTAGTTCTGTAATGATTCTCTTGCCAATGGAACAAAACCAACAGAATAAACTTCTGGGAGGTCAACTCCTGCATTTTTTGCAGCAGGTCTGCACCTAAGTGGCTATCTATTTGGACAACTGGTCCATGGATACAAGAGAGGCCCTGGACCTTCCTGTAGTGGGAATGAACAGTACAAATGGCTTCCTGGAAGACCTGGTCCTGGAAGACTTGGTCCTTCAGAAACACAGTGACAGAGCACTGGTGGTATACAGGGTATGAAGCACAAACTCAGCCCTAGAAGGGCTGTTTACAGGAGGAGCAAGAGAGATATAATGTCCTGGTTAAGCCTCAACTCTCACTTTATTTAGGAGACAGCGTACCAGGGTCAGCCATGAAAGCATGCTCTTCCTACTCTTAAGTCATCAGGAATGGCACCTTCATTTACAAAGAGAAGAGGTTATGAGGCCAAGGTCACCTGAGCCCTGGGAACACAATAATGTGATCTCATTGATGAAATAAATTAGAAATAGGTGTCTATGGCCAAATTAACCCTTCTGGGAGCCTAGGAAATATGGACTATGAGAACAAGAGAGCAGACCATGGAAGGCATGGCAGGGGTCGGACAAGCCAGCTGAACCAAGAGAGACCAGAGACTTTATCTCCAAGAGATACCTCAGCAATATCAAGATGACACTATCAGGAGGAAGAAAGAGACAATTCAAACACAGTCCAGGAGCCATCTGTCATGGACAGTCGTTGCCATAGAGATAAGGCTCCTGTGAGCACAATGAAACTTGATACCAGAGGTCTGTGAGAGGAGGGCTGAGAGAAGAGGGCTTGCAAAGTCCTCATTAACAGAGAAGGTTCTTGAGGCAATAAAATGCCCCCATGTTTTCCTGCCATCCATTGACATGATCTAGATCCCCCACAGAACATTTCAGCATTGTGTAATGGCACATCACCAGTGTACTGACTGTTGTGCTGGTGACAGTGAAAATGATAGCAAAGCTGCAGGTCCTGAAGCTAAAATATGGCTTCAAGCGTCACAGATGTACACCTTGATACATGTCCTTAGAAGGAAAGATGGTCCCACAAAGTAAGTGTTGTGACACTAAGTACTGCATCCCCACTCAGGGGGAAATACACCTTCATAGTGCAAGAATCTGTGACAACTCTAGGAAGCTTAAGTAACTGAGCAGAGCTTGGATGGGATTTCTTGAGGTTCACAGAAAAAATGAGTGTTGACAAACTGGGATTGTGTTATGTGGAAAGACCAAAGGACTTAGTTCTGTAATGATTCTCTTGCCAACCAGTTGGTGAGACAGGATAAGGAACTGCAACTAGAGCCCTACGATAAAAGGGAGATGTGAGCATCAGTAACTCTTCAATAAACAAGTACGACACAAGGCTAGGTCACACAATGACCTAGAACTGACCATGCCCCTGACCAACTGTGAACCAGAGATCACGATGGTGGGCCAGGCTGTTTTATGCAGTGAGGGTGAGAATTTTAAGCTAAGTAGTCAATCATCTTCCTGAACCTGAACAGCTTACTAAGGGATGTGTACCTCTGTCTCTTTCTAATGTCTTTAGAGAGAAGGACACTGGGTGAGCACACGGTTACTCCATCCTGTTGAGCATCTGATAATGCCAGTCCAATCGCTGTGCTGTCAGGCAGCATGAAGTCTGAGACTGCCAAACCAGGTACACTGGTCCGAAGAAGATTTCGCAGAGGAGGAGCTAAGCTTGGGTAGGCAGGACATTCAACCCTGCCCCCACCCACACGTGCAGCAGAGACAGAGAGATGCAAAACAGTACATTCTGGTACTGTAGCTTTACTCTGATCCCAGTCAGTGCTTAGCCCAGCACTCCTGTGGTACCATGAGATGTGATGGAGACACTGAAGAAAGTCAGCTGGTTACAGACAAAAGCTTGGGCTGCTGCTCTAAAGCTAGAAGGCCCCACCCCACCCCCTTCTCACTGCAACAGTTGGGACAGAATACAACAGAGGCCTTGGGAAAAGTTACTGACATCCAAGGATTAAAACACAGCAAACTGCTGTGACAGACAGCTTAAGGGGACGCTCATGCAGATTCACCAAGAGTGAAATGGTGGGGGGGAGCACTTACTCAAACCCCAAGCAAAAGAGAGAAGGAGTAGGTGTGTAAAAGAGAGAGAGAGAGAGAGAGAGAGAGAGAGAGCGCGCACATCCTTGGATACTGTAAGGGAGAATTTTCCATAAGATCTCTCCCCACCCCCAGAAGGTACATGTACCAGAAGAAAAGCCTACCTTTAGATTTTAAACTAACTTCTGTGGTGCAGAGCCCACCTCCACAGCACTCATATTAATATCACAGGCATGGGATGTGGGGCAGTTACCTTGCACTGCTGACTGCTCGCCTGCCAATGTCTTTAGACTAATTCTGGTACTGCAAATTTTCAGCAGTCACACAGAATCGCAGAATGGCCAAGGTTGGAAGGGACCCATACAGTACTTTTTTATTTGTTTTTTTTCTTTTGCTCTTGAAGCTGTATTTAGGGGTTTTCCGTAGTCTCTGGAGAGCAGCAATCATTATAGGCTAGAGGAAGTCAATCCTTTCCAAAACACACATAACCAGAGACAAGAATCACAACTTGCCCTTTTGTAGTTCTGGGGGTTCTCTGCACTGTCAGATCCATGTTGGCTATGCGTTTTGCCTGCTTCAGCTGACAGGTGGTCTGGTCTCAAGGGGAAGAACAGAGCAGGTTTTCTGTGAGCATGTCTATACTCTTGTGGATAGGGCATACACCTGGAACTCCTTCCTCCTCCTCCCCCAAATGCTGGGGTGAGCTTAGACCCTCCCTGTTCTATTTTCTGCTGAACTATTACTCAGAATACCTGTGGGAACTGTATTTTTACACTGAGCACAATGCTGGGAGTTATCGAGCACACCTGGGGAATGGGAGCCTCAGGCAATATAGGACTCTAGACTATGTATTCAAATTGCATTAGAAGCTTGACAGTCAGTTCAGACATGGGGACAGTCCTGGAGATGTACAGCAGCAAAATTTGGAGTAGCAAAGGGATTTGAGCAATCTCAGGTGACTCAGCAAATTAGGCGGGCAATTGCCTAGACTACAGTCTGGTCTAGGGCATGTTATGTTCAACTCTGTCCTATGTGTGCAAACATCTGTAGTTTTGATTAAAGGTTTTCTGGTGCTGCATACCTATGAAAGGGAGTGTGAACATGTCATGTTCACAGAATCAAAGAATCACAGAATGGCCAAGGTTGGAAGGGACCTCGGGAGACCATCTGGTCCAACCCCCCCTGCTCAAGCAGGGTCACCTACAGCACATTGCCCAGGACCGTGTCCAGACGGGTTTTGAATAGCTCCAGCGAAGGAGACTCCACTACCTCTCTGGGCAACCTGTCCCAGTGCTCTGTCACCCTCACAGTGAAGAAGCTTTTCCTCAGGTTCAGATGGAACTTCCTGTGGTTCAGTTTATGCCCGTTGCCTCTTGTCCTGTCGCTGGGCACCACGGAGAAGAGACTGGCCCCATCCTCGTGACACCCTCCCTTCAGATACTTGTACACGCTGATGAGCTCCCCTGTCAGTCTTCTCTTCTCCAGGCTCAACAGGCCCAGCTCTCGCAGCCTTTCCTTACAGGAGAGATGCTCCAGTCCCCTCGTCCTCTTTGCAGCCCTCCGCTGGAATCTCTCCGGTAGCGCCCTGTCTCTCCTGTACTGGGGAGCCCAGAGTTGGACACCGTACTCCAGGTGGGGCCTCCCCAGGGCTGAGGAGAGGGGCAGGATCACCTCCCTCCACCTGCTGGCAACACTCTGCCTGATGCACCCCAGGATACCCTTGGCCTTCTTGGCCACAAGGGCACATTGCTGCCTCATGCTGAACTTGTTGCCCCCCAGGACTCCCAGGTCCTTCTCTGCAGAGCTGCTTCCCAGCAGGTCAACCCCCAGCCTGTACTGGTGCCTGGGGTTACTCCTCCCCAGGGGCAGGACCCTGCGCTTGCCTATGTTGAACTTCAGGAGGTTCCTCTCCACCCAGCTCTCCAGCCTCTCCAGGTCCCGCTGAATGGCAGACAGCACAGCCTTCTGGTGTGTCAGCCACTCCTCCCAGTTTTGTGTCATCAGCAAACTTGCTGGGGGGGTGCGGTGCACTCTGTCCCTTCCTCCAGGTCATTGATGAATATGTTGAACAAGACTGGAGCCAGCACTGACCCCTGGGGGACACCACTAGCTACAGGCCTCCAACTTGACTCTGCGCCATTCACCACAACCCTCTGAGCTCTGCCATCCAGCCCGTTCTCAATCCACCTCACTCTCCACTCATCTAGCCCCCACTTCCTGAGCTTCCCTAGGAGGATGTGATGGGAGACAGCGTCCAAAGCCTTGCTGAAGTGAAGGCAGACAACATCCGCTGCGCTGCCCTCATCTACCCAGCCGGTCATTCCATCCGAGAAGGCTATCAGGTTGCTCAAGCATGATTTCCCCTTGGTGAATCCATGCTGACTACTCCTGATCACCTTCTTGTCCTCCATATGCTTAGAGATGCCATCTCTCTCTCTCTCTCTCTCTCCAGGTCAAACACCATGCCAGAGAAATACTGACGTCTTCATCAGGAGCACAAAGCCCAATAGAAACAGTCTGTGTGTGGTTTGAAATACATTACATGAACAAAATGATGGCATGGAAGCTCTTTGGAGGAGCTTGAGAAAAGCTGACTGCAGTCACTAGAGGGAGCTGATCAGTAAGCTGCAGTCTCCATTCATCAGCAACTACAGCTTTGCTTCCACAGTTTCTGGAACTTCCAACGCAGCGCACCAAAGAGCCACAGCTTCTGTAGCGCAGTAGTGCCCGGAGCTGCTGAAATCTCATGTAGCTTTATTGGGAAAATTTACTTACATCAGCGGTGAAACATTTAAGACTGAAATTACAGCGTGTGCTTGGGCAGCCGGTGCTGCCAAAGCAAGGAAGTTGCCTCTTACAGCTTCCTTGCAAAATTTCTGTGTGCTCCCTTTGGGTCACTCCCAAAGGACAGCCTGAGCGGCAAGATCCTAGCCTCCAGCTTTCTTGAGCCTCCTGCCATGCTGTAGCGGGGGGGGGCGGTGGGGTGGGGTGGGTGGTCAGACCTAGCTGAATATTTCAGGGATAGGAGAGAGAGAAAGTGAGATGTATTTTGCCAGAAACAGCACAAAACCTGTGTTTTCCAAATAAGACTTTTAAGGCAATTTCAGATTTTGCATAGTGGAGGCAGAGACAGGAGGCAGCGATGCCTTCTCAGAAAATGTGAATTTGCAAAGTTGCTAATAGTGTTATAGCAGGGCTCAGTGGTGCACTAAAGGTTTGGACTTCTGCCAGAGAAATAGCTGTTTCTCTATCAGAAACATAAATGCCAGTGGAAAGAGACTGCTTATGATATGAGGCATATTATAAGGTTGAAGATTTTCTTCAAGGGAGAGACTTTGTTTTCCCATGTGTTACCAGGCTTTGGCTATAGCCTTCCAAAATTAGTGATTACCACAAACATAAGCTATTTGGAGGAAGTTTTTAAAATGCCTCAAGCATTTTGTTCCTTGTGATTTTATTTAGTCTCAAAATATTTGTATTTAGTCTCAAAATATTTGTAGTATTTCTTAAAGATCAAGTTGCAAAAGTCTTATTCCTGCATAAGAATATGAACTTGCAGGTTTGCAGTGGATGCTCCTATGTAACCTACACAGGGCTCAGGAGTTTCAGGCCCTTCAGATTGCCAGACAATAATTTTTCCAAGGGGATATGCAATATTCTGAGCTGCCCAAATATGTGGAATTTCGGCTGCTCTTGTACCCATGTAGCTCCAGTCTTTCAGGGTAACTTCATGCTCCTCATTTACAAGCAAAAACTAAATATACTTATTTTACCACCAAGAATTCAGATTTCTGACTCTATAGTGTCAGGATGAGATTTGTTTTTAAAGGTAAGATGCAGACAGGCACATAACTCAATAAACTCAATATTCAAAAGCTCTGTGTGAACTAACCACACAGCTACTTTGCTGACTGCTTGTCACTGCAGATAATGGGCAAGGCTGGAAACCAGCTAATTCATCAGAAATACTCAGGCATGCAGCAGTCAGGATGCTCTGCAAGGTACACTTCAGCTGTCCTTGTGCACACTGCCTGCATAGCAATCGAATTTGATCAAATAGTAACCTTGGGACCACCCAGAGAATGTACTGCAGAGCTACACTAGTGCATTTACTCAGCTCGGGATAGGTTGTTAGCAGCTAGATGAAAAAAACAAAATGTAAGCGCATAAAGTTTTGCCTTCCTGGGAACTAGTCCCTAAGCCAACAATTCAGACTTCTGGGGTTAAGAGAGGCCCAGCGCTGAATATCCAACTTCACAAGCACATAAACTACCATTATGTAAAGGGGCATGTTGGTTCCCCTTGGATTCATGAAAGAGAAGTAAAGACTGCCAGCAGCCCAAGAGTGACTATGGCCAGGAGGAAGATCTTGGCTTGGGCTCTCTTTCCCATTGGTAATGAAGTCTAGGACAGAAGTGGCGTTGCATACTTCCTTCTTCCCACAATTTCCATCAGCTACTTAAAGCACTGTGTCTGTGGTTATCCCATTCCTAAGTGCCCCCTTAATACAGAGGATTTAGGGTGATACTGAGGCTGATGAATGCCACTCCCAGAGCCAGACCCTGTCATGTACAGTTCCCTGCTGTATCCTTAGTGTCCAAAGGCAGTTGGAAGGCATACCTGTACTTCATAACACCAGGCAATAGATTCTCTGCAAAGCAAAGCAATGGTACGCATTCTTCTGTGCAAGTCACAACCCGAGAAGTGAAATGAACACTGAAATGGTTTTGCAAATCTAAAACTCCTTTCATAGTTTCACCACTTGAGCTTTGTCAATGCCAGTCATCTAGGTGTGAATTTGTCTCCTCTGCCCACCAGCCCTATCAGATCTTTCGTCTGGGCCCCTTCACAAGACTGAGAATGGAAGTGAGTGCTGAGATCAACTCCAAGTAAAGAGTAAAGACAGTGGATGAAGTGGGAATCAGAATGTGGTTTAACAGACTGGAGGGTCACTCAGTGCCTATGAGCTATTTTAAAATATGCTGGAGTCTGCAATGCTTTTCGAAGTGATCTTTTCAGACAGACTGTCTCCTTTTGTCAGCTGCACTTTGAGGGACTCCTCTCATTAATAACACCCAAAAGAACAGGAAAGGAGCACAGCTATCTCTGTGGCTCTAGTTTTTTCTCAGGTGGTGTACTGATATAGACCAAGAAGGAGGGAACAGCCCTGTGTAACCAGTCACCATTCATCTGTGGTCTGTTTAGGAGTTGCCCAGGAAGCATTTCCAGACCAGAGCCCAGATCTGGAATCTGGTTTCACACGGGGAGAGACCATGCAGGCAATATGCAGCCCCAACTAAAAGGAGCTATAGCTTCAGACTGAGGCGGAACCCTGTTAAAGTTTACTCATCTTACTCATTTTTCTCTGCTACACCAAGCTGACAGTGGCAGGCAAAGCTGTTCTGAAAAGCATATCATGTCCTAAATGAGCTGTGACTACGTCTTCTCTGATCCTGATGAGACCAAATGGATATGGCTATATAATTATTACAAGATCAGGGCAGATTTAATTTCAAGAAGTCTATTTGGGTGCTTCGCACATGAGATGCTCCACTGGAGTTAACAGGAGCTGGGAGAGGGCCGCACTTAGGGAAATAATCTATAAGAATTTTAAATCTTAAAAGATTTAAAGATTTGAAAGGTACCTTAAAACAAACAGAAAACTTCAAAAATCTGCTCAATTGAGAGAAAGCCAACAGCGCTTAACATAGGACACTTACAGGTAATGCAGTTCGGTGCCACGTAGAAGCCACTGTAGGATCACTGACGTAGCTCCTACGTGTTAGCAGTTCAGATGCACTTAAGTTACTTTTGGTCCTTCGGGAGCCCAGTTCGGGGTCATTCCAGGAATCAGCTATGGCACTGATTCGTGCCGAGTTCTGCTCAAGTGAGTTTGTTCTCCCATTGCTCCCTTCAGTTTCAGAGAGATCTACAGAAGATCTGCACGTGTTTGTAGTACTTGAAGCTGCATTTTTCTCCACTTTTGTTTGAGAGTCATCCAGGGAATGTAAGCCTTGTCTTGTTCTCCAAGAACTTCTCACAGTGACATGTTTTGTTTCTGATGAAACAGTATCTAAAGAGCCATGGTTCTTCCAGCTGATTGTCTCCGAAGATGGCTCGCTGTTCTTTTCTGGGAGTTCAGATGGCTTTATCATAATACTGCTTCTTGAGACCACTGTTTCTGCTCTGCTTCTCAGTGCTACATCTCCAATTCTGTCTGTTTCAGAGAATTTCAGAGCACTTTTATTAATTGATATCTCAAAGGGTGTGGGGAGATTGTTAGTTACTGGTGAGGGTTCATTTGGAGCAACTCTGATGTTGCTGGTGGTAACATGCCTTTCCTTTGTTGCTACATCTGCACTGGTCCTTGAAGTTGTTGGCTCAGAAGGGAAGATTGTGATACTGCTTGTCATTTTATTTGTCATGGTTTTGAAAATACTTTTCTGTTTTTCTGACTCTGCCTCAGAAACAGTCCCTCCCATTACTGCTTTCATGTCTTTTTCAATGATTGCAGGTTTAATGATGGCTTTTGATCTCAGAGCTTCTCTTGGGCTGAATGACCTTCTGGATTTAAATCCTCCAGTGCTGGAATCTGATGTTTTTATAGATTTTGTGGATTCTTCATCATTTACAGTATTCTTGTCATTTTCAAAAACAGATGCTCTAAAAACTCCCCTGCAATTGGAAAACTCTTTGGAGTTGGCTTTCTTTCTTGTCTCAAAGTCTGTTTGGGTGGTTGCTTTTTTGCTTCTTCCTGTTTCTTCATCTGAATTAAGTTTTTCATGAATACTTTGGATGGTTTGGGAGTCTGTTTTTAAGCTAGCATTTATATGATGTGTTGTTGAAGACTGTTCTGTGTCTTCTTTATCAAGACCTGTAAGAATCTGCAGAATGTCTTCTTGACTCCTTGAGCAATGTGAACGCTTTATTAATGTTGAAGGCTTCATATTTTCAAGTAAAGTGTCCGTGAAATCTTTCTCTTGGGAGCTTATTGCTTTTTTAGCCCTCACCTCTGAGGGTTGCCTGTGAGATGCAGCAAAGGTGTTTGTTCCTTCTGCTTTAGAGCTGATGGAGTCTGATGCTGATGTTTGGGAAGAGAGGTGATACCTATATGCTGAAGCCGTTCCATTGGAAGAGGTGTGATTACCCTTGGGGAGGAGCATATCCACGGAGTAGTCAGCAACTTCTGCCTGACTTGTTTTCAGCTTCTCAGGCAAAGAATACACTGATTCTCCTTTGCCTGATTTTTCATCCCGTACATCAGAGTTGGTTTGGCAGTTGCCACGGAGCATCTGATACGGCTTTTCAACCTTGGATCTTAGGCCAGTGTCATTAACAGCTTTGGAAGGAGCTTTCCAAGATTTCTGCTCATGTGCAGCAGGAGGATATCGACTGAGGACGGATGGTTGCTCTTTTGATCTCTTTCCTTCATTCTGTGTGACACAGCCTTCCTTCTGACCAGATGAAAAAGTGGAAACTAAAGATCTCTCTTCTAGTCTTTTCGTATCTGTTGCAGTAGCATCTAGAAGGGTAGATGCACTGGATGCCTTTCCTGCTTTCCTGTTTATTAAGCTTGGACTGGGTACTTGCTTACCGCTGTGGCAATAACTGTCATTACTGAAGGAGAAATCTCTGTTCCGCATTCTTTCCCGTCGGTGCTGAGGTGAAAGTTCCCTTGGTTTGTGCTTGGTAGCTGTCAGATCAGCTGTGATACCTCTGTATTTTGGTCTGTCATGTTTCCCCCTGCTAGAAAAGCTCGTATCTTCATTTTCTACCTCTCCATTCTCCAGATCTTTCTGTTTCTTTATTTGCATTTTTATTTCTTCTAGTTGACCAATCAAGAGTTTGTTTTTATTCTGTTCACTTAAATAACTGTCTTGCAGGTCATTGTTTTTGGCTCTCATTTTTTTAAGTTCTTCTTCTAAAGATTCAAAATGCTTGATCTGAGTTTTAAGTTTCTCGATTTCTTGGGTGAGATCTTTCACTTTGTTGTCTTCCTGATTTTTATTCTTTTGGTTTTCTGATTTATTCCTGGTTTCATTTTCTACATGTTTTAGGTAATCCACACTTCCCTTCCTCCTGGTTTCTTTAGAGGGCAATGCAAGAGACAAGTCATCTTCAATTCTCAAGTCATTTCTGTCCAAGAGATTATTTGATGATCTTTCTAGCAAGTTGGATGCATTTCTAGTTTGATCTGCCCTATTTAGTTTATTGTTTTGCTCTAGTTTCTGGGTTAGCTCCTGGATTAACTTTTCATTCTGCTTTTCTCTTTCATTAAAATGTTTTCTTTCACTGATAAAGCTCAGTGCTAAGGATTTCAGTTTTTCTAACTCACCTGTTAAGCTCTGCTCAGTTTTATCTAGCCTATCTTCAGACGCTTCAAGTTCTTTCACTTTTACTCTAAGTATTTCCAATTCTGTAGATATCTTTTTGGTTAAGTTCTTTTCTTCATTAAGGCTAAGACACAGCTGGGTACAGTCATTCTTGCTTCTGCCGAATGCTTCCTCCAGCTTTTCCAGTTCTGCCATTCTCTTCTGAAGTCGTTCAATTTCTGATTTCAGCTCTCGGGTGAGGTTTTCTTCCTCTTCAAGTTTTTCTTTCATTAACCGGCAAAGCTCTTCTGCCTTCTTAATTTCTTCATCCTTGCCTTCAATCTTCAGCACTCTTTTCCGCAGGGCTTCAACATCAGCCAGCATGCTGGAATTGCTGCCTTCTGCCTGGATAACTTTGTCCTGGAGGTCAAGCAGCTCATCCTCTGCTTTCTGGAGATTTTTGGTTGCTTCCTCCAGTTCATCAAGACGGCGACTAAGACTCTGCAATTTGAATCGTAGATGGCGATTCGAGGTTTCCTTGTAACCTGTGAATTCTGCCATGTTTATTTTTTATTCCTTCTGGGTGAAAATCTTAAATATCTTGTTTTTTCTTAGTATTTTACAGTTTCTTTGGACAGAGGCAATCTCACCCTGAAAGAAAAAAAAAACTTAAAATGAACATAAGAACTCAGAATATAATTCTTCTCAGAATACAAATATTCACATAGTCTTTTAATTAAACGTGTTTCTGAGTGCTAAATCAGGCTCATAATAGAAACAAAACCGGAAAACAGCCATAGTCCATTTACTCTGGTGATGCAGACTATTTCTAAAAATAGCCCATTACTGATAGTTGAAGGAAGGAAGTAGCATCATATGCTGACTTACACGGAAGCTGCGTGCAATCTCCAGTGTCCCTTCACACTCAGTATGCAGGGGTTGATATAAGCCTGCTTGTGCGCAGGCTCCAGGACTGGTGAGGTTCATGTATCTATCTACATGACTCAGGTCCCTGTATGAAATATCCATGTAGGTATTTCTCTTTGAAGCACTGTACAAGTCTCTAGCAGACTCTTTACAGGTGGAGATTCAGAGACCATAAACAAGATCTAGAAACTAGAAAATACAAATGCTGTAGATTGAGAAAACTGGTACAACCAATACAAAGGGAAGAATGAAATGGCCATATACTTCTTACGTATGGCAAAAGCACAGGAAGATGATTTTCCCCAAATAACCTATCAAGAAAAGTGAAGAAGGTACAAACCGTAAGGAACTAGGAACTAATGCTGCTGTGCAGAACTCACTGTGTTTCTGGCACAGGGACTGCCAGTAAGGCCTGTCCCCACCACATGATGCTGAGAGAACTGACTCCTAAATGGTCAGAGCCCAGCCTAAGGCAGTGCCCAGCAATGCATCCATCATCTTTGCTCTTGACACGCTGCTTTTACAGTAGCTCAGACTTCACAATCACAACACCAAGAAGAGACAGCTAATACTATGAGCCAGTTCTGTGTGTGTAAAGTGGGAACAGAGAGGAGCTGGTTTCCTTTTGAACCTGATGAGTGCTGTATGCCTGGGTGCAACCTTGATTTGCAGAGATACGGGAACAGAAAAGTTGCCTTATGCCTCCGCTAAAGTATTGCTGCAGTGGAGCCAGATGCAAATTGCTGTCTGCAGGGCTGCTGCCATCTACTGGGAGACTAACAAGAGGGATCCCCAGCACCCACTGCACCCCCCCCCGCCACACCCTGGCCTTGGACTCCACAGGTGGAAGGTATGATAGCTGCTGCCAGCCAGGCACTGCCCATCTCTTCCAGTATTTCTACTGAAGCCCAAGTTACTAGGCAAAAATCTTTAACTGGATCACGGTCACATCCCCAGGCTACTGTATCAAGGGAGTTTTGAATTTCTCCTTCCTGCTTCAAAAGCTGTCAGTGCCCTCAGTTCCTACCCACTTGCCCACCAAGGAGACGAGCAGTTGCAAGTGCTAACACTTCTCCTCCTCGTTGCCACTGACAATGAGCAGTGATTATGAGACCAGCAGGCACTGATGCACTAGACATAGCTCTCCCAGCTTGGCCATCATCTGTGCAATTCTTCAGGATGGCAGGACCTTTTTTAAGCAGCCGCTCTGTGCCTGGCAGCGAGTAGTGGCAGGGGGGACTGCTGGAACCTGAGTGGGCCAGAACAGTTGACAGGAGGGTCTGAGATCCCCCTCTGGCTCCCTGAATTAGCATCATCATATCCTGGATGTGAGTTTCATCTCCAGCCCCACACTCATGTGTGCAAGGGGCTAACACAAACACATGGAGAAGGTGACTGCAGCTCTTCCACCCGCTCCCTTGCTTAGCCTGCCTGTGTTGATGCAGGACTTGGCCTCCAACATTATTGTTGGAGCTTGCTACAGAGGAAACACAAGTTTCCTATTTCACAGTGCCAAGAAGGGAAGAGCAGGATGTGGGGAGGAGACGGCGCTGTTAAAGGAGACTGCAGTGCCCTGACATGAAGGCTTTGATTGAGGTGATTCATTTCCTGCCAGGCAGAGGGACCAGTGGTGCAAACAGCCACCTGCAGTGCACTCCCAGGCACCCTCCAGCTCCTCTCTGCAGGGACCATTCCCACTGTGGGGCTGACCACTATATTTGTTCTGGCTTTGACACACCAGGCAGCCTAAAGGAGCAGCACAGAAAAGCAAATGGACAGGAACCTGAGTTCAGCTGTGTCCACTGGCATGGCAGTGGACACTGAATGCATGTCCAGCTCCCTCGTCACAGTAGTCACATCACCCCACAGTCACACTCCCGGGCCACATTACCTTGTGCTGCTCACAAATTGTAAAGACCATGACCTACTTAGCGACTGCCTGCTTTGGCTGCAAACAGGGAAGGCCGTTTGCCTACCTTATCAGATCCAGGCAGGATCCCTTTGAGAAATGTCACCCGAATGTCACAGGAAAGGATAAAATGAACAACCACACAGCGCCCTGAAAACAAAACCCTGTTCCCAGTGTGCCTTGGAGGAGGGAGTTAATGGTTAACTCAGTATCAGCCACTGTTCAGGAAGGCCCCAATCAAAGCCTTCTAGCCAGCAAATAATAGCAGCTGCGTTTCAGGCTCATTTTCAGAATGCCAGTTTGCAGGCAGCACGACAGATACAGGCTTGGGCCTCTCAGCAGTGTCTGTTTGCAGCACTGATTTTCAGGCAGTGGCTCATGCAGGCCACTTCTCCTGTGCTCAGCAGGAGACGGGGTGAGGTGCCAGTGAGCACTGCATTAGCAGGGGGAACAGCTCTGGTTTCCAAGTGACGGGCTCCTCGTCCTGTGTGGATGCCAGAGGCTGCTCAGAATCCCAAAGGAGAAGCTGATTTAGGAGGAAACATTCAATTCTTTGAAAGTGAAGCTGAAAATTCAGCTCAGCAACTGTTTAAGTAGTGGGAGAATGACAGATCCCTTGGCAGAAGAATGCCAGCTTGAATACCAGAAGACAATCCTCTAAGGCCAAAGAGACCTTCTGAGGACTTTGCTTTCCCCAAAAAACCCTTTCAGATCTCTAGAATCAAGGTTTCTCCTATGTAGCCCACAGGTCCAGAGACCACGTGTCTTTGCAGCCAGTCGTTCCTACCAAATTCACTGTTCCACTTAGCAGCAGTCTTGGGTCACTGGAGGTTTTAGCATTCATAGACTTTGAAGCCTCCTGATTAGCCAAATCTTCCTTGCAACTTGTAGAAGACAACCCAAGTTGTCCTCACTGCCAGTGCTGTCAGCGGCTGAGAGAACAAAACACTCTGCTAGGAGTACACCTTGAATTTCTATTTTGACTTCTTTCTTTCAATTTTTCAACTGGAACCAGTGGTGCCTGGTTCCTGTAGTCTCTGCTAAATTGGCTATTGCATAACAAACATCTAAACACAACAAATAAGAAATAATGACCCCCCCCCAGGTGCACCTACTGTTACCATACAACTCTGGCTTCCCCACAATACATCTTTACCAGGAGCATAAGGAAATGTGCTCTAACTGGTTCACTCAAGAACTGCAAGCTCTGATGCTAGACTGCACTGATTCTAGTCTTATGAAGGCAGACCCAATCACTAATTGCTAACACCCAACAAACGGGGAATCTCAATGCCTGTGAGACCCCAAATACAATCTCAACACCAGATGGCATGAAGTTTCACCTCCTTAGGGGGCTAAAATATTTTTCTCAAAACTTTTTGGGGCAACCTATGCATAAAATAACTACTCTGAGAGACATCAGATGGGGAATAGTTGAAAGATCTCAAAAAAAGTCGTACAGGACCTTTTCTAAGATAAAGAGGCCCTGTGAGGTATCAGAAATATATGTATCCTGTAGCAAACTTTTCCAGGATCAACGGGATCCTTGGAGTCTTCAGCTAATTTACTAATGGACTTTGTGTGGCTCATCAGATCACAGCTTAACTGCAGAGCCCTTCTACCTTCTATACAACCCACAAATACCTTGAGCTTTGCAGAAGCTGCATGGGAATCCCCTCCTCTGACCCTGCTGAGCTCCACAAGAACAGGACTTTCTTCATATTCCAGCAGTACAGCCAAATCACTGACACACACACACACACACACACACAAACACACACACACACACACACACACACACACACACACTCTACCAGCCTAGAGCCACTGCTCCTTTTCTATCTGGCCCAACCTTTCCTGTAGAAATGACTCATAACAAATGATTTCAGAAGATTCCTCCAAAAACAAAGCAGTGTGAGAACTGCTTCAAAGCCAAAGTCCCCTTGTTATATTTTACTAATGCATCGCAAGTCATTTAATGTAGGAATACAGTGAACTGCTATTCTTCCAGACAGATAAACCCTAAGACAATCAACTTACTTTGTCCTTCAATGAGAAAAGGTGGAATTCCTCTGCTCTAACTCACACCATTGTGAAGTTTACATATTGAGGTCTGATTTGGTCATATTCTACAGACAATGGTAAATTCCAAAGACACTCATTTCATCCTCATAGCAGGATCTAAAGTAGTTCAGAGAATATGTCCCCTCCTGCTCTGTCTCCATGAAAAGGGAATAAGCTGCTCAAGGCTTAGATAACTAAAGTGATGGGAGAGGAATCCCAAGTAAAGGTTTGTTTCTGGATTTAAGAAGACTCTTGATTCATGAAGACTCTCAGTGCAGAGTTGCACATTTGTAAGTAGCCAAGCGTGGGATGTATCTCTTGGGTGAGATTCAATTAGCATCCTCTAAAGTCATAAATCCACAGAACTTCAGATGAAGAGAACCTGTCATGGTCCCCCACATGCCATGAATATTTATGAGAGATCTTCTGGTGCCTTCTCCAGTCTACTCTTAACAGTCTCAAACAATGAAGCTTGTATGCCAGCTTTGGAGCCATCTCTCAGCCTCACAGGTATCTTATCAATAAGAGATTTTAAAAATAATTTCTACCTTACACTATTCCTCTTTTAATAGGTTTTAGTGCTGAGGAGTCTCAAAGACCAAAGGACTTCTATTCTAATCTCCTAAGAAACACAGGCCAGAGACCATTGCCTGCATAAACACAATATCCAACAGTAAAACAGTATTGTCCAGTGTGTAATACAGCGAGACCAGCTTTCCCAAAGCTATCTGAAGAGTAAGATGTCAAAAGATGTATTGAATCACAGTGTTCAAAATCTAGATGCCAAAGGGAAGGTAGGGCACTAATGTGTACAAATAAGCAACCAGTGGGATTTATCAGACAGCCCAACTCAAATCAACTGCAAATGAATTTAAGGGTCAGAATCACAACATGGAATTCTCATTCACTGTTTAAATATTTTCATAAATCTGATCTCTACCAGATTTGGTGTGATGACAACCCAAATATGGGCAGCATGCAAAGGATGTGGAGATACCCAAAGGATGTGGATTGCAAATTAAACTGCAAATTAAAAATAACTCAGATGTAATTCACCTTGTTCCATTTTAAGTTTGTGAACGAGCACTTATTTTGGAGTAAGCAGCTCCTTCTCTGAATGAGAGGATTTTTCACATTTACAGCCTAAAAAATTTCACTTTGTCCTGTTCAAATTGCTTAGGCTGAATGTCTTAAAAGATACGGCCATGGAAGTCTTTGAGCAATATGGAAGACGAGCAATATTTAAATATGTGATGATGAATGAATTACTAGCGGCACTCCTCAGGGGCTGATGCCAGGACTCATACCGTCTTTCTTAATGACTTACTTAGATGATGGGATGGAGTGTGCTGTCAGCAAGTTTGTGGATGGTATGAAATTGGGAGGGAGTGGGGAGAGCACCTGATATGCTGGAGAGCAGGGCTGCTATTCAGAGGAACCTTGGCAGGCCAAGAAAGGGGCAGACAGAAGCCTCAACAGACAGCAGTGCCAAGTCCTGTTCCAGGGATGGAATACCCCCATGCACTAGGACAAGCTGCAGCTGGCAAGCTAGAAAGTGGCTTCACAGAAAAGTATCTGGGGGTCTTGGAGGAGAAAAAGTTGAATGCAAGTCTGTAGTGTGTCCTTGTGGTGAAGAAGGGCTGCATTAGCAAGAATGCAGCCAGCAGGCCAAGAGAAGTAATCCTTCCTCTCTCTCCAGCACTTGTGAGACCACATCTGAAGTGTTGTGTCCAATGTGGGGCTCCACAGGACAAGAAAAGACATGGATGTATAGGGGCTAGTCCAGCAGGGGCCACCAAAATGGTCATGAGCTGAATCACAGGACATACAAGGAAAAGCTGAGGGAACTGGACTTATTTGGCCTGGAGAAGAGAAGGTGAAGAGGAGAACTTATTGTTATCCGCAACTACTTAATGGGAGGGTGTAAGAAGATAGCTAGGCTCTTCTCAGAGGTGTGTAGTGAAAGGACAAGAAATAAGCTGCAACAAGAAAAAATCCAGTTAGAATTTTTTTCACCATGGAAGAGATCAAACACTGGCACAGGGTCCCAGACAAGCTGTGGGACCTACATCCTTGGAGATATTCAGAGACACTAGACAAGGCCCTGAAACTCTCTGCTTCCTCCCCAGTTGAGATGATTTATTGCAACAGAATAAAGAGCCTCAATCTGTTTATCTTAATAAGGAGCAGAGGGGGATGTTAACAGGAAAATCCTTTACAAACATAAATGGAGAGAAAGACTCTACAAGCTGTCTTCTAGCAGAAGGCCCTTTAACCTCTTAACATCACCAGAACTAACTCCAGTGCTTGGAAATGGAATCACAGAATCACAGAATGGCCAAGGTCGGGAGACCAGCTGGTCCAACCCCCCCTGCTCAAGCAGGGTCACCTACAGCACATTGCCCAGGACCGTGTCCAGACGGGTTTTGAATAGCTCCAGCGAAGAAGAACTCCACTACCTCTCTGGGCAACCTGTCCCAGTGCTCTGTCACCCTCACAGTGAAGAAGCTTTTCCTCAGGTTCAGATGGAACTTCCTGTGGTTCAGTTTATGCCCGTTGCCTCTTGTCCTGTCACTGAGCACCACGGAGAAGAGACTGGCCCCATCCTCGCGACACCCTCCCTTCAGATACTTGTACACGCTGATGAGCTCCCCTGTCAGTCTTCTCTTCTCCAGGCTCAACAGGCCCAGCTCTTGCAGCCTTTCCTTACAGGAGAGATGCTCCAGTCCCCTCGTCCTCTTTGCAGCGCTCCGCTGGACTTGGCTCTGGGGAGCCCAGAGTTGGACACCGTACTCCAGGTGGGGCCTCCCCAGGGCTGAGGAGAGGGGCAGGATCACCTCCCTCCACCTGCTGGCAACACTCTGCCTGATGCACCCCAGGATACCCTTGGCCTTCTTGGCCACAAGGGCACATTGCTGCCTCATGCTGAACTTGTTGCCCCCCAGGACTCCCAGGTCCTTCTCTGCAGAGCTGCTTCCCAGCAGGTCAACCCCCAGCCTGTACTGGTGCCTGGGGTTACTCCTCCCCAGGGGCAGGACCCTGCGCTTGCCTATGTTGAACTTCAGGAGGTTCCTCTCCACCCAGCTCTCCAGCCTCTCCAGGTCCCGCTGAATGGCAGACAGCACAGCCTTCTGGTGTGTCAGCCACTCCTCCCAGTTTTGTGTCATCAGCAAACTTGCTGGGGGGGGGGGGTGCACTCTGTCCCTTCCTCCAGGTCATTGATGAATATGTTGAACAAGACTAGAGCCAGCACTGACCCCTGGGGGACACCACTAGCTACAGGCCTCCAACTTGACTCTGCGCCATTCACCACAACCCTCTGAACTCTGCCATCCAGCCCGTTCTCAATCCACCTCACTCTCCACTCGTCTAGCCCCCACTTCCTGAGCTTCCCTAGGAGGATGTGATGGGAGACAGCGTCCAAAGCCTTGTTGAAGTGAAGGCAGACAACATCCGCTGCGCTGCCCTCATCTACCCAGCCGGTCATTCCATCCGAGAAGGCTATCAGGTCTTTCCCTTTGGTGAATCCATGCTGACTACTCCTGATCACCTTCTTGTCCTCCACATGCTTAGTGAGGACCTCCAGGAGGAGCTGTTCCATCACCTTGCCAGGGATGGAGGTGAGGCTGACAGGCCCATAGTTTCCTGGCTCCTCCTCCTTGCTCTTTTGGAAGACTGGCGTGACACTGGCTTTCTTCCAGGCCCCAGGCCCCTCTCTGGTTCTCCAGGACCTTTCCAAGATGATGGAGAGTGGCCTAGCAAGAACATCCGCCAGCTCCCTCAGCTCTCGTGGGTGCATCCCATCGGGACCCATGGACTTGTGGATGTCAAGTTTGGACAAATGATCTCTAACCTGGTCCTCCTCGACCAAGGGAGAGTCTTCCCTTCTCCAGCCTTCCTCTCTTGTCCCCAGGGTCTGGGATTCCTGAGGGCTGGCCTTAGCAGTGAAGACTGAAGCAAAGGCAGCATTCAGCAACTCTGCCTTCTCTGTATCCTTTGTTACCAGGGCACCCGCCCCATTCAGCAGCGGGCCCACGTTTTCCCTAGTCTTCCTTTTGCTATGGATGCATTTGAAGAAGCCCCTTCTTGTTGTCCCTGACCTCCCTTGCCAGATTTAATTCCAAATGGGCCTTAGCCTTCCTCGTCACATCCCTGCACACTCTGACAACGTCCCTGTATTCCTCCCAAGTGGCCTGTCCCCTTTTCCACATTCTGTACACTTCCTTCTTCTGCTGGAGTTTGGCCAGGAGTTCCTTGCTCATCCGTGCAGGTCTCCTGCCCACTTTGCTGGACTTCTTACTCAGAGGGATGCACCGATATTGAGCCTGGAGGAAGTGATGCTTGAATATTAACCAGCTTTCTTGGACCCCTCTTCCTTCTAGGGCCCTACCCCATGGGATTCCCCTAGGTAGGTTCCTGAAGAGGCCAAAGTTAGCTCTCCTGAAGTCCAGCGTTGCAATCCTACCCATTGCCCTGCTCCCTCCTCGCAGGATCCTGAACTCCACCATCTCATGGTCACTGCAGCCAAGGCTGCCCCCAGCCTTCACATCTCCAACTAGACCTTCTTTGTTTGTTAGTGCAAGGTCCAGCAGCGCACCTCTCCTCGTTGGCATCTCCACCACCTGGGTCAAGAATTTATCCTCAATCCTCTGCAGGAACCTCTTTGTCTCTTTGTGCCTAGCTGTGCTGTCTTCCCAGCAGATGTCAGGGTGGTGGAAGTGCCCCGTGAGAACCAGGGCCTGTGATCGTGAGGCTGCTTCCACCTGTCTGTAGAAGGCCTCATCGATGACTTCCTCCTGATCAGGTGGCCTGTAGTAAACCCCCACCACCGTGTCGCCCGTGTTAGCCTGCCATCTAAATATATCAGTATTTATATGAATCTAAGTATATCTAAATTTGAAGATATTATCTTATCCTGAACCTAAATATATCAGTACTGTAAGTAAAGCTCACATTTCTAAGATGGAGAAGAATCAGCCTATGTAAAATGTTATCTTTAGACGTAATGGATGTTTTAAGTTGGTCCTGCTTTGAGTGAGGGCTTGGTTCACAGACCTCCGGGGTCTTTCCAACTTAAATCACTCTGTGACTGTCCATGACCATTATTTTTAGTCTGTCACTGATTACAAAATTTCAGAGGGACTGGTGCAGGATTCAAACACTGCGACTGTTATTAATGCTAACCAGCATTTCTGGAGAATGTTTAAATAGGATTTGTTAATAAATTTGATAAGGCAACTTCTTGCTCAGCTGGTAAATGTACTGAAAAATCTGGCATAGATATATTAGACTTAGAGTTCAGGTTTATTTATTTTTCCTTTGAGAAAGTGAGCAGTTCCCATCCTAGCTCTATTTTTTATTTTTAAGAAGATAGGAAGGGGCTAGTCCAGCCTTTCTTCCTTCTTTAAGAAAGAAAGGAGGATGATAATTTTCACAAATAAATAGCAAAAAATAGAGGCAAAAATAATATGGACGATTCAGTCAGAGCTGTCCAAAACACTGATAATGTGAGAAAAAGGTCTCTCAAAGGGTATACATCTAACCTTCCTAAGATGACACTGCTTTCCGCAGGAGGAATCACCCTTTGAAGCGTCTTATTCTGTCCACCAACAATAAAGGGAATATCCACACTGGCTCAGACACAGATATCTGGATGGTAGTCATCTATCCTTGGATAGATACGTCCTTATTCATAAGAATCAGAAGTTGAAAGTCTGGGAAAAGTTGGGGAAAGTTTTGAGAAAGTTCAGAAAAATCAATCACAAGAGTGATATTTTTTCCACTTTAAAACTAGAAGGAATCATTGAATTGTCCAGTGATCTCACCTGAACAAGAAAGACGATCCTGTAATAACCTAAGAGCCACAGTAACATCCATTTAGATTTGTGTTCCTGAAAATATACCCTTCTGATGAGACATGTAGAAAGTCTTGGGAATCTCAAACAATTTGAATTATTCAAAGCAAATATCAAGAGAAAATGGGACTGTGGCCAGTAAATACCTATATGGAGAAAAGATTTTAGCTGATCTAAAATGGTCTTTTTTTATAGTACATTTAGCAAACCATAACTTCACTATAGAAAGGTGGGATAGAATTTTACCTACTCAAAAAAATAACTTACAAGTGAACACAGAAGTGAATTCACCAGTACTTACTATATAAATACCGCATTCTGATTCTACTTTTCCTGATAGAGTTCTCACTGGGTTTTCTGTTTTTAGGAAATACCTGCATTTCCTAACTTCATTTATATTTACCAATATCAATTTTATCCTGCCCCTAGTTATTACAGATTATCTTTTACCTCTTTTCTAGGGGGTGACCTGCTGGGAAGCAGCTCTGCAGAGAAGGACCTGGGAGTCCTGGGGGGCAACAAGTTCAGCATGAGGCAGCAATGTGCCCTTGTGGCCAAGAAGGCCAAGGGTATCCTGGGGTGCATCAGGCAGAGTGTTGCCAGCAGGTGGAGGGAGGTGATCCTGCCCCTCTCCTCAGCCCTGGGGAGGCCCCACCTGAAGTACGGTGTCCAACTCTGGGCTCCCCAGTACAGGAGAGACAGGGCGCTACCGGAGAGATTCCAGCGGAGGGCTGCAAAGAGGACGAGGGGACTGGAGCACCTCTCCTGTAAGGAAAGGCTGTGAGAGCTGGGCCTGTTGAGCCTGGAGAAGAGAAGACTGAGAAGGGATCTCATCAGCGTGTACAAGTATCTGAAGGGAGGGTGTCACGAGGATGGGGCCAGTCTCTTCTCCGTGGTGCCCAGCAACAGGACAAGAGGCAACGGGCATAAACTGAACCACAGGAAGTTCCATCTGAACCTGAGGAAAAGCTTCTTCACTGTGAGGGTGACAGAGCACTGGGACAGGTTGCCCAGAGAGGTAGTGGAGTTCTCCTTCACTGGAGCTATTCAAAACCCGTCTGGACACGGTCCTGGGCAATGTGCTGTAGGTGACCCTGCTTGAGCAGAGGGGGTTGGACTAGCTGATCTCCAGAGCTCCCTTCCAACCTCAACCATTCTGTGATTCTTGTGCACCTACATGTTTTTAGCCATGGAATTCTTTTAAACATTTGTGAGAATTTAGTATTTGGGAAACTTATTGCGCTATTTTCACAAAGTCCCAATTACCCTTTACTTTCCTAAGTTTTAATTTTTCTACACACTCAGTTTCTTTCATCATTATTTACAGGTTCATGAAAATACCTTTTTAGCAGCAGCATGAGATATATACTTCCACTGGGACTATATTGCATGGCCTGCACAAAACAAATTCAGTCAGTTAGCTGTGTGCATTGAGGCAAAACTTTTAGCTTGAAATACCTGTGCTAGATGAAACACTATGAATTGGGAAAAAACCATCTTCCATTTCAGAAAGTGAAATTAAATTGCTACTACTTGAGGCTTGTACAGATAACTCCGCTATAGGGCCTTTGAAGCATGAAACTTCTTCTCCAGATGCATAAAAGCATCTTATCCTACATATCATGTTCTTTGCTTTGATTTGGTTATTGGTTCCAGAGTACCACAAGCACCCACTACTCTTGACCTTATGACTTCCCCAGCACGCTCATGTGGGAATAACTGTAGGTGCCCCCCCCCGCCACAGTTCTCTCTGTTATGCCAAGATAAAAATGTTGCCAGCCATCATGCATATCCGTCTAGTGCTTTAGGACTTTGTTATCTCTCACAAACACACTTTGCACTTAAATCTTTTATCTTTTGGCTTATGCCTTTATATTGATAATGTAACATCCCTCACTGTGGTTGGGGGAGCGAAAGCCCTCAGCAGTGGCACTGCTTGTCTTCCATGGTAACCATCAATAAATGTGTAAGAGCATAGCTGTATGTCAAGGTTCAGGCTTACAAAGACGTCAAAACGAATGAGAAGTATTAATCCCTTGGACTACAGCGGGGCACACGCGTCTTTTTGCCAACAGATTGGCCAGCCTGGTAAGGAGGGCTTTAAACTAGGCAAGATGGGGGAAGGGGAGTGGTATAGTGGCAGGAGAGTCAGTAAAACACCGCTCAAGTCAGGATGCCTCCAGCGGGTGCATACAGCCAGGGGAGACAGCATGCAACATGGCTATGGAGGATCCTCTTGCACCTCTCCTGGGAAGCTTGCATGCTCGATTGGCTCTCTGAAATGCCTGTATAGCAATGAACGCAGCATGGGGAATAAACAGGAAGAGTTAGAGGTCTGTGTGCAGTCGCAGGGCCATGATCTCATTGCGGTTACAGAGACATGGTGGGATAGTTCACATGACTGGGATGCTGTCATGGATGGCTACGTGCTTTTTAGGAAAGACAGGCCAGGAAGGCGAGGTGGTGGAGTTGCTGTTTATGTGAGGGAGCAACTAGAATGAATGGAGCTCTGCCTCGGGGTGGATGAAGAGCAAGTTGAGAGCCTATGGGTAAGGATTAAAGGGCAGGCTAACACGGGCGACACGGTGGTGGGGGTTTACTACAGGCCACCTGATCAGGAGGAAGTCATCGATGAGGCCTTCTACAGACAGGTGGAAGCAGCCTCACGATCACAGGCCCTGGTTCTCACGGGGCACTTCCACCACCCTGACATCTGCTGGGAAGACAGCACAGCTAGGCACAAAGAGACAAAGAGGTTCCTGCAGAGGATTGAGGATAAATTCTTGACCCAGGTGGTGGAGATGCCAACGAGGAGAGGTGCGCTGCTGGACCTTGCACTAACAAACAAAGAAGGTCTAGTTGGAGATGTGAAGGCTGGGGGCAGCCTTGGCTGCAGTGACCATGAGATGGTGGAGTTCAGGATCCTGCGAGGAGGGAGCAGGGCAATGGGTAGGATTGCAACGCTGGACTTCAGGAGAGCTAACTTTGGCCTCTTCAGGAACCTACCTAGGGGAATCCCATGGGGTAGGGCCCTAGAAGGAAGAGGGGTCCAAGAAAGCTGGTTAATATTCAAGCATCACTTCCTCCAGGCTCAATATCGGTGCATCCCTCTGAGTAAGAAGTCCAGCAAAGTGGGCAGGAGACCTGCACGGATGAGCAAGGAACTCCTGGCCAAACTCCAGCAGAAGAAGGAAGTGTACAGAATGTGGAAAAGGGGACAGGCCACTTGGGAGGAATACAGGGACGTTGTCAGAGTGTGCAGGGATGTGACGAGGAAGGCTAAGGCCCATTTGGAATTAAATCTGGCAAGGGAGGTCAGGGACAACAAGAAGGGGCTTCTTCAAATGCATCCATAGCAAAAGGAAGACTAGGGAAAACGTGGGCCCGCTGCTGAATGGGGCGGGTGCCCTGGTAACAAAGGATACAGAGAAGGCAGAGTTGCTGAATGCTGCCTTTGCTTCAGTCTTCACTGCTAAGGCCAGCCCTCAGGAATCCCAGACCCTGGGGACAAGAGAGGAAGGCTGGAGAAGGGAAGACTCTCCCTTGGTCGAGGAGGACCAGGTTAGAGATCATTTGTCCAAACTTGACATCCACAAGTCCATGGGTCCCGATGGGATGCACCCACGAGAGCTGAGGGAGCTGGCGGATGTTCTTGCTAGGCCACTCTCCATCATCTTGGAAAGGTCCTGGAGAACCAGAGAGGGGCCTGGGGCCTGGAAGAAAGCCAGTGTCACGCCAGTCTTCCAAAAGAGCAAGGAGGAGGAGCCAGGAAACTATGGGCCTGTCAGCCTCACCTCCATCCCTGGCAAGGTGATGGAACAGCTCCTCCTGGAGGTCCTCACTAAGCATGTGGAGGACAAGAAGGTGATCAGGAGTAGTCAGCATGGATTCACCAAAGGGAAATCATGCTTGAGCAACCTGATAGCCTTCTCGGATGGAATGACCGGCTGGGTAGATGAGGGCAGCGCAGCGGATGTTGTCTTGCCTTCACTTCAGCAAGGCTTTGGACGCTGTCTCCCATCACATCCTCCTTGGGAAGCTCAGGAAGTGGGGGCTAGATGAGGTGGATTGAGAACGGGTTGGATGGCAGAGCTCAGAGGGTTGTGGTGAATGGCGCAGAGTCAAGTTGGAGGCCTGTAGCTAGTGGTGTCCCCCAGGGGTCAGTGCTGGCTCCAGTCTTGTTCAACATATTCATCAATGACCTGGAGGAAGGGACAGAGTGCACCCCCCCCACCCCCCCCCAGCAAGTTTGCTGATGACACAAAACTGGGGGGGAGTGGCTGATAAACCATAGGGCTGTGCTGTCTGCCATTCAGAGGGACCTGGAGAGGCTGGAGAGCTGGGTGGAGAGGAACCTCCTGAAGTTCAACATAGGCAAGCGCAGGGTCCTGCCCCTGGGGAGGAGTAACCCCAGGCACCAGTACAGGCTGGGGGTTGACCTGCTGGGAAGCAGCTCTGCAGAGAAGGACCTGGGAGTCCTGGGGGGCAACAAGTTCAGCATGAGGCAGCAATGTGCCCTTGTGGCCAAGAAGGCCAAGGGTATCCTGGGGTGCATCAGGCAGAGTGTTGCCAGCAGGTGGAGGGAGGTGATCCTGCCCCTCTCCTCAGCCCTGGGGAGGCCCCACCTGGAGTACGGTGTCCAACTCTGGGCTCCCCAGTACAGGAGAGACAGGGCACTACCGGAGAGATTCCAGCGGAGGGCTGCAAAGAGGACGAGGGGACTGGAGCATCTCTCCTGTAAGGAAAGGCTGCGAGAGCTGGGCCTGTTGAGCCTGGAGAAGAGAAGACTGACAGGGGAGCTCATCAGCGTGTACAAGTATCTGAAGGGAGGGTGTCACGAGGATGGGGCCAGTCTCTTCTCCGTGGTGCCCAGCAACAGGACAAGAGGCAACGGGCATAAACTGAACCACAGGAAGTTCCATCTGAACCTGAGGAAAAGCTTCTTCACTGTGAGGGTGACAGAGCACTGGGACAGGTTGCCCAGAGAGGTAGTGGAGTCTCCTTCGCTGGAGCTATTCAAAACCCGTCTGGATGTGATCCTTGGCAATATGCTCTAGAGGATGCACTAGCTGATCTCCAGAGGTCCCTTCCAACCTAAACGATTCTGTGATTCGGTGATACAGTACTTTTTTTTTTTTTTTTTTGCTCTTGAAGCTGTATTTAGGGGTTTTCCGTAGTCTCTGGAGAGCAGCAATCATTATAGGCTAGAGGAAGTCAATCCTTTCCAAAACACACATAACCAGAGACAAGAATCACAACTTGCCCTTTTGTAGTTCTGGGGGTTCTCTGCACTGTCAGATCCATGTTGGCTATGCGTTTTGCCTGCTTCAGCTGACAGGTGGTCTGGTCTCAAGGGGAAGAACAGAGCAGGTTTTCTGTGAGCATGTCTATACTCTTGTGGATAGGGCATACACCTGGAACTCCTTCCTCCTCCTCCCCCAAATGCTGGGGTGAGCTTAGACCCTCCCTGTTCTATTTTCTGCTGAACTATTACTCAGAATACCTGTGGGAACTGTATTTTTACACTGAGCACAATGCTGGGAGTTATCGAGCACACCTGGGGAATGGGAGCCTCAGGCAATATAGGACTCTAGACTATGTATTCAAATTGCATTAGAAGCTTGACAGTCAGTTCAGACATGGGGACAGTCCTGGAGATGTACAGCAGCAAAATTTGGAGTAGCAAAGGGATTTGAGCAATCTCAGGTGACTCAGCAAATTAGGCGGGCAATTGCCTAGACTACAGTCTGGTCTAGGGCATGTTATGTTCAACTCTGTCCTATGTGTGCAAACATCTGTAGTTTTGATTAAAGGTTTTCTGGTGCTGCATACCTATGAAAGGGAGTGTGAACATGTCATGTTCACAGAATCAAAGAATCACAGAATGGCCAAGGTTGGAAGGGACCTCGGGAGACCATCTGGTCCAACCCCCCCTGCTCAAGCAGGGTCACCTACAGCACATTGCCCAGGACCGTGTCCAGACGGGTTTTGAATAGCTCCAGCGAAGGAGACTCCACTACCTCTCTGGGCAACCTGTCCCAGTGCTCTGTCACCCTCACAGTGAAGAAGCTTTTCCTCAGGTTCAGATGGAACTTCCTGTGGTTCAGTTTATGCCCGTTGCCTCTTGTCCTGTTGCTGGGCACCACGGAGAAGAGACTGGCCCCATCCTCGTGACACCCTCCCTTCAGATACTTGTACACGCTGATGAGCTCCCCTGTCGGTCTTCTCTTCTCCAGGCTCAACAGGCCCAGCTCTCGCAGCCTTTCCTTACAGGAGAGATGCTCCAGTCCCCTCGTCCTCTTTGCAGCCCTCCGCTGGAATCTCTCCGGTAGTGCCCTGTCTCTCCTGTACTGGGGAGCCCAGAGTTGGACACCGTACTCCAGGTGGGGCCTCCCCAGGGCTGAGGAGAGGGGCAGGATCACCTCCCTCCACCTGCTGGCAACACTCTGCCTGATGCACCCCAGGATACCCTTGGCCTTCTTGGCCACAAGGGCACATTGCTGCCTCATGCTGAACTTGTTGCCCCCCAGGACTCCCAGGTCCTTCTCTGCAGAGCTGCTTCCCAGCAGGTCAACCCCCAGCCTGTACTGGTGCCTGGGGTTACTCCTCCCCAGGGGCAGGACCCTGCGCTTGCCTATGTTGAACTTCAGGAGGTTCCTCTCCACCCAGCTCTCCAGCCTCTCCAGGTCCTGCTGAATGGCAGACAGCACAGCCCTATGGTTTATCAGTCACTCCCCCCCAGTTTTGTGTCATCAGCAAACTTGCTGGGGGGGGTTGCACTCTGTCCCTTCCTCCAGGTCATTGATGAATATGTTGAACAAGACTGGAGCCAGCACTGACCCCTGGGGGACACCACTAGCTACAGGCCTCCAACTTGACTCTGCGCCATTCACCACAACCCTCTGAGCTCGGCCATCCAGCCCGTTCTCAAGCCACCTCACTCTCCACTCATCTAGCCCACACTTCCTGAGCTTCCCTAGGAGGATGTGATGGGAGACAGCGTCCAAAGCCTTGCTGAAGTGAAGGCAGACAACATCCACTGCTCTGCCCTCATCTACCCAGCCGGTCATTCCATCCGAGAAGGCTATCAGGTTGCTCAAGCATGATTTCCCCTTGGTGAATCCATGCTGACTACTCCTGATCACCTTCTTGTCCTCCACATGCTTAGTGAGGACCTCCAGGAGGAGCTGTTCCATCACCTTGCCAGGGATGGAGGTGAGGCTGAGAGGCCCATAATTTCCTGGCTCCTCCTTCTTGCCCTTTGGGAAGACTGTTCAAACCCAGTAATGTTGCTGACGATTTTTGCCTGTATCACAGTTCAATGCGATGAGAGCATCAGCAAGTTTTTTCTTCCCTGCCTCAGGGTGGAATGGAACGGGAGGAACAGCATGTCATTTTTCATTTATAAAGCAACATTTCTCTGCCTTATTTGCAGGAAAGGACACAGGTGTCAATGAGTTGCAGTACAAGGAGAATACCGTGGCCAGAGACTTCAGCTCGTTATAGAGATATGGAAGAAAACTTTTTCTTAAATTGCTTTTGCCTTTTATGAACTCCTGCCAGCACCCTATTCTTGACCCCACACAATGGTATGTAGTTGCAGGAACAGGAGAAAAATACTCCATAAAAATGGTATAAAAAAGTTTCAGACTAAATAAGAGTCTGTCAGAGTCCATTAAGACTGGAATGTGTCATCAATTCAGCATGCCAGCTGCAGGCACCTAACCACCCTCCCAGTAGAGCTGAAGAGAGAGGCAGATGATTTGTTTACTTACATAGGGTAGGGAAAGGGGCACCCTGGCCCCACTGAACACAGAGGCAAAACTCCAAGTGACTTTTAGGGATGTCTGAATTTTTAGGGATGAACTGTCTGAGAAATGTCTGCTTTAGTGGGAGAGGAAATTCTCAAAGTCGGAACAAGCTAAACAATCTGGAAATGGTTTGAATATTGACTAATACAACGCTAGACTAGAGATGTGAAATAATGAGACAGGAGCCAAAAATAACCACAGTGACCACAGCATTCAAGGAGACTAAAACAAAGACACCAAATAGAGTCTAGAGCAAGTGTGGGAGACTGCAGCAGGCTCTGTAGATGTAAAAGAGGTTTTGGCACATCACTGAGTCACGCCGACCCTGCAGAAACACTCAGGTCACCCACTGAACTCTACTGCTCTGCTTCCAACGTTATAAAAGGACCCTCTCTACACAGTTCTGAAGGTTCAGAGGGGAAGTGGCAGGGCCAATTTGAAAGCAGTAGAGCATAAAGCCACCCAAAATGTCCAACTTTAGCAGCTTCTTTGAGCTGCACTGAGGTTTGCACAGACGCTAGAACTGTTGCTTCCCTGCACACAGCAGAGCGTTTGCCTTTAACTACAGAGCTGCTGCTCTATTCTATCTCCCTTTTGAAATCATGTTTGCCTCACACTATACACACTGAAAAGATTCTTAAGTAAAGGCTTAGTGATACCAGATCTGAGCATTTGATCATTGGGTGCTAGCTCTTCCTCAGTAACGGATTACTGTTAGCATGCATAGGCACCAAACAGAGCTCTACAGCTGGCAGGGTCCCTGCATCATTAACATTGCAGAATGCAGAAAACTATCTGTATTATAGAGCATAAGGCTCTTGTTCAAAATTAGATCAATTCTCTTCAAACCCTTTCAGCAAGCTGGTCTCATCTGCCAGATATCAAAAAATGCCTTGTGCACAAAGCAGACAACATTTTTTTTCTTTTGAGAAGCTCTAAAATTGCTTTATGTTTGGATTTAACTACAATTTTCTGTGTATTGCGGGCAAGCAGAAGAGTTGGTGGGAAAGCTGTGGCCCTTACCACATCACAGGCCTCAAGAATTACCTTTCTGCTTTTTCCAGTTCCACCAGGCTCAGCATTTCCAGGACTTCAGGGCCCACAGCCATCACTTTTCTCTCATTCCTGTAACATTTGCTAGTGTCAAGGTGTTTCCTGGAACTGAACTCATCCACAAGCTACTTGAAAGCCACAGGATAAAAAATCCTTAGGAAAGACTCAGACATTAACTGAACCTTCCTGACTGTCCCTGCCATAAGGCCAACTTTTTCTTGTTGTTTTTCTACTTTCTACCTGATTGTGATCAATTTTTAGCTGTAATTCTCCAGCATTATCCCTTTGGATTTCTAAGAGATATTGCAGTATTTATGAAGACATCCACTCCATGTTAATAGCAGTATGAAAAACAAACAAAATATTAGAGGGGGAACGTAATCAAGGAGGGAATACCACCATTTGGTCTTGAGTACTATGGGTTTCTGGCTCTCGCATCTCAGAGAGGCTGAAGTATAACATGGCTCTATATGGCTCTATATGTGGAAGCTCACATGGGTTCAAAAAGCAACTAGACAAATTAATGGAAGAAATATCCATCAAGGGTCATACGTACAAGGACCCACTCCTACCTCAGCAAGCGTGAACCAAGGATTGCTAGAGGCTAGGAGGGAACTCTGGGATGCATCATTGTACACTTGCCCTGTTCTTACACTCAAGAATCCATTTTTAGCTATTACTGGAGATGGGATAGAGGTTGGGTAAACATTTGGTTTGACCTGGTACAGCTCTTCTTATTTTCTTGCATTCTCATCTTGTCCGTGTCCAGGTCAGACAGGCTCAGTCCCACCCCACAGGCAGGAAATAATACTGCACGCCTGAGAAGCACCATGCTATAAAAATGGGCTATAATACCCAAAAGCATAAACCCATGCAATTTATTGTCCAGCAGCATCTACAGAGCTGGGAAAAGTAACCCGATAACCATACACCTAATAATGTCCACTACAAGTACTCACAACTATCTCTGAATCATTTTGCTCATGATACATATGGGTAATTTCAACCTTCACTTTCTTCCTAGCAGTGTATCTGAGAGCCATATGGACATGAAATATTCCAATTGGCAGGCAAGTTACACAGTGCTGCATGTTTCCCTGCGCTCCATCTGATACAAGGTTTCCTCTGTCCTCCTGAAGGACTGGTGGTAGGACATCCACATCAGCACCTTTTCAGGAGCTCTCCTTGAATTGCTTTCATCAGCTTTCCTGGCCAAAAGGCTGGCACAGCCATTCAGAAATCTCCACACAGATTTCTGTGAATTCTGCACAAAATGAGGCTCATCCCAAAGGCCATCCCAAAAAATGAGCTCATGGATCCACTACCACAAGAAATTGGTTACTCCTATGGCTTTCTTCCTGGAAGAACTCAATCAATGAAATTTTGAAGTGGTGAAAAGAAAACATGTTTGCTCTTCTCCACCCTTCACAAGAATAGTTTGAAGAGTTGCCATAGCTACTGACTCCACTGAACTATGTCTACTGAACCATCTGTTTTCTGCCTTGCAGAGAAATGAAAGGACAGGCAAGCAACCTGCATATGTGTGGGTACCTGCCCAGCCTTGGCACAGAAATGCAATTCAGCAAATTCCCAGCAGATGTAAAGAACTAGGAAGGACCGTTTTGGAAAAAGGAAACATACAGGCCCAAAAGAGGCTACACTTCATGCTTGCACCGCTGTCTAGAGGTCAACAGCAATGTGGCTTCAGGGCAAAGCTATCTAAGGAGACTAAGCCAAAAAAACAACTACCTAATGGCTCTCAGTATAGCACAATTACAGAACAACGATGCCTCTCACCCACACAATCCCAACTATCCTCAGTGTTCAGAGTGACAGCATGCACTTTTTAGCGCATTCCTCTATTAAGAGTTTTCTCTAGGACTAGCATAGCTGCTTTCCCCACAGTTCAAAGTATATTTTAGAAGAAAGCAGAAGCTCTGCCCATCAACCTGAAGTGCAGGGTTGCCAGATGCATGGGAGCAACTCTGAAAGCCATAGTGACGTGCAATGATTCTTTCAGGAAAGGCTTAATGGCATCACACTGAAACCCAACCCACCATTATTAGGCTTCCCCAGTACCCTTTGCTGCCTTTGCGATATACTGTTTGCAGAGCTAGCTTTATGGTCTAATTTCAACATTATTTTGGATGTCCCACTGAAATAAAGTAACATTTGAAAAATCTGTTGCCGCAGCAATGGCTCCCTGGCCCTCAGACCTTTATGATGATGTTCCAGAAGGAAACTGGCACTTTCCAGCTTTTTGAGCAAGTCTACTCATGGAGGTATCATTTGATAGTATTTGTTCAAAGACTTGCTTGGATCTGCTTTCTTCCACTGCTCATTTATCACAAGGTTTACAAGTTGTCTTGCTTGAGGTCCATGCTCTGATAAAAATATCAGTTTTCTGCAAGTGTGTGGCAGTTTGGATCCCTATACTTTGGTCTGTTTCACCCATTTAAGCAAGTACTATGGGTCTGTTGACGTTTGCTGGGGGATGTCCTGCAGCTGCTCAACGCTGGCTGAGTTAGATCTGATGCCTTCTCACTCCCAACTGCATATTCCCCCTCTGCCACACATACCCTCACATGCACTCCTCCTCCCAGGCATTCATGCTGGACTGATCTGGGCTAAAGGAAAGAAAGACAACTCACTAAAGAAAGCTCACTAAAGAAAAAAATAGCAGCCAGGCAAACGTTTGTGCCAGCACAAGGGAGTACAAGCTAGGAACAAGGGTGAAAATGAGCAACATAGGAGCAAGAAGGATGAGACAGAAGAAAGCACTATCTCTTTGTCAGTGAAATTTCTGACTGTCCACAACTACTGGGGGACTTCTTAAGGAAAATGGTAACAGAGCTCTTATTAGCTCCCACCCACATAAACACTTCAGTGGAAATGCCCTTACCTCCAAGAAGCTTCCTGGATCGGCAGTTCAACTTTGAACTTGCACCATCCTGGAGAAGCTGGTACCCCAAGTTGACACCTGTAATGGAGCAGCTGCCCACACTGCCATTCTACATCAGACTTCCACTGTCACATTACTAAAATCACTTGAATATACTCTGATATTCAGGGTTGTAGAGACAAGGGCTAACTGTGAAGAACTACAAGCAGTACTTTCAAGTCTGAGCAAGGAAATGAAATTCCTTGAATGAAGGTGAAATTTAGTGCAAATTTTCATAAAATTATGCATATGGGGAAAAAAATCCTAACTTTACATGTAAAATAATGGGCTTTGAACTTAGTGCAGCCACTCAGGAAGGAGGTCTTGGGTCTATCATAAGCAGTGCCATGAAAATACCAGCTCATTGCTCCACAGTGGTCAACATTAAAATCCAGTACTGTAAGTTACTAGGAAAGAAGTGCAGCACAAAAAAGAAAATATGAATTTGCCACCATATAAATTCATCGTGCGCCAGCATCTCAAATGCTGTTTACAGTTCTGATCCCATCTCGGCCTATGTGGTCAGCTAGAAAAGATATGCAAGAAGGATGATCAGATGTATGGCTTCTGCAAAGGAAACCACTGACAGACTAGAATATTTCAGTCTGGAAAAGGAGATGATTCAAGGGGAATATGACAGACACCTATGAAATTATGAATAGTTTGGAGAGGATGGGTAAAGATCAAACATTCACTGTCTCCACAAAGTCAGAATAAACAAGGGGAGGGGGTGCACCTCGTGTCATGCAGTTAAACTGTTGGACTTTGACACAGGCTGCTGTGGTTGCTAAAAGTTTATGTGGGTTTGGGGCAGGCTAATAAAATAATCCAAGAGATCTCTTTTGAAGGTTAGTAGATCCACAGAAATCATATCCAGCTCTGGAACTCTCTACATCACAAGAGGCTAGAGACTGGGGGAAGATTCACAAACTACTGTACGTTTGCCTTGTTTCTATACTCTTGCCTGGGGCCCTGTTCTTGACCAGCGTCAAAATACTGGACTAGATATACCAGTGGTCTGATCCAGGACAAACATAATCGCCTTAGGTAGAAGAGCTGAGCCCAGCTTATAATCACAAAAAGCAGGAAAAAAACCCTGACCTGCTAGATTCGCATCAGGTGTTAGTGATAAAAAAAACTTAAGGCAGACATGGAAACCAAGGATAATAACTCTTCATTGACAGGTCTCTGCCATCTCTGGCAGGCTGGACAAAGCATCCGTTATGTTTTGCATTGTGTCTTCTACCAGATGTAAAAACCTCATGCCCTACAATGCACAATAGCACAGCTTAACAGTAAGAGTAAAGAACAAACTCATCTCCATCCACTGTTTGGCTTTCAGTGCATTCTTGTAGGCAGGTAGAACTGTAAGATGAAGTCAAACAAACCCAGCATCCAGGTCTGCTACTTTGTAGGATAATCTTCCAATCCTGAGGCTGTCATACAAGGTGACATAGGTGACCTGCTCCTGTCATTCACAGAAGGCTTAGTGTTTAAAATCCCAAGAGGACTGTGCATGGCCAAACATCTGGAATATGCAATCTGAAGCTGGACACAGCTAGCTTAGTGCTAAATTTCTTATTATTCAACATCTGTTGTTTCAAAAGGGCTTTGACTCCATATATGGCTGGGGGTGGAGGCCCTCTAAGGAGGGAGGAGCACATACCTTCACAGAGGGAATGTTCTGGTATCATGTCACAACCTAAGGCAGAGCTGTTAACAGATTATTTAACAAGCTAATCTGCATCTTTGATTTTTTTTAGCAGATAATTTTGTGCCGGCCTGGATGAGCAAGATTCTGCTTATCTACAAAAGCAACATATAATCCTTGCAACTGGCCTAAACTCTCATAAAGGAGACTATTCCCAGTCTAGAGAGGTTTTCATCTCTTATAACCATGCTGTATTTGGCTAAGTCTGAAGTAGGACGAATGTAAGTTCGTGAAAATGCAGAAAGAACTGGGACCTACAAATTTGTATCAGTGTTTGTATCAGTTGTTGCTGGGAACAACTTTAACCCTTGTTGAACAGGGTAAGAGTCACACTGGATACCTGAAGAAGCAGTAGATTTACGATATCTTGACTTTAATACTTGAACACTGTCTCCTTTGTGGATTCTCATAAGCTAGGCTGAAAAACACGTCTCTAGATGAAACCACCATCAGCAAGGAGGGCCAGAACTCCCTTAAGCCGATCACCAGTTCACTGTAAAAATAGGAAGTCTTCAATAGTGATAGACAGAGATTGTAGAAACTGCTATAGGAGTTCAAATAAAGGTCTGTGTAGTCCAAAACCTGTCTCTGACCATGGCCAGCACGAGTTGTTGGGGGAAGAATATAGGAAACAGGACAACTACAGAGTAATCTTTCCTCTCTAATATTTTCCTAGCACAATCGCACCATCAGGTCTGTTCAGCAGTTTCATTAACAACATGAACAATGGAGCAGAACGGACACTGAGGCAATGTACAGATTTCACCAAGCTGAGAGGGATGGCAAGCACAGAACACAGAATAATCTTAATACAGAGGAAAAGGAGTTAAAAATCCAAACTAAAATTAATCATGGGCCAAGTCCTGCACCACAGAAAACAAAAGTTCCCAAATAGAGAACAAATACAGAGGTAAGAGCAGGCTATGACCTTCCTCCAATGTCATCCTTTTGCGAACAAGGCAAGTCAAGCTGGGACACGTTAAGACTAGAACTATACACAGAATCACAGAATGGCCAAGGTTGGAAGGGACCTCTGGAGACCATCTGGTCCAACCCCCCCTGCTCAAGCAGGGTCACCTACAGCACATTGCCCAGGACCGTGTCCAGACGGGTTTTGAATAGCTCCAGCGAAGGAGACTCCACTACCTCTCTGGGCAACCTGTCCCAGTGCTCTGTCACCCTCACAGTGAAGAAGTTTTTTCTCAGGTTCAGATGGAACTTCCTGTGGTTCAGTTTCTGCCCGTTGCCTCTTGTCCGGTCACTGGGCACCACGGAGAAGAGACTGGCCTCATCCTCGCGACACCCTCCCTTCAGGTATTCGTACACGCTGATGAGATCCCCTGTCAGTCTTCTCTTCTCCAGGCTCAACAGGCCCAACTCTCGCAGCCTTTCCTTACAGGAGAGATGCTCCAGTCCCCTCATCCTCTTTGTAGCCCTCCACTGGACTCTCTCCAGTAGTGCCATGTCTCTCTTGAACTGCAGAGCCCAAAAACACAAGGCAGGCAAGGCAATTTTTCTGTTTTTCTCAGCACTACAGGGCCTGAGATACAGTACTGTATTCAGGGCTCAGCTACAAGGCTGTATTCTGGCGTAAGCTACATTGCCATACTAAGAGATGCAGTGCCTTATTCAGGAGCCAGTTAGAGAAAGAAGTGAGAGGCCAGCTACATGCTGTACTGAAGATGCAACTATAGCTCTGCATGCCAGGTTCAGCTGCAGAGCTCTGTTCAGAAGTCATTTATGCAGTTCTTTGCTGGGATCTTGAGGTCCTACCCAGCCATTTTTCTGGAAGGTTTTCAGAAAGAATCTGGCTCAGCTCTGTGCTTGAACAGTACATCTCCTTGGACAGTACTCATGTTCCTGAGATTTAGCCCTTTAAACCTGTGCAGCCAGAGTCCAGACATCCTCTGCAGATAACTAAGAGTGGGCAACGCTGATGGATAACTGTTCATCTGATCCCAGGCTGGTGCCTAAGGCCATTGGGATGAATGGCCTATTGAAGATGCTAATGTTGCTCTGGTGACCAGAGAGGGAGCTTAAGGCTACATCTGTATTAGTGCACTAGACTTGCTTAGGACTGGTCTCTGGCCCCAAGGCCAACTAGTAAAGCAATGCACTCCCTTCACGTTATTAAACTCTCTTAGCCTCCATAAAAAGGATGACTGCTTCCAGTCTTGCACCTTCTTTAGGAAATCAGCACACTCGTATGCCTCTCTGAAGTGCCTGTACACAAATGCATGTAGCATGGAGAATAAATGGGAGTAATCAGAGATCCACGTGTGGTTGCAGGGCTATGATCTTGTTGCAGTGAGGGAGATGTGGTGGGATAGCCTGCATGACTGCAGTGCTGCAATGGATGGATATAGGCTCCTTAGGAAGGAAAGGCAGGAAGGCAAGGAAGGGCAGTCACCCTTCATGTGAGAGAGAGCTGGAGTGTATGAAGCTCTTTCTAGGGGAGGATGATGGGCTGGCTGAGAGCTTATGGGTAAGAATTAAAGGGTAAACTAACATGGTTGACACTGTTCTGGGTGTTAGCTACAGGTCACCTGATTAGGAAGAAGTAGGTGAGGCCTTCTGCAGACAGCTGGAAGTAGTCTGATGTTCCCAGGCCCTGGTCCTCACTGGGGACTTTAACCACCCCAATATCTGCTGGAGGGACTACACAGCCAGACACAAGCAACCCAGGAGGTTCCTGGATGACAACAACACATCAATGACAACTTTCTGATAGGGGTGACAGAGAAGCCAACAAGGAGAAGTGCTCTGCTGGACCTTGTACTTACAAACAAGGAAGGATTGTTTAGAAATGTGAAGGCTGGGAGCAACTTCAGTGGCAGTGACCTTGAGATGGTGGAGTCCAGGATCCTGAGAGGAGGGAGCAGGGCAATGAGTAGGATCAGAACCCTGGACTTCAGGAGAGCAGACTTTGGCCTCTTCAAGGACCTGCCTGAAGAATCCCATGCAATAGGGCCCTCAAAGGAAGAGAAGTCCAAGAAAGCTGATTGATATTCAAGGATCACCTCCTCCAAGCTCAAGAACCATCCATCCCAATGAGAAAGAAGTTGAGCAAAGTGGGCAGGACACCTGCATGGATGAACAAGGAGCTCCTGGCAAACTCAAACAGAAGAAGGAAGTACACAGAAGGTGGAAGCAGCGAAAGATAACTTGGGAGGCATAATAGGGATGTTGTCAGAGTATGCAGGGATGGGGCGAGGAAGACCAAAGTCCATATGGAGTTTAATTTGGCAAGGGACGTCAGGGACAACAAAAGGGGCTTCTTCAAATACATCCATAGCAAAAGGAAGACTAGGAGAAATGTGGGCCCACTGCTGAATGGGGCGGGTGCCCTGGTGACAAAGGATACAGAAAATGCTAAGGTACTGGATGCCTTCTTTGCCTCAGTCTTTCCTGGTAAGATCAGCCCTCAGGAATCCCAGGCCCTGGAGACCAGGGAGAAAGTCTGGAGAAAGAAAGACCTTTCCCTTGGTGGAGGAGGATCAGGTAGAGGGATCACTTAAGCAAACTGGACATACACAAGTCCATGGGCCCTGGTCAGATTGCGCTGAGGGAGCTGGCTGGTATCATTGCAAGGCCACTTGCACTCCATCATCTTGGAAAGGTCCTGGAGATCAGGAGAGGTGCCTGAGGACTGCAACTCCACTCCTCAAAAAGGGCAAGGAGGAGGAGCCAGGAAACTATGGGCCTCTCAGCCTCACCTCCATCCCTGGCAAGGTGATGGAACAGCTCCTCCTGGAGGTCATCACTAAGCACGTGGAGGACAAGAAGGTGATCAGGAGTAGTCAGCATGGATTCACCAAGGGGAAATCATGCTTGAGCAACCTGATAGCCTTCTCGGATGGAATGACCGGCTGGGTAGATGAGGGCAGAGCAGCGGATGTTGTCTGCCTTCACTTCAGCAAGGCTTTGGACGCTGTCTCCCATCACATCCTCCTAGGGAAGCTCAGGAAGTGTGGGCTAGATGAGTGGAGAGTGAGGTGGATTGAGAACGGGCTGGATGGCCGAGCTCAGAGGGTTGTGGTGAATGGCGCAGAGTCAAGTTGGAGGCCTGTAGCTAGTGGTGTCCCCCAGGGGTCAGTGCTGGCTCCAGTCTTGTTCAACATATTCATCAACGACCTGGAGGAAGGGACAGAGTGCAACCCCCCCAGCAAGTTTGCTGATGACACAAAACTGGGGGGGAGTGACTGATAAACCATAGGGCTGTGCTGTCTGCCATTCAGCAGGACCTGGAGAGGCTGGAGAGCTGGGTGGAGAGGAACCTCCTGAAGTTCAACATAGGCAAGCGCAGGGTCCTGCCCCTGGGGAGGAGTAACCCCAGGCACCAGTACAGGCTGGGGGTTGACCTGCTGGGAAGCAGCTCTGCAGAGAAGGACCTGGGAGTCCTGGGGGGCAACAAGTTCAGCATGAGGCAGCAATGTGCCCTTGTGGCCAAGAAGGCCAAGGGTATCCTGGGGTGCATCAGGCAGAGTGTTGCCAGCAGGTGGAGGGAGGTGATCCTGCCCCTCTCCTCAGCCCTGGGGAGGCCCCACCTGGAGTACGGTGTCCAACTCTGGGCTCCCCAGTACAGGAGAGACAGGGCGCTACCGGAGAGAGTCCAGCGGAGGGCTGCAAAGAGGACGAGGGGACTGGAGCATCTCTCCTGTAAGGAAAAGTTGAGAGAGCTGGGGCTGGAAGGCACTACAGAGACCGTCTGACTAACGACGTGACAGAACAAGGAAATAAATAAATAATTAAACTAAAAACAATTAAAAAAATTTTTAAATTTAAAGAAATGTTTAATTTTCCATTTTGTATTACTCTTTATTGGTAATCCTTTAGTTCAAATACTCAGCTGACATCTAGGCATAATTGCTGTGTTAAAATTCAATATCCCTACATATTTGTGCATACACTGAGATAGACTGCAGGAATATCATTCAGCAAATCCAGTAAGTCCTCCTGTAATGTCCCCAGAACTGAATGCAATCAAAGGCCAGAATCATTTTTAAAGAAAGCAAGATGAAAAATGAAAAATGTAATATTTAAACTCTACCATGCAGCAAGTTATTTTAAGGGGAAAAGCATAAATCCAGTTTTAAATGCTCCTTTGTAGGCCAGTCCTTAAAAATCATTTTTACCCACTCACTGAACAGACCATTCCCACTGCTAGAAAGAAACATGACCATCAGAATCCCAAAACAAGTAAAAATTTTACCCCAAGTCTCCGGGATGTTACACTTGCTGGAGGGAACCCCCTTCAGCGTACACCACTGCTTTCACAGGCTTGTGTGCAATAAACTTCACTTAGCATGGCTGACATCTGAAACACACCTTCATGCGAATTCAGCACTTACCCTGCTTAGTTCAGATACAGAACATACAGCTGCTGACACCGTTTTAGGACACTATACAGGGATCTCTGGACACCAGTACTGCATCCTGATATTCTGTAATAACGTTCAGCAGTCTATCCTGACCTGCATTTGCAGCAAAAACATGTGAGGCAGAACTGAGGCTCCAATTAGTAGCAATTCAAACTGGTGGAAGGGCCCCCTGAGGAAGCAAGGAGAGATGAGTCAGGTTACAGGTGTCACTGATGATGCTCTCAGAGCAAAGCAGGGTTTAGACTTGATCGAATGGTAAACTTCTTGAGGCAGGGACTGTATCCATACATGAGCCCATGGTGCACTGTGTACATACACGCTGGAAGCAGAACTGCATTAACTCACAGTTGTGTACAAGCCCAGCTGTACCAAAAACTCTGCGTAGCTCAGAAGCTTTGTTAGAAAGGGAAGAGCATTGATAATCAGTGTTCCTTAGCTCAGCCAACTGAGGAACTCTAGGGGGTTAACATTGCTGGTACTAAAAGATTAGGAGGAAGTAGTCAGCCGTTTGAAACTCCTCTGGCATGAAGCTCTGGTTAGTTTAGGTTACAACATCACACTGCAGGACTCTCCTGCACTAACAACATCATTCAACTGTGGCAGACCCAAAACGAACATTTTGCCAAAGCGAGGAGACCGCTCTGCAGCGCTGTCTCTCATTCCTTTTGCAATCCATGAAATCCACACAGTCTGTTTTAAAGCAAGACCTTGTGTGCTGTTAACTACCTCCAGAATCCATCAGTAGTGCTGAGCCTCTTTTAGAGGAGCTTATTGGGTGTTCTGCAAGAACAAACATTGTCAGCTTGCATCTGTACTCAGCCAAGCCCCTTGCTACACCAATAGAGAGGCTCAGTCAGGATCTAACATAACAGCAGGCAGGCAAGACACGGCATGATTAACAAATCAGGAAGCCTTGCCTTTCAGCTGAGCAGGAATGGCAGATACCCCCACCCACTTACACAGGCGCTGACTCACAGATATGCAGCATAGCAGCTAAATGCCCATGTGATTTCTCCCTGAAGTCATTTGAACTAGGCAGACTTCAGATATGCAGTTTCACAACTATTAGTGCAGGTAAATGAAGGCCGGCTCACTAATACACTTACTGTGAATAATCTTTGAATCCTGCACAAGCTCTCGGGAACTCTGTTCTCTGGTCATATCGCAAACATTGTGATCTTGGACTTCCTTACGACAACAGGCCTTTTTTTTTTCTGGGCTCCTACCCTACCACTTTAGATTATCTTTTTTTGTTCACTGGCAAGCACGAAGTCAAATGAAAGGCGGTATTCAGGAGCTAACGTCACACCTAAATGTGATATATGCAATGGCTACATATATTGGAAGATTTTAACATGAGTCTTCTGTGTTCAGTTTATTGCTGAAAATACCCTCCAGTAACAGAAAAGTAAGTAAGTTTTAGAAAAAGATGACAGTCTGGATCTTTTAAAGGACATACTGCCTTTATGAAGTACACTTGTAGCTGTTGTCACTTGTACGCGTTAACCTTAATTTTCCCCTGAAATTCATCCTGAATATAGGATTGTGCTTTAGATTCTCCACTTTTGTCAGTGGAAGGATTATTTTGATTCTTTTAGCTATAATCATAACACTGAAATCAAAGATCAAGAATAAGATGCTGTCTGCCCCACATCGCAAAGATCCTAAAAGAAAACTTTGATGAGATGCAAACTCAATAGAGAGACTGTTGGTATTTTTCCATGGCAATACAAAGCAACACTTCTGGTATGAGTGCTGACACTCAACATACTCCCTAAAGTCGTAAAAGATAATGTAGCTTCCTGGTGGTCTCTGTCACCCCTCGGAAGAGATGCCTATTGCAGTGCAGAGTCCAGCAGGCAGAGATGAAAGGGGAAATTTGGGAACACAGGCCAGGCTGCTACCGGGCAGTGCAGGCAGCCAGGCAGATGGACCAAGCGCTCTCTCATTGCCCTCCATGCACAGCAATGAGGTTCCAGTACAAGCTGTCGGGATGATGCTGAGCAATCATGCTGCTCCACAAGAAAAACAAACCAGCCATGAATTTACTGTCAGGATGTTTTCACCTACAGGCTGCGCATCTCAAAAGGATGATGGACATTTTGTATACAGTACATGTAGCATTGCACCAAAAGTTAGGCAAATTGCCAACAAACATGACAGAGTCCCACTGCACTGGAAGGCAAACACCAAATATGTCCACTGTGCAACAGACCTCCTTGCACTGTACTGAGACCTACCAGCGAACAGGCTCTTCGCAACTTGAGAGGCCAAGGTCTGGTGACTGGATTAGGGATTTAGCAGCTAGTGTTGGGAATCTTCTTAATGTACAAGAGGGCCAAAGGGATACCTGGCATCTGACCCCTCTTTCTAGAAAGGGGCCCAATTTATTTCCCATTAGCTTTGAGAAAGTGCTTTCTTTGACTAGATGGGCATTGACCTGGCAAAAAAACTAGTAGCTTCCCAGGAAGATCTGCCTTAGAGTCCAGATGCCTCCTTTACCGTGTAACTAAGAAGCTATTTGGAATCAGAAGTGTGGGCCAGGATTTCTAGCAGGAAAGCACTTCTATAGACAGGGCTGCATACATCACTAACTTCAAATTTCGTCCTGCTCCTGCAAGTCTCTCTTCCACAGAGCTAAAGCTGAAAGGGTTAAAGATGCCCAGCCAACTTATGACTATCCAGGAAAAACCTTGTTCCCAATTCTCAGTTTAACTCATAAAAAACTGAGACTCTTGAAATACTTTATTAACAAGAAAGAGTTCTACAGTGCAGCCTACATTTGCTTTTAAAGTCCATTGGCATCTGATGGACAACAGAAAACAGGTACTCTTTGGTCAGAAGATGGACAAAAGCCTTCTTTTGCTCTTGAAGCAGGCACGTAAACATTACATGAGATGCTGATGAGGGAATTAGCAGGTTTAATGCCAAGCATCAACTTATCTGAATCTCTTCCTAAAAGATCAGAGTCAACAGAGGACACATGCTTCTCTGACAGAGCGTTTAAGAAACAGAGAGTGAAAAATCAACCTTAAGCAGTAAACAGCAGGAGATGGTCACCCTTTACCACTTTTTCAGGGCCAGGCTGGCTAACCTCTCTCCCTGTTTTGTTATTTATGTGTCCTTTTTCCCTTTGGACTTCCTGGACCAAAGGAAGGAAGGATGTTTCACAGGAAGGAAGGACTGACTTGGCTGTATCAAGACTGGACCGCATTGCTTACCCCACTGAGCTGTTGCTTCCTATACAGGAGAGAAGTGGTGGAAAACCCAGATTTTCTGTTTAAATTTTGTTGCCAATAAGCAGATGAAGTCAACCCAAGTATCATAGGACCCAGTCCAGCCCCCTGCTCCAAGCAGGCTAGTATCAAACCTGGAGTAGGTCACTCTGGGCTGAGCATCATCAAGTTTTAAAAAACTCCAAGGATGGAGGTGTCTCACAACCTCTGGGGCCCTGTTCCAGTGTTTGACCAGTCTCATAGTGAAGATCTTTTTTATGTCCAGTCAGAATTTCCTCTATTGCAACTTTCATCTCTTGCCTCTCACCCTTTCACTGTGCACCTTTGAGAAGAGTTTGACTTCATCTTCTCTACAACACCCCTTTAGATAACAAAAGACTGTAATTATATCCTCCCTTCACCTTACTTTTCCAGGAAGCTCAGTTTCTCTCAGCCTCTCTTGCCATGTGCTCCAGCCCCCAACTATCTCAATGGCCACTCCACCGAATTCCTGGGACAGAATACTCCAGACACAACCTCACCAGCGAGGAGAGAATAACCATCTTGCTTGACCTGCTTGGCTGTGCTCTTATTCATGAAGCCCAGCATGCAGTCAGCCTTCACTGCCACACTGCTGAAACTTTGCTGACTCCTGTTCAACTTGCTGCCCATCAAGTCCTTTTTGTGCAGAGGAAGGTACTCTTTCTATCCTACCAACTCCACGGAAGCTGCTCGAAGAATCTGCATTAGCATGCAGCAGCATGTGGCTAAGGGCACGGGGCGGCCTCTAGCCACAGGAATTTTTGAGATGAGAAAGTACTAGTCAGACAGTGGATCCTCTTTCTCTGACTTAACTTCAGCTGTACCACACATAGCTCATATACAGCAGCATAGCACAACTGGGCTCCAAGGCATGGACTGTGCTGAGCACTCACAACCAGGGGAGCTCTGGCAGTTGCAGAAGTCCCTGGAGACACCCAGGGCAGACATCTCTCAAAAGAGAGACCTGCACTGCCAACCAGCCCAAAATGTGAGCAACGAAGGCAAAATTGAATGGAGCTGTCCTATGAGGAAGGGTTTCAGAGCAGGTTTCTGTTATAAGAGAGACACAGAAGAGTGACCTAGGCCCCAGGACTGTTGTACTGTATTCAAGGTGCCACACTGGTGGCACAGGGAGGACCTGCCATCTCACCCTTTGTGACAGCAAAAAAAAATTAGGAATAGCCAACGCAGACAACAGGGTATGACTGTTTTTCTACACCCAGCAGGTTGCTATTTTACTCTGCCTGTGCTTAAAGCCAGTCTTGCATTCACTTTTATTTAATACACTGGTATCAGGAGTCAGGAAGCTCAGGTTTGCTGTCTATACTTTGGGGAGGCTAAGCATTCAGTTACTGTGGGAAAATGATTCTCCCCCCCCCCCCCCCCACGGCAGTTTATATCATTGCTCCCGCATTCACCTTCACAAATACACAGTTTAGTAGCCTTCCCAAAACACCAATGATCACTTTGTGCTCTCTCCCCTGCACAGTACCTCTGTGATAATTTATTTCCTCAGACAAAAAGATGCCTTATTTCAAACCGTGCCTCTTACTGGTATGCTCTGCCCAGCGCAAAAAGCTACTTGAATGCAACATGCAGAGAATTTAAAAGCAGATGCAGACAGTTTATGACATTTTACAGTCAAATCTCACATAGAAACATCAACACCTACGTGCTATATAGCATACCTTAATGTTAAGGCATTAAATCACTTTTAACAAAATTAAAAAACAATCTCCAATAGTAGATATACAGGATGTCATATAAACAATAGGGCAAGAAGCTTCATTATGATTTCTTGTCTGCTCTCTGTTCAATTTCTCATCATAATGCAGTACTAACAGTTGTTTATTATCACACAGGAATTACTGTTGTTCATTAAAAATAGTCATATTTCCAAATGATTCACACTACCTGAGGAATTAAGGTTTTTCAGGTCTGCTCCAGATCCTAGGTCAGGAATCTCCTTTCTATTCTGGTAAATTCCACTAAGATATCACATGTAACAACAAGTTCTTGAAGTAGTTTCATCAGATTTTCCCTTTAAGGTAACCCACTGCACTCCCACGTGAGGCAGAAGCACCTCAAAGACACAAGCCGGCTGAAAGTGCTGCAGTGAAATCAGATGATCAGTTCAAGCTCTGAGCCTCTGCAGCCTCCTTTCCGCTTTGGAAACGTGTCCTATGATTTTTCAGACTAACGCAACGGGGAAGCCGCAAGCTGGTGCCATACTTTAAAATCCAGATAACACATATAAGAGCAATTTAAATAAAAGCAATTTGGAGAATAAATGTGAAAACAGTCTGACAGCTCCTGCTGCAATACATTAACAAACATGCAGCACTGCAGCAAAATCTGCTATTCCCAACTCTACAATGCTGTGCTGCATGCAGCACTATGTGACGGAGCTGAGAGCACCAGGAAGCAGAGAGCTATCTTGTGAGAAGCCCTCAGTGCACAGCCTTGAGCTGTTTTACCTTTCTGCAACTGTCTGGATTACGTAATGTAACAGAGGAAAATGCAAAAAGTAAAACTTTCAAGTTAAAGAGAAATAGGTCTGAGCTCTCTTAACTAAAGTGTTGCTTGAGCTTACATTCATTTTAACTAGTCATGTAGAAAGGCACATTCTCAATCTAGGAAGAAGCTACTGCTTTAGAGAGGTCCATTAAAACATCAGAAGACTGCAATATGTATACGAAAAGTATTGACACAGACCTGCCAATGTCACACAATGGCAATGTGCTTGCTCTTTTAGCCTTGACTCCACCCTTTCCTACAGCAGCACCTGCATTTACAACTCAGTGTGCTTTGCTCTCGTCCACCCCAACATCCTCTGAATCGACGCGAGTCGTCGATTGCTTGACTTGCTACCTGTGGCCCACGGGTTCCCAGAGCGGGAAAGGCACTGTCTTGTGGCCAAGGGGGTCTGCCCTGGCAAATCCATTTCTCACCTGTCTGGCAGGATGATTATCATGCCGTGACACAGGCCAGGCATCCCTCTCACATCACCTGCCCATAGAAGCAGACACTTTTCTTTCCTTCTGCACCACTGGACACACGATCCTCAAGCTTATGGGCTTTTGTAACATTAACCACTGAAGCTAATTCATACCAGGACTGAGAAAGCCTCAGTTCTAATGTCCTCTTTCTGCTGCTCTGCCTTCTCAGAGATACACAGGGCACACTCAAAGATGCATGCTTGGTCTTAACCACAAAGGCATTTGTAAGATGTCTGAACAACATCTCTCTCGCTGTTTCTGAGCCAGGTGATCACAAATAACACCAAACCAAGAAACATGGGTTTTCACTGCAAAAAATCCTGTTTACATTTCCCCCTCCCCCCCAAAGTCCATAAAACCATCAAGTTTGCAATTTAAAGTTTCAAACCTCAAAAATGGCTAAATTAATGGGTTAATTTGATACTAAGTGAGGTTTGATACTATGGCCTGGGCTGTATGGGAGGTCAAATTATGACTTAATCTCTGACTTAAAAACCAATTAGCTAAGTAAATTCAGAACCGTAAATGTTTACGTGCAGGGGCTAGTACATGCAGTGCAGACTAATATCGTTAAAGCCTACACTTTCCCTTTCATGACTGGAAGGGGCCAAACCGCCACACATTCCTCCCCTGAACCAGGGCAGACCACGAGGGGGAGGTGAGGGAATGTCTGATCTCCACCATGTAGATCCCTTTTATCCTGCCACACCGAGAAGCCCATCTGTGAGAAGTGGGATCTGCCCATGGAGCCAGGCCTGCCTGGCTGCTTCTGCCTCCAAGGGAATACGAGCTTTGGCACAGAGCTCAGCAGTGTTATGAATACCCCATTCCCCAAGGGCCGAGGTGGCTCAGGGGAAGAGGCAGCTCAGAACCACTGGCATTATGCTGCCATGGGCCAAGAACCAGTAACACAGAAGTCTCCAGCTTACACCAAGTATTTACTTACAGAGGTAGACTGCCAGACGTCCTGGAAGCGCACTCAAAGTTTTGCCAGCCCAATTCCAAGCAAGTTCAATAGAGTAGAGGAGATCCCAGATGACAGAGCTCAGAAGATACTTTGCAAAGGTAAAACATTTGACACTTGCTGAATTCAGTGAAGGTCTCACAAACTGGGCCAAAATCATTTGGAGTTAATAAGTACATGACCTTTTCCACTAAAGTACTCTAAACGTGAAGCCTGCACTACTGGCTGCCCAAACCTGAGTATCACTTTGTGAGAGCAGGAGCTTTGCAAATGCAGTGTGTACCATCTAAAGCCATCATGAAAGCAACATGGTGGTACAGACATGTAAACTGAGGCACACGAGTGGCAATACTCAATACAAGCAGGGAATGCTATCGGTGCACAACTGACTTGACTGACTTTGGATCGGATCCTCAGATTGAAGTTGTAGAGTAATTTTAAGATGGCCCCGATCTCCTCCTGCCCCTTGCTGCTCATTCTACCTCTCACTCCCCTCCCCTGGCCCAACAAAAGCATCCATGCTGCAAACTAGGCCTGGGAAGCACTCTGGGTTAAAATGGTAGGGAGGGCACCTGGGCAAGAATGAGCAACCAGGGCCAAGGGAAGGGCAAACCTACTTCCTCTAGCAGCGGCACTGATCTGTGCTGATTTAGCATTTCTGTGAACTATAACCCAAGATGATGTAAAAATCATCCTCCAAGTTTGAGAGTTGTAGCAGTGAGCATCAGCCCCTGATCTGCCAGATATGTCATACAGAAACAAACTTATCAGCTGATGTTTCTTTATGCTTAATAGCTATGTATTTTGGCAACCTTGTTCCTAAGCAAATAAATAATCCATTTCTTTCCTGGGGCTGCTTGTATGAATTCTAACAGGTTCCACCATCATCACATGCTCATCCAACTCTCACTACTACTGACACATGTCCCTCATAGCAAGAGATTGCACAGCAGGCTGATTGCTGAGTATAACATTAAAACTGATTTAAATCTTCTAATCACCCTCTCTCTTTTCAATCCTTTATGATAACAGTACATTCCCCTCTCCACAACTGGGTTTCTGTGAGAACCTCAAACCTTCAGCAATGAAACTGTAAAATTTGCTATATAACCATTGCAAGCAAGCATCAAAAGTTGCTTAGGTCTATTTTACAGAGACGGAAACAGAAACTGCTTCTCCACAGTGCATGCGCTCCCGTGCAGAGTCTAGTGCACTTAGGTAATGCTGTTTGTCACACCCCTGTCTCTTACTCCACCTCTTACGAGGGTTAAAGAATACTGGTCTGAACTGTGCCTTACAAGAGCTTATCTTTCGAGATGAGGGCCTTGCAGTGGAACATCACTGCCAAAAATCTATGAAGACAAAGTCAGAGACACAAAGACACAAGAAGGCCTCAATTGCCATATTTTGGTGGCTAAAATCCAACTGCATAATTCATATTTGATTACCTCAATAAGTGCTCTGATTTTCAGAGCTGCTGAAGCTACACAAATCCCTTTGACCCTGAATGAAATGCATGCCCACAGTGCTTCTTCACAATTAGGGTATTTATGAAGGTTCCTAACTCCAGCCAATGGTGAATGGTTTGTATGTTTTCCACCTAACTGAACCTTTCACCATTTAAATTCTAAATCCCCAAATCTAGACAGACATGACTGCCTACAATGTCTGCAGTGGGTGGTCTGAATCACCATACAGAGAAGTCTGCTTTCCTCTACTAACCTGGGCAAACAGCTGAGGCTAGACAGGTGAGATGAAAGCCATCTTTGGTGACCACTGAGAAAAGAGGAGGTCAAATTAAAAGAATCAAAGCCCTCCAAAGATGCAGTCTGCCCAAAGCAGAGGGAATGACAGTACAGAAAGATGAGGCAGACCATTAGCACTGGCGATGCACAAAGCACTGGCAAGCACCACTTGCCCATCACCTGTCACCAAGGATTTCAAGATACTTGTGCTTTCTACTTGAGGCGCACAGACCAAACATTACCCAAGAGAAAGAATGTATAACGGTCTTAGACTTGTAAAGACATGATCAGTAAAGCTATAACTACTACAGCTAGTACCGTCCTTTCCTATGCTGTGTTTTAAACAGTTCCTATAAGCTTTATGCCCTGCGTGGTACTATTTAGTGAAAAATATACCACTGCTTATAATCATCATCATCCTATGATTCTTTCCGAGCAAATGGCTTCCTAAACAAGATTATTTGCTTAATATGAGATTAATGCTTGTACCAAACTTGCCCCATTTTGTGATTTGGCTCAGTTATGCCAGTCACACTTTTTGAAAAAAAAATCTAAGAAGCGAGACATGTATTATGTTTCCTAACTGACCACAGCCCTAGGTGAAGAAAAGATTTCACAGAGGATGAGCACAATCTCAGAGTGCCTACGTACAATAAGGTTACTCTATTCACCAACCCATTTTAAACAACAAAATAACTTAGCCTGCATTGTGACTAAAGGCATTACCATGCTTTTAAACATTACTACCTCTAGTTATAAATAGATTTGAGACTACTCTTTTTGTAATAAGACCTATTTTTGTCTACACTTGCTAACTCATGTTAAACAAATGTATTCAGTAACACACTCTCTATTTGGCCAAACTCAGAGAACAGAGAAAGCCAAAGGGGCTAGCAGAGAGACTACGTTGCCAAAACTTATTTTGGCTTCCTATAAAGTAGAATCCAGTAGATTGCCCTGACAAGAGTGAAAAAAATCTTACCGTTTACAGGATTATGAGGAAGCTGAGGCTGAAGGGCCATTCAGACAAGAATACAGGCATTACAGAGTTAGTTAACCTGCCTACTCTTAAAATATTCAGTTCTTCTTTATCCCCTTACCCTGATTTCCTTCAGCCCTCAGGATTTTACAGCTAACTTTCTAAAAGTCTCCTCCCCTCCCAGTAGCTATCCTGTTACAGAGGACTCGGTGCCCTCGACTGGGCTCAGCAGCCAAGGGCACAGTCCGAGACACAGGCAACGCTCCCCGCCACCAAAAGCGTTCCTGCACCTCAGCCCCTCACTGTCTTTTGGAGCCTTCTGGGAGCCAATTCAACTCACTGACTTGGCAGAAAACGAACTCAGGGAGAGAAAGCAGATTGTTTTCTGCTATGTGAACAAGCAGAATCAGTCCAGTGAAGAGTTTGAGCAGCGAAGCCAACACAGCCATCCTTGCTGCTGCAGAGCCCCAACATAATGGAGAAATTACGCTTCTGTGAGTACCACTGATGTTAAATAACTGCAGAACAGATTACATCCATTGAAATGTGTCAGTTGGCCATGGGCTTTATTAACTAATCAAAGTGTATAATTACTGTTGGTTTTGTATTGATACATATAGTAGAAGTACTGACAAATACTTTCTCTCTCTTCCCTATCTAGTAGGCAAGGAAACATACATTTCAGCCAAAAGATTGTAGACACAGGGTAAGTAACTACATTTTTTCCAAAGTTTGAACATCTGAGACAACTCCAGTCCTGTAAAAATACTCCCTTTTACTATCCTCACTACACGGTACCATTTATGAGAAGGGCTAGACTACTTAGACAGCTGCTCTGTTCATAAGAAATAATATCATCTCACGCTGCAAATAGCAGCACTATTTTCACCGATTTTTGCAGGCAATGTTAACAACATTTACCCACCAATTAAAATCTAATCCTACTGGGCCTAACTCTAATGTGCTGATTGGTCACTTTAACTTGATTTAATTGGTTTAAGGGGTTCAAATGTAGCATTAGAAAAAAAAATGCAAGTTCGCAGTCAAAGTGTAGTCACCATGGACAACCATCAAAGGTCTTCTATTCCCTCAGAGAAGCTTCGAGAAGAATTTGACTCAAATACCAGCACACGGGACCCCTGGCAAAGCCAAACGCAGTATCTTTAGAAATTTTATGCCGAGAAAGAAAAGGAGTTTTTGCAAAGTTAAAAATCAGTGTGCTCAAGACAAGGGAGCAAAGAGGACTAAAGTGATTAACAAAGGCAGGGCATCAAAAAACTCATACACAAAAGGGAGAACGTTATTAATTATACAGTAAAGGTGAGTGAGCTGGGAAAGAGGAGGGAATTTAGATAGATAAACAACTACCAGGAAAGGGAGTACATGGCTGCAGCAATAAAAATATGCTGCTGCTTAATCACAGGGATGCACGCCTGAAGTGTCTGGGAATCTCAAAAAGATCAGCTAAACTAAAACTGTAAGAAGAGGAGATATCCAAGAGAACTCAATAAACGCACATCACACCTTCTGTACCTTCAGTGTTGCACTTCATACTTATTGGCATTTATCTCGAAAAATGTTAATGAATTTCTGAAAATAGTTTAAGACAAAAAGATTACGTGCTCTCCAGGCTGATGCTGAGTACGCTGGCCCCAGGGAAGAGGGGCTGCCTCTCCTTGAGTAAAGTGATTACAAGATGTTCCCAAGGGCAGAAAGCACTCAGAGCCCCCCAGGAGCAGCAGGGCCCCAGTCAAACAAACCCTAACGCACAGTCTCCTGGCCCAGGGCACCTGGGCCACAGGGTGTGAGCCGCATGCCAGGTTGGGCAGCCCTCAGCCCTACTCCATCTCCACTGTTAGGAAAAATGGTTTTGCTTTAGTAACTCGGAAAATTCCTCGGAGTCACTTGAGCAAAACCCGAATCTGCCCTGAAGGCGATTCTGAGCAAAATCATTATTTCTGACGCAGAATTCGCCACTTGTTGCTTCGTTTAACTGGGCGAAGTCCCCGCGCGCGGGAGCATTTTCGCAGAAAAACTTGCGAGGAGCTGGAGCTCGCAGGCGGGCGGCGGCCCCGGGGACCCGCCCGGCCCCGCTGGCGCGGGGGGGGACTGCAGCCGAGCCGGGGTGCAGGCCGGTCCCCGGAACGGCGCGGAGCCCTCGGGGCTGCCGGCGGGGCAGGCCCGGCGCGGGGGCCCGCGCCGCAGCCAGCCGGTCCCGGCGGCGCGGCCGCGCGCGGCTCCAGGTCCCGCGGCGGCCGGCCCTGGGCGCCCGCCCGCCGCCGCTCCCGCCGCCGTGAGGAGCCGCTCGGAAGGGCTGTCTGCTGGCAACTTAAACAAAGCGAATGCCTCAAATTCCATCCCACCCCATTAGTCTGGCAGCGGCGCGGAGCTCCGCAGCGGCCGCGGCTGGGGCAGCCAGCGCCCCGTCGGCCGCCCCCGCCCGCCACGCCGCTCCCGCGGCCCCTCGCCGCCGCGCCGCCACCCCCGGCGGCCCCTGCCGGTCCGCCCCTGCGCCGAGCCCGCCCGCAGCGCCCACCTCCACCTACCTGGGCAGCCGGAGCGGCCGCGCGGTCCCCGCCGCCCGCGGCGCGCTCTGGCCGCGCAGGCACGGGCCGGGGCAGCCCGGGCTCTGGCAGCCGGCAGCCGCGCCGCGACTCGGGCAGCCGCAGCCCGCTGGGCTCCGGCTCCGGCTCCGGGCTCCGGGCGGCTGACAATGAGAGGCGGGGACCCAGCACCGGGCTGGCGGCTTGACGTCAAGCGGGGGAGGGGAAGCGACGGGGCTGGAGGAAGGGCGAGGAGCAGGGAGCGCGGGGCGCCGCCGGGCGGGGGCGGCCCGGCCCGGCCCGGCCCCACGCGGCCCGACATGGCCCCGCGGGGCCTGGGCGCGCGGCTCCGCGGCGCCCTCCGCAGGCGCCTCGGCCCGGCAGCCCCGCGGCCTCCGCCGTAAGTTAGGAGGAGGCGGTGAGGCAACTTCGGCCATTTTAGGGGGAAGGAGGCGCGGGCGGCCGCAGGGCCTGTCTCCGCGGCAGCGGCTCGGCTCTGGTACCGCGCTGCGCTTGGGCATCGCTTCCCGCCCCCGCCCCGAGCAGGCCGCGGGGCTTCGCGGAGCTGCGGAGAGTAGGCTTGTTTTGTGTGCCAAACAAAAGCTGAGAGAATACTGTCCTCCGAAGTACCCCGGGAGGGACTCCACTCCACCTGGAGTGGAGACAAGCTGCCTCAGCTATGGAGCGGTGGTATACCAAGGTGGAAAATGGGTATCATGTAAATCAGTCAAGGTTAGAGCAATGTACTGAAGCACTCTTTCAATAGAAGTGTTGAAAAAAAAACCATTTAACCGGTTTTAAGGTGGATCTCGGTATGTTTGCAGACATAAGGACATTTAATTGTGCATCCAAGAAAGGGCCCTCCAGCCAGCGTTCCTGGGTTGTTTCTTCTGCAGTTGGCTCTGTGCAGTCAGTTCAGATACTTTACTGTCATTTTGGGGCTCTCAAGAGACCGTTGGCTAAGTGGCATTGCCAATGCTTTTCCAGGCGCTCCCTCTCTCCTTGATATACAAGGGATTTATAATAGGTCTGTCTTCCTAAGAACAGGGGAGAAATCTGTATGTCACATAGCACCGGAGCATGAAAAGAAGTTTCATTCTCAAGGGCCTTCTTTGCAGCTCCCCTTATATATCATCCTTCCAAAAGTTTGGGACTTTGCACTGAATTATATGGGGATCCAACTATGGTCATTTCTGCTTCCAGTATGTGCAACTAGAAAAAAATTAGATGGACTCAGAGACAACAGAGCTTCCAGCAGCAAACAGGAAAAGCTGCTCTAAGCGTTATTCTGCTGTAAGCAAACCCCTAGGACTAATTTAACATTGACCTTTTGCTAGAGGGTGATAAAGTGATGGACACTGAGGAATGATAGTTCGATGCTTTTGTGTAACATTTGCCAGAAATTGCCCAAACAAGTCAACAGAGGACCCAGTTAGCAGATGGGGAGTGCTTCCAGCCTCCTGGCCATGCACATGGAGCTGGAAGTCTCAGAAGGCGTTGTCCTCTTTTGCTAGTAGGTATACTAGCTGTAATTATATTTCTAACTCTATTTTAAAACTGTTTCAGGCAATGCCAAAGATACTAGGTGATACTAGGAATGCTAGGTAATTTAGCTTGTAATGCCCTGAGAAAGTGATATTGCTCATGTTGTCATAAGAAGTTAAAACAGACCTCTCTTGTCCTGCTTGCTTAGTATAATCTGAACTAAATTGGTTTTGAATAAAGTATCTACAGCTTAAAGATAACTTGCTAGATTTACAGCTAAAATCCAAGCTCACACAAAGATAGAGACTGAACAAGATCTTACTGGTTCTTATAGCTGAAATGGAGAAGGCTTGCTTCCAGTCATTCTAACAGAAAAGTATCTGCTTGCATGAAACCCTACCTGTGCACCAGCTTTCAACAGTGGAGGCACAGGGAACATGTTACATGCTCTATGTAGTGCAAGCACATATAGCAGTTTCTTGATTCTCTTCCTCGCAGGTGGTTACTTTTAATTTCCAAACTGGAAGGAGGGAGGTTTGCTAATACAATGCTAGCTCTTCAAGTCCATCTAACAATGACATAGCAGGTATAATGGGCAGATTAAATGAAAAAAAAGGGGTGGGGGGGAGAGTTCTTGATTTCAGCATGTGTAAATGCATGTGATACAACCTTGTTAGGGGTTGTGTACATTACAGCATGGGAGTGTATTCCACATTCTTCTTGGATTTGCTGCGTTGTGGGAGGAATGATGCTGTGCTTAGGTACGTTTTCAAAGAGCACATAGTTTACTGTGAAACTTGTTGTTGCAGGATGATATTGGCACCACAGGTTCATATGTGTTTCAAAAAGGGATGAAACAAGCTAAGGAAAGAAAATTCTATCAGGTATTGTGTAAAAGTATAAGCGCTGCCCTGGATATGGAAAAGGAGAAGGAGGGGTGCAGCCACAGAGATAAGATCCAACTCTATATGGAGGTCTCAATATGGAGAACATGAAAGAGTGTGGAGCATACAGATGCTTGGAGGAAGACTGACAAGATGGTCAGATTGTTGTCTGTGAAATAGTGTGGGATAAGTGCCAAAGCCTGAGGTTATGAAGCCAGAGGTGAAGGGTGGCTCGGGAGGCATGGCTTCCACAGAAACCACTCGTAGTAGGAGCAAGATAGGGGATCTGGGGCACTCTCATCTCCTGGATGAATTAATTGAGGGTTGCAGTGGGTGGACCACCCTATATACAAAGTGAGCAGAATGGGATCTACTTGATCTTGCTGACTGCAATCCAGGAAGTACCAGATATTGATGATGCTAGCCAGGACCAACCTCAGTGTTCCAGGGACCTCCGCTGCTTGCATACGAAGATAAGGTTGTATAATGAAGATTCTTCAAGACCATCCCATTTTGTGGCTGTAGCAAAACTGGGTCTAAAAAGTATGTTCACATTCTGAGGAGGTCTGGAACAGTGAGTTCTTGGGACAGGGCTCTCTAATGGATACAAAAGGGCTGCCAGGTCTTTTTGAGCCCTTGAATGTGGTTAAAGAAAGGCACATACCAGCGTTGTCACATACCACATACAGACTGTCTGCACCAGGTTTCTGCAGCATCTGGATATAGAAGGTGTAGACCTGATGGTGACTGTAGACCCAGCCCTGCACCCCTTCTTCATGGGAGACTCAAGACATTTGTAGAGAGTTAGTGAGCCTTGATCAGAAAAACTCCCTGATTTTCTTTCTGGCTAGAAAGAGTACTGGAAAGCCTGTGTTTTTCAACAGGCTAAGTGCCAAGAGAAAGCACCTATCTGGCCCAAAGTTACAGCAACCTTCATGGATGTCAGGGGAGAGGGTGGGTCCATGAGACAAGCTGCCCTTCTGTCACAGAAGTAATCTTGCAGGACATTTAAACGTAAATATAAATGTCTGGTTGGTAGTAAATTGACCTGTTTTTCTCCATCCAAACACGGGTGAGAAAGGCTCTTGTCTAGTTATGCCAACATGGCCCAGGAAGCAGTCATCCATGAGAGATCCTGAGAGTACTGTGACTCAGCATTTCTCCCTCCCAGTGCCATCCTGTTGATTCACCACGATAAAATCCCTGTGCAAGATTCATGAGGATCCAGGCATCTGAGGAATCTGGACAGCTGCTGAAGTGCATATGCTCTGGGCCTAGTGTTGACATGTTGATGATTACTAACAGTGCACCTTTGGCCACAGATACAGGAAGAACAGGTTCACCACTTTCCCACAGAGATTTTGGTGGAAGTGGCTTAACTAGGGCCTTTCCTTCCCCTCCAGCCATCAGACACTCAGAAGCTGCATTAAAATTAGAGTACTGCAGGAATGCAGCGCTGAAAACACAATAGTAATGGAAAGTATCTCTATAGTACAAAGACTCACCTTAAATCCCAAGGTGTTTAGTGATGCTGTTTGATGACATTTCATGGTGGATCCTTGTGATTAGGGAAACCATTCGGGAAACTGAACTCCTCCCCAAAGGCAAGGAAGGTATTGTGAAAGCTGTGTTCCTGCTGTTCTCTAGCAGCATGCCTCATGTTGGCTCCTCGGCCTTGCTGTTGGTGGGGAGCCTGGGGGATAGGCTAAGACAGGGCTAAGCAACTGTCTGTGTCACCAGGCTCAGCACCACCCTCTTGGGCACCAGGCTGCAGGTAGCAAGCAGGACCAGTAGCAAGGCTGGGTTGGCACTCTTAATCATTGGCAAGCTCAGCTGATACGTACTGAAGGCTCCCCAACATGCCTCATCATCCAGGGGCATCTCAAGGGCCCAGAGCTCTACTCCTGGGTCCTGGCTGCAGTATGAAGAGTTTTGGCAGCCTGTGATTCTGTGCCCACTGCAGCTGGTTTGCGGGGCAGGGAGGCAAGGGGCCTCCTGGGGCCCAGTTTAGGAATGGGGAAAATGATACTGAGATAAGAGAGGCCAAAGCCCACTGCCTGGAGGTGTCTATTCCCCTGGGTGGCAGAGGTCAGACTTTGGAAATGGCAGCTAAGTCACAACTGTTGAAGAAGAGTCCTCTCAGGAGTCCAGAGATGAACCCTGTTCCAGCACTGACCACGGATTTTGAGACCTCCTGCACCCACAGCCTCCAGGAGGAGAGGGACAGTGACTTCCTCTGGGTGCCTGTGGCCAATTCCACACATCAGATACACTGTGGAGGAAGTCTCTCCCCAGGGCAGAAGGGACTCATGGGTCTCTCAATGTGCATTCACAGTACTTGTTCCCAGTTCAGCTCTCATCATTATGAAGATGGAGATTTGGTTGCTTGTATGGATTCAGGTCCTCTAGCTGACAGCATTCAGACGAGGATGAGAAGCGGAGATGTATCTTCCCAAGGCAGGCCCTCTCCTTAGTGCATCCTCCAGTAACATCCCTGAGGACCCCACCTGGTCACTGTCATTAGCAGAGGTGTCTACTGGCTGCAGTGGTCTGCATGGGATTGCTCCTGGCCTCCAGGTAGGCTACTTAGCTGCTATTGGGGGGACATCTGGGGAACACAGGCTCCTAGTATTGGTGCTGGCACCCTGCTTTGGGTTTTGGAAACCCAGCACCCTTTCTCCGAGCCAAGAGACAGCCCCTCTACCCATGCCACTGGCCTTGGAAGAGGAAGCACAGAATTCTCATCATGCAATAGTGCGACCAATAGAGGCATACTTACTATACACCATGAAGCATACTCCTAGGCCTCACATGCCACAAGCTGTCAGCTACATTTGGATGATGAACTACTACTGGAAGGAAAGCACAAGGGTGCTCAAGAGGGTAAACTCCTTATCACCCAGCAGGACTGATAAGAGGCAGACAAGAGAGATGTGAGGGGAATACTGGGGAACAAGCTGAGCTGAGGGGAAATAAAGGGCAACAAAGATTGTACCTGAACCAACTTCTGGGTAGGGGCTCCAGTACTAGAATGGGATGATGAGTGGAAAACCAGGGAATGACAAATGTTAGACTTCCAGATTAGTCTGGGAGACAGCCTGCCCTCTGTGGGTGGTGCAGAAGTGGCATGGCTGCACCTGATGACACAGTGGTAGTGAAAACAGAGCTGCAATTGTCTGGGCAGATATCTGGGAGAAGAAAAACTTACTGTTGTGGGGCTAAGGATTTACAAAGATCTGTCCCCAGAAAGGAAACATGATACATGACCTAGAGGAAAAGAGGAGAAATAAGGGAGCTATGGTTGCTCTGAGGAGAAGGAACAATTTTTTGGTTTTTGTGCATGGAGGCTTAATGCGGTCAATCGAGGCATCAGATTAAAAGACAGAAAAGGACCAGTGGGTGTGGGGATGTAAAAAGGGGAGGAAGACAGACCCAGCCCTGGACTAGACTGGGAAGGTTTTGAGCAGAAAGTACACAATTGGCAGGGTTGACAGGAGTGAAGTAGGGGAACCTGAAGGGAAAAAGAGACTAGAAGTGGGCACAAACTGTTCAGGAGCTGAAACAGGAAGGGGGCAGACCCAGAGGGGAGGGGAGGAGGAGGCATGTCAGAGGTGACACTGCTGGCGTTGTGTACGTGCATAGGGAGGGCTCCAGAAGGCTGTCTTGCCTGTGGGCAGAGAGGAAGAGGAGACTAGGTTAATGGTGGGAGGTAAGCAGCGATTTCCTTCTCCAAACTCTCTTTCTTACACTGAAAACTATCACTGTGGGGTGGCAGCCTCCTCGTCTTATGGTACTTGACAGAAAAGGTTAATTTCCAGGGTGCAGGGTGATCATAGTATGGGCAGATGTGACCAGAGGTGATGAGGTGGAGAGAGAGGGGTGATAAACATCCATAAAATCATGAGTAGTATGGGGAAGCAACAGCAACTGTCACATGCCTCACAATAGAGGACCCATATGGGCGTAGAAGGTTTAAACAAACAAAAGCAGCTCATGCAGTTTATGCCCAGCTTGGAAACGTGAGGAGTGAATGGCTACAGGATGCCACAAACACCAGAATCATGAGTTCAAAAAGGGATTAGACAAACTCTCAGAGAAAGGATTTCTCAGGAGCTATTAAAAATGTCTGAGTCATCTTCCAGTTGAGCAAGTCTCTAAACTGACTCTTCAGATATTGCTATTCTGTACTGCTTTGTTTCTATGGTGAGCTTTAATGAGGTGTCTAAGTTGATCTAGCAGCTTGCTGCTGATGATACATGCAGTTCTGCTACCCTTCTCCTGACCCTGCTTGTGAGCCTGCACTGCTTCTGTTGCACCAGTTCTGACGTTTGTTCAATTCATTAAACTGGCAGAAAATTAACTCAGAGAGTGAATGGTTTTCTGCTAGGTTAGTGAGTTGAATCAGCCTCCTGGTTTCTGAATTAGTGGTATCCATCAAGTCAAAATTCCTTGCTTTTCTCTGCAAGGAAGACTAAAATGTTGTCTTTTTAAAGGGAAGTTGAGATTCTCATGCTAACACCTGATTCAAGGAATTCAGGCTTGAAGTATTTATAACATCAGAGTCTTGATAAGATCATCGTAATTATTTCATTAGCTTCTAAAAGCTCCTGACAAGGGTGGAGCCTTGCCTGTGCTAGGTGTCACACAGAGTTTAGGAGTACTGTTTAACACAGTAAGCAGGAAAAGAAACAGATGGTTGGTTGTGTGGGCAGCAGTGCTGTACAGCTTGTTACTCTTACATCATTATCAGCACTTTATATAGCAACCAGTCTAAGTCATTTGTCTAACTGTTTCTTGTTTCTAGGATCAGCAGGATACTACCATGGACTCCCTCAGGAGCCCACATCCATATCAAGGTACAGGAACAAAGGCATTGCTCTCTGAGAAGCAAGCAGCAACATCAGTAGATCAATGTCTTAGTCAGTTCATACCACTGGCATCTTCCTCTTGCTCAAAAAGCATATGCTATGGGATTGTAGTGCGAGTACCGTGTCTTCCTCAGACAGAGGATCTTCATCTCTACCTTCATCATAATCATAAGGAACCAGAACCTGGCATATCTGGAGAACACCAGGATTGGGAGTGGCAGCTGCTGGGAGTAATAAACAGGATCTGCACACACTGAGAGCTAGGTTTGTCTGAATGTATTAGATATCTCCAGTACAAACTCCTCCATACAAGTCACTCATTTTAGTCTCCCTTTGTAGCCAGTGGAGGTCTTGTTGTTAAAGTTAGGTGAGTTTAGGTGGCCCCTTCCTGGAGCAGACATCTTAAAAATTTCAGCTGAATTAGGCATACACATGGGACCTGATAAAGTGCATTCAAGGGTGCTGAGGACGCTCGCCAATGTCATTGCGTGTTCACTCTCTGTCACCTTTGAAAGGTGGTGGTCATCAGGGGAAGTTCCTAATGTTTGAAAAAAAGGCAAATGTCATACCTGTCATCCAGAACTGAAAGAATGAGGATCCAGGCAACTATGGGCTGGTCAGTCTCACCTCTGTCCCTGCAATGATTGTTCAGCACATCCTGGACGCTATTTCCAAGCATACGAAGGACAAGAAAGTGACCGGGAGCAGGCAGCAAGGGTTTACCAAGGGCAAATCATGTCTAACCAACCTGATTGCCTTCTACAATGAGACATCTGGCCGTATGGACAAGGGGAGAGCACTGGATGTTGTACTAATTGATTTTAGCAAGGCCTTTAGCATGGTCTCCCGCAGTCTCCTTATAGTCAAATTGGTGACATATGGACCAGATAAGTGGAGTGTGAAGTGGGTGGAAAAACTGCTGGAGCTTTGGGCTTAAAGAGTTGTGATCAACAACACAAAGTCCAACTGACATCTGGTTGCTAGGGATATCCTTCATGGATGCACACTGAGGATGATACTGTTTAATGTCTTTATTATTAGCCTGGACAAGGAGATAGTGTGCAAGTTTGCAGGCAAGAGCAAATTGGGGAGAGCTACTGCTATGCTGCAGGGCAGGGACTAAGAGGGACCTTGACAGGCTGGGGAAAAGGGCCTTCCTCTCAGTGGCAATTGCTGGCAACAGAGCTGTTGTGAAAATATGACTGCTGCCACCAGAAGCTGGACATGGTGTATGTGAGCATACAGAAAACCTGGAAAACCTGGAATACAGAAAACATAGAGAAAACCTGGCTGAGAGGGCTTTTAACTTCATCACTGTTGAAACAGAAGGAAGAAATGTAAGTTAGTAGTGAATGAAGCCTAAATGCAAAATTGCAGTTACTGACAACCGTACAAAAAATATGCCTTTTCACTGGCCTTTTCAACAGAAGGATCTTGGCTGGATTAAAACAGAACTCAAAAAAGTTAAATGAATTTTGCTGAAGCTGTTGGGAATTCCTTACCTCTGAGTCATATGAGCTCAGTAGAGCATCTCTAACTGGAGTGTCATAAGGGAAATTGCATGGGAACCATAACTACAGCCACCATTCCTGGCACTCCTTCAAGGGCACTCAAGGTTTACTGCAAAAGGAGTATGACTTATGCTGGTTGCCATATATAACATTTGTTCCTTCCTGCCCCCACTCACAAGGAACTATCTTTTGATGATTTAGCATAGCAGTGTTGCTTCAGCCACATGCTTTACATGGCCATCTTCCCTTCACAGTGCAAGACTTGTTTAGGTTTGTCCTGGGAGGACTGATCAGATTAAACTTTCCTTATCTTGCCTACCTTCAGGATAGGAATATCCTTTGCTGAAATTTTATTTCAGTGTGCTGCTGTGAACACACATGCTTTGACTTTTATTTAATTCTTCTGTTTTTAATTACACACTGTCACTGAAATAACTGTATCTGCTGGGACCACTATAATATACCTCTATGCAAATAAAAAAAAGCGTGAGAGGCACTTCTGTCATGCAGCCCTTGTGTACCTTCTGTGAAATGCATTTGTGTACTCTTGACTCCACGGACCATTAATGACATAGTAAATATGGACATTGATCTCCGTGACATGATAGCCTCCTCCTTTCAACTCAAAAGCTGTGGGGTGTTATTTATCTTTCATTTATGATCCTTAGCTAGTGTTTTCCTGTGGCAGTTCCATATCACAGGTTTTTCAAATATGATTTCCTGAAGCACTGTATCAAATATTTACCAACATTAAGAATGGTGCAATATTAGACCATGTGCTTTTCTGAACTGGCCTACGATCTAATCAAACAAAGGGCCTAGCTTGTTTGCTCTTTATTATCTCATTAAAAGCCCAAAGAAGACCAAAGAACAGTAGTTGTTCATCTACCAGGCTATGATATTTTGCCATTCTTTTCATCACTGGAAGTTTTAAAGAGTAGTACCCACCATTCTAACCATAACTACAATATTGTGGTATCCAATTTGGGACATTATGGTCTGGATGGGTGGACAGTATGACAGCAAGTGGAGTACTGCAGGGGTATATCCTGGGACCTGTCCTGTTTAACATCTTCATCAATGACCTGAAGGAGGTGATAGACTGCATTCCTGTCAAGTTTGCAGATGACACTGAACTTGGGGGACCAGTACATACACTCCAGGGCAGGGCTACCATTCAGAGACTTAGACAAGCTGGAGGAATGGGACAGCAGGAACTTTATGAAATGCAACAAAGGACAAATACAAAATCCTGCACCTGGGAAGGAAGAATCCATTGCAATGATACAGACTGGGGATTGACTGGCTGAGTAGCAGCTCTGCTGGATGAGACCTGGGGGTCTTGGTAGACAGCAAGCTGAACATGAGCTGGCAGTGTGCCCTGGCAGCAAAGAAGGCTGAGAGCATCCTGGGCTATATTAACAGAAGCATAGCCAGTAGATCAAGGGAACTGATTATCCTGCTCAAATCAGCACTTGTTACACCACATCTAGAATACTGTGTCTAGTTTTGGGCCTCTTAGTACAAGAAAGACATTGATAAACTGGAGTGAGGTCGGGGGGGGGGGCACCAAAATGGTCAGGGGACTGGAGCACTTGCCTCAGGAGGGTAGAGGGAGAAGCTGAAGGAACCAGGCTTGCTCACTCTGGAGAAGAGAAGGCTTTGGGGGAACCTAACAGCAGTTCCCACCTCAGGACCTATGAAGAAGTAATCAAGGAAACAGCCCAGCTCTTCACAGCTGTGAGTGGTAGGAAGATGAGAGACAACAGGCATAAGTTGAAACAAGAGAGATGCCAACTGGATTTAAGGAAAATCTTTTTCACCATGAGGACAGTCCAGCATTGGAACAGATTGCCCAGAGTTGTGCATCCTCATGCTTGGAAGGCCTAATAAAACCCTGAGTAACCTGGTCTAGTGTGGACTAGAGATCTCCAGAGGTCCCTTCCAACCTGAATTATTCTGATTCTGTATATTGTATATTCCCACATCTGAGCAAGGAATGGCATGCTTGCTATCAGTGCCTCTGTAGATACTTCTAATCAGGAGTAATCAACTAATCTAATCAACTGCTCCAAGGCTACCTCTGGCTTCAAGGTTTAGGACCGTGCATTAGGCCACCCAAAGACACTGTGGAGGAGCTCCCTAAGTGGAATCCAGGCCAAAGTTCAGCATTGCTTGGGCAAACCAGTGAATAGGCATCGTTGCTAAGCTTTTGCGGGAACACCACGACCTGAGTACTCACTTCTACTGTGACTTCCTGAAACACGAGTTAGGAACAGAATCAGTAGCTCATAAGGAACTTCTCTGAAGGCATGCCGTTCTTTAGTAGGCAGCAAATCATATGGTGGCAAGACAAGCCTACAGCTCTCAGCAGAGGCTAGTACAAAGTGAGAGACTCCAGCACTATGATGGCCAGGCTGCTGGAGGGGAGGAGGAACAATCTTTGGTTCTCCCATTAAGGCCACCACTAAGGAACCAAGACCTTCATTCTGGGATTTTGCTTGTGACTCAACTCTCATTTACTTGGTTTATCTTTTATTCCGTTGCCCCACTTGGGTCTTTTTTTGTTATTTTTAAACTGTAGAACAGGTATGTTTGTGGAATTAAATATGTGTGCTGTTTTGCTTCTCTGTACTTCTGGTCCCCTCAGCTCACAGTGCTGTGCCAGATTAGCAGACAGGACACAGGTCCAGAAATCACTCAGTGCAGGCGGGATGGACAGCATCAAAAGGAAAAGGAGACGCAACTTAGGAGATATCTAGATAAAGTGTCTTCATGAGGAAACTTTTGCTTATAGTGTAGTAAAGGTCTACATGGGTCTGATCTCATGGCTTGTGGGATCACACACACCTCGGGCTGTGACTGTCTTCCAGATTGAGGACAGGAAAAAATTCCTGAGGGAGTGGGGGAATGTCATGTCATGGGTACTCTCATACTATTGCTTATGCTGTATGGCTGCTGGAAACTTTTCAGTGTGCTCTTTGTTTTGGGGGATTCAGCCACTGCTGGCATCATTGCTGGATCATGAAAAAGCAGTCTTGTCTTGCTGTGCCAGTGTCAAATGGAAAAGCTCCTCCAGCTCCTCCTATAGCTTGCAGAGGATGCAAAGAGCCCCAGTGATGTGAACCTACTGATATGAAGCTTGCCTTTGAACATCTGCTCTTCTGTACTCAAATGATGACAGCAGGCCACTGTTCTACATGAGCTCAATGACTGACTGAAACCCTGATGTGGGCCTCTACTGCTCAGGGAGGTCTGCCTCAGGCCTATGATGAGAAAGTTTATTCTAAAATAACATGGACTATGTCCCTTGGGGAAGAACTGGATCCTTGTTTGTCTCCTTTAGAAGATGCCAAAGTTCTGGAATATGCATTGTCCTATACTAAGCTAGGAGACCTTCCCATAGTCTCTGCAAATGGTCCTTCAGGTGACAAGGCCCTGCAGGATCCTGGAGCGGTATCTCTTCCGATTCCTGTAGTCCCATAGGTCTCCTGCAGCAGAGACAATATGAGACTGTATATCTCATTATTTTAGCAGTGATGGTTATGCTATCCCTTGGGGATGCCTTGCATATCTCAGCTACCACCAGACCAACACCGGCCTGGCTGTGCCATACTGTCTGCCTCACAATGGTAGTCACTGGGAGTGGCCTGGCTCCCCAGGACTTAAGGAACTATCCAACTATCCTGGATGCAGCAATGGCAGCACAGAAGGGAGTCTGGAGCTGCAGGTTATGCATGGGTTATAAACATATACGTGTGTGTGTGTATTTATATATATGTGGGTTATATAGTCTTTACACAGGTTATAACAGTAAGTTAAACATTGCCACTCAGCTGTTCACACTAGTTAATGGTTCATGCCTTCCCCAACATGGCCCTGGCCTGTGTCAGCCTGCATGTCGCCACACTGCACAAGCACAGTTCAGGAGTCAGTACAGGCCAGAAAACCATTGTCACTTGGCACCCTGGACAAATGCTTGGCAGTATGGACAAACTCTGGAAGCAGAGTGTGGGGACATAACCAAACAGTGCCATCAACACCTCTTGAGGTTGACTGTGCTAGGACCTGCTCATTCTTGGGAGGGGACAGGGACAGTATCCCAAGCAGGGCAGCCTTAATTGCCCTCACAGAATCACAGAATCACAGAATGGACCAGGTTGGAAGGGACCTCTGGAGATCATCTAGTCCAACCTCCCTGCTCAAGCAGGGTCACCTAGAGCAGATTGTCCAGGAGAGGACTACAGTTCTGTGATCTACACAACTACTTTGCCAGATCATGCAGCATATGGGTGATCCTGAGGCATTACTTTATGGTGCAAGCCTAGCAGAGGATCAGCAACAGGAAGAAGTTGCTTGGCTGTGCAGCAAATGCAAAGAGAGGCTGAAAAGCTGTGGTATACCTGGGCCGTGGTGGAGTGTGTTGGGATGGCCAGGGTCAATGGATGATGGAGATGAATTTGGGCAGGCTAAAAGATAGATGAGCTGCCATAAGGACATAGAGGATTATGGGATAATTCTTCAAAGTAATGCACCCTGATGATATGCAGTATGAACATGATGTTTCTGCTGTAAAATGCCCACAGACTCTGAAAAGATGAATGAAATCTGGGCTGCACCACTTGATGTTCTGTCCTTTCTGACTTTTCAACAAAAACCAGGAGTGATCCTCCATATGCTTTCCACCTGCCAAGAGGGGGAAATAATCCTAGCGCTACAGAAAGGCAGGTTAGAGGGAACCTATTCCACTTTCCAAGCTCTACTCCATTCCTTTGCCACAGAAGAGGGTCCTGACATTGTGATTTCTGACAGATGTTTGTCTGACCAGTTCTTAAAGACTTCCGGAGACAGTGACTCCACATCCACCCCAACCACCTTACTATGAAGGTTTTTATTGATACTTCACCTAATTCTCCCTTCTGTGAGTCCCCGATTTCTTGTCTTACCGTCTATGAATACAGAGAACAGATTATTCCCTTCCTCTTGGCAGCTCTCTTTTACCTATCTGAAGACTATTATTATCTTGCCTCAGCTTTCACTCTCACAGTTCTTTCAATCTTTTCTCAGAGGTTCACAGTTTCTGTCTCATGTGAAGATTCTCATTTCTCATGGAAGACTGAAAAAATGGGTTTTTTTATTGTCTCATTCTTAGGCACTTGATCCCATACAGAGAGCCTGGGTGCGCATGGATTAGACACAGCAATGTACAGCTATATTTGCTGACTTATCTCTAATTCATTTTTCTATGGTTATGGAAGAAACTTACACCAGAACCAAAGAAGGAACCTGTGCTTCTTCAGGCTCCATTCCAAGGTCCCTGTCACTCCACATGGACACTAAACATATCTCCTGTTTCAGTTTGTGCATGCAAAACACTTAAATAACAGAAATATAAGATCAAGGTAATTTTCAATAATTTTCATGCTATTTATTTTGTAATATTTCTGCACTGGCTATGCTATTCATGATAAAATGTGTAAAAATAATTTCAAATAAATAGTCTTCTTTCTGGAGTTCACCAAAAGTGTGGCAGTAAATGCAAAATGCATGATTATGAAGTGTCCACCAAATATATATTTGTTATGTCTTTGTGCCCTGCTGCTTATAGTAAGGCTGTGTCACACAATTTCTGAAAAAGTTACTGGTTTTATCAATTCCAAACAGATAGGATACATGCCATAGAAAATGTAGGCATCAGATCCTGTTCTCCAGAAATGTTCTCTGCCTACATAAATTGCTAATGATATACACCAGAAATACTGAAGTCCTGCAAATATGCACACATCCTCCTTCCATCAGATTACAAAGGCATGGCAAAATTGGGCAATATCTCATCATACAAACTGAGCTTTCTAGTTCATACTCTTTCACTTGTTACAAAGCTTACTGCATGTTTTGATCTTACATACACAAAGGATCACTGCAGAGACCATAGACAAGTTCTACTATGGGATACAGAATTCCAGACAGAAAGTATCAAATCGGCAAGAAGTTCTCAGTTACATGCACCACACAGGCTAGCAGCAGAGATGGCAGTTACCACTGCTTACTTTGGGAAAAAAGGTACAGAAAGTCTCCGAGTAGGGCGTAGGCTGTGAGATTGTACAGAAGTCAATAACAATAGGAGAGGATTAAGACGAGCACTTTTTGAAATGTATTAGTTTTTGGAAAGCCTGTTTAAATTCTTCATTAAAAGCGGTGTAAATGACTGGATTGATCAATGAGTTTAAGTAACCTAACCATGTAAAAAAGTCCAGTAGGATAGGATGAAACCAACAGGCATCCTGACAGATCGGCAGGACTAGGGACATGACAAAAAATGGCAGCCAGCAGAAAATGAAAGCTCCCAGAATAATGCCTAGAGTTTTGGTGGCTTTCCTTTCTCTTGCAGCAGAAATTCTTTTCCTTTCCAGGACACTATCTGCAAGTTTTATTTTAACATGATTGATAAATATTGGGGATCCACCTGAATGGGAATGCCCTTCATGCAGGCTAGAGTTAATGGAGCAGAGAGAAGACCCAGTAGAGCCAGTAATCAAGTGTGCAGTAGTAAATCGTTTCCCATATAACGAAGGTGGCTTCAGAATCCTGGATCGAGCTGCTACATAAATTCTGCCATACAATATTACAAGGAGTACAGTTGGGATGTAGAAAGCTCCACAGGTGGAGTAAATTGTGTAGGGAATCTGATCTGTGTTCACAGTACACTTTGCAATTTCTTCATGAGCTTTCCCTTGCCTCCAGAAAAGTGGCGGCACAGAAATACTAATAGAGATCATCCAGACCACAGCAATCATGAGTGCTGCTCGGCCAGCAGTCCGGCGTTTGGCGTATTCCAAAGCATCTGTGATAGCCCAGTATCTGTCCAGTGCAATAACACAGAGGTGTAAGATTGAGGCTGTGCAGCACGTGATGTCTGAAGATAACCAGATATCACACAACACTTGGCCAAAGGCCCATGTGTGGGTGACAGTGTAAGCAATACTGATGGGCATCACTAGGACAGACACTAAAAGATCAGTCACTGCCAGGGAACCAATGAGGTAATTTGCAGGTGTGTGGAGCTTTCTAGTCAGAAAAATTGTAATAATGACAAAAACGTTTGCAAGGATCGTTGCCAAAGTTATAACAGATAGAAGGGCTGACAGTGAAATCTTCAGCCCTAATAGTGTATTTTCATCCAAAGTCAGTGGTGTTTCAGTAAAATTTAATGACTTATTTGCTGAGCTCTGGAGAGAGAGCTCTGCTGAATGGTTATACTGAGTCATTCTCTGCTCTGATTTCACTTTCCAATGTAATCTTCCCTCCACAGTGAAGAAGGATGTTCACATTTTGCTGAAGCAGAACTTTTCGTACTTGAGTCCAACACTAAAGAAATACTAACTCCTTGAAAACAGGAGCTTGAACAGTAGATGAGGTATTCTCCAAAGCTAGTTTTTCCATCACATCTTATTTGATGCCATTGTTAAAAAGCAAAACATTAACGTAAACATCCAAACATGATCCTGGCATATGACAACACAGAAGGTAGTGTAAGTGGTGGGAATGTAGGTATTTTTCATTTTTATCTTACAACTTCTAATGTACCCGAAGACAAGATCATTCTTTGTTAACTTCTCCTCACACCTCCTTTTTGTACTGATCTTCTGCAAAGTTGCATAAATCAGTACTGAAGAGTGAGAGGCTAAAACAGAAACATCTGGGCATGTAATCGATGCCCCAATGTTTGGGACAAAGCAATCCTCAAGACTATTTTCTCTTCCACTCTAGTAGCTGAAGGTCAAGTATTTGTTATTTGAGGGACTCTATTAGTAGAGTACCCAAGATATAATACAATACTGTCTGGATTCCTCCTGTAAACATAATTTATGCCAGATTTTAAGTCAAGGCATTCTTTGTGAACAGTGCAGTGCTCTGTTTTCACTTACTCATCCAGACCATTCTGGCTTTCTCTTCAACACACATTCAGTCTTCAAATGCTGGAATCAAGTTTTGGTTACCAGAATTCAATGCTCTGGCGCTGAAGATCACAGAATGTTCCAAGTACTGAGATGTTCTTGATTATGCAAACAGTGAATGATTGTAATGACTTGTGGAGTGGTGATTCCCTCAAAAGAGGAAGGATATGGCTGGTTATTGGTTAATGGGATCTGGAGAAAGAAAGTGAATGTGTTAGTCCAGAATGGTGAAACAAGTAATGTGGAAGTTGAGCTATCAGTTTTAGACCAGTGTTTCGCAGCAATACACAAACCACAATCTTTCCATACGTTTCTTTAGACTCACCTAGCATAACCTGAAATCCTTATAAACCCGAATAGAACATTCTAAGAGTACCTTGAGATTTTTAAGTCACACCTACACACAAGTAACAGAACGCCACTTACATAATGCAAACCCATTCTTTCATGAAAAAGACTCAGAATATGGGTCTTGAATGAGTTTGAAGCATGCTCTGAGGGCATAAGAAAGACACTGAATAAGAAAGACATTGAACTTCTCCAAGAACATAGCTCCCCAGGCAGGCCTCCTCCAACCATCACGGAGAAACACCTCTAACAATCGTTAACTGGTGCAGCTTCACTGCAACTGACAAAGAACTGAGATTTACCCCGTTAGGAATCTGTAGATCAAGAACATCATATTTTCTACTAAGAACCTACAAATGACCTAGTAGAGATGAAACACTAACACTTATGTGTCAAACAGCTGCAATCTTAACAGAAGATACTTAAAGCTTTTTTGTTTATTTGTTTGTTTTGCAAACATCCACCCTCTCTGAGTAAAAGTTATTTTAAGAGATGTGTTTTCTTTTGAGCTGTATTGTTTCAATAAGAGGGTCCAAAAAAAATCTCATATTTCACACTAGACTATTCCTCCCTTTGTTGTTGCTGCTGTTGTTGCTGTTGTTTGTTTCCAGGAAGGTTTTCAACTTCTCTTCCTCTGCCCGTTTTTGTTACTCTGAGTAAAATTCCCAACTTATAAGAATTTTTGAACATAAGAATGGCCACAGTGACCCAAGTCTATCACATTCTGTCATCTATCTCTGACAATGGCTAGTGCCAATGTTGAGGAAGAGTATAAATACAATATAAGCATGTAGTTGAAACTCCCCCTGAAAATGTCTCTGCATCTAGTTATTTATGATATCTTTGTATTTACTATCCCCTGAGGCACAAATTCTTCTATGAATTTATCCAATCCTGGTTTTTTTTTTTTGAATCCGTGTAACCTTTTAGGATTCACTGTATCCTGTGACAAGGAATTTGAAAGCTCAACTATGTACTGTGTGAACTGCATCCTTTTGTTTGTTTTAAAACTAGCTCCTCGTAGTTTTATCTGATATGTTGTTCTTCTTTTAAAGAGACAGGGAATAATCATCCCTATCCATTGTCTTCAGGCAACCCTTCATTTTATAGACCTCTACCATATCGTTACTCCTTGTCCATTCAGTTGTTTAGTATCTGGAAGTCAGTCCATACTTGAGATCATCCCTGTTGCCCTTTTCTGATCCTTTCCCAATTCTAATACATTTTTCTTCCAAGACTGGAGGACCAGAACCACAAACGGTGTGGAAAATGTGGGTACCTCATGGACTTACATTACAGCATTTTCTGTTCTGTTCTTTCCTAATGATCCTTGAGATTTACTTGACATTTTAATCACTACAAAGCACTGAACTGACATTTCACAGAATAGTCCCAATTAATATAATTCACAAAATGTGAGTGGTAATATCAACATTTTTTCTTATTTGCTCACTTTTTGCATCTATCTGTACTGAATTCCTTCCCTCATTTTTCTACCTAGTCACAAGGCTCTCGGCAAGTCACTTCCTGTCTTTACTACCCAAAGAGTTTTGTCTCATCAGTAGATATCATCACTTCACTATTCATATATTTTCCAGATCACTTAATATGTTGGAGTGTCTGAGCCTTCTTTACTTACCTTCTTTAAGAGTGCAAAATGCAAAGGGCCTTGTCAAAAGTAAATTACATCAGTTGGACTTCACCCAATTCATATACTCATCAGCTTTTCCTAATAACTTCAACAGACTTGTGAGGCATAACTTACCTTTACAAAAGCCATTTTGACTGTTCCCCAAAACATCATATTTATTATGTGTACAGTAATACTACTGTTTATTATAGTTTCTGCAAACTGGCCAAGTACAGACAGAAAGCTTATGAATAAGTAGTGCCCAGATCTCTTTGGAACTCTTTTTATAAACTGGCATAACTTTAGCTGTCCTGCAGCTGCCAAGCGCAAAGGGGGTTTTAAGCAGAAGTTGAACACTCCAGTTGATACCTTTTTTCTCTCAATCTTCAGTTCCATCAGAGCTCTTCATCAGAGTACCATCTGATAGTGAAGCTTTGTTACTGCTCATTTTGCCCAGAAATAAAGGTTCCAGTTACCTGCTTTTTACTCAATTAAGAAAAATTCCTAAACAGAGACAAATGATTTCCCTGTAGAAAAATAGAAAAAGAAAAGAATTAGTTTTCTTAAACTAGATGCGTTTAAGAAGAGTAACATTAAATCTAATATAGTCATTAAATTAAATTTAATAAAGTCAAATGGAAGATCACAGATTCAGTTGTATATTAAGGAAAAATAACACACACATTTACAAGATGTACGTTCTCAAAACACTTTGCGTCCAAAGGGATGAAGAGGCCATTCAACATATTCAGCTGAAAACAATCTCCTAGTAGGACACGTTGCCTAGACAAGGCTTCTATGATCCCCAGAGCACAAAAGAGGCATACTGAGTAGCAAGTGAGCATGTTATCATCTGTAGATAATATTTTGTTTTCATTATTTGCAATTTATGGTCTCTAAAATTGTAGGTACTCAACTACATTCCTAAAGTTACCTCTACAGTGCTGAAGGCATCAGCCCATGTAGGATCTCTGGCCCCCACAAGGCAAGGCACAGTAAGTTTTCATCCATGCTTCTCAAGACTGAACTCCTCTCAGAGGAGTTGGCTGCAATAGCACTGTTCTTGGCCCATCTCTTCCTGGGCTCCACCTGGTGCCCTTGGCCACGGGCTGTGACTACTTTTTCTGTTCAAAGTGCCTGAAATAGATTGAAGGTGATGTCACAGCCTATCAGAGTAAGATTTTCACAGCACATCACCTACAACCCCAGAATGCATATGTCAGGGCAAACTGTAGGGTTGCGTTGGATGCTTGCAGGCAAGGCTTGCTACAACAGCATTAGGAACAGTACAGAGCAGAGGAAAGCAGAACTATCTTATTTTATTTATCCACACTACTATCCCCAGCATGGCATGCAGGTTAGGCCTTGGAAGAAACTAGTTCATCCGTACTAAGGGAGGATAGAGAGGCAAACTAATAGCCATGCAGATGATGATGAACCAAGGTGCAGAGTGACCCTGGAGCAAAGCTATTTGACAGTGACGATACAGCCTCAGCAAGCAACGCAGTCATGAGAGCCTCCTCTATAGCCAGTGGGGCTCCCACTGAAGGCAGGGCCTCCTGAAATCTGAAGCATCCTCTGCAACTGCCCGTTTCTCTCCTTAGCTCTAGACATGGTCTGGATTGACTACCTTCCTAATTTATATACCTCCAAATGTACTTAATGTTGGATAGGGGAGGGCCCTTTGGTTCAGCTCCTGTGTCTACGCATTCAGTGGTTCCTGAGAAATTCCAGGAGGCTAAGAAAGTTGTAATAGTGCCTTGATATTATGGAGAGATTGGAGGGACTCAATCTTTTTGGTTTATCAAAGATAAGAACAGATATCTCCACCATAGGAAAAAATATTTAGTTAGAGAGAAAATTTAAGACAGTGCAGTATTTATTTAACTTAGCAGACAAAGAGAAAGCACAGTTCAAGGTCTGGAAGATGAAGCTAGGCACATATTCAGTGTGAAAAGAGAACATATTTTTAACAGTAGTTGATTAACACTGGAACTGCTTCCTTGTTCAGAGTCCATACTTAAAACCAAGTACTTTTGAAAAAAATGCTTTGATTCCAGCTTCAGTTACTAGGCTTTGTAATAAAAGTAACAGAGCAAGATAGAAGCAGTGGGTGAGGGTCTTCAGCTCCTCGATAAGTTGGAGATGACACTAAGTGGCCCAAACCATGACAGGGTAGACAGACTGTTGCAAACACAAGGTTAATGGCACCAAACGATAGTTGTGACACAGTGCCATCATGTGGACACTGAACACACATAACTGTGACTGTGTCAGACAGAACGAGAAAGATGCTCTGGATGTTCAAAGAAGATATTCAATTCAGCGTGTAAATGCAGTCATGACATATTTCTGTCCTTTCTGGAAAACAGATTGCCTTTCTGGAGAACAGGATGATTTTTGCAGATAGCAATTTTATGAGGCAGCTGACAGCAGCTTCTGACAATGCTCTGATGAAAAGACAATGCTTTGATGTAACCACAAAAATCTGTGTTTGATGGAAGTGAATAAGAAATACAATAAATATGTTGAAATGAAAATATTTCACCAGATAGAACAGAGGGGAAAAAAGGGAACAAGATCTAATAAGCTGAACAATGTTTCCTTTAATTTCATACAGTGTAACAATCAGTTTACATTGTAAAACAGCACATTCCCTTACATTGAAGACTGAGATTGCAAATAGAGTGTTTCCCCAAAGTGGTATTTTGGTAGTCCCCTCACTCACACTGCTTGTATTGTCAGAAAACAGCATTTAAGCTTACGCAGACAGAACATATCTCAGTCCCTAGTCTGCGTGGCAGTACTAGAAGTAATATAAGTACTATAAGGTGTCCATTCAGTTTACTGGGAGTGTCCTGGGCAAGTGTCAGAGGCTTTATTTTGAATTGCTAGAAATAATTCTCTACCAAAGGAATTGCAAAGGAATGGCTGAGAACAGAGTTAAACTTCAGGAAACTACTGATAATCCATTTGCTGTTAAATCTTTTTGTAACTGATTCTAATTTTTCATTTAAATGTTGAATCCTCTATGTTGCCCAAATAAACCAGACTTATTCTGCTATGCTGAAACCTTGATCCATGAAAAAGACTATCTCTGTGTGAGCTGACAAACACCAGATGGCACTCCTCAGAAGAATTATACTTTTGAAAGTTATGTTTCATAGGAGAACTCAAAAAGAGATAGAAACTTTTGAATAATTTATTGCATATTTGGAACAGTTGACCCAAGCATGAAGCACAGAGTATCTGTGGAGTCCCAGTTTGAGACCAGAACCCAAACCAGAGGGAAGACCTGTTCAAATATCATGAAATAAATTCAGAAGATATAGGTCAGTCCACAGATCATAACCATGCAGAACGCAGATTTCGAGAGGAAAATGAGGCAACACCACAGTATATTCACTGAAAAACGAGTTCCACAGAAAACGTAGAAGCTGTGTAAAAGTCAAGACTTGGAGAAGTCTGTAAAATGGAATGTAAGTAGGTTTGCATGCATCAGTATGAAGGACTAGACATGGTCTGGAAGTAAACATAATCCTAACTGGTTTCCTGGCTGTGGATTAAGCTGCCTGGAATACATACAGGAAGGAATAACATTTCACAAAAGCCTACAGATGAAACATTATAAACCTGAAAAATAAATGAAATACATATGCACGCTGCACCATAAAGTAGGATTAGGCAGCGCTCTGCACTAAAAAGACTGCCACATTGCCATCACAATAAAGAAGAAAAGCAATTTGGGGGGGGGGGGGATGGTTTGGAAGATAATTATAATGAAAGCCTGGTTACTTTGCTGTCCATTATGAACAAGCTAATGTGCCGTTTGAACTTACAGGTGACACCTTGAAAAGAAATCAGAGTAATCTTGAATACAGATATATAAAGTATACTCAAATGATAGGGAGATGATTTCAACAGTGGATATATGAGCTAAACTAAAAGCAAAACAAAATGCTTTTTTTCGTAAGCAGTGAATTTCATCACAGCGTGGGATACAGTTGAATAAGGGGCATCAGAAGTATCCCTGTTGCCCTGAGAAAAGCTGTCTCTGGGAGAGAGCCATGAGTGCAATTGCTCACTTGTTTTCCACTCAGGCAAGGATCCCAAACTGGAAGTCGCAGATTTTGGCAGAAGCCAAAAGCACTTGCAGGAAGTGGCCACAATAAAGTCACTCAGCACTTAAAGTAGGGTCTCTACTTGCTCCTCTGTTCTCACCCATTGATGTGTGCAGCAGAGGGATGTTTCATACATCTCCAGCTTGATTCCCTCCACTATCTCATATTCCAGCCAGGGAAGACAGAACAAGATTCAATTTTATAGAGTGCCAGCCCACTTTGGTAGGAGGAAAAAGAGACTCCTCGTGGTTTCAGACATATTTGTCTCCCTCTCCTATAACCTCTAACTAGGCCTGTGTGGTCTGAGTTCCACTTCACAGCATGAGGTTTTGCTCCCAGCGCCTCTCACATGGCCACTGCTCAACTGGTGCCTCTAGCAACATGGCATGAAGAGTGAATTCCTCTTACCTACATGTCAGGCAGGCAGTATACACAGATGTGAACACATCTGCCAGTGCAGGCATATGCACCCATGTACATATACAGGTCTACTCACACCTCAGTGCATTTGAGGACTATTAAGCAACTATGTTTAAATTCTAACTAGGAATCAAATACTGGCAATGCTTAACCCCCTTCTCTTCTGCCCTTCCCCCCCCACCCCACCCCAATTTCTATTTTTGCTCAGCTTTCAAAAAAGTCTTGGTATTCTGCATCTCTCACCTACATACACAGCCAGCATATACTGGCTATCCAGCCCATTTCTTATTGCCAACTTACAATTGCTGTTACACCTTATAACTAAATGTTAGTTATCAAAGAGAAAAGTAAGGATTTAGTGAGCAGTGATGCTGTTAAATGCTGAAGTATTTTTCCACAAAGAATCCCACAGCTTTGCCTATAGATGGAATTGGAAGGTATGGGCAGACAGGCCAATACTTGCACTTAAATAAACGGTCAAGTCCTAAAAAGACAAACTATGATGGTGGAATTGATCTGTCTATTTATAGACACTACAGATGTTTAATCAGAGTAACCAATCCCTAACATAGGGAACAAGTACCTAAAGAGGGCAACACATTGCCCTTAAATTGAGCACTTCTCCACCCAGTAAATAAATTCCATATGACATAGCCTTATGCTTCCTGGAGGCAATTCAGGAACAGACTGGGAACAATTATTGGCTGAATGTATTCATCGAGATGCAGCATCCAGATGTCTCAGGGAGCACGCAGGCATTTATCTACACACATGCAGAATCTAACACACACTGTAATTCTACTGTGATGGGAACAGGGAGGTCCAAGAATTGTTACTGTTTTCAGCAATGACTTGGGTAATGAAGTGGACGGCATGCTTATTCCAGCAATATGACACTGGAGTGGTTCCAGCATACTGCAGAACAAGATTAAGATTAAATTCAATAAGAACAAGTGCAAGGTATTCAGTCTAGGCAGAAATGAGCAGCTGCCCTGATGTATGATGGAGGACAACTGGCTAGGTAACAGCTCTGCAGAGCATAGGATCAACATGCCCTATCAGCAATGTCAGCAACATTGTACCCCTGCAAAATGGCAAACACCTTGGAAGATGCATAACTAGGAACAGGTCCTTGAACAGATCTTGTCCTATTGACCTTGGGCACGGCCAAATAGGAGCCTCAGGTTTAGCCTTGGGCACTTTGTTTCAAGTAAGATAGAAAGAGGTCAGAGGACAGCAGTGAGAATCTTCAGGAAAGCTAAAGTATGAGGATAGACTGGATGGACAGGGATATCTGGGCTAGAAAGGACACACCTGAAATTGAGGGAAGGAATAGTCCATTCCCCATAGAATCACAGAATCAGAGAATAGTTGGGTTTGGAAGGGACCTTTTGAGATCAGCTGCTCCACCCGCCCTTGCTCAAGCAAGATCACCTAGAGCAAGTTGCTCAGGACCCTACCTAGACAACTTTTGAATATCTCCAAGGATGGAGACTCCACAACCTCTCTGGTTCCAGTGTTCAATCACCCTCACAGTAAAAAAGTAATTTCTGTGTTCACATGGAATTTCCTGTGCTTTCAGTGTGTGCCTGTTGCCTCTTGCCCTGTCACTGGGCACCACTGAAAAGAGTCTGGCTCTGTCCTCTTTGCACCCTCCCATCAGATATTTATAAACACTGATAATATACCCCCCTGAGTCTTCTCTTCTCCAGACTAAACAGTTCCAGCTCTCTAAGCTTCAGCTCATATAAGAGATGATGCAGTCCATTAATCATCCTTGTGGCTCTTTGCTGGACTTGCTCCAGTAAATCCATGTCTTTCTTGTCCTGGGGAGCCCAGAATTGGACACAATATTCCAGGTGCGGCCTCACCGGTGCTGAGGAGAGGGGAAGGATAACTTCCCTCAACCTGCTGGCAACACCCTTCCTAATGCAACCCAGGATATCTTCGGCTGCCTTTGCCACGAGGATACATTGCTGGCCCACATTCAGTTTGTCCACCAGGACCCACGGTCCTTCTCTGCAGAGCTGCTCTCCAACTTGTTGGTCCCCCAGCCTGTTGTGGCACATGGGATTATTCCTCCGCAGATGTACATCTCAGGTTCCTCTTTGCCCATTTCCCAGCCTGTTGAGATCCCTCTGAATGGCAGCACAGCACTCTGGTGTATCAGCCACTCCTCCTGGTTTTGTACCATCAGCAAACTCGCTGAAGGTGCATTTGGTCCCATTATCCACGTCACTGACGAATAAATTGAACAGTATTGGCCCAAGTGTCAACCCCTGGGGGACACCACTAGTGACTGGTCTCCAGCTGGACTTCATGCCACTGGTTACAACCCTCTGAGTCAGGCAGGTCAGCCAGTTTTCAATCCACCTCACTGACCACTTATCTAGTCTGCACTTCATCAGCTTGTCTATGGGAGACCATGTCAAAACCCTTACTAAAAACAAGATAAACAACATCTACTGCTTTCCCCTCATCCACCAAGCCAGTCATCTCATCATAGAAGGCTATCAGATTGGTTAAACACAATCTCTCCTTCGTAAATCCATACTTACTACTCCTGACCACCTTCTTGTCCCTCATGTGTCTGGAAATAGTATCCAGGATTAGTTGCTCTATCACCTTCCCAGGGAGTGAGGTGAAGCTGACTGGCCTGTAGTTCCCCAGATCATCCTTCTTGCCCTTCTTAAAGGTAGGGGTGACATTTGCTTTCTTCCAGCCCTCAGGAACAAGGCAATGGCTACGACCAGTATCACTGAAAGGAGAGGATTTTAACTGCATCAAGTAAGGCTGAGGTTAGAATTTAGGAAAATCTTGCAGACGGTAAGGCTAGTAAAACACTTGAATGGATTGCTTGGGGACATTGTGACATCTCCATCATTTATAGTCTTTAAAAATAGATTAAACAATCTTTCTGGAATGTCATTTCCAATAATCAATCCAGCACTGAGGAAGCAAAATGGATTAGATAGGGCTCCTTCCTCTGCGTTAAAGAGTGCAAGTCATAAGAATCTTTATTGACTGCAGTATAGTGTGAACTTAGTCAGTTAAAAATTAACCAAAACGTAAGACAGCACAAGCTTTACCAAACATCAAAGTTTACATGTGAAACAGGCTCGGGACTCAGCTTTGTGGTATTCCACAAAAGCAGAGGAATTAAGATAATTGTTATTACCTTCAAGCACAGATGGTAAGGAATGATACTATTGCTTGTAACTGGAAGAGTATCAGTGTTCCAGGATTCCTGGTCTTCACTGTTTCAGAGCATGAACAGGAGGAAGGAGTACTTCCTTGGACTGTGCTGGGTAGGAAGCACTCACTGTACAAAAGTGTTCTCTAGATAGATGCTACTTCTGCATCAGCCCCAGCAGCTCTTTTCACATGTCCCTGGCTTTCTCAGTTTAACCCCCTACTAATTCCCTACCCTCACCTCTTACTGCACTCCTTTGCCTTCTTATTCAGTTTCTAAGATATACAGACACAAGGTCCGCTGACACAGCGTGTTTGTTCCTCTTATTCCTGGACGTTTGAAAGGCAAGTTAAGAGCTCTTTAGCTACAGGAACTGAAGCAAATAAGACCCAAGAGTTATTGGTCCAGTTACAGTATTTATGGTAATGATGATGCTTATTTTTCCCCCTGGTTTAAGAATACAATGCCCTTAGCCACCGCAGTTAGAATGAGCTCAGAGATGGTAAAGCTTCTGTCTTCTCCTTTGCATAATGCCTCTGTGCTCACATAGGGTTTGTGATGGGCAGGAAGTGAACTGGTAGGACAGATGGAAGGAATATCTTAGATGACCCATGCACTGCAACTTTGGGAATCATAAAGGGTGGACTCATAACTTTATGTGCACTCTGAAGGGTGTCTCTCTTTAGATGCATCCCTGAGATACATCACCGAGGAGGCAGGAAGGAGTCTTTACTCAAAAGGCAGAGGGAAGACCAGTCAATGTTTTATGCCAACTTTTTATATCAGGATGGCTCCCCTCAGAGCTGTAGGACAACTCTAGCTCTGCAGATGGCTCCAAGAAGACTCTGTTGCCTTGCCATCTAAATGTCAGAAGAAGGTGATCTTTGCCATTGCTTTCTGTGCTATGCTCAGGTCAGGACACTGCACTGCCATCACGCTTATTCTCTGTTAGGCACAGAATGGAGCCAGGCCTCTCACAATCTTCCTGCACTTTCTCATGTCTCAATTTACAAGATATACTTCACAGAATTCTAAGAAAGCTGCAAACCAGCATCACTCAAACCACAGAGCAGTTTTTATTTTTTTCATTTCTTTATTCTCTACCATTTACTGAAACATTCCTGCATTTCACATGCTCAGTTTTTAACTCCTGCCAGTCCCTCAGAAGTGTGGGAGACCATCAGTTGCAAGGGAAACAACATTCTGTGACTGAAGAAAGAAAGAAATGTTAAAGGCAACATGAAAGAAAACAGGTTGTCAATTTGTTTGATATTTGTTCATTTTAATATTTCAGAGCCATGTATGATGCACAGCCTAAATTCTTTGCTATTATGCCATCTTAACTTTGGAGGGAAAACAAAAGCAATTCATCTTGAAAAACCTTATAGATCCTAGCCAGTATTTCCTAGAACAATCTGTTTAACCTATTGACAACAGTACTGTGATAAGCAAGTTACAGTTACTGGCAAAGGTGCGTTCCCACCACTGTCAAGTTCAGGTGTCCACTTCGGTTTGTGAAACTACTTTTTTCTTTGGGATTTATCTCAGGCTCACAGCTTGGAAAGAGATTGGCTTTCTGGAACTTTATTCTCCTTGAAGTCCTTATTCCTGTCTCATGCGCTGCTGTCCATGGTATCCTGAAAAATCAGCATCTCATGACAGCAAGGCATTGCTGGCAGTCCTTGTCCTTGGCTGGTTTATAATTCTGCTGGACCACCTGCTCTTTGCTGTAGTACAAAAGCTCATCCCAAAAGTTTCTGCATTATTTCCTATAACATGTGACATATGGTGGCAGTCCATTGGCTCCAACTGAGAAAACAGTGGCTTTGCCCTGAAAATCCCAGGTGAGATCCAAGTAGGTACACGAGCATGGCAGCTATAGCACCGAGGGGCGAGGATGATGCCAGGAGTACAACCTTATAACGGGGGCTCCTGGCTTTGTGCCAGCATGCAAAGAGAGGTGATATTTGGTCACCATCATACCTGAAGAAAGTGTGAAGAAAGAGCTAGGCAGATGCGTCAATTGTGGTACAAAGTAGGACAATGTGGAACAATACTGAGACAACCAACACAAGACAATCTCAAGAAACAACCACCCAAATCTTGCCCCAGAGCAATTCACCTCAAAATTACGCTTTAAAAGCAGATCACTTCTTTTACCAAATATCACCATTAAACCTGGGGAAGAGATTTTTAATATCTAAATGCAGTTAATTTTAAATTGAAAAATGCCTCTGAGAGAAAAGCCCTGCCTTAAAGACAAGCATGCACACACTTCCCACCATCCAGCACTGCTTAATTCCCAACTCTCCCCCAGCTCTGGCAAACACACTCGGAGGAGGGAGCTTTGCTTGGGTAATTCTCTGGTCCCCCACGATACCGGGCTGGCGGCAGCAGGTCCAGGCCTCCGTCTTCTGCCCGCAGGGGTCACGTCTGCCCGCTCCCCGGGCAGCGGCCTCCAGGAGCGGGGGTGGTGCGGCTGGCGCGCCCGGGGCGGCCGACCTGGGTCGGGGAGGGAGCACCCTGCGAGCCGCGACTGGGCCGAGGGGTTGGGGGGGGGGCACCGCAGCCAAGTGGCGGGTGGGGCAGCCCCGGGCGTCCCTTCCCCTGCAGCAGGGCCGCGGCCCCCGGGGGAGACGGGCGGGGAGGAGAGGTCCCGGCGCAGGAGCAAACTTCAACCGGGGCCCCGAGGGCGCTCTCCGTCCGGCCAGCCCAGACCGCGGCGGCCGCGGCCCCGTGGGCACCCCCGCGGCAGCGCGGAGGGAGCGCGGCGGGAGGGCGCCCGCCCGCCCGCCCGGCATCGCACCAGACGGCCCCCGCGGCCAGCACTCACCTGCCGCGCCGCGCCGCGCCGCGCCGCCTCTCCCCGCCGCAGCCCGCACCCGTCCGGCGGCGCCTCGCTGTGGCAGCGCCAGCTGCGCCCGCCCTAAATAGCACCGGCCTCGCCTGCGCCGCCGCCGCCGCCGCCGCCGTTGCGTCCCGCTCCGCCGCGCCGCGCCGCGGGGTGCGGGCCGCTCTCCGGGCGGCGGCGGCTCAGCCCCGGGGCCGGGCTGAGGAGCGCGGGCGGCCCTGCGGGGGCGCCGCCGGGGCGGAGGGATTCTCCGCTGGGGCTACGTTTGGCGGGGCACCGGGCGCCGCCGGGGCGCCAGCCTGCGGGGCTGGCTCTGCTGCCCGCCCTGGGACAGGCCGGCCGGGCTGGATTTGGGGCGGTGAGGAGAGCTCTGTGCTGCCAAGTGACTCTGGCCCCTAGGGGCCATCCATGTCCGTGCCAGCTTGCTGCCATGCTCGCTTCTGCCCCAGGTGGCCCAGGCCAAGAGGTTGGGTCCTTGGGCCTCTCTGCCCTCGACGGTGGGGCTGGGGTGGGTATCTGCCTCCCCTTCAGGGTGATCCCTGCAGTACTTGACTACACAGGCATGGGGCTTGTTCCCTGTGCCATGCTGTGAAACAGCATTCTGGCAAGCTGCAGGGTTGTAGACCCTCATGTTACTTCGGGTGGTTGGAGCAGGAGTAACTACAGCAAGATAATGGTGATATCCTAAAGTTATGGAGGCACCCATGGCCCAGGGGAGATGCGTGTTAAGTATTTTGCTGTATGGGCATGGACAGGCTGCTGCAGAGAACACTTGCATCACTTTGTCCAGGATCTAGAGCTTATCAGTGCGTGCCTTTAGCAGTGTAGACTTCCTGCATCCAAAGCTCAGAGACTCAAGAGCGTGAATTCCAGCTGAAGAAACAGTAGCGTTGTTCACATGTCAGACAAAACATTTATATAAAAGCAATTAAAATAGATCCAAGGTCCTGAAACAGCAATGGTAAAGTCACAGCCCCTTTGGCATATCATTGGGCCCTAAACAGATTTTAAACTACCAATTGCCAACCAGCTGTCTTCATTTCCCTCTGGTAGCCAATTTACATATTGGATCATTTCCAGAAAACAGCTAATCTCATGATTTTTGAACACTTAGCACTGCTGATAGTCAGGCTCTGCTATCTGCACCATGTTGTCTCATGTGATGGGCTGAGAGTCATTGACATCCCTAACTCAGGAAGTTTGTGACTCTGAGTAGGAAACCACTTTAGATGCCCCCAAGTCAACTCAGAAGGAATTTCAGGCCCTTTTCGTAGATTTTAGAGGGTTTTGTCCCAACTTCAGCACCTAAAGTAGCTGGCTACACCTGGGGACAGCAGCATCTCATCAATTCTCCGTTCAGTGAGTGGAATTCAGAGGCTTTAAGTAGAAAGCTAGTAGGATCCAGCCTTCTGGCTTCATCTCAGCCTCCTCCCTTTAGTCCTTAGTCTGGTGTGTGGCTAACATGGTTACAGTTTCCTGACATAATGGATTCTGTACAAGGCCCAGGATTTATCCGTGGCAAAATCTAAGTTCAGGAAGCCCAGCTGCCTGTTATTGCCTAGAGTTCATATTCAGAAGAATATGTTCTTAAAACTGAAGAGGCTTGGTGTTGCATAAGTCATAAAGTTAACAGCCTTTGGCCTGGAGCTCACTTACAAATGAAAGGGAAATGGTGAATTTTCAAACTGCACCACCATGGTGTGAACCTTATGTAAAAAATCCCACCTTCCCTACAGCATCACTTCACTTCCAGGCTGGGAGAGGACTTGCGGTGAATTTTTGAAGCCTCCAGCATTCTCTAGAGACAGAACAAGACACCACTGCTTACAATAGCTTTTCTTTGAAAGTTGAGAGATGTCTCTCAGCTTATTTCCTTTCCAAACAACGTGGGTGTTGTTTTGTGGGTGGAAACGTGTTTGGTGCAATTTAAAGTGCAAGGAAAGAGGTTGGTGCTTTTATATCTCCAACTGAGGAATAAATTCCACTCCCAAGGCAATAAATACTTCCAGGGAATCTTGTAGATCTTTGTAGCAGACAGTCTAAGCTGATCTCAGGTCTGTGGCTGGCCCGAGCTGGCCCACTGGTGTTCTATCAGCTGCTCAAGAGGACTGGGGAACTCAGATGCCATAATTGCAGGCCAGGTTCCCCTTACCTTTTAGCACAGGAAAAATGTGTGCTGTAAATGCATTCTTCTGCCCTTGCAGGACTCCTGAGGTGCTACATATTTTTCACAAACATTAATTCCTCGCATAAATTTTTTGATATGTTTTTGGAAGTGAAGATTTTGCTTGGTGGCCTTCATTAGACTGACTTGTGAAAGGCAGGGAGAGTTTTGGGGTGCACACTACTCTTCAGATATTTTCAGAAAAAGGGGAAAAGTCGTTTTTCTTCTCCTTCTGATGTTGATCACCCAGGCATTCTCTTCTCTAACAACAGGTATAGCTCATTTCACTCATGCTTTATAAGGTCAAAATCACTGTTGTACTTAATATCCTGTATTGAATATCTTGCTTGGAAAAATAATGCAACTATTCTTTTTGAGATGTGTTATCTTTTGGGGGGAGGGGTGCACAGTGGGAATTAATGCATGTGCCCAGAGAAAATATGAAAGACAAGACCAGAAAGACAAGCTGATCTACTGATAAAGGAGCCTTTGAAACAAGTTTACTCTTCAGTTTAACACTAGGGGAAAAAAAAAAAAGATTTATAGCTGTGTTAATGAGGGTGACAAAGTCATCAGTGTTTTGACAGTGCTCAGTCTGGGCCTACAGGCTCTTATGTTGTGAAGCAGTTGTAGCTGTATGTTAGTATAGCTCAGGTACGTTTTCAGCTATTTGGTGCTGTCTGAGGGATGTCCTTAGGAGAAGATCTGGCTCTTTTCCTTGGGTTGTGGGACATAAATACAGCTTTATTGAGTCTCTTTCTTGCCTCCATTTATTTGACTTTCACATGGCCTGATTTCATTTTTCATCTTCAAATTGAGCCTGCTTAGTGAAGATACAAGTTAGAAAGTTGAAAAGTTTCCAATAGCATTTTTATGAGCATATCTCAGTTAATTTCAAAACCAGCATTGAACATGGAACATGCAGTGCTGGTTTGCATAGGAATGTCTGTTTTCTGGACAAAAACAAAACCCTTCCAGCCCAGGTCTGTGGTGAGAACATGGCATGTAAGGTAAAATCTCACTTCCATCTTCTCTTCTTTAAATCAGAGATTTAATCAGAGATTGAATGGCGCAGAGTCAAGTTGGAGGCCTGTGGCTAGTGGTGTCCCCCAGGGGTCAGTGCTGGCTCCAGTCTTGTTCAATATATTCATCAATGACCTGGAGGAAGGGACAGAGTGCACCCCCCAGCAAGTTTGCTGATGATACTAAACTGGGGGGAGAGGCTAACACACCAGAAGACTGTGCTGCCATTCAGCGGGACCTGGAGAGGCTGGAGAGCTGGGTGGAGAGGAACCTCCTGAAGTTCAACAAAGGCAAGTGCAAGGTCCTGCACCTAGGCAGGAATAATCCCATGCACCAGTACAGGCTGGGGGTTGACCTGTTGGAAAGCAGCTCTGCAGAGAAGGACCTGGGAGTCCTGGTGGACAACAAGTTAAACATGAGCCAGCAGTGTGCCCTTGTGGCCAAGAAGGCCAATGGTCGAGGGATGAAATGCAGGTCGAGGGAGGTGATCCTGCCCCTCTCCTCAGCCCTGGGGAGGCCTCACCTGGAGTACGGTGTCCAGTTCTGGGCTCCCCAGTCCAAGAGAGACATGGCACTCCTGGAGAGAGTCCAGCGGAGGGCTACCAAGATGATTAGAGGGCTGGAGCACCTCTCCTATGAAGAAAGACTGCAAGAGCTGGGCCTGTTGAGCCTGGAGAAGAGAAGACTGACAGGGGATCTCATCAATGTGTACAAGTATCTGAAGGGGGAGTGTCAAGAGGATGAGGCCAGTCTCTTCTCCGTGGTGCCCAGCAACAGGACAAGAGGCAACGGGCAGAAACTGAACCACAGGAAGTTCCATCTGAACCTGAGGAAAAGCTTCTTGGCTGTGAGGGTGACAGAGCATTGGAACAGGTTGCCCAGAGAGGTGGTGGAGTCTCCTTCGCTGGAGATATTCAAAAGCCGTCTGGATGTGATCCTGGGCAGCGTGCTCTAGAGGACCCTGCTTGAGCAGGGGGTTTGGACTAGCTGATCTCCAGAGGTCCCATCCAACCTAAACGATTCTGTGATTCTGTGATTCTGTGATTTTTGGGGTAACTTTGGGCAGACACCTTTAGCTGTATGCAAAGAGATTCTGTAGGCAGACGATACACAGCTTTGAAGTATAAAGCAATTATTTATTGGCTAACACACATAACAGCCAGCTAATATATAACAAACTATTAGGCTGAACATTAGTCTATTTACTACCCCAGTAAGACTCCCAATGAGCCTTTGCTGGCCAGGCGGCCATCAGTTGATCTCTGCAGCTCCCTGCAATGGATCCTAAGTTCTGCTGACACAGACCTGGCTGTTTTTTCCCTTGATGACTTTATACCTTTCTGTGTTGGTGTTTTTCCTCTTGGGTCCTTGCTCCCTATCTCAGCAAACCTATTTCCCTAATTTTTTGTTTCCTATCATGCATGGTTCTACTCTGAGACTTTCTCACCACTCTTTCTTCCAGCTTAGTAATTTCCTCAGCAATCTGTGTCAAGGTTATGCAGCTGGGCCTTAGGTCCTTGGGACCCAGGCAGGTGAACTCCAGGATGGAGGAAAGTTTATAGACATGTTACAGAGAGAGAGAATTACACCTCTTTCTTCAGTATCTCAAGTGAATGTCTTAACAGTGTTGACTAGACTGTTAATTGCTCTGCGCTCAGGTTTTTATTCCCTTGCTGCAGAAGGAAGGCTAAGATCATGAAGTTTTTCACAGGGTGGGAAACTGTTTCTCTACTAGGTGGAGCTGGAAGGCAATCAAAAGACAAAATGGCTGCTTCCTTCCCAGTGGTAGGAGAGTATTGGGTCTCCAGTCGTAGGAGTAAGCCCAGGATCCTTGATTCTGAGCCCTGCTCTGGTCCTGATCTACCTCAAGATCAAATATTAGAGTGTTGTTGCTTCCCTCCCATGACTACCATGACTCCCCAGGGAAGTTCGAGATGCTGATTAATTATTTAACACTTCCAGACATGTTAGCGGAGTGTTTGTACTTGTTTGAACTGACAGCAGAGGTGGCAATAGGTAATAAAGAGTTCTGCAGCACATCATATGCATATACACAAACTAGTTGCTGGTTTATTTGAAGTTGTCTGTGCTATACTGAACACCAGTGTCACTCACAGAAGTGGAGACAAATAACTCTGAGACTGGAATTATTTTGCTGCTCTGGCTGAAGCTTTCAAAGAGTTGGGAACTGTCCCAGACCTTTGTCTGCTGACAAAGTGGCATCATCCAACTGATGGGAGGGTCAATGGACAAAGAAATTCAAATTAATTCTAAACAGCATGAAAACTGTTGCCTGAATTCGATCTCCCTCAGAAGAAGGAAAATAACATTAACAATGGCTATGGCCTAGATAGTATCAAAGTAAAAATATTGTCTTCCTCTGGTGTGGTGCAGCTTCCAGTGAACGTATCGCACTCAGATGCATGTGCTTATATAAACAGAGATATTGTTTTTTCCCTCTGTAAACTCTGCTAAACCCAGAAACTTGAGAAGAACTAGGAGAGGTTGATGTCACTGTGAGAACTACAGAAAGTATCTCAAAACTGTCTTTTCTGCTCCCTGTTAAACTACAGCTCCATACTATGGTCAGAACCTAGTAGATAGGACCCTCTTAAATTTCAGCCTAATTTTGCCATTGCTAATTTACTTCTATCTTTTCTGCAGCCAGCAATGTCCTCCCTTGAGGTTTATCCTTCTAATTAATCAGTGTGTGCCTAAACTGTCTCTTTTAAGTCAACAATTTGCTTCTTGTTAGAGACTTTGTCTAAAGAAGGCAGACGCATCTAAAGATGCCACTCCTTTTGGTTCGAGAGTTTTCTCTACTCTTTGGTATTTGACGTCACCTCACTTTTAGCATTAAAAACTATAATGAAGACTTGGACATTCCGAAATAAAGGAAGAAACTCACAGTATTTACTTGTCCTGCATGAATCATTTTCCTCTGAATTCCATACTTTTGTCACATTCTAAACCTCACAGTGAGATATTGGTATATGAAGAGCTCTTCAGGCACTGGTTCTCTACAGAAGGTGTATTTTGGCTTTACAAAGTGTTTATTCTCAATCTTGTAAAGGACTATAAACCAGAGCCCCATCAGCGCTTCCTTCTCTTTAGACACCTTGCTTTCCTTTCTCCGCACCAAGCAGAAAAACGCTCAGAAACCAGTACAGAATACAAAGCCTATCTTATAATTGCAAAGAAAACTTGCATCAGAGCCTCGAATTGCTTTGCAGCTGCCTTCCTCTAAGAGTTATATCAATCCGTGTGAATTTTCTGGTCAATTCAAAAGATGGCTGAGGAAAGCTGCAAACTTCCAAGAAGTTGTGCTTACTTGTTGAAACTTCATGGGGTCACAGGCCTTATCTACACACACAAAGTTTCTGATACAGATAAACCAGTAATGTCCTTCCTCAGGGAAGAAGTTGTTTCTACCAGCTCTGTTCTTCCACTGATTTAGAGTGAAGCAGTTTTCTGGATGGAGTATATATTGGCAACAGGACTGGAGAGAATCCGATGGAAGGAACTAAGGTGATTAGGGGACTGGAGCACATGACATATGTGGAGAGGCTGAAGGAGCCGGACTTATTTAGCCTAGAAAAGAGAAAGCAAATGGAGATCTAACTGCAGTCTTCAGCTAACTGATGGGATTATAGAGAAGATGGAGCCAGACTCATCTCTGATGTGGCAATGAAAGGGCAAGAGGCAAAGAACTTGAAGGAAAAACTTACAGTGAGAAAGGTCAAGCATTAGGACAGGGATCCGGACATTGTGAAGTCTTTATCCTGGGTGAGAGTCAGCACTTGACTTGACAGGGCTCTGGGCTACCTGCCTTAGCTTTGAAGTTAGCCCTTTTTGGAGGTTGGATTAGGTGACACCCAGAGGTCTTTTCTAGCCTAAAGAGATAGAGAGCAACACTGACCAACCTTTCTATACCACTAAAAATTTTAGATACAGCCTAGGTCAAATGCTTTTGAAGCCGCACTCTGACATACGCAACTTACTCCAGTGAATCAGACGAAAGAAATACTGACGATGCACTAAATATCTATCAGCCAAGGAGTGAACCAAGCACAGACTTGTGTTGTAACCATCAGCGTAGCAAAACTCATTTTGAGATCACATAGGAGGAAAATGTGTTTTTATTTATATAAAATGGACTTCACTCACAGTCATTGCCTTATGTGTTTCACTCTTTCTTTTGTGCTCAGATACTCGCAAGCTCTATGTGACCAGGTAGTCTGCTCAGGATCACTTGTAATGATCTAGAGGACGAGGAATGCTGACTATCAAGTCCTCATAGTATGTCCTGGTTCTTGTCAATTGATGACAACACTGTATGATCTTTTCAGTCTTTATGATCTCTCTTAACAAAGAGGACTTAGGACCGGGTTGAGTTGTATTGCCCTACCTAATGCCCATGATTTTGTATGAATTCCTAGGAGCCCTCTGTCAGCTCCCTGAATGCCACTCTGTCACTGGGGGGGAGCTGTCTGGGGTGCTGTGCCCATCATCACTCTGAGGTTCCCTTCGTGTAACGTTTGATCCATTCATCTTCTCCTTTGTTCCTCTTTTTATTCTTTCTTCCCTGCAGTTTCTGGGGCTCCCCTTTCTCAGGAGGGGCCTTTGAGTTTTCAGAGAAGGGTTTTCACTCCTCCCTGGTTGTCCAACAGTGGAGACAGTGGCAAAGTTGCTGAGGGAAGAGTTTAAGAAGTGAAAACTGTCTTCCTCAGAATACTCTGCCAGATTATGGCAATTTGCAACTCAGGGAATTCCTGAGCTAGAGCTGTTTTCTTTGTATTTTATAGTTCTCAATAGATATTTCTTCTCTTAATTTGTCCATTTCTACTCTAACATAGTATGCCCTATGCTAGTTTAATCTGATGAAGAGTGAAGAGTGATGAATCACTCTCTTGATCCTTTTCTCTCCATCCATGCTCTTGTGAACCCCAGCGCCAGGCCAAACATGCACAGGCTTGGGTTTATACACTGAGAAACAGTCATTGTTCTTCCCTTAGTGTTCCCGTTCTGGTTGTACCTATAGAGCCTAGTCTTGGTCGCGGTGTGACTAATAGCACCCAGGCAGATGGTGAAATTGTGGTACTGACTTCTCCAAATGGAAACTGAAATGCAGTCTTGACAGACCCTTTGGTTCTGGGAACTGCATTGGCATGAGGGCAGGAATGCAAATACCCTTAAACAGGCAGAAAAGAGTGTAGAAGTGCCTCTGGAGAATAGCTTGAGCTGCCCTGCTCCCCAAAAGATGAACTTTATTTGGCAAGGGCAAGGGTAGTCAGCTGAGTCATTATCAAGCCTTAGGGAATCTAAAATTGCATTTGACCCCTTCCCAGTCAGATGAACATCACCCTTCAACTCACACTGTGCTTTGAAAATGGAATTGTTTGCCTTTCTTAGCTGAAACACAGAGGCAACATAAAGCAACACTCCTCCCTGGCTGCACAAATCAGGACTGAGGCAGTCCTGAGAGAGCTGGACGCTGTGTGGCCATGAGTGACTCCCACATCCTATGGCAATGATTTCACTAAGGGTGGGCAGCTACTGCTAATCCCCCCATCCCACCTAGAAATTTCTATTCACTGTAAATAATTAAAATAAAGGTGCAAATAATCATTACAGCCCTGGGAAGTGTCAGTCAGGAGTGTGGTGAGGACAGAATGGTACACATCTATTCATTGAGAGATGGAATGAGACACCTTAACTTAGATGCATGCTGCAAGTGTCCTTTTCTGTAACCAATCTTGTGATAAACTCCAGCACTACAGTCAAAGGAAGAAAAGCTACAGCACTGCTTGGCATAGCAAACAGCTCTGAATGATTCATGATGCAATAGCAGATTCATGAGTGAGCTCCCAGATAGGGCCTCTCCCTCGTGATTTTTAATTACTGCCTCTGCCGGTGGACTCTTCTGAGGCAAAGACAAGCAGACAGCCCACTTCCAAGCTCCCAGTCCTGCCTGAAAGGGAAACACAGATATCACACTGTAAATGAAGAACAGTTCATTTTAAGCCTGTTGATCTAGTTTCACTGTAAAGAGTTTCACTTTGAGCTTTGAGTGACAAAGAATTTCACTTTGTCCTGTGGCTTTCCTGTCACAGGAAAGAGATGATACATTCCAGAGTCTGTAAAAAACATCTATCTGTTCATATCAGGCTGAATAGAAATAGACCCATTTCCACTACCGAGAGAAAATTCCAATCAGAACAGTGCAGAACACTGACAACAACCGGAAAAGCACAGGCTACATGATCCCAAGGCACAGCTGAATCACCTACAAGATCTTTTCCTTCTCAGCTTTTTTTGACTCCAGCAGGAAAGTACAGAGCCTTCATTCGAGTCAGCATCTTGGATGAACCTCTTCATCACGCAAAGAATGAGAGCTGTTCTGGTTGAGTGTTTTCATTTTCCTTTTAGAGCCAAACTCATTGGCTGATAGAAGGTGATATTTGCCATGAAAACCTCCCCATTTAACCGTGTGAGTCCCATGGCATTACCATGACGCATCCCATGAACTTATCTTTCCTGCTAACTTCTCTTCCATAAATGACTCTTTGAGTAAAGATCTGGTCAGCATTACACAATGGCAGTGTTCCCTGACGTAAATGTTTAGAAGTTACTCATCAGAGACCTTAGCTCCTTCTATGGTCAAATGAGAGAAATAGGAAGAACTGTTTTCTCCTAACCTGAGTATCATCTGCTTATTTCTTTCTGTGGACTATAAGTGGAGTTTGTTATTTGCCTTAACATTAAGTGTCTCATCCCATTCCAGTTGCCCAGGCTATATGGGACATCTGCATGGCTCTAACGAATGTAGCATGGGACTTGCAGGAGAACCTCGCCTACCTGCATAGCAGGAGGCTAGAGGGACTATTTCCAGAGCACTTTAGGCCTATGTTCAGGCACATGAATTGCTCACCCAGCTTCTAGTAGTAGAAGAAGGCTGAGATGAATACTGGCCCTGGAGTTCTCTCCAGTTAAGATCAAGCATTTGGAATGTGAAATGCAGAGGTGTTTTTCCCATTATCCAGGGAGAAAACCAACCTCAGAAATCAAAACCACCAGGGTTTACTGGGTTTATTTAGTTCAAGAATTTGGGTGGAAGGGGAGATACAGATATAACAATCTTTGCCTGCTCCATCCAACTCCTACCAAAAAACCCCCAAAAAGTTAACAGAAGAGCACTGGGCTATACTATACGGGCAGATGTCCCTGAGCACATTTACTAGCTCCATGATCTAGTATAATATGTTTTTCAATTTTACTTAGTTTAATCATGAGATGTGCAGGATGATGTAAATGTGACAGGAGTACAAAAGGGTGGGAGAGTGATGTCAGGTACCTATCTGGCCAAGACTAACAGGTGGGTTTGTAGGCAGCAGAATACTACAAAAAGGAAGAAGAGCTCTGATGAGACAAGTGCTGACTGAAGTTCCGTGCTCTCATGTTCATACATGAAAAAATATATTTAAAAAATTGGAAAGGACTTTAAATGGTTTGAACTTGAATCTGGAGCCTTGGAGCACACCTTGTCGCAAGAGCTAATAAGGAAATATAGTCCATCCAATGTTGGTCAAGGCTGTTTCATGAAAATACAGGTTTTGTGAAACAAACTTTATTTTATTCTTTAGGGAAATGCCATGATTAACAGCTATAAAGAAGTTGCACAGCAGTGTACACAGTATTCTAGTTCTGCATGACAGCTGCCCGTGGCAGGGCTGCTCCACAGTCATGTATCCTGGGAGCCTTGCTCGGGTGTCCTAGTTCTCATGCTGCTGTGGAGAAGGGGGACTGACAGGTTGCAGAGTCCATATTGAACTCCTAAGATATGCATGTTGCTGTTTCTAGGTCAATAAGACTTAAATGGTTACCTCCTGGCTGCTCAGAGCCAAAGGTCAAGGGAGCAGTCCACCGGAAATCCAGGACAAAGCACTCATGATTCACTGAACTGACATTTTTTTATTAAAACTGTGATCAGCCATAATTGCAACTACCTCTTTCCCTCAGGTAAAACTCATCCAGAAACAGATCAATGCATAATCTGCACCCCACTTTTAGTGAGACAGATATTGCATGTGGGCTCCAGTGAATTTCACACTGAGAGAGACGCATTAAGGATTGACACAGAAGAGTGCACAGAGCATGTGCCAAGTGTCCATACACAGTCTGATTATTACTGTATCCATTACAGGTCAAGACTTGGCTCAGTGCGCATAAAGCAGTCATCAGTCACAGCATGGAGAAGAAAGGGCTATAAACAGATTCAGTCAACGTATATTTCTTTTGAAAGTGACCCTGCAAAAATAGACAAGGACCTTGGATTTGGGGCTGACATTCAGGTCTGAAGCTGTGGTGAATTTTCTGCAAAGGAAATGTCCATCTGCCCCAGGTGCTGGTTAATGTGAATTGACTAAACGTTATTGGCTAAACATTTGTATTCTTGATTCAAAGTGATAGATCTATGCCTGCTATTTGCCATCCCTCCCATTGCTTACAGGCTACAGTGAAATTAAATGTGTAAAGACCAAGAGAAAATACTGAATACTTGATCACAATGCACTTCCATTTTATTTACAAAATGACTTGGCCCTGTCAACTCCACTAATGTCCCTAACAATGTGTTTTACTGAGCAAAATTCAATTATTCAAAGCTGTGAAGAAAAGCAGTCCATGGGAAGTCCTTGCATAATGAAATACAAGTAGAATCACAGACTAATTGGAAGGGACCAGTGGAGGTCTCTAGTCCAACTACCTAGTCAAAGCTGGGCTAACTTCAAATCTAGAGCAGCTTACTGAAGGTCTTGTTCAGCTGAGATCTCAAAATCTCTGGGGATAGAGAGTCATAAAAAGGTAGATTTATAGGCCTCAATTTTTCATCAGAGCAGGGGATGCAAAAGAGGAGGAAGCTCTCTCCCTATGGAAAAATTTTCCTTGATGACAATTTATCTGTGTCCCTAGTGGTCACACTGGCATATCCTGTGGGAGGGCATTCTTCCAAGGGCACAATAGGCAAGCAGTCAGCAAGGTGGTTCTAAACACTTATATGTGCATAGAGATTGGGTGTCTTATGTTTGAGATCAAGGGAAGGAGACAAAACAGAAACTGAGAGATAATGCAGGCAAAAAGATGAGATGATGATATCTTTAAAATGTACTGTATGTTTCAAATTTAGATATTGTATGGGAAAATGTGGAAGAATGTTGAGGAGCTAGGTGGTGGAAGCTAGCCAGACCATTCCATGGGAAAAGGAGCATCTACAGGGCATGCTGACCCACAGTCATGCTTCTGAGCCCATGCCGGCGTGGTGCTATACCTGGACTTTGAAGCAAGATTAGCGATGAGCTCCCTATACTTACTGCGCACGAGTGCAGTTCATTAAAACCTCGTACAGTGCTCCCCGTGGTGTTCCTCACCATGACCTGACGCTCAGTGGTGCCAGAGACTCTCCCACTCCATTATTGCCTCGGTTGGGAAATCACTGGGGAACCCTCACTCAGATGCATAGGTGGGTGCCCTGGTGACAAAGGATACAGAGAAGGCAGAGTTATTGAATGCTGCCTTTGCTTCCAAATCTAAGCATCTAATGCACTCTGCACATCGTGAGCCGTCACTATTCAGGACACGCCAGTCAGCACCTCAATGGTAGCTTGCACGTCGGTGGCAGTCTGGCGACCCCAGCTAATATGACACTGTAAAAGCAGCCTCCAGGTGCCATAGATAGAAAGTACAGTCTGTAAAGGCTCTAGCAGATGAGTTAGCCTATATTGGTACATTACCTCTTTCTCCTAGTAAAACAAGGCATGACTGTGAGATCATTAGAATGGGCATTAGAAGGTAGTTTGTTCCTGGGCAAGAGAGAGGCATCTTTTATCCATTCAGATGTGCATTCTTTTCATTCTTAACTCTGTAATTACCCATTTCTCACTTTCATCATTCTTTTCAAATTGTGTTGTCCAACTTCAAAGTCTATCTGAGTTGGACAGTTCATTTTTCTGGACTTCTCATTTTTAACATGAAAATGCGAATAATACACAAAAGACTGTCTATTAATATAATTTATGTCATGGCAGTACCTTTTTTTTTGAAGGGTGATCTATGGTCAAGAAAAGGAAGTGATAGTTGTAAAACAATTTTTTTTTCCAACTCTGCTACAGATGCTCAATACAAAACTGCAGACCTTTCCTCCCATGGTGGAACTACTCTCCAGTGAAATATCCTATTTTCAGAGGTAATCCATTGCTTCACCCCTTAGCTATCTCTCATTGCTCAGGCGGGCACTGTGTTAGTTGGGCAAGGTATTGCAGTCCCGTTCCTCAAACTATTCTGCCATGTTGCTCTTCACTTCTCTGACAGTTCCTCCCCTCTCCCCCTGCAAGGCTAAAGGAGAGGCTCACAATCATGAGGAGTTTCTGTTGCTCAAGCGGCAGCTTTTGGCTGAGGAATATGGTTTGTGCTGCTTGCAATGCCGTTGATGCCCCAGGGATCCAGCCTGGAAGACTAGCTGCTTTCACAGAATCACAGAATCACAGAATCACAGAATCATTTAGGTTGGATGGGACCTCTGGAGATCATCTAGTCCAACCTCCCTGCTCAAGCAGGGTCCTCTAGAGCAGATTGCCCAGGATCACATCCAGACGGGTTTTGAATATCTCCAGCGAAGGAGACTCCGGAGGAGTCTTTCTTCTTGTAAAAGAGTATTTGCTTTACTTATTGATGATTTCTTCCTCTGGCAAATCACCTCAATGATATTTAGGATGAACATCAACAACTGTCCCATGCAAAAGTGTAGTTTATCAGAAATTCAGTGAAATGCCACTTGTTTCACAGAACTCTCACAATGTATGTCATCATTTTGGGAGCCCTGCTTTCACTGTGGCAGCGCTTGATGCTGCAGAGATCTGACAGTTACTTGCAGTGTCATTTACATGGCTCATTAAGTCTTGTTCTAATGCTACTGATCGTATAAAACAAAACAGACTGTTTTACATTTTCTTGCTATTTGCTCCTCAGAGGAAGGTTTTCTCAGTCAAGACGATTTCTACAGCTGACAATATAACCTGTCCTCCCCATGCCATCAGTTTTTAACACATCCCAAGTGACAGTACCCTGCCTGGTCAGGAAAGTGAACCTGATCACTCGGTACAGAAGCAGAGACCTTACCTAACATCGTGATAGCTCCTGGACTCTTCTCTTGGTCTCATATTCATAGATTTCCTGTACATCAATGCACGCAGCATTGGGAATAAGCAGGAAGAGTTAGAGATCTGTGTGCAGTTGCAGGGCCATGATCTCGCTGCAGTTAGAGACATGATGGGATAGCTGGCATGACTGGAATGCTGCCATGGATGGCTACGTGCTTTTTAGGAAAGACAGGCCAGGAAGGCAAGGTGGTGGAATTGCTCTTCATGTGAGGGAGCAGCTAGAATGTGTGGAGCTCTGCCTCGGGGTGGATGAAGAGCAAGTTGAGAGCCTATGGGTAAGGATTAAAGGGCAGGGTAACATGGGTGACACTGTTGTGGGGGTCTACTACAGGCCCCCAGATCAGGAGGAAGTCATCGATGAGGCCTTCTACAGACAGCTGGAAGTAGCCTCACGATCACAGGCCCTGGTTCTCATGGGAGACTTCAACCACCCTGACAGCACAGCTTGGGAAGACAGCACAGCTAGGCACAAACAGTCAAAGAGGTTCCTGCAGAGGATTGAGGATAATTTCTTGACCCAGGTGGTGGAGACGCCAACGAGGAGAGGTGCAATGCTAGACCTTGTACTAACGAACAAAGAAGGTCTAGTTGGAGATGTGAAGGCTGGGGGCAGCCTTGGCTGCAGTGACCATGAGATGGTGGAGTTCAGGATCCTGCGAGGAGGGAGCAGGGCAATGGGTAGGATTGCAACGCTGGACTTCAGGAGAGCTGACTTTGGCCTCTTGAGGGACCTACCTAGGGGAATCTCCTGGGGTAGGGCCCTAGAAGGAAGAGGGGTCCAAGAAAGCTGGTTAATATTCAAGCATCACTTCCTCCAGGCTCAAGATGGGTGCATCCCTCTGAGGAAGAAGTCGAGCAAAGTGGGCAGGAGACCTGCACGGATGAGCAAGGAACTCCTGGCCAAACTCCAGCAGAAGAAGGAAGTGTACAGAATGTGGAAAAGGGGACAGGCCACTTGGGAGGAATACAGGGACGTTGTCAGAGCGTGCAGGGATGTGACGAGGAAGGCTAAGGCCCATTTGGAATTAAATCTGGCAAGGGAGGTCAGGGACAACAAGAAGGGGCTTCTTCAAATGCATCATAGCAAAAGGAAGACTAGGGAAAACGTGGGCCCACTGCTGAATGGGACGGGTGCCCTGGTGACAAAGGATACAGAGAAGGCAGAGTTATTGAATGCTGCCTTTGCTTCAGTCTTTCCTGCTAAGGCCAGTCCTCAGGAATCCCAGACCTTGGGGACAAGAGAGGAAGTCTGGAGAAAGGAAGACTCTCCCTTGGTGGAGGAGGATCAGGTTAGAGATCTTTTGCCCAAACTTGACATCCACAAGTCCATGGGCCCCGATGGGATGCACCCACGAGAGCTGAGGGAGCTGGCGGATGTTCTTGCTAGGCCACTCTCCATCATCTTGGAAAGGTCCTGGAGATCAGGAGAGGTGCCTGAGGCCTGGAAGAAAGCCAGTGTCACGCCAGTCTTCCCAAAGGGCAAGGAGGAGGAGCCAGGAAACTACGGGCCTGTCAGCCTCACCTCCATCCCTGGCAAGGTGATGGAACAGCTCCTCCTGGAGGTCCTCACTAAGCATGTGGAGGACAAGAAGGTGATCAGGAGTAGTCAGCATGGATTCACCAAGGGGAAATCATGCTTGAGCAACCTGATAGCCTTCTCGGATGGAATGACTGGCTGGGTAGATGAGGGCAGAGCAGTGGATGTTGTCTGCCTTCACTTCAGCAAGGCTTTGGACACTGTCTCCCATCACATCCTCCTAGGGAAGCTCAGGAAGTGGGGGCTAGATGAGCAGACAGTGAGGTGGATTGAGAACGGGCTGGATGGCCGAGCTCAGAGGGTTGTGGTGAATGGCGCAGAGTCAAGTTGGAGGCCTGTGGCTAGTGTTGTCCCCCAGGGGTCAGTGCTGGCTCCAGTCTTGTTCAACATATTCATCAATGACCTGGAGGAAGGGACAGAGTGCACCTCCCCGGCAAGTTTGCTGATGACACAAAACTGGGAGGAGTGGCTGACACACCAGAAGGCTGTGCTGCCATTCAGCGGGACCTGGAGAGGCTGGAGAGTTGGGTGGAGAGGAACCTCCTGAAGTTCAACATAGGCAAGCGCAGGGTCCTGCCCCTGGGGAGGAGTAACCCCAGGCACCAGTACAGGCTGGGGGTTGACCTGCTGGGAAGCAGCTCTGCAGAGAAGGACCTGGGAGTCCTGGGGGGCAACAAGTTCAGCATGAGGCAGCAATGTGCCCTTGTGGCCAAGAAGGCCAAGGGTATCCTGGGGTGCATCAGGCAGAGTGTTGCCAGCAGGTGGAGGGAGGTGATCCTGCCCCTCTCCTCAGCCCTGGGGAGGCCCCACCTGGAGTACGGTGTCCAACTCTGGGCTCCCCAGTACAGGAGAGACATGGCACTCCTGGAGAGAGTCCAGCGGAGGGCTACCAAGATGATTAGAGGGCTGGAGCACCTCTCCTATGAAGAAAGACTGCAAGAGCTGGGCCTGTTGAGCCTGGAGAAGAGAAGACTGAGAGGGGATCTCACCAATGTGTACGAATACCTGAAGGGAGGGTGTCGCGAGGATGAGGCCAGTCTCTTCTCCGTGGTGCCCAGCAACAGGACAAGAGGCAACGGGCAGAAACTGAACCACAGCAAGTTCCATCTGAACCTGAGGAAAAGCTTCTTGGCTGTGAGGGTGACAGAGCATTGGAACAGGTTGCCCAGAGAGGTAGTGGAGTCTCCTTCGCTGGAGCTATTCAAAACCCATCTGGACGCGATCCTGGGCAGCGTGCTCTAGAGGACCCTGCTTGAGCAGGGGGTTTGGACTAGCTGATCTCCAGAGGTCCCTTCCAACCTTAACCATTCTGTGATCCTGTGATGTCATGGTAACATGATTCCAAATATATGTGACACAAATGCCACCAAATGATTGGTGTTGATGTTTTAATGTTATTTGCCATACCAGTCTTCTGCCTTACTTTGTGCTTCCCTTCAGAGCCACTACAAAACATCTGACCCTGCTGTGCTTCTGGCTTCACCCATGACCTCTTCTCCTCTTCCTCGTGCAGGGACAATTAGTGTTACCACCAGGTGTCTCTGCTGGAGTAACATTGGGCCTAGAGGCAGATTGTGCTTTCCTTTGCCTCCTCTGCTCCCCCAAACTAAACATGCTGTTTCTTGTTTCCAGAAAAGTTTCTTTAAAGACAAGAGAAGAGTAAAGAGAGCAGAAAGACAAGGCACAGTGAGCAGGTTTTGCTTGGACAAAGGTTCCAGTATCCCAGGTGTGCAAAGGAGTATCAGAGCTACCTTGATTCCATCATGGGGTAAAAAGGCTCTGGCACAGGTTCCAGACCAATAGCAAGAACAATTCATTTGAGAAAAAAGGGATCAATGGGAAGAAAGAGCCCATCCACCAGAGGTACTGAGACATGCCATCTCATTGGTCTCTGCTTCCTCTTTCCTACTCTATATGTAACTGATGACAGCTGAAAATGTCCTGTCTGCTCTTGGCAGCTATCCAGCATGCAGAGAAGCTGAGTTAGTCATTCAGGAGCAGTTTGTCAATTTGGATTGTCTTCCTGCTGCAGAACCCTCTCATTTAAGTAAGAGGCATTAACCTATCATACAGGCCGTTTGAGGTTTAGCTGGAGACATGAGTGTTTCTCTGCAGAAGGGGTTCTGGTTTACCTCCATCAGAAGGAAATCTTTTCTGAATCTCAGCAAATAGCAAAACAAACCTCCCCTCTGCAAAGCACTGGGAAGTATTCCCCAGAGCTTGTTTCCCTTACACTTCTTCAGACCTGCCTACACAAAGCACTCCATGCTAATCTGCTGCCTCCAGGAAAGACATCATAAAAGACTGATCTAGTACTATTTCAGGTCAGAATTAGAGATGAATCACTGGAAACAAAAGGTTACAAAGAAAAGGAGCATAAAATACGTCACTAATCTCTGCCTGGCAGTATGTCTCTCTGAGTGTCTCCATTCCTAAGACGCTTTTCAAGGTGCCTTACTGGTGAGAGCTGAACCTGGGTTCAGACAGACATCTGCCATACCAGCCGTTGCCCTAAAACATGAATCTTTATAGAAGTTCTGCCTGCATGATTTTGGATATTCAGAAACTTCCCAGAGTCACAGGTAATTATCCAAGGGACCAATGATTGCTTTGGACTTGGAATCACTGGTGCTTTTCTCTTTGTTATCAGTCAACCTGCTGACTAAATGTCTGGCTGCTGCTCGGGAACTGTTTAGGTCAATAGTAAATTAATTTTAAATGTTATACATAGAATAGATATAAATTATAACAAGATATATAGATAAAAGCATCAGTTACACATACATTTTATTAAGCTCATGTTCTCTGGTATATAACTCACAGAAATGCAACATCACATAAATAACAGAGTTAACAAGGCTCTGTACCCCAACTCCTCTCCTCCATTTCCCCAGCTGCCATACAGCTTTCACTGCAGCTCCTGGGTCACCTCTGAGTGCCTAAACTGAAAAGCATACCCCTTTGTTTGGATCCTAAATAGACTTTGATGGAAAATCCCATTCAGGGTCTAACCTCCAAGGAGGCACACATGTTCATATATTTCTTTTGTTTAGTGGTGTCGCTTGGTGAAACCTGCAAAACCTAACAAGGTATGCAAATGAGACTGCTAATCACCAGCTTGCTGTTACTTTAGACAGTCAGGTAATGGATCATGCACTTATAAAAATGGGGCAGAGGGTTAAGAACTTGTAGGAACTACTGTCAGCATCTTCCTTTTCAAGTTCTCCTTTCAGGCCTTTTTCACATGCGTTATATTTTCTGGTGTTCCCACAAGGCCTGAAATAGACTTTTTATAAATTATAGCACAGATTCTGATGTAATCATGCTGAGACCCTAGCCCACAAGTAGTAATGTCCATCTCTGAAACTTGCTCTGTTTTAAGGAATCACAGTTCTGGCCCCATCCTCTTGGCACCCTCCCTTCAGATATTTGTACGCATTGATCAGATCCCCTCTCAGTCTTCTCTTCCCCAGACTAAACAGTCCCAACTCTCTCAGCCTTTCCTCATATTAGAGATGCTCCAGTCCTGTCTGTGCAGAGCCAGCTGCTACCATCATCGAGCCTCATGGCTCTGTCTGAGGAGCTGTGAGCCAACCAGCACAGGCCATGTCTAAGCATGTGGAGAACAAGAAGGTGATGGATGAAATGGAGCACTACTCCTGTTTTCTTTTTTGTGCAACTTATAAGGAGACTCACTATGGGAGAAAGCCCTGTGTACAGCCAGGATCCTTCTGTGGGAAGAGAAGTGTTCTACAGTCCTAAAGACTGCCAGTGCTAAGGTGCTTCCCTGTGGCATGAAAGATCTGAAGTGATTTTATAGCAAACATTTGATAGGAATATAACATAAGGCCAGCTAATATTGAATACACATGACTACAGCCCCAGCATTTCCAGAAAAAAATGGGCTGGGTGAGTATTTGAGCCTCTCAGGGAGATACAGTGCCATTTCAGCTCACCCACATTTCCAACAGATTTTGCCCTCGATAAGACACCTGCTGTGTTTGCAAGTGTTAGGGCTGTCACAACTAAAGTAAGCAGGAAGCAATAACTAGCAAATGTCCTTTAGACATTTACCTGGCAACAGTCTAACTGCTACCAGCTCTGATTTATTTTGTGGATTTCACCTTACTCCTGGGCAATATTGACATATAAATGATCGTGGAAACTGCTGGGCCGGGTTTGGCTCAGCAACTGCAATTCTTTAAGGGTAGCGCCCAGAGACCTCATGCTGGATTAGGGTCCCACTGTGCTTAATCCTAAAGACATGTAATATAAGACAATCCTTGCCTCCATGTATGTAACTTAAGTAGATAGGAAAAATGCAGGAAGTGCAGGCCCAGGCACAAAAGAGAGAGCAATTTCCTGGAGCTATTTAGCACTCTAATCAATCTAGTCTAGGCCAGGCTGCTTCAGTAGGAAACTTATGTACAAATATGGGACGATGTGTGGCAGTGTGAGAAAGCAATGCGGCTCCCTGGGCTTCTGCGAGTGCTTGCCCCACCTCTGTGCTGGTCCCACCTCTTTCTAGCAGAGGTCCAGTACCAGGACAGTTCTGCCTGCCCAATTGCTCTTTACCTCCTCAATGAGAATTAAGAGACAAAGTGTGAGTACTCTGGGTTTTAAGCAGGTCTGTCTTTGGGTCCACTTCTTTGGGCTGACTTTGTCTCCAGCAACAAAGTGAGTCTTTGGATTCTGCAATAGAAGCAGCCCTTTGGCCCTCTCCAAGGGCTGTGCAGAGCCAGGTGCTATCATCATCAGGCCTCATGGCCCTGTCTGAGGAGCTGTGGGCTAAGCAGCTCTGTTCACAAGGCAAAAAAAGAGCATCTTCTTCTTTATTTGGCATTTAAGTATTATTTTAATGCTTAGATCTTTTTTCCCATACTTAAAGGTTTCTGAGGTATTTTATACCAGCACTATAAAAATGAACAAAGTCTTTATCTGCTAAACTTTAAAAGCAAAGCATTTATCTACTCTACTCTAGCTGTCTGCTAGAATTTTAAAAGAAATAAATTACTAAATTTCTTAGGCACTAAAGCTCCTTTGTGAACTGCCTCAGTATGTTCAGGGGCACTTGCTGAAACTTCTCAGGAAAAAATTGGATGATACTCAAGGGAAACATGCAAAATGCTTTATTTTAATGGCAATGCCAGATATTGAAGCAATTATTTTGAAAGCACAGAATTTAAATATGATATTAAAATGAAATTAGTTTGATGGTTATAAAAAGGGAGCTAATAATAGAAAAACTTACTAACATTCCTGAACAATAGAAAGCAGCCTGGGCTCCGATGTTATCTGGGGTATCACACAAGTGTAACACAAAAACTCAATAAGCAGTCTGTTGTCCTTATGTTAACGTTCACCTCATAATAACAATAACCTGGCTGCTTTAACTGTCTATTTGTTCAATGAGCTAAACAAAGCACTTGCTGCCCACATCTGAGTGGAAGAGATCTGTTGCCAGGCAGTCCTCTTTCCCAGCAGATGTAAGAAACCGACTGCTATGTGGTTCCTTAAGGCTACTGTTACAGCTCTGGAAGGACAGATATTGCTGATAGATGTTGATCAGCCTCTGGCTGGGCATGAGGTTCTATGTTTTTGCCTTTGTTTTGCCTTTGTTTTGCCTTTGTTAGGTATGGGCTTTCAAAAACTATTTTAACTAGGGCACCTTTCTAAGCATGTGAACAGATAGCCCATGACTGGGTCTTGAAGCATGAACTGGAAGAGCAGTGAGACCTGCTGCCCCTTATTTTTGTCACATGTTCTTCTAATGGAACTTTTCTGATGATGCTGAAGCATCATCTCTTTCCTTCTCAGTTGCCTGCAAAAGTCTGTCCAGTTTATGGCTTGTAGTTTTGGGAGTGAGCCATAGCTATGAATGGGCTACATTTAGTCATGTAGTCATGAGTGAGCATGTAGTATGTCCATGTAGTGGGCAGGTGGGTTTATGCTAGGGAACAGCAGATGGCCTTAAGAGAGGTTTGTGTCCTGGTGGTGATCTGGGACTAACTGTACTGGTCAGCACTGGATGGAATGCAACAATCTGGGTAATGTTGGGGAGGGGGTTCATTGTTATAAATGTAGATGCTAGCAGTGCAACCATATTAAGTTCTCTTATAGGTAATACAGACAATCAACAATAGCTGCTCTTGTGGAGAGTGGGATCCAGGGCCTAGAGCTCATTTCATCCTCAAGCAGGTGTCTCCAAGGCCACTGAATGATGCTCCAAACTCTAACAACCACCCTGCAATCCTCTGGCCAAAGCCATTTCTGTCCAGAAAGGAAGCTCAGAGTGACAAGATCAGTTGTAGGTTCCTTAGAGGAATATTGAACTGACTGAATGGGTCCATTCTACATGGACCACTGGGCCATGCGCAAGTATTCTCTCAGGGTTTTTGACCTCCTGATGGGGCAAACAGTTTCTGCAGTGAGATCTTCTGAGGGGCTTTCCAGGCTGCCTCTTTGTCATCTGTGCCTTAGTCAGCCCTAGTTAGATTTTCAAAGGAATTAGCAGTTAGCAAATCCCTAGAGCTAGGAAAGCAGGCAAGCCATTGCTTTTCCATTACATGTTTTGTATAGCCACATGCTAGCTAGTCAGTTTTAATAAGTGTCCCTTACACATGGTCCCTCATCACCATGCTGATTTCATCAGGAGCTATGCCACAGTCACATTTTCCAGTTTGGTAGTCTCTTAAGGTCTGGTTAAGCTGTGCCCGGAAATTGCGAAGTAGGCACAAAAAAATCCAAATAATTTTGGCTCCCTCCACCTTACTGCTAGTGCTTCTCCCTAACACCCCCAGACACCCTCAAACAATCTCACACCATGATCCAGGGCACATCTTTAACACTGACCTGTAGAACCACTAGCCTGACATTCTGTATCAGAGCTCTCACAGCTGGAGTTGGAATTAGCAGAGGATGTGAAGAATAACTAGATGGACTTCTCTAAGTGCATTGGCAGCAAAAGGAAGGTTAAGGAACCACAACAGGGGACCTAGTGACAAAGAATGTGGAAAAGGTTGAGCTCCTGAGCACCTTTTTGCCTCAATTTTCACGAGTAACATTTGCCCTCAGGCCTCCCATGTCCGTGATTCTACTAGCAGAGTCTGTGGGAGCAAAGTAGAGATCATATACAGTAGAGGAAAACTGAGTGAAGGAGTACTCGAACCAATTGGCAAGTCCATGGGACCTGATGGGATGCATCCGAGGGTGCTGAGGGAGCTGGCCAATATCACTGTGAGGCTGTTCTCTCATCTTTGAAAGGTCATGGCAATCATTGGAGGCTCTTGAAGGCAAATGTTACACTCGTCTTCAAGAAGGGCAAGAAGAGGAATCCAGGGAACAATAGGCCAGTCAGTCTCCCTTCAGTCGCTGGAAAGATGACGGAGCAAATCTTCCTGAAAGCCATGTACAGGCACATGAAGGACAAGCAAGGATTTACCAAGGGCAAATATTGCCAAACCAACCTGATTACCTTTTATGATGAGCTGACTGGCTGTGTAGATATGGCAGGAAGCAGTGGGTGTTTTATGCCTTAACTTTAGCAACGTTTTTGACATGATGTCTTTATAGACAAATTGCTGAGATAATAGATGATGAAGTGGGTGGAAAACTGGCTGTATTGGGATTGCCAGGCTCAAAGGGTTTTGATCAACAGTACAAAGTCCAGCTGGCAGACACTACTAGTGGTGTCCCTTACAGGTGGATACTGGCTTCAGTACTGTTTAGTGTCTGTTAATGACCTAACAGAGTACAGAGTACAGTCTCAGAAAGTTCATGGATGACATCAGATTGGGAGGGATGATTAAAATCTTGTAGGGCATGGCTGCTACTCAGAGGGTCCTCAACAGGCTGGAGAAATGGGTTAACAGGAACCCCACAAGTTCAGCAAAGAAAAATACCTAGTCCTGCACCTGGGATAGAACAGCCCCATGCACCACTACAGGCTGAGGGCAACTGACTGGAAAGCAGCTTTATAAGAAAAGGACCTGGGTGTTCTAGCAGACAATAAAATGACCATGAGTCAGCAGTGTCCCTGCTGCAAAGAAGGCCTGCACCAGCAAGAGTGTAGCCAGCGGGTTGTTGGAAATGAGTCTTCCCCTCTATTTATATATTTCAAAAGGAGATCTCCTTGTCATCAGCAGCTACCTAACTGAAGAGTGTACAGAAGACAGAGCCAGACTCTTCTTAGAGGTGCATAGTGACAGCATAAGAGGCAACAGACACAAGCTGCAACACAGGGAATTCCAGTTAGATATCAGGAAGAAAATTTCACTATGGGGATAGTCAAACAGTGGAACAGGAACCCAGAATATTTGTAGACTCCTGACTTTTCATTTGAAAATCATCTAGATCACGCCCTGAGCCACCTGATCTAACTTGATCCTGCTCTGCTGTAAGTGGGAGAGTGCTCCAGCAGCCTCCAGAGGTTCCTTCCTGCTAATTATTTTTTATGCTTCTAGATTCTATCTGTTCAGAGGAATGTTATTTTCAGCTTTTTTTTCCATTTTCTTTTTCCAGTGTAACATTGCTCACTTCCCCTACAAAAAACCCATAGCAAGATAAAAGCAAACACAAGGAAGAGATGAGGAAGAAAAAAATGGAGCAAAAAATAACAACTTCATTCAAATCGTTGGATAAAAAGAAAAAAAGAAAATAAAAATTGCTCAAAAATTTTAAAATTTGAACATTGAAAAATTTCATAAAGATCTTTTCCCCCCAATTTACAGAATAAAAATGACTTTTAGATTTTTTTTTTTTTGGCTGATATCATTTTACAGGTCTAGTTTCTAATTTATAATTTTCTGTAAAGTTGTAGACTAGAGGAAGTAATCAGTTGCCTGCACATTCTGCCTTTCTCTTTTCTCCTGACTCAAGAGGCCAAGGTCAGAGTCTTCATGAGGAACTATGAACCAGAAGATCGCAATTTTTCTTCCATTCCCAACTGGACCTTTCTCCTTTTTTTTCTGCTCCATCTTTTTGCCACTGAGATAACTGCACATCTGTAAAGGTAAAGCGGAGGTAACGTCTGGACTCCCCGGGGGAAGACACACAAACACAAGGCACACTATGCTCAATGAGTATTTGTTACAAAATCACAGAATGGTTAAGGTTGGAAGGGACCTCTGGAGATCAGCTAGTCCAAACCCCCTGCTCAAGCAGGGTCCTCTAGAGCACGCTGCCCAGGATCGCGTCCAGATGGGTTTTGAATAGCTCCAGCGAAGGAGACTCCACTACCTCTCTGGGCAACCTGTTCCAATGCTCTGTCACCCTCACAGCCAAGAAGCTTTTCCTCAGGTTCAGATGGAACTTGCTGTGGTTCAGTTTCTGCCCGTTGCCTCTTGTCCTGTTGCTGGGCACCACGGAGAAGAGACTGGCCTCATCCTCGCGACACCCTCCCTTCAGGTATTCGTACACATTGGTGAGATCCCCTCTCAGTCTTCTCTTCTCCAGGCTCAACAGGCCCAGCTCTTGCAGTCTTTCTTCATAGGAGAGGTGCTCCAGCCCTCTAATCATCTTGGTAGCCCTCCGCTGGACTCTCTCCAGGAGTGCCATGTCTCTCCTGTACTGGGGAGCCCAGAGTTGGACACCGTACTCCAGGTGGGGCCTCCCCAGGGCTGAGGAGAGGGGCAGGATCACCTCCCTCCACCTGCTGGCAACACTCTGCCTGATGCACCCCAGGATACCCTTGGCCTTCTTGGCCACAAGGGCACATTGCTGCCTCATGCTGAACTTGTTGCCCCCCAGGACTCCCAGGTCCTTCTCTGCAGAGCTGCTTCCCAGCAGGTCAACCCCCAGCCTGTACTGGTGCCTGGGGTTACTCCTCCCCAGGGGCAGGACCCTGCGCTTGCCTATGTTGAACTTCAGGAGGTTCCTCTCCACCCAACTCTCCAGCCTCTCCAGGTCCCGCTGAATGGCAGCACAGCCTTCTGGTGTGTCAGCCACTCCTCCCAGTTTTGTGTCATCAGCAAACTTGCCGGGGAGGTGCACTCTGTCCCTTCCTCCAGGTCATTGATGAATATGTTGAACAAGACTGGAGCCAGCACTGACCCCTGGGGGACAACACTAGCCACAGGCCTCCAACTTGACTCTGCGCCATTCACCACAACCCTCTGAGCTCGGCCATCCAGCCCGTTCTCAATCCACCTCACTGTCTGCTCATCTAGCCCCCACTTCCTGAGCTTCCCTAGGAGGATGTGATGGGAGACAGTGTCCAAAGCCTTGCTGAAGTGAAGGCAGACAACATCCACTGCTCTGCCCTCATCTACCCAGCCAGTCATTCCATCCGAGAAGGCTATCAGGTTGCTCAAGCATGATTTCCCCTTGGTGAATCCATGCTGACTACTCCTGATCACCTTCTTGTCCTCCACATGCTTAGTGAGGACCTCCAGGAGGAGCTGTTCCATCACCTTGCCAGGGATGGAGGTGAGGCTGACAGGCCCGTAGTTTCCTGGCTCCTCCTCCTTGCCCTTTGGGAAGACTGGCGTGACACTGGCTTTCTTCCAGGCCCCAGGCACCTCTCCTGATCTCCAGGACCTTTCCAAGATGATGGAGAGTGGCCTAGCAAGAACATCCGCCAGCTCCCTCAGCTCTCGTGGGTGCATCCCATCGGGGCCCATGGACTTGTGGATGTCAAGTTTGGGCAAAAGATCTCTAACCTGATCCTCCTCCACCAAGGGAGAGTCTTCCTTTCTCCAGACTTCCTCTCTTGTCCCCAAGGTCTGGGATTCCTGAGGACTGGCCTTAGCAGGAAAGACTGAAGCAAAGGCAGCATTCAATAACTCTGCCTTCTCTGTATCCTTTGTCACCAGGGCACCCGTCCCATTCAGCAGTGGGCCCACGTTTTCCCTAGTCTTCCTTTTGCTATGATGCATTTGAAGAAGCCCCTTCTTGTTGTCCCTGACCTCCCTTGCCAGATTTAATTCCAAATGGGCCTTAGCCTTCCTCGTCACATCCCTGCACGCTCTGACAACGTCCCTGTATTCCTCCCAAGTGGCCTGTCCCCTTTTCCACATTCTGTACACTTCCTTCTTCTGCTGGAGTTTGGCCAGGAGTTCCTTGCTCATCCGTGCAGGTCTCCTGCCCACTTTGCTCGACTTCTTCCTCAGAGGGATGCACCCATCTTGAGCCTGGAGGAAGTGATGCTTGAATATTAACCAGCTTTCTTGGACCCCTCTTCCTTCTAGGGCCCTACCCCAGGAGATTCCCCTAGGTAGGTCCCTCAAGAGGCCAAAGTCAGCTCTCCTGAAGTCCAGCGTTGCAATCCTACCCATTGCCCTGCTCCCTCCTCGCAGGATCCTGAACTCCACCATCTCATGGTCACTGCAGCCAAGGCTGCCCCCAGCCTTCACATCTCCAACTAGACCTTCTTTGTTCGTTAGTACAAGGTCTAGCATTGCACCTCTCCTCGTTGGCGTCTCCACCACCTGGGTCAAGAAATTATCCTCAATCCTCTGCAGGAACCTCTTTGACTGTTTGTGCCTAGCTGTGCTGTCTTCCCAAGCTGTGCTGTCAGGGTGGTTGAAGTCTCCCATGAGAACCAGGGCCTGTGATCGTGAGGCTACTTCCAGCTGTCTGTAGAAGGCCTCATCGATGACTTCCTCCTGATCTGGGGGCCTGTAGTAGACCCCCACAACAGTGTCACCCATGTTACCCTGCCCTTTAATCCTTACCCATAGGCTCTCAACTTGCTCTTCATCCACCCCGAGGCAGAGCTCCACACATTCTAGCTGCTCCCTCACATGAAGAGCAATTCCACCACCTTGCCTTCCTGGCCTGTCTTTCCTAAAAAGCACGTAGCCATCCATGGCAGCATTCCAGTCATGCCAGCTATCCCATCATGTCTCTAACTGCAGCGAGATCATGGCCCTGCAACTGCACACAGATCTCTAACTCTTCCTGCTTATTCCCAATGCTGCGTGCATTGATGTACAGGAAATCTATGAATATGAGACCAAGAGAAGAGTCCAGGAGCTATCACGATGTTAGGTAAGGTCTCTGCTTCTGTACCGAGTGATCAGGTTCACTTTCCTGACCAGGCAGGGTACTGTCACTTGGGATGTGTTAAAAACTGATGGCATGGGGAGGACAGGTTATATTGTCAGCTGTAGAAATCGTCTTGACTGAGAAAACCTTCCTCTGAGGAGCAAATAGCAAGAAAATGTAAAACAGTCTGTTTTGTTTTATACGATCAGTAGCATTAGAACAAGACTTAATGAGCCATGTAAATGACACTGCAAGTAACTGTCAGATCTCTGCAGCATCAAGCGCTGCCACAGTGAAAGCAGGGCTCCCAAAATGATGACATACATTGTGAGAGTTCTGTGAAACAAGTGGCATTTCACTGAATTTCTGATAAACTACACTTTTGCATGGGACAGTTGTTGATGTTCATCCTAAATATCATTGAGGTGATTTGCCAGAGGAAGAAATCATCAATAAGTAAAGCAAATACTCTTTTACAAGAAGAAAGACTCCTCCGGAGTCTCCTTCGCTGGAGATATTCAAAACCCGTCTGGATGTGATCCTGGGCAATCTGCTCTAGAGGACCCTGCTTGAGCAGGGAGGTTGGACTAGATGATCTCCAGAGGTCCCATCCAACCTAAATGATTCTGTGATTCTGTGATTCTGTGATTCTGTGAAAGCAGCTAGTCTTCCAGGCTGGATCCCTGGGGCATCAACGGCATTGCAAGCAGCACAAACCATATTCCTCAGCCAAAAGCTGCCGCTTGAGCAACAGAAACTCCTCATGATTGTGAGCCTCTCCTTTAGCCTTGCAGGGGGAGAGGGGAGGAACTGTCAGAGAAGTGAAGAGCAACATGGCAGAATAGTTTGAGGAACGGGACTGCAATACCTTGCCCAACTAACACAGTGCCCGCCTGAGCAATGAGAGATAGCTAAGGGGTGAAGCAATGGATTACCTCTGAAAATAGGATATTTCACTGGAGAGTAGTTCCACCATGGGAGGAAAGGTCTGCAGTTTTGTATTGAGCATCTGTAGCAGAGTTGGAAAAAAAAATTGTTTTACAACTATCACTTCCTTTTCTTGACCATAGATCACCCTTCAAAAAAAAAGGTACTGCCATGACATAAATTATATTAATAGACAGTCTTTTGTGTATTATTCGCATTTTCATGTTAAAAATGAGAAGTCCAGAAAAATGAACTGTCCAACTCAGATAGACTTTGAAGTTGGACAACACAATTTGAAAAGAATGATGAAAGTGAGAAATGGGTAATTACAGAGTTAAGAATGAAAAGAATGCACATCTGAATGGATAAAAGATGCCTCTCTCTTGCCCAGGAACAAACTACCTTCTAATGCCCATTCTAATGATCTCACAGTCATGCCTTGTTTTACTAGGAGAAAGAGGTAATGTACCAATATAGGCTAACTCATCTGCTAGAGCCTTTACAGACTGTACTTTCTATCTATGGCACCTGGAGGCTGCTTTTACAGTGTCATATTAGCTGGGGTCGCCAGACTGCCACCGACGTGCAAGCTACCATTGAGGTGCTGACTGGCGTGTCCTGAATAGTGACGGCTCACGATGTGCAGAGTGCATTAGATGCTTAGCTGGGACAGTCTTGGTTCTTTGAAGTACATGGGAGCACAGTGATTCCTGGGTATGACTCTTGTCATCCGAGGCAGGAGAAGCTGGTCTTACTGCATAAGTGACACTGCATTTTTCTATATAGCTACAGGGACTTTCTCAAGAACAAGGTTTATTCCTGATGTGAAGACTCTATTTGATGGAGACCACCATGACCAGGAAGTTCCTGCAATAGCCAATAACCTAACTCAAGCCCAGGAGCCTCCTGCACTTCTTGGGTCTCATCAGATCTGTCTCTATTCCTGCAGGTTGTCCCCCAGCAGTGCAGTTCAGCCTGCGCTGGGCGGAGCTGGTGTGGTTCATCTCTCCCTTCCCAAAGGCATCTGCTGCAGAGGAGGAGGTGGACAGTTTCTGCAGAAGACTCAAACCAGCCCAGCCACTACTGCAGACACCTCACTGACATTTCTGGGTGGTAGATGACCATATTCGCTTGTGATGTGTAAGGACAGTTTTGTTCTCACATGATCAACATCTACACCCTGATCTCATCCCCAGAATGAATGTGCACCTATCAGTAATATCTGTCTTTCTTCGCAGTCTTGTTCATTGCAAGTGCCTCCACTTGGGAAGAGATTTTACCACCTGGCTCCCTAGAGCAGGTGGAAAGATGCTAGGCCATGGAAGAGTCTCTCATCACGATCACAGAACTCCCTCCTGGGAGCACATTTGACACAACTGCCCCAAACAAGGCTACCTCCTTCACCTCAATTTAGGCAGAAGAGGGCAGAACAAGCAACTCCTTGTTTGAACAGTATCCTGTAAGGATCACTTTCCCGGAGTGACTTTCTTCTTCTTTTTCCTGCTGTGGGGAGGTTTCAAGTCTGCCTCCCAAAGAACAAAACCTGTCTGCCCTAGAAGTAATGGTGACAGCTATCCCTGTTGTTTTCAAGTAGTCCTTGCAAAGCTGCCACTAGCACAGCATGTAAATTATGAGAACACCTATGACAACACAGCTGTCTCCCTGGGAGTGTAGATGAGAGATGTAAATCATCAGCTGGAAGTACTCATCTCTCCCCAGTGTCTTTCCTAACTTAAGCACTTCAGTCAAGTGCTGGAGTAAATCCAGCCATAGAGAATCTTGCTTTTGGTGTAGATGATCCTTATCCTGTTCTAGATGGTAGCTTGGAGAGGTAGTACAGAGAGGGTCTCACCTCAGCTAGTCCCAGACATCCCAGAGCTAGTTCTCTCAGTCTGAAGTAGTCTTCTAGGCTTCCCTTATTGTAAGCAGAAATAGATATATCTGAGTGGGTTTACTGAACATTCAAAAGCAGTCATGTGAGCAATCCCCAGGAAGAGGAGGTTGAGCTATCCATCTGGTAGTTAAAGGGATCAGACTTAGGTAGCAATTAGACATATAAAGTTTGATGAGATTAACCCTGCTTTGGAAGGTAGATTCTTTTAAAAATCCAGTAGCCATGTGATAAATCTGTATCAAAATGATGTATTGACATTTACTTTTCCTGACTTTGGAGTGATTAAGCCATGGAGGCTTAATATGTTTTATGGAATTTCCTACGTGACCAGATAGGAAAAAAAATCTTTACATCTCAGTAGTTTAGGAATAGTAGCATTCAAAATATCATTCTTCTGCACACATTCTCAATCCCTAAGATGAATCTGAGCCTAACTCCCACAAAACTCTTCCTGAGTCATTCCACTACCAACAGAGTGTGAATATTTCCTATTCAGTGCAAACATGTGCTCTTGCAAGAAGCCCATCCTTTGCTCTGAAAGAAGGTAAAAAGGACATGTTCGTTTCAAGTTAAATATCAAACCCAACTCTAAACCCAAGAGCATCTACCTTTAAAAGCAAAGTGGAGTCAAACCATCAGGCTGTGGACTTGACAGAGAAATCAATGAGGATAAGGCAATACTGTGATTGCTTTCCATAGCTCTAATTGCATGAAACATTTAATTCTGGTCAGATGGCAGGTCCAGGTCCCACAGCATTCTGTAAGATGCAGGCAAATCAGAGGAAGGTCTAACGGACCTCAGCCTAACAGAGCTGCAATCTGAACCAGGGCTTTGGAATTGCATGCAATGTGGCTGTTCTGTGCGTACTTTCCCGGGAGCACATTGTCTTTTAAATAGAGACATCTTCTTTCTTGTAAAGCAAATGTGTACTCCTTTTATTTTGGAGCCTCTTTAATAATTATTTTTGGAATTATTTTAATCATTAAAAGCAAAATACTGACTTTTAACCAGAACAAATTTTATTTTTCCCAGAAGTGTGATTTCTGAGCCATTGTGGGACCCTATTAAAATCAACCTGTCCCTCATACCCTCATATTAATTAATAATAGATCTTTATTTATAAATGTAATATTGTAGTCCATCAATAGCCATGTGGTGTCCAAAAGGAACATCTTGATCTAGTTAGTGCTATTATGTAATGACAAATGAGAAGTGTAGTTCTTAAGACAGAAGAGGAGTTTGCAACACAGAAATAGGACGCAAACAAGCAAATGCTTAAGGCAAGAGCTTGTAAGGGAAGATCTGCCAATCAGTCTCTCTCACTAAAGACAAAACTAAAGACAACAGTGATTTGAACCAGGACATTCTCACAAGAGCTGTATATCAGCTCACTTTTCTAGAGGAAAACGTGTAAAGTATCAATAATAGAACAGACAACAGTTTCCATTGGCTATGTCACCACAGCTTTTTAGGACATTCCCAATCTCTGTGCTTGTGATGGCACACCAACCTGGATCTTCCTGTGTAGCAATGTACCTCTGAGGGCACTGGCTGTGTTCTACCAGGATTGTCATTGTTGCATAACTAGCAAGGCACCTTTTGCAACCATATTAAGCCCGACTTGTTGGTACACATGTCCCACTGTGCTGTGTATATCAAAGATCTTACCCACCTTTGCTCTCAGCAGGGATTTCCTCCTACTGTAGATGGGTCATCTAATCCAATCTAAAAATCTACAAGAGAGACATTTTTGCCTTATCTAGATTCACCCTACGCTTCCTTCACCATCAGTGGAAATCCAGTCAATGAATATGCAGAATGAGTCTTAGAGAAACAGGTAGCTAAGAGACCAGAGAGAAATCACATCCTAAATGTACCCTTTTCTTTCCCTGGCTATGAGGGATGTCCAGTGTGATAGCCTCTGCTGTAAATGTTTCTGTCATAGTAATCTGCAGTTAGGAGATGTGCTTGTCACCAGCTGAGGAAGGAGAAGTGGCGGGAGGCTCTTGTGGAGGACTAGCTGACATCTGCTCCCAAGGCTGTGTGCAAGATACTTCACCTGGCTCTGCAGCAGCAGTATATCCACATCTGGTCCAGAAGTGAGTGGGAAGCACAGGAAGAAACTGCTCACACTGTTAAAGCTGACCCATGTAGAGTCAGTACTGGTAAATCTACCATGGCTATCAGCACAGTGTTGACTGGCCTTTTAGTACCAAGGGTGGGTGTATCTCACTTAAACCTGTGCAAGTGGCATTCAGAGTTAGTCATTTGAGTCTTTTTATAGTCACTGGTGAGAAACAGGCCACATGCACCTAGTCAGTGGACATAGGATGTCTTTGAAACTCTCAGTTTTGGTCTACCCTGGCTGAGATATCAGTTGAACCAAATCTTTGAAATTAAAATAGAAACTTTTATTATCTGGCTTAAATGTAGAGGATTTGGAGCATAAGAGGTTGTAGTAGAGTCATAAATCTCAGCATGAGAGACTTTGATAGCAAAAGAGGTCAGAGTGTAGGATTATTGTGAACTTCAACAAGATTTGCCTTGCATTTACATGACCCAGAGACTGTTTGGTGACATATGCAGGATCCATTGCTTTAGTGAGTTCTGTTCTCACCTCCACCTGACTGAAAATTACTCCCTTGTTCTTAGAGTTCATCAGCATATGTCTGAGGGAAAAAGTTGGATTTTCACCTCTTTGCGAAACTCAGCTGAAACCTACAACAACTAGCAGAAGTGGGACTGTCCTTCCTTGCCTTGTCCTGAGAGCTGTCCAAATGGGGATGAAGCCTGATGGTAACTCAGTGGAGGATTTATACAATTTTAATGCAGAATATTTGCACCATCCAATTCACTGAATATTCCTCAGAACCCATTTGTTTTTCTGCTATCTTCCACCTACTGTTAAATGAAAAGATGAAGATAAGTACATCTGTTATATTAAAAATACCTGACCTTAAGCTTCTAATTATACAATGACCAATTTACAGAAATGCTATATTTTAATCACTCTTCCCTATGCCAGAATAAATCATTTCTAAAAGCCAGTTCTAGCTACATTTACTGTCAGTGGGAGAAGTGCAAGTCAGCATTTTGTCACAGGTGTTAAACTTCACATGAAGAGTTGCATACAGCTATATTTAAGGGGTCTGTTTGAGGAAAGACACCCCCCCCCCCCTGGGGAGAGAGCTCTGGCATGAGAAGAACCATAAGATGTTGGCAATGCCTTCTGGAATAGGCAAAGCCATTTATCTATCACAGCCTCGTGTTCCTCCCAGTGCAACCCCTTGATACTTCAGTTAAAACCTCAGTGGCTGATTCATTACAATTTTCTTTATTTTCTGTATGTGAATTGCAGAATTATAGAATAATTTAGATTGTAAAAGATCTCAGGGAGTCATCTTGTCCACCCTCCTGCCTAAAGCATGATCAGCTTTGAAGTTGGATTAATTCTGAAGTTAGATGAGTTGCTGAGGACCTCGAGTGTTGAATATCTTCAAGGATGGAGCCTCCACAACCTTATTGGGCTGTTCTGCCAGTGCTTTGCCACCCACTCCAAGCGTGAAAACATTTTTCCTAATTGACCTTGCTCTTTAGAAACCTGGAGGTGGTCACTCATATCCCACTAACAGCCTAAGCCACAGAATTCCAGCCTGTTGGCTATTTTCCAGGACTTACAGTTTGCATGTAGTTAATGGGATCATAGCCTCCAACTCCTTTAGAACCTTTGAAAATCCCAACTGAACTGCCCCTTTTTTCTCATGTTTTGGAGTTTTCTTCAGCACACACCACATGGCATTCATCTAAATTATCAGAGTTCGTTTTGTTGGGCAGAACATGTTAGCCTTCATTTCTTGCTGTGCTCTTTGGCAATGCCTGACATAGGCTTGAGTCCATGTGCTCTGACTCACTCGATGAAGAGGCTGGGGGAGCTCTTATAGCTAGCTGATTTGCAGGCTGCCTCACTTCTTTAATTTATCCTTTCTGCCTGTGAGCATGTTTCTTATGCAAAACAGGACATCTTTGATATGGGATCCAAGTTTATGGCTCTTTTATGGCACAGAACATCCCAGATGACCAGTTAGGGCCAGATTCTGGTTTGTTATGCTCCTTATTGGCACCGCATGCTTAGCACGCAGTGAGAAAGAGCGATCTGTCTAGAAAGGTAGGATCGCACAGACATTTTTCAGCTCAGGCAGATCCAGTCACTCTGAAATCATGTTTGCAGACTCTGGACTGCATAAGCCTATCCAGGCATATGGAGTGAAAGCTGAGAGTGGCTCCCACCAGATCTGGCTGGCTGAGTTTCCATGGGAGTATAACAGTGAGCTGTAAGTTGAAGCATGTGCTGCACCAGGTTTTCCTGGAAGAGGTGGTGCCAACCCATCTCTTGGGACAGTTTCTCCTCTCAGGGGAGCCACAACACCATTCCACATCCCTGTTGGCCAAACTGCAGAATTTGCCTGCACAAGGTCCAGAGCAATTCCCAGCCCACCAGCCACTAGAGAGAGGTGGACAGCACCTGCCAAGGTTGGCTGAAAGGATAAGGAGGTTGGTGGTAGGATGTCACAGGGTCTCTCTGGCTGCACTGCATCTCTTCTAGCCTTTCTAACCTTCCCTGCATGCTCACTCTTGGCTCTGTTCTGCTTAACACTGGGAATACTTGTTCAGTGGCTCATTTCACACTCAGATCAGAACCTGGAGGGGGCTGGAGAGGTGATAATGTTCTCCTCCTCACCTGAAAATGGCATTGCACAGCCTTAAGTCACACTATGGCCTCTCTGTTAAGGAACTCCTGTGTAGTTTATTCCCAGTGCCAAAGTGATCTCTTTATTGGCTTTCAGTTTCTCTATCTTACTTGGAACTTGCTTTCTGGTCCTTCTGCTCAGTTGAATGGTGGTGTCTAAGCAAAGGGTGCAGTGTGGCAGCACCATATTACTGTAAAGGAGACAGCGTTGGAAAAACACCAGGCATAAGGGGGTGATGACGATGGGCCATACCACGGGCCAGGTTGTGCAGCACTGTGGCATAAGTATCAGAGTGCTCCAAGTGGCAGTCTTCCCACATGCAGTGAGAGCTGTAGGGTCTAAGCATATCTGAGATTTTCCCCTCCCAGCAGGACAACCACTACAGGAAGAGCCCTAAGTCCTTGGTGGCTGTCTACAAGCTAAACAATATGCACAAACAAAAGATCTTGCTATGAGAGCATCACAGATGGCTTAACTGGGCAAGGTATATCCAGCCATTGACTCTAAAGGGATTATACAGATTATAATTAAGTGAATGCACATTTATAAGTGACTTGGGCTCCTGCGCTGCACAGACTGTAGGTGGGACTGTGGATCAGAGCCACAGTTTGTAAAAGGACATGAAGGCAATGGTACAGATTAAAGGTCCGCCATCCCAGGATGTGGCCAAAAGCAGATGCCTAAGGAAGAGCATGAAAACAGGGCATATACATAAATACAAATAAATATACATATACATATACATAAATACAAATGTTTCCACAATCCAAGTCTTCAGAAATTTGTGGCTCATGAACTTTCTGAGCCAACAGCGGCATCTCTGTATTTATAGACCTTGAAAGGTTTTTCTGAGTATTCTTTTTTATAGAACTCATACATTTGGTTGATATTGATTCATTCTGAGGCAAACTGAACTGATAATACTTTTCCCTCAAAAAACTCCAGCACAGTTTTGTGTATACTGAGTTTCTTTGGTTATAAACTGACATTTTCAAATCTAAGCACTGCCCCAAGCCTGCAGCCAGAAAATCAGCTCAGCTCTCTGGGAACTCTGTGAGCTACATCTCTGTGCTTGGGAATGATGATGCAAGTATCTTAACAAAGCGATGTGTTAGTGACAAGGAGAGCAGGAAGACAAAGAAGGTAATCTGTGATGAGCAATAACTCAGCTTCCAAAGAACAGTTGTGGTACTTAAGCCATCTTTTCTGTTCTTTCCCCCCCTCCCCCCCCCCACTGTTTGAACTGCTTGCATCCTACAGTATTACCCTGCTCACTGTGGATAACAAGCTCTGTGACTGTTCTTAGTGGACAGCAGGGACCTCCTCCCTGCTCCAGCTGACCCTGTAGTGTGAAATTCCCAATGGTCCTTCTGGATGCTCCAAAGATCTTTTCCCTAGTGATTTCCACTGTTTAGCTTGAATTTTCCAGCAAAAGATACCATACTCAGCCTTTGCTATCCAACAAACAATTATCAAATAGAGCCTGGTCTTTTATTCAGGGGGGAGATTTGCATCCTAACACTGATTAGGTTAGGGTGATCACTTGCTGCAGCACTTTCAGAGGCTAGAGTTGTCCTTTTATATTATTAGAACCTTAAAATTTCCTCAACTTTATTTTAAGAGACATGACTCCAAATATCATAAAACAGAGATTGCATATGATTGTATCTAAGCTCTTTTGAGCCCTTTTCATGCTATGCTGATCTTTGAAAGGACCTCACAAAACTGAGAATGGGCAAATAGGTGGCAGTGTCGATAAATATAAGGGAATTCATCTAGAGAGAAATAATCTAGACCACTTCTACAGAGCTGGGAACAAACAGTTATAACTCAGGGAAGAGATCTTGGGAACATCATTGATATCATCAGTTTAGTATGCAGTGACATTGAAAAAGCCTACAAAATTTTGAGCGCCATCAGGAATGACATTGAGAATAGGACAGATTGGTTTGTTTGTTTGTTTGTTTGACTGTATACAAAGCCTTGTTACACCCACATCTTCAGTACCTAAACCTTGCAGTTCCGGTCTCTGCATCTCAAGAAGGAACAGAGAAAGATTAAAATGGTCTAGGGAATGGTGCAGTTGCATTCTGAGGAGAGGCTAAAAAGACCAGGACTCTTCAATTTGGATAGAAAAAGGGAGGGAGAGGATGTAATCAAGGTTTGCAAAATCCTGAAGGGAGTGGATGTGCTGAAAGTAGAGCTGCTTGCCATATTCTGCCATACTAGAACTGAAGGAACTTGAAAATTGTTCAGAGACTGGTTTAAAAGAGACGAGAAGTTCTTTATGCAGCATGTTATGAGCTGCTGGAAATGGCTGCCCCAGGAGGCTGTTGGAGCAGATGATGGCAGCATGTTTGGAGAGGAAATGGACAAATCCATGGGCAAAAGATGCATGAATGGATGCTGGAAGATGAGTGATGTCTCCTCCATTGTGCCATACCCAATGGTCGTGGGTGTTGGGGGCGTACATGTGAAGTGGATCACAGCGAGTGGCCAGGCTTGCATACTCCCTGCAGATAGCATCTGCTTTTGCTGCTGTTGGAGATAGAGCCCTGGGCTAGATGGCCCATTTGTCTGACTCCACAGGGCATTTCCAATGTTCTTACGTTTGGAGCCATCCCATCGGTCACCTCACTGTGAAGACAATACCCCTGCTGCTCTGGGCTTCCTTTCTCCAGGACTCTTGGCAGACACTGCTCTTCTTTTTTAGGCCTCAGTCACAGGCTTATATCTGAAACACCTGTGCAATACAACTAAGGTGTCATTTCAGGAGCATTATGTTTAGCATTAATGCCAGTGTAAGCAACACCACCCTCTTCCTTCGTTCCTTGGTGGAAAACCAAGGTGGTTTTTTTCCATAGGGAAAAAAACAAGGAATCTCTCAATCATCTACCTCATTGCGTAATTGCACAAAAATTGTACCAACACTTCAGTAAAGTCAGGGTGATGGCTCATGTGAATGGCTGAAAAAGAACCTGATCACCATTGGAGTGTTTATGAAACTAGGGCTTTAAATGGAATTTAATTACATTTTATGTTTTGCTTTTTGTTTTGCATAATATTTTATTAATTCCATTTAAAATGCAGTCTAAACCCTAAGGCCACAAGTAGCCAAACTAGGGAACTTTTTGGTGCATATATTTTCTAAAGGAAAATGTTCAACATCTGGCTTAGAAACAGCAGCTTCATGAAACATTGACCCAGTGTTTAATGAAAACAATTAAAGTCAAAGGCTAAATAACTCCAACATACAAGCTAAACATTTAATTATGGGTCAAGAAAAATATCCTGGATTTATTCAAAAGTTAAAAATCACCTTCAGTTTTTGTTTTTACTTCAGCCTAGGTTGAATTTTCTGCCAGTTTCTTGAATTGTCCACAAAGTCAAAAGCATACTGCTACCTGATGAGATCTAGATGATGTTTGTATATAGCATGTTACGTAGGCTTAGATGTAGACATGTTTTGGGGAATGAGTGTATTGGCTCTTCTCTCCTGTGGGATGGGGCCACTATGGGAACTAGACATTAGTATGAGGATAGGATGTCTAGGAGAAGGGCTAACTCTATCTGCAGCATGGCCTATGTTTGTCACAGTGGGTATTCAAGCACATACAGAAAAACAGGTGACACATTATACATCTAGGTTTTTTATACATAGAGCAATGAACTTTCCTATCCATATATAAATATAGATCCAAATATTGCATCATAGGTTTCTCATCCACTAGAAAGCTGCTCTGCAAGGCTCAGCACTTTCTGACACTCAGCAGAGAAGCAGCAAGATTGTCACTGACAAATGTCTCTCTCAGGAAGCTGTGGTTGCCTTGCCTTTGGTCTGAGCCCAACAAAGTGAACAGGGCTGTATCGCACTGCAGTACTTTGGCTTTTCTCACCCAGTCTAAACCTTCTCTAGAAGGGCTCAGTGACCCTGGGCCCAGGAGGATGCAACATGATGGCAGGCAGGCCTGCATAGGCTGTTCTCTTCTGACAAAAGGAGTCGGGCATTGCTAGCAGATAGGACTGAAATTCTTGCTTGCTCATACAGCAAGTTACTCACCAGTGCTGGAAGCGCTGGGAAAGAGGTGGCAAGATGAAGCAAAACTCAGCAGTTCCTTTTACTAGGTACGTTAATGCTGCCCTCACCCAGCCCCAAGTGTGTCAAACTGTCCCTGGAACCAGGATCAAGGTAGAAAAGAGAAATGTTGCAGCAGGCAAATGTTATGTGTGGTACAAGTTCTTCTGTGGCTAAGAGTTCAATATACCTATTTCCTAGAAAATCCCATTCTGTGCAACAACTGCTGAACGTCTTGTATTCAGTACAGGTTCTGTAGGGAGAGGAAATACTTTTTACTGGACCACTGAATACAGACTGGAAAAACAGAGAAGCTTTCAAACACAGAAACCCTCCTGTGCTCTCTAGGTTCAATTGTGTGCAGCCCAAAGGGAGTAAGCTGATATTTCTCATTACAGATCCTCTCACTTTTCAAGGTCCAACTCAAAGGCATGTGGCATGGCTGGGGCAATACTGTTGTTTACAAATTCCTGCACATTTATCTGAAACATCTTCTTCTGCACAGAGCAAATGCAGATATTCCAATTTCAGCAGCATGGAAAAATAGAAATGTTTCTTTTGGGGCCAGCTCAGACATTTTGTTTGATCTGAAATACAAAGTTTGCCTTCTAAGTGAGTGTCAGGATGGATGCATAGGTGGATGGAGAGAGGGAGCTTATTTGTTTCTTTTGTTGATACAATTCACTTTCCATTTTGATACATTTTTAATTAAAAATATCATTTGATGGCAAAAAAAGGTAAAAAGCATCATTCTGAAAATGTCAGAAAGAAATGCTGCAATTTTAAAATGTCAGGAAAAAAAAATCCCTTACCATGCTGAGGCCCAGGAAATCATTCCAAGAGAACATTTTTTTTGTCTGTTTCAGGAGATATAAGAATTTGCTGCTTAATTTTCCCTTTGAAGTGTCCAGTCTGAGCCCCGGTGACCCATGCTAGGAGGGGGAAGAACCTTGTTATGAACTGCACTGCTCAGAAGAGGGTACCTCAGAGCACCTCTATGTACAGAACAGGGGAGCATGAGCCTTGCTTTGTGCCAACCGTGAGAGTCAAGAAAATCTGGTGCTGGAAGCACTAGAGGCCTGCACCCAATGAGATTTACCTCCAAGACACAGGAGGCCAGCACACTAGATGAATGAATGAGCCTTTGGCATGCAGAGAAGTGGTGTCCTGGAAGGCAGGACAGGTAACATATGCAGGGCTGCCAATGTGGGGCACGTATCTCCTCTATCCAGCTGGAGGGGCAGCCCCCAGATTCCAGATCAGCCCCAGATGTCTCTGATGATCTGATAGTCTAGCTGCCATAGTCAAGAAACCCAGGAGAGCAGCTATTTACCAATCCTGTCATTCAATTCCACCACCACACTGCTACCGTCCAGACCCCTGGCTGCACCACCTCTGATCTTCCTCCTGCTTGGAGACGTGGTCTCCTCATGTTGAAGAATGATGTGACAAAACTCAGCTTGAGATCCTGTGGCAAGAGAAAGGGATTTTTATTTCATTTAGTTTGTCTACATTGATTCTGCCCAATCTAACTCTCACATACCCACACTTAAGAGCACCAAGACATGTCTGTCACGGTAGCTTGGACAGGACCACTTGTCTGAGCTGGAGGACAAGTGACACTGACTGTTATATCCTCACTGCGTCTCTCCTGTTCTCCATGATGGGTAACTATCAGGTAGGTTTTGGACAGGTCTTTTACACTGTCATGGAGAGGTTTGGTTTAGGGGAAAAGTTAAGAAAATGGGTTTTACTGAACAATGGGTATAAGGTACTAATCACCCTGTCCTTTTTGTAACCCCGGTTAGCCTGCAGAAATCTCCCACAGCCACAATCTAAGATCATTAGTGGAGGGCTAATATGTAACTTAGAAGCCCGTACCGGTCAGTCAAGCAGAATATTCCAGAAGGCAGGCGAGTCTACACAGCCATCTGCAAACAAGTCCGCAGCGTAATTAGGGATCGAAACTGGACCACTAAGAGTGGGGATCTAGACAAATTTAACCAATCGCTTGCCTGTGGGCCCAAAGTGGGATAGGGATAAAAGGGGCACACGCAAGCCCAGCAGCGGCTTTTGCGGTGGTGGCGGAGAGAAGACGACAGCTGAATTCACTGAAGAAGTGGCAGCAGTGGCGAAGAAGAAGCCGCCAAGAGCTGAATTCACTGAAGCAGCGGGGAAGAAGAGGCCTCGGCAGGCTTTTCCAAGGCTCGAAGACACCAGGCAGCCTTGTCCCCCCGCCCCACTGAGGGAAGTTGTCCCCCCGGCAGGCTGCGGGCAGCCAGCGCCGCCGTGCCCCTGTCCTGGAACGCCGGGTAAGGCACTGGGGATCCCCCCACCGCTGCCAACACCGGTGGGCGCGCGAGCACTCCCCTCCCCTCGGGGAGCAGTCACCGGAGCGGCACACCGGCTCGGCTGCGGCCTGCTTACTGTAGCGCGCGCGCGTGACGGCGGCACGCTGCGCCCGGTGCGGCCTGCTGAGGAGCACTCGGGCTTGAAGCGCCCCACCCTCCCCCGGGGTGGCCTGCTTGTCCCTTCCTTAAATTGCCAATTCAATTCCTTGATTATCAGTGCAACACTAGGTTCTTGCCCTAGTATTTCTTCTGGTGCTTTTACACATGGACACTTCCATTTGTTCAGATCAAGTTTAATATTTCTGTTACAAATCTGAACACCAGGATGTGTTTCAGAGCTGGCCAGACCCATTTTTTTCTTCTTCGTCCATTTATGCTTCACTGATCACCAAGTGATCAAAGCCCCTTAGCGAGGTTGGAAAATTCTTGGTGTTTAATTGAGAAAGGGTCCACATCCTGTATTACCAGTAGGTCTTCAGATGAGTTTTGCCATTTGATTCAAAGCAGCCAAGATTTATCCTTTATTTCAGATTCTGTCATGTCTCAAAGAGCTGATGACCTGTAACTTTCAAGCACTTATTCCCTGGAGGAACTAGTTGTATTTTTTAGCAAGTTTTGCCATCTTTTAAGTGAATAGTAACACTATTTTCTGTTTGCTATGTTCCGTTGTCACTTCTTTTTACAGCTGCTTCTTTTAAAGCTTCAGCTTTAAAACATGTGTCTTATAGCCCATGTTTTATAGCTTGAAAAATAAAGCAGAATAGCTGTGAGTCAAGGTAATCCCACTCTGATTCTCATTCCCTCCATTAGCAGTGTAGGAAACAAAGCAGAGAGCACTTTCAAATGAAAGTTCTTCCATTGATTTTAAATCATGAAAATATGAGCATTACCCTGCTCTGCCTGGCTCAGCAGGGACCTGGGGACTTTCCTAGACCTCGAGAATTTCTCTGGGGAGGACTGAGTTAGTGTTGGTGATTTCCTCAGCAAAGAAAATAACAAAACCATCATTGGTGCTGGAGAACTGGTAAAGGAAAGGCTTTTAAAAGCCTCTCTGTATAGTTTTGTTATTTTAAATAGCTGCAACACATCTTTCCTGGGCTGTAACTTAGCAGCTGATGCTTAATGCAGGAAAGTTGGGGAAAGGCAGACAGAGTGGTTAGACTTCACTCAACCTAAGAAAAGTGTCTAGGGTCCCTGTACATTCAGCAGAAATAGAGGCACTGGTAGGGCATACTTCATCTGTTCCTGGAGCAGTATCTGTGATTGTAATTGAGTTGTTGAAATTTACATTTTAGATGCTTCGATCTGGGCAAATTGAAGCCATTTTGCATGCAGTGATGGCTGAAGATACAACATGATTAATATACTACACTGTCTGCCTTCAGGGCAAAGAGTTGCAGACTGATGAGGAAAGCCCAGGTGGTTTCAGCAGTCCTGCACAGCTAACATTTAGTAAAACTGCCTGTTAGCACAGGACTGTGAGGCTGGAATTGCATTTTCTTGGCACATTAAGGTAAAATAGCTGAAAAAAGCAGAAGCAGAAGAGGATGGTATGAAATAAAGGATCAGGTGGAGGGAATAAGGGTGATCCTGGAAACCATAGGAGCCTTGACTGCTTCCACCCCAGGACATCTCAAGGAGATATGATTAGCTGACTCTGATGTGTTTTCTTTGCACCTGGCTGCAGATTGATCTGCAACCTGGACCTAGGTGAAAATATGTTTTGGTTATTCTGGGGCTGGCACCTGAGGGCCTGCCAAAAGAGGGAACTGGTATTCCCTTTCTCTGTGAGGCACTGTTCCTCTGATAAACAGGGCTACGTGAAAACTGACATTATTTGCAAAACTGATGTCCACATTAGCCCCTCACTGCCTCCCTCAGCACATGGTCCTATATCTTCCTGGTAGCACAGACACCCTCCTACTCCCCCATGCATGCAAATCTTCCCATTCTCATCTTCAACACGTCAGAATGTTGCATTTGTTTTGCAGAAAACAGGAAGACCCTAGGAAGCCTGATGGTGTCCTGGGTGGTCCCCTTCTTCCATTTCTTAGGACTTTTCAAATATATTCAGAGAAGTTCTCAAATGGCTTCATTTGGTGACATCACCCATGGATTTTCCAGGGAAAGATTCCTCTTCTGGAGCATTTTGGTAATAGTAATTGTAGTTGAATATATACTTCTGAATTTGGGCTGAAGGTTATAGAGTCAAAAATCACAAATTTTGGGCTGATTATGTGGATGGTTTCTCTGTCCTTTGAGTCAGTGGCCACATAGATGAACTGGCCTCTCAAGAGCAAACTATTATGACCGAAGATCAAGCCAGTCTCACAGAAGATGAGGTCCTACTGCCACCCCTGCGCACTCCCAGCATCCTCTCTCATAACTTGCTCATAATTGGTGGTTAGAAAATGCTCTGCTTCTTAGGAGCGCTGGCTTTACCACCACCCTCAAACCTATAACAACTTAGATCTGGTTTCCTCAACTCTGGGGTGAGTGTCCTATGGCAAGGACAGTGTACCCATGACGCCTTGGTTGCAAAGAACAACACGTGATAAGTTTGCACTGGTCATGGGTTGTCTTGTGTGTTCAGACCACGTCTCCAGGCTCAGCTTTCCAGGGAATTTGACAGACAGGAGCACCCAGCCTGCAATGCAATTCCAAAGATCCTTTTCCAAGGAGCAAGGTGCCAAGTCAGGTTGTACAGCTGGTAGAGTCTGCAGACATATTCATTAGCACAGTTTTAGGGGAAAACCTTGGCACATATGAGAGTTAACACACTCACATGAGGAGGTGGTTCTCATAGAGGCCTCTCAAGTCCACTCGAAGTGGAACTGAATTGGTTAAGGACAGTCCTTTGGCCTACCTTTGTGTTTCCTGATCCTCCTCAGTTAGTGTTGTTGCCTTCATCCCCAGCAAAATTAAATGAGTTATTCATGGCTTCCTGGGATGCATAGTAGAGCCAGAAACTGAACACAAAATCAGTGGCAGCTCTAGTACTATTTAGATAGCAGGGATTCCCCTGTGGGCTACTGCACAAGTGCAGCTTGTTTCCTCCTCTGGTTTGTATTTCCCACCCTGGCTGCTGTGGTGCCTGACATGGTGCTGGCCCATGCATAGCCCACCCACCCTTCATGCCAGGGTGAGGTGGTACTTAGAAAAGCTTATAAAAGGCTATAAAGCTCTGGTGGGGAGGGACCCCACCATCCCTGGTGTATGAGCCATCTCAGTGCATAATATTCCTTGAATAGACACTGCCTTCATATAGGGTTAGAAAGACATTATTACAGGCAAATGCGCTGACAGACATCCACCCTCACTGAGCCTCTGGGGAGACTGAAAAAATGTTCACTGCTACCCTCTGGGCTTTTTGGGCTGTTTTGCAAAGGGCTGTGTGAGTCTATGCCTGCCCTGGGAAATGTCTCTCCTCTGTTTTCCTGCAGATTATATGGGGCTGTGTTGGTCTTCTTAGCCCTGAGAAGAGGCAGTAACATGATGATTAGTGCGAAAAGCTCATTCTCAGTGTAACTGAATTCTGGCAAAATCAAGGACCTCCAGATGTTCTGAAAACCCTTGGGAAAAGCAGCAGGGATGGAGGGTCTCTCTTGCAGCCTGTGCCCTCAGAAATCTCTTTTTGATCCTGGCTGTGGTTCATTGCACTCATGGGTATCCCATCTCCTGGTCTTCCAAAATATACTTCTCTATGAATTGTGATTAGCCAAATGGGGTCCTTTCTGCTCTCCTGAAAGCTGCTACTTGATAGCAAGCAATTAAACTGAGACACCTGGTTTAATAGTGGGACCAATTTTGCGTCATGGCAAATGAAAGCAGAATCACAGCATGACAAAGTTCCAAGGCTCATGATGGTCAAAGGCCCAATGTGGAGTTGAACAAGGAAAAGTTGTGAGATTTGCTCTTAGAGGAGAAACGGGTAGGTTTCCTCACATCACATAATATGAGCACTGGGTATGAATTCACCCATAGCAGATTGCAAATGTGAAATGATTTGTGCGTGGTCACAGGCTCAGGCAGGCTGCCAAAGGAAAGGAAGGGCTCTTGGCACAAACTGCACTGCTTAAATTACACACCCGCTTTGATGGAAGGAATAAACACCTCACTTAGGTCTAGAGTAGGGGCATGAGGCCTCCCAGACCCATTCAGTCTCCACTTATCTGAGTTGCATATGCAGCTTTGTGGCCTAAAGTCCTGACTTACCTCTTACATTATTGTTATTACATTATTCATGGTTTGAAAGTATAGTTTTTAATCATTTTCCCACGCATGTTAATGACTTCAGAAGTTCCTCTGCCATTGCTTGGACCTCTTCCCCAGCAGCAGTTTGTCCTGTGTCCCATGAAATTTATGCTGGGAGAAGGGAAGGGCTCAAACACAAGCTGAGAGACCTTACTGGTGATGCAGAGCAATTGATGGTAATCCCAGGAAGGCATGCTAGGAAACGCTGACAGAGAATATCACAACAGAGTGACAGGTAATAAAAACAGCAGTTGAATTTAATTGGCAATAGATGTGAAAGTGACAATTCTGAGCATCCACAACGGAGTGACACTATCTATTCACACATAGTTTGGTGGGGGCAGTTTTCTGAAAAAAGCAACTTTGTGCTCAGCTGTAACTCAAAATTAAATGCTGGAATTGCTAGTAGAGAAGTAGAGAACAAAACACATGTAATTACACACGTATCACCATCTCTTTTGTGTGCATGCTGATACTGAGGACAAGGCCTGGCACTCCCATTTCTAATGGATACAAGAGACTTTGAAAAGAAGGGCATGGGATGATCAGATAAGGAACACTTTCACAGGGAGAGGAGACTAAACAGACTAGGTCTTCAGGTTGGAAGAAAAATGAAAAGATCACAAATGCAGAGAAGACAGAAAGGAAACACTTATTTACCTTCTTGCAATTCAAAAACTAGAGGCCTTCCAGTAAAGTTACTAGAAAATGGGCTTAAAACTAGAAAGAGAGGATACTTTGTCAATTTAGTTGTGGAAATTACCACCCTGGAAAAAAAAATTAAAATTCACAGGAAAAGCTGAATGTGGTCCTTGGCTCAGGGTGTCCCTAAATTGCCAACTGCTGGAAGCTTTAAAAGGATATAAGGGGGTGAGATGACTCAGTATGTGCCTACCACTTTCATCTTCTTGAATGCAACTTCTTGCTAGTTTAGGCTTCTCTGGGCACAGTGATAACCCTTGTCTGCTTTCTGGACTGCACCAAAAGTCATGTGGATAACCCATGCCTAGTCTTGGTGTTTCTGTGAATCACAAACAGGATGGAGGCAGCAAATTTCATATACCAAAGTAGATGGCATGCTATTCTTAATCTTCCAGGGCTCTGTTTTTCCCACAAGGTAAGATGGAGATACTAACACTCCACCTCACGAGGAAATATTCCCATTGTTCAAGAGACCAACCCAGCCAGCCAAAAGGGAGTGATGGAGCTGTTAAAGGAGTCAGAGGGAGAGCCCAGGGAAGAGCAGCGCACTCACACTCACAGTCCTGCACAGACTTGGGGATCGCCATGACAAAAGCCAATCAAAAAACAACCTGGGGACAGCCAAATGAGCTCCTGAGGCCTGTGGATGAGTCCCAGCCAAGTTCTGGTTATTGTCAGCTCTCAATACTCAGCGGCTCATTTGAAGGACACTCTGTGCACCTGCCCATCCTGGCTCACAAACCACTGTTCAGATCAGGCAAGAAAGAGGAGTTTAATTCATGGTTAAACATGATCACAGTTAACAGGGCTCTCAAAAAGCACTATACAATGAAGCTGCCTGGACAGCAGAGTTAGAAAATTCCTCTCCGGAGACTCTCTTGCAGTGGGGGACTAGTGAATGAACTCCACATTGAATAATGATGGTCTCTCAGCCACACTCAGCTTTTCCTTCCACCATGTCTGTTTAGGAGAGTGGTGACCAAGCTGTGACAAAAGAATATTTGCTGACTTGGCTGACTTGGCTGCCAAGTCAACATAAATGATCAAATTTTTATTCTAGTCTTGAAGTCTGTGAATTATGGAATCCCTAATTAGAGTTAGCGCTTGGGGCTCAGTCTTGCAAGGTAGATTTTTGAAAAATGCATGATTGATTTTCCATGTGCTACTGTGCTGCATTAAGGAAAGAGCAAGATATTGGCTGAACACTGGAAATGCTGCAAAGGTGATTATAACAGGGCAGTCTTGGCAAGTCACTTCAAGCTGTTCTAAAGACAAACTACCAAACTATCAGCTAGTCATAATGCATTATCTTCCTCCAGGCTGGCAACAGAACAAGTAGGTTGCACAAAATGAATAGGCAGCATCACAGAAAGTACGTAAGCAGCAGATACTGGGGGGTTTATATTCATCCATCTCACAGCATCGCTAACCGAGGCTCTTACCTTTTCCTTAATGGAGACTAGCCTTTTGACTGAAACACTGGGCACTTTCCTTAAAATCTATCTCACTGACAATCTGTGAGCAAACAGGGTTCAATAAACTTTTATCTGATTCCTCCACATACAGAAATGGACTTCTCTCTTCCTCCCACAGGAAATGAAAAAGAACATTTTGAGACAAAAAGATGAAAGCTAGACCATGAACAAGATCAAAGACAAGATGAAACCACGAGTGTTCCGTGTGGAGCCGGCAGGAAGAACATCACGCAGCAATTAGCAAACAGCAGTCACTGCTTACTTCCTCCTATGTTTCAAAAGAGCCAGGACCATGCTGAGGACATCATGTCACAGAGCAGAAAAAGGAAAAGAGCAGCAGCTGGATCATGGCTGTTCTTTAGGGAATGTCAGGCAAGAAAGCAGAGAAAGGCTGAGCTAGCTAAGCTATAGGACAAAGATGACTCTAAACAAATGGGTGTGTGGGTCATGAATAGATTTAATCTGGAAATCAAATGTGCTCTGCCATGAGATCAGTGAGCACCCAGAACAGCCTCCCCATAAGACTGGCAGGAATAAGCAGCACAGCTGGATCTAGGGTTTGATGAACTGGACAAAGTGACACTGTAACCTCTGTGTCTGAAGTAACTGATCCTGGAGATCCCTTTCAATGCTTCCTTTGAGTAAAAATGTTACTGTGTGAGCTGTCACTGAAGGTGCTGGGAGGACCAGCTAGATCAGAGTGGCAGAATTGTGGCAGTATAAGGATGGGATACAGTAGCCTGTAAGACCAGGTATATCTCATTTCATAATAGCACAAGAATAGTCATAGTGAATTACATCATCTAGCCCAGCATCTTCTCTCTGACACTAATGTGTTGTATACATAGAGATTTCACATAGTGATTTTCAGAGACTTCTAGACGAAAGATAAGAATAAAGAAATAATGCTCTCAAATACTCCTCCAGCCTCCAACAATTGTGGATAAGGGACTTCTTGGGGCAAAGATGGTGTTTTGTATGCCATCTGGGGTGGTATGCTTGAATTCGGGTATTAATCTCAAGGACATGTCAAGCCAAAACTGGGCCTCTGTGCAGCGAAGAGTGCCAAAGTAAGGGGTGAGAAGAAAAGTAAGATCAAAATAGCATGATTTCATAGCCTTCTTGGAGAAGAGAAGCCTCAGGTCCTAATCTCTGGATTACTTCAATTTTTTTAGTAGTTATCTAATGATTCTCCTGGCTGTCTGGAAGGAAAGGAGCAGTAAAGAGAGTATCTTTCCATACGCATTTTCCCTTCACAGATACAGTTCTGCATTCATTGTAAGCCCAGAAGGCTAAGGAAGTTGCTTTGTCTGATGGCCAAGTTCAAACTTAGCTTTCAGAGGTTTTATAACCATGTGCAGCAGAAGACAGAGCCAAGACGTCTTGGCCTTCTCTTGCTCAAACACAGTCTGCACCTCTTCCATGCAGCACAGGCTGTGCTCCTCATTCCAGGGATGTGACTTTCTCATGGTGAGCAGCTGGACCAGGGGAATCCTGGTTGCCCTCTTTGTAGTACCGTGCTAGCTCTGGGCTGTTTGCTGCTGGACAGCAAACCTGCATTGCCACGTGCTGCCATAGTCACAAGTTGTGTTTGCATTGCTGTGCTGTACTGGTCCCATGACACCTGCCTGAGCCACTGGGCATGATGTCTCACCGGCAACAATAGCCTGGCTGCAAGGCAAATGGAGGGAGGGTTGGTTAGGCTATTGCCTACCCTCTGAGCAGCGTGCTGAAAGAGATGACTTTGGAAGGGCAGGGGCACACTTCTGTGAGGTTAGTGAGTGCAGTGCTCTCTGAGGGATGGTTGACACTGCTTGTTCCTTAGTGTGGGGGTGGCAATGTGAGCAGCAGCTAGCAGAGCAATGGAAACCCCAGTCTAAAGAGTCTGCAGATTTCAAGATTGCAGCTGAGAGCTGCATAAAATGAGTGCTGTGCATGAAAAGGAAGCATAAAATTGGTTTCCTTTTGTTCTTTAAGACCTTTAAAGATCTTTAAGGGGAGGATCAGGACAGGAGAAATCAAATGATTCTGAAGTGAGATGTTTCTTGATGAATGATGATAAGAGATATTGGTTCCAGATAACTTGGGATATTGTGGTCAGAATTTTACAAACCAGCATAAAATTTTGACCTCTTAGTTTACAAGTTCTCCTAGGAAAACCACAATGAGCACCTAATTCATAGAGCAAACTGAACACAAGGTGCCAGAGGGTCACAACAACATACAGGTTGATGCCATTATAGGCTCCACGTGAATTTAGATGCAGTAACTAAAGTTAATTACATTCCATTGGAAAAAATTACACACTGACTCAGAGGTAGCCTAGTCACCTTCAGCTTCAGCTTCAGCTCTGATGCAGTTGATCCTGTCACCAAACACCTCTGTTATAGAGCAGTGCAGGAAAGTGGGAAACAAAAGCCCACAAAATCCCACAAAAGCCCAAGACTTTATTCAGGATATGCTGGCTTTAGGTACGTGAGGACAGGCTTTGTGGAAGAGCAACAGCCAGCTGAACAGGAGGAAAAGGGCAAAAGTGTGTCAGCAAGTGAAGACAGTCCAGGACAGAAACCTTAAGGCATCATAAGAGCAGAATGGCATGTACTGTTCTCGTATATGTTTTGCTCACAACTACCTGCTATGCTGCTTGCCCAGTGCCTGTCTATTGTTGTCACTGCTGGCACAGCAATGACAATATCTCACCTGTTGTACCAGTAGAGATATTGAGGAAGAAACAGTCTTTGTCTTATGGATAAATAGGATTTTTCCAAGATAGTGTTTCACTTTCGTTTTCCAGTCTGCATTTCTAAAGTCTCTAGACTTGTCTTCTTTGTGTAAAACTGACCATTTTATCCAGGTAAAGTCCTGAAAACTGCCTTGAAAAGATGTTTCCCAATGCTGCCAGCAGCAGTCACCTGAAATGACCTTTGCATCAGGTAATAACCTGAATTACCTCACCCAGGAAATTACCTATGGATCCTATTTCCTCCGTACCATCTTAGGAAGCCTAGCAGTTAATAATGCTGGACAGAATTGCCTGGATGGATGGACAGAGTCTGTATGTTTGAATGACAAGAACTGAGCAACATTTTCACATGTGCAAATTGTGTTAAAAATATTTCAGAAAAGTGAGCCATAATTTTCCACTAGCCCTACTAATGCCTTGATTTTTATTACTCTAATTCCTGTATATCTAAGTGCTCACATTTCTTCCTACATCTGCCTCCTTTGGGTAGGCTTGTAGCTGATGTAAATCATTATAACTGGAGTGAAGAATTGGTCATTTGCACTACCTGGGCACCCAGCACCCAATTAACCTCTCCTCCCACTGAAGTGCATTCAGCAAATGTTAAATATAAACGAGCAGTTGATGTGATGGGCAACTCTAGCCACCTATAGGGATGGCAGAGCAAAAAACAATTCAAAACATCTCTTTGGCTTCTTAGCTGCCTGGGGAGGCAGAATCAAATATAAGGTTATTGCCAGCACCAGAGCAAGGCAGATACAACAGAGTCATTTTGCTTACAGAGGGTTTTTTTATGTTAGTAAAAAGGAAACAAGATCCCAAAGATAATCTCCAGAATAGTGATGGCTACAGAAGGCATTGGGAGCTGTCTAGATGGAAAAAAGTTACATTCTTAACTAGACATTTCTACTATCCGTGGCAGAAACATCCTTAGGTATTTAAATACTGATATTCTCTCAATGTAGTTTATTTAGTGTATGATTTCCTACATGATTACTGAAAGCAACCTGAAGAAAGACAAAGTCTTCACAACTTGCAGAGTTGGTTCTTCTTGACACAGCATCTGTCATTTGAGCTAACAGAATTTGGCAGCAGCAGTTTTCTATGCCTATTTTCAACATTAGAGATACACACTTCACCAATGTGTTTCACAGTCGTTGCTGTCAGCGGAGGAATGGAGGGAACTAAAATGGCCTGTGCTTCATTAAAGGCTTTGGAGAATGCAGGGTATCAAGGAGCAGAAAGAGTCAACTGCTTCCTAAGGGCAGGCAAACTGGGATCCAAGGGTGGCTGCAGTGCAGGCTGTGCCCTCACCAACAGGATGCAATCCCACAGGTGCAGGGTCCATTGACAGCCCCTGACAAGGCAAGTGATGAACCAGGTCCAGGGTCCATCCAGGGAGTCCAGTCAGGAGTAAAAGGAGATGGGGCCAGAGACAGAGCTGGAGACAAGGGTACAGGGTAGCTCCACAGTCCATTGAGGGGACAGGGCCAAAGACAAGACTGGAGACCACCACTCTTACAACTGTTGCTCAGGCAGGGACTGAAGGCCTAGGCCTAAGCTGAAATCCTGGGCCCATGGGCAGAGGGTGTGGGTCCAGGTGAGGCTCTTCAAGGCTCTCAAGGCCTATTAGTGCCCTAATGGCCCTGACACAGGGCTCCTTCTGCTTGTTGAGCAGGTCACTCAGGGCCTGTTCAAGCTTTGAAAACCTCCAAGGATGGAGATTCCACAGCCTCTCTAGGTCGCTGTCCTAGTACTTGGCCACACTCAGAGCGAAGAATATTTTCTCTTATGTCCAATCAGAACATCTCTAGTTACAACGTATGCCCACTGCCTCTACCTCTTGGCTGCTAACCAGTCCTCCCCTGGGGGTGCTCTTCTCCAGGCTAAACAAGCCTCAATTCCCTTAGCTTCTTGTCACAGGGCATGTGCTCCAGCCACCTGATCAACTTGGTGGCCTTGCAGAAGACAATCACACTCTCTCACATTCCCTAACTTTGTTTTTCCTCAAAGCTTTCAAATTTCTTTATACAGCCAGTTCTTTTTGTCTCCAGCTCTTTACCTGATTATATTGCTGCTCTCTGTCCCAGCCCTCTGGTTTCTCTTCCCAGCTCCTAATCCTTGTCTCCACTTGCAGCACCTATATGGACTGACACCAGTCCCTTCTTCCCACACCATTACTCAAACTAATTTTCCCCTAAAGTCCACATTAGTCATCACATGTCACAGTCTTCTTTCACAGACTGCAGAAGTCAAACAAGGACTTCACTGACAGCCCAGGGAAGATGAGCTGTTTGGTTTCGTTTCTGTTCTAGTGTTCCACCACAGCCCAAGCCAGGCCACTACAGAGAAACTGCAAGTCTGCCAGAGTAGCCATAGTGTGAAAACACTGTCTGGCCAGGCTACAAGCTGTGGAAGAACAAAGCAGAGCAGAGATGATATCTCCTCCCAGAGACCCTATTTACCACAATACAAACCTGATCCCCACTGAACTTCCTAGGATGCCAGAGATCTTCCAATAAAAGGCTGGAAAATTTATGACTGCCAAAAAATTATTTTTTCCTCTCCTGTTGGAAACTCTGACCCATTTTGTGAAACATATTCAAGCTATAGAAGATCATTTGGAAAAAATAGGATAGTCCAAGGTATATACTGCACAAGACATTGCAGAAAAGGATTAGTAGGTATATCCAGCTCTAATGTGGGAGAAGAAAACTGAAGATGCAGATGCAGGTAACTTACATTTCCTAGGAATATATATGTTGACAGCTCAGATTTGGAAATCTAGCTTTGAAGCTTGAATATAGATAAGCTGAGACCTACACAACTTTCTATTCTCAGCTCTCAGTCCTTGCTAACTTTGAGCAAATGAGTTAGGCCAACATCTCAAACTCCACAGTCAGTTAGTTCCCACAGTCAGGCTTCAAAGTAATTTTGTGGGCATACTTAGGTGTATGACCTAATTTTCTACAGTATGGAACAGTTATAATTCCAGTCCATCCATGGAAACTGAGCTTGCCCAATCCTGCTAATAACTTTTCAGCAGCTTGAAGGAACTGGCCTTCAATGTTTATGAAATACTCTGAGATTCTTGGCTGCACCATACTCTAGAGGTCTTGAATTTCACTATGAAGAAGGCCCTGAAACTTCCAGAGCAAAGGGTCCAAAAGAATTTAAAATCTGTTTTTTCTTCCTCATAGTACTTCAACAGATTCAAGATAGATTTTTAATGCTAGCTTAGTGGTAAATTGCTAAAAACATTTAAATGCTCTAAAGCAGCACATAAACCTGTAGGCTTTAAACACTCTCATCCCTTATATGCCTACTGCTAGTCATACACTAGTGCTTTAGTAAGTGACTGAGGATGTGCATCTCTAATATAGACCATTCCATATTTTACAGTCTGTCTAGCAACCTAAATCTCCCACAAAATACTGATGTCATCCACAGGCACAGAACTTTTGTGTTCCTAGACCAACATCTGATTTGTGAAGAGGGGTACAGCAAAGGTCAGACTGAATAGGCAAGTATCAGAAAAGCTAGTCCATCCCTCTCCTGTAAGAAAGCAACAGGTTTTCATATCACCAGATCTCCTTCCCAAATAGGTACTTACTGAAATACACTCACAGAAGGATGTCCTGCAAGAACACCCTAATAGCAAAAGAAGCTGACTCCCAAAGTGCTGGCAGATCAGGACGTTTTCTCAGTTAGCAGAAGACAATGGGAAAATACTGTTTTCAATTGAATGGGAAAGCTGCATTTTCAGGAGTACCAAACTCTATGGAAATCAATTCTGCTAGAAGATGAGGTGTACCCCATCTTTTATGAGATGGAGAAAATTGACACTCTCATGAAGAAATGGAGATTATAGCCTCCTCTGAAGACCTGGGCTATTAAGCAGCTGCTGGAACTCTGCTTATGTTTTAGTTACAAACTTATGTTTTAGTTACAAACATTTCAAAGTTATGTTTTAGTTACAAACATTTCAAAGTAAACACTTTATTTCAGGTCAAGTGGAATAGTTTTTGGACTACCCAAGCAGTGCCCTTCACTATTCCTCATTTTTATCATTATTTCAGATGAGCCTCTTTTTGTGAATTTCTGCCACCCCAAAGCTTCTAGGTTTACCAAAGAAAATAAAAACAAACCATAGCATAAATCTGCCAAGCTCTAATTTCACAGAATCATAGAATCACAGAATGGTTGAGGTTGCAAGGGACCTCTGGAAATCATGTAGTCCAACCTCCCCCCCCCCCCCCGCCATGCAGCGGCATCTAGAGCACGCTGCCCAGGATTGCATCCATACGGCTTTTGAATATCTCCATGGATGGAGACTCCACAGCCTCTCTGGGCAGCCTGTCCCAGTGCTCTGTCACCCTCACAGTAAAGTTCTTCCTCAGGTTCAGACATAACTTCCTTCTTGTTTCAGTTTGTGCCTAATGCCTCTCATCCTGTCACTGGGCACCTCAGAGAAGAGTTTGGCCCTATCCTCTTTACACCCTCTCTTCAGATATTTATATGCATTGCTAAGATCCGCTGCCTCAATCATCTCTTCTCCAGGCTCAACAGGCCCAGCTCTTGCAGTCTTTCTTCATAGGAGAGGTGCTCCAGCCCTCTAATCATCTTGGTAGCCCGCCGCTGGACTCTCTCCAGGAGTGCCATGTCTCTCCTGTACTGGGGAGCCCTGAGTTGGACACCGTAAAGAGAAGAGTGAGCAGCGGTAAGCTCTGCCCTGTTGATTCAAGTGAGCTGTTGCAGGGAAAGGAGGGCTGTGAGAAGGCAGGAGAAAGAGGTGTATGTGCTCGAAGAGGTGCTTCCTCCTCCACTCAACAAGCAGCCCCCTGCTTCAGCCATCCTGCTTGAAGCAGTGTGCTGTTACAGACAGCCAATGTGAAAATAAGGAGGAGCAATGCCTTCTCCCCATCAACTGAAGGAGTTTGCAGGCACATGGTAAATGTACATCAGCACTAGGCAGTATCACAGCATCACAGAATGGCCAAGGTTGGAAGGGACCTCGGGAGATCAGCTACTCCAACCTCCATGCTCAAGCAGGGTCACTTACAGCACATTGCACAGGATTGCATCCAGACGGGTTTTGAATAGCTCCAGCGAAGGAGACTCCACTACCTCTCTGGGCAGCCTGTCCCAGTGCTCTGTCACCCTCACAGCCAAGAAGCTTTTCCTCAGGTTCAGATGGAACTTCCTGTGGTTCAGTTTGTGCCCGTTGCCTCTTGTCCTGTCGCTGGGCAGACTAGCCCCATCCTCTCTACACCTCCCCTTCAGATACTTGTACACATTGATGAGATCCCCTCTCAGTCTTCTCTTCTCCAGGCTCAACAGGCCCAGCTCTCTCAGCCTTTCTTCAGAGGGGAGGTTCTCCAGTCCCCTCATCATCTTTGTAGGCCTCCGCTGCAATCGCTCCAGTAGTGCCATGTCTCTCTTGGACTGGGGAGCCCAGAACTGGTCACAGTACTCCAGGTGAGGCCTCACCAGGGCTGAGGAGAGGGCAAGGATCACCTCCCTCCACCTGCTGGCAACACTCTGCCTGATGCACCCCAGGATACCCTTGGCCTTCTTGGCCACAAGGGCACATTGCTGCCTCATGCTGAACTTGTTGCCCCCCAGGACTCCCAGGTCCTTCTCTGCAGAGCTGCTTCCCAGCAGGTCAACCCCCAGCCTGTACTGGTGCCTGGGGTTACTCCTCCCCAGGGGCAGGACCCTGCGCTTGCCTATGTTGAACTTCAGGAGGTTCCTCTCCACCCAACTCTCCAGCCTCTCCAGGTCCCGCTGAATGGCAGCACAGCCTTCTGGTGTGTCAGCCACTCCTCCCAGTTTTGTGTCATCAGCAAACTTGCTGGGGGGGTGCACTCTGTCCCTTCCTCCAGGTCATTGATGAATATGTTGAACAAGACTGGAGCCAGCACTGACCCCTGGGGGACACCACTAGCCACAGGCCTCCAACTTGACTCTGCGCCATTCACCACAACCCTCTGAGCTCGGCCATCCAGCCCGTTCTCAAGCCACCTCACTGTCTGCTCATCTAGCCCCCACTTCCTGAGCTTCCCTAGGAGGATGTGATGGGAGACAGTGTCAAAAGCCTTGCTGAAGTGAAGGCAGACAACATCCACTGCTCTGCCCTCATCTACCCAGCCAGTCATTCCATCCGAGAAGGCTATCAGGTTGCTCAAGCATGATTTCCCCTTGGTGAATCCATGCTGACTACTCCTGATCACCTTCTTGTCCTCCACATGCTTAGTGAGGACCTCCAGGAGGAGCTGTTCCATCACCTTGCCAGGGATGGAGGTGAGGCTGACAGGCCCGTAGTTTCCTGGCTCCTCCTCCTTGCCCTTTGGGAAGACTGGCGTGACACTGGCTTTCTTCCAGGCCTCAGGCACCTCTCCTGATCTCCAGGACCTTTCCAAGATGATGGAGAGTGGCCTAGCAAGAACATCCGCCAGCTCCCTCAGCACTCGTGGGTGCATCCCATCGGGACCCATGGACTTGGGCAAGTTTGGGCAAAAGATCTCTAACCTGATCCTCCTCCACCAAGGGAGAGTCTTCCTTTCTCCAGACTTCCTCTCTTGTCCCCAAGGTCTGGGATTCCTGAGGACTGGCCTTAGCAGGAAAGACTGAAGCAAAGGCAGCATTCAATAACTCTGCCTTCTCTGTATCCTTTGTCACCAGGGCACCCGCCCCATTCAGCAGCGGGCCCACGTTTTCCCTAGTCTTCCTTTTGCTATGATGCATTTGAAGAACCCCTTCCTGTTGTCCTTGACATCCCTTGCCAGCCTTCCTGGGCATCCCTGGGCCTTAGCCTTCCTTGTCGCATCCCTGCACGCTCTGACAACGTCCCTGTATTCCTCCCAAGTGGCCTGTCCCCTTTTCCACATTCTGTACACTTCCTTCTTCTGCTGGAGTTTGGCCAGGAGTTCCTTGCTCATCCGTGCAGGTCTCCTGCCCACTTTGCTCGTCTTCTTCCTCAGAGGGATGCACCCATCTTGAGCCTGGAGGAAGTGATGCTTGAATATTAACCAGCTTTCTTGGACCCCTCTTCCTTCTAGGGCCCTACCCCAGGAGATTCCCCTAGGTAGGTCCCTCAAGAGGCCAAAGTTAGCTCTCCTGAAGTCCAGCGTTGCAATCCGACTTATTGCCCTGCTCCCTCCTCGCAGGATCCTGAACTCCACCATCTCATGGTCACTGCAGCCAAGGCTGCCCCCAGCCTTCACATCTCCAACTAGACCGTCTTTGTTTGTTAGTACAAGGTCTAGCATTGCACCTCTCCTCGTTGGCGTCTCCATCACCTGAGTCAAGAAATTATCCTCAATCCTCTGCAGGAACCTCTTTGACTGTTTGTGCCTAGCTGTGCTGTCTTCCCAAGCTGTGCTGTCAGGGTGGTTGAAGTCTCCCATGAGAACCAGGGCCTGTGATCGTGAGGCTACTTCCAGCTGTCTGTAGAAGGCCTCATCGATGACTTCCTCCTGATCTGGGGGCCTGTAGTAGACCCCCACAACAGTGTCACCCATGTTACCCTGCCCTTTAATCCTTACCCATAGGCTCTCAACTTGCTCTTCATCCACCCCGAGGCAGAGCTCCACACATTCTAGCTGCTCCCTCACATAAACAGCAACTCCACCACCTCGCCTTCCTGGCCTGTCTTTCCTAAAAAGCACATAGCCATCCATGACAGCATCCCAGTCATGTGAACTATCCCACCATGTCTCTGTAACCGCAACGAGATCATGGCCCTGTGACCGCACACAGACCTCTAACTCTTCCTGTTTATTCCCCATGCTGCGTGCATTGGTATACAGGCATTTCAGAGAGCCAGTCAAGCATGCAAGCTTCCCAGAAGAGGTGCAAGAGGATCCTCCATAGCCATGTTGCATGCTGTCTCCCCTGGCTGTATGCACCCTCTGGAGGCATCCTGACTTGAGCGGTGTTTTACTGACTCCCCTGCCACTATACCACTCCCCTTCCCCCATCTTGCCTAGTTTAAAGCCCTCCGTACCAGGCTGGCCAATCTGTTGGCAAAGACACACGTGCCCCGCTTGGTAAGGTGGATCCCATTGCTCCCCATCAGCTGTTGATCTTCAAACAGGGTCCCATGGTCATAGAAACCAAAGCCCTGTTGCCAACACCAGCGGCGCAGCCAGCTGTTAACTTGGAAAACCCGTCTACTCCTCCTCCTGTCCTTTCCCCTCACAGGCAAGATTGAGGAGAAAACAACCTGGGCTCCCAGACACTTGACCACCATTCCCAGAGCTCTGAAGTCCTGTTTGATGGTTTCCAATTTGCCTTTCGGGTCATTAGCACCCACATGGAAGATCAGCAGAGGGTAGTAGTCCGATGCATGGACAAGCCTTGGCAGTCTCTCCACGACATCTCTTATCCGAGCCCCTGGCAGGCAGCAAACCTCTCTGGACAAGAGGTCAGGTCGGCAGAGAGGTGCCTCTGTCCCCTGCAGCAGGCAGTCACCCACAACAATCACTCGCCGCTTCTTCCGGGGGTTCCTGCACGGCACAGGGTCTGCCAGGCCAGTTGCCTCCCTTGGAGCCATGCCCAGCTCCTCCTCGGCTTGGAGGGCGCTAAACTTGTTCTTCAAGGGTAAGTCTTGAGGAGGAGCAAGAGCCTTTCTCCTTCTACGAGAGGTCACCAGCTTCCAGCCCTCTTCAACAGCATTATGATGTACCATTACACAGAGTACAGAGCCCTCCGGCAACTCCTCTGCAGTGGGGGGTGGGGACTCCTGGAGCTGCACAGTCTCCGAGAATACCCTGTCAATCTCCTGCTCATCTTCTCAGATGCTACACAGCCTACTGACTTCCTCCCGTAATTCCTTTATCTGGTGATACAACTGGTCAACCAAGTTGTTGACCAACCAAGACTTCTTGGACCATTTTTCTTGTTTGCTTTGGGAATTCCAATGAACCTGGTTAGCCTTTAGAGCGGCACTGATGAAAAACATTTCTAGAAAGCCAGAAAAAGAAAACTGGAGGCCTCAAATGGAGGCCAACCAGGCTTACTGACTGTAAGACTCATTCATTAAGTACTAAAAACAGTGCCATGAGTACAAGAAGTCTGAAATCCTTCACACAGGTGGGTGAGTCTCATGATGTGCTGTGAAGAGAGCTAACCTCTCATTCTCCCATGCAGAGAAATTGGAGAGGCATTTGGAGCGAAATTCAGAGCAGACTGCAGCACTTGTGCCAGGAGTTGACTTAGATCTGAGTCAGGGCTCCCTTCTGGCTTGCTGAGCACTACCATGGTGTTATCAGGAATGGGGTCTGGGGGCCCTGGAGCCGCCACGGTCTAGTGGTTTGTTCTTTCTGCTCTATGCTCCATCTTTGGAGAGCACCCTCCAATGGAGGACTGCTTAATTATGAAACTCTTGTAACTATGTCAGAAAACTGCAGACCTCACCCTGACCTTGGAGCAGAGGCTCAAGGACCCTCCATCCCATCTTAGAATGCTACTTTTCCTCAGTGCCCTTGTGGCCTTTGGGCTCGGCTTTACCACCCCATTCCTGGTGGGAGTAGACCCCTGGCACAGCATCACCACAGCTATGATCCAGTCTAACCCCCTAGACCAGAGGGGACCGAAGAGGCTCACTGATCATGATGATGTGATGATCTTGGGAGGGTTGAATGAGTTCAGGTGTCTGGGTTGGAGGTGGGGGTCTCAGTGGCCACTGAGTGGTGTTATAGTGTAGTGGGGCCTAGGAACAGGGAAGGGGTGAGGGGCTCCTGCTGGCAGGGGAAGGGTTAGGCACAATGATGACCTCAGTTCAGACAGCCAGATTGCCCTTGGGGGTCTGCTCAAGCATGCCATAGCCCCATGGCTGCTCAAAGGCCCTGAGCTGTAGCATGGGGGGACACTCTGTGGCAGGTGAGGCCCCTGTAAGGAGACCAAACTCCTGAGGATAGTCACAGGAGGAATACTGAAAGTGGTGGTAGGAAAAAGGAGAGGGAACTCAGGGACATCTGACCACCACCCAGGGATTGAAAGGGGGAGAAGACAGCCCCTGGGAACCCCTTCTCCAATATCTCTTGGACAGAGGCCTCCACCCAAGGGGGACAAGCAAGGAGAAAGGGCCTGCAGCTGATGGCTGTTAATGCAGGCACAGCTACTGTGGTGAGCTGGAATTTTTGAGTGTGGTCCCTACCCTTCTTCCCCTTTATCTTCCTGCCACCTTAGGAGACAACGATGGGTCCTGAGTTTCAGGCAGTCAGGTCCCTACCTGGACCTGCTGATGTTAACTAGGCTCAGTATTTGACTGTAGAGATTGACTTGGAAAAGGGAGACTGTTAAGGGAGGAATGGTTCTGATAAGGAATTTCCCTCCCTCAAAGCCTTTGTTTTCTTCCTGCCATGGCAGGGCAGCCTTGTCAGGTCAGGATTGGTCATTTTCAGAGAAAGAGTAACTTGTGGGGGGGGGCAAAGGGAATGAAATACCAGAGGGATTCACAGATGTGAGGTGTAACTGAGTGATGAAAATTTAAAAGGAGGAAATAGCTCCTCTGGCTCTACTGTCAGGGAGGGAAGGGTGATTGAGGCTAATGGAAGAGGACAGGTAATTGCACACAGGGGAAAGGATGGAGGAGATAACAGGCAAAGGAAGCACATGAGGAAGTAGGAATATATCTGCCCTTTCAAGATGCAGAGAATGGGCCTGCTCTGCAAGATGTGGGGGGAGAGAAGGTGAAGGGAAAAACAGGGGTAGCAAGGTTCAAGAGTAGATGGGAGGGGTATCTCTGTGCTCCCTTTCCCTCCCTGAAGTCTTTTGCTGGGCAGCTGGGTGAGAGGCAGGGAAGTCACAGCTTTTCTGATGGGCAGTGGGTGGGCTGTTCTGCCTGAAAGTGATGATAGGCACAGCTATGAGTCCCTGGGTCCCACAGTGTCTTGTTCAGTACAGGTCCCAGGAGCCAATTCAGTCTGTTCAAGGAGATAGGGTTAGGGAGAACATGGATGAGTCCTGCCATAACAGTTGTGAAGATTATGTTGATACACTTGTGGTGGGATCTGTCTCCCTCTGGTCATCAGTGGGGAAAGATGCTGTTGTGGTAAGCAACCCCAGCCCCCAGAGGAAGCAGGTGAGCAAGTAGTCCCAGGCTGTCCCATCTCCCATGCCTCCCACTCATACAGATTCCCAGAAACTCCAGCTCATTTCCCAGTAACTTCATGAGAAAGCCCAGGGTGAAGGCATTTTTCCTAGCTCTTTCCCACACCAAGTCCCTCATGCTTTTCACTGTCAGAGGGAGGACCTCAGGGAAATGGACCTTTGGCCAATCCTGACATATCTACTTTTTGATTTTATGGTGAATGTCCTCCCTAAGGACTTCACTAAAATACTTGCTAAAGTAGGAAATTATTAATGAAGCTGAAGAAAGTAAGAGCTTGTAGAGGAACTACAAAGTGGGCAAGGAACTCACCCATGTCAAGTCAGTGAAATAGAAGTGGACAGGCCAGAGGTACATGCCTAGCATAGCTTGTGAAAGGTCAGTGTGGAGAACCATCTTTTTTGATGTGCTCATCTGAAGCATTTTGCTTCAGTGCAGGGCAATGGACAGACTGTGGAGGGGTTCTCCTGGGTGGGGCCTTCCCAAGGTGGCAATGGAAAGATCTGGAAAAGAATGTATCCAACACAGAGGGGCAGCTGGGGTACTGCCTGAGAGCCAAGGGGAGTCCTCTGGGAATTCTGGTCTTTCATAGGCTTTGCCTTAGCTAGCCACATTTTGCTGTGGCCTTTTCACCACACTAGGTGCATTTGAGAAATGTCTTCCTCCTAAATGGGATTAACTGAAATACAGGGAAAATTCTACTCTAAAAATGCATCAAAATATATCTTGAGTCTCATAGGTCTGTGTAGGGTATGTAATGGGAAATGATGCATGTCACACTGCAGGGAAAGAATGGAATTAAGGTATTTAGTCCAATCACATGAACTGGATTGCTCACGCTTCTGTTCCCTTTAGCACATGCATACTGCCCATCTGTGAATACCTTATTGTGCTGTCTTGTTCCACTGCTTCCTTTTCCAGCCCATACTCCTGCAGTGTAGAGGATGAGTTGTTTTCAGACAGTATTCAGTGTTCCTCCTAATCCTCATTTCTTTTAAAGCCAAATGCACTGCACTGTTCAAACCCAGCACCGAAAAACAGTCAGAGAGCCTTTGCAAACTGTTTCTTCCACCCCAGTTTGGACACTAGATGCTACCTGGGTGGATATCTCCTTGACCAGTCTTTCTTAGGCATTCACTGAGCGCATCTCCACAGGGCCCACTTGTGTGCAGCAGGCTTGTAGGACTGGGTAAATGATCATTACAGCCAGATCTTTCAGTGGTACAGTTAGAGATATCACAGAACTTCAACCCTGCCCCACAGAAGGTTAAAAAACCCCAAAGTGTGTATGAAAAAGTCATATTACTCCAATTCAGGGCTCCTGATTCCTTCCAAACTGAATTATCCTACAATCCTATGCCTTGCTTAACTCCTGCACATATCACCTGCTATCATGGCAGAGCAGGATGGAATACCTAATACCATAAATCCCAATCTCCATGATTTTTGGATTTAATATAGAACCAGACATACACCTGGATTTTCCATGTTTATGACATTTGCATATCGTAATAGAATCACAGAAAGATGTAGGCTGGCAGAGGGCTCTGGATGTCATCTTCTGGAGGTGTACTTCCTGCTCCAAGCAGAGCTAACTTCAAAGCTAGCGAAGATCATGCAGGGTTTGTCCAGTCAAGTTTTGAAAAAATCTCCAAGGATGGAGCCTCAATCCCTTCCGGACACCTCTAGCGGCTGATGTCTTCTTGGTAAACAATTTTTTCCTTAAGGCCAATCACAATTGCCCTCATTGCAACTTGCTTGTGTTGCCTTTTTTCCTTTTGTTGTGCATATCTGAGATGAGTTTTACTCTATCTTCACTATGACTATCCCTTTACATAGTTGAAGACAGCAATTAGAGCCCCCCCCCCTCCAACTACCTTCTCTTCTCTAGGCTGAACATGCCCAGTTCCTCATTTCTGACTTTTGTTGAATTTCTTGTTCACCAGGTCATATCTGTGAAGCTGCTCCCCAGGCAGTTGTCCTCAGCCTGTCCTGGTAGCCTGCCCATAGGTTATTCCATCCTATGGGCAGGAACTGGCATTTGCCTGTGTTGAACTTCAGAAGATTCCTGTTGACCCATTCCTCCAACTTGTTGAGATCTCTCTTAATGGCAGCTCTGTGCTTTCAAGCACTGACTCCTGAAATGTTCATGAATTAATGGCATGGCCTCTCTGATTTAAGTCTATGCAAATACAGGAGTTAATACTAGAAAGCAGTAAAGTTTGTTTAACAAATCCAGTTCATGGACAAATGATGATGCAGTGGCCATCTCCTCTAGGGAAAGATCAGCAATGTCAGACGTCTGCTCTGATGAATAAGGTCGTGTCTGGCTACAAGAAGCAATGCTACAGCACGAATTTGACAGGGCTCGCTGCAACAATAATTTCTTTTCTGGCTGTGTTTTAACCACATGTGACAGTAAAAGATGGGATATTGGCAATATTTTCGTGACAGTGCATGGAGTGAAGACAGCCTGCCCCTGAAGCATATCTGGGTTGATCCCTTATTTGCTACTGGAAAAGTATCAAACAGTGTCCAAAGACGACGTGAATGGTCTTTGTCAAAAACTCAGAATGGACTGGAGGCCTGCAGAGAGAGAACTGCACTTGCACTAGGTAAGAATGTACTTGCAGGTCAGAGTAAAGACCCATCTCCCTTGGGTACCAGCTAGGGGAGATAACATGGTCAGGAAGGTGGATTTCCCAACATGAGGTTTGCCCCTTGTGTTCCAGATGTGCTGCCTCCAGAAAATCAGATAAATCAGACTGCATCAATTGTGACAGTGGGGACTGGGTTATGCAGAAGGTGCTGGAATACAGATGTAGCACTGGAGGATACTGGCTTACAATAGATCTGCCCATGTAACCCCTGGGCATCAGGGCCAAGCAGAAGCTGTGGCTCAGGATGAAATGGCAAATGGAGATGGCCCCACCACATCCTACAAAAGAGTCATCCACACTGCACTGGAGCCTGCTGCATGGAGCTGGCCACTGCTTCAGCAGGGACCAACACTCCATTTTTCTCTGGCCAGGATATGTGCGGAGTGCATAGATTTGAGGAAAGGGTACTGGTTGCTTTCCTGGAGCTGAGCTATGGGGCTGCAGAGCCCTGCAGGGAGCTTCAAAGTGGGGTCCTGAGCTGTGGCAAGAACTGCAGGGGGATATGATGTACCTGCTTGGAGGGCAGAGAGGGGGGTCACCAGTACAACTGTGGAGCGCACCAAACAGGGCAGGTGTAACTCATTGGAGAAAGAAGAGGGAGTAAAACAAACTGAAGCCCAGACTGTAAGGAAAAGTAGTGACCCATAGGTACCACACAATGCCCGAACCTATGCAGCAGGGCCAATGTGCTTCTGCCAACCCTGAGCTCTGCTCAGGGAAGGCTAGGAGGGGCAGGGCTTCAAGGGACTTCTCCCTCTCCACAGCACTTGTCCCTGCTGTCCCCCTTTCTTCTGTGCACAAGTGTTCTCCCTCCCAATGCACAAATCAGCCCCAGCCCCTGCTTGCTGTCGGGCACTGTGCATAGGACTCCTGGTCCTGTGGTTTCCTTCACTTCACATCTCCCTCTTGTCATTTCCTCCTGTTTCATGCTCAGTTCATCTCCCTGTTGCACAGCTTTCTCTGTCTCTGCCACCAGCCTTCATCGCCTCTGGAAGGGCAGTTCCTCTTACCCACAAGGAAAGGATGACAGCAGCCAACCTGAAGGCTACGAGGATGGTGGGGAGTCCAAATTCTTTCAAGGCCAAGGAACAAGTTATGGCACTTTCTAGTGGAGACCTTGGTAAAAGACAGAGGTCGTCCAGTTAGGTTATGCCCTAATTATCTTCCACTTCATCCCCAAGTCCTCAGGGGTCTATATAAGTGTAAAGGGAAAGGAGGGTGGGATGCTGGCAGGTACCTACAGGTCCACAGCTTCCAAAACACCTTCCTTGCTTTTGGAGGTTTGTAAGTCACTGAGAGGCAGGTAGCTTCAAGGATCCTGACATCCTACAGTCCAAATACCACAATGGAGGGGCATGTGAGATGTAGGTGCCCTCCTACACTTCAGGGAACTACCCTATAGTCTTCCAACTAGAAACTCAGAGCTGCCAAGCTCAGAGGGAAAAGCTTGGCTGAAAAGGAGGGAACATCTGTTTCCAACAATCAAACCCAGTCTGGTCTTCCAAGATGTGTGTTACAAGGAACATTTGGTCACCAGTGGCTGCACCTCCGGATCCATGTGGATAGGCGGAAGACCACATGCCTTTATAGCAGGCTCAGAGAACATGGTTCTTGCAGTGGACATCTGCTTTTCTCCACTGCTGACATCCTCAGAGCATCCAGTCTTAGGCTAACAGGAAAGATGCACTAGGGAGCACTCACCTCCAACCACCAAACCTCCCCACCATGTCCAGGTTCAGGCAGACCCTTTGAAGTACACCAAACTGCTTTTAAGAGGTTTGACAGTTGCACGGTAAGATAAAATAAGATTAACCTGGAGAAGCAGCATTTGAAAATGCTGTCTAATGCTCTGCCCTTCGCTGCTGGTAGGTCGCTCCTCTCCATTTCAGAGAGGATTTATAGACCAAAATTAAAAATACCAGCAACTCAGTGGGGGTTCACTGCAACCTGACTGTCTGATGCCATGTCATCATAAAAAAAAACTGTAGCATCTGGCTGGTCTGGGGAAATTCAATGTCCTATTACTGTGTTACAAATGATGCTAAAACTCTGTCTTTCCATATTAATCTCTGTTCTAATATCTTTAAGTACTTTAAGTAATTAAATTTGTACTCTATTCTGTTACTAAAGAAGGCCTGAAAGGATCATAAAAATCAATACTTTTTCAGCTTGCTTTTCCATTAGAAATTCTGGCCCTGTCTCCACAGCTTTTCTTGGAAGACTCAGAGGTCAATTGGAGAGCTGGTTACACCGAAATAACAGAGATTTTGTGCAAATAAATCACAAAAATACACTCTACAGATATTTTTTGTCTGTAAGTTTCAATGATAGTGAATCAGACCTTGTTTTCAAATAAGAGTAATTTTCTTAAGCATTGTGCTATTACTGCTTCAGAAATTGCTTCTTTTATCCATGGATGTTTAAAAAATATCTATGTCTAATTTTGTATGTCCTCTGATTTCCCTGAGCAATCAGAAACCCAGACAAACAGCATTGTAACAATGTCCAAAAGGGGTCATTTTAAGCCCTCCTTTCTCAAAGCACTACAGTTACTATCCAGAGACCTTGCTTTGGCAATTCAAGTGTGCTTTAAGTGGAACTGCAGTACCTAAATCTAAGAAAACCACCAAGAAATGTTCCCTCCATTGGCTATATCTGGCAGTGAAGACACCTAAAATACTGTGTGCCTCCCTGTTCAAGCTCAGAAGTTCCCATACCAGGGCACCTGTCTCTGGAGTCATGCCAGAAGGAACCAAAAGGCGTAAAAATACATAGCTGTATGTATATACATAAATAGCTATATTCTGCCCTTGTTCTTGTTTCCTGTGTAGGTGACGTAAAGTGGCTATGCCACTGTCAGTGGCATGTGTCAGCATGTCAGACTCAAGTATTTCAATAGGCCCTGAGATGCCCTGTGGTGACAGAGCTGATGCAACAATAAAGTCTAACCACAGATCTGAGAAAGCCCAGGCAGAACTGCTAATGCTGCTCTACGCCTCCTGAGTCCAGAACACGTGGTGCAGGGTGAGTTATCACAGGACAACTCACACATTGAGCAGCACAGGCATCTTTGGCGGGGAGGGTAAGTTCAGTTGAGGCACTTGCAGCTCAGGGATCCCCCCTTGCCTTTTTAGTGATTTTTTATGAGGTTATTGGTGAAAAGAAAATGCTGGTCCTTCTGACCAGGATGAGCCTCCTTTCTAAAACCAGGTGAGCTGCCAGCATGAGAAACATGTTGAGAGAGAGCTGTGCACCTCTCACTATGTTCACAGATGTGAAATCAAGGCAGGCTGTTAAGCCTCCTTGATCTCCAGACAGCTGCAGGAAGTCATGCCCTGTCAGACATATCCATCCAGTGCCCCCAGCTCAGCTTCCTTATTTAGACCTTATTACCTTTGTCCTCAGCCTTTTTGTTCATCTGTTTCTCTCCTTAGACTCACATTATTTGGCCTCCCTGATCTTGTGTCCCCATCCCTTCCTCTCCCTGACAGGATCCTTAGTTTTTTTCCTATCAAAGGTGCCAGTGCAGTTCCTTCACCTCAGAACCTCTCCAGTTCCTACATTCAGCAGTTTAGGGGCTATGTGAGCTGAGTTGCAGCTCAGCCTGTCAAACAGCCCTTAGGCATCTACCCACGAGGACTATGCAATTGGCTCTTCACCAAAGTTATTCTCACGGTCTCCAAACAGCCCTTCAGAAGTGTTAGAACTGAACCACATGTGTTGTGACAGCATGATCTGACATTCACAACTATGCAGACATCTCCTTCTCTCAGGTTACTCAGGTCTTCTCCCCTCCCCTATGGCTTTCTCTGCAGCCCCTTGGGGTACAGCTGGGGTACCTCTCCCAGTGCTCTGTAAAACAATTGCATCTGGAAGCTGTACAACCTTCAGCCAAAACCAGCTCAAGGCTTCTCAGCAACACAGGCAAAATCCACTTTAGTGGCTGTTGGAGAGTTGGATGAAAAGAGAAGAGTGAGCAGCGGTAAGCTCTGCCCTGTTGATTCAAGTGAGCTGTTGCAGGGAAAGGAGGGCTGTGAGAAGGCAGGAGAAAGAGGTGTATGTGCTCGAAGAGGTGCTTCCTCCTCCACTCAACAAGCAGCCCCCTGCTTCAGCCATCCTGCTTGAAGCAGTGTGCTGTTACAGACAGCCAATGTGAAAATAAGGAGGAGCAATGCCTTCTCCCCATCAACTGAAGGAGTTTGCAGGCACATGGTAAATGTACATCAGCACTAGGCAGTATCACAGCATCACAGAATGGCCAAGGTTGGAAGGGACCTCGGGAGATCAGCTACTCCAACCTCCATGCTCAAGCAGGGTCACTTACAGCACATTGCACAGGATTGCATCCAGACGGGTTTTGAATAGCTCCAGCGAAGGAGACTCCACTACCTCTCTGGGCAGCCTGTCCCAGTGCTCTGTCACCCTCACAGCCAAGAAGCTTTTCCTCAGGTTCAGATGGAACTTCCTGTGGTTCAGTTTCTGCCCGTTGCCTCTTGTCCTGTCGCTGGGCAGACTAGCCCCATCCTCTCTACACCTCCCCTTCAGATACTTGTACACATTGATGAGATCCCCTCTCAGTCTTCTCTTCTCCAGGCTCAACAGGCCCAGCTCTCTCAGCCTTTCCTTACAGGAGAGATGCTCCAGTCCCCTCGTCCTCTTTGTAGCCCTCCGCTGGACTCTCTCCAGTAGTACCATGTCTCTCCTGTACTGGGGAGCCCAGAGTTGGACACCGTACTCCAGGTGGGGCCTCCCCAGGGCTGAGGAGAGGGGCAGGATCACCTCCCTCCACCTGCTGGCACCCCAGGATACCCTTGGCCTTCTTGGCCACAAGGGCACATTGCTGGCTCATGCTGAACTTGTTGCCCCCCAGGACTCCCAGGTCCTTCTCTGCAGAGCTGCTTCCCAGCAGGTCAACCCCCAGCCTGTACTGGTGCCTGGGGTTACTCCTCCCCAGGGGCAGGACCCTGCGCTTGCCTATGTTGAACTTCAGGAGGTTCCTCTCCACCCAACTCTCCAGCCTCTCCAGGTCCCGCTGAATGGCAGCACAGCCTTCTGGTGTGTCAGCCACTCCTCCCAGTTTTGTGTCATCAGCAAACTTGCCGGGGAGGTGCACTCTGTCCCTTCCTCCAGGTCATTGATGAATATGTTGAACAAGACTGGAGCCAGCACTGACCCCTGGGGGACAAAACTAGCCACAGGCCTCCAACTTGACTCTGCGCCATTCACCACAACCCTCTGAGCTTGGCCATCCAGCCCGTTCTCAAGCCACCTCACTGTCTGCTCATCTAGCCCCCACTTCCTGAGCTTCCCTAGGAGGATGTGATGGGAGACAGTGTCAAAAGCCTTGCTGAAGTGAAGGCAGACAAAATCCACTGCTCTGCCCTCATCTACCCAGCCAGTCATTCCATCCGAGAAGGCTATCAGGTTGCTCAAGCATGATTTCCCCTTGGTGAATCCATGCTGACTACTCCTGATCACCTTCTTGTCCTCCACGTGCTTAGTGAGGACCTCCAGGAGGAGCTGTTCCATCACCTTGCCAGGGATGGAGGTGAGGCTGACAGGCCCGTAGTTTCCTGGCTCCTCCTCCTTGCCCTTTGGGAAGACTGGGGTGACACTGGCTTTCTTCCAGGCCTCAGGCACCTCTCCTGATCTCCAGGACCTTTCCAAGATGATGGAGAGTGGCCTAGCGATAACATCCGCCAGCTCCCTCAGCACTCGTGGGTGCATCCCATCGGGACCCATGGACTTGTGGATGTCAAGTTTGGGCAAAAGATCTCTAACCTGATCCTCCTCGACCAAGGGAGTCTTCCTTTCTCCAGACTTCCTCTCTTGTCCCCAAGGTCTGGGATTCCTGAGGACTGGCCTTAGCAGGAAAGACTGAAGCAAAGGCAGCATTCAATAACTCTGCCTTCTCTGTATCCTTTGTCACCAGGGCACCCGCCCCATTCAGCAGTGGGCCCACGTTTTCCCTAGTCTTCCTTTTGCTATGATGCATTTGAAGAAGCCCCTTCTTGTTGTCCCTGACCTCCCTTGCCAGATTTAATTCCAAATGGGCCTTAGCCTTCCTCGTCACATCCCTGCACACTCTGACAACGTCCCTGTATTCCTCCCAAGTGGCCTGTCCCCTTTTCCACATTCTGTACACTTCCTTCTTCTGCTGGAGTTTGGCCAGGAGTTCCTTGCTCATCCGTGCAGGTCTCCTGCCCACTTTGCTCGACTTCTTCCTCAGAGGGATGCACCCATCTTGAGCCTCGAGGAGGTGACGCTTGAATATTAACCAGCTCTTCTGGACCCCTCTTCCTTCTAGGGCCCTACCCCAGGAGATTCCCCTAGGTAGGTCCCTCAAGAGGCCAAAGTCAGCTCTCCTGAAGTCCAGCGTTGCAATCCTACCCATTGCCCTGCTCCCTCCTCGCAGGATCCTGAACTCCACCATCTCATGGTCACTGCAGCCAAGGCTGCCCCCAGCCTTCACATCTCCAACTAGACCTTCTTTGTTCGTTAGTACAAGGTCTAGCATTGCACCTCTCCTCGTTGGTGTCTCCACCACCTGAGTCAAGAAATTATCCTCAATCCTCTGCAGGAACCTCTTTGACTGTTTGTGCCTAGCTGTGCTGTCTTCCCAAGCTGTGCTGTCAGGGTGGTTGAAGTCTCCCATGAGAACCAGGGCCTGTGATCGTGAGGCTACTTCCAGCTGTCTGTAGAAGGCCTCATCGATGACTTCCTCCTGATCTGGGGGCCTGTAGTAGACCCCCACAACAGTGTCACCCATGTTACCCTGCCCTTTAATCCTTACCCATAGGCTCTCAACTTGCTCTTCATCCACCCCGAGGCAGAGCTCCACACATTCTAGCTGCTCCCTCACATAAACAGCAACTCCACCACCTCGCCTTCCTGGCCTGTCTTTCCTAAAAAGCACATAGCCATCCATGACAGCATCCCAGTCATGTGAACTATCCCACCATGTCTCTGTAACCGCAACGAGATCATGGCCCTGCGACCGCACACAGACCTCTAACTCTTCCTGTTTATTCCCCATGCTGCGTGCATTGGTATACAGGCATTTCAGAGAGCCAGTCGAGCATGCAAGCTTCCCAGAAGAGGTGCAAGAGGATCCTCCATAGCCATGTTGCATGCTGTCTCCCCTGGCTGTATGCACCCGCTGAAGGCATCCTGACTTGAGGAGGCCTTAACATCATTAATTAGTATAGTTAGTGCTATCAAGAGAACAAGGATAAATTCATAGCATCATGAATATCACAGTCTCGCACGGGTTATCACATTTGTTAACTGCAGTTGGCTAATGCGGTTGGTGAGCTGTGTGGAACGGAGGACGGGGGTAACACAGTGAGACCATTGTGGACCTGCCTTCTCACCAGCTCAAGGGTGGTGGGCCCAACTGCTGGATGCTGAGCAAAGCCTTAGTTTGGGTATGACCATGTTGGGGAGCGGGTCAGTGGGGGCTGGATCTCTGTATTTCCTTTTTGGCTAGTTTTCTGGCAAATATGAATGCGATTTGAATACACATTAAGCTGTCTGTGAATTCAGGCCAAATCTACCAGTGTTTTCCCTTGAACTGAGTTAGATTACTGAAGCAGGCAGAACAGCATATACTCTGGGCACTTTTCACAGTAACATGCACTAACTTCATCAGTACGCTGCTGTCTCCACCTGGAGGATTACACCTTCCAGGTACGCCTTAGGCACCAAGGTGTCTATATATCTATGATGCTCCTTTCTTTGTTGCTTCACTTTTTAATTCAGCATTCAAAGAAGGGCTGCACTGCAAGCCCCACAGAATTTCTTAACCATGTCTAGACAAGTGATCCCAGTTTCATTCTGCTTCAGGAGCTGAGACCCACCATCTCCATCTCTGCTGCCCACTCTGAAATATCTCCCTTTCCTACATATGTAGCCAGTATATGCCTCCTTCACAGAGCTAGACAGATTTTGTGAGATATGTAGTCACCTTCTCCCTCTCTTTACCAGCATTTTTTATTTATATAGCCGCTGTCTTCACTAATTAGACCATATTCGCGGCTGCCCAACATACAGCCAGCCACAGCCAAGCCATTCAACTCCTGGGCCCCCTATACCCACCAGGGAGAAACATTTCTAGGCAGAGATTACTTTGGCCTCCTTGGGACACCTGTGTCAGCAGGAGGTGGACTGTGCCTTAGAATTGCCTCTTTCTCCCATGGATGTTACAGAGAGTTTTACAGAGAGTGCAAAGAATGAGCTCTGCTTTAGAGGCTTATATTAGCTCTGGTGAGCCCCTGGGCCACTGGGAAGGATATTTGGACAGCCTGTCTCTCAGACTCCCTCCTGGCTTTTACTTAGCCAGTGTGCCATTAGTAGAGTGGGTTTCTTTCTTGCCTGTCTCTAAATGCCATCCCAGGTTTGTATGTAGCTGCAGGGCCACTCGTTCCTGCTCCAGGATGGAGGCCACCCATGTATATCTCCCCCAGGGATTTTTTCATCCATCATCTCCCAGACAAGCTCTCTTGTGTTCTGCCCTCATGGCTATTGCAGCTGTCCTGGTCACTGACTTTTTCTGGAGAGGAAAAATGAAAAAGCACAGTCATTCCTGCCCTGAACAGCAGATACGGCCTAGTACCCCAGTGCTCATATCTTTCCCAAGCAGGGCAGGGCTCTGGCTCAGTAATTGGTGCCTTAATTCCTAGCTACTAGTGTCCCCTGGCACAGCCAGTGCCCTTCACTCATACACAAACTCTTGGGCCACGCTACCTCCACTAACCTTTTCTGCTGTCCATTCCCAGATTCCGCAGCTGGAGCAGTTAGTGTGGAGAGGGAGCGATCGGCGGACAGTTTCTGGGACTAGATTTAACTTGGAGACACCAAAGCTAGTTTTGTCTGTGAGGCAGATCTTGGTACAAGCCCACCAACAGATCTGCAGCCTGTAAGACTCATGGATCTAGTATCTCATTTCTAATTACTTTCCCAGTACTGTCTGAGGAGTGAAGGGGACGAGGAAGGGAGAACTGCAAGACTGTTCCCCCTTTATTTTAGAGGTTTTACACTGGAGCTAACCCATTCAGGACTTCCATGAATTGCCCTTAATAGCTCCTCCAAAAATCACCATTTTCTCTTGTAGATGTTATGTTCAAGTCCACAAAGTGGAAGTGTCTGTTCCTATTCAGCCATGGTCAGATGCCAGACAGCACCCGAGGCATGCTGAAGTTCTTTGCAGCGTGAAATCACTCAAGTGTGAAACAAGAGTGACCTTCTTTAGTAACCAAACTGCTGAATATTTTATTTGCTTCCAAGGCCTGAGATTCCTTCCAGAGATGCCTGGATTACTGGTAGCACCACTGTGTGCAAGCCCAAGTCCACCTAGAATAGGAGACCTTTTTATTTCCAGTTACTCTTGAGTTTTATCAAAGGCAAAGGCTTTTCCACCTAAGTTGATCCAAGTAAATGAGGGACAGGATGAGAATGTCAAGGTGCCTCTTCCCTAGGGACAAATCCTTCATTAGTTAGTCATATGGGGCCAAAGACCTTACTGCAACAAAACGTTCTTCACTGGGCTCCTGTCCTGAAGTCCAGAGTTGTAATTCTACTATTTGTCTCTCAGGATTTTAAACTCCACCACAATGATTGCTATAGCCAGGGCTGCCCTCGACCTTTGCACCCCCAGCCAGCTCTTGTTTGTGTGTAACAGATCCAGCAGTGTATGTTCTCCAATGGACTCATCAATTATCGACACAAAGTAGTTGTCTCCAACACACTCCAAAAATCTCTGAGATTGCTTGCACCCAGTTCTATCGCCCTTTTGCCTCCTTGGGGTGGTTAAAGTTCCCCATGAGCACCAGGCCCTGTGATCACAATCTATTCCAACCGTCATTCCTCGGGAGGAACAGCTAATTCAGGGCCCACTGTTGTCTGGGTAAAATTAGGATCACTTTTTTTACATGGATGCCTTGTCACTTCCAGTACCTTTCTCAGCCTTGCTGAGTAACCATCATGGCCTTTATAAAAAGAGCCCAAAGACTCCACTATGTTACCTTTAAAGAGGCTTCACACATTCTCACTGTATTTTACCCTTTAATTACGCTTTTAACAAGATTCTTCATTTTCATGCAATTCCCCTTTTAGAAATCAAACACTACTGCAGCTGATTTTGTTACTTTACTGCCCCTGCACAAATATCACACTACATACAAGTGAATCAAATCCTGTACACTAACTGGGTCATGTTAAAAGTCAGTTCTCTTCTTGTGGGTTCCCCTACTCTCTGCTCCACAAAACAATCATGTATGGTATCCCAAAATTTAGCTTCAGTATCACACCCCTATCTATACAGGAGTAAGCAAAATTTCCCTTACTACTGCTTTTCCAGCTTTCAACCTTTCCAATATCCCTCTGTGTACTGCAGTCAGTTCTAATGCTATTCCTTCAGCTGTAACATCATTTTAAAAGGGCTCTGTGTTATTTGTTGAGCCACTTAATTTGATTTGACTTTAACATTTCCTTAACACACGGCAACACTCTTATAAAGACACTGCAGACCCTCTCCTCTGTACACCATGCATCCTAATATCAGTGTAGACCACTGACTGACTTCCCCTCACCAAGTGTTTGATATAACACACTTGTTAATAACCTCATTTAAAACTACGCATTTAGCTCTTTCCTTCTGGCATCTGAGAGAAAGAATGAGCAATTTGCAGGGATACTGGACATTGAATATAAAGCATCACTTCTCTTGAGACTCTTATCCAAAATGCTGAGTTACATCTGACTGCCTATATCCTGCTGGCTATTAGAGAGGTGCCTGTTCCTTAATCAATTAGATGTTTTACAAAATCCCAGCAGCTGCCTTTGAGTTACAACCACATAAGCTCTGTTCTCAACTTTCTGCTACTTCGTACTTATCTCTGCCTAAAGCAGATCTGACAATTTCTGTAGCATAAGCAGCAGGAGACTTCCTGTTTTTCATTCCTCCAGTGCAGGAAATCACAGTTAATGCTACTCTATTAGCGCCTTTATCTCTCAACACCTGCAGCTTTCTGTGCAACAATTAGAGATAGCACAGCAATATAAAACACATCAGGGTGAGTTACAAGCACCTGCCTGGGATTAGCACTAGCAATTTAAATGCCTTGCTAATAGCTACTAAAAGCCATCCCAATGCCCACATTCTCACCAAGACTGTCATGACCAAGTGAATAATGAAGTGTGGGCTGTGCAAAGGCACAGGCCAGCGAGTCAGCCCTGTTTCTATGCCTGTGCTAGTGGTCCTACAGTAGCACACTCGTTAGAGGTGCGCCAAAAGGTTTTTTGTGTGTTACTCACCTCAACCCTGCACGCGCCATCCTGCTGCTTCCTTGTATCTTTATTCTGCTTGTACTTTGGTCTGGCTCAAAGTACAATTTCCAGGTAAGACTCCCCCACGTAAGGCATCCACTTTCTTTAGAGGCAGCAAACTCCTAACACTGGGTAAATGGATGACTTTGAAGGCACCTAGGAAACAACAGGAAACTCTTCACAGTGAAAGTACAGCCTGCATTTGCCAGGACAGCACTGTCAGAGAGGCAAACCACCTTCTACATCTCAGTCACTCTCCTCTCATCAACCTCTGTGCACACCATAGCTGGGATTTCCCTCCATCATTATTTGCACCAGCAGGTAGCAGAGCACAGGCATCTCCAGACCCAACAATTACTGACTGACAGGGACACAAGCCCATGGGAACACTTCTCCACAAAAAGCTGTGAGCCTCACTTTCCTACCCTGGTGGAGAAACCCTGCCTGAAAACAGCAAGCAACCTGGGGGCCTCCGAACACAACAGTCAGGGCAATGACCTAGGACGAGTGGCAAGCTGTGCCTGGCACAGGGCTAGCAGAGAGGCGACAGGAAGAGCTGAGTTACAGAATCACAGAATGGCCAAGGTTGGAAGGGACCTCGGGAGATCAGCTACTCCAACCTCCATGCTCAAGCAGGGTCACTTACAGCACATTGCACAGGATTGCATCCAGACGGGTTTTGAATAGCTCCAGCGAAGGAGACTCCACTACCTCTCTGGGCAACCTGTCCCAGTGCTCTGTCACCCTCACAGCCAAGAAGCTTTTCCTCAGGTTCAGATGGAACTGATCTGGTGATCTGAGATTGGCGATCTCATAAACGTGTATAAGTATCTGAAGGGGGAGTGTCAAGAGGATGAGGCCAGCCTTTTCTCCGTGGTGCCCAGTGACAGGACAAGAGGCAACGGGCAGAAACTGAACCACAGGAAGCTGGAACACAGAGCATTGGAACAGGTTGCCCAGAGAGGTAGTGGAGTCTCCTTCGCTGGAGCTATTCAAAACCCGTCTGGATGTGATCCTGGGCAATATGCTCTAGAGGTCCCTGCTTGAGCATGGAGGTTGGACTAGATGATCTCCAGAGGTCCCTTCCAACCTAAACGATTCTGTGATTCTGTGAAACTTCCTGTGGTTCAGTTTCTGCCCGTTGCCTCTTGTCCGGTCACTGGGCACCACGGAGAAGAGACTGGCCCCATCCTCGCAACACCCTCCCTTCAGATACTTGTACACACTGATGAAATCGCCTCCCAGTCTTCTCTTCTCCAGGCTCAACAGGCCCAGCTCTCTCAGCCTTTCCTTACAGGAGAGATGCTCCAGTCCCCTCGTCCTCTTTGTAGCCCTCCGCTGGACTCTCTCCAGTAGTACCATGTCTCTCTTGGACTGGGGAGCCCAGAACTGGACACCGTACTTCAGGTGAGGCCTCACCAGGGCTGAGGAGAGGGCAGGATCACCTCCCTCCACCTGCTGGCAACACTCTGCCTAATGCACCCCAGGATACCCTTGGCCTTCTTGGCCACAAGGGCACAATTGCTGTCTCATGCTGAACTTGTTGTCCCCCAGGACTCCCAGGTCCTTCTCTGCTTCCCAGCAGGTCAGCCCCCAGCCTGTACTGCTGCATGGGGTTATTCCTCCCTAGACACAGGACCCTGCACTTCCCTTTGTTGAGTTGCCCAAGAAGGTCACAGCAAAGGTCTTATTTGCCCAAGAGTGTCTGGCAGTTGCTATCCCAAGTCATGCTGCCGCTGCAGAAATATTTTTTACGTGCTTTACATTTGAAGCTGATACTACCTCTCCGTGCTTTTCACATCATTTCCCAGTCCTTTCCTGAAGCCTGCTGGGCTTATTCTCAACAATAGCATGTGGCACCACATAGCTGCATGGAAAAGATTTCCACACAGAAAATATTTTGAAAGACAAACAAGGAGTTGCATCAGGAATTTCCCTTAGAATTTGCTTCTGTTCTGAATTCACTTCCTCCCACACCACCTGGATAGAGAGAGAAGAGACAAAATGGGAAAGTGAACAACGGCTATGTTTTAGAGTTTCCCTGTAGGAAAAGTTATAGTAAAAGCAAAAATTCAGACTGTGCTGTGCTTGCCAATGGACGCAGGTTGGTGCTGTCTACAGTTGGCTGGCAGGAAGAATCCAGACATTTGCAGCCGGGCTATGATCTATCTTAACATAGGTCTTTATTCGCTATGAAAATTTAGAAAGGAGTAACTGCAAGGAAAAAACTGGAGACACAGAGGAATAGATGGATGCAATACAACTGATGCAAACAGGAAGGACAGAGGGGCTTTGCTAACTTACAGCATTCCTGCAGAAAGCATCATGGATCTTGATGGTTACAAAGTGGTTCAAGGGCTAATTGCTTGTTGTTCTCTACTTCCAGGTCACTATCAGATCTGTGTCAGGAACAGAGCTCTAGCCTTCCACAGGAGTCAGTGTTTGGCTGCTGGTACTAGCATAAGAAGATTGAATCATTTGTTGCAAGCTCCTCTTAGCAGCTTAAGATGATTTAGTTGTTTACACCCCTGCAGAGGTATTGCAAGTAGCTTCTGACCCCAGCAAAACTTTTTCCGTCTCTGCATTATTCAGTGTACACCACCTGCAACACACCCACACACAAGGAGCTGAGAACCTCCAGTCACAGCCTGAACAGGCTCCAAAGATGTAATCTCCACAAGAGAACTTGAAAATGCCCACCAGGCAAGCTGGCCCTGCCATGTTGCTGTCCTCACCTCCTCCACTGACCCATGGTGTGGTGGAACAAGCTCCAGTTGTACCAACATACCAGCCACCATCAGAGTTTCGGTCTCCCTGCCATGATGGCAGGATGCCTGGCCCTGCAGGCAAGACCATTTTTTCTCCACATTTTTAATAGGGCATTTCCAAAGTTATTCCTGTCCCTAGGAGCAACTGCTCACTGAAGTTTTCAAGGCAACATCTACAACATGTGTAGGCTGTAACAGTCCTGAACACCTTGTACAGGGATGACAAGAGCATCAGACACAGGCTATGAGCCCTTTATTATTTATGAACTCACTTTATTCAAGGACATCCCCTCCTTGCAGCAGTAGCACTCGCTCTACTGCTGGCTGAGACTTGCCTGAGCCAGTCCCTAAGCAGGGGATAGCAGCATGACATGCCATGTCACTGTTTCACAAAAACCTTTCAAAGAGGTGGTGCTGCTTCTTCTAAGTCTGTAATTAGAGAGCTGTTCTTCCTGGGCAGTCCTCAGGCAGAGCGAGTGAGCACTGCCACCCCAGGAAAGCCAGGATACTGGAAGCAGAGCTCTTCTGTTTCCAAGTCTATGAGGTGCTGAAGCCATACTTTAATAAAACAGCATCCCCAAAGGAACACACAGATCCTACACTAAACCTCTCCTATTCAGAGATTTCTGGATTTGCCAAGCTACCCAGGTCCCATTTCAGGAAACTCTCCCCACTCTGCCCTCCTCGGCAGTCCTCAGAAGAGTAGTCCTCAGCCCTGCTGGGAGGCCAGTCTTGCCCTGTCACCAGCCATGCACAAAGCAGCTGAGCTGTCTGTGTACTGGTCAACTGCTTCTTGGAATCAGCAGCTTTATTGCACATACATTATCATGCAGGCAACTGTCTCCTGCTGCCAGTCTGGAGACTGTGCAGCCATCACAGAGCAATTCACACAGATCAGTCCTTGCCTCAGCCTTTTCTGGATTCAGACAGCATGTATCTGTGTACCTGGACATACATCTCTACTGGAATGGGGAAGAGAGCACCATGAAGGCCTGCAGTTGGAAACACCCTGTTCCCACAGCCAGAACAACCTATTTAGCCCACAGCTGGCCCTTGGGGAGGGATGGGGGGAGCCTTGGGAAAGAGGGCTGGCAGGGTCTTTGCAGGCTGCATTTGGTTCAGAGCCCATAGATTGAGCAACCCCATATTAAAGGATGAAAGTGGGGTCCTGTACTCACCCTAGGTAAATATAACGTGTTCAGCATTCCTATGAATGCCAGAACATTGAGACCAGCTAGCCAGTGAGAACTACAGCTTCAAAGACAGGTGAATTCAAAGAGGACCTCCTTGCCTACAGGGCCTGACCTGTCCAGCTCCAAGCAGTGCCATCAGATTGAGCTTTGTCTGGAATAGAAGAAACTTTCTGGATTTAGCTATGTGTTCATCATAATTAGATATGGATACAATATCCATCCATACATCTCTCTATATAATCTATTGTATCATATATATCATAGAGTATCCACGGTTGTTAGAAAAGGGAGCTAATTTAGCTCTAGCCCAGCTTAGCACTAGTGCCTAAAGCTGATGAAGCCGCAGGCCGCAGGACTGAACTGTAAATGAGCTTGAGAGACATTGCTGAGAATGCGACTGCAAAACCAGCTAGAACCAGCCCTCGTAGATACAGAACACAATGGACAGAGGTAACGGTTAACCTTTGGATAAGATGAGGCACTACGAAGCAAGAACATAGCAACCATCCCAGGATGTAGACGTGAACCAATCAGAAGGAAAGAGACCGACTCAGTAAAGAAGACTAGAAGAGACTTGTCACTAGCAGGTGGGGAAGTTTAACCGTAAGGAGTATAATTATCTGAAAATTTCTTTGTTCAGGGTCCCTCCCCAGAGGTACCCAGCTCGAGCTGTTACTTTGCTGTACTGTCATTTAAATAAATAATTAAATTCACTGCTAGATGAATGTGAGACTCTGCTCCTCGGAAACCTAAGGTCGAACTATTTCCATAACAACAGTGTCTTTGCAACTCTCCACTCTTGCCTGCTGTGATACAAGGATGAAGACTCCTGCCTTCTGCCTCCCAGGAAAAGCCCTGAAGAGGAAAAACAGAACACTAGCTCTCTGAGTCAGCCACATTACTGTATTGATGGTTCACTCCTGGGCTACGTTCTGGATTGCTCCAATGATGTGCTCTTGAGGGAGCTAAGCTGCAAGCAGTGTGGGCAAGGTAGACTGTGCCACTTGTCTTGGGGGCTGAGGATCAGTCTCCTGCTCACTCTCAGATACAGTCTTTGTAGTAATATCCCTAAAGCTCCCCCCTACAGCCACTCTCTTGCACTATAATCCTGCATAATACTGAGTGCGGTCATGCAAAACACATATAGATAACACCTAAATAGCACAAGGAAGATGAGAGCAATTTGCACATTTAAATCAATGAACCTTCAAATATTTTAATTAGAGATGCCCCAGAACTTCTAATCCCATTGTTCCTGTGTCACAGGGTGCAGAGGAGATAATTCCTGTTTATGTAGGGGTGCAAGGGGCCAGGAACCATCCCCCCAAGTGAGAGAAGGACAGCAAAAGGCAGGCACTACTGCAAGGAGCTGGCCACCAGCAGGGTCCTGGCAGAGGCAACTGGGACACAAGAATTAAGTTTTCACAGAATTTTGGCCTAACAATTGTCTCTCAAACTGCAAATTTCAGAGTAGGAGGAAGCAAGGAGGAAGAACTGAAATGTGGGAGGCAATTATACTAGCTGTGCCAGACAGATAATAAGACAGATGATAATAGCAGACAATACTCAGGTAGAGGAACTGTCAAGAAGATGTGGATGGTTTCACAAAGGGGAAAAAGGGAGTTCACTGAAGTTCAAAAATCAGGAAGTGTGCTTCAGTTTTTAACCAGGACCAGCAGACCATGCATATGAACACACATAGACAAGTGCTGAAAGCCTCCACTCTGCTCTGCAAATGTAACAGTATGCATTTATTCTGGAGTGACCATTTGGAAGTTACCAATGAATTGACTTCCATTTATCCAAGGAAGTTACAAAGAGCTTTGTAAACTGAGTGCAAGAAAGAACAAAGAAGCTGTTTGGGCTGCAGCTATTTAGAAATGACGTAAAGGATAATTATAGGACTGGACCCAAGTAGGACCACAGGAGGATAAGTAGTTCATACAGTGAATAAATTATGTGCATCTCCAATACTCCATGGGCTATTCAATTTAATGAAGAGTGGAAAGAAATGGCTCATACCTTGTACAACTGCTCCTTTTTGGTGGATAAAGATAGAAAGATAATTCCTCAAATAATCCCAGCCTCCTTTCTTCTGCCAGGGGCCACTGCCCAGCACCACTTATATCCTTAAGATGTCAAAGAACAAGAAGGACACCACAACACAGGTCAAATACTAATCCTTCTCCCCCCTGCTTCCCTTGTCTCTCAAAAAACATCACATAAGGCCAACTGCACATCATGATTTGTGGCTGTAACCTCTAAAAGCACAAAGTTTATGATAACTCATAAGAATGAGGTGGTGACTTTGCCTGTGAAATTAAATAATGCTTTAGAGCAAACAACATTTGACAATGTGCAGGCACCTGGACTACCTTCTGCACCCTGCTCTTCATAGAGGTTGTGCAAGGGAGGAACAAATACTTTTGAGAAATGTTCTAGTGAGCGCTCACAGTCTCCATAGAGACAACTGAGGGGCTCTGCACAGCCAACTCCAAACCATTCAGCTCTTTATATCAGGTCAGCAAAGGTGGGGCTGGACATCTAGCTCACATCTCTTAATCAAGCAGCACTCATTCCAGTTGCTTGGTAACATTTGTCTTCCTCCTGGGAGACAGACCATGGCCCTTACTAGTTCACATATTGATCTGCATGCCTTTCAGGCCAGCCCTTCCTACTGATTAGGTCCTCAACTTGCCATATTGATGCATGGAACAAGGCTTTTAAAAACTTACCTTTCCACAGTTTGAGGTTCCCCACTAATCGTTCCTCATTTCTATACCTCTCCCTAATTCAGGTACTTCCAAAATGTTATTGCCCACAACTGGGTTGCTCAGCTAAAAAGAAATGGAAACAATTTTAGAGTGGGAAAAAGCAGAAATGTGTATGAAAGACTTTAGTCACTGTCTTTTCCACTGACAAACCCCCTCACTGCTAAGCTTGAAAAAGAGTAACACACAAGAGGTGATGGCAAATTACAAAAGTGAACCCTCCTTACATGGAAACTACAATACGTTTGTAGTACAGGATTTACCTTTAGCATAGCAGCACTGACCCTTCCTTGGTACATCATGTTTACCCATGCACGCACTAATTTCACTCGACTATTTGTCCTATTTAAGTGTTAGTCTTACTGGTCTGTAGTTGCCCAGGTTCTCTTAAAGCCTTCTTAAAAACTGGTAACACCTTTGCTACCTTCCAGGCATCAGGTCTACTGCAGTCTTAAATGAGACTGCATGCTGCAGTTAGCTGTTCCCCTCTTCTGTTCTTGAATTCTCCTGGGACTGGTGGGTGAGTGCCAGCTGGGCCTGACAACACCCCAGAGCTCTTCTATTTGTTTCAGAGCTTTTTATACAGTTGCTTCCACTTGAGGCAGGTGCTCTGACAAGTCTCAGCAGAGAAGGTTCCTGAAAACCTTCCCAGTTCCCTTCACAGTGAATACAGACACAAAGATTTCATTTAGGTGGCCTCATCTTCTCCAGCTGCTGACAGACTGCTAGCCTGCCTGTTTAAGATATATTTGAAGATTTAAGTTAGCTTCCATGACTTTCAGTAGTTGTTCCTTAAACTCTTTTCATTTGTCTTATCCTATTTTCACATTTCACTTTGTGAAATCTTTACCTTCTTCTTCATTTGCTGCTGATGTGCAGTCATGCAAAACACTTATTTGTGCTAATGATACTAAACTGGGGGGAGAGGCTAACACGCCAGAAGACTGTGCTGCCATTCAGCGGGACCTGGACAGGCTGGAGAGCTGGGCGGAGAGGAACCTCCTGAAGTTCAACATAGGCAAGTGCAAAGTCCTGCATCTAGGCAGGAATAACCCCATGCAGCAGTACAGGCTGGGGGTTGACCTGCTGGGAAGCAGCTCTGCAGAGAAGGACCTGGGAGTCCTGGGGGGCAACAAGTTCAGCATGAGCCAGCAATGTGCCCTTGTGGCCAAGAAGGCCAAGGGTATCCTGGGGTGCATTAGGCAGAGTGTTGCCAGCAGGTGGAGGGAGGTGATCCTGCCCCTCTCCTCAGCCCTGGGGAGGCCCCACCTGGAGTACGGTGTCCAACTCTGGGCTCCCCAGTACAGGAGAGACATGGCACTCCTGGAGAGAGTCCAGCGGCGGGCTACCAAGATGATTAGAGGGCTGGAGCACCTCTCCTAGGAAGAAAGACTGCAAGAGCTGGGCCTGTTCAGCCTGGAGAAGAGAAGATTGAGAGGGGATCTCATCAACGTGTACAAGTATCTGAAGGGGGAGTGTCAAGAGGATGAGGCCAGCCTCTTCTCCGTGGTGCCCAGCAACAGGACAAGAGGCAACGGGCAGAAACTGAACCACAGGCAGTTCCATCTGAACCTGAGAAAAAACTTCTTCACTGTGAGGGTGACAGAGCATTGGAACAGGTTGCCCAGAGAGGTAGTGGAGCCTCCTTCGCTGGAGCTATTCAAAACCTGTCTGGATGTGATCCTGGGCAATATGCTCTAGGTGACCCTGCTGGAGCAGGGAGGTTGGACTAGATGATCTCTCCGAGATGATCTCTAAACGATTCTGAGATTCTGTGATTTAGATGCTTTCAAAACCCTCCCTTTTTGCTCTTCAGCCATGCTAGCTCCTTTGCCTCTTTTCAATTCTCTGTGGAACTGAGTATATCTACTCCATCCTTCCCAAGTGGCACAGACTTGCAGAGTACACTACCTGTGAAGACTCTGTCAGGTGACCCTTTTTTGTCTTTTCAATAGCTTCCCCCTTTTTATATCATTCCTTTACTGACTTTAAGCACAGCTGTGGTGGATGCCTTAGCTTTTGCTGCACCTACTGGGATATCAGATCAAGTATACTAATCACTGCTACAGACTGGCTTTTCAGCTGGAGGGTTTTGAACTGGATCTTGCACACTGCTCAGGACCAAAGGCTGTATCTCCCCCTCCTGACCTAATGAGCTGCTCCATGAATTCATTGGGAGCATCCAAATTTCAGTTCTGTGGCATACACAGTCCTTACATGACCCATGGAAGTCTGCTACTGCTGTAGGCTCCCTGCCCTTTTGCCTTCAGCACATTGCAGTCTGCACTGGCATTGTGGCTAGCACTTGTAATTTTAGACCCAAACTTATAGTCTTCCCAGTGAGACAGGAAACTTCAGTCTACAGAGATTGTGTTATTTACCAAGGTTTGTTAACTTGCTTGTCAGAACAGACGGTCAGCCTGCTTCATTCTAACCTAATGTCTCTGTTCCAACTCTTGTGCAGCCTGCTCCTATAGGACTGCATCCTTTGTATTGTGGCACCACGACATCCCACAGATTATCTTTCTTCCAGCAAGTTCCTGGGTTAGCAGCAGTGGAGCATGGGGGCACCCTCAGCTCATGTCGGGTAGGACTGACAAGGGCTGGGGAGGCCAAAGGAAGATGAGAATATTGTTACTTCTCTTTTCACCAAGCAGAAGGGAAGGTTAATGCTGTAAGTGTGGGAGACAGCTAGGTGGGAGTTGCAGGCCAGCATTTCCCGAATGTTTTGGTTTTTTTCCTTCAGAGAGGAAGAGGAAAAAAACCCAAACCACTGTACGCTGACATCACATCATGTTTTGTTTAGAGCCAAACAGGGCACACTCTGGATTTTAAGGTTTGCATTTCTTTTTAAGCCTTCCCCTATTCTGTTTGCTGGCTTAACTGCCACTCTAGGAAGAGGTATCTTGCAATCATTTCTCATATTTACCATCTGATGACCCACACAACTACAAGTTTTGAGGAGTGCACCATGACCCTAGTAATCCTCTCCAGGATCTCTTTCTACCAACCAATTTTCTGCTCTATATGTGCAGACGGGCATCGCTTCTGTTGAAAAATACCAACATCCACCAGGATCCTCAGCAGAGGTTACAACAGCTCACACAGCTCTTCCTTTGTGAAAGCTGTAGGTAAGACATAGGTGGTAGGAGTTCTTCTCAAATTGTGTTTGCTAGGATAGACCACTGGACATTTTCATCTCTGGGGCTTTGTCTTTACTATCAAAAATTTTTCAACACAAGGTGAAATCTTATAGGAAGTGAGGCATGGTTCAGCTTTCACATGAAAAAGGTTGAGTCAAAGCCTGGAAAGTAGACAGTGGGCCAGTTTTCCCCTCAGCACATCAGTGAGCTTGCCATAAGCTGCCAGTAACTTGCCTTTGCATTTATTGAGGAAATGTACAAAAAGTGCTGCTAAATTCTGGGCATGAAAATGATCCCCTTGTTCAGGAAAGGCAGGCCGCAAGCTCATGTACTTCATTCACCTTCTCCCTGCTCCATCCTCTGGACCCCATCTCCTGGATTTTAGGTCATCCACTAGCTCTCTAATGTAATTCAATGTCTTCAGATGCATATGGTCTCTCAGATACAAGTAGAGACAATTTCCAATGGCTGCAATTAAAACCTAACATGTTTTATAGCTTGTTGAGGTCATGGTCTAAGCTTTTTTTTTTTTTTCCCCCCCCTTCCCTCCTATTGCAATAAGATTCTGAAAGAACTCCACTTACTTGGCATAGGAAGCAGGCTAGAAGAAATTTCACAAGGAACAAAAGGAGCTGCATAGGGAGAAAGTATAGGATTATAGGAAAAAATACTAGAAATGAAAGAGTGGAAGTTCAAAACAGTTGAGTCCAAAGTGGAAACAGAGTGAACTTTTGAAGTGCTATGAGCAATTATAGGGCATGGCTCCTTTTGACATCACACGCCAGTTAGGTCACAGATCATTAGACTATCAATTGGATATCAATCACTACCACCTGTACAGCAGTTCAACTGCTACATTCCATTTTCCCTGAGCCTTCCCAGTTCAGGGATGACCGTGCCAGTTTCATGCTCTGCAGTGCCACTTACTGGCCACTGAGGACTCAGCAAGAGTAGAGCACCGCCCTGCACCAGCAGTATACTGATGCACACTTGCCCCAACACCAACACTACAAAGGGAGGAGAAAATGAATTTGCATCAGCTCCCCCGTAACTTGATGAGGCCACAAAATCCAATCACAAGCTCCGTTGTACTGATCCTAAAGAAAAACTGCTCTAAGCCCAACTTCCACATCAATCCAAATAAATGAATTAATAAATAAACAAATCACAAAACTATGTGCAGCAATGGTAATGAACACCAGTGAACCAGGCCACCTGTACCTTCAGTCATGCATGATCAAGCAAATGTTAAAAGCAATACAGGCCTGGGAAAAGCATTACTAACAGAAGAATTTCCCAATACCATGGCAAAGCCTCTTCTAGATGAAGGGCAGGCCCAGGAACACAGAATCTCAGAAATTACCATTAGTCTACTCCTAGTTGGACAGAATTGTTTCCAGGTATATGCACATCAAAAGCAGGTCACTGAACTGCACCAACGCCCCATTTTTATCCGTGGTGCATTAAAAATCCAAGCAATACAGGCTGTGTTCTGTCTAGGTGGGAACTGTATGGTAGTAAGGTTTCCACGCTATTTTTTAAGGTTTTACCTGCAAGAGTCTAGTGTATTGTCAAAGTTTTCAACATTCCTTCTGAACAGAAAATTCAAATACTTGCTTCTGTGCCTTTTCTCAGACTTCAGTTAAAATTTAAAGGGAATAATCTGATCTTCACAATATCAATGAGTGTATCTGGAAAGTGAGGAGAGATCAAATAACCCATGTTTCCTTAAGCACATGTTTTATGCATCTACCCTCACTCATATGCATTTCAGGTAGACAACTGTGTAACAGTCAAAATTTGAAAAAAGTATATTTCAATTTGAACACCAGTAGATAGAAATAAAAGGTCCTATGGAGTTGCAAGAACAAGAATTCTAATCTATCATTAGAAAAAAAATTAAGAGCTACACAGCATTAAGGCTAAAACTGATAAATCTGGATTGCTAGAATAGGAAGAACAAATAAGAAAACCTCTAAGGTTGCACCAAGTATATCTTCCCTATAAAGGTCTAACAGATTCTAACTCCTATATGACTGGTCATAACACTTTCAGAGCCATTTGCACACTAGGAACAGAAATTTCTTAAGAAAGATATATTCCTACCTCAAGGCCCATTATATACCATGCAATTTCCTGACGAAGAGTACTTTTGATGTTTGCCTCATACCACTTCAGAGGAACAAAGGTTAAACCAAAGAGTATCCTGGAGCATAGAAAAGATGGGTCTCAACCTTGATATGCTTGCATATATTAACCTGCTAATTGGCTTGATTTACACATATACACACACATTAAGTCAAAGAAAAGCTGGGTGACATGTTTGAATTCGTATCTTCAATTCTAACAAAGCAGCGTTACTGGTAAATCCCACATTTATAGGGAGTTTGAGAAACAGTTGCTCTGAAAGAGATGTTCTCCTCATGTGCCTCAGAAATCCTTACTCTTATAGTAGAACATTTTACATGACTATTCGCTTTACCATTTCATTCTGCAAACTGTAGCAGAAACTCAAGTAATGACATTATCCCCTCAAGGTCCACGCTGAAAGGCATTATTTTCAAGTTAATTGTTGCTACAGTTTATAGCTTACTGCATCAGAACAACATTACTGTTATTATTCTGTCGACAAAGCAACAAAAGGATTTGCACATTGAACCAATCGATCCTCTTAACTTCTCCCCTCCCAGAATGTAATTTATACTTAAGGTTTATTTCCAATTCATAGGACAGCTTACAACAAGCAGGAATTCATAAAATCAACCGCAAAGATATGCTTATCTAGGTGGACTCAAAATGCAGTAGATGGCTCCTCATTAGCTAGTAGCTAACGATTCTTTCAGGTCAGTTCTGGTTGAAAAAGTGTTTCCTTCTCACCCTGCCATTCAGATATTAATCAGCTGTCAGAGAGCTTCAGAAGATAGGAGCCTAGAGAATGGCTGGGGAAAGCAGCAAGCTTTGTTATTCACAGGATGGTAAGCCTACAAAGCTTTTAACCTAATATTTTTCAGTAATAGGAGCTATGCACTGAATTTTGATTGAAGACAATTACTAATCACACCATCTTCTTCTGAGGTAGCTCCTTGCCAGCATGCCACACCAGTTACAAAGGCAGAATTGTGTTGAGAGGACTGTACACATTCCACTCCCTCATCATTAACCCCACAGAAATGCCAAACCTAGGTATTTGAGAAGACTTTGTTTGAAGAGGGCTAGAGCTGAGCCAAACTTCAGAACTTTTAGGTTCAGGGTTTTTTTTTGTTGTTGGTTTTTAATTTCCTTTAAATTGCTAGATATGTTTGCTGTAAAATTAACTATAATCTTGCTTGCTTTCTTAGCGAAGCCTCCAAAAGGATCTCATGCCAACTCCTGAACTTACAGTTCTATAGTGATTTTTAGGAACCACTCATTCCTGCTGCTCAGTAACACTACTATAACACAGCATGTGAAAAGGAGTGTGTGTGTAGGGTGGGTGGGGAGGGGTGTCTTTTTCAGGCTGGTAATGTCTGCACAACTAAAATGAAAAATAAAGCCAAACTGAAGTACATGATATGCCAGAACACTTTTATAGACGAATAGGATTTTCTTAATATACACATGCACACACATGAATTCTCACCTCTTGAAAACACATCTGTGCTTGCGTTCTAGAGGCCACCTTCCCCCTTAATATCTGAAATCAATAAAATGGAATATTGCAAACACAGGGAGGTGCTGCACATTAAAGAGCACTGAGTGCATTCTGTTATCTTCTTATTTCTCCTTTTAAACAAAAAGTAACAATGAAGCCAAACCCTTGTTATTCACAGAAATGCAAGGTATTTTACTGTTTCATATTGTTGGAAATTCCTGTAAGATTCGGCACTTCACAGGAGTGGAAGTATGAGACCACAATTTCTACTTTTTTTTTTTTTTTCCTCCAAGCATTCAGAAACAGTGAATTGGTGCTTCATGATAAATTTCTTCAAGTTTGCTTAGAATGGTTTTCCCTCTGATTGGTAGCATAAAGAAACTTCAAGAAAATAGTCTGTTAGAAAACATTCTGCATTTTGAACTGTCAGCTTAAAATAAAAGCTCCAACCCAAATGATATAGTTACAAGTTTCTCTTCTCTTCCCTGCACTATTCAAAGAGAATATTTCACTGTGGACAAGCAACATATGAGAACATTGAGACCCTTTGAAAACAGCCACAAAGTAATGACTTCAAAAGATGTTTATTAGAAAAACTGGACATTACAAAAGGACCAGTAGAAAACAAATTATACAATGCATGTGCAGTTTCTAGTACACTGTATAGAACAAGAAAGAAGACTGCAAATATATGTGCCACACCCACCTGAAATTTTGGTATGCATATATTTCACTCCTCAGATCACATGCCACGACAGGCAGATGCTGGAGCTTTTCTAGGAGAAGACAGTTAATCCGTGGGATTTTTTTTTCTTTTTTTTTTTTTCTTTTTTTTTTTACATTTACTGCAGAAGTATAGGGTATATACAAAGTTTTAATAACAGTTAAAATGAGATTCACATTCAAGAATTTCTACATCACGTTTTTTTAAGTTATGGCATTAAGATACTGTATTTCCTTAAAAAAGATTTAAGTTGATCTGGATTTCAAGTTCTTATGCTGCATTATGCCCCATGAATAATAAAATCTTGCTTTCTACACAGATTCTATCTAGCAAAGCAAAATCCAGGGACTTAAAACATCTGTCAAAACAAGATTCACAAGCAAGCCCTTTATGACCTAAATTAGCAAATTGAAATACATATCAGCTAAGGCTTTCATTAGGCTTCAGAATAAATGCTACCTAAACTTGACTGAAAAAAGGAATCCCATTACTTGTCTTTAAAGCACAGCTAATGGAAAGCAGCATTTCCTTATCATAAAGCAGAGAGTGATACTCACTGGAACTCTATATACAGACAGAAATAAATGAGCACTAGCAACAAAATGCTTTCTAGCAATAAGCCCTACATAAGACACTCAATTACATAAAGAAAATACATAGAGAAAATACATCATTGAACAGACTGAGGAACAGATCCAGATGCAAAGGGTTCAAAGGGCTGAGAATACTTAGGGAATGGCTAAAAATCTAACTGGTGCCCTTTCTTCCCCAATGCTAAAAACATGCTCTCTTCCTTTAGGTCTTGTCATGGAACAATCAGAAAGCTGCTGAAACCAAGATCTGTCTAAGAAATCTTTAATGAATGTATTAGAAAAAGTCAGAACATATTAACTACTGAGGGCTTGGTTATCTCCACCACTTCTAAACTCACCTTATTTGTCGCACAGCAGCTCTTAAGATATGCTATAACTAAAGACAGACATTTTTATCAACATTGAAATATTAACTGAGAACAGATGAAACCATGGCCAAAAAGTACATGGCACCTAAGCCTTCCTCAGACATGTCAGACTACAGGAACTTGATAGGAGTACCTGCCATTAGCATTCATATCGCAAGTCCAAGCTTTAGTGCCCATCACAGTGGCTTTCACCATCTAAAAACAGACCAGAGTTGAAATAATAAAAGTTTCAGATAGGAGGAAGTTGTTATAACACAGAACAGGTCCTCTAATCCCACATCAAGACAAATAGAAGTTGGCATTTACCAGATATAAAAGCAGCCAACAAGACTTTTCTTATGATAAATGTTAAACTAATGTGAATAAAACAGAATTCATAATCCAAGGAAAGCCTCCGCTATTCATTACTGTGGTCAAGAACTTCACTGAAATTATGAGAGTTAACAACTTAAATATGAAACTAGCTAAAAGTATCTCATACACAAGCAATTTAAAGAAACTGCAGATAGAATTAGGAGAATTTACGCTATTATCCTGCATCTCTAGGATTGTAAAGGCAAAGGTAAGTCAAGTGAAGCAAGATATCCATTTTACATGCTATCAAGTATCCTAAATTACTGAGGTATACTTGCAAAGATGCAGGTCAGTTTTTAAAATATGCTAAAACTATTTCAAACTGTACAGCTGCCTATAAACTAAAACATGGGTTTAAGATTGAATCTGGAAGCCAGGAAGCAGGCAAAGGTAAGGGAAGTTATTGTTTCACCTCATTAAAAAAAATGCCACACCCTGCCAGAGTTAGTTTAAGCCATTTTAGACTTCAGCCTTTGAACACCCACCAGTTTGCATAAGGCTTGGTCCGTGATAAATAAGTACCTATGTTTATTGGCTTTAGTGTTTAGGCTTTTTTTCTGCCTCCCCCCTTCCCTCCCACTGTATTTTATAAAATTCCTTTAAGCACACAGAATAAAAAACACTCAACTCCTATGGAACAGATCATTATATTTTCAAACTGCCCATTAAGGAGACAGGAACTGTTCAGTCAAAAATGGATCAATCTAAATATCCTGAAGACAGAATGATGCAATAGTCACTTCAACAATGTCTACATAGGCATTTCATAAAGTCATACAGCTGTGACATCAACTGGCATTTACTTACTCTTCTTTTTAGACATATCTACTAGAACAGGCAAGGTTTTAAAAAACTAAACGAAAGTAACATACTCACATGAATGACAAATACTGAGGCTGCAAGTCTTCCTGTTGCCTACAGAAGTGATAATACCTGTCAAAAAGGCACAGCAGGAAGCAAAGCATCTTCAGGCTCCACTGAGAGCACCTTCTAAGCATAATGGCCCAAAGCAGTGAAGGCACAAAAAGACCACCAATTCTGGAGAAATTATGAATTTCTAGATACCCCAGGAGCTATCTGACAGAAGATCACAACATGCTATTTCCCTAAAAATGGAATGAAACCAAAGAAACCTTCATTTCTTGGACCCTAAGGAGGTAAGAGTTTGCTGAGACATATACAAAGCTAGTTTGATGAGACATTCCAGGCTCAGCAGAGATCAAGGGATCTAGAAGAAAAACCATTCCCTCAAATGGATACGGACAAGTAAATGAATTGTTCCTTGAAAAAGCAATAGTTGATGAGCGTCTGTCAGAGAAGCAGTCTCATTCCTTCATCACTTACTGTCCTCTGACTAATAGAGCAAAGTCATGATCCAAAGTAGGCGAGCAATATCGTTGTCTGGCTCTCAAAACACAAAGCAGTGCCTTTCCTTTTGAAAGGCAACAGCATGCTTGGCAGTGAAAAAAATAAAGTGAAAACAAACAAAAAGAACAAAAAAGAAAGTTGTATCTCCTTTAAGCAGTATATGTATCAATGAAAGTCTTTATAGTAGGCTGCAAAGCTTACATAACATTCATCTGTTAGAGAGAAATCTGAATATCTGATATCCTCAGAGCACGTCTGTACTCATATCTGTGGTTAGGCATAGATCCATCTGCTCAAAAAGGAATAATTCTTTTTGTCACCTTCAAGACATGCTGGGACCCATGCTCACAGCTTCTCTTCCATCATGACTGGCTCATGAGTACACAGGATTGAGCACAGGTAGTGCCAGCTCAAGCCCTCTTCTGTGTAAAGTCCTAATAGAAAGGAAACACTGGAAGGGCTGAGGAAGAAGAGCGGGACTGCAGAAATGGATATGTGAACAGACAATTTAAAGAACTCTAGTTTTTTGATAAGCAACTTTCCAGTATTTAAATGACAGACCACATGTCTATGCATACTACGTGTAACTGAAGGCAGGAACAGCCACTAGCAATTACCTCTAGTCTCACTTCATACCTACAGACAGCCTATAGGTATAAAGCTCACTTAAACCAAGCTGAACTCTAGATCTAACTTAACTCTGTGGGTCATAAGAAGTGTAATTTGCATCAAACAGCTGACTACTGTAACTAGGACCAGACAGACCATACGAGCTGAAGTTTAGGACTGATGAGTAAACTTGTCTCCAAAGGTGAGAGGAAGAGCAAGACTGAACTGTAATTTCTGAAGCAATTAGCTTCAAGTGTGCTAATGGAACAAAACCCCAGAGCCAATAAAAGCTTGATATAGTCCTTTCTGCTACCTCTTGCAGTGTTCTGGCAGATGGAAATTATTCTGAGACTGGAACTCAGGATTGAGCTGCAGTCTGACACTAACAAATTCCACAGATGGACCCTTTTGGTCATGAAGGAAAGGTGCCAAGAAATCAGTGTCCTATTTTTCATGTGTGCATAACTCTGTACCATCAAATAACTAATTTAATCACAGATAGTATGCCCACTATCAAAACAGCACTCCAGAGCCAAAAAGACTTCAACAGAACAGGAGATGTTTAGAGCCAATGAAGCAACATCCAAGACATGCACTGACACCTCAAACATCAGTTAGTGCAGCAATACCTCAGGCATTAACTGAGGTTCAGTAAGTGGTATCATGAGGTTCGGCCACTATCCGCAGACAAAAACCCACCAAAGGTAGTAAGAGGACTGACAAGCTTTTACTTATTCTAAACATAAATTGGGTACGAGGCTGGAAGGCGAGTTCTGAGAAGCCATTGTGAGAAGAGGAAAGGGCCACAGAGCAAAAGAGGAAGCACAGATGAACAAGCAAGAATTCCACAGCAAAACTTACCAAGAGGAAAAAAGCAAAACTCTAAGACAAGAGTAGGAAATTCCCTCTCACCAGGCTCTTCAGAGGAACTGGAAAGGAATCACATTACTGGGCCTTAACAAACTTGTGAAGCAGCAGGCATAGGTGACTATCAGTACTGCAAATGTAAAAAATACCCCTTCTGTCTCATACGGTAAAGCATATGGTAGATGTTCCTGGGAACCACTTAAGCTCAGCTTAAGCACTAGGCATATCCCTAGCAGTAAAGGAACTTGTAAAATGAAAATATATGTGTAAATTAAAGCCTAGAAAGGGAATAAGGAGATACTACTAAGGTTTTATCTTCTAGAATGTGCATCTTTGCTGGGAGAAGCCACTTAATTGTGGAATTTCAGAAAACATGGAAAATGGCTGTAAGTATCTCCACAGAGGTGGAACCAGGAATTCATTTACGTATACAATCAGCCCTCTAATCTTAAAACAAACAAACAAACAACAACAACAACAAAACAACATCATCATCCTGCAGATGCACGGACACAGATAATGTTTTATGTTGAGCCAAATACAAGTATGATCATATTGCTGTCAAGGCCAGATCTAATCAGGAAACAGGTGAGATACTTTTGTGAATGACTTGACATATTATAGCCTTATGAGACCTGAAACGCGTGATAATGCAGTGCAGCCAGCCACAGTTTAGTAGGACCTCAAGAGCTCCATGCAGGCAGGCTCCCTCAGGTAACCCCTCTTCACCTTAGAATGGTTGAGGTTGGAAGGGACCTCTGGGGATTGCCTCCTTGTCACATTCCACAGCAACAGCATTATTCAAGACATTCCTTCTCACAAGCTTCTAGATATTAGGGTTTGATAAATATGTGTACTTCTTTCTATACTCTATATTTTTGTACTGTTTGATTTAGACCTTACTAATACTTCCACATCCAGAATACTGGCAAAATATCAGAACAAAAAAAACAAGCTGGAAAAGCAAAAACTTTTACCACTGCAAGGGGTGCTAAGGCCAACAAAAAAACACCAGTATCTTACCGATCTTCATCTTCCAAGGGTCTGCCCTCCTCTATCCATAAGATGCAATACTACGCAGTTCCATAGGCTAAAAATGTAGGCACTGAACTCTATTTCTGGGAATATGATTATCATTCTATTCTGCCTTTCTCATCACACAGTATCACAAAAATTCATGTGATCCTTGCAAAGAAACAAGTTTCTCAGAAAACACTCTGAGATGACCCAGGTGTCACACAGAAAGGTGTTTTCAAGCAAATATAACAGGCAGTGATATAATTCCTTCTGTCTTACCTCCACTAAAAGCTAATTAAGACTCAGCTTCCCAAATACTTCTAGTTAAAAGTACGCAAACTCAGGAGAAACTGAAATATCATTCAGTTCCATATTCAATATGGAGTTTTTGCTAATGTTTGCAAGGAGAATCAGTTTTAAAATGTTAGGCAACTATGAGCCAAGCCTTCTGACAGAGTGCTGACTGGAGCACACGATGAACCACCACCACTGTTGAGAGGGATGGAGGCTAAGTCCAGGAAACCTAGAAAACACTCAGAAAGGGAAATATATTTTAAAAACATAACAACAAATACTGAAACAAAACGGAGATTCCTATAACTTTCTGCATTCACTTCTCTTCTTGTCAGGTTCTTTTTAACTGGGGTCGCAAAAGGGACATTAAAGAGTCATCAGTCACTCCGGAATGCCCATCTGCCAGTTACTAGAAGACTCAGCTGAACAGCACTACCTATTATGGTTTTTGCTACAGCACAGTATTGGAATGCCAAAATTTCTTAAATCAGGATACAACTCAAATTTGTATATTAAAGTCCAAGAAGCAATTAAAAAAATACTTCAAATAAAAACTCTGCCTGACCTATTTTAATTCAAAAAGCACTTGGCCAAAATTAACTTTGATATGAGCAGCGAAGTACAGCTGCTGATTACACTGGGCAAAATTAACCAAGTTTACACTGCTACCAAGTTTACCAGCATGCTACACAGCACAAGAAACTACTGATACTTGTGTGCTGCTAATCCCTTTCCCCCATTTACTGTCCTGCAAAATAGCAGCCAACAGATACATCAGTCAATGAAAGTGGTCCTGTGCTGCATAAAAGCTGATGAAGACTTCCATTCTGTAAGGCTGCTCGAGTTGCCTGCCATTATCTATAGCGTTTCTGCATGCTATGATTGACCATACAGTACCCACAATTTATTTAAACATTTTGCAAGTTTTTTTTATAAATTCAAAAACATATACAGCATATTACTTATTTGATGCTGTGATCCAATTTTAGTATAACAGTATACCTACTGAGACGGTAACACTAGACCGTGCATAAATGCAGTGCTAGGAATGAAACATATTCAAAAAAACCTGCAATCAAATTTCTTCAGTGATATAAAGACAGATAACTTACCAGCGAGCTCAATTCATATGGCATCATGAATATCCTTCAGGGAACATGAGAGATGAGATGAGAACAGAAGCTAAAACATTATTAGTAGGTAAGAGGGATTAGGCACTTGCATACTAAAGATACCAAGTGAAAATTCAAGGTTTAACTTGTTTGGAGCTTAATTTCTGATTCCTGTTTAATCAAGTACCATTTCTAAAAGATCTTATTTTGTTTACACAAGTAATTGACAAAATAATCATTTTACGCAGCCGTAGGCTTTTGCTTCTCCTTTCATTCTACCGTCACCCATCTTTTTCAAGACAGAAGTAACACATTTGCACTGACTGAATTGTTAAGATGACAGAATTGATCCATATGAATATAATATGCAAAGATGAATATAATATGCAAAGATGAATATAATATGCAAATATGTTTAATCACATACTACAACTCCATTTTCACCAATGTTATCACCATAAGTAACTGCAACGATGCCCAGTCTTTTGGTATTAAAGCCTGTTTAAGCTTTTTCTAGTCAAAGATTTTCCAGTCTCAACTTGGAACTGAGAAGATTTACTGCTACCTAACACACAAGCAAAGGGACTACGTATCAAAAAAAGGTCTTTCTGCACCAAATCAGTGTGGCCTTGCCAGTCCCATGCTTCCTCCTGCAGGTCCTCTTGCATGTTTATATACCACAGTGCTCAGTGCACAAGGGGTTCATAAATTCAGGCATCTCCATCTAATTTTCACCTACCAAGAGACACAGTAACTGCCAACAGAGAATCAACGTGAATTAGATAGCCCCCACATTCCTATAATATCAAGAGCAAAGCTTGTAGCTTCACAGCTTAACTGCATCTATTGCCAGTTCCAGCTTGGTATCTGAAAGATATGCAATTTTTAATATTAAAAAGGAGTTGCACCAAATGTCCTTGCTGTTGTCCTGTATTAATTTATTCATTGTTGGAAACATCATAAGAAATACAGAATGGTTAAAGAGATACTAAATACACACTTCTGTGTATTTCAAGCTCGTGTGACATCAAGCTGAGACAGAAGCAGCTATGGCAGACAGCATAGATACAATTTAAAATTATTTACTTGCTAGTCTTCTGTTGGTTACCAAGCCTATGAGTAGCATGTCAGTTTTGAAAGTTCAGATTTCGTACTAGAGAAGAGAGCTGTTCCATCACTACTATGATTTTTTTTCCATACATACCTGCGGAGCTGCTTGCCCTGTATCCTTACTCAGAAAGGGTTCCCTCATTCTAGTGGGACTAATGGAAATGAAGTTGCAGAGGAAGAGGAGGTTAAAACGGAAAGGTACAGTCCACTACAAGCGCTCTCTTAAAAAGAAGCGGATATTACCTTCTTAAAAACTTTCTTCTCCCTACCCAAATACTGCTGCCACTTTGTCCTCAATTCTCATATCTAGAAAACGTAAGACCTAAGGACATAGGACAGAATGCATCATTTGACCATGTCAGATTTTTTTAATGCAACTTTGATGCTACTACATGTGCTCCTTTGACTGCACGTGCAAAATTCTCTTGGAACCATTCACTGCAATCTAGGATTTTCAGAGACTTCTCCACATGTTTTTACTTCAAAAGCGTGACATGACTTTACTTGCCTGACTTCTAAATCTCTAAAGTGAAAAGTATCAGGCACTCTAACAAGGTCTATTGTTCTTGTGATGAGCACACTGTTAGGAAGGAAAGCTGACTCTTTCCAAGAGCCCACACAGTCCAAATATGCTCTTCAGATACATTAGGGAGACTCAAATTAGACAGCAAGATCCTCCAATGTGCTGTCCAAGTACCAGCTGCTGCCACAGCACCAAGTTAGATGGAGCACAGTCCTTCTAAAAGATCTTGTCATGCATGAGAGGTACCATGCCTTGACATCTTTCCATTCACTGGGTAGAATGCCCCAACTCACCCACACAAACCTGTATTGCTTGCTTTATTCCCATCTTCAGCTGCTAGGAATGCCAGACACCATCTGCAGCATGTGCATCTCACTCAATCGCTCATTCTTTCTACTGCTGGTATGTGGGCATTACCACCAGAGTGTTTTTTGTTTTTATTTTTTCACCTCAAAGGGAAACCTGCAAAACAAGAACTTCCCAGCTGTTGTCTTCAACTAGGGAAACATCCATCCTTATCTTCCTGCACTTTAAGCTGAGCATTTGTAAACTTATCTGTTTTACTGTTTTAGCCTTCTTGCTCAATTTCTGCCAACTTCTTCATGGCCTCTTTGACTTAACTGTTCATTTAAGCAGGCACTGGTTACTAGAACAAGTAACAGGGCAACATGGCCACAAACAACATCAAGAAGAGGTAACAGACACGCTCCCAGTTTGTAAATTCAGACCAACTTAAGTATGCCCTTTTTATGAAGTCACATGCTGATGTGATTCACCGTTAGACTATATGTTATATGAGGTTATAGGAGACACTCTCCTATAGCATCTGCTTGAGACCATAGTTCTATGAATGAACACCAAAAACAGTATTCTGGCCCTTCCCCAGCTATCATTCTTAACCCCATTAAAAAACTGCACTAAAACCAAACCAGGAAGCAAAGAGTTTCAGTGCTATCTCAGATCAGTTCTCCAGCGCAGACTACAGCACTAGCAAAAGAAATGCCTGCATTATAAAGGACTGCTTCTTGCACTGGCAAACTCAAACATTTGTAAAACTGTACCGTTAGATATTCATCTATTTAAGATGAGATGAATCACTGGAAGAACTTCCATCTCACCTAGATAGTTTGTCAAATGTGGGCACCTAAAAGTTAACTGTCTAAACTAGAGCTGATGGATACACCTTGGTCCGCATTCCAATATGAATTGGATCATACTCCCATTATTTCTGCTAAACACTTTTTTTTAGGCCTACAGCACAGCACCACCCACCAGAATAATTCTGGAAGAGGAAACAGGAAAAAGGGGAAACCAAGGCCAGTTCCAAAACTGGGTGCAAACTCCAATACTTGGCCGCTGAAGTTTCTTCAGATAAACAGGTCTTTCAGTCTACATCAAGTCCGATGAACCTCCCAAAGCTGACCAGCAGGAAGGATGGAGTTATACTACTATAGTATGATCCAGAACTTACATATTCCCACTAAACCAAGGATGTTACAGTGATATAGCTCTTCAGCATCTGCAGTAAGCTTGTACTTGCAATTATACCTTTTTAGGCACACTATCTCAATTTATTTTCCTAGGACACCAGATTCAGCAAGTGTGAAGTTCATCACTTCATACTGGCTAATCGACACCTATGTACGATATTAGGAAGGGCAAGACAGGCATAAACTGTATTGTTTTTATTCTGCTGGTAAGTTACAGTGGTATGTAAATATATCTAAGATGTATTTATCTTACCCCTTAAAAGCCAAAATGCAAAGGCACAGAGGAAGAGAGAAAGTCTATTTATGTAACATAATGGCTGTGTGGATGAGACTGCTCATTGCAATTTCACTGAAAGGAAAGGAGTGGTTAAGAGATGAATAAATATCCCTCAGAAACACCACACCACTCATGAAAACTACAGTTTTACTCACCTCTGAAAACTATTTTACCATCTTCCTGTTATGGCTGTACTTTAATAGATGGAGATTCTTAAAGATTCTACAAGTTGCATGTTTCAGTGCCGCTTTCATAGCGGTATGGTGACAGAATGGCAAATTCCAGCGACAGCATAAAAATACAACGCAAAAAGACTTGGGTATGCTTGAGTTAGACATGTTCACGTTTGCTGATTAAGGAAGGGTTTGTTCACAAATCAAGAATAAAACACATTTTTGAGAGTTCTCCTATACAAAGTCCACTTCATGGCAGAAGAAGGGCTGCAGAAGGAAAACTGTCATAATGACAGTGGTAAGATCCCTAAGGTAACTATCACTGCCTTCCACTGAGGACTCTCCTGGAGGTCTCCCACCTACGGCTCTCTGGAGCACCCTGAATGCATCTTGCAGCTCTCCGCAACACAGAGTTAGAGTCTGTGGACAGTAAGCCCAGAAGGTTAGACACTACTTTTGTATTTCATATGTTCAAGTATTACTGCCACTTCCTGTGTGGCTGGAAGGGTCTCCCATTACTAATGAGAAATGAATGAATTCAATTTTGTTTAGGAGAAGGACTTGTATGCAATTAAATACAAGTTATTTATTCTGGCCAGCCAGAGCAAGCTATGTACTTCACTGCTGAAAGACTTGCATAAGTGAAAATAAACTCTATTAAGGAAGAAAATTACTGGTTAACAATAAAAGTACTGTCATTTTAACATATAGCTTTCTTTTGTCTGTTTTCCTGAAGGTCTGTCTTTCCGTAGAAGTACGCAGCAGAAATCCTTTCTAGCTAATTCACCTCAACTCTTCCCTCTCATAAAAGCATCACTGACAGGAGCTTAAGTCAATAGAAAGTCTTTATGCTAGAAACACTGGACACATGCTTTCAGTTATACATGCCAGTCAATACCAAAAATTAAACAATTTTTTCATTCTATCAAAACTCTCTACCTTGCAGGGAAAGTCATCATGTAAGCCTAAGTTATCATAGCTCAACCTCAAAGCATTTACGTTTATGGCTATTATATAACTAAAGAGCAGAAAAATCCAAACTAGTGTAAAAAGTCTAAGCGCAAATAGTAAATTAAAGGAATAAGTATTCTAAATATCGCCTCTGAGAAGGATGGAGATTCTAGTCAAGAGATCTGACTCTAAACTCTCAACGCTAGACTCTAAACTTTGTGCTATAACAGAAAAATCACTGATGTTTAATATATTTCTTAAATGTATTCAAATTTAATTAAATGTCCATTATTACTATTTCCTGTTCGGGGGGGGGAGGGGAAGCAACCACTAAGACGTACATATTTACCTGCTACCTGGGTTCAAGTATCCCTGACTGACAGAGTCATCTCACTGTTGATCCATCTGATGGCCTCAGGAGGTTCTCAAGTTGAAAGTGATTCTGTAACACATTTCGTTTGATACAGCCCTTTAAACGTCTTAGAACAAACACATTTAAAAAGCAAAAAGGGGAAGGTTCAGCCAAGTGTGAAGTAAGTACTAGACAGCAGCCCTGGTAGCATGACAGCTAATCACACCAACGAATAGCTGGAGAAATGCATTCTTTTTCTTGCGTGTGTGTGTAAAAACACTGCTATTTACACACTACACCCCAAGATTTTATAATACACTATGAAATCACTTTGAGATAACTAAGTACTAGCACGTTAATATCTCATTTCAGCAGCTTCTATTGATACAGCTAGACATCTGATGTTTCTTAGGTGCTTCTACTTTAAACCTCAGTTCAGTTACTAAAAGAATTTTGAAACTACTGCCAGCGAAAAGGAAAAGTTCAACATTCTTGAAAGCGCCTCTCACATCTGAACAGCCTTCTGAAATTTGGAGGATACATCTTCACTGCACGTACCCTAATCTGGCTCAGTGAAATAGGTTTAATTTATGGCCTTTAGTTTTCCCATGCTACACTGCATACCTTTTTGAACACACTCATAAGGCATGCACTTGAACACACTTTTTGACATGTGAGGATAGACAAAAAACTATACAACTAAGAGACAAGCAGCAAATAAAAGAGAAAAAAAGCACATTTAATTTTATGAACCTCAGCTACAGAATTTACAGAGGGGAAAATAAATGGTGACATATTTCATGTTCACAAGGAACACAAAAGAAAACGCACATATTTTAATGTTGTGTTGACATGAAGAATAATGTATGTTTATTTGCATAAAATGGACTAGTTAAAAGCAAAATTAACTTCACTAAAACACAAATGTCTACGTTCCTGTGTAAAACATACGGTTGAGAAATGCTGACAAAATTAATGACTTAAGAAAAATCTTATGCCTCATATAGATAAGGCAGTAATATCAAAGAAAGGCAAACAAAAAAATACTACACTATTTTTTGACCTTTAAGTACAACATCGCAAATTCATATCAAAAATAATGAGATCCATACAAACAAAACTTGAACCACCGCACTTCGCATTTGTAGCTTGCTAGCTATACAGATCCAAGATACTGCAGGCTACTACTTTTCCTCTCTGCCTCTCTCTGTCTCTCTCTCTCTCTCTCTCCAAAGATGAGCAGATGCACATATCCAATCAAAGAAGAGACTGTAAAGAAAAATTAAAAGAGAGAAGCTATCAATTAAGGCATTAAGCGTCTTCATTTCTCAGGAACTTTAAATTCATGTCTGTACCAGTATTAATCGGCTTGTACAGTGTCACAGAGTAACGAGAACAGCAAGCAACGGGTATAGTTCATTTTAAGAGGGAGTAAAAAACACTGGTGGTGGAACACTGCTTTAAATCAGAATAAAAGAAGTAGTTGAGATCTGTTAGCTGCAAGTTTACTTTGGAACAGCGCTAAGGACTTCAACCTTTAGTTTTTCCCTGACCTACGTGTTCAGTTCTGTAACATTTTCCTAACAAAATTCTAACCACAAGTCCTTTATTTAAAGTATTTAATATGCTAGCATCCTGTAAAGTTATAACAATTCAAAATTAAAGTTAGCCCTGGAAAAGCTAGAGAAATCCAACACAAGATGTATTTCTAAGTCTAGCCAGCTATGAATTAGTAGGATACCTGTAGTAAAACCCTAAATATCTGAAGGAAGGCAGGATAGAAGAATAAGTACTTGCAAGGAATGCTTATGATTAAGAATGTTTTTTAAAGTTGTGACTAGCAAGAACTTTACTTTTATTTCACAACAGTTGGAAAACAGAAGATCACTAAAAGTGGCTGCTGGACTGATCTGGAGTAAGCATGATGGAAATATGAACATTTAAATTATCTAAAGACTCTTTTATGACGTCTGCTACTCCAAATTTTGACCCTCTCAAAAATGACTTGTAGTCCTCCACTATCCCAGTTCGCTATTATCTTCCTGACCTAACTTGTTAACACTGTATTAGATCTTTGGATTCCCAACTTTAGAGGCTCATAACACCTTGCCAAGTATCTTTTAACTCTGATCTTTCAGAAATAGCCTGAAGTACACCTCAGATTTGGGTTCAGAACCCACAGTGCAGCAAAAGCAGATGGAGAATTACCTGGAAAATGACTATGCTTGCAAAAATGGAAAGCAAACAGAATTCAGAGTTATTTTACTCTTCCTGGAGAGGCACAAAAGAAGTTTTGTGCACAACTGACAGCAAATTACATGTCTGACTACAACCATCCTTACCAATAAACACCTTTTCGTCAAAAGATCAGCTGTACCTATGCTAGAGTTGCTCCATTTCCCAGCAGTGGACTGTTCCATAAATCCAACATGTTTACACCTACCTGCAGGACTGCTGCTGCAAATCACTCTGCCATTCTCACATGCAGGTGATGATGCCCAATATGAAGTGTGCTGCGGATGCGGCCGTGTTAGCTTTCCTTGCTTTTTAGTAGATCTGCAAGCACTTAACGCTTATTTAATAGAAGCGGGAAAATTTTGAATGAATAATCCACTGATTCTTCTGAGTTTGAGGTAGTCAAACCCATTTAAGCAATCTGACTCAATCTCACAAGTTATTTCAACCAAGTAGTTTTAAGTTTTTGTAAATTGTTATAATTTGACACTTATTGGGGGGGGGGGGGGAGAAAAAAGGGCTAGATTAGAGATAGCCTTTTACATCCTATCCAGCACTGTTAAGGTACAGTGAGGGCTCAATTCTTCCCAGCACAGTCTAACTTCCTTCTGTCTCTCAGGTAAGGCAATCAAGCACTAGATTATGAAATTTCCCAAGAAAGTTGGTCTTAGCACTGCTAACAGTTTGACATATAATGAAGTATTTCAAATTGCTAAAATAGAAAGAAGTAATTTACTGCTGAACGTTTTGAGCACTCTTTTCAGGAAAGGGCAGGGGAAGGTCTGTACTGGTTCTCCCATACCCCAAGCAAGTCCTCTGAGATCCTGTTTTATAGCTTGCATGAATTTTGGTGCACCTAGTCCTCCTTCTGAAGGCATTACAATTCTCTGTTGCCAGTTTTGAGTATTGATCATGTGACAGTTGTTAACTAGAAAATAAAACCGTGCACAGAAACTGTACAAACTAACTAAGCTGGATTGCACTGCTTTAGTTTATAATACAAGTACTTAAAATAAAGCTTTTTTAGAGGAGAGAAAGCCTTTTGTTCCACTCGAACAGTTTTTAATATTAAAAGCACTTTTAAACGCACTGTTGCTACAGTTCTGTCAGCAAGCTTAAGAAACCGTTTACTCAGTGCTTCAAGGAAATATTTACCATAAGCAAGACTAGACCGTTTTCATAAAAACCTCTTAATGAGGATGACTGCGTAAACAAAAGCCCAATTCAGTCTGTGAATGTCAGTGACACCCACCTGCTTCCACATCTGAGAAGCCTTTGAAACAGAAGGAGCTCCTCTTTTTAGCACCCGCCTGCCCAAGGGAATATAGCCTCTTTCTCTCCTAAGGTATCAAACATATGGAAAAGTGCCCTCTATTGACTAAAAACATGACCCAGATTAGCTTTCAACTTACTTCATTGAAGTTCATTGTAAGGGTTTATACACAAAGCTTTAAATGCAGTAAAGTCCTGTAACAGGCAGGAAGATTCCCTAAGTTATATTACTTAACTTTTCTAGGTAGCTTATGGGTATCAAATATGTCTATACATCCCAGCATACAAAACCATTACCTTCCTTCACTGAACACTGCCAAAAGTACTCCTGATGCAAGCTCAGAAGCTTTTCAGAAGTTGATAGACAAGAACTAATCCTATCTACCAGCCCTTCACAAGCATGCAGGTATAACGTAAGTAGCAAGCCAGATAACAGCCTAACCAGGCTGCATGCAAGATTCTAAGTACGCTGCTTTGATCTCCTCAACACAGCACTCCTAACAAACTGGAAAGGTAAGTGGTGAACAAGTTTAGCAAGATAAAAAACAAGTTTTGAAAAGGGACTAAAAACTAGGACATCTTAGTTCTGAGCAATTTACCGCAGACCAGAGATAGGACATTAGTCAATTTTCAAAAACATGTACAGCCCTTCAATGAAAGTTGAGCTGAAGTATTCCTGTGCACTTATGCATGTGGCTGTAACCAAAGGCTCTCCTATTAGCATAATACAAAGATGTTAAAGCCTGTTCTTTACACTAATACTGATCGTTTAAATTAAGACAATTTAGTTAAATTTAAGAAGGAAACACATAGAATGGCCTAACAGACTTAATAGATGGCTTATATGCCTCTCACAAAGCTACGCTTATTTGATGCACGATACTTAGAACCAGCTTAAAGACATCCACAGGACAGTTTAATTCGTGATTAACTAAAAGAACAGTTTATTCCTTTGCACCTAGAAACCTGTCTTAAGAAGTACTTCTTTTCCACAGCAAAAGACAGTTTGTTTCCAGTACACTTTCTACTCAAAGCAAGATCACAAAAGAGCTCTATAACAAAGATCTGGTGAGAAGCAATCAGTGCAAGGTCAGTGGAACTGCTTCTCTTCTGGGTGAGGTTCATACAGAAGGCAGACAAGAGAATTTTCCATTTAAGCAAAAGTAGGACCCCTCAAGCTACTGATGATGGGCTTGCTGGCTTAGACTTCCTCAGCTGTAAGGTTTTTCTACCCTTCCTAGTGGCTTGGACCTCTCTTCTTCCCAATACCTTCAAAAGAAAGGATAAGCAGAACACATTTGCTCCTACTCCAACTGAAAATCTAAATACCTGACTGCATGATCACAGCCAGCGATCCAGCCACAAAAAAAAAAAAAAAAAAACAAAGCAAAACCAAAAACAAACAAACCAGAAAAGGCAGGGAAGATTAGGATTCACATTTCATGCCCACTGACTAGCTACTACTGCTACTTGTTCAAGAAGGGAGATAAAATGAACTAAAGAATTATAGAATTTAACAGGCTCGAGCCTGCCATCTCACAGAAAGATTCATCTATGCTCAGCTCTAGGTTTTATTAGGTAAGCGATGGCATCGATGACTGATAACTGAATTGGTGGCAACTCTGGCATTTTGACAAGTTGCTGATAAACAGCTTATGAGGTTGTTTTCAACTGCTTATAACCTTTTCTAACTGTTCAAACCGGAATCTTCCATGCTGAATATCTGGCCTCAGCCAAAATATCTGAGAAAAATCATTTAACTATAATAGTTCTGAGGTTGAGATCAACAGGATTTCAACATATCTGCATGCTAAATTCTTGCAAATAAATTGTGTAATGCCTCTGGTATTTGTATGTTTCAGAACAAAAGTGACTCAGTAAAGATTTGCATGAGAATAAAGTTCACTCCATTGGTTCTTCCCAGTTGTTGTAATTTCATAGAAGCATAGTACTGAGAGTCAGAGGAACTCCTGTGATCTCAGTGTTGCTATTGCCAGCACTTGAACAGAATGAAAAGGAAAAAAAAAAAGAGTTCTTTCAAAACAACAGGGTCAGAAAAAAGTATTTGCAATCGATTTTGACCAAAAACGCACAAGGTTGAGTTCAAAACCTCGGGCTTATAAAGCAGACATGAAATTTGCAGAGTATTCTTACCCTTTGTGGTGTTTGCTCTCTATGTGATTACAGTAACACGTAATACTAATTCTCTACCTCACTTGTTTAACATATTCAATTTTAAAACCTGGTTACTTAAAATGAGGTTCAGCATGGCACTATGTTTTTCAAAGAATTCTTCCAGTGAGTAGTCTGCAGCCAAAAACTGGTTAAAGAAAGCAAAGATAGTAAATATCAAAATTACTGCCTGTGCAACCTTTATTCAGTTCTTGAGTAAATGCATTATGATACTATCTTCAGTCATACACTTGCACTGTTTTTAATCACAGGACTTCTAGCTCATGCAGTGCTTCACTTCCCATTTTTCTGTGGAAGTTAAAGCAGCACAGTGAACACAGAAGGGAACTTCAAGAGAGAAAGAAACATTCATTGTTAAGATAGCTGAATGCTCTCCAGAATTAGATTTTCTTCCCTAGCACAGAATGTGCTTATACTGCATCCTCTCTTAAGTTGAAATTGTGTACGTATTCTCTGCATGCCCAATTTGTAGTGTCTGAAAGTTTGTCTTGTAATGTCATGTAAGCAGGTACTGATGCGATGGATATCTAAAATTAAAACGGGAATAAAGCGATCTCTCACAGAGACTGTTGTGAAGACTGAAGAAAAAAACCACACATACACACATGTAATTGTGTACACCACATTGACAAGGCACTACAGAAAGTTCCATGGGAAAATTAATGAGCAAGGCTGTATGGTCACAGGTCCTGAGGAGAAAGAAAAGTGAACCCGTACTTGAAGTATATGCACAAAGAGGGCAGATCTACAGGTAGGCAGGCAGTATGCTCTTCTTTCTTTCTTCCTTTTTCTTTTTTGCATTTAATATAGTTTTGCAGATTATAGCTACAGAAATATATTTTGAAGCTGTGTTTCAATTTCTTAAACCTCACTGATAAGAGAATGATGTTTCTGCTTTATGAAAGCATGGCTCATTTTATATTCCTATTCTTATCTCCAACTTTCACATGTGCACACACTAATCTACTCGCTTTCTTTCTGTAACAACCCTTCCAATTGCTTAACTTCCAAGACAGTCCACCCGAGCATATTCAACAAGTCCCACAGCACTTTCTATCTCAGTACTCTATGTGACCATACAGATTGGAGAATCCAGCATTAAAAGAAGGCATCCTCATATTTATGATGTTTAAAATCTTTTCAATGAAACAGTACCGATGACTGTGTGATCAAAAGCATTTTCAGAACAAGGTTTCCAAGTAAGGTTCATCTGAGATTAAGTAAATACTATTTTAAACCTGAAGTGCTTACAAATACCTCTACTTGCCACTAATATTTCTTCTGTAGTTTGTGTCATTGTTAGCACTGGCACATTATTAGAATTCCAAGATAAAGAATGACTGAACTTGGAATGCTTCTATAGCCTAGTAAATTGTTTCCACTTCTCTGCACCTTTTAAATTTCTGTATAAACATACAGTCAGGAAAAAAAACGTCCTGACGCTGCTGGCTGAGGAAATGCGTAAGATGAGCAGGTGCCACGAAGGATTCCTTCTATTTAACATATTCAAGTATTTTAAGTTTGGTATGCAATAGTTACAAAATCTGTTCTTTGGCTTTTATTAACATATCACACTCTCCACAAAAACACGATCAACAAACTCTAGTGGTTTTATAATGGGACCAAACACAACAATGGCCCCTTGGTTTAAATGCAACTCTTTTGCAGTAAATGCCTTGTAAGCATTACCACGTTCAGTAGATAAATGATCCAAACCCCTTTTATTCTGGTTTTTCATTATTCTTAAGATAAAATTTTATTATTTTATTATTTTTACAGAGATTTACTCGGGCACATTTCTTATCAGCATTCTTAAACTTTTTCAAAGCGTGCTGTACAGTCTTAGCTTTTTCACAGTGTTAAAAAAATGGATTTCATTGTAGGGGAAAAATTTAAGCATTCAAAACCTTTTACACTTCCAACATTCCTGAAATAGCATCCGTTTTTCTTTTGAAGTGCAAATATTCTGTTATCAGCGAATCATCTTTATTTTCTAATTGTTTTCAGTTGTAAAAACCTATGCCATGCTCCTCTTGAACATGGACCTGTCAGATTTAAATTCTATCGTTACCTTCAGTTCTTGGAATCTCTCCATGGTAATGGTAGATTTTCAACAAGATTCCAGTGATCAGGTCTGTGGAGTTTACCTCCTCCCTCCTCCCCACCCAAAGCCCTTTGATCTTATCGAGGAAAATTAGAAAGAAAGTTCTCTTACCGATCACTCCAAGGTAAATGTCCCTTGCGAACCCCACCTAGCAAGTCGACATCATGACATGTCAGGTCAGCCTCAACCACGCTTCCCTGATAGTCAGGTAAAAGGAAGGAGTTAAAATACAAAATTGACACTTGCAGATTTCTGGACAACATCAGAAAACGTGATGCAATATATTCTGAATTGTCTTTCAGAGCTTCTGGTAACCTCCAAGTTGTTAAAACATTTCTTCAGAGGGATTCTTCTGTTCTAAAATTTCAAGAGTTCTCGATCAATAACCAAATACTGCAGATACACCTCGACCATTTTGTTTGAGTGACATCAAAAGCTTAAGATTCCCCTAAAGTAAATCATTTTCTACTCCACAGATTTTTATCAACTAAAAATACGCTAAACTTCATCACGCTGGATTTCAAAAGATGTTCCAAGCCAATAGATGACATCTCAAAACAGCTTCATTCAAATTCTAAGTTAACAGAAGCTCTAATTTTTGGAAAAACAGGAAACATGTTGACACACTCTTTCTATAAGGCTCTAAGCCACTTACAAATAGTTCACACAAATAACAGAACTCAACCTGGCAAGCCTTCATTATCCAAGTAAGCCTTAATCACACAAGTACTCTCACTCAAGTCAAGCGTGAACAAAGATAGATTTGTAGGACTTCGTCCTTATTGTTCTACACATGGGCCAAGCTCATCATTTTTGGCTGACCATTGAAGTCCCACTGAAATAAATTTATCTGCATTAGGTCTACAGGACTGGGTGCCAAAAACATCCTCTACTACGAAATCTAAGACTCTGGGGCCAACACTTCACATTTATTTTACTGCCAGCCTTATAGTAAGAGTGTTTTTCTGTTGCTGTTGTTTTTTCTCTCCTCTCTGTGTAGTTCAAAATACAGAAATGGGCTTTGTGTCCAAATGCAGTGGACAAAAAACAGTCAGCTTTTTATACAGCCACCAAAATTATGTGGTGATCTTCTACTTAGACTTCAGAGTTTATTCTGAAAATGCTTAAGCAATGCAGTTGTCCTTCTTTCTATTAATTAGACTATAGAAGTTGAGTCCTGAAAACAAACAATTGCTAGGAAAAATTAAACCTTTAATACTTTAAAAAACGCAGACTACGTTTAATGAATTAGTAAAATTAATATCTGAGTTTTGTAAACTGATATTGTTGTTAATAGGAAACCAAGTCTATAATAACATAGCAGCTTTAAAAATGTTTTGTTCAAAAGTTTTTGAATTGCTAGAAATCTGTCAACCTATTTTTTTTATTTTTTAGTCCAACACTTTATCAATACAGACATTTAAGCAACTGCTATAAATGAGTGATCAAATGATTATTAAAATCCCATTTCATGGCTCCTCCTCCAACGCCAGCAGGACACTCAAAAGTTTTTAATATTAGTTTGCAAGTTGAAACCCATTTTCAATATGCTTTATTCTATGAAAGGATTTTTGCTAAGTTTTACTGAAGAAAAGATCAGAACAGATGCACAAGAGTGAAGTTTAAATTTATTTTATGCTTTGATTATATATCAAAATTGTGCTGAGAATATAGTGCAATATTCTTTCCTTGAGTATCTGTAATCAGGCATGCTAGTTTTTTTCCACTGTGCTACAGCATCTTTGTTGAATTTTTTTTTTTTTTTTAATAATTTTGGTAAAATTCTTCAAGTTCAGTGTATACCACTACTCGACTAAGTTGCAGCAGCACACGTTATCTTTAATAAAACATTTTTGCAAATTTAAATGGTGAATTTGACTATCCACAAATCACATAAGTCAAAGAACTTGATATATCTTGTAAATAAAACTTTAACTAAATTTCATTGTCAATTGTGGAAAAGTATAGCTCACTTTTCGTATTCAATAAAAATATTAAGATAACGGGAGATTTTGGCAGAAATAAATACAAGATGCAGCTCTAAAATTCCTGAGGAAGACAGTTTTAACATTTTTGCTCCTTATTTGCTTGTAAACATTAGAATTGAAGTATTAGCTTTTCCCCCCCATCCCCCATAAACATGCATTAGCACTTCATCTCTCCTGGGCTAACACTTGAAATGTGCAGTAATACTATCTTCCTTTCAGGATGCACAGTAATTTAAATTTGATTCCAATTAAGCCTCCCCTATACCAGATCCCCTTCACAATGATTACTGAAATGCAAATACTTATTGGGACTACAGGGTTTTTGTTCAATGCCACAAGATACGTATGGTAATTTTTCATTAAGACATAAGTACTATGAAGTCATACTGGTAGAACAGCAATCCTTTGCATTAAAACAGAATTACAAGCCAGATTCTTACTACAAACAAAAGCCTGAAATATGTACCCAGGCAGTAACCCTCTGACTTCACTGCTCCAGTAGGGAGCAGAGAGGACAGGATTTGGCCCATTAACTTTATGAAATTAAGAGGGGAAAAAAAAAAACACAAAACCAAAAACCCTTCAACGTACTGAAATTCTAATTTTGAAAAGCACTTTAAGCTATTTTATGGCCAATGACGTTAATTTTAAAAGAGAGTCTGACACAAGGGCAAATCCATTTTTGAGAACCAGATATACATCCTCACTTCAATTCAGGTCAAAACTCAAACCATGCAATTATATACCAGACCCACAATAATAAAATGTGGGAAGGCTAACTGTTAACCTTTTTTTTTTTTTTTTTTTTTTTAAATAAAAACTGTATTTTATCAGACACCAGACAGGAATAGAAGACAAAGGGAGGAGTATGACCACTGAAGTTTAACTTCCCCAATAGTCTGTGTTTAAAATGCTGTAATTAACTATGAGCAACATATTTGAGGGAGAGATGTGTTAATTTGGATGTTTAGAGGTCTGGCAATAATTTTCTTTACAGGAAGTTTTAATCCTTTTTTTCCCCCTCTTTCTTGAGAAGTAAATGTTCTTCACTGGGGTAGAGCGTGGCTCAGATGCAACAGAAGAGTATTGTCATGACTTGCCAGTTAAAATTGACATCTAGGATTGTCGAAGACAAGGGTCAATAAAAGCAGCACATAATACCCCAATAATAATGTAGCTAGTAATTTCCCCAAAATTAAGTTGTTGTTGTTGTTTTAAAACAGCCTTTATTACAAGGCATGAGAATTCTAAGGCAAATTGTTCATCATGGCAGAACATCAAATCAAAACAACAGTGACAGAATTAAGCAGGAAATGGAGGGAATGGTTGTGTTATCTTAGCAAAAGTTTAGTCTACTGTGCCACAGCACCTAATTTATAATTCTCATCCCTAGACAAAAATTGTATCAAATTAGACTACAATGCTTAAGATTAAAACCATTTCCCTATGTTTGTACACTGAATAATGCAATAGGGCTGGACCCTAATAGAACAGCCTCTAGACGGACTCCACAGTACATAATAAAAAGGAATAAAATTAACACCATTGTAGGCTCTGCTTCCTTCTCCACATTACATTAACGTATTATATTAAAACTAAATCTCCATGAATGTTTGGGTACATTTCAACACTATTTAAAAACAAAAAAAAAAGCTTCAAAATTAGATGCTGTTAAGTTATTAAACACCAATTAAACAAAGAGTGCCCTTTGGGCTATTTGCAATTTCTCCTACTTTTCAGTCTGATGTCCACAGTGCTACATGCTGGAAAGCACAAGAAATTTTGCATGAATTTGATCACTCACATAGGCAGTTATGTTTTGAAAACCAATGTTTTTCGCAAGAATTACCAATGAAATAATGTTTTAGGACACAATTGAATTTGAAATAGGTAATGTTTTGAATAGTTTTTTGAGTTTTATTGAAATCTTACATGAACAAGAAATTGGAAATACAATCACATCAAGGAACAAATTGCCACGGCTTTGACGTTTTTAAGCCAAACAAATTTTGTAGGGCAGATTTTCAAAAAGGTGTGAAGTTATAACAATTTAAAAACACAGTTAACCTACTTCTAGGAATGCAAAACATACAATCATGTTATTTTCAATACAAGAAAACTTAATTTGTTGTAATTTCTTAAAACTACTAAGACAAAGCACTAGCTTTTACTTTTATGTACAGCATACTCCTATGTAGTCTATCCCAAATCCAAAAAAAAAACAAAAACAAAAAACAAAAAACCTGTCCAAAACCAGAGGTTCTGCAAAATCATGATTGAACAGTGTGCCATTCCTGCTTTTAAACTGCTAAAATGAAGCCTAAAATGATAAAAGCATTGAAACCCCATATGGAGTTCAGGAATTCTGCAAGCCCAGTAATGTCCAAGTGCGTTTATGAAAAAGAAAACTAAGAGACTCGAGTATATACACAATAGAGTGATTCTTCAGCCCAATACAAATGGCAGCCAATCGCTACTGAAGGATGAAACATTAAGCCAATTTTGTTTTGAAGGATGTAGAGCTATAGCCAATTCTATGTTGCCAATATTCTCAATCCCTCCTCACTTGTCTACTTCCACTGTTGCCCATAAGTATCCTGATAAAATTCCTGGTTGTCATTATTGTAACCATAGTTACCGGCATAGTCACCACCTTGCTGGAGCGGCTGCTGAGCGATGGGTTGGGAGCCCCAGTTCTGCTGGTTGTTGGTCTGACGGCGCTTGGAATCAGGTTGGTTGTACCCATCTGCCTTTCTCTTGCCTCCTACGTTGCCCCCACGGTTGCCCCTGGCTCCACGAGCACCACGTCCTCTCTGCTGCTGTGCAGGACCCCCTCTCCCACCCCTGGCTCCTCTTGGCGGTCCCATGGGTGCCCCCCTCTGTGAATAGCCAGCTCTACCTCTTGGTGGTGGTGCTCCCCGCCCCCTAGGAGGTGGAGGAGCGCCTCTCCCACCCCTTCCTCCTCCTCCTCTTCCTCTTATAGCATAGCCATCATCATAGCCGTAATAGGGATCTTCATAGCCACCACGGTAGTCATGATAGTCATAACCATAATAATCATCATAATAATCTTCATAGCCATAGTAATCTGGGGGATAGCCATATCCACCTCTCCCTCCACGGCCTCGGCCTCTAATAGGAGGTGGCATGCGAGGCGGAGGGTAGTAATAATAGTCTTCATACCTGTTAAGGAAAAGAAACATGCATTAATTTATCTTCAGAAGTCTCCCAAAATAAACTACAGTTTTTTCCCATATTAATTAACAGTATACAGTATGGAGAAAAGTGACTCATTCTTTTAACTAGCTCATATTTTGCAGCAGAAGTCCGTTCAGTATCACAGCAGTGCAAAAATGAACACTCACGCAGTGCTTCTGGAGGCTTGTCTGGCAGCCTGACGTTCCTTCCTTTTCTTATCAGGCGGTTTTGCTAACACTATTTCAATTTCTTCCCCTTCTATCTCTTTTCCATTCATTTCATTCATAGCCTGTACAAAAATTAGAAGAGAAACATCTAAAAAAATCACTTCCATTCAACAGGAAAGTACGACTTTCTGAAAGAAAGCAGCTGGGCTGCTGCAGAATAAACTGCTTTCTATGCTTGATTTCTGTCCTCTAGATACATCAAATACATCTAGGATACATCAAATTCTATTCAAGTCCCTCTTTATCCATCAGCTACACTGAAGCAGGACTTTTTTATATAAAATATTTTTCTTTGTATCATAAAGTAAAATAATTGGATTAAGATACTTATCTAAAAACATTTCAAAGAAAACATCAGCGGAAGTTCTCACTACTCACTGACACAAAAACAGCTTACTCGTAAGCCAGTTAGAAAGCACGCACAAGAAGAGTAATAGTAATATATTTGGACTTCCTAACCAGTCAAACACGCTATGTGAATGTCTCCAAGGACATCAAGTATTTTACACTCAGTTGACTCTGAATGATTTTTTTTTTGGGCGGGGGGAGGGGAAGGGGGAGGGACAGGGAGATTTTAGGCCACCTGCTGAGGAAAAGACTACTGAAACCTGGTGATCTCATCAAGTAAGGCAACAATCTTCCAGAAAAGTAGTGTCCATGTGAAATTTGTAGCTATCAAATGCATACTCAAATAGAACTTAATACAGGTGGCATACGCACAAAGTGCAATCAGGACTCCACCTCCAGCTCTATCTTGGGTTATCTACTTTGCATGTAGTATTTCTGGGTACCAGTATATGCATTAACAAAGACTTCACAGGTCTCTACAGCTATATGCCTCCCCAAAATAGTAAAGATTATGGCTAATTTATTCCAAAGGAGGTATGAAAATAAGCATACTCTGGAATCAATGAGCCAATTCTGTCTTCCATGCATTAATATCTTAATAATGCTTTAGTTAAATAAACCAAACACCTATTCACAGGAATTTGTAAATTACAACAATCTGTAAACCAATTTAGCGGCCATAAAACAGAGGGGGAGATGTGGTAACATTCCAGCTTGTTTCAGGGAAGAAGAATATTATTAGAGACGCTCTAGTACTGATTTTGGTCCGACTCTTCATAGAAGAATGTCAGCCGCTAGCAGTGTTCAGTTGCTCAAATGCAACAGAGAACTTAGAATAAAGATTTTCTGGGAAGTTTGAGGGACAGAGGCTAATGCGTTTTTAAGACATACTGCATTAAAACATGTCAGGAAATAAATGTCACTGACTTACCCTTTCTGGGAATTCAGGCTTCCTTACCCTCTCTTGGACAGGGTCCAAGACTATCCAAACTGGCTTCCCAACTTCATAACTATGAGTGACATTCATGCTAAAGCCATATTCATAAAGCATTCTGAAAAGACTTCAAGGTACATAACACCTCCCTCCCACCTCCACAAAAATCTATGTAGGTATTTAAAAACAAGAGAAAGTGATTTCTGTAAAACTTAAGCCCCTGAAATACAAACAGCAGAGACTAATGACTTTCTTAACTGCTCTTAGATACAGAGAAAAAGATTATTTAGAACTGCTTTGAAGCTCAAAATAACCATCTTTAATGTTTAAGAACCAGTTTAAGTGAAATGCTCTAGGGAGCATGTACGGTTAAAGGTAGGGAAAAAAAATGCATTGAAGGAGATGCTAGCATCATTCCTCTCCCTTTCACAAATTACTTCAACTACCTTGCAATTTCTATTCACGAATTTGTCACCCTAAAAACTACACAAAAGCCTTTAAAGAGGGGTCTTTGAGAGACAACTAATACCTTCTGCCAGTGTTTCCTCAGAAAAAAAACTGTCTAGGTTGATTTTTTTCCTCTCTTCTCTAGACTCTCCTGCATTGGTCTAGATATCTTTTCCAGTCTATTTGTTTGCTACAGTTTTGTCCTTTGAAAGTTTCACATCCTCCTAGCTACTGAAATCACAGGAACAAAATCCTTACAATTAAAATTCTTGCAATGGGACCTTATTAAATGTGCTCTACAGATTGTCTCACCACGTTATATATTGCAAAGAAATTCTTAAAAACATTCGTAGAAAATAAACTGCTCACATCTGATTCCGCTAAGGGGAGGGAAAAAAAAAAAAAAAGAATAATCAGCTTACCTTCACTGCTGCCCCTCTGTCCTCAAAATGAACAAAAGCATAGTCCTTCAACTTTTTTACTCTTTCCAGCTTTCCAAACTCAGAAAAGGATTTCTCCAGAATTTCTTCTGTCACAGTGGTGGCCAAGTTTCTTACGAATAAAACTTTCACCTATTGAAAAACGAGTATGAAAGTTGCGAACCCAAAATCACGCATCAAAGGAAATGAACATTAACTAAAAAGATATTACTGTCTTCTATGCATTAACGATTTTTAGCTAATCCTGTAAATTCTGTGCCTGCTTCCAGACAAGACAGCCTTGTAGTTATCTGCATGAAATTTCTACACCTACTGTCCTTCCACACTTCCCCTCCATGATCAGCAGCATATCCAACATTCATTTTCTGCTTCTGGGATGCTACAAGTCCCAGTAAAATTTTTGTAACAGACTTCTAGAGCAGCAAAGAATTTTCCCAAAACACAGGGATAAAGAGCAAAATGTCATTCCCTGTGTTGTACTTCACCAAGTCCTCTTACTCTGGGAAGTGCTCTTCTAAAATATCCACCTACTACTCATTAACAGCAGAAGCAGAACGCTAAGGAGACAGACTTGTGTGCCAATCCAGCAGGATAATTCTGTATATATTAATCTAAATAGGAATAGCCAGTTGGAACAACCATGTTCCTGATGTGTTGCACAGGCAACTGATTTACAGCATCCAATGACGTTTCCAATTACCTTTGCCATGACTTCTGGATCAGGCTCCTCTACTGGGTCAGCCCACTCCACTGTCACAACATTTCCCCAGACTTTTACTTTCCCACTCATCAGGCGGCGTCGAGCTTGCGCTGCTGACTTGTGATCTTCATATTCCAAGAAGCAGAATCCCCGATTCTTCTTTTTATCATCAGGTTGATGATAGAGGATGACATCCACCAAACCCTCTGAAAAACATGTCTTTAGTATTGAGCTTAAAAGAAAAAAAAAAAAAAACCACACCTGAACTCTACCCAAAACAAGTTAAATCATTTTAATACGTAGCCTCTGAACTTAACACCTGAAGTGAAAGTAGCGTGAAAGAGTAGCATGAAAAAATGAAGAAAACAAATCAAAATTGGATATCCACATAAATACATCCAATTTACCTACAAACAGGTTACCTAGAAGGTAAAATTCTCCAAAACAGACTTACCTCAAAACTAGGCCCTGCAAGACATCAACACAAACAGTTCACACAGTGACAGTTTGCTATATATTCTTTTACCATTTTTACATTTGTGAAAAGCAGTCAGCACTACTACATGGTATCTCCCATGCCTCCAGGGGAAGCTGGAGAGTTTCTTCCACATCTCTCCAAAAAGAGGAGAGATAAGGAAATGAATATTCACCTTCTGTTTTCATCACTTCCCTGCAGTACTTATAAATAGCAATCCTAAAAAAGAAGCAATAGATTAAAACTTTCCTACAGGAAGAAGAGCAGGTGATCAAGATTTTAACCTCTCATATAAAGCACAAGCATCCTTCCAGCGACGAGCTGATTGACTGTTCCTATCCACTGCATATACTGGGGAACATTAAAATTCCCTGTAACCTGATTCAATATTGCCTCTCAGCTGATTTCTTTGTGCTGCTTCCCTGTCATTCTTCAATATACTTTCTTTTGAGGATCCTCAAAAACTTCTCAGACAAGAAACTATTGTAGATCCAATGAAAAACACAGATCCTTAAACACTAACCTCGAACAGATAACAGAACTAGGACTTCCACATTTTTTCTAAGTTAATTCATGCTGTTTCTATCTCACATTGTAACCCTACAACATCAATAACGTCACAAGCAGTAAGACAAAGCAAACTCAGAATATACACTAGTCCCTTTACGCTCCATCACAAAATACTTCTCATAGATAAGATTTCTACCAAAAATAAACTTGGACTCCAACTTGAAATAGTTTTAAATGATATCTGAAAGAACCTGCTGCAAAGCTAGAACTACAAAAGAGAGACCAAAATGGTATTTTGGGATCAGTGCAACAAACCTAAAATGCTCCTTACCTGTGACTTTACTGAACTCTTCCAATATGTTTTCCTTGGTCTTGTTCTTTGGAATTGACCCAACAAATAACCTGTTGTTTGCCACAGAGATGCATACTCCAAGGTGCTTCCCAGGACGAATTTCATAGTTGTCACACTGCAAAAATAAGCCACCAGTCATTTGCATTACCCATTACAATATGGGTGAAAAGAACCCTAAAAAAATCAGACAGTCAGCTATTCCCTTCAGACTCTCTAATCTTTATACATTGATATTGAATTCACGTGGCAGAAGAATTATTAGAACTGTGATATTTGGTCAGCATTGACTTAAGAGGAATGTTGGCGAGTTTAGGTCTTCCGCTGAAAACTTTGAATATTCTGTTGAATGGGAAGCTACAGAAATAGACTGATGTACAGGGAACAGGACCTAGATACAAACTGTAGGGGATAGACTGATTCACATACTGTTCATCTCACGCTTGAAAGCTACTTCGAGACAAAAGATGGCTTCTTCCTGTAGTTGGACTGACCACTGCTCACTACTGCTGTTACTAAAACACAAACACATAGCCTTCTAGATACTGTGAGTACTTCCACTTTTTTCAGTTGGCTTACTTTGATAGCTTCTTAACATAGAGCATGCTTGCTCTGCGACGCTCACAAGCCTAATTTACAGTACGGTGTGCTTCCTCGTTTCTTCCCCTCCTACTCTCCTGGCAGAGATTTTCTGGTATACCTGTAAATGGTATACCTCTATTGTTTCAGCTTTCCATAAAATATTTAAAATACTGTCATTTAGCCTATCTCTTCATATCACACTTCTAGCCACAGTTAGATTACTCTATGGATAACAACATTCCTTGACAGATCTTTACAGACCAGAGAATTCAACCTTTAAAAAAAAAAGTTTACTAAAATTCAAGACAGACATCATCATCTTTGGTTTAGGTAGGATTTTCAAACGGGCTTAAGTCTGATCAACAGCCAGTTTCTGAAAATCCACCAATTTTTTAAGAATAAATTTTCAGCCATTTTTACCCTAGCTGAGACAGTCATACACATGACAGAGCAATACCTTGAATAACCTTCATATTCATGAAGAATTAAAGAAAGTTAAAGTACCACAAGCTATCAAATAAGACCACATTAGGGAAGACAAAAACATTTCAGAATTTTGCCTCACACAACAGTGCTTTGTAACTCAGTAAAATTTTGAGCTTTAGTGCTATGAACTTAATCTGAATCTACCTTTCCAAGTATAGCTCATAAAGCCATTTTACCCCCAAAATCAATCCTATTCCCACCGGTACATGTACATCTGAAGCACAGCATTCACACAGTGTAGAAGCAAAAAAACTTGAAATTTCAACTTATTTTCGGTACTGGATAAACCTCGCTTTTCTATCAAGGCTGAATTAGCATCAAAATTTTGAATGTGCTGGCCCTCATTACTTTTTCCCTACTAGCCTGTAGAAAATCTTGTACAAGCCTGTCCCAGATAATTAATGTTAGTAAAGTTGGGAGGGGAGAAGCAGCTTTTCTCCTTCAGAAGTGAAAGTAACTCAGCATCCATCACTCATCTTCAAACACTGAAATCCAAAAGCAATCAATTTCAAAGATATACTTCACGTGAGTTTAAACAGATATTCAAGCAGGTATTAAGAAAAATAAAACCTAAAAACAAAACAAAAACCCAACACTAAGTGAGGATATACAAATCCTAATCCTAAAGCCCAATATAACAATTGCAACTATACCTAAATACATGAAGTATTTAGGGAGGGAAAATGTACACTGGAACATTTAGATGCAGCGACTCCTTCTGAAACCTTTACACTGAGCTACGACTGCTTCTTAAATGTCCTTATCTATTCCAGCTGAAAAAAACAAGATGTTTGGGGTTTCTCCCCCCTCCCCCCAATTTATCCAGGATCAACTGAATTGCATTGAAGCAAATGGGATCCAGCATTTCAACTACTTTGGTTTCAAGTACAAGCAGTATTTCACAGCCATATGCAGTACCTTCAGAAATGCAAACTGATCCACCTAATTCCATTTCCTACTCTTGGGTATATAAAGGCCACATTATACTGCTATGCTGGTGAATAACCTCGTAAAGACAGACCTTAAGTATTCAGTCTCTAGCACATTCATTTTAAAACTTCTGGCAGAAAATACACTAGTTTGTCAACAACAAGCACAAAACTTACCCATGGCTGACATCTCTTAGAGCCTACCTTCAAAGGTAAGGCTAAGTAAATGAAGCAGGGCCCCAATCTGATCGCTAACTCTCATTTTTCTTTCCTGAGGGTTGCTCTATGTGCTTGCCAAATGCTCCAGATGCAGATGAAATCAGGTTTGCATTTGAGCTAACTGTACTGCTGCTATTGGAAAGAACCAAAGGCCACTGGGAACCCTAAAGATGCAAGACACCTACTCAGAGACCTCTTCCACTGGAGCATAAGGAAGATAAAGCATCTCGAATTAGCTCTTTATAGTACAAAGGTGATGCAACTTAAACATAGTGAAGCTTCAAGAATATCTTTTCAAATTGTAATCAAGTAAATTTTTATCCTAATCACCCAGGGACCCTAACAGATGGAGGGCTACAGTTCTAGAAGCAGAGCTTTATTTATATACACTAAATCAATTCAGGAAACAATTTTCATGAAAGTCAAATTTTGTGTCCGGCAACGAATGCTTTAATAAAACACTTATCTAACAGATTTTCAACATGCTGACTGTTGTCATCATCTTGTCCTATCTAAAAAAAAAGAGTTACTCACCAGTTTGACCGCTTCCTGTGCTGCATCTTTACTACAAAAGGTAATGAAAGCATAACCTCTGTTTTGACCAGAAAGAGGATCCATCATAAGGCGCAGATCCCAAATGGGACCAGCCTTCTCAAAGAGCGGTACCAACTCATCTTCATACAAGTCTCGGGGGATCTTGCCAACAAAAACCTAAAAGAAGAGGACACTTAACTGAAGATTTTGCAAAAAAGCAAACTTGCTTTTAATATTTGAAAGCTCCCTGAAAAGCAAGTACATTGCAGCATAAACCTTCATAGAGAAACACTGCAGACTTAACTGTGGACAATATTATTGCATCTCCTATCAAGTCTTCTAAACCTCCCACTTTGCATATGAAAAATGTGGTTTTGTTATTTATAATTAAAAGGTCAAATTTCTACATCTGAAGAGGTAAATGGGCCTTACCTGATTATAATTCTGGCAATTAAGAACAAATATCCTACACTACCCCAGGCCAAAGCAATTCCTTGATCTTGTAGTCTTCCTAAATCATTTTCTATTCCAATCTTGATTAGAAAATTACAGACACGGAAAAGTCTACAAACATCCTTAATAAGTTTCCCCAGTGGTCATTTTCACTTTTAATATACACTGTAATATTATTTCTAGTCTGGATTTCTATTTCAACTTACACCAACTGAATCTTATCATATTTGTCTGAGAAAATCTGGAGTCCTCATATTTTTGTTCCTTATGTAGAGCGATGACTATTCACGTTCGTTCAAGTTTTTGTTAAGGAGTTTAATCGGTTCAGCTGAGGTCTCACTAGAAAAGATTTTTTCAAGTGTTTAAACACTGTAGCTCTTCTCCGAATTCTCAATATCTTTGAACTGCTGATACAAGTCTACTGTGCAAAAAACCCATCAAGATCAAATTCTATTTTAAATCAAATGCTCTTCAAGTAACTTTCTTACAGCAGGAATTTTGTTACCATGCCTGCCAAAGATGGATCATTTTAAGGGTTGGTAGCACCGAAAAATATGGAAATAAGTTCTCTTTAGCTTAAGAAGAGGGAGGAATTTACAGATTATTGGTTTTGGATAATACAGTTTCCTAAAACTTTTAAATCAAAACTTGCAAAATACATACTTTTACCCACCCAAGTTACAGACAAACTATTAATAATTTCCCCAATATTTACCGATACTTGCTAATTTGACTATTTTAACCACTGTAAATACTGCTACTTCACATAGGGTTTTAATTCAATTGTAGTACTACCAATTTTACTCAAGCTTCTCTCCAAGCTGACTTAAGACACACATAACATTTTTTTCTTCTAAAAATGTAGTCTAGATAGAGCTTCTAAAAACATCTTTTTAAAAATTAGTTTGGATAATACAATACCAAGGCAAAGCACAGTGCACTCTTATTTTTACACATTTTGGTTTTAACTCTATCACTTAAACATGACTTACGGTTCTTAACTTCAAATACTAGTCATAGTATTGGAACCTAGTAGAAGCCAACCTTTCCCATCTAGGCAAAGCCTTGCTAATAGTCACATCTTGTACTGAAGACTTGGCAGACAACACCAAAACTGAAGATGCACAGAATACTCTCATAAGCTATGAACAAACCTATGAGAATATCATGACTTCGATTAAAAAAAAAAAAAAAAAAAAAAAAAATAGAATGCAAGTTATTTTCCTCCAAAGGAAAGCTAGAATCTTTATAGTGCTTGTTATTATACCCCTTCCTGAGATTCAGTTTTCAGAGATTCCGTTTCCAGAATTTTTCTTCCATGTAGCTTAGGCTCTCAGTTCACTGTGAACACCAACTGGCCAAGTATTATTTGCTATCGGGGAAAAAGGAATGGATCTCTCATACCGAACAGAAATTTAACGCGAGAGCCAAGAGGCCTTTCTTAAGAAAGGCTAAGAAATCCCTGCAAGAAATGTTTCTATTGTCATTACGTTATTGTCACAAGCATTTCATTCCAAATCCCATGTGCAAAATTCAAAGACAAAAGCCAGTACCTTCATGGAAGTGCACAAAACAGGAACTGCAACTGGCTATTAAGGCAGTGAAACTGTCAACGGAACTGTCAAACTGAAAGTGGTTTTCAAGTCAGTCAAATGTAAACAGTCTGCACTAAATTCTTCAGACTTCACAGTCACTCAACAGAAACTGAAGCTGATGTGCCAAACAGATGACTACTCTGCCTTAGAAAGAAAAGAAAAAATCCCACCCAAATACAAAAAAATTCTACTTTTCCAGCTATTTACCAAAGATTTACCTTCCTTAAGCTTCTCCGTTCCCTTGTTTCCTTCCTGTCTCTTTGGTATACTCTAAATTAAGTATCATTCTCTCTACAAACTTCAGACCATCATCAAAGCCGTAAGATTGCTATTACACTTCAATTCAGGTAATACACTCCAGGAGCTGGGATGAACAACAGGATTTCATTTGAATACACTGATATCTGACCTATACGCTAGAGTAAATTCACATCTGTACTGGGAGGACTGAATGTCTCCATGGGAATAATGATCATTCTAAAGTGAATTTACTCTGAACCTGTAAACTTTATATACTATACGATCAATAATAGACATGACAAATGCCACAGAGATATCTTGCAAGAGTCTAAAGAAATATCCGCAATAACTTTCCTTAGGTATGCCAGTAAGTTTGAGAAAAGTTTCTGAAATATCAAAGAATGTAAATATCAGATGTCTTACTTCATTTTACAGTTCTACAATAAAAGTACCATGGAAAAAATTTTGCAAACAGGCATTACTAGTGATATAACATAGATCTGATTTAAGCAGGATGCAACTGTCTCATCTCTGTGCCTTTGTTGAGATCACTGACTATTAGACTTACATTTTCAAGTTTTGCTTCCTAAAGGAAATGTACAAAGTACCCCAATTCACTTCTTTCTTATTACTGTTTTAGATTAAATAAGAAAATTCTGTCAATTAGGGAGAATTTCATCTTGTTTCATGAACAACAGACTTTCCAGGGCATTATTCGGGGATGCAAACCACTTCAGCGCTCTAGATGACGCATCCTTCAATTATTTTAACTGCTGAACAATTTCTGTTGCCATCCCAAACTCATAAAAGTGTACAGTGTTATAAGAGCTTCTTCAAAACTTCATCTCCTTGTAATAGCGCTTCATGTACAGTCAATCTTTTTTAACGGCCCAATTTAAGTGTTAAATTAATGTAGGCCACATGACTGTTTGAATTCATCCGAATCTACAGTCTTCATAAAAATAAGGAAGGGAACAGAAATTCTGGTACTTACAGTACAAGAACCTTTCAGTGGAAGAGAGACACTAAGGGACAAGGGCTTTAGCTAAACCTCCACATTGTTCCAGTATAAAAGTTATATTCTCTGTGCACTAAATACAGCAAAAGCTTTGCTTCGTTCAACTCCCGCCAAGTTTATTGAAAAACTGGTTCCCAAGTTAGAGAATTATAATATCATCTGAGTCTTCCCATTCAATTTATTATTGACAAAAGCAGTTTATTTACTGCAACATCTTAAGCATATAACACAACATTTTCCAGCTGACAAGTTAACCTAACAATCATTCTCCGACTTTCCACAAATTCTAACCATATACCCATATAGGAGCAGATGCAATACCAATTTATCATTCATAGAGCCAAAAGTAATTCTGTATTTTTGCCAAAGACATTCAAAGTCCATGGTCGTTATATATTTACGATAAATTTCAGCTCTGAAAAGGACATGGTATCCTCAATTTTACATAGCCTAAACTGTTTCATAAATATATAACCTTATACGTGATCAGTGTAGCACATATCAGGTAAATAATCATCTATTAAAAAGTAATTTCAAGTTTTCATTTCACACCACTGAAAAACACTGAATTAGAAGTCTCTGAAAACTTCAGGAGCAAGACATATTTTACATGGACACCCCTCAGTAAAACTAGTCCAACAGTTAGTACAACAGATTTAAGTCATTTACTCAGGACTGTACCACGCTAACTTTGAAAAGCACTTTTCCACTGCCTCTACTTGTGTGAGAAAAGAGGCTGGTATTTAACAGTTATCAATGAATCTCCTGTTCTTCAGATCATGCCTTAAATGAAATTATATTCATTTACACCTATTGCTGAAGGATGGAAGTCAAATATGGCATCAGCCACTTCCTTAATTTTTTTGCTATGTCAGTCTAGATAGGCCATATGTAGGTCAGAATATCTACGGCTTGGATATAAATATTTAGGTCCTTGGACAGCTGACTGAAGATCAGGACTGAAAAAAAATATGTATTTTAACCCGTTCAGCAAACATACCTCAACTTCATTAGCTATTACAGATACATGCAAAACCCACAGATACAATGTTGGATTTACGACCCAGCATTATCCAACTAAAATACTGAACATTTGTCTTATTTGCATTGAAGTTCTAATGTTACTAAAGTTCCTTTTGTTCTTCGTTCACTTAAGTAACCCTTCCTTGCTGTGACTGAAGTCAGTCAAACTCATAATATTCGCTCTTCTTGTCTGCACTTTAATTTCAAAGGTTACTAGAATTGCAACTTAGAAGTTACTACTGTCTACACATCTTCCCATGTTCCTTCGCAACTGGTTTTTAGCCACTTCCGAACCACAATAAGACAACTTAAAGTAGTTTTGTGTAAATAGCTGCAATTTAAGAGCACTAAAAAATTTGTTTCTTTTTACAGCATTGCTACCATATATACTTTAATAAAATAAACTACAACTAGCATGCAGAAAGCAAACTGAAGAGGAGCTTGAGCTATGCGAGTCATCAGTTGCTACATTTCAGTTCAAGGATCAATTCAACTCCGATATCAAAAATCAGTCACAAGAGTATGATCAAGGGTATTCAAAGCACTTAGAATAAACTGCACAACAGTATGCTAGCAATTGAAGTCTTGCAGAGTAGGTAAGGAAGGAAATACATAGCTCATGCATTTTGGAACCAAAAAAAATTTTACTTTTAGTTTGTCAGTAAGATGTGCAAACAGATTCATTCACAACCTTGAATTTCCCAATGTGTTTAGTGACTAGACTTTATCCTTAAAGGAACACACAACTTCAAGAAGAACTGGTGTAGCAGAAGGAGGAAAAAAAACCTCAGAAATTTTAAGTAAAACAAAGCAGCGCTGTACAAGTCCCTTGAGGATAAGCAATTACCAACATTTTCAGATGCAAACGAGAAAACAAATATAAGAAGAGAATAGGGAGAGGAAAACAAAAAGACCTCATAATTGTTTCCATTCGCATCCAATAAACACTTTCATAAAAATCTAAATACTAACTTATGACCTCACTGTAATCAAAATGCTCTATGTTGTAGCAATAAGTCTTTAAGTAAGTTCATACCAAATCCTGTTTCAATTATGTTCGCCTCCAAGCTTCCACACAGCTTTAACTACTTTGTCCTTCTGAGTTACAGAATCACAGCCCCAAAAGATCTAGCTGCTCTTAAGGCCCACCCACTTGCATATATACATTAGACTGCTTCTCCCACATAATCCTTTCATCAAAACATTCAGTGTGACGATTTTAAAAGGTGAATGTTTGACGTGCTGAACATCCATGAAGGTTAGTTTTCCTCCACAGAATACTGAAGCAGATCTTGAAGGTGAGTCAGAAGCAGAGTTACCAGGTAACGAATTACACTTAGATGCTGGAGACTCATGGTCAAATAGGTTGGTCCATGAAATCATAGGACAGCTGCATCATACTCAGATGCGTTCATCTCCATCTGACAACGCCCTTTATTTCTTCCACTTCCTAGCTTCAAAATCAGGGCACGTCAATTAGTAGTGGAGAAACCCTTCCCAAGCCCATACTTCAAATGCAGTTTCATAAGAAGCAATACTAATGTAGCAGGTCACGATCCCCACCGTTCAGGCAGTCTCCTGTTGCTTATCTTATACCAACTTTTAGGTTCAGAGCCCTCTGTCAGCCGATAAAGCTTTAAACCTTACTAAAACAGTAGAAAACCCAGCCAGCAAATAAATGAACAATGACGTTTCCTGCCTGTTCGGCAGATGCATTCTGTCTGCAGAAGAGTAGCAAGCGTGCGTGCTAACGCTAGAAAGAAGCGAGTCAGGCAAGAGAAAAATTGCATCAGCGCAGCTCCCCAGTAAACCACAGTCCAGAGAAGTAAATCTGTGCGTTTCAGGTTAGCAGATGCTTGCAATACTTTTCTTTAGCTAAATCCTTGTTAGCTAACACTTTTCTATTAGCTAAACACAGAAAAGAAAACAGCAAAAAAGCCTACAAGAAAATTAGCATTCATGAGCTGGAAAATGTATTTAATATATAAATATTTACAGTAGAAAGACCCCGTATATCTGTATAATTAAAAAAAGTTTACCTAATATACATTTTATCAAAATCAGTAACAGTATCTGGGTACCCTTAAGAAGAGGTTTGCCATTACAGACATCAGTGACATTTTTGGCGTTGACATATCTGAGCTGCTGCAAGCTGAGAGCACTGTAGCACTGTTCAAAATAAGTTTCAGACAAGATATTTACTGCCACAATCCAAAAGGCTCTATCTTGCGTCTTTTCTAATATTGTGGAGAAAAACATGAAAAGAATGGAAGGGTTGAGGATAAGACAGAAGAGGTTGTCATATGCTTAGAAGAAATATCTCATGCTGGGAAGAACTGCCACACAATAACTTCCATGTGTTTGAACATGTCTTCCTAGTCTGCCAAATCATAAGATCAGACTTAAGAGGTTGAGTACTATGCCTCAGAATTCAACAGCAAGAGCTAAGCCTAAATATAATAAAGCATACAGCAGTTTAGGCAAGGTGTTCAGCAGCTCAGCCAGTCGAATCAAGCAGTATTCCTAAACTAATCAGGCTTGAAATAATCCTGCAAAATGCTAGGATTAAGTTCATTTGGTAGAGGTCTGATTTCTGTAAATGGCCAGTTCATTTTTGCTAGACTCTAATGTTGACGTCCTTATCTTAGGGGAGTTTCCACAAGTTACCCATTCCAGTAAACTTTGTGAGACTCACGAGTACAAAAAACATACTGTTAATAGTATAATAGCCTTCCCAACTTCACACTCTTCCCTGTGACTTCCTGAAGATGCTAATCATCACAGACAAAAGAAAATTACCTACTGTCATCAATTCAATATTTTCAGTCACCAGATATAGTGCATTTAAGTAACGTTTTTTACAAGCACATGATCACACTGGCACAAAACACAAAATTGGTTAATGACTTCTAAACCACCTTTTAAGAATACAGAAAAGCAAAGCTCTAAAAAAGAGTCCATGTAGCTTGTTTCTCATTTTAGTACATGGACACTGTTATACTAGGGGCATCTGTAAAGTGTGATAGCTTCAGGATCAGCCCAAGCAAGCTTCACAGATGTTTCTGTATAGACTGAAGCAAATGCAAATAAACCATTTGCTAATGATTACTAATGTAAATGGTCCTCCTCAAAACTTTGTATATGAGTATACTCATATATAATACTGAAGAGTCTTTTTCACATTCAGCACATTGCATAAAACATCATTGCTGCTGTCCCTCAAATTTTATTTACATTATGAATAACAGCCAAATACTTTTTAGTTATGCTTTTAAACATACAGCTAATAACTTAATAAAAATGACTAATATAGGTACGTTAAGTTGGACCATGAAGTCTGACAACTTAGTGATCTAATTTATATTTTAGGAAACTTTGTTTAGCCTTCTCCAGTATACTCTACCTGCTTTTTCCACCAGTCCATTACCCTGTTTTCCACAGACTAGTCAGGATTAAGAAAGACTCGTTAAGACAAAAACATAAACGCACACTTTCCTCCACAATGCTTTAAACTTTCAGTTGTAATATAGTTTACTTTCCGGTACTTCTAATATAGCACTTCACACAAAAATTCAAAATAACCATCAGGTTAGTCTACGTATACTGACCTCTGTTCCAATACCAGGCTGAACACCAGAATATACAGTATCTGGAGGAGGGCCCCCATATTTCCTCTGTCCTGTGGTTACATCCAAAGTGTAACCAGTCCTCTCTAGCAAAGCCTGAAAAAGATTGTCACATTAGTTAGGGGGGAAGAGGTAGAGGATATTAAAAAACATGAGGAATAAAATAAAATGTTCTAAGAAAAACACTTCCTCATTTGTTCTTTGCCGCATTTGAGAACAAAGTACATACGGATCAAAAAAAAAAAAAAAAAAAAAGATATTTGGGGTTTTAAAAAAAAACACACACAAACAGCAAAATCAATTTCATACTGACAGAGGTGACTGGAAACAACCCATTTTTCTTTTTCCTTATTTGCTGTTTTACTCTTTAACGTTGTACATAGCACCTTCAACACTCCAGAACACCAGAAACTGAAAAATCCTAATTGTTTCTTAAGACATTGACTAATAGAGACTCAATCTTGTTGAAATGTCTGATTAGTCTCATACTAATTTTATAAGCTCATATGAACTTTAATTTAAAAGACAAATTAATCTTCTCGGGCAGACCTCTGTTTTCACAGTCATCATACAACATTAGGTTTATGTATTTTGGTAACTGTATAATTAGGTAGATCTGTATTTCAAACAAGCAGACACTCTCTCTTTTGAATTTCTATCTTGCATAAATTTCTTTAAGGCATAAGCATGAACATACTTATTCTGGTAATACTGATGGTTTTTAAGGACATTCAAAATTACTTCAGTCTGTGTAGAGGCAATATATTAATTCTCTGGTATAGAATAATACTTTTTTTTTTTTTTTTTTTAAATGTTACCTTGATCTTTGCTTCATCTGGTCCCTTCGTTGACTCCTGTACTTTGCTTCCTTGTTTCTCTCTTTGCCTGTAGGTCTTCATAACTCCACATAAAAATGCACTTTTGTTCTGTAGATACAATTTATAAAGTAATTCAATTGTCTGTATGAAAAGCCCTGGGTGACTGAATCTTAATACTCCATACTGCGAGATCACTGTATCAAGCTAACACAATAAGTAAAATGCCAAAATAATTATTTAGAAAATTTCTAAAGGAATTAATTGAACAAATGCGTAAGACTGAAAAGACTATCAGGTTCCAAGTAATATTTTTACCTTATTTTCTCAATGGCACGCTCATTTTACCATCTGAGAGTTTTTGCTTTGCACTCAAATACGTACACGTTTAAGGCAATTTTTAACAGGCTTGTTATTTGGGTTTGAAGTATTAGAATACAGGAACATGAATGAATTTGTAAGTAGTAACTCTCCTGTGAGTAGTGTCAGAACACTAATTATACTTATGTGCTCATACTCCTGGAGCTCTCACCTTACCTGTACATGCGACAGGTCACTTTCTTTAAACTGCTGTAATACAGAGAGGGCTCCTTCTTCATTAAATTCCCTAAGAGCATCAATTGCTCTTTCATCAAGATCGACATAAGCTACCAACCCTAAAAGTTAAAGATAAAGAAGTTACAGATTTCTATTGAATTTCATACAAACTAAGCACTATGCAGTTTGCTTTTAAAGTCAAAAAAGTTACGTTTCATATCAATAAAGAATTATACATTAAATATCAATTACATATTCCTACACAAGCATATGAAAGAACATGAGTACAATGAAAAAGTTAAATTAAAATGTATATACCTAAGCACTAACTGAAGTGTAAGATTATACCCCAGTGTAACAGTTTTCGAATGTTTGGGAATCCAATCTGCTGCACAAAAAAGCAGTATTACACATCAGGGTTTGAAATAACGAACTCTGGCTCACTTCTAGTAGGTTTATGAATTTCAATTTCACGCTTCCTTCTCCTGAAGAGAGCTGTTCTAAAGTAAGCTAGTATGTGAACATTACATGTATCCTATGTGAAAAAGGAGCCACCTGACTGAGGAACAAACTCTTACAAAGCACTATCCCACAAAATATTAGAAAGTAGAATGGTTCATTCACTCTTTCCTCCAACTTCAAAAAGCAAAATTAGTGAACGTCTTAGATGTCTTTTTTTTAAACTCATTTTGTTGTCCATGCAGTTCAAAAGCCAGAATTCAAAAAGGTATTATTTCGAGCCCTGCTATGTACCCAAACAGGCCAATGTTAATTTTACAGGTGCAGTCTCCCCCAAGAAACATTGGACCAGTTCTGAAGCACTTTTCTCAGTTTAAGAACCTTTATAGGGTCTTTCTTTTCTTTTGTAATGCACTTACATATGCTGTGGAGTGTCACAACTATAGACGTTAAGATTTGTACTTTCTAAACCATACAGTGAAATTTAGGGACAGATAATCAAGAACTCCACACACTTTGCAACAACTCTATCTCCAGAATACATAGATTACTTAACTGGTATTTGAATTCAAAAACGCACAGTAGTGCCAAGCCCAAGGACTACATTTCAGAAGTGATCCTGCATATTGGAAGGCACCTGTATCCTTCAGGTAAGACCTCAGCAGATTAAAACACCCAAAGTTCAACCCCAAATTTAGCTCTAGTGGCAGAAGTAGTTTGTTTCACTGACAAACCCCTGCACAATGCAAATTTCTTCAGTTGGTATTAAGGAAATGCGAATAAATGTTTTCAGAAGTTGCTCATGCAATGGAATTATACTAGGTAGTCAGGTTCTGGGCTGAAAAGCTTTAACTCCTTTGAGAACTCCTCACAACACAACCTAACTGCAACACAGCTAGAGCCCCACAAGTTCCTCTGCCCAGGCATATTATACCTACTCTCAAACCATCGAGTGCACATCGTCATGATCACAGTTCAAAAGGGTGTATCTACAGCCAATAAAAGCTGGCAAAAGCTTGATGAAGCTCACTGTGAATGACTTCCAAAAGACATCATCCATGTGAGCCAGAATATCATACTGAAGATGGATAAGGTATTGTTTTTGAACTGCCTTCACTTCGTCAGTGGAATTTTGACTCTTTTCAACAAAAACTGTCATCTTGCCACCAAGGCATTCAAGAAAACACATGAAGCAGTTCTACTGCATCTTGTATATCTGTTCACAGAACACACTCTAAAGAGGAAAAGAAAGTTTCTGTTTATAGGACAAAATAATAAGGGCAAAAACAAAATAGAAAAACCTTTTTCTATAAAGAAGCCTTCTCTCTAGCACTTGCAGAGACCACTTGCTACCAGCAAGGTATTACTCAAGTTGCTAGATAGCTTAGTCCTCAACTTTTTCAAAAAGCAGTCTGTGTCAAACTGAACATTTCAGTGTAATAACCATCATGGATTCAACTGTCCACTCAGAACTAGAGAGAACACAAAATCCACAGGCAGACTCAATTCAAATGTAGTCCCAGGCAAGACAAGCTAGTTGCTTCCTTCACTAAGTCACCTATCCAGCCTTCCAGTATTAAGAACCACTGTGAGGAGTTGACAGTAGAAAAGTAAAAGCAAAACGATGATTTGGACTGAAGAAAAAAAATGTACAGTTTAGTATGCTCAAACACACATCTGTATTTGACAAGGTCTAACAAACTAGTGCTCTGTGCCCTAAAGCAACTAAGATATCACATACAACACTAAGGATGTGTCAAGTAATTAGTCAGTGTCAAACCCAATTTGCCTTTAGGGAAGTCAAAGTAGCAAAACATTCAGAGCTACACAGATCAAAAACAATGAATTTTTAAACCTTAATCTATAAAAATTTGAAAATGGTATGCCCTCACTTTCATAACCAGTCAGAAACAAGAAATGCATATTATACCTGTCTGAAATATTTCATCAAGTCTCTCTGCCACCTTCTGTGGGAGGCCTGCCTCTATCAGTGTCTTGTAGTGTTCTGTGTGAGTTACACTGGAAGTATCCATTGGTTCTTCCTCTTCTTTTAATTGTACCGCATTACCATTCACCTGATTAGCCATTTTATTATGCTGCTGGAAAAAATTCAGGAGCTATATTACAATAAGCCAGAAATAACTAGTTTGTAGGACAATGCATGATTTATCTAAACTAATTTGTATACATGCTGCAAATGACCTGTATCAAAGTTTTATTTAATACTTTCTGGATGCAGCTGATCTAAATTTCAAAGGAAAGTACAACCCTTAGTACTGTGGAAAATGTACATGGAAGAATTCACATTTTTTTTTTTAAATGTACTTCATGTACATAGCAATGTCTAAACTTTATCTGCTGATTGTCAGTAAGTTCACTGGTTACCATAGCAGCTGGAATGTACTGGGATACGATATAACATCCTTTAAAGAATTAGAAGAGCTAGTGCTATTTTCATCTCCCATTCCTCCAATTTTAAAACAACGATGTATAATTTAGTGAACATATAACCCTGCAGGGTAGCTTAACATATCAAAATGTCAATACTTGTTTGCTAATTTTCACTTTCTTGGCTTGTTGCCACGTCTTCCTTCAAACCCAACATGTTATATAAGACTAGCCAAACACTTTCTCACAACACTGTCAGGACTCAATAAAGATAAGAAGAGTAAAAATTGCACTCTGAAGCACATTATAATTTCAATCTGCAACTGAGAAGTTCCCATGCTTTCAGATTTAGTCAAATAGAAGCTCTACAAATCACAGCTACTTTTTAAAATCTATAATTTACTGGTTTAAAAGGAAGCCATGACCGCAGCATTTTGAGTTCTCATATATGTAAAAAGACTTGATGTATGAATTAATAAACTGATTGTAAATCTGTGCACTGAAAAATGCACAACTATCTTCTCAGACAATTCCAGTAGGCTTTGCCCAATTGATTAAAAACAGTTTCAATATCTCAAATAGCCAGCCAACAGATATTTAGTACTTTCAAATAAAAAGGCTGACAAGAGGCAATTCAACTACCCAGCAGAAAACATTAGGATGATCAGTTGTTAAGTTCAGAAATGAAATGAGCCTCAGGCTTCAAAAGACAGGGAAGAAGTAAATGATCAGCAGTGAAATGATAACCAGAAAGACATATGCAGCATGGTAGGAGCAACGCAGCAAGTACTAGAATACAGATATGAAGATGATTCAAGAACAATTTTTTTAAAACGTTGAGGCCTCAAGCTATTTACTATGCTAAATAGTTCTACTGCAGAACAAGCCTCCAAAAATAACCACACCTAAAATAGTCACTTTGGATACCCATCCCTTCTGAAATAAAGCTTATGAACTGTTTGGGTGAAGATCTGCAAGCTTTAGGATGGAAGGGAAAAAAAAAAAAATTTTTTTTCTTCAGACAGAGAAGTAGTGGATTTTTCTAAAACTGTATTGACTTGAAGGGTGACTTTAGAATGCCATTACAGCACCTAATGTTGTTTCTCTATCAGATGTCACTCTCCGATGTGCAATTGGCAAGGAAATGATATAAAGTCCTCCGCATGTGCGCGGAGATATATCTATATATATATGTATATATTTACATGTGTATATGTGTGTGTGTGTATACATGTGCATAAACACATACACACACATTCCATTTCTTGACCAGAAGAAATTGCTTTCCAACCAATTCAGTTTAGTTAGAAACTGAAAAGCAATTACTTAAAAGCAACTGTGACTATATCCTAATTGCATAGGAAAAATGCTACCTGAAGACTACAATCATGCTTACCTACCATTAGAAGCGTTAACTGAACTCTCAAAACACCAAATCAATATAAAGTTTCTATAGGTATGGATAGAAAAATCATGGAAAACAAAATCAGCTAGATGTCTACTTGCTAGAGAGCCTCTGCAAGATCTCAAACTTGAAACAGCGTGGGGCAGGGAAGTTTAGTTTAACTGAAAGTTAAACTGAAATGAAAAGGTACGATACCATTCTAAATCCCTCTTCTTAAAAATGCATAGAATATACACAAAATGATGTACAAATGATACTGATATTTTTGGTTTTCACTTGTTCACTGCCTCTTATAAAATCAATTGCATATACATCTTCTCTGTACAGGAAAAAAAAAACAAGAACCATGAGACTAAAACATGTTAATATAGAAAAAAGTTATTTGAAACAGTTAAGCACTTTTTAAGCTACAACGGCTTATGCTGATGCTCCCTGAACATGTTTGTGCTTTTTGTGAAACCAGATTAGTTTTCAAGTGTCAACATTTCTACAAGTTTAGCCTTGCTAAATATGTGCTGCCTTGCTTATAACTGAACACAAGGTTGACAGCTACTGTTTCTAGGTAGAAAAACCTCATCTGCAGTTCAAGAATTCAAACTTATGACAGGCAAAATTTGCAGCCCAACAGCATGAAGATTCATTACCTTCACTGCAAACATACATTAGTACGGGGGTGGGGGCTACATGTAATGCCATAAATATCCAATTATTACATACCAGACATTATTACATACCACTGCAACTGATCAAATGCTTTCTTAAGTAAGTATTTTACTACATGGTATGCAGACAATGGAAATTAAACTATCAGTATTTTAAATTACTAGATGTATGGGTTATTTTGGCTTAAAGTCTTTAGGAGGATACTAATTGGTTAAGTCAAATGCAGTGCATGTTCACCATCCCACAAAGTTAAGAGGGGCATAAACTTTATCTATTTCCTGTAACACAAACTTAACTAAAAAAAAAAAAAAAAAACTTTCTTAAAGAATTTACTCTGGAATATTCTGAAAGTGACATAGCTGTAAAGAATACTTGGGTCCTAACAGCACCCAGAAGGAGCATGCTCCTTTTCACAGTTATAGCAACAGATTCTCCGCTGGCTTTGCAAGCTTGGCCTGAAATCCAAGATTAGAGTGGCTTTTTTCTTCCTGAATCATCACCACCAAGTAAAATTACATCTCTTACAATACTGAAATCTGCACTCTGAGTTCACAGGTGATGCACTAATCATTTTTAACTAAATAATATTAGTTCTAATATAACTAAAAAGTTATAGCAGAAAGATAATTTAACTCTTCCTCTAGATAATGTGAGCCAGATGTAGGTAGCAGGGAAAAAAAAGTAATTTTTAACTGAATTTTATCAGTAAGGAAAATATATACAAAGATTTGATTAATATTTTTGCTCCTTGCTAAAGGAAATACTAAAAGCTTATTAAAGAATAAAAAGAAGTGAGACATATCTCTGTTTACATGTGCAGTATGTCCGCGTGGCTCTGCTTATGACAGACCACAGGAAAAAAGCACACACATGCAGGCAAAATTGATATGCATACAAATATTGCACTGAAGACCCTTTCATGTATATCAAGTAACTCAAACATCTAGAGAATAGGAAGACTGGTTGAACTGCAAAGATTTTAAGTGTGGATAACAGGAAAGGATCACGTATATTAGTTTGGGATACACGTTTGTTTTTTAAAAACATGCACAAGTGGATGAACTTAAAAGTATGTGCATAAAATTGTGCTTACCAAATGAGCAGCAGTAAGTACATACAGGGGGCAACTTTAGATTGCCAGCAATGTGTTTTAAAGGCCATGAATACTCGATCATATTCAAACATATTTTTAGCCTTCAAATTCCAAGCAAAAGGTATTGCTGCTCATCCTACCTCCCAAAAGACTAATTTGCCTAGTGACTAGTCCCTCTTTTAAGAGCTAATCATATGACAGGTTGCAGGTTAAGAAGTACAGGTGCTTCTAAATTATCCAGAAACAATTCCCCCTCCCCCATGCTTAAACAACTCAAATGGTTCAAATAGTATTTTTCCACCAAGAAAAAATGAATTAATATACACCTGACCATGATAGCATTTGGCATATTAAAACAGAAACTTGATCTCAGCCCTTAACAGATAATCATTGATGAAACCGCCATAGTGTTATTATCTCCTATTTTTTATACCATCCCTCTAGAGGCTGCCACCCTCAGACTAGCTGAGCATACTTCCATCCAATTAATTATAAATTCAGTCTAGTTAATTCAAAACATGTTCAGTAACAGCTTAAATGAGCAGAAATGGAAACTTCTGGCAGAAGGACAATAATATTTTAAACTACTATAACCAACTTTGCAGTGATTATCCAACAATACGGTTCTCAGCCTTCTACTGTTTAACTTTGATTTTGCAAAGGAACTAAACTGTACTTGTTTAGCAAAGGTGGACAGGAAGCATAAGTCATACATAAAAACTCTGCACCAAAGCCATTTCAAGTTGCTTATGTTACTAATCCTCCTATTGAATACATAGCCTGCAGGGTCTAAAGAGAAAAAACAATAATTAGACTACATTAAAAATAGAATTGGGGGAGGGGGGGGATGTTAGACTGAGTCTGATTTTTTTTTTTTAAATGAACCTCAAGAAAACAAATTTAGTCCCCAGAAAAATATCATCAGTCTTGCACTTAAGGTTTCTGTCAAAACACGAAGAAATTTATGAGCAAGGGGAAGAAAGGATCTTAGATTAGGAAACTCAACTGGGAGTTTATTAAAACCTCACTTGTTCACAAAAGTGACTAGCATATCCCTTAACATTTCTTTGTGCGAGGATTATAGCCATTTCGTTTCAACTATAGCTTATTCAATCACGGAAAGCGTATTTTAGTAGTTTAATTATATCATACTAATGAACATTTTAGTATGTCATATAAGAAGACTTGTTTTGAAGTTATCACATCTTTAGAAGTAATGGCCTTTACACATTAGCAAAGTTTTCTTACCAGCATCTCATTGACAGACTACCTTTACAACGATGAGTAGTTAGCACCCTCACCCCTCCAGCACAGTTTTGTCTTTCCCATTCCATAATGCCATGGAATGAAAAAAAAAAAAAAAAAAAAAACCTGAGAACCTCCATCATTATCCTAACCAAAAGACTAGCACAGTCCCCACAGAAACTACGCTTCATTACCTATGCAAGTATAAGCAGTCCCTCCATCAAGAGATGACTCTACCACAACAGGTTAGCAATGTGCACAAAAGCCATCAGTGCCATTAAAATACAGCACTGACTGATTCAGTACCTACCACGTTTTGCTAACCTGAGCTATAAAAATCTACGTACCCTAATTTCTACCTGGAGCTGGCCTTTTATGGCTCACCTGATTGTCTGGGTTGTACAGAACAACGTCCATAACATTCTAGTTCAAAACAACACTTCAGCAAAAGTGAGCATTATTCTGATGAACTTGTCCTTAGAAAGTTTTGCAGATCTTTGTCTATGAGAGCAGGGAGCATTGCTTCTTTCGACAAAACTATTGAGTATTAGTGGGAGGCTCAAATATTATCCCAATAGGGATCACATCTAGATAAAAAACTGAGAGGTAAGGATATTAAACACTCATGGAAAAATATAGTTTCTAAGATAGAAAAATGTCATCTAGCCTCTGCTAGTTTGCAAACATTACAGTTTACATAGTGAAATTACACTGTAAAACTCTGGTTAGATGGTCTTTACTTTTAGAAGACACATAAAATAATTCAGTGCTATACAAAGTATAATCTTAAACAAAAAAAAAAAAACCCAACAACTTCATATACATTAACTCCCTTTGCAGCCCAAAAATATCATGCTGGTAGGATCCTTCAGTGAGATACTGGGGGGTGGGCGGAATGCAAGCAACTTTCCTCAAAGAAAAGCTTAGTCCAGTACAGCTCAAGTATATGATTAGCCACGTCCAAGAATTAATAGGTAACAAGGTCGCTAAGATCCAGTAACTAGAACCACGTGAAAAAAAAAAAAAAAAAAAGGAGGGGGATTTAAAAAAGGCTTCGTTTAAGGTTTGGTAAAGATCTTTTGGTAAAGAACACTTAAGAAAACCAATGTCCTTGCAACAATGCTTCCTTCAGAGCATTTAGCAAGTGTTACTGTCTCAAACAAAATACTAAGTGCCAACCTGAGAGCTGCGAGAAGATGCAGTGCAGTTCTCCCTCCCTACAGCCAGCAGTATCAAAATGCGCTCTACAAGATTTCAGAGAGTTATTCATAGCGCTGGCAACAGCGATGCGTTTTCTGTCAAAGTCTTTTCCAATTCCCCACACGCATAATGCGGCACAGATCGGACAGTAACCACGACAGCTGCCTATCAGGGCGTCTGAGCTGTTAAAATACTGTTTTTCCACACTGCCCAAGAGGGGATCGAGAAAGGGCTTAACTCCCAGCGCAGAGGGACACACGGCAGCCATCGTTAGCAGTACCGCAAGAACAGCTCCCGCCACGCTTCCTCCCCAGCCACATGCAAGGCTAATCCGCAAGGCCGGGCGGAGCCAGGGCGGCCTCCGGCCGCGCTGCCCTCCCCATGCAGGGCCCGCGCCGGGCCGCCGGGCCGTCCTCCCCCCCCCGAGGCCATAGGGCCCGCCCCCGGCCGCTCCCCAGCACCCGCTCCCGCGCGCGGTCCACCCGCCCGCTCCGCCGGGGCCTGCGCAGCAGACACCGTGCCCGGGCACCAGCGGCGCCGCAGTCCCGCTTCGCCTACGCGGCGCGGGCGCCCCAGGCCCGCCTCCGTCAACGCCGGGCCTAGGCGGAGCCCGCGCCTGCCACCCCGCCGCAGGGCCTGCCCGCGAGCCCGCTCCTCCTCCCCCGACCGAGGCGGCCCCCCGACACCATCGGCACCCCCCGGAGACTAACCGGAGCGGGGCCTGCGCGGCGCAGCTCGGGCCCAAGCAGCGACGGCAAATGGCGCGCGCTCCTCCTTCTCCTCATGGACGGCGACGCGACCCCGGCAACACGCGGGGTTTCCCGGAACTGTTTCCAGGGACCGCTGCTTCACCCACTCAGGGACTCGCACTTCAGACAGGCAGCCGGCAGCGCCTATGAGAAGCGGGAGGCGGGTGGCGCAGCTATTCCCAGATGCCAATGAGAGGGAGGCTCTATAGCCAATCGCGCCGCGCTTTCAGCCCGGCGCGCCGGCAGGGACCGAGCTGGGGGGATTTAAAGGGGCAGCGCCGCCCGTAGCCTTGCGAACAAAGGGAGCGGGACGGGTGCGCGGGGGGCGTCCCGCCCTGGGCCCTCGCGCGCCTGCGGCCGGGCCCCGCCCCCGGCGGCCGGGCGTCGCCTGCGCGCCAGGGCCTGCGGCTGGGTGCTGCCCGAGGTGGCTCATCCCGGGTGGTGACTGGGGCCCTGGGGCAGACAGCCACCGGCTGAAGGCGTTGCCCGTCGGGGTTAATCCTAGCCCTGAGGCCGGTGGGTGTCCCGGGGGCCGCGTGTGAGGAATTCACAGCGCGGCCCGGGCCCTGCCTGCGGGAGGGATTGCTGCCTCAGCCCAACGGCTCTGATTGAGGCCTGCCTCATGCATGAGGGACCAGGGCCCTAGTATTGCCTCTCCTGGAGGCTGCTTCTTGTTAAATTATGCTTTCTGTGCAAATGCTGCTTTTCTGTCTTGAAGAATTTGCTGTCCGTATCCTGCTGCTCCAGTAGTTTTTCCTTGGCCATGTAGGTCTATCCAGTAAAGTCCTGCTGGCTAGCTAAGATAGCATGAGGTTTAGCACAGCACTATATGTCAGTTGTAGGGTTTTTTTTTTGTTGCCGGGTGAAGCCACTGGCCATGCTAGGAAAGACTGGTAAGCTTTACTGGAGATGAGAGCCAGCCTGCATTGATATTACTGGTAAGTTAATCTGAGGCCGTTAGTAGATTTGGCTTCCAGGTCCGGAGTAAAGAGGGAAAGGTGTGTAGCAGCAAGAATCCTGGTTCAGAGCCTTCCCTGAAAGGATATCTGTGTGAGGTATGCTGGTTTCTAGATAATTCATCTGTGATTATATGTAACTTGCCTGCTTACCTGGTCTGTCTGCTTGATCAGTCTATTTGATGGGTGTAGACCTGATGCATTAAATACACAGTTCTGTGGGAAGTCAGCTTCTTGGCTGTGATGTTGTTTTTCCTAGGCCACAAAGTGTTGTGCTGACTTCCATTTCCTCAGCCTACAGTTGCATGACATGAGAATAACTGTTTTGTGCTTTGAGGTCAAGGTGAGTCCCAGAATATTGTGTGAAAGTGAATCCAGAGCATCTATGTACATAGATGGCCAGGTGAACCATCACTCTTGAGTCTGGTAAGTAAAGAAAAACAGTAGCCTCTCATGCTTTCAGAAGGTTCTTCCAACAGTTTAATGACAAAGTGACACTCTTCAGAAGACTGCATGTATCTGTGCAATGTATTAAGTGTGCATATTTCCATCGCCCTTAAATGGAACATAGATAAAAACTGTACATGTTACCTGCTGTAAATGAAAGAAGCTTTTTTTGAGCCAGAAGCCAGAAGTGAACTCATACAGATATCAGAGGTAAGCAGTCTATCTTGTTGAACCTGTCTCATGGCAGACATGCTTGTTCTCTTGTGAAACCTGTACTGGCTCTATGAATTCTATCTCCAAATTTGGCAACAGTGACAGCTTTTCTTTGTTGAAGGTAGGGTCTAGTGTGGCATAAAGATGCAAGGGAACATTATTCATTGCTTCATCCATACAAGTTCACTGCAGCAGTTGATCCGACTGTTTGGGAGTCAAGAATAATAGGTTTAAGGAGTTCTCCCAGCACAAAATTTGAGAGAAATTGAGGGATGTTTACATGCACATCTGTCACTTCAGTGGTGCTTAATAAACATTCTGCAAAGCTCTTCAAAATATCTTATGATGTCGCATCCAGGAGTGAAATACAGAGTACTAACATACCTACTGTTAGCTGACAACTGAACATGATGAGACTAGAGCAAAATTTATATTGAGGTAGGTACACTTTTAGTAAAGTAATTTCAGTTGCTAAGCACTACCAAATCTTGGTAGATTCAGGAAGAATCAGGAAGATTTCTAAGGTAGTCATTGTCAGAAATGCCTTTAAGGCTTTTAATTTGGCACTTTTTCATCATTTCTGCATGGGTGTTTTCCAAGGGTAATTAATTGTATGCAGGTAGTTGTGAGCATTAGCAGGCTATGGGCTTTGGGGTGGGGTAGGGGTTTTTGGGTAGTTCTCATTTCATAATCAGAATTCATATTGATATTGTGTTAAGCCTGCCATGTCTTTGCCAGAACAAGACTTTAGCATGCTATTTTCCTGCTAGGAGATTATTAATTTCAGCCATAAATTGGTGTTCATAGGATAGAATTTGTAATTAAACATGGTTTGACAGCATGAACAGCAAAAACAGCATGAAAATCATCTACGATGTGATGCATGCTGCTGTAATGGATCTGACCTAATTCTGACATGAAGCCACAACTGCTGGTATGTTTGTGGTTATCAACCTATGATGAATCATACCAGTCTCTTCCCCCAGTTGAAGATGGTCCTTCTCTCCATTTTCACCCATGGAGGTTCTTTCCTTGGTGGTTTCTTTTTTTTTTTTTTTTTTGGGGGGGGGGGGTCTTCTGGATGCTTGACTGTTAGAGGCTTCTGGACATGAGAAGAGAGCATCTGCTGTTGTATTGCCATCTAGTATAGAAGTACTAGAGCTTCATGCTGGCTGTAGATATCTCTAGTCCCTTGGCTTTTGGACTGGGTTCTGGTACATCACTCCAGTATATCTATTACCCCCGCTAGCATCTGCATGTGCTTGGGCAGCTGTTCAGCTTTTTGGTCTCGTGCTCCATACAATAGCCTCGACCAAAAAGATCTAAACACTGAACATCTCTAGACAGGAACAAGCTATGGCCTGCAGGTAGTAGAGTTCAGTGCCAGCCAGCAAGCTGGGCCTGAAAGGAGGTCCTAGATGGTCTGGAACAAAGAGTAATTTCAAAGAGATATTGCTAGAAATTCCTGGAATTATGCTATTTACAGCTCTGTGTGGTTGAAAACAAACAGATGCACGCAAGACCTGAACTATTCCTGGGCCAAAGCAAGGCAGAACAAAGACCACCTTAGAACCAAGAAGGTGGTTAATCTCTGCTGCAGGGAGCTGGCTTGCATCAATCTGGAAAGACAGGCAACAAAACTTGCTGCCTCACGGACATTCTACAGTCCTTATTTATCAATGAGGAAGCCCCCAACAAGTTCCACTCCTTAAAGCAGGGAAATGCTCAGGAAAATGGCTGCCTAGGGATGCCATGCTGCTAGTATTACCCTGTTAATTTCTGCACATAAGTTTATTTTGCCTTGCACAGAGCCAGTGTCTTTGATTTTAGGGAAATAATACATTTTAAATATAAGCATTTGCTCTGTCATACCTCCTTCCCCTGTCTGTTCTGGAGTGGGGAGGGCTAGAGTGACAAAACAGCCCAAAGAAACCAGAATGGGTAACCTGCGGACCTTGCACTAAAACAGCTTGTTGAAGACCTTGGATACATCAAAGGGAGGCAATTTTATTTACTAGAATTCATTCCTTCATGGTAATACAAGTCAATGCAAGCAGATTGAGCAGGTCCTATCAATTTAGAGGCAAGGTTTCAGACTCTCTCTCTCTCTCTCTCTCTCTCTCGTTGCTTTTGCCCCTGCCCCACAGCCAAGGAGTCTTAGCAATTTCCATCAGATTGTGCAGGATGCAGCCCAAATTAAGCATCTTGGGAAGAAGCTTGTGCATAGCATCATCTTCACAGTCTTAACACATCTCAAATATCAGCTCCAAGTGCTGGCGCTCAGCACCCGAGTTGCCTCAAAATAGTTGACAATTAGGGAGTAATGGTTTCTAAAAGACAACTGCCCCCTGTCCTCCACTGTCACACTGGATTCCAGAACTCCTGTTCTGAACTCCACTAACTTGGAAGACAGGAATTTCTCCAGGCCTGGTTCTATATCCTCCTTGCAATCCTCCCCTATCAAATGATAAATGTTTAGTCCCCTACTTGTGCTTTTATTCACTGCTACCAGGAAATCACCCCTTAACAGGGCAGCAGAGACCTATAACCATCTTAGAGATAGTTGATTCATACAGCCCCAGTGCCAATACAAACAGGAGGCGATGTTTTAGTCTGCAACAAACTACAAGCACTGAAGCAGCCACGGTCCATAGCTGGTATCTCCTTTTCTGCTGTTGTGGAAACAGTTCAACCCTAGGTTTCCAAGGAGCAGAGTCTCTCACACGTATAGCAGCAAAATTATTTATTTAAATGATAGTACAGCATAGTAACAGCTTGAGCTGGATGCCTCCGGAGAGGGACCTCAAACAAAGACGTGCTGGGGTAATTATACCCTTTGAAGTCTTATTTCCCTGCCTGCCAGTGAAGGTCTCCTCCAATCTTTTTTTTTACTGAGTCAGTGGTCTCTCTCCTCCTGGTTGGTGCGTCTTTCCTTCTGATTGGTGTCATTCTTCTTCTGACAGGTCCTGGCCTATATGCCACGCTGGGTGCCATGTCCTTGTTTCCCCACAGTCCCTTATCTTCTTGAGGGTGCATCCCATTTGTCTTCTGCATCCTGTTCTGACTCCTCATTAATTGGTTTCATATCCTCATTAGCTTTTTTTTTTTTTGATTACATTGTCAGCAATGCTTCTTGAGTTCATGGACGGTTTGGCCTTAAGGCCTGCAGGCTTCATCTACTTTAGGCACTTATGCTAAGCAAGAGTCAGGCTTATGCTAAGCTGAAGCTAAGTCAGTTACAATTTCCTCTAACACTGCTGGCTCTGGAAGTAATGACTGAACCACCGATGAACTGCTTGCTCCTAGTCATGCCAATGCTCACACAATTTGTCAGAAGCCCTATAGTGTTGCAATGCACTGTAGGATGCCAAACCCCATTGTTAAAATGTGCATCAAGTCAAACATCTCTTAAATCATCTCTGCCTTCTAGCTGCTGAAATGCTTCTGGTATGAGGCCTGTCTAACTCAAAGTTGGACAACTTTCACATCTACCTGCCTCTTACAGCTTTCATCACAAGCACTATCAAAGGAGCTGTAGAAAAATGTTACAAGCCTCCAAGCTGGTGCTATTGCCTTATTACACTCTACCTAAGAGGAAAACCTTAGTAAAACACCCCAAATCCATTATACTCAGAGTGACTGATTATTACTGTATCTTAAGAGTCAGTAACAAGCAACATACGTTTACCATTTAATCACTTGCTGAACAGAGACTAACAGCATAAAGTTCAATAGAAGAAAAAACATTTTCTGGGAAGAGATACACCGTGTGAAACTACACAAGACAATTTTAACCACTCACTGTTGCCAAAAGGCAGAGGTTTCACTCAAAGTTCTTACTTTGAACTGCCTTTGCTACTGGTCGTACCCTGCACAAACTCATTCACCTGACTAACCTCAGGGGAGAGGGAGTGAGATTTCTGCATTTGAAGAAGGGATTTCCCTTCATAAAGGGTATTAATGAGCACCAGAATCAACACAAGAGAAGGTATGGGATGCTGTGACCAGGACTGGGGCATAGGGAGCAGCAGCAGCTAGCACTTGTGACTGCTTAGTTGCTCAGAGAATCACGCTTTGGAAGGAATAGGTTTAGGAGGACTTACTACTTGCAGAAACAAGGAGTTGCTAGCTAGTCAAGTTCAGGCCATAGTATCACCTGCATTACACTAAAGCAAATTAGTTTCAGAGAGTTGGGACTGCCTGGAAGTCTCCAAAAAGCGAGGTCAGTGGAATACAGTAGAAAAACCCCATCACAAGTAAGAACTGAACTGTTGCTAGCCAAAGCATTAAGGAGTCATTGGTAGGAAGATGGCTGCAGAATCTGTATCAGGTCAGTGGGTTAAAAACGGAGTCCTTTCTGATTTAGTGAAGGTAATTTCAAGAGACAGCAGAAGACTGCTTCTTCCCATGCATACCTTCTTGCTCAATACTTCTGGCACCTGCTCAGCACTGATTTTGGCATTTGTTGGATTCCATGAGCCACTCAACTTGCTAACGTGGAGAAAAGGTAATTGAGCTCAAAACAACAAAAAGACAAGCTGCTGTTGCGTTAACAGGCTAAATGACTCCCACAGGTCTGATACACTTGAGACAGTGAAAGAGAAGGGAAGAGGTGGAAGCAGGAGGGAGATACTCTGTTTACACAGCAGCATCAGTAAATCAGTTCAGTTTCTCCAGCATCCACGGTTTGCAGGCATGGCTTTATAATCATCTGCCAGTCCAACTATGCAGAAAGGGACTTGACTTCTCCACAGTCCAATCACACAATTGTGCTGAATCCCTAGTACAAGGGAGGGCAGGACTCTGTTGCTCCTGCCAAATATATTTGCATACTTCCAGTGTGAAAATAGATTGTTGGCTTTCATTTTTGTAGCTGTTTTTTTGTAAAGATCTACAACTGTTCGTTCTTACTGTTGTGAATACTTTTGTTGCCATGAACTGATGGAAGTTAAGGATGATTTCAAGGCAGTGAACTAATAGGACATTCCTCCCCAGAGGACAGGATGGGTTTTTGAACAAAGACACAGTAAAGGGCCCCAAACGCAATTCACCAGCATAGCACAGTAGGCTCCTCCAGAAGCTCATGCAAAGTTGAAACACAATAAAGAAAGGAAGACATGTCTTTCAGCAAGCACTAGTAGCCAGAAAAGCTCCCTGCTGTGGAAAAGGATATTGGACAGCACGACTGAACCTCAGAAATCTTCAGAGTTTGTAACACCTCTCCTGTAGGCAAGATAAGACGATAGTTTTCCAAACCACAACACTCTACAGAGCTTCCCAGGAGATCCCCTCTATCAGAGCTCTGGCAAAGGCTCTGCAGCTGAACTAGTTTGTTTATCTACCACCACTACTGCAACTTTCTCAGTCATTGCTGAATGGCTTTTACCCATTTCAAACACAGACTGCACAGCCGTAGCAAGTCAGAACTTACCCCTGCTGGCACTCATTTCAAAGGTAGCTCAAAGCACAGGCCAAGTCTCTTCTCAGACATGGCTACAGCTAGTTTTCAGATGGGTTCTAGATATGCCACAGTCTGGGTTCTCCCTTCTAGGAAATCCGCTTTCTTTTCTTTGAAGAAAGAGCATTATAGGGCCTTTACAAGACATAGTAACATTCCAATGGTAACAGGGTAATGAATTCAGATAAACTAACTGATCCTGTGTAGAGATATGTACCACACCTAAAAGAACTGTCTGGGACTGGACTTGGCAAGCAGCAGCAGTGGCTGGCAGTTCTTCAAAGAACACAAATTTCACCTACTTGGGATGCCGGAACGAAATATACTCCACCGAAGATTGCATAGGCGTTAAAGACAACATCACACAGACATCATCCACTCAGCTCCTTCAATGGGGAATTAAAAAACATTAGCCATTTCACACCTAGAAAGTGAGCAACTGCACCCAATAGATTGGCCCTTATCCATACACTAAGTTTTCAAGGAAAAAAAAAGATGCACGCAAATGCAGATGAGGGGTACAATTGTTTGAAGATGTGCCAGTTTTCAGATAACTCTTTGGTTAGAAATAACTGAGATCTACTACATAGCAGAATACTTTCATTAGGAAGGAAACCTTAACACAGGAGAATCTGAGACTCCATCCTGTCAAACAGCTAAGGTATGCCCTTGTCAAAGCACTTTTTATATCAAAGCCTCTGATTTGCTTCCTGCTGTTTCAGAAAGATCAGTTCCAGCCACATAATTCCACAAGCAAGCTTCACTGCAGGACTTCACAGTGTAACCAATTGTAACAGAGGACGCAACGCTTTCTTATAAACGGTAGAAACATCAAGTCTCTTCAACCATATTGACAGATAAGGCAGCCAAGGTGAGTATGAAAAGGCTATTTTCTTACCTGTCCATTCTTATTTCACACACCCCTCTTTTCAGGGCTTAGCACCTTATGGGCACACTATTTCAGGAGGTAATGTGACATACGTTTTTTGTTGGATTTCTTAAATCAAGATCTCCAACAACTGTTGCAGCATAAAACTCATCTTAATCCATCCCTCTTTGGAAAGGGACTTGGATAACAAACATCTAGAACTGGAGACAGATGAAAAACATCATTTGGCAAGTGAAGTCTTTGTGAAAAAGAACGTTCTGGTGCAAGTGTCAGGATCTCAGCTGTCTTGCTCCAGAAACCTGCCTCACTGCAAGTGAAATCACTGCGACTTAGGACAGGATTCTTCCTTCACAGTTTATGGTACTAAACATTAACTGCAATGAAAGAACCTTATTTTTATAGACATTCTCCTAGTTCAGTAGGAAACGTTTTTTCTCCCTGCACCACAAAGTGTGGCGGTATTCTTGAGAAAGAGTTTTATTTTTCTGAACAAATCTTTATACAGGTACTATTTTTAACTATTTTCCACTTTCCTTGCAGCTTCAATTGCAACAAAAGTTAGTGCACTAAGTATGAATGGTCAATTTTTTTCAAAGAAATCTAAAGAAAATAATTAACGCAAATTCTAACGACGCAAAAATATGCTCTTATTTCGGAAGAACAATGCAGCTTAATACTAGACAGTGGAGTTTTTTTGAGTAAACAGCTACTGAACAGAAAGGAGAGACCGAATAGTTTATTTGTCTTTTTTGCAGGCCGTAGTATAATAGGATGAATCTGGATTATGTTGGCCAAAGTATACAGTCTTCAATGCTGTTTTACACTGCGATCAGTATTGGCTGTACATGGCAAACAACATTCAACAACAGCAACAGCTTAGTCATCATCTTTAAGCTTCTTGATCTTATACTTATGACGCTCAATTTCTTTCTGCAGGCGCTCTATCTCTTTCTTGTGATGATCAATCTCTTCCTCATGGTGTTTCCTTAAGGCAGCGAGCTGCTCCCTCTCCTTCTCCCTGTGGGAAAGCAGGGCATGACAAAAGGCTTGATGACTCTCAGTCCCGCCAGCACCCACACCCCTCAGGGTCGCTGCAACCCCTTAGTGCAGGGTTTAGGAAAAGGCGCTGGGGGAAGAATTTGGCTCTTCAAGGAGACGGTCACAGGCAAGGGAGGAAACGGAGGGTAAAGGCGCAGGACAGAGGAGGACGCGGCCGCGAGGCCCCCCGTGCCGGGAGGCAGAGAGCCGCGGGTCCGGCCGTGCCCGGGGGGCCGCTGGGGCTAGGCCGCGGGCGGGCCGCCGCCGGGCCAGGGGCCGCCGCGGCCCGCAGGGTGCCGCGACAGGCCTGGGGCGGGCCGGGCCCGCGCTCACCTGAAGTATCGCTCCTCCTCGGCCGCCTGCTTCTTCCCGAAGGCTCCGCCGGCCTCGCGGATGGCGCCGCCGCCGCCGCCACCCTTCCCGGCTCCTTTGCCCAGCTCGCCGAGCTGTGAGGGGAGAGACGGCAGTGAAGGGAGAGACGGCGGTGAGGGGAGAGACTGCCTCCCGCCCGCCCGCCCGCCCTCTCTCCTCCGCACCTGGTCGGCGCCCGAGCCCGAGCTCCAAGCGCGCTGCTGCTGCGCGAGGAAGGCCCCGCGCAGGCCGCCGCGCAGCACGGCCGCCGCCGCCGCCATGGCCCTGCTGCCCTTGGAGCGCGAGCGCCGCGGACGCGCACTAGCAAGCCCCGCGAGGCGGGGAGGAGCCGGGCCGCGCCGCCCCGCCCCGGCGGAGCCGCGTCAATCAGCTCCGACGGGCACCCGGCAGCGCCGCGGCGGCTGCCGAGGGGGTCCCCGGGCCTCCTGCCCGTCCTTCCGGGCACTGCCGTGCCGGTCTGGCCCGCAGGACGCGGGGGCTCCTCCGCCCGAGCTGTACTTGCCCCATCTCACGGCCCAGTGGGAGTTTTCCCCAGGCGCGGGGGAATTAACGGTGCAGCCAAACAAACGCCCTTCGCGGTGGCGGTGAGACAGCGGCCACGGTTCGGAGCCGCTTCCACAGCCTGCCGCACCTTCGCGCCGGGACCGGCCCGCGGGACTCCGCACAGGGGCCGCAGCCTTCCCCGCCGCAGCACGTCAGCGCGGGCGGCCGCCGGGCCGGGATTAAGCTACGGGCCCTTCTCCCCGGGGGGAAGGGCTGGGCCTGGGTGGGGGGTGACCACGCATGGGGAGAGGTCCGTCGGGCGAAGCCGCTTTCCCTGCAGGCCCACGCGGAGCGCCAGCAGCCGTTAAGGCCCCTCTGCGGAGCCCGGGCGAGGTGCCGGCCCGTGGGGCGGGCAGCAGGCCCATGGGCGGGGCTTGTTACCATGGCGCGCCGTGGCGGTCACGTGCCGAGGGCGCCTCCCGCCCTGCCCTGCCTCAGCGTCGTGGTCACGTGGGGGGGGGGGCGCGCGTGGCGTCACGTGGTGCTGGCGATGGCGGCTCCGGCGGAGCACGGGGCGGAGGGCGCCGCCGAGGAGGCGTTCCTCACGTTCTACAGCGAGGTACCGGCGGGGGGGCGAGGTGGAGGCAGAGGGCGGCCGGGCCCGCCCCGCCCCCCCCCGGCCGGTGCTCGCCCGCCGCCCGCCTGCGGCCGCCGCCCCCGCCCCCGTCAGCGCCGCGGCCTGGCAGGCGGAGCGGCGCCTGTCCCGCCGTTGCGCGGGGGCCAGGCCCGGCCTTCGTGGGGGGAGCCCGCCGGCCTCGGGAGCCGGGCGGGGCAGCACCCCCCCCCCCCCCCGCCCCCGAGCCGTAGCGGTGGCGGCGCGCCGGCCGTGGGGCTGCTTGGGGCTCCCGGCGGGGAGAGTGGGCCCTCGGTACTCTGCGTGGCGCTGCCCAGGGGGACAGAAGTGAGCGGGGCAGGCAGCGAGTGACTAATGAGCGTGGGCAAGGGGCAGGTGCTAGGCTCGTTTGTTTTCAGGCCTTGGGGTGACTGAGTTTTTTTGAGATTACTGCTGCTGATGCCTGGTGTTTCTTTCTCCTTCATAAAAAGCTTCTGTTGTGGTTGGTGGAGGGAGTCAAATGTTGAGCTGTGCCCTCTCAAGAAGAGTAAATCTGGTGGGAATTGTGTGTGTTTTTCTTTTTTTTTTAAATCTCTCAGCAAAACGCTTTGTTATTTTACGTGGCTTAGCTTTTTTATGGATAAGCTGCTATCCTGGTAAGCTATATCAAGTCCCTTTCCCTTTCTTTCACCCTCTGTTAGTTAGTTTGTGCACCGCTTGGATTTATTTAAGTGAGCCTGCCCACAGGAGTTTATTCCTTTGAATAAAGGTGAACGTTGAATTTAAATACACAGTTCGATTTGGCTTAGTTCTATAGAGAACAAAAAGTAAACTGAACTGGATCAAATAACCTTTGCTCAGGATGAAATCTACATTTGTACTTGGACCAGTGTGAGTTAATGTGTTTAAGGGCCTGCTCTCAATGTTGGGTTAAAACCAATAGTGAAATAGGTGCCTAAGGAATCATGATGGCAGCTCTGGTAAAGTGTAGGAGTGAGGTGAGGGGGAAAAAGTCGCAGCTGTTGAGCGAGCTATAGGAGAGACACACAAAAGTGTTTTTTAAGCTTTTATAATTAAAAGGTAATGTTGAAAACACTGTCATGCTCTACAGAAGGATGAAAAATGTGCCCTGCTAATGCTTGAGCAAGACAGTGTTATTGAGTAGATAACTACAAGCTTGGGATGAGCAAGATGTTTTGTAAATTGTAGGACAGGATGATGATGACTGTTGAAATAATCACACAGGAAAGCAGCTAAGCACACTGTGATGGTCAGTGAATGAAAGTTTCTTTTGTTTTTTTTCAGGTAAAACAAATTGAAAAACGAGACTCCGTTTTAACATCAAAAAACCAAATTGACAGGCTGACCCGACCTGGATCTTCCTATTTCAACTTGAACCCCTTTGAGGTTAGTCTGAGCATTTTATTCTCCCTTCTGACTTGGTATGCCAACTTCCAGGTTTAGTGGGTATTTATTTCAGGGAAAAGACCAAATGTCAGAAAGAAAAAATTCTCCACGTGTAAATTACTATGATCAAGGCTTACAAAATGCAGAAGAATGCAGTATATGTGCTCACTCTCTTTTTACTGTTTATTGTGGCACAAGCTATATTCTTTCAGCAAGCTTCCTTCATGCAACAACACTGAAAAACTTTAGCTGTCCTGATGGACTAAGCATCTATCCTGAGAGATGCTTAGTACTTTTTGAATGAAAACATTAACAGCTACAAGTGACGTTCCTGTCAGGTTCTGTTCCTAATGCTCTTGGCTCAGCATTTCTGATTGTGCCTTTTATTTTGGATGTTCGTGCTACTGAACATGTGTACTGCATTGAGTGAGAAAGGGACTCTTAACTTTACACACCAGAGAGCAATCATTAGTTTCATTGCAGTTGCAATCAATTTCCGTTATAAGTCTGTATAAATCAGTATAAAGTCTTAATTAATTTGAAAGGCTAAGAAAGAGCAGTACATAAACATAATCTGATGTTCCACTGGAGCTGGCTTTTCATATGGATATTCCTTCCTGATATAATCATCTTCAGCTGCCTTTTTGTATCCTTAGATGCTCAGCTTTTCATAGTCCAATGTAAGGCTGGTCAGCCTCTTTGGATCAGTCAGCAGATTCACCGTGACATGTTCAGTTATGTGTAGAATCTTAGTACTTGATTTGGAGAGTAAATTATTAAGAAAGCCATTTAAAAGTGTACAGTTCCATTTCTGTGAGGTGTATGTGTGTGTGTGTTTGTTTATAGATTCTTAGTGTCAGATATACATGCATCTGCATTGAGTTAGCTCAGTTGTTTCTCAGTGCTTGTGGTTCAGTAGATTGATTCACAAAACAGTTCCAAAACTCTGCCGCATCCCTACGGAGCAGTACCTAGACCAGTGGGTTCATTCATGGAAAACATGCAGTAAAACTCTCCTGTCTTCTCTTAAAATGATAAAATGAATAAATTTTTACAAAGCAGTGTGTTTCCAGCCCTAAAGTCTCAGTTATTAGTGATCTGACAATGTCTGAAAGCCATCCCCTGGCTCTGCTTCCATTTCTGCCAAAATAAGCATTGCTATAAGACTGGCTGAAGGTTTAGACCAAAGGTGGCTATTTAGGGATGGCAGCTATCTGTACAAACCTGGAGTGTGGAAAGGTCCCTGGCATAGTCAAGAGAAACGTATCATTGTTGAAAGTAGAATGTCCCAAACACGATGTCCTCTTAAAACGTTTCTGTGCCACAAGGTGAAAATTCATATCCTGAAGCAACTCCCTGATGGGGGGAACTCTTTGACTTTGTATCTGTATGCCAATGAACCAGGCGTTCAGGGCTTGCTGCCAGGAACTTGAGACATGGAGCCCATCATCAAACTTGCTCTGTTGTTGTGGTCTCTTTTAGGTACTGCAGATGGATCCTGAAGCCACAGATGAAGAGATAAAGAAAAGGTTCCGGCAGGTATTTGGCTTTAGTACTGGAAGCCTTTGGAGGGAGACTAGAAGCTCAGTAAAGTTTAGGCAGCTGTGTTTGTGAACAAGCAAAATGATGGCAAAACTGTATTTGGATAGATAAGTAGCCTTTTTTTTTTTTTTTTGTTAAAGCAGAAATACATAGAACAATCTTTCTGTCAGCAGTATGAGAGCTTCAGAAGTGTCTCTGATCCATGCATGGTGTGCTGCTTTGCCTGTAAAGTGCATGACTGGGCTAGTACAAATTGATATGCCTATATAGAATCGGTTTGTTGAATATACTGTTTTAGCCTAAAGAAAAGGTGAACATTTATCAGAAATTAAGATCTGAAAAAACATACTTGTCTCAAGTATATGGAGTGTAGTCCAGAAGTATATTTTCTGTGAAGTTTCTTTAAGAATTTCAGTGATCATTTTTGGTTGCTGGGTTACCTGCGGCAGCAGCAGCCCTACTTGCTGACTCTTCTGCGTTGTTCCGTAGCCTTTTCAACGTAGTAACTCTGGGGTAATCTGCAGGAAAAAAATGAGTTTTTGTCAGTGCATCCAGCAAAGAAATGCACTGTAAAGAGGGTTGCAGACTCCTACCTCAATTAGTGCAGTAAACATCGAGAGCTGGCTTTAGATAGGGAACTGTGCTGGCTGTCTTGTGCTGACAGATCAACGTTCCTGGTGAGTTGGTTATGGGATATGGGCTGTAGAAATACTTGGGGAGCGGTAGGATAACCTTTTGGTCCTTTGCTGACTTTTCATTTCTGCAAACCAATAAATTGGGGCTGCCTTAGCTTCAGGCAGATGGCTTACATTCTGAAGACAGTAAGATGAAATGAAGTACATGAAACTGTGTATTGAAGAAATTAAATGCCTAAATACAGAAGGTGGAACAGCTGAAAGAAGAAAAAGATACTGGCTATAGCAAATCACTGAGTAAAAACTGGCAGCGTGCTGTTGTTCAGTGTGGAAGACAGACCTTTTCCTGTGAACTAGAAATTGACATGTGTGGAGTAATTATTTTGCGTTACTCAGCACTGATGCAATTTCAATTCCAGCCCTTCCAGTCCAGTTTTGAGCCTTAGGGTAGGAAAGAAACAGAAAAACTAGAGTCCAGACAACAACAGCAAAAATAAGAGGTCTACAAAAAGAATGCCGTATGGGGAAAGTCTGAAAGAAGTTTCTTTTCCCGTGGAGAGGGATGATGGAGAACATGTGCTCTCTAGTCCACTAAAGGTTGCCATGAGGATGGTAGTGATCAATGTCCTGTCTTAGCTGGACATAGAGTGCAGGAAGGAGTTTTCTCCTCTTTCAGTAGAGGAGCCTAAGGAGAAATTTACCCACTTGTTAAGTAGTGTAACCTCTGAACAGCCTTAGGGACGCTTGATAACTTCCCTCTTCAGAGGTTTTTGAGTAAACGGTGAACATTGGTGGGAGCTGATCTTTGTAGATTTGTTTCTACTTAAGACCAAGGACGTGCAGCTTGGGTGACCAAGAGGTTCATATCAGCCCTAGGTGTTTGTATTGCTGCAGCTTTTCTCAGAGGGCCTGTCTATAGCTGCAGTTGTACTTGATTTTCAGTTAGAAATCTCTGTAAGCCTTTGCTGAGGCAAATGCGTTGTCAGCTTATTTGCCTATTTACAAAGGAGTGTGATCTCTTAAGATTCCTTTTATCTGAGACCATTTCCTTCCTCTCACAGAAATCTCTGGAATATTCTTCATCTTTTAGAATGGTGTTGGTATCAAGATTGTTTCTCTTGCAGTTATCAATACTGGTACATCCGGACAAAAATCAAGATGATGCGGATAGAGCCCAGAAGGCCTTTGAAGGTAATGCTCTCATGCATCCTTATGGATTGCTGTGTGATAGTAGTTGGTCTAGTATTTTTCTGTAGCTTGCTTAAATGCTTTAGTAGGGCTGGAGGCCCCACTGACGGATAGAAGAATTGCTGTAGAATTGTTTCAGGTGAGGGAGATGTGTGGGGTGGTGTTTCAGCAGCAGAATTTCACTAGGTGGCAGTAATGACAGTGTTCAGTCTCATGGGGATGAACTGGTCCATAATGTTTATAGATTGTTCAAGAAAAACTGTTAAATCCATGCATTAGATTTTATTCAAAGGCCATAGGACAGAAATAACGTGTTGGTTTTAGGCTTATGCTTTGTATTATAGCCAGGAGTCATGCAACTTAAACCTACCTCATGCCTTGAAGCTTGTAACACTTATTAGAACTGAGCCTTTCACCCTACTAACTCCAAAAGGTGACTGACAGTCTCTGCCATTACTCTACTCCAGATCTCATCTGACTAATCAAGGTATTGCTTGCTTAAATATATGAAGAAAAAAAAAAAAAAGCCCTAGGAAACAAAGTTCAGGTGGTGACAAGTAGCAGTCTTGCAATGCCCTGTGAGCGTGACTGCCAGTGGTATTCATGTTGATGCTTTTTGTTAGCTGTAGATAAAGCGTACAAGTTGCTACTAGATCAGGAGCAAAAGAAGAGGGCTTTGGATGTGATACAGGCCGGAAAAGAATATGTGGAACATACTGTAAGTATTCCATATGAACAGCCAGAGGTGGGGTGAGTGTGTCATGAGTCCTTTGTAATTTTGCCCAGAGGGGTGGTGGAGTCTCCTTCGCTGGAGATATTCAAAACCCGTCTGGATGTGATCCTGGGCAATATGCTCTAGGTGACCCTGCTTGAGCAGGGAGGTTGGACTAGATGATCTCCAGAGGTCCCTTCCAACCTAAACGATTCTGTGATTCTGTAATTTGCTTTTATTTGTACACATGCTGTATGTTTAGGCAATTAAAAGGTGAGCTGAGCAAAGTGAAATGGGAGCGTGAACAAACATGCTTTGTCCACGATTACTATTGAGCTCAGTGCAGGATAATTCAGTGAAATTCAGTACTTGCAATAACTGAGTTAGACCATATGATCTAACCTAACTATTTCTATTGAATCTATGAATGAATGATGCAGATCAAATGTGTGTTGGTGGAAGAAAATAGGTGGTGACAGCGGGAGACTGGGAAATATTGCAAAGCACAATAAACTTCCTGTTTGTTTGGATGGTGCATATTGGATATAAACGTATATGTGTGTGTGTGTGTGTGTGTGTATTTATTTTTTTATTTTTTGGAAAAACAAACCCAAACCAGAGGGATTGTGTTGAATGAATTGTACTTAATGCAGTGATCTCGTATGTGTTTAGCTGGACCTAGGGCCAGGTGGTTTTGATCTAAAATAAAACGTGATCCAAATCAACATCTTGCTATCATCTGCAGCTCTTGCACAGTGAACTAGGAATGCAGAAATACTTGGATATTATGATATCTTACTTTTGTTCTTAATATTTAGGTGAAAGAAAAAAAGAAGCAATTGAAGAAGGATGGAAAACCTCCCATTGTAGAAGAAGATGATCCTGAAGTTGTAAGTTGCATGCTGTTCAAATAGGCTGGATATTGCGCTGAACGAACGTAGGAATCGAAACCAATCAAAAAGTTTTCATTAGATTTGCTAAAATGTTGTAAATCCTTTAACTTGCTGAAAAACAAATTCTGAAAAGTCACTGTGGAAGTATCATGTGTTGGGTAATATCTGTGTATTTTGGAAAGCAGTTTAGTGTAAAAAAAATTCATTATGAGATTGTGTAGATCAAAGCATTCAAATTCGTTTCATGGAGCAAGTCTTTATTACTTGTGCATCACAGTCTTTTTTGGATTGAATTTCTTATTGTAACTATACATTGAATGCTGGAATTGCGGCATTTTTACTGCCAGCAAAAGCATGTATAGAACATATACCAGCATGTGTAATATGTGCTCTTAATGCCATTTTGTAATAAGACTTGTCTGGGCTGCGTTTTTTTTTGTTTTTTTTTTTTTCCCCCTCTGTTCTGCAACAAACCATTTACTAAAGAAGGCATGGTATAAGTCAGCTCTTCTTTTCTGGTTCCTAGTCTGAAAAAATCAAGTGGTATTAGAGGCCTTAACAGGAAGTTAGGTGATTCTCCAACACTGGTATTGTTAGTCTTAATGGCTTCACCCTTTTTTCCTATAAAGTGAATTTTTTTTGTTTATCTTGATGTCATCATTGTAACCCCTGAACAGTCTTATTTTCCATTGATTTTTAGACGGTCTCTTGCTGTTATTCAGTAATGAAGTTTGTTTTAAGTATACTCGGATTTCTCACTAGAAACCTAGTTCTAGACTGATGCAACATCAAAAAGATCTACTGGACAAATAGTCACTGTTTAAACAATATTTTTCTTTTGTACTGTGTCAAATATCATGACATTGCAAGACTCAACAGAGGGATAAGAGAACTTGAAACAAACGGTTCTGTTTTTGCACAGCATCACGAATACCAAATGGAATGAGTCTTTAGTAGCATAATAAATAGTTGTTGATGTCGGGCCCAGAATTCATTCAGCAGTGTTTTATACCATTTCCTATGCCTCTGCTACTAGTTACTATCAAGGCAGGATATGGGTTTACGTGGGCATACATACGCTTTACATTCTTTCTGTGCTTCTTACATTTTTACATAAAACAGACTTCTCTAACTGTGCTAATGTACGTTATTTTAAGACCAGATTTATGTTTTACAGTTCAAACAGGCTGTATACAAACAGACCATGAAGCTCTTTGCTGAACTGGAAATTAAGAGGAAAGAAAGAGAAGCTAAAGAAATGCATGAAAGGTATGAGCAGCATTCTATTTCTGCAGTTCAGGCTCTTCACCCCTCCTGTTTCCTCAGAAGATTAGAAATCACAGAATCATAGAAAAGTCTAGGTTGGAAGGGACCTCTGGAGATCACCTGGTCCAACCTTCTGCTGAAAGCAGAGCCTTGGCTTAGGTAATTAAGTCAATAGTCAAACTGAGTCTTGACTATTTTCAGTGAGGTAGATTCCACCACTTCTCTGTGTTTGAGAAATGCCTATAGGAAACCTGACCTCCTGTATTTAAGACACTGATAGAGTACATAAGCATACCAGTTATATGGAGGCCACCCAAAGCAGTGAAAGGGTGACGTTTTTGCATGTCGTTAGCCTACGGAGAATTGATTTTTAATGAAGTGTAGAAATACCCCATGGCGTGTGTGATCCGGAACTATCGTTAGGTGTTTTCATCACAAGCTGCCCGAGTGTTTCATCTCATGCTGCCTGAGTGTTTACTGTAGATGTATTTTTGCACTTTCGTAAAGCAGGGCTTTTTCTCTAGTGATCAATGAAGGCAATCTAGGAGATGGTTGCAGGGCACTACTTTTAATTACGGATGAAAATGAAGGAAAAAATTTATCGCGCATTCTTACCTTGCATGGTAGGTGTATTACCTTGCATGAGAAATGTATTAACCTCTCAAAATGCGTGCTCTCAACAATTTTAGAAACTTGTCACTTCAGAGGCTGAGAGCATTACAAAGGCATCCTACGCAAGAGAAGCTGACTCACTCGTCTAGTACATGCATACTGTTGGTGGTGCCGCACCACCTTCTCTGCTCACTGCTCACCTTGATTTGAAATAAAATCCTATTTGTTGTGTTGTCTTAGTTGTTTTACATAGAGTGTGTATGTATCTCTTCTGATAAGCACTTTAATCTGCCAAGCAATCAAAAGAGCTTTCTGAGACGTTCTGAGAGCATTACGTGTTTCTGTAATATAGATGCTTGTGGGTTCATAACTTCTTTGTGATCTGCCTTCCAGGAAACGGCAGAGAGAAGAGGAAATTGAGGCACAAGAGAAAGCTAAACGAGAGCGAGAATGGCAAAAGAACTTTGAGGTAATCAGTAGCTTAGCTGGATGCTGCTCACAGGAAGGGCCTCAGTAATCCTCAGCCATGCTGTAGGGAATACCCCTAGATAAAAGAGAAGCTGCTTCGTTGCAGGTGCTATAAGATAATTGTAAGTAGACATATAGTAAAGAGATCCCGCAAAAACCTTATTTTTGTCCTTATATGTAGAGAAGAGCCCGTGGATGGCTTTGATATCACCTTTCCAGAAACAGGGGATCTGGTAGATTAAGGTGTAGTGTTTTTCAACTTTGTTAGCAGTTTATTCTTATCACAAGGCAGAAATTTGAATTGCTCAGGCCCCGTCACTGGTGACCAGTAACATTTAATCTGGGCAACTATTCAGCCACTGGTGTGGACTGAGTTGGTACTTTTCAGTCTGATTGCTAACACTTACATAATCTATATCTGAGGTGAATATCAAAGACCTGAATGAGTGTCGATTCCCCTGGCCTCTTCCACCCCGTATTCAAGTTCAGGCATATCAGAAATAGCTTATTCTTATCACAAGGCAGAAATTTGAATTGCTCAGGCCCCGTCACTGGTGACCAGTAACATTTAATCTGGGCAACTATTCAGCCACTGGTGTGGACTGAGTTGGTACTTTTCAGTCTGATTGCTAACACTTACATAATCTATATCTGAGGTGAATATCAAAGACCTGAATGAGTGTCGATTCCCCTGGCCTCTTCCACCCCGTATTCAAGTTCAGGCATATCAGAAATAGCTTGTGGTGCTTGCACTGCTGTTCTAGAGCAAAAGCGTCAAACAAACCTACAGCCTGCCAAGATAATTGATTTGGCCTGCAACTCTTTCTTCGTTACACAGTAGAGGTGCAGTCCCAACACAGGAAATTACACGGGAGGGTTCCAGGAAGGAAGTTAATGAGACTGTGGAGGACCTAATGAAAAGAGTCTGCTAATGAAAAGAGTCTGCTACGTTGCTCACTTCACCCACAGTCTGATCCCAGTCCATGTTTGAGAGGCCTTTAAGAAGGAGAGCATCTGGGAGAGCAGTGTGTGAGCTGAGCTGCCCTCCTGTGGAAAGTGGTCAGCTAGGATTTTGCTGGAGGGTCATCTGGGAGGAGTTAATGTGTGTTTACGTGCTATATAACATGGATGCAGGAAGTTGGATGTTCTGGAAAACACTGAATCTACTGCACATGTGTAATGCTGCTGTATTGAGCGTGCCCTGTGGGTATTGTCACGTAATAGGAGAGAGTAAATGAGTTTGCTGCTTGCCTTGCTACTGGCAGAAGTTCTGTGGGCAGCCTGGCAGGAAAGGTTGCATATCATTGCTGTAGGAATGCAGTGAAGGTTAGGAGCTGAGGAAATGTGAGCAAATGTCACAAGCAGATAATGACGGACCAAACAGAGAATCTACTGGGCTATTGAAGTACTTGTGTTTCCTCAACCATTTCTAGACAGCTGAACCACTGCACTTGCAAGTGTCTTCTCCAGCCTTGTCAGTGGTTGCTTAATCTATGTGAGAAGACCATATCAAAGCTAGGTGTTGATGTTGAAAATGGATTGTCTGAATGCATAAGAATAGGAAGCTTATTGTTACTAGTGACTGTGGCAGGGAGAGGATGATTAGAGACAAAATAGCATATGGATTCTTGGCTGCTCCTGTATGAGTGCTGATTCTTGCTTGTGAGAATAAGAATTCTAAGACAGAGTAGTTCTGCATCCATCTCAAGTACAAACAAAAAAACTCTCTTCCTTCAAGGACCTCATGCCGCACCTGTGTGTTGTTCTTCTGTGGTTCCCTGCTCCTGTTTTTTTTTTTTTTTGATTCCAGTCCTTTCTCTGCATATTGCATTCTAGTTCTGTTCAGTTCTCTTGTCTCTCTACCCCAAAGAAGCGTAGGTTTCCTCCCTCGCGTGTGTTCTACAGCATTTCTAAGTGCTCATAGGAATATGTTACATCATTCAAGTTGTGCTCTGCTGTTGCTAGGAGCTATTCATAGGCTGCTTTGAGAGAAGAATCATATCTTGGTCTAGCACAGGAGGAGCAGGTTGGAACACCCAATTTCACCCACCTCACCCCAAAACAAGAAGGTTAGAACAGAAGTTGCCATGTAGCCTCATCCCTAGTAAAGGTGTGATCCTGCCCTGGGGAAGGATGGATGTGAGTGAGGTAGAGAGCTATCTTCGTCAGAGCCATTGTGCAGCACCAGCACGCAGGCACAGCTGTATTCAGGTGAGCCTTGAGTGTACGGATCACATGCCTCAAAGTGAATTGTCCCTGGGCTTGTTCTATCCTACTGTCTGAACCTTCAGCTTGTAGGAGTGATAGGTGGGGTCTGTGCAGAGTCCTGTTTTTTCAGGAAGGGTTTCTGCTACACCCCCAACAGGTGAGCGAGAAGAGAAAAGAGTGCACCTGTGACCTTTTCTTCCTGTGTCTTTGTGATGAGGTCTGGGGCAAGAAGCATGAGAGAAGACAGCAGTACACTTCGCTTCTCTCTCTTTTCTCCCTGCCTTCAAGCTGCAGCACAATCAGAGGTGTCACAAGGATGTGAGACAGAGTAAGGAAATGGCAAGTTCTGGGCTGACAGATTGGGAACATCCATTGGAGATGAGGTTTCTGGTTTGCTTGGTAGAACAGAGGATTCAGTAGACTATAATCAGGACTGCACATCCCAAGCTGGTTGCTTCTGAAACAAGAAAACGGCATACTGCTTATATCGGTGTTTGTAAGCTCAGTCGTACCTCCGCTGCTCTGGTGCTTCACACTGTCTACGTCCCAGCTGCCAAGGTGCTACATGCTGCGTAAGGGGGAAGTTGCTATTGATCTCTTGAAAATGGTACACACAGCCTGTTCTCTAATTTTTGCCCTTGTTAACCCTCGCCTTCCTCTCTGTTGTCCCCAGGAAAGTCGGGATGGTCGTGTGGACAGTTGGAGAAATTTCCAGGCAAACACAAAGGGGAAGAAAGAAAAGAAAAACAGGACCTTCCTGAGACCTCCCAAAGTAAAAATGGAGCAGCGTGAATGATCCTGGCAGCACTGCCCAAGTGCAGCTCCTCAGTCCCCTCCCTGCTTTTAAGGACTCATTGGCACCTAGAGTAAGAATAGCTTTTTAGTAGACTGTTTGTTTCCAGTACAATTAATTATTGGTCAAAGTATTTTTTGTACTCTGTCCATTTGAACTAGGGCCATAATATGACCTTGGCCGGGAACCCGCTATGCATAGAACAGTTGGCTTAGGAGGGTCTGTCATTATTGCTGTCCTGTTTGTCTGCTGCCCTGTAACTCGATGTTTTGTACTTCACAGAGATTGTGCTGTTTCACCTCTTTTATTTCTAGTTTGAGAGCTGAACAAAATGTCTGAAATGTATCAGTATCTTTCCAGGCGTCGTCTTTCTCAGCAGGTCCAGCTTTGGAAAGCTCCAAACTGGCTCTGGGAATCTGCTTCCAGCACTGTGCAGTGCAGCTGACCTGTAGTTAAACAGTCTGCAGCTCCTCACTGAACTCAGTGGTGCTTGGAAGACACCACCCCAACCTCCCACCCCCAAGATCTGATTTCCAAACTAAAATCCCAGCTCTCAGGCTTAGAGTTCTGTTAATCTCAGATGAGCTAGTCACTTCTGTAAAGAAAAAGTAACTTCTCTTGATTAATAGTTAGTTGCAATGGTCTGTATGTAAAATAAATTTTTACCCAAGTTATTCTTGCTTAGAATTATTTAAAGATACAATTGCAAGAGTGTAAGTTGAGTGCTGGCCGCTGAGATGTTATCACTGCCCAGGGTGAACGTTTTTCCCTGGGAAAGGTCTGCTATTATTTCAAAAGTCTGTTCTGACTTGAATTTCAAGTGACAGCCTTCCAGATAGGCTGGGAGAGGACATCTCTTCCCTGACTGCTGCCTGAGTGGGTGCCCGGATGCCAGAGTCTGTGTTGAATCCTGACTTCATTCCTGTGCCTTTGGGGAGTGAGAGAGGAGTGGGAGCACTTGGCTGCCTGTGAGAAGGAGAGACTCCTCAGAGCTATGGGATGAGCTTAAGCTCATGAGTTTTTTATATATAATGTACACCCAAAGATTAAAAAATATATAAGTTTTTAAGAGATTCTCAACTGTTTGAAGAGGTTCAAAGTGAAATGTACTACAAATTCACGTGTGCCTGGCAGATAACTCTGGAGACCTTGCCACAAACTCTTCCCTTCTGTCATGATGGCAGTCCCCATACTTGGGTCCTATAGGTAGCTGCCCCTACAAAGTTACTGCTTTTCTTCCTTCTCACTGCCTTTACCCAGCTCCCTTCACTTGGTCTCATTGTTTTATCCTCCCTTATCTTCAAATGTGCTCAATTCTTTGTGATGCTCTTTGTGTTTCTAGAGCACTCTCCAGGTCTCCCTTTAGAAAGGGTGGTGTGGCTGCTCCTGAAGAGTTGTCTGTCTTCTAATGTCTAAACCCTTAAGTTTTGATTAATTGCCTTTTATTTCTGCCCCCTAGGGAGGGCAGGACATGATGACGTTATGTTGCTATACAGACTTCTGCAGGAAAAGCAGCTGCCAAGCATGTAGTGCTTTTTGACAGGACCCAGGGCTGACGTGAATATGCCGAAAGGTGACCTGTGCTCTCCATTCTGTTTTTTCTTCCTTTCTCCCCCACCCCCCTAACCTGTGTGGTCAGTCATAAAGGGAAATATCCTTCCCTGATAAAGCTAAGGCATTTTGGTGTTTTATACATTAACTAGCTCTTAAGACAATAGAGCTAGTCTTCCTATTTTCTGTGTAAATATAGGAAGATAGTTTCTTCACACTATTTCTCCTGCTAGGTATAACCGGCTAGATAGATAGATAGCTTGAGCTGAACCTCAGGTGTCAAAAGAGCTTCAAAAAAATAGCACCTCAGTGATGTCTAGGTAGCACATAAGAGCTACACAATAAATAGCAATTAACTGAAGTGGACTGGCAGGTCTGGGAGACAATGAACCATGTAGCACTACTGTGTTTAGGAATTGAAATCCCTTTCTGTAGGGAGAATGTGATTTTTCCATTAACTGTGAAGGCTTTTGTGGAAGAAAATTTCCTTGTCAAGGCAAGAAATAGCCACAGTTGCTCTGGGAAAAAGACAGTTGACTTCTGTGGTGCTGTTTCTCGGATGCAGTTTCTTCTGTTTCCTGGATGAAGAGGCATAAGAAATGAACAGTGCTGGGCGGTAGCTCAGAGGATGAGGGTGACTCTGTGGGTAGAGGATCCGGCTGGAGTGTCCAACACAGAGGACAGTGTTGTCTCTCTAACTTGGTTGGCTCTGTTTTCCTTGTCAAAGTATTTCTAGATTAGAGAGGTCTCCCAGACATTGTCTCCCAGAGTCCTTGCTTTTGATATCTAAATACTGGTCTTTCTAATAGCATTTCCTTTCAGATGGTTTAATGTCTTTGCTCACCCGAGGTACTGACCCTTCAGATCTTTTCTGTACAGTTTTTTCAGGTAGCTCAGGATGAGGCTTGTGAGAACCTGAAACGTTTCTAAGATGTGGATTAAGTTCCTGATTCTGCTTCTCAGCAACATGTATGTTTGTGATCATTTCACCAGTGGAGAGGCTGCTTCTGGCATTTCTGCATTGCTCACCACTTGCTCTAGAAAAGTGTGCCTTGTGGCTAAAGTTACTTAATGTTGGGCATGCGCGCTTCTGCAGTTTGAGTCATTTTTTTCCCCTGAGGTATGACTTGGTTGGGGCAGCAAAACGCGTAGCTTATAACAATGCTGTTTCGTTCTGAATTTAGCTGTTCCTGCTTCCTTTATTTCTGTCCTACCTACAATATGTTTGTATGTTTAAACACACAGTTTTTCCTCCTATCTTACCTATTCAGTCAAATCCCATGATGCTTCCCATGTGCTAAGCAGTCTTCAGGAACTGCAAATACCTAGCCCTTTACTAGATATTTTTCTGCTTCATTGAGGGAGACCTGGGAGGATAGTTTTGGTCCCTGCATTTTGGCTTTGTAAAAGCAACTGTTCTGAATCACCTTGTTCCCCCCCACACGGGTAGAAGTAAGTAAATGCATAACCTGGATGCCTGCAACTGATGCAGGCTGTGCTATTGCTTGCCTCCTGCAGTGTGTTCCCAGGCAGTGAGATAGATTGAATGAAGCGTTGTTTAACTTCAAGAGGTAGAGAGAGTGTAATGGCTAAAAGACCTCAGATCTCTAGGACTCCCTCCTTCCATGGAGCTGTTTCTGGGTCAGTGGTCTTTGAAGACTAAAGTACTTTGGCCTTGATATGCAGGACAAGCAAATACGTTGGTGGGGTAATTTTTTCTTTGGGGAAGAGAAAAAGTACCAGGTAGCTAGAGAAGCACCTTTCTTTAGGGTCTTGGCTTTAGTTTTCTGTGGAAATAGCTTGTTCTCCTTGGCCAGTCTCTACAGAATATACTCCGTGGTCTGAGCCCAGCTCATCTCACTGCTGCTTTCTAAGAATCCAGAGAATGTTCTCGAGGCTTTTGGTTCTTAGGCAGGGAGGTTACCTTCCCCTTCATCTGCAATTTGCAAGATTTTGTCTCCTATTCAGTAGTAGTGGGATGGGGAAGGAGCTTTGCAAGCTACTTGCCTACTTAATCCTGAAGTTGAAAGGGAAACTGCAACAGGAATCTACTCCCTTGAGGATTTAAGGGGACAGGGTGCAGGGCCTTCCCCTCTGCTTCACAGCCTAGGGATGAGACAGGAGGGTTCCCTGAACGTGTAGATAGGCCTAGGTTTAGATTTCACCAGATGTTCACCAGATACACTAGATTTCACTAGATGGAAAAAGTATTTGGTTAAAACCAAAATGATGTATAGGAAAGCCTGTGTGATAAGACAGAGATGAAATTCATTCTTGATAAGACATAAACCAGTGTGTTACATAACATTTATCTTAGTTCTGTGAAGACGGTGATGAGCTCTAAACTAGCTACTCCTGCTCAGGAACCATGGTTTAGTCACTCAGCCACAGAGGTGAATAAAATGTGAAATACTGTTGGGTAAAGGCATAGAATGAAATGGAAAATGGTGTCTTCCTCCTTATAAAGCCATGTTGTGCACATGCCTTAAAATTTACATATATGACCATTTATATACATCCTTAACTGTATAGTCTTTTAAAAAGAGTGCGTCACAGCCAGCAATGGTACAAAGGAGAACCAGGACATCAAAAGCTGTGGACTTGCTTCTTCTCTATGCCTGAACCCGAGAACAAGAGGTTATTGGATGAAATCAGCAAGAAATAGGTTGAAAAGACAAAGAAATACTTTTCCTGAAGTGGATTATAAACTCAACATAGAATATGATTGAGGCCAAAAGTATCTAATATTTTTTAATACAGGTATATATGTTCATGGAATTAAATGCCACCAAGCTACTTAAAGATTTCAGTGTAACTGCTAGCTGAGAAAGTCTCTGTCACACTTTGGTAGATGCTGGCTGTATAGGATAAAGGATGCAGGGCTGTATGCTTGCTTTCTTTGCTAATCATCTTCTGCTGGCTGTGGTTGGACGTGTGGTACTGAACTAGATGGCTTGGATCAAATGTGACCCTTCTTAGACTGCCCTTGTGGTTCAGTATTCTTCCAGCCCTTCTCCCCCCAGAAGAGATAGTCTGCCTTTGTAAATGCATGGAAAAAACCTTTTTTTCCATCCCATCTCCTTGTGCAGTAACAAATGCTTCTTCTGCTGTATGGGATTTGTATTTTAGGAGCATAACTATACGGAGGATTTATGTATTGTCAGAGTAATGTTGGAGAGAGGGACCCAGATGGGAGAGCTCAAGAACCAGACTCTTCCCCTTTCTTCCAGATGAGAGTTCCTTTTGCTACTTTTTCCTCTGCTTTCTTCAAACAACTGAAATTATAGAGAAACTGTGAGAAGTTGGGCTTAGCATGGGAAGTTTCCTTCTGAAAGAGTTGGGCTATTGCATTTTTGTTATCTGGAATAAATGGGCTGTCTCAACTTCCCTTTTCTCTTAAGATCTGCCCTGCTCAGAGGCAACTGAGGCATAAGTGTTACAATCCACAAGCAGAAAAGGGATGTCATCCCTTATCTTGTGCATCCCCACAGTATGCTCAGGCCCAACAGTGTGTGTGTAGCTACACACCCTAAATCTCCTCATCTCATTTGGGTTTCATTGCATGGGTTTTAAATCTCCTCATCTCATTTTCTGGAGCTGTTGGCAGCGCACCTCCTGCTGCTGATGGCTCTTCTGGTTTTATCTCTGTATCTAACTCCTTTCACTCCTTGAAAGATGAAGCTCTTACAGCCCTAGCAGGATGTTGTACACAAAATGGGCAGTATGTTTAGGACAAGGCTGGCCTTGTCTTTCCCGCCATGATCTCAGCATCACAGTGAGCAGCATTCACACCTTCCTTAGACCTAGGGTATAGCTGAGCTACCTGACTTGTTACTGGAGCACTGATAGCCTTCCATCAGCAGGCCTCCCCATCCCACCAGTCAGAGGGCTTCGGACTTCCAGGACAAGAATAGACATGCACTTTGGGGAAATTAGGTCTTTCGTTTCTAACAGGAGCTCCTTGCCTTGGCCTCTTCAGTACAATCAAAATGGGTTCTCCCACATACTTGCCTCTGTCGGCCTGCTTCGTTCATATCCCCCTTTCTGGACTATTCAGTTGTCCAGCAGCAGCAGGGAAGACCAGGAAGAGTATTAACGTTAATGCAAGCATTAATATTAACGTTAAGCTAAAGTGCAAAGTCCACTGCTTCATAGCCACCCTCATGTTCTCACCTAAGTAAACAAGGATTCAACCTGAAAATAATTCATGTGATTTATTTCAGCCATGTTCTTAGGTCTGGTCTAGCTTCCTTCCTTTTCAAAAACAGGGCAGGCCCTATTTGGATGCTCTTGCAGCAGTTTATCTGGATTGGACTGAATTTGCACTAGTGAATTATGATGACATGGAGGGTGCCTGTAAAGGAAAATTACTCTGGCGCATGCCAGTAGGATTTTTGTAGTTTGAATGAGAGTCATAGAGATGTTTGGGGAAAGAACCTCTGTGGGTGTCTCATTCAACCTCCTGTTTGAAATGGGGTTATCGCTAATTCTAGGTGAGGTCAGCTGTAGCTTTATCTAGCCAAGTCCTAAGGGTGGAGACCCCTGTAGCTGAGTACCAGTCCAAGGGCTGCACCACCCTTCTAAGGAAAAGCTTTTTCTTGGTGTCTATCCTGACCCTCCCACCACGCAGTTTGTGACTGTTGCCCTTTGTCACAGCATTGTCTGTTACTGAGAAGAGTTTTCTTCCATCATCTTTGCAACTTCCTTTCCAACGGTTGCAGGTTGCTATCAGATCACCCCTTAGCCTCCACGTTAACCCAGCCTGGCTTTCTCAGCCTCTCCTCTTAGGATGTGCCCCAGGCCCCTGACCATCGTGGTAGCTATCTGCTGGTCCCTCTCCAGTTTTCCACATCCCTTTTGAGTTGGACACGCTGCTTCAGGTACAGCATCAACAGTGCCAAACAGAGAGGATACTAACTGTCCCCGATCTGTTGGTCATGTTGCTCATAATGTAGCCTAGTTTGCTTTATTCGCAATGAGAGCGCACTGTTGATCTTTATCAGAAAAGGCCTGCAGTTAAACTGGTGCAGCTTTGTGAATGGATGTAGGCTAGCTTTCCTGTTCAGTTTGGAAATGTAGAAAGAGTTCCTGTAAATACCTCCACTACAGTTGGGTGTCTGTTAGGCTTCTTCAGGGAGTGGGGGGGAAGGGGGGTAAAACTACAGGACAGGCAAACAGCTGGTTCCTTCACATAGCTGCACGGATTGTGTGCCTGCTCCAATGTACTTTCAACATGCGTTTGTGCATCGACCAGTTGTGATTATCTGGCCCTTCAGGGCTCTGTTTGCTCTCAAAAACCTTCTGCCTCCTTCCAGCAGACCCCATGTCAGCTCTTAGCAGTGAAGAAAAAACAACATCTTCTTGTTAAATAATCCACAATGAATAAAAGCAGAACAAACAGAAACATCTGTGATCTGTTGTTACAACATGAGTAACTCACCAACAGATATTAAGCCTGTGATTTCATTGGTGCCAGCGCCATCTGGGGAAATCCCACGTGAAACCTAAGCAGGGCGATGCCAGAACTGCGTGCTTTGGGAATATGGCAGCAAGCCCAATAGCAAATAGGTCCCTTACATGTCCTGTCGACTCTTTCATCCCAGGCTGGTGCAACACAATCATCACAAAGAACTGGGTGAACGTTAAGTTAACTTAGTTAAGAACATGAAGTCAGCATAGCATCGTACATCACAGATAGGACAAGGAAGCTAGCTGCCACAACCTAGAATATGTTTCTGGCCAATGTTCCCACATACTGGGACTCGCACACCAATGCACTCTGGTGTACAGCCTTGCGGCAGCAAGTCTGCAGCTCCTATGGGGCGTTTGAACAAATGCCTGCTCCCGTGTTGGCTCCCAGTCCCACTCTCTGGAAGGAAACGTGAAGCCCAAAGGACAGGCTCACCGGAGGCCATGGTTCCCCCTGCCATGCCCAACCCTGCCCTGGGCCAGGGAGCATCTCTGGCTCAGAGCTCTTGCAGGGCAGGGATACTCTGTCTCAAGCCTGCTAGGTAATGAATGATTGCAGAGTGTGACGAGCCCTTGACTAGCACAGCGCCTTCTCAGCAGTTTCCTCGTTGCCTGCCTGTTCAAGGAAGGCAGGAGGGCTATGAGAACCAGTGTTGAGTCCCAGAATCTCCAGGGCTCGGCCTGGGCATGTCTAATGAGTGTCACAACTGCCAAGAGGGAAGTGACTCATTCCCCTGAGAATGTAGCGCTCTCCTTCCCCATCCACCCCTTTCCTCTCACTTCTCCCGGCAGATCCTCCTCCTAGACGCAAGTGTGCTGTGGGCTTAGCAGTGCCGGTGGCTTGGCTTCTTGGAGGGACCCAGTGGGCTGGGCTCTGCTGTGCCAGATGCTCCATGGCCCTGAGGTAAGAGGATCCTTTCCCTTCTGTCTGCTCTCACAGCGTTTACCTCCTCCCTGAGCCCTGCAGGCTTCTTCTGCATCTTAGCATTTTGGGACCCACACTGCTTGTGCATATCCTACCTCTGAGCTGTGGCATTTCACATAGCTCCAGGGGTTTCGGAGCCACCTGTGTTCTCCCTATTTGAGCTGTCTGGGAAGCCACATCTGCTGCTCTGCCTTTTCCCCTCTGATACACATAGCTCCAGCCCTGGAAGTCACAGCTCTGATGAGCAAAGTTTCTTGGAAATGGGTGACAGGGTCATTACTTCAGAAATGTACTCCCATGGTTTCTCTGCTCCCACTTGGAGCCATCCCAGTGATGCCTAGGTGAGCATCACTGCAGCCATAATCTCTCCAGCAAACAGCAGGGAGAGTGGAGGGGTCATCCACCCGTCCATCACTCTCTCCTTCCAATTGACTCTCCCACCTGCTAAGAGCCAGCCCAGCAAGCAGGGTTTTCCCCGTGTTTTGAGGGCATAAGTCAGGCTAGCACCGATATTGCCTGTGGGGCAATGGGAACAGGAATGCAGTGGAGGGAATGGGGCTGCCTGTTGTTTAGGTGCCTTCCCACCCCAGGCTTCGGGAATGGCCCCAGCCCTGGCTCTGCTTGGGCGCTGCAGAGCCATGTGAGGAGCCTTTCCACTGAGCTTCGCCAGCAAGGAAGAGGAGGTGACACTTGGAGGCCTCGCCCAGGTCCCTAAGTCCCACAGGTGTTTGGTACATCTATGCTGCCCTCTTCCAGTCCTTTGTCCCTACAGGCTGGGGCAGCAGTGGGTACAGCAGGCTCTGCACAGGGCATGCTGCAAATAGCCTTTGGTCGGAGATAATCTGCTTTGGTCCAGGGCAGTAGCAGGCACAGGGAGGCCAGCATTGGGCAGCTCTGTTAGTTGTGCTTTTTCTGAGGGCTGTATTTTAAGACAATCCCCTGCAAAAAAGTTAGGACCCAAGCAAGGTCCTGCCTGGCCCATGGACGGTAAATTGAGCTTAAACTGCTCTTGCTCTAGCAGTTGTGCTGAAGAGCCCCAGGCATTCAAGGCTTTGGTACATGGAGATTTCCTGCTCAAAGGGGCCCTTAAGCATAACCTTGATTTTAAGGAAGATGGGAGGGGAGATTGCCACAGGAGGTGTTTGGCCTCAGGACACTGCTGGTAAGCACAAGAGCCTGATCATTTGGAGAGGAATGACTGAATCAGGCCTCAAAGAGGGGCACCCACAGGCGCCCAGCGCACAGCCACTGCCACTCACAGTCCCTAGGAGCAGATCCTAGCTCCCTTTTCATTCGTATGATCTCAGACTTCGTGTGCCAAAACCAGCTGGAGTCTGTCCTGCTCCCTGTTTCATTCACTGCTGATATGTAAACCTGGATCCCAACAGCAAGATCTCCTGCAACACGGAGTGATCCCAGCAATGACCGTAGTAAGTGGCAAAAGCTGTGCCCTGCCTTCCTGCAGCTGCCAATGGCTACCAGGAAATGTCACTGCTCGCTGCCCCAAAATAGATTCTTAGCAGCTTGAGTAGACATATCTCCCCGCTGAGCAATGCCAGCTCCCTGGACACATTCCTGCAGACTTGGTAATAAGGTGGAGATCCATTGTGCCAGCCTCTGAAACGCTCACGGGGGGAACCTACAGAGTTGATTTAGTATTTCTTTCATGCAATGGGCAAAAGGAAATTGTGCAGAGGGAGTGAGATGAGTAGTGGAAATTCACAGACAACAATGCTTAACATTGGCTTATCAGCTGCTCTGCTTCCAAAGGAACATCATGTACTTTCAAAGTCTAGACCCATTCTGACTCTAGAGAATAAGCATTGGTGACAGGGACCAGCAGGGATCACACTCCCCTGTTCACTTGCCCAGTAGGTTGCACCATGTGGCTCTGATCCTGCTGGCAGCATTTGGTGCTTTCAGAGTTCCTGTGTTGGTATTTCATGTGGTTTGTGTTACTGCTCTTTTCATTGAACAGGGAGGCAGAGTGCACGCAGAGTTTCTCTGCTAGAATGCTGCTCCTCTATGTGATTGCATTCCACAGAGAGCTTTCCTCCACTAATAAAATGTGGTTTTGCTTTTGGAAAGAGATTGCTGGATATTTGCTGATAATACTTTCTAACCTAAAAGTGTTTCTGAAATTTGCAAAACTAATATGTGATTATCAACAGCAGGTATTCTGCTAACAGGCTCTGTCTCAGAAGGAGATGAGCCCAAGGAGCCATACTAGAGGCACACAAAATGAGCTTGGTGATGATGCACTGATGCTATTCATACCCTGAAAGCAGGAGCAAGGCAGCTTGGTGTGAAAGAGAAGTCCTGATACTGTGCCAGAGCTGTGGGGAATGACCCAGGGACTACCGTCTGGTTAGCCCCAAATTATCCCCAAAGATTAGTCAGGATCTAGTGCTCCAGATATAAAGACCAAAAATACCATTAATGTTACTTAACAGGATCATATGGGAAGCAGTTATAGTAAAAGAAGCTTAATTTTATATTTTGATTGTATTGCAAGTTTGGTTGATAAAGGTAACTGCATATTCAAGATTTTTTTTTTTTTTAGTTAGGCTTGCATGGCATTCAGTGTTTTCTTGCCAGCAGTCACTGCAGCCAGGCTTTATGTGCATCCCCAGGACTGAAAGTGGTAAATAACAGTCAAAAACTGCCCAGGCCACTCAATAAGCTGGGCCACTGCAAACAAAACTCATTTTAATGCTGAATGCAAAGTTGTGCACGCAGAAAGAGGCAGTGCTGTGGTCCCAGTGAAGCAGGGGAGCTGTATCCCCGAGCAGCAGCTGGAAAGGGTGCAGCATTTGGGGAGTGCTGGATCTGGGTGCTGTATGGGTGAAGGGGGGGGGAGGCTGATGAGCCCTCTCAATGCATAAACAGGCACACAGTAATCCAGGAGGGAGGAAGGGAGCTGTTCTTCATGTTCCTATATAGCAAGAGTACCAGCAGCTCTGATTCTAGGCCTGCGTCTACTTTTCTTGCTTTAAATGCAATAGCTGAAAATGGGAACTCCCCAAATAGCTAAGAGCTGGAGCAGTGCAAGGCAAGCAAAAGGCCAATCTGCATGACCAAGTGGTTGTTTCGGGCATTTCTGTGAATTTTGAGGCCAAATCTGAGCATTTGAGGCACAGCTGAAAGAGAAGCAAATCTAGAGAGAGATGAGGAGGCACTCGCCAGCACTGATTCTGTCAGATCCAAGCTCTGGGCAGTTAGAGGTCTCCTGCCTCCAGTGGGAGCGTTTAAATCAGAAAGCAGAGTTTCATATCACCATTAGAGCTTCCACCCTGCAGATCTCCTGGTGTCTTTCATAAAAGTGAATTTGGTATTTTACTATATTTCGGTTCTCTGAGTTTTAAAAAAGAGCTTCTTCAGACCCTGAATTCAGTGACGAGAACGTGCCCAGAGTCAGTGTCAGAGCCTACGCAGGGCTGAGCAGAGGAAGGATGCAGATTTCTGATGGCAACCCCTCCCCAGTCCAAAACCTCCTGGGCTTCATTTTCCCGTAACAGCTTGGCAGCAGCAGGACAGCACACTTTGTTCTGCAGTTGCTATAGCCTTTGCTAACCTCCCCTCCCCCACTGACAAGACATCCTCACTGGCTTCGCCTTCCAAAGCCGTGGAGTGGCTGCCAGTCAGTCTGATTGGTGTGCTTTTATTTTGTGTTTAATTTCAGCTCCCAGAATCAGTCTCATGGGCTAGAGTATTAGGAAAGCTCTGACAGGTTCGCAAAGGAGCAGGTTCCCCTGTGCATCCCTCCAGCTGCTTGTAAGGAAGGGAGAAGGAAGGAGGCAGGTGGGCAGCAGAGGAGAGGAGGCTGCTGGAGCCTCCATCCCAGCACAGATCGGTAATGTCACTGCAGGATCCCGATCTCACCCTTCGGGTCACCCTGATGGGGCCCAGTGCAGAGGGAGCCCGGCTCTTCCCTGGACCCCAGGACCAGAGAGGGTAGCACATCTGCCTGCTCTGTACAGCCAACTCCTTGGGTGTAGCCCACCCCTGCTCAGGCAAGGCAGGATCTCCCAGGTCTGTGCAGAGTCATTGCTGCAAGGCTCAAACATTCTGTCAGTGTCTGGATCCGGTTTTGCTCAGTTGGCTCCTCTGTCCCTCCAACACCCTCTGCTGCTGCCACGTGGGACAGGAGTGATTTCTTACATGCTCCAAGTGCACTGTGCACCCAGTCTCACAGCCGGAAGTCATCTGTGCAGGGACGAGGGAAGTGGATCAGGGAGCTGCTGGCCTGAATGCTATTTCTGAGGGTTTGGGATTTCAGACAGGGGCCACTAAGGTGGATCAGCCCATGACAGGTGCTCTCTAGCCCATCTGGAACTAAGCATGTGAGGGGGAGAGACTCCAGCCTGGGCTCCCGCTCTTGTCCTCATGGAGCCTGTGCTGTCTCCATGCATCTCTGGATGTTTCAGTGCCTCACTTGAGCAAGGTCTGGGGCAGCAGGACATTGTGGTTTGCACAGCAGTGAGCTGAATGCCTGGCTGGGGCTCCTGATGGCTGCCATGCACCCCCATGCACAGCCTGCCTCTCCTCGCCCCAGGCTGGAGGCACGTGCTGGGTGCTCATCCCTGTAATGGCTCTGAGAGAGACTGTATGCACCCTCTGGAGATGGAGGGAAGGAGGGATCCCAAGAGCTGGCCCAGGCAATGAAGCTCAGATCAGCACCAGGCCTTTGCTTGCCCTTGTCTGGGGACAGAGGGTGGTTTCTGGTGCTGCGCTGGGTGCCTTGATGCTGTACAGCCCACCTTCTTGGGGCCTCAACAGTGCCATATAGCCACACACAGCCTCATCCCAGAGTCTGGGATTGCCTGAGGCCCAGCAGGCCAGAAGTCAGTGTCTCAGCAGAATAGTGTTGCCTCTCTGCACCTTACTCCTCTGCTGGTGCCCCATTTCCCCCAGCTGATGAGGAGGTTACGTGTCCTCCCAAGGAGTCAGGGATGCCCATTGTCTCTGTGTCTGCTGAAGATCCCTGAGATAAAAGGAGACTTGGCATGGCTATATGCCCAGCTCCGTTTAGCCCTAACACAAGTGCAAAGGAGACCATGCTAGGGAATGAATTTGTCCATGGGATTTACGAGTTTTCTGGTGCTTCCTTTTCTTGGAGTTATTAAATCATCACTCTCCCAGTTTCTGCCATACAGCTGTTCATAAGAAGGATGTTCAAATGCTTAATCCCTGATCTAAGTAGGGACAGGGAGTGGATTCCTATTCGATCTTTAGAGAAGAACTCCAACTTCTCTCTCTTTCAGGATCATTACAAGTGGAGATACTTTGAGGAAACAGCTTTAAGGACTTTCCAGATCTTTGCTGTGGTTACTTGCCTTTCCTCTACAGCTTATTTTATTTCTCATTTCCTTTGAGCTGATGTCACACATTTCCTCTTCTTTAGTGACACTGCAGTTACGGTGTCGTTGCTCCCATTCTGGTGTTCTGCTCTTGAAAACCGTCTGTGTGGAGAACTTTTGGCCCCAGATCAGAAAAAATAACATCTGGAAGAGGACCAAGGACCCTCAGTAAGACATCCATCACTGCTCTACTAAAGCTGAAAATGGACATATTACCCTGAATCCATTCGACTGTGGTAAGCACAAAATAGAATTTATTGGTACTGTTACTCTTGGAAGATGCTTTTGCTCATGATATAGCTTGTGTTAGTGTGATCTTTGCAGCTTGCAGATGTGAGCCAGTAAGTCCTTACTAAGAGAGCATGGCCCATGGGACAAAGTGCTGAAGTGGGAGCAGAGTCTGCAATTGCCCCAGCCATGCTCTGCTGCACAGCCGTTTACTTCCCTCTCCATTTCTGTGTCCAGTAAAGTTAACGACATAAGCCACTTGGGATTATTGGTTGGGGCAGCAGGTAGTAGCTTGGGCTAGAGCTGCCAGGAGTTTTGGTAATGCTGTGCAACCTGTTGCAGCAGAAAATGGCACCCGTATCTGTTAGCTTGCACTCTGACCACTGCGTGTTGTTCTCCCTTCTGCTGGCACGGAGGAGATGTATATATTTTATACAAAGGGGAACTGTTTCAGCAGGAGAGACTGAGTGAGATCCCCCATACCATCCCTCAGAGCCTAGAGCTTAGGACATCTTATGAGTACACAGGAGATGTGAGTTCGAGTTCCTCAGGCTGAAGAGGGAAGTGGGGTATTAAGTAAATTTAGAGGGGAATGGTGCCATGTTCTCTTCTAGCCATATTTTGTAGCTTGACAAGTGAGAAGGGAAAAACAACTCTCTCAAGGTTTCCTGAAGGACCTTATCATTGGCACCGCACAGCCTAACACTGTCATGACACATGAGCTCTGCCAAATCCTGCTGGGGCTGTACAAGGCATTGCCATCTCCCACTGCACATTCTGTACCTCTGCTGGAGGTTTCTGCTCCATACCAGACTTAATAGCGTAAAGCATGTCCTTGCATCCATCTCTCCTTGTCAGAGCCCAGCCCTTTAGCTTAGCTCAAGCCTATCCTCCTCAGGTGCAGAGCTTTGCAGTGGAGCAGGACATGCAGGTTCACTTTCCCTCCTGCCCTATCTGCTAAATCTGGCAGGCCTGGAGAGCCTATCAGTAAAGTTTACCAGAGCTCCTGGGTAAAGTTTGGAGGCAGCTGTACCCACATGCCGCCTCAGAAATGGAGGGTTAAAGGGACTTAGCAGCAGCACAGTCATGACAGACTTTGTGAATAACAGCTGTGCATATGTATTGGATGTGGGCATTTCTCTCCTTCTCTCCTCATGAATTCTGCTAGGGAGATGCATTGCCTTCTTGTTTTCCCCACCTTGGGTACCTTCAGATCAGGTGCTATAGTGATAGAGCATCTTTAATTTCAAAGATTCCAGCCCCAGGCACCAGAATACTGAAGTTGGCAATTAGTCAGAACACTGGGTTTAGGATGCAGATTTAAAAGAACTATAAGGTCTCTAATGATCTTAGGTAATTAGGACTTCATTTTCCTTCTTATTCTAACATTTGACTAGTGTGCCAACACCCGCCTCTTCACTAGACTCTCTTGCCCCTGCATGGCTTCACCCCTTGCCTGACATATCTGTATTTGCTACAGTGCTCTGCTGAGCTGAGGGATGCGAACCCTTACAATTGGCATGTGTCTCTACCAGAGATGTTTCTCAGTGAGTGGTAGAGTTAGGCTTGGACACAGACATTTATTTAAGGCCATATTGTGACAATTACCACTTTTAATACATAGATAAGGGTGTTGACATGGAGGGAACAGAGCCCGGGCCGCCACCTGCTCTGGAGCCTCTCCACTGGGCAGCAGGGAGTGGAGACATTCTTCCTCAGAGACATGCCAGACCTCGGCAGCTAGACCCCAGGTGCCATAGCCTAGGGCATGCTCACCTCTTAGATATCACTGCCTGAATCAGCTGCTACCTTTTAGAGACTGATGATTCCACAGAAGTTTGGCAGAGGTCAAGGTGAAAGAAAAGAGATGCATGTGTCACCTGGTCAACTGCTCTTAGTTTTGCCACAGTACCTGTTAATTCCTGGGCTTCAGGGCCTCTCCATACTACATGGACCTTGCCAGAAGAATTGAGTCTATAGACTTTTAAACCCCAGTGCTGTCTGGCACCCAGTAGCCAGGTGGAGGACCAAGGCCAAGTTGTAGACTTCTGTAGTTGTGATGTTGTTAGGGCAACTGTTAGGGGCGAGGAGGCAGAGGCTCAGGAAGGTGACTGCTGCCTTCCTCTGCTACCAGCTGGGAGGAAGTTCCAAGGGGTTTGCAAAGTCTTCTGAGGAGAGGGAGAGCTTTCCTGAGCTAGAGCTGACTTCCCCATTTACACAGGAAAATTGCAAGTGGGCGATGAGGAACCAAGAGCACATGGGCACAAAGAGTGACCCAGCTCTGGGAGAGTGAGACGAGTGTTCATGCATCTGCTGCTGAGGAAGATCCAGAAAGTTCTGAGGCAGGAGTGTGACTTTTCAGGAGTATTTGAGGGGAAAAGCATGTTGTCTAGGGGCTGATAGAGCTAAGGCAAGCAACTTTGCAATGTGCAGCACCTAGCATTCCCATCCTAACTTGCATGAGATGTTTACAGAATCACAGAATGACAGAATGGCCAAGGTTGGAAGGGACTTGTGGAGATCAGCTAGTCCAACCCCCCTGCTCCAGCAGGGTCCTCTAGAGCACATTGCCCAGGATCGCGTCCAGATGGGTTTTGAATAGCTCCAGCGAAGGAGACTCCACTGCCTCTCTGGGCAACCTGTCCCAGTGCTCTGTCACCCTCACAGCCAAGAAGCTTTTCCTCAGGTTCAGATGGAACTTGCTGTGGTTCAGTTTGTGCCCGTTGCCTCTTGTCCTGTCGCTGGGCACCACGGAGAAGAGACTGGCCCCATCCTCTCGACACCCTCCCTTCAGATACTTGTACACACTGATGAGATCCCCTCTCAGTCTTGTCTTCTCCAGGCTGAACAGGCCCAGCTCTCGCAGCCTTTCCTTACAGGAGAGATGCTCCAGTCCCCTCGTCCTCTTTGTAGCCCTCCGCTGGACTCTCTCCAGGAGTGCCAAGTTACTCCTGTACTGGGGAGCCCAGAGTTGGACACCGTACTCCAGGTGGGGCCTCCCCAGGGCTGAGGAGAGGGGCAGGATCACCTCCCTCGACCTGCTGGCAACACTCTGCCTAACGCGCCCCAGGATACCCTTGGCCTTCTTGGCCACAAGGACAATCATGACTAATGGTACACTTTACTCCCAAGGTAAACCACCATTTTCTGCATTTTCAAAGCAGTTTACAGACCCTGGGACCAGCAAGACTAGACTCTATTGGCTCAGATTATTTTACAAGACCAGTGAGTTTGCCAAGAACAAGTAACCCAATATTCTTGCCTGTTGCTCTCAAACTCATTTATCTGTATTAGTCAAGTTATCTTCCCATCACTTTTAGAGGGAGAGAAATACTAAGAGATCTGCAGTACTGTGTCACAGAGAGGTGAGGTCCTGTCAGGCATTGCACAGGGAGTTAGTGCTAGAGCCAAGAACTGGTGTATACATCTCTGGATAGTAAAAGCATCAGATTACAGTCTACAAGGGATTAGACCAAACACCACATGAATATGAGAAAAAATACTATACAACATTGATGATACAGGAATTTTATGTGTTGAAACTGTCAGCTAGATCTGAAGAAATACTAATTGAGGTGGGGACAGGTCATATTACAATCCTGAAGGTATCTCTTTAGGGTCAGTGTTTGTCAATAGCCTCACTGGGGACAGAGGGAAGTACAGAACTGCTGCTGCTAACACTTGGAGTCAATGCAGAAATGGTTAAAAAAAAATAGGATCAATAACTTATATTTTACATCATTCGTTCAGTAAAAAAACTGAGAGCTCTGGTAGCCTATGAAGTGAATGTGAGATCCTGTGGTGCCTACAACTGAGAAACCAAATGTCATCTTTACAACTATAAGCAGCAAAATGTCAGGAAGGGATAAGTATAGGGCGATTCTGGAAATGGCCCTAGTGTGACATTTGTACCAGATATTGTTCCAGTCTTGGAATTTCTAGTTTTTAAAATAATGTAGGCAAATCAGAAAGTATTAAGAAAGAACCACAGAAAAAAAAAGAGATACAGAAAACCTATTTTGCTTATAGCCAAAGAATAAGAAGCTCAGTCTATATAGCTTGAGAGGGAGCAGAATGAGAGTTGATTTTATCTGTTATAAGAACTTTCATGCAGAAAAGTAATTTGAGATTAGAGATCTGAGATTTGCAATGCAGCAAACAGTACTGGATTAAGATGCAAAGGCTAGTATGACATGGCAATGGGATTGAAGAGAGGACCAAGGGGACAGAGCATGTGCCTGAGGCTGGAGCCAGGGCAAGGGGGAGAACTCCTGTGGTCACAGACAGCTGAAAATGAAAGGTGGCTTTTGACTTAGCTGTGGCACCTTAACTGTTATCTGGTTTTATCCTTTACATTTTTAGGTAAGAAGAAAAGCTACAGTAGGAAATTCTGCATCAGAAGCACCAGCTCAGCAGCGCAATGTCAGGAGAGGGCAAAGGTGGCCCTGAAGGCACCTCATGCCGCATAGACTCTGAGTTTCGCTACACCCTCTTCACTGTTTTCTATAGCATCATTTTCATTCTAGGCTTTGTCGCCAACTGCTATGTGCTCTGGATTTTCAGCCGTATTTACCCCACCAAGAAACTCAATGAAATCAAGATATTCATGGTGAACTTAACAGTAGCTGACCTGCTCTTCTTGATTACAATGCCCCTGTGGATTGTTTACTATCACCACCATGGAGACTGGATCATGCCTGGGTTCCTCTGTAGCGTGGCTGGCTGCTTGTTCTTCGTTAATACCTACTCTTCTGTTGCCTTCTTGATGGTCATTACATATAACCGTTACCAAGCTGTGACTAACCCCATTAAGGCTGCTCAGTTCACCACCCAGAGAAGGGGTATCTACTTGTCAGCAGCTATCTGGATCATAACAGTGGGCAGCTCTTTGTATTATCTTTTTGATGATAATACTAATAAGGAGGAAATTGGCTCAATGAATTTCACCCGGTGCTTTGAGCGCTATGGTAACTCCAATAGCAGTGTTCCAGCTGTTCTCGCTATTCATGTGATCATCTGCATCCTTTTCTATATCATTTTCCTATTTATCTTAGGATGGAACATTGTCATTATCAGGACCCTCTTCTCTAAGTCAATGCAGGAGCGGAAGAGTGCTCATGTCAAGCAAAGGGCGCTCTGGATGGTTTGCACGGTGCTGGCTGTGTTCATCATAAGCTTTGTACCTCATCACATTGTGGACCTGCCCTGGACCCTCACTGTTCTGGAACAGTGGCAGAAGGACAATTGTCTGTTGCGCCAACAGCTCAACGATGCTCACCAGGTGACTTTGTGCCTGTTGAGCATGAACTGTGTATTGGACCCAGTCATCTACTGCTTCCTCACCAAAAAGTTCCAGAAGCACCTTTCAGAAAACCTCAAAAGCATGAAAGGTAGTCGCAAGTGCTCCAGGCAAACCACGGACACAATGATTGACGCCATTCACCAGGAGGATGCCATCAGGATCTAGTGCAGTCCTGTTCTGATTGCAGAGACTGAGATATATGAATCAGTCACCTGTCTTTCTCAAGAGGATGCAGAGAGGAATGCAACAGAGGACCAAGATCTTACGTTTCCTTTTTTCCATTAGACAGACGAATGAACACTCATTGCTTCTATCAGATGCAATTGGCAGACCTGGAACCTGTAATGGGCTGGCACAAAAGTACCTTCTCTCTTGGCTGGTGTTTCATGAGCACGGAGAACAGCTCAGACAATCTGCTTTTGTGAAAGAAATCTGCCATTGTCTTCTCCCAGTGAATGGCTAGAAGCTGAACGCACTGAAAATATCCATTGTGTAAGCCTAGGTAGGACTGTCTCTGGTCCTTTGCCGGCCCAGCTCCCATGAGGAATCCAATCTCAGAGCTGTAAGAGACTCCTAAAAGACCTGGGAAAACAGACCCAGCTGCTAAAAGATCTGGGAGAACAGACCAACCTGCTAACATCAAGTTACTTTTCTGAGCAGCTTGTATGGTTCTGTGAGGAGAGTCTGAGCTGAATAATTGTTCGAATGGCTAGAAGGTACCTAGTCCAAGGAGTTCCTCATGGTGCCATCCTGATGGCATCTCTGACTCCTTATCTGTTTGTGTGCCCTGCTGGGCTCCATACTTGACAGATACCTGGAAACAGCTATTATGAAATTTTGCCTTGGATCTCAGCTCTTGAATCAGCCAAGTAAGTGGATTAGGAGGCAAGAAAAAGAAGAGAAATTGGCAGTGCCTGGAGAAGTTCTGCCACAGCCCCTATCTCCAAATAAGCATTATGTCTGAAGGGGACTATTGTCTGCCCTGACTTCCTGAATGATGGCAGAAAGGGCAGACAAGTGACGTCCTGCTCTCAGAAATTCAGCTCAGAAAATTCAGAAAATTTTGGCTGACTGCCTGTGTCCATGTAGATTCAATCTCACTTTGCAGTCTCCACATAATGGGACTGTTGTCCACATGGGCATTAAGCAGAAATAAGTTTAAAATGCTTCAGTATCTTTCCTCTTACTTATTTAAATTCAGGTTATAAAAAGCATCTATACAATCTCCTTCCCCCAGCCATTTTATTTCTGCTATGAAGAAATTAAGCTGACTAGTTCTTGATATCCTACCACAAATGAAGTATTAGCTTGTGGGCCAGTCCTGGCCACGTTCTAAATCAGTGCTGTCACAGTGATACAGTACAAGATGCAGATGTGTAATTCACGCATTCAAATAAGAGTTGGGACTCCTCGCTCAGGGCTGGTTGCAGTCAGTAGGGGCCCAGGGCAAAGTGGTTTTCCAGGGGTGCTGACTTTTGTACAAATCATGAGACACTTGAGGTTCCTTTTCTGACCCAATTGCTCAATGCAGCAGAGGAAATAGGGCAGAGAAGGGAACTTTCTTGTTTTTACAATGATTTTTGGTTCCTCAAACTACATATGAGAGTCTGATTGATGACAGGAAAAGCACAGCTGCTATGGTGACACTCATTATTTATGTGCATGAACAGCAGCCTTCCTACACCAGCCAGCAGAGAATTTGGAAGATAAGCTTTCCAAAGACAGGATCAATATTAGTATCAGACTTTGCCAATGTTCAGTGGAGACGGAGGTCCTTCAGCTGTATCCCCTGAAGATCCTTTTATGCTTGGGTGTGTGAAGAGGCAAAAGAATTAAGGCATTTCTTTTTCTAATGCCATGTGCCAGGGTCAGCCAAGCACTCCAGGCCCAGTGCCAGGCAGAAGAAAGAGTTTGATCATAATGAGAATGCATTTGCCTCCTTGTCCTGAACTCTGCTCCTGTAATGGCCACCCATAAAGCCCATCTGAAGGAATCTCCTAGCAGAGAGAGATTTCCCTGACTATGTGGAACAGGCACTGCACAGTCATGCTCAAAGTTCTGTCCTGAATCTGCAGGCATCTGAACCACAGTGCACAGCAAAGTTGGTGATTTCTATAACTTAAAAGCCTGGAGCCCACTTGCTGGAGGAATTTGCTTTTGCAAGCAGAGCAGCTCTTGCAGCTGGCAGGCAGGGTGGAATTGTTCTCTTTTCCCCTCACCATCCGGGGCAACAGCAGAGCTCTCTGGCTTCACAGCACTTTATGGTTGGAGTCTGGCCGCTCTTAGAGGAAATGGAAAGGGATTATTTTATGTGGAGATTTGATGGTTTTCTTCTGCTTATTCCTGTAAAGCTTGCAACAGAGCTTACAGTTCAGGCTATTCATTGTGGGTAAATAACGTGCTTTACTTCACAAAAAGCAGTGCTTTACTTCACAACAGTGTGGACTCAGAGAACAAACGTGAACTTCTTGCATCTAAAGGAAAGAGTAAACGGAGGAAAAGCCCCTGAGGATACTTCAGGAGGATATATTGAAGTAATTAAGTTAGCAACAACATATTTTTAAAAAACAACCCTGAGCTTCTACTTCTGTTCCTGGAATGACTCTTCCAGTTTTACAGAGGAAGCAGTATTAAACTGCTTTACTTTGCAGTAAGACAGATCCTCAAAAGTTGTTTTAAATAAACTTTGCTCCCAAATGTTTTGCCCTTTATGCTCACTCGTCTTCTCATCTTTTTTTTAATTTACAGTTAAGTGAAATGATGACAAAGCTTGTTTGATGGTATATTTCACTTCCTTTTGATCTTGGTTTGTTGGGTTTTTTTTGTTTGCTTGTTTTTAATTACCAAGTAAAACAGCAGGGGCAGGCAAAATTAAAGGCTCAAGCAAGTTTTGACCCACTCAAGGGGAAGGAGAAAGAAAAAATTTCTCACAGGAAACAACTTATGAAACACTTGAGTGCTCCACAAACCAGCCAGATGAACAAAAACCAAACTCTCTGACCTGCAGACTGGGAAATTTGCCATAAAAGACAAACACCTTATCACACGGTCTTGACGTTCAGGCTGAAAGAAGACACAAGCACCTCAAATAAGTTTTATTACAACACATTCAATAGTAAGACAAAACAGAGAAAAGGGAGGGGCGGGAAAGGGACAGCAGGGGACAGACAGAGCATCTCATGACTCCTGGTCAGTGAACAGCGGCCATTTCGACCTCATTCACTCGCAGCCACGCAGTGTTTGGCACCTGCAGTGAAGTTTACCTAAATCGCCTAGTTCTACACCACTCCAGCTCCCGGGGGCTGAACTTAACGGCGAAGCCGGGAGGGCGGCCCGATCCCGCCGCGGGCCGGCCCCCGGCCCCGGCCCCGCTCGCCGCCGGAGGCGGGTCTGTGTAAGGGGGAGGCGCGGAGCGGCCGGCGGGGCAGCGCCGATAGGGGCCCCGGGCGAGCCAGGCCTGCGGGACACCCGCCGCCGCCGCCCCGCGCCCGCCCCCGCGGCGCCGCCGCCGCCTCGCGGTGATGCCGTCACTTCCGTCGCCGAGCGAGCTCTGCTTCCGGGTCGCGTTGCCGCTGGCTGGGGGCGAGGAGCTGCTCGGCGCCGCCGCTGCCATGTCCCCCGCGGGACTCGCTCCCGGCCCCGGCTCCGGAGTCGCCTCTCGGTAAGAGCCCGCGGAGGGCGGCCCGCAGCCCGGCCGTGTCCCGGGCTGCCCGCCCGCCCGCCCGCGCTCCTTACCGGGCACCGTCGTGGTGAGGGCGGCGCGCACCCCCGCGGCGTGCGCGCTCGCCCCGGCGCTGGGCCGCGCCGTCCCGTCCCGTCCCCTCGGGCGGCTGGCCCGGGGCTTCCGGGGCCCGAGCGAGCCCGTGCTCGTTGGCCGTCGGGGCGCAGCCAGAGGCGAGCTGGACAGTGCGTGGAGACAGCTGTGTGCGCCTGCCCCTCTTCCACCGCGTAGGAGCGAGGAGAGGTTCAGGGGCGTTACAGCAGAGCGGGCTGGTAGCAGGTGGAGGTGCAGCAGACCCAAAGCTTACTGCTGCGGGGTTGTGCCGCCCTCCAGAACGCGGCAGGACCCGAGTCGGTCCGGGACGTTGTCAGCAGTCATGGGTGCCACAAACTGCGGGGGGCGTTGGTTGGAGACAGGTGAAGGCTCCAGGAAGGCGCTAATCAGCTCCATTAACGCGGGTAATGAGGACTGGCTTGTGAAAGGTTATAGGCAGAAAGAACTTGCTGTGGATGATTTGGGATGTGCCTCGGGCTGGTGGGTTGGAGACAGGGCCAGCAGTGTTAAGAAGTTCCAGCTCAGGGCAGCTTTGCCCAAACTGTTGGCTTTGCAATGAGTCAAGCATATAGGCACTCTTTAGTGTTTTGAATGGGTTTAGGAACTTGCACTCAAGCTTGTGCAGACATAGCCAAAGCATGGGGCTCAGTTGGGCTTCGTAAACCCTGTTGGGCTCAGATCAACTCCACTGGACGTTCCTGACTGCAGGAATGCTGCGCAGGGATGCTGGAGCTTTACACGGAGCCAGCTCAAGCACAGTGTGCCTTATTTGTTTGGTCTCTGCACTGCCTGATGTGGCTAAATTCTTTCCAGACTAGAGCTAGTCCTTGATGCAGCGTAGCTGTGTTAATTCAGATGCAGCACCATGCAAATAAGTTACTGTACCTTACTCTTTGCATGCAGCTAGCTCTGCTTCTGCTCTCATGATACATTTAATCTGTAGTCTGGTAATTGAAAGTCAACCATACTTACAATTGAGATAAGATTTTTATCTGCCTCAGTTGTTTGTTTTCTTGCATTTCTGACTGTTGCAGACTATTTTAAATTCAAGATACTGAATAAGATAGGCTTCTCTTTGGAATCATGGTAATTCATATACCTTGAGTCACTCTTTTTTCATAATTTGCTGTTTTTATAGATGCAAAAAGATAGTAGTTTTCCAGATTTGACCCATCAAAATGTATCTATTAAGTTTATTTTTTTTTAATTCACCTCACTGTTTTGCTTCTTTTTTAGATAAGTTGTGTAGTAATTCTAATGACTTGTCAACTGCTAGCCCTTAATCTTAGTTACCTTTTAAATGCTTAGAAGTGAGAATGTATCTGTGTATTGTTGGTCAATGTGGCAAACTGGACTGCAAAACTGTCACTTGCACATTACACTTATGTGTTACAGCTGTAATAATTCCTTAACAATTTGTGACTCTATCAACTTCTGAAGGTTTTGTAACTTCTCAAGACTTTCACCTTTAAATGTACAGATGTTGAATGAGTTTTGAATGCAGTATGTCAGCATAATGCTTTATTAAAAGGATTTCCAAGTTTTATGTCAATGTGATAAGAGAACCTCTAAAACAAATTAATGTACTGTTTCCTAGCTTTCACATACTGAAAGATAATTATATATGGCTAAATGTAACCAGATGCTTACCCTATTACTCTAAACAAAGTCTTTTTCAAATAGGAGATAGTGTTCCTGCCTTTGTGCTGAACTGGGTTTGTCTCAGGATCAACGGAAAAACATGAAGACTGCGTAAAACATACTGAAATGTTTTCATTAAATGGAAAACCTAGCAAGGAGTTTGTTCTCCTGTGTAAGTCATGTTATGCATGATTAAGGGTTGACAGCAGCTCATCGTAGACATGAGTAACTCAGTGCATGTATTCTTGACTGTCAGAAATAGGAATTTTTTTTTCCTTCTGTGGAAGTCTGTGCTCCTGTTTTTCTTGCAGAAATGGAATGTTTGTTCCAACTTGTATTGATAGGCTTAGCAATAGCCTATATTTAGGTTCTTGATAATCTGCAGACCCAATTACTGGGTTTGGAAAACTCTGAAAGAGGAGCTGCCAGGGTGGAGATCTATAGGAAACTCTGAGGGCTTCAATGGAATCATGACAGGATTTAACTGGTAATTTTGCGTATGCGCTTTTACCCAGCACTGTCCAGACACAGCCCACTTCCAGGCAATATTCTCCTTTGCAGCAGCTCATGAATGTTTTGTTTTGTCACGTAGAGCGTGAGCTCACCCACTGGTGAGTCCTAAAAACTAGGTTAAGAAAGGCTTAGTCTTATCACTAATTTATTCTCTGTTTCCTTTTTCTGTGTTTTTCTTCCTTTAATTTTTTAAAGGGCAGCAAAACAAGCAATTCCTCAGAAGTATTTTCCCTGCTGGCCCCTATCTAGCAGCGTTTAAAGGACTGGTCATAGGATGCTGTTCTACCGCTTCAGCACCTGAGGAAGTAACTGCAAACCCTTTCTTCCTTCTTGCAGCAGCATCTAGAACTTGGGTGAAGGTAGCGCTTCTGGTAGCAAGCAGTCAGATTTCCTCCTTATGTGTTGCTCAAATCTGACGGTTCGGATAGTGCTGCAGGGAGAAAACACAGCATCATAGCAGGCTTTTCGATGTATGGTGTCATCTTGAGCTACACCACACAGGTCACTGCTGTCTTGCCTTTTCCGGGTTGTTACCAAACAGTCCCTTGTCTAGGCCATATTACTAGAATACAAGCTGTCTATTTAGAAAAATAACCTAGTCTTGTGAGGAAGCTGATTGGGATCTTTTTCCATCTCTTAGATAAATCATTGGGATTAAAGATATTGGCTAATCTAATTTCAGAGATGACTAAATAGTTCTTCAGTTCTGTAGAAGGTGAATCTCCCTTCCTAAAGTTATGAACTTGTGTCCTGTTTAGAGAGCTACTCTGACATTCCTAGAGCTTCCTTCTGAGTTTTGAAGACTGTGCTGTTTGTGCTCCAATGTTGACAGTCTTGCTTCTCTGAGAGCCAACAATTGGAACGTAGCATAAAGTGTAGCTTTAATCCCTGGGTAGTGATTCATATTTCTATGAATATCATACCATTACATGTAATTCCATTTTGAAGATTTTACAAAATAGTCTGACAATAATATCTTTGTTTTATTCTATTTGAGAGAGCTTAAGAAATTCCTTGCTAACTAAATATGATTGATTTAAGATGAGCAGGGGAGAAAAATACACATTCAGGACTAGCTATCACCTAGAAAAATGGATAATTAATTACTTTTTGCAGAGTAGAAAAGAAGAAAGTGACAGAACTATTTTCAGAACATTATGGAAGTGTTCTGAAGTAGGCTTAGCACTGGTTCAGTAACAGAATTTCCCCACGCTGCTTTCCTGATAAAGGCATAGTTGTTCCCATGTACCTATTTGGAAAATATTGTTACAAAGAATAATCCTGTTAGCTCAAGACTTTGACGTTTTATGTAGAAGTCTGGTCTCATTTGTAGTATGTCTGATCTTCTGCTCAATATAATTATAAGAGCTCTTGAAATTTCAGGAGTCCTTGCCTTGATTGCTCCATATGTTTTAAATCCATGTTTCCTGTCCATCCTGAAGTTCTTGGGTATAGGGAGGGGAGCTGGCCTTTCTTGAAGATAGAAGGAAACTAGAAGTTAATAGGGAATACTTTTTTTTTTTCTTTTTAAGTTTTGCTGATACTGTGGAGAATTATGAAAAAAGACACAAAGCGTTTTATTCTTCTTTGTATTGTCTCATTTTTTTTCTGTCCAGTAGTTGATCTGTCATGCCAAGCATGCTGTTAGGATGCCCTTTTTAGATATGAGGAAAATTCATTTTCTTGGCTTAAAAAATAATCATTATAAAATACTTGCCTGATACAGGGAAAGCAGAAAGTCCCCATAAATCAGTGAAGTCATTGCTCTTTACATTTTGAAATAAGATGGCGATAGTTGCTTGATCGTCTCTGAATTATTAAATCTTTTCAGTAGCTCTCCAGGACCTATAGAGTTTACATTTATGCTGAAGAAAAACACTACCAAGTTGTTTGTTAAGTTACTGTAATCTCTAAATTAACTGACTTTTTGGTGCATGCTGTTATAAAGGACATGTATAATTGGGGATTACTGAAAATGCTAGTTCTTAAAGGCTGAATGTTTCAGAACCCAGCATGTGTCAGGCAGCTTGTTTTTCAATGACGAAAGTAAAAAGTGGACTATGTCAAGAGAAAATTTTTGGCAGACTCTGCTGGCTGGAATAGGCCTATGTCAAGAAAGACAGCCCTTTGAGGAATTTCTTGATATTAACACTTTTTGGAGCTAAAAGGCAGTAGAAAATGTTGTGGACTGTTATTTCTCAAAGGTTACCTTGTAAATGTGATAACCAAAAAAATGCTAATTACTTGGTGAGACAAGGTGAGAAAAGTGCTTGGACTAAAATACTCTGCAGGATCTTATCTTATCTTCTAAGGCCTTTTGAATAAATCTACTTGTGTTTGGTCAAAATTCACTTTCCTGTCGGCTGTACAAGTCGCTGAGATTTCATTGTGGCTACTAGGAGTTAAGACAAGATATCTTTCCCAGTAGGCAGACTTATTTGTGAAGTGTGCCAGAATGAGCAACACGTGCTACTCATAGAAGAGGGAAAAAAACCACAATCCTGAGATTGTATATCGTTCTGCTCGTTTCTGCTGATACCTTAGTCATAATGTTAGTCACTCGCCTGAGCTCTTGGCTTCTCTGGGGATGGGCGCACAGTCACAAGTGACTGAGCTACCAGGACTTGACAAGAAGTCGCTCCTCACGTAAGCTGCAAAAATTAATTGTGCCTGCGCTCCTTGCCTATCCCCATCGTCAAATAAAACTGATCGTAGCTCAACTGAGTGTAAGGTTAAAACAGTCTTTGATTACCTTTGCAGTAGTTTGAATAAAGTGGTTCACTTTGCAACTGGTGTCAGCTAAAATTAAAATACACAGTATTATCACTTGTCACAACTCAGCCAGTTACGTATATCTTAATAAATCAATGACCTAATCATTTATCTGTTCAAATCCATAGTATGTTTCAGAATTTAATCTGCAAGCATCAGAAAATGCAGAACAGGCAATAACTATTTTTTTTCTAGAGCTTGTTTGTTGTCCAGTTAGAAATAAATTCCCAATGACAAGGTCTGAATGAAATATATTTCTTGGCAATGAAAATATTTTCATGATCTTGTTTACTTCCTCTTGAAATCAAGCAACATTTACACAAATTGAAAGATTAGAGGACCTGTTTTACATGATGCCTGAACCAGTGTATTAATTTGTTCTTTTTTTTAATCTTGAGCAGAGAAATACACATGCACACAAAGAAAAAACCACTATGGAAAGGTGTAGACAAGGTTTGAGTCTCTTCTTGAAACCATGCTTTTATGAGCCCTAAACTCTCATGCTCTTCTTTGTTACACCTCTTTTTTATTTTTTTTCCTCCATTTAAAAGCTGTAACTCAGGAAGTGCATTCAGTTTAAAAAAAGAAAACCTCAAAGCTTGATGGTTGTCTATCAAACCCGGACTGTCTTGTTGGTCTTTGTAACAGGTAAAATAGACAGTGTGACTGAGACTTCTGTAGATCAAGACCTATATTAACATAACAAGCTTTGTTTGAGAAAGTTCAGAGCTTTTGCACTGTTCTGCCTTTGCCATAACTTCATGGTAAGTGTCGTCTTGCTCCTTCAGGGCCTTCCAATGATTTTTCTGTGTGTGTAGCATGAGTCAAATGTGGATTTGGAAATGGATTCTGTTTGTTTTGCTTCTTGTGTGTGAACCCAGAGATTCACTAATAGCACTACCTTTGCTTGAAGGTAGTGAGTAATCCATGCTGGGGTTGCTGAATGCAGATATTTTCTCCGTTTAAACAAAGACTTGAAAAGATGCAAGAGCTAAAGGTCATCTTTCTCTATAGTAAGAGAAGAGTTTGAAGTAAGACAGATCAAAAGACCAAAGCTTATGTGGCCAGAATAAAATTGTCTAGAAATCTATTTTTGTCTTCTGGAGAAGAGAACTGGTGATGGGAATGAGCCATTTCTCATGCTCTTGAACTGAAAATACTTTGCATGTGGTAAATATAACATTTTGTGAAATGACTAGACTGACAGTTAAAGAATTAAAATAAATAATGATATGAAAGAGAAAAAGAAAATGGGAATGGATGGAAGGGCAACAGGGAAAAGAAAGGAAATACGAGCCTAGTTTTTACTGTAAAAATTTTGTTGTCCTGGCTGCAGGATGTTGCCATATCTTTTGAGGCCTGCATAGAAAACTATTTTTGTGTCTTTAAATGTAACTTTTTTTTACTGATTTTTCTTAGTCCGGAAAACAGGTGAGCTACATGCACTCACAAAAAAGGAATCATAGCCTGTTTTCTCTCTTTTTATAACAAAATAAAGCAATCCATACTTAGGATCAGGTCAGAGATTCTTAGGTTAACGTGTGAGTTGGTCACTGGTAGCAGCCATGTATTATGATTTATACTGAAGAAGAATCAAGTGAACTAGCAGGATAGAAGGAGGGTATGGGGAGAAGTAGGACCTTTCAGGAAGGATCTGGAAAAAAGTCATCAGAGGTGTCTTTGCCAAAATTATACCTAGCAAAAGATACGATGCTTCCATTTGTGAGATGCGTGCTGTTGCTTGTAGCTTGACTGAGCTGCCAAGAGCAGAGAGAGAAAAGGATTTTTCCAGTGAGCTCTAGCAAGAAGATACAAGAGAATCTTTTACCATCTGGGTCTGCATTTGTTTGATTGTTACTAATTGTAAGTTTGGGGGTTGTTGAATTCCAGCTGTGTTCTTTCTTGTTCTAGGTGATTCTTGACACAACAGTATTAATTAGTGGTAGACATTATATCGATTAAATGAGATTAGGGATGGTTTTTTGATAGTAGTTATGAGGAACTACTGTGATTGGCATCAGATGATAACCAGGCTGTAGCAATCGATCTCTGAGACATGGCAGAAGGAGACTATCAATGGGATGCAGTACTGTCAGGGTACCAGCTTTACAGAAATGGTGGAATAGGATAGGTGGGAGAGAGGCACTGCACGTGAAGAACTGCATAAAGGGTAACAGGAAAAGAGAAGTAATATCAGGTCTGGATGAGTGGAAATCTTGTATGTTAAACACACTGGTAGGATGAACTGCCAAATCCCAGATCAGGATGATGATCAAGATCAGGAACTGTTAAGTGAGACCAGAGAAGCTGCAATTTTAAGACAGTAAGGGTGGGAGATTTCAGCTACCTCAGCAGAGACCAATTCAATGTTTTATCAGGAAGAGAGGTAGAGGGAACGCTTTTTAAACACAGATGACTGTTTCCTAGATCAACCAAGTTTAAACCTACAAGAACAGCTGCTTTTTTGAATTTGGTAGAGCATAGGACCTACTTTGAGCTATTAGTGGGACAACCGTAATAGTAATCACAGTAACCACAATTAGATGTAACTTGGTGGATGGAAACAGCAGGCCAGTGTGGGTGCGGTCACGGTCAGATGGAGCTAGATCAGAAGGGTCAGAGGAACTAGATCAGGTTTAAGTAAATATACAAGAAGAATGGGACCTGGTGGGTTAGTTAAATGTTAATAAGTTCCCTGGACCAGCTTACAAACAGCTGTTGTGCCAGAGAACTAATAGTCTTTCACTATAATTCTCATCTACAAAGGGGGCTCCAGAGGGTGAGAACAACGTACTGGTGACTGAGTTCCACCAGCAGTAAGATAATAAGGCATTTCGAAGAAAAAAAAAAACTGTTCACAGGAAAGCATGATGTGTTGGGAAGCGGCCTGCAAGGCTTCTGTAAAATGCCACCTTGTTAATCTACTGGAGTTCTACAAGCGTATGGCTAGAGGGAGACAATGGGTATAATCGATTTTCAAAAAAACTTTGCAAAGGTTCAGTTAAAGAAGCAAAGTTTCCACAGGCTTGAAATAAAAGTTCTTTATCCATGGGGAGTTGGTGAAAGGATAGAATGACAGAAAGATTTAGACTGGAAAGGAGGTGACCTGCTTCAATCTCCTGCTCAGAGGAGGGCTAACTTGAAGGCTGCAGTATGTTGTTCAGGATCTTATCCAGTGGGATTTTGAAAATGTCCAAGAATGGGCATTTCACCACCTCTCTAGGTCCCTGCTTGACCACTCTCACGGTGAAGAAATTTTTCTTATGTGCAGCTGGAGTTTTCCATGTTGCGATTTGTGACTGTTAGCTCTTGTCCTTTCTCTAGGCACCTGAGATGAGTCTGGCTGCATCTTTTCTGTGATCTTCCTTTAGCAGTAGAAGATGCCAATTAGATTCCTACCCCTTCAGCATCTGTTCTCCAGACTAAACAAGCCCAGTTTCCTCAGCATCTCCTTGTACGTTATGTGTGCCCCCTGTCATCTTTACAGCCCCTCACTGCACTCTCTGTTGTCTGTGGTTCTCTCCTGCACTGGGGAACCCAAAGCCAGACAGAGTACTCCAGATGTGGTCTTACAGGAGCCAGATAAAGGGAAGTAATCGCCTCCCTCAGCCTGCTGGCTACATTCACAGTAATGTAGCCCAGTTTGAGACTAGCCTCTATTGCTGTAAAGGCTCACAGCTCACTCATGTTCAACTTCTTGTCCACTAGGACCTCCAATTTCTTTCCTGCAGAGCAGTGACCTAGTTGGTTCCCAGCCTGTCCTGCTGCATGAGGTTTTTTTCCATCCCAGGGGCAGCAGGTAGTGCTTGTCTATGTTGAACTTGATGAGGTTCCTGCCAGTACGTTCTTCCAGCCTGTCACAGTCCATCTGAGGTAGCAGTTCTGCTCTTCAGGCGTTCTGACTGCATCCCCTAGTTGGGCGTTACCCACAAACTTGGTGAAGGTGTATTTTGAACCATCACTCAGGTCCTTGGTGAAGATCTTAATATAGCCTCCAGTACCAACTCCTGTAGGTTGCTATTTATAACCAGCCGCTAGTGAGTTTGTAAACCTGTAACCACTATCCCTTTAGCCAGTCCAGCCTGTTTTTCATCTGCTTTGTAGTCTGTCCATCTAATTCATACCTGCCAAGTTTTTCTGCAAAGATGCTGCTTTGGAAGCCTTATTAAAATCAGGGTACAGAACATTTACAAATCTCTTTTCATCCATAGATTTCATCAGAGAAGGCAGTCAGGTTCGTGAGACACCGTTTGCCTTTGGTGAATCCATGCTGGCTGTTCCCAGTCACTTTTTTTGTCCTTCATATGCCTGGAAATGGTTTCCATGTGGATTTGCTCCACACTGTTCCCAGGAACTGAGTCAAGTTTGGCCTGTATTTCCCTTCCTACCTGTTTTGACAGAGACGTTTACCTTTTTCCAGTCATCAGGGATCTTCCTTGATTGCCATAACCTTTCAAAGACGATAAAGAGCAGCCTTGCATTGGCATTTGCCAGCTCATTCACCATCCCATTTGGTGCTATGGACTTGTATATGTCCAATTTGCTTAAGGTAGATCCTAACTTCATGTCTCTATACCATTGGTAGCGTCAGAGAGCAGTGGAGCAGGCTAGTCCCTAAGGAAAGGGGGGCTGACTGTGATAGCAAGGCAGATAGCAGCAGTGGCCTCACTGACAAGGGCACAGTCCCACCCAAGCCAAGAGAGTAGGGTAGGTGCAGTGATGCTAGGTAGCTAGGTTCAGCTGAGAGTCCAAATTGCCAGCGAAATCTGTAGTGAGGCAGATCTGAGGTCGGGCTGGGAAGTCAAGTCAGGGTCAGGTCTGGAGACAGTAACTGTGGTCAGACGTAGTCCAGTGATTTCTAGGCAAGTCCATAAGAACGAGTCAGTTCCAAGGTCTACCCAGAAAGTCAGTCCATTGGTCAGGGTCAACAGGATACATGGCTTGTCACAGGCGTGACCTGCAATGCAGCTGTGTTGTAGCTCAGATGGGGGCCAAAGGCAAGAGCCTCAGCTTAAAAGTAGTTCCCAAGGGAGGGAGTGCTGGCCTTTACTAGCCTCCAAGCAGAGCTTTCTAGAACAGCTTTTCCCAAGGTCTCCAACTGTACTGTCTTGATCCTAAGCCCAGGCAACCAAACCCCCAGGAGGGGAGAAAATTTGTTTAGGGGTCTGACAGGTAGTACTTTCTTCCTCCAAGCTCTGTCACGTGGGAGGCCTGAGAGCAGAACCTGCCAGTAAAGCCTGAAGTAAAGAAGGCATTGAATACCTCAGATTTTCCTGTGTTCTTCCTCAATAGATCACCTGTCCTGCTCAGCAGCAGGTCAGCAGTTTTCTTCATCTTCCTTTTACTGCCAGTATGTCTACAGAAGTCCCTCTTGTTGTCCTTTGCATCCCTTGCTGATTTTGACCCCAGCCAGATTTCCTAATTCTATGTCTGCATGCCTGTTTGATTCTCCTGAGCTCCTCCCGTATGTCTGGTGTCTATTTGCACCCGCCATGCATTTCCTTTTGGAGCTGAGTCAGAAGTTCAGCCAAACTGGACTCCTCCCACATCTGCTCATTTTGCTGCACGTTGGCATAGACTGTCTTCTTGTGCTTGGAGGAAGTTGTTGTTGAAGATCGGCCATCTCTCCTAGGCTCCTTTGCTCTTCAGACCCTCCTGTGGTGTCTTGCCTGTCAGTCTCTCAAACAAGCAGAAGTACAGCTATTTATTCTGTTACTTGTCTCTCTTGCTATTCCCAGGATCTTGAACTCTTACCAGAGTCAAGACTGCTACTGATCATCACATCCCTCACCAGTTTGTCCTTTATTAGTGAGTAGCAGATCCAGCAGAGCACCTTCTCAGGTCAGCTCACTTAGCAACTATATAAAAAAAATTGTCTTTGTGCTCAAAATTCTCCTAAATTTCGTATGACCCACCACATTTCCCTCCCAGAAGGTAGCAGGGTGGTTAAAGGGGCATAACTCGCCCCTCCCCCCGCCTGCCATCTTCCCTTCCCATCTTTCCTCATGAGCCTGTATGCTTCCGTCACAGCACTTGAGTCATGTGAGGTGTGCCATTACATCTCTGTATTTCCAGTGAGGTTGTAGTTCTACAACTGCATGGACTTCTGTTTTTTCCTGTGTGTTTCCTAGGCTGTGTATGTTGGTTTACAGACATGTCAGCTTTCACAGAATGACAGAATGGCCAAGGTTGGAAGGGACTTGTGGAGATCAGCTAGTCCAACCCCCCTGCTCAAGCAGGGTCCTCTAGAGCACGCTGCCCAGGATCGCGTCCAGATGGGTTTTGAATAGCTCCAGCGAAGGAGACTCCACTGCCTCTCTGGGCAACCTGTCCCAGTGCTCTGTCACCCTCACAGCCAAGAAGCTTTTCCTCAGGTTCAGATGGAACTTGCTGTGGTTCAGTTTGTGCCCGTTGCCTCTTGTCCTGTCGCTGGGCACCACGGAGAAGAGACTGGCCCCATCCTCTCGACACCCTCCCTTCAGATACTTGTACACATTGATGAGATCGCCTCTCAATCTTCTCTTCTCCAGGCTGAACAGGCCCAGCTCTCGCAGCCTTTCCTTACAGGAGAGATGCTCCAGTCCCCTCGTCCTCTTTGTAGCCCTCCGCTGGACTCTCTCCAGTAGTACCATGTCTCTCCTGTACTGGGGAGCCCAGAGTTGGACACCGTACTCCAGGTGGGGCCTCCCCAGGGCTGAGGAGAGGGGCAGGATCACCTCCCTCCACCTGCTGGCAACACTCTGCCTGATGCACCCCAGGATACCCTTGGCCTTCTTGGCCACAAGGGCACATTGCTGCCTCATGCTGAACTTGTTGCCCCCCAGGACTCCCAGGTCCTTCTCTGCAGAGCTGCTTCCCAGCAGGTCAACCCCCAGCCTGTACTGGTGCCTGGGGTTACTCCTCCCCAGGGGCAGGACCCTGCGCTTGCCTATGTTGAACTTCAGGAGGTTCCTCTCCACCCAGCTCTCCAGCCTCTCCAGGTCCCGCTGAATGGCAGCACAGCCTTCTGGTGTGTCAGCCACTCCTCCCAGTTTTGTGTCATCAGCAAACTTGCTGGGGGGGTGTACTCTGTCCCTTCCTCCAGGTCATTGATGAATATGTTGAACAAGACTGGAGCCAGGACTGACCCCTGGGGGACACCGCTAGCTACAGGCCTCCAACTTGACTCTGCGCCATTCACCACAACCCTTTGAGCTCTGCCATCCAGCCAGTTCTCAAGCCACCTCACTGTCTGCTCATCTAGCCCGCACTTCCTGAGCTTCCCTAGGAGGATGTGATGGGAGACAGTGTCAAAAGCCTTGCTGAAGTCCAGGTAGACTTTCCATATTGCCCCACTTTCTCAGGGGAATTATGAGAGCCTCTCCTGTTGCCCTGTCTTGTATATGCTTTCCCCCATTTTGGGTATCTTTCATCTTCCCTGTTGAACCTACTTAAAAGCCCTCTAAGTAAGTTAGCAAGCTCAGAGAGCAAAGGACTCACTTAGTGGTCACTTCTAAGGCTGCAGTAGAGTCAGCCGTGTAGTGCCCTTAAGACTGGTTTTATTCAGCATCTTCACCAGTGATTGTGTGAAATGAATGAATAGTCAAATCTCCAAGTTCTATCTATATTACTAAGTTCTTTTGAGTCATAAAAAGCTACACCAAGGACAAGGAACTCCAGAAGGATCTCACAGGATCTGTAGATAAATTTAAGATGTTTCATGTACGAAAAAGTAATCTAAACCATTTCTACGTGAGGCTGAACTCGGAACAGGCAGTTACAACTCAGGAAAGAAATTCTGGGGACATGGACAGTTCATTGGAATGATTAGCTCAGTGTACAATGACAGCCAAAAAAAAAAAAAAAAGCCAACAAAATGCTAGCTGTTGTTAGGAAGGGTATTGAAAACAAGAGACGGGCATCATTTTGCTGCTCTGTAAAATTGGTTGTGCTCACATCTCATGTACTACATGCAGTTCTGGTTTCCGCATCTCAAGAGAAAACGGAGAAAGACAACTGTAGTGCTCTTAAGGGTTGGAGCAACTGCCTTATGAAGAGAAGCTAAAAAGGCTGGGACTTAGTCTGGGACTTCCTACTTTGTTGAGGGGATGTAATCAAGGTTTACAAAAGTCTGAAGGCAGTGGATATGCTGAAGGTAGAGCTGCTCACCAAATCCTGTTGTACTAGAACTGAAGAGACTCGGAAACTAGTTGGAGATGAGTTTAAAACAGATGAGAAGTTCTTTATGCAGCATGTCGTGAGCTGCTGGAACTGGCTGTCCCAGGAGGCTGTGGGAGCAGCTGATAGCAGCATATTTGGAGAGGGACTGGACAAATCCATGGACAACAGGTCCATAAATGGATGCCAGAGAATGAGGCAGAGATGTCCCCTCTGCTGTCCCGTACCCAACGATCCTGGTTGCTGGGGGTGTACACGTGGAGTGGATCGTGGCAAGTGGCCAGGCTTACATGCACCCTACAGGTAGCATCTGCTCTTGCTGCTGTGGGAGACAGAGCCCTGGGCTGGATGGCCCCCCACAGGGTGTTTCTGTGTTCCCGTCTGCCTTTACCAGCAGGGCTGGATGCTGTGTTAAACAAGTGGTTTAAGAACTGTACTTAATTAGAAGCTATGGCTGTTTTTGAGCAGCTGAGCATTGAACACCCAACATTTAAACTGTTTTTTTCCCCAGTCAAAAATCTCAAATGTCCAGCACTTTCTTCTTTTTTTTTTTTTTTTTTGAGCAGGTTACTCTAGCAACTGTTGTTGCTAAGACACAAATAGCTACAGATGTCCTCAGAACTGATTGCACAGTGATAAATGCCCTGGCTGCCTCTAATGCAAAATAATAAGAGAAATAACTAAATTTGCCATGGTTACAACCTTTTTGATGCGATTGTGGTGTAAGTTGAGTACTGAAGCAGTTTCTCTCTAGTAGAACTACTGACAGATTAATTTCCTGGTAACCTGTGGTGGTAGCTATGTGGTTTCTCAGTGTGTGTTCACAAATCTCTTACTGAAAATAAAATTTGGAGCTGCATAATGTAAATAATTCCTTTTTTGTGATCAATGTGATGCAGGTTTGTCATCTTACCGATAGAGGTGGATTAAAATTTGTGGTCTTTTGTGTAGGTGATCAGGAAATTTACTAGTCTCGTATAATATGTAGGAAATGACTCCTAAAAATTAAAGGCAATATGCTCTATTGTTTGAAAATTTGTTTGGAAAAAGCTCTTAAGACAAACATAATTTTCTCTCCAAAGCTGCAGCTCTAGAGTTTTGCAGTCCATTTGTTTGTCTGAAATTCAAAAAGTGTATGCAAGCCGCAAGGTATCAGGTATTTTCTGGTTTGTATTTGTAGAGAAAAATCTGTTAAGTCACAATGCAGGTTTAATTCTCACGAAAAGAGGAGGAAATTGACTTTTCTACTTTTGTTAGGCTTATATAAATTACTGTACTTTGTTTTATAAGTAAAAGGTTAATAGCCCTTTCATGATCTTGTGCTACATGAGCTATGTACATGCTAGATCTATCAGGAAGAAATTGTCACGTTGTTTCTGGGCTCAGTGGGAGTTGTTTTTCTCTGAGGCGAAGTTATTACTTCCACATTTTCCTTTTGTGAAAACAGCTTTTTCCCCGTTAAAAATTTCCCTGCTATGTTGAGAAATCAAACTTAACAGAATTGCACAAGAGCTGGGAAATCAAGCTATGTGCATGTCGTCATTGTGCAAGCCAAGTGAGCTGCAGACAGCTGTAATCGTGACAATGCTTCAAAGAATTAAAAGTAACATGGAAATGCCAATTAATGAAATAGGTATTAAAAGTATAAAAGGTATTAAAAGGTAACAATAGGTATTAAAAGGTATAATAGGTATTAAAAGCTAAAAGTATATTTGCATACCACATTTAATTTCACTAATTTCTTGGTTTATAAGTACTGCATGCTTTTATTTTTCATTTTAAGATTCAGAAATTTTATTCAAACTAAGAACCTTCGGTTTTCTTGAAGTTGTTCTTGTGTGCTTGTCACGGCCCCTTGTACCTTCAAAGACAGGGCAAATAATCTGCCTTTCTCCCTAAACTGTTACAGCGTTTGTGTTCTGATTCTTCCCGGGTTAAGAAAAGGAAAGAGAGCACAGGGATGGAGCGCAGTAAACAATCCAGCATATGTCGCGGCAAAGATTTATTCTCTGGTATTCTTCACAATATTCTGGAAGCGTATGTGCGTTACGTGTGTGTATCTGTGTGTGGGTGTGTATGGAGAGCAAGAGGAAAAAACAAAGAATAGCAGAGGATAAATCTTTGCTGTGAGATCTACTGGATTGCTGAAGATATGGAATCAGCAGGCTGATGTGTAGCACAGCTTTCATTCATTAGATATATTTAATTTCTTTTTTTTTTTAAATGACTGCTACCTGCTGTTAAGGAAAAAAGGAAAATATTAAGGAATTATGCTTACAAAGGGGATGGACTGAACAAAACAAAGCTTGAGATATTATATGGTGGTCTTAAAAGATGGATTTTACCTAGAGACAATTTTTAAAAATTGCTGTGGAAGGCACGACTCTTGACTGAGGAGCTGACTGCTGATGGTGTTGGAAACAGTATCCCATTTTGCAGTTAAAAAGTTGGATCCTTTTACTTCATTTGCTTCAGACAGTAAAGTAATGAACATAATTATTGTATATTTAAAATAAATGAACCAGTCTGCTGAAGGCGGTCAGATACTGAATGTGCAATCTCAAGATAATATTTATAAATTAACTCTTGAACATCATAAGAAGTAGATCACCATCTGTATTACTTGCAGGTCTACCTGTGAAAGCAAATTACTCGTATCGAGTGTTTTGTTCCTTAGTGGAGAAGGAAAGCTAAATGGACCCCTCCTCTTCTGCTTTTCCCTGTCTTTCTTTGTATGCCACTGGAGTTGCATGAGCATACTGGAAACTGCAAATCCTTTTTCTTTTAAGGTATCTTTAAAGTTTTTTGAGCTTTTATTCAGATTTAGCAGATAAACATTTTATAGGCCTAGCCTTCTATTTACCCACTTAATTTAATAACAATGCAAATAGCATTGTTATGCTGGCACAACTTTCTAAAGTGTTTTTACTATTTGTTTTTGCCTAAAGAAAGGAAAAATTGAAGCTTAGTACGCAGAATTGCTCAATTCCTGACAGCTGCACAAGGGGGTCATTTTATTATACAGACTAGATTAGGAACCAGGCTGCTGCTGTTATTTCCTGTAATTTTTAATCAAGCTATTTAAAAACAAAATGGGAGTCTCCAAAACTTCAGAAGAATGCTTGGTCTTGCCAAATCACAGAATCGCAGAATCACAGAATCGTTTAGGTTGGAAGGGACCTCTGGAGATCAGCTAGTCCAACCTCCCTGCCCCAGCAGGGTCACCTAGAGCATATTGCCCAGGATCACATCCAGACGGCTTTTGAATAGCTCCAGCGAAGGAGACTCCACTACCTCTCTGGGCAACCTGTCCCAGTGCTCTGTCACCCTCACAGTGAAGAAGTTTTTTCTCAGGTTCAGATGGAACTTCCTGTGATTCAGTTTGTGCCCGTTGCCTCTTGTCCTGTTGCTGGGCACCACGGAGAAGAGGCTGGCCTCATCCTCTTGACACTCCCCCTTCAGATACTTGTACACGTTGATGAGATCGCCTCTCAATCTTCTCTTCTCCAGGCTGAACAGGCCCAGCTCTTGCAGTCTTTCTTCATAGGAGAGATGCTCCAGCCCTCTAATCATCTTGGTAGCCCTCCGCTGGACTCTCTCCAGGAGTGTCATGTCTCTCTTGTACTGGGGAGCCCAGAACTGGGCACAGATCACAGATCACTCCCTGCATTGGAAATAGCTGTTAGCATATTTTGCCTGAAGATTCAGGTTAGTGAACAAGTGGAAGTACAAAAGCAGAAAATCCTGAGTTTCTTTTTGCATGTGTTTACATGATTCTGCTTCTGCATTCCCCAGAACAGTGACAGGGTACTGGAGCACACTTAGCAAAGTCCTCTTTTGGTATGTGTTTGATAGAAGTAATCCTGTGGTTGACCCCGTATGTATAATTTAACCATTTAATAGCACGTTTTTAACTCTCTGAGGGAAGGAGTTTTTATTTTGCCTAAATAATTTGCCAAGATTTTGTGCCATGATGTTGAAACACCACTGCTGAATATAAATTTTCAGCGGTTAATGTAAAAATAAAGGGAAAAATAATAACGCTAAAGAGTGGACATATGAAGTCCTTTGAGTTCATTGTGTGAACTCAGACAAATTGGTTGTTGCAGACTATCAACAATTCTCTCTTAAATCTGTGTAATTTTTTCCCCCTTATCTTCAGACTTTGCAACAGAAGCTTGAGAAGAGTGATTGGACCTAATTTTAAACAACTGCAGCTTTATGTTGCACCTTTTAGAGTACCCACAGAGGCATTTCCATGACATACTGTGACTGTTGTGATGGTATATCACTGCACAACAAGAATGGCTTTGAATCATTGCAAACAGGAAAATACAAAATCACTATAACTTAAGTCACAAACCTCCAGAATAAAAAGCACCTGGTAGCGGTGCAGTGCATAATGTCAATATTGGTCTCTTCTCCCTCTTCACTTTTTGCATTTGAGTGCTTTTAGCTGAACTTAAAAAGTGAGGGTGAGGTTTACCACATCCTGCTCTTCTGCCTAGTTCTACCAAGTTCTGCTCTTCTCTGAAAGAGGTTGTGTGTCACGTGGTGAGTGGCACAGGATAAAAGTATATTGCAAGGAAAAATCCTGCCATAATTGGATGATGGTTTAGATCGCTTAGAAGCTCTGGTTGCGCTATTTGTGTGTGTGTAGCGTAGCAGAATGGGACAAATTACCATGAAGTATCTACTAGAAAACAAAAGGCGCTTAGAGTCTTTTCTGTTGCTTGCTTCTTATATTTCTGGCTTTTCATGGTAAACTGATGGCCCTCAAGGAAATAAGGAAATTGCAATAGCTGCATAGATCACATTTTTATGCATACTGTAACAAAACATTTTAACTTTCTGTTTAATAGCTTTAATTTTGTTAAGCTAACTTAAGGTTGTTTTAAGGGGAGCAGTAGCTATTTTAAAATAATATAAGACCATATGCAAACAGCTTTTTTTTTTTTTTCTAATCAGTATAATTACTGCTTGTTGTATTTATCATGGTATCCTTGATTTCAGTTATTCGCAGCTTGAGAGAGGAATCGTTCATCAGCCGAAATTTTATATCCAAAGCCAAAGCAGATGGACTTGAAAAGAACAGAATGAAAGTAAATAGCAGTCTACCCGGATGCTAAGAGCGGGTAGCTTTAGGGAATTATATCCATAGTGAATAGTTTTAAAGAGTCTGATTGAGTTAGACTCCACATTTTAGGATTTTAAAAACAAGGTTTAGTGCTAGAAACTGTCTATAACTTGCTGTGGTTTTTAATACAGGAAATACTGTCATAGCGATGTTGTGCAGAACGGAAAAGCAGACAACTGACACATGAGATCCTGTAGTCTATTCTTCTGCTATGGGGCCTCTTGTTTTGAAATTTGGAATAATGTTTTTCAATAAATTGAGCAAGCAAAATAAAAAGACATGTAAAACATCTGTCCTTCCTGGTAGTTTACGTTGCTGGTATTTTGAGCAAGTTGGACTTAAACTAGGATGCTTATTCAAAACAAATCTAGATTAAATTTAAAATAATGATGTTATTTTATTCAGATTTTTTGATATTACCAAATAAATTATTTCGTAGATGAATAAAATTGCTAATTTAATGAAATCACTTCCTGAGGACAATTCCACAGGAAAATAATGGAAGTCATCCCATAAAGGGAAAAAGTAGTGTGGTATTTTCCTAGTTTTTAGGAGATTAAAGCTCTAATCTTTCATCTTTTTGAAGCGTTTTTTTCCTTGCAGCAACTCATTCGATGGCTTGTTTCACATTTAGTTATGTTTTGTACAGGTTTTTCCCATTCATAAGCCTGGTGGCCCATTGAAGTATTCTGACCGTCAGACAGTTTCCATTTTCTTCACAAAAAAAAAAAAAAAAAGACAGAAAAAAAGACCAAACAGAACCAAAACCCCAGCCACCGCTAAGGCTCTTAACCACTGAATTCTTCTCTTTTAAAGTTAGCAACCTTTAAGACGCTGTAGTTTTGCATGGGAAGAGGGGGCAGGACTGGAGGCAGCCGCTGTTCTCCCACACGGGATTTGCATTGCTGGATTCATGGATATAAACAGGGCGATAATTTGGACAGTATATGGACGTGAGGATATCTAAGATGTGATTTTTGTATCTCTTTTGATGTGGTTGCTTGTGGGTTTAGAATGTTTTGTAATAGAAGTCATGTGATTAAGCTCTTTGCCTTCATTTGTACCCAAGTTAAAAATGTAATTTTGAGAACTGAGATGTCGCCCGAAAGCTCACTGTTGTTTCTCTTCAGTTTTTAAAAATCAGCTTTGTTCGAGGAGAGCTGTTTGTTGAGGAGGATAGTATACTGAGGTAGTTCAAGCTCAGCAGCTACAGGGGGCCGGATTTGCAGTTGGCGCTTTCCTTCCCTTAGAGCCAAGGTGGTGGCTTATGGTACGTGGAAGTGCTCAGGCATGGGAGAAGGCCAGAGGGCAGTGTCCTGCCGTGGCAGTGTGACATCTGCTCAAGCGTATGTGTGTTGTTGCTGTGGGGTGTGGGGGGGGTGGGATTAGACGTATGGGAGAGCTGCTGTGAGGGAAACCAGCACAGCCAGAACAGCTGTGCCCTGAATCCTCCTCACCTGGGCTTCTGTGCCGAAGCTGTCTGCTGCTTCCCTCAGCCCTTTCCCTGCAGCTGGAGAGCTGCAGCTGAACCTGCTGAGAGGTGTGGGCACACTTCTCCTTTTAACTAGGTTCGGTGGGTGCTCGCTGAGTTAGTGAGAGCTTCCCTGCCCCAGCTGTTCGTGGAAACAGGGCTAGAGATGTTCCTGTCCTTCCTCATAGGAGCTCATGGCAGCAAGCGACTTTTGTGCCGGGATGCTAGCAAAGTCCTGTAGCTGTTTTGCAGAGAAATTTGGTGATGGGTTGGATAATAATGGATTGAAAGGCAGGCAAGCCACAGGTATGTTACTGGGGTTTTTTTTGTTCTCTGTTTTACCAAAGTAAGAAATGAATAAGATAGTAAATGCATTAAACAAACTGTTTGCGTAGCCCTCATGTTACTGTCACTGGGCTGTCACTGAAGAAGGATATCCTGCTCTCCCCCTTTCTTGTTCCTGCCCATTCACCATTCGGTTGGCTCTCTTAAGCATGGGGCTGTGTGATAATGAAGCTGATGGCAGTTAAAGTAACTTAGCAGAAATGTTGGGTTTTGGTGGCTTCCTCCCATCTTAGAACAAGATCAGGTCCCAGATCCAGACTAGTAGTGCTCAGCCACATGCTTTGGCTGATGCAAAGGAAAGGGTGTCAAGGGAGCAAGAGCGGGTGGCTGGAGGTCAAAGAGGGGCAGGAACTCCTCCATCAGAAGCAGCAGCAGTTTGTTAGCTTCAGTTGTTTGTGATGTAGAAAGCAGTATTGTATCCTTGCAAGAAGTCTTCTGCCAAACCTGCTATTTTTGAAGGTACAGAGTATTCCCCAGAAGGAAGTGTGAAGCTTCTAGAGGTCAAGATTTTTCACTTGCCATCTAGGCGAGAAGTTACTTCTGTTCTACTCTGGTTCATTAAAAAGTCTGAGTTTTGCTTCTGGGTGCTTCAGGATGCCCTACTCGTTTGCAAAAGAGGGTTTTGATGGCAAGTGGAATTTAACTTATAAACTAACATGGTTGGATGTCAACTCTTGCAGGCTTTCTGTTTTTCTAATTAGTGACTTCTCACAAACAAAATTAAAGAACTACTTGCAGCTTTAAAATAATACGTGGAATGGGACTTTACTGCTGAACGGAGTTTAGTTTTGGAATTTTCTAAAGCATTGTCTGAAAAGGTTTAAAATACAGGCGCAAAGGACAAGACTCACTGGGATCAACTTCAGATCCTTCTTCAGACCTTCCTATTCATAGTCTTTGAATGGCACAGTTTCTCTTCAGGCTTGATATTTCTGGATTCCTATAAAACAAAGTAAAAAGGAAATAAGCTTTTATGTTTAAAATAAAACTATGATTAAAACTGGGAGAAAAAACTGGAATGCTGGAGGTTCCTGCTGCGTATACTTTCTTGTGTTTGATGTCCGTAGGTTCATTTCGAAAGAAATTGAGTTACGCAGGAGGTGGATTGTAAATTCTGTTGATGTACGGTTAAGGTAGTAATGGGAAGTAGCCTTTGATTAGGGGTGATAACCTTGGAAAATACTCAAACCCTGAAGAAAATGTTACCCTCATGCATAAGATCATGCTCTTTACAGAACCTCTATCCTCTCTGATAAGAGAAAACAAATCTTTTGCGTTTTCCTGGCTAATAGGAAATTATTCCAGCCTCCAAAGCTTTCCTGTGTGTGGAGTTTGGTATTTTACAGCAACTTCTCTGTTTTGGGAGCAGGTTAGCTATAAGGGCTAAGAGTTTAAGTAGGTCTGGCAGAAGGCAGAGGAGGGGAAGTAGCACTTGTTTTCAGGATACTGTAAGGTCATATTGGTTAACTGGTTTTGCCACTTTTCCTGGGGACAATTTGATACTGTGGAAGTGCTCGAATGTTCTAGGTGGGACGTGAAAACAGAAAGGACTAGACAAAACAGGAGCTGAATAAATGATCTTTCACATTTCTGTAGAGGCTTGCAGCAAAATTTTCATGGCCATGGAGGCAGGAGGAGGTTCTAGCTCAGTATATGTGTCGTTTCTGTATTTACTTTCTTCCAAACCATTAACTATTTTTCAGCATTTCTTTTAATTGGTGTCATCCACTTATGATTCTGCCTTGTGTGCAATAAGGCATGTCTATGCATGTATAAGAGACAGTTCTGTTGGGATGGGAGAGGAAATACCTTACTTCTGGTATGACTGAGATGGAGCATGTTTGAAGGGTTGGATTTTGTTTCAATAGTCTGGCCCTGAAAGGAGAGGGCAGGAGAAGAGCAGTCAAATGAATAGGACGCATTTTTAATAAATTTTAGTCAGGCAGAGGTGGAAGTCCCAGAGGACACGTCTTTATCTGCTGAGTTACAAAAATTAATAAGGTTATGAAAGTAATCTTCTGCTAAAACTTCGTTCTTGTGTGATTTTGCTGGGGTCTAGCAGCTCTTTAATATAGTATATATGCTGCTCGGTTATTTACCTAGATTTTTTTTATTTCAGAAGCAAACGTTCATCACATTTTTCATTCTGAAAGGTACAATTGAAATAATAAGCTAGCTTTGTGGATTTGGCAATGAACTGTACTGCTTGTAAATACATTTAGGTGTGCAGTCTTGTCCTGATTTCTTTTTTGTTATATAAATGATCTAAATTAAAACAGGTTAGACTGAATCACTCTGTTTACTGACCTAGTAGACCCGACTTGATCATTTAAAGTATCTTTAAAATCATAGTGCACATGTTTGATTGATACATTAGCTTCTGTAGCTAGTAGGGTACAAGTAAATGATGTAGAAATGTACCACATGCGTAAAAAAGTCTGTTTATATCTGGAAGCTTAAAGCTAAATCCCTTGTTTATGAAATCTTTCCATATATGAATTTTGTCTCTTACTTGACAGAGGGCAACACGAGTTAAGAAAGCTCGTGGGTGGAATATATAACAATTAATGTCCCCCGATAGCCTAAATGATAAGCCTCCCAAAAAGTACATAAAGCTGTGAACACCTTTTTTTGACAGGCTTTGAAGACTGCTGAGGAACACACGCATTCGAATCATTTAAGCATTAAAATAGTAATACCCATGGAAGAGCCACAAGACTTACCCGAACAACCAGTAAGTACATTTAAAAATACTAAAAATGAACATATCGGATAAATTGGTGACCTCACAAATTCCACTTACAGTCATTTCATTAATAATGGAAAATGAGCCTTATTTATCTAGTGGTAGAAAATTGTTTTGCTCTTAGTAAAATGTATTGTACATTTATCTGTATGATTAGAGTAAATCAATAGTAATAAAAGGAGTAGGTAGGTATGTTTAAACTCTCAAATGTTTCTATTGAAAATTATGCCTAATAATTATTTATTTTGCTCAGAAAACCACTTCAAGCGTTTTCTAGAGAAATTAAAACTCACTATTTTAAGGACAGAATCAGGAAAACGGTTATTTTAACATATGTAATCTTCACTACTTCTTGTGCTCAGTATCTTGAAAAGGCTGTGTGATCTCAAGCATACCATCATTTCCACCACTGGAAAACAACTTGTAAATTCCTGAGTTTAACAGTGCATTCGTGTAGGGAAGAACATTTTAAGTTAGAAATTGCTGTCCAAAGATATTAGATATTTGAAATACAATGTGTATTACAGGTTAATAAGCTAATAATTATAGTTAACTTTAAGTATAAAATAACATAAGTTTTGGGAAGAATAACTATTAACACATTGTGATATGAAGTTAAAACATATATAAGGTTGTAGTATTTAAGCAAAACGGCTCAAACATGAAGTTTGTATCAATGTTATATTCCAAATTAAACCTAAGGCAAACATAACAAATTGCCAAGTTACTCTAAGAACGAAGCTTATTTTAATGTTGGAGACGTTTTCAAATGCATATGAAGAGTAGCATGCTGAGGGAAATTTGGTAGTGTTCACATTGAAAAGATTTTGAGGCTGTTTTAATGTGACAGTAATGTGTTCTTAGTTAAGTAATTAAGCAATATTATTAGACAAGATATTATATATAAACTTCATTTATGACTCATGAACAAAGCTGAATGAAATGTAAAGATAAATCTAAAATTATTGAAAATAAATATTACTTTACACAACATGCAAGTTATGTCTTGTGCATGTAGACTCACATACATCTGAGAGACTAATCAGCAAAAACAGAATTTGAACTGCAGACATTTGTGGGATTAAAAGGAAAAATTTGTTATTACATCCTTATATAATGAAAACTATTTTTCTAAACCTTTATTCTTCAGGACACAAGACAGGGCACAATTCATTTTTGGTAGGTGAAAACAACCTCTATAAGCATGTTATTCTGTAGTTTTCCACTAAAGATTTTCTTGCTAATTGCTCTTCAGAATCTGAGATGTGAAGTGATTCTGAGGCCAAATATGAGACTATATTGATTATGGCTGTTAAGTGATGTGGTATTTTGAATATACTTGTACATTTTTGCAGGAGAAAATGACAGGAATGATCATTTTTGATGTTTTTTGGAGTCAGACCGTTCTTGGAACAAGTTCATTTTGCTAATAAAAAAAGAGAACTTAAATCAGCTTTGCAAAATCACTTCTGCTTAGTAGTTCTGCGTTGTACAAACTTGTTTTTCTTCCCGAAATGATTTTGGTTGTCTTGATCATGACAACAGGATTAGTATGTTACTTTGAAAAAATAACGTTTATTGGAAACTGTTGATAACTGAATCCAGGAGTGAACGTGTTAGAGAAGTCCTCAGGCTCTGAGTTAAATCTATTTTACTTGAAAAAAGGCAAAAAAAAATTCCAGGTCACTTTCTTATGTTGGTGTGGTCCAAATTTACACAATATGTCTTTTCTAAATGAATGTTAGATTTCTTTCTTACCCAGCATGTTGTAACCCGAAACTTTAAATAGGCATATCTTTTGTCCCCATTTTTTGACTGTTTCTTCTCTTTTCAGGTGTGAATTACAATGGAAAAGCCTGTATGTGCAACATGGTGTTAGAAAATAGAAGCAGATATGGGAAAGTAGAAAAGAAAGGGAGGTTTGAGGAAAAATGGTGGAAAGTGATTGAGTGACCTTTGTCACAACAAAAAAAAAATTGTATTATTATTGAGGATTAGTTTTAAAAGGAATCCTTTGTAGTATTCTCTTACTTGTTAAATACAAGGTGAACACACATAATTGGTTTATAGTAGTTTGTTTAATCCTGAATGCCAAAAAATGACGCAAATCTTTTTTGTTTTTAGTCAGGGATAGTAAACTTGCATTACAAAGTTGTAACTCAGATATCTTGAAATAAATTTCATTACCAATTGTCGATACTCATTTTATTTACAAAATGTTATTCTTGGGCAAAACTGGTAACTCGTTACAAGCGTCCACTATTTTGCTCTCTGGAATGGCCTCTCATATTGGACAGCAATGGCAAGCCGGAGGCAATGGTGGGGAGAGGACCAAGTTGGAAAGGGCTCCAGAATGATGCAATGCTGCCAAAAGAGTAGAGGATGACAGCCATGGGTTTAGATTTTTTTTTTTTAATGAAATTGGCAAAGGATGGCAAAATTCTCCATTCGTAATGTGTATACGATCCTCTGTTCACAATAGCATTGCCACAGTCTCAGATTGGTTTAGCAGTGTTTGTTCTAACAAGTTACTGTGTTTGTTGGTTAGTTGTGTGTGTGGTTTGGTTTGGTTGGGTTTTGATTTTTTTCATATTATTGCTCTGGCTGAGGAATTAGTCTATGAAGATCAGTCTGAGAATTGGATTCTGTCATAGAGCAATTGTTACCTTGACGTTTCAAAGCAAAGTTTGTTTCCACTTTGCCTCTGATTCTTTAAATGCAACTGCATTTGAAAATTGGTAGGCTAAGTCTGGGGCAGAGACAGGAGTTTTCCAGCATGAAGAATCATTTAGGCAGAGGCACTTTCAGTTTTAGAAAATTGTGATTGGGGAGCAGGGATCAGATGGAAGGTGCCACTTAATTTGATTTTTTAATCAAAATAAACCCCAAACGGATAGTGAAATAAGAAGACTGAGCAGAGATGTACCTTACTAAAAACACTCTTCACTGTAGTGCAGCAGAACAGTGTGATGAAATAATGCCTGATATTGTTAAGGCTGAAATTTGGATCACTGAGGTGTACCACATCTTTTTTTATATTATTTTCTTTCTTTCTCTTTCTTTTTTAAAAGGCAGTAAATTCATTTCTCCTGCACAAAAAGAGCCTTCAAACTGTGTTCCTGTCACCTGAGAGCCTTGACAGGGGATCTAAACTCTCTCAAGAAGGTTTTCAGAGGAGTATGTGCTGAAAGGAGGTGTTTGAAAGCATTTTCTAAGGCTTATGCAGGAGAGGATGGATAGGGGACCCATGTAAGGTTTGGGGTACAGTGCTCACCTAGGAGTATAGTGCTTCTTGACAAAACTCTCTTCTTGAATCCTTAACATCTCAGAGTATTGATTCAATCTTTAAGTTATTGTTACTATGTGCTGTTGCTGCATTAAATATGCATTATGACCTATCGGGAGAGAGAGAGCTAATGCTTTCAAAGTCCATGAAATACTATTTTCAAAAATTTTCCCTCACCAACTTAAATTTATAGCAAAAGTTGCAGGAATTGGTGATGGGTAGGATATAGTTTTTGCATCCAACCAAAATTTTAAGATTTCATAAATGTTATCAGCATTGAGACGTAATGGAAATGTTTCTTATGAAAACTTGCAGAGATGGGGAGACCAATCCAAGACTGAGGCGGAGACGTCATAGATGGAAATTCAAAAACCCTGTTTAGCTCGATTCGTTCTGTGTAGGATTGCAACTCGCAATCCCACAGCCATGCTCTTGGCTGCTTTAAGGAGTTTATGAAACCTTCTCCAGATATTTACTTGTATGTGTATGAAATTAGCTATTGGGTTAAAGTAAAACTCATTTACAATTGGGTAGTGGTCTGTGGCCATGTTTCTGTCAGAGGGTGGAAGACCTCCCCATTAGAGAAGTACAAGAAGGCACAATAGTCTTGTGGTGTAGCTATTCATCGAGACAGAAGTTCAAGTCCTGGATCCAAAGTAGTGAAAGCGATGATTCAAGTTAAAGTCCTGACTATCAAGTGGTGTTTTAGGGACAGCTATGCTTCCCTTTGGATTTTTCATTCTGGACTTGATGAAAATTTCAATAAAACTGATGTCTCCTTGTGCAACCTTGCCTTTTTTTTTTTTTTTTTTTAAAGTGAGATGATTTCTCTTCCTATCTTCCTTATTGAAAAAACTGTCAAATTGAAGAGGCCAAAGGTTAGGGAATATCTGACTTGAAATAGCAGTGTTCCACCGGTTCCTGTGCTGTTTGTGGAAACTAAAATTCAATCTGGTTAATTTTGATTCTGTCACCTCAGAGTAGCTAGGGTTTGAAGCTGTTTAATTTTTTTTTTTTTTTTCTGGTATGTGAGTCACTTTTTCTCCTATGTATTTTAAGGAAGTGGAACTACATGGGGGATGCAGGGGATCTGAGAACTTGAAAATAATGCCATCTCCCTTCCTTATGAGCTCTGTGGATGGTTTGACAGCCTTAGGCATCTGATGGAATATTAGAGGCTGAGATCCCTGATCAGTAGTTTGAAAAGTGACGCATGACAAGATTTGAAGGTTATATGGTATCTAAGACTTTATATTGCTCTAGTCCTGTGTCGTCTTTACCTTTTTTGTATGCGTAGATACAGTCTAATGCAGCATATAGTATTCTGCTGTGCAAACAGCTGCTGGTAAGGCTAAAAAGGAAAAAAATTGTGGACTGAGTTCCAAAATCTTGATCTCTCTATTAAGAGAGAGAAGGTTGTCCTTTCAGCTTTCTCCTTTCTCTACGTATTGTTTGCTTACTCCTTTCCCCTTGCTGCTGCCTCAAGTCTCTATCTTTTTCTCCACCTCTGCCTCCTTTTTCCCACTTCCTAGCAGGAGTTCGTGTGCTTTTTATTAACTTCTATTAAAAAATGCTTTGAGCGCGTTTTGACCTCGTGTGCTCATATTATGTATTCCTGGTTTTTTTTTTTCTTTCTTTCTTTAAATTATTCTCAGAGACGAACTTTATTAATGGGTTGTAGGCCTTTTTGAGATTTCTACCAAGAGCTTTCAGATTTCACAGCAGTCTTTCTCTGACTACTGTACCCAAATCAGTGGGTTGTAATCTTTGAAATGTTTTGGTGCATGATCCCTCAACACATTCCCCTGGTGTTCCCAGACCCTATTCACATAAGAGGTATGCTAAACCTTACTGTCTTAAATGCCCTATAGGAATTGGGATAAATGGTGAGACTGGTACAGAAGGTACAGAAGCAGCATAGTTGGCTTCTAAACGTGCTCTGGAAATTTGGAAATTTTCTGCTGAAAGTTGGGTGGGAGGGTGGAAAAAACAATGTATCACAGGAACTCACAGTGCTCAAAAGTCTATAAGGGTACAGTAACTAACCCTTTCCTCCTGCCCAGGATTTCAAAGTCCTATTTGTAGCCTGGATGCAAGAAACTGAGTTTGTGTTCAGGCCAGTGCTTTCTACAGTAACACTCTCTGCAAGGACTGGACCAGCTGGCCAACCGTAAAGATAGAGTAAATGCTATATTGATTTTATTCATAAATTAAAATCACAGCTCCTAATTTATATCAATGTGAACAGAAAAATATTCAAGTTCCTATCTTTAGAATATTTAAGTAGAGAAAGATTGAAGGACCCAAGTTTATAGCAATTGTGCTTGTTCCATGCAGAACAGGATTTTCTTAAAATCCATGGCTCTTTTATTCGATTTCCGTAGAACAGTTCTCATCAAACTTATGGAGCTGTATATCCCAGCTCCATCCCTCTTACTTATTTAAAAACCGTGGCAGTTTTGCTAACACATTCAGCTTTAGCAGCTTCTTTTCCAATTAAGAGAGGTTTATTTTGAGCTGTAGAACCTGTGGCTACACTGTTTAACTCTGGAGTCCAATGCAAGGCCTGCTGTATTTAAAACACTAATGCGAACTCTATAGTAACCAGCGGTGATCTGCTAATGGAAGGCTGACATTTGTGTACATAGATTATATCAAGGACAGTTGTCTTCAGTTGTGGCTCTGAACATTTTTGTCTTTGCAGGTGAAAAAAGCCAAGATGCAAGAATCCAGAGAACAAAGCCTAAGGTGTGTAATTCTGAATTTGATTTTAATGTGGAACAATTGTTAGTGTCCTGTTTTGATTGCAAGCTTCCATTTTTTAGAAGCTTACATATCATTATATTTTTCTCAGAAATGGGGCAAACTTTTGTATTTGGTATAATTTAGAGATTAAATTCCAAATAAAAATGTTAATTGGTCATTTTGATATTAAGCTTTTATAAAAGTGGCTACAGAGGATTTTAATTGCATCATCAAGCGTCATGTTTTTCACAGAATCTGGTGAAAGAGCTCCGTCATGTGTAACATGCCTTTATTCCAGTGAGGCTTAGAAAATTCTAGTAGCGCAAGTATCTGAGCCGTGATTCTCAACAAAATTCTGTGAATAACTGTTTTGAGATATTGAAAGTTCTAAACTTGATAGTATCTTTTGTTTAAAATTGGTAAATTGTTGTACAATTTTTGCTTATTGGAGGCTTTCTAATATATGTCATATTTAGGAATTAATCACTAATTAATCACTATTATTACATATAGAGAGAATGGCCATATTAGGGTTTATTCTGCTCTCGAGAACGTCTTTTTTTTAAAAAAAAAAAAAAAAAAAAAAAAAAGCTCATATACTTCTGAAGAAAGATTTCTTGTTAGAGCTTCTGACTTCCCAATGTGAGTGAGGGGAAATACTGCGTGTGCCATTCATGCACTATTAGACATGATATACTGGATCCGTGAAGGAGGATATTGGTACATGGATTATTTGAAGAAAAATTGAAGGGAATAGTTTAACAGGAAACACTCTGTGTGAAATTCATTAGATGTCTATAAGCTAGAAATCTGAGCAAATTAATCTCACCTTACACTAGCTAAGAAAGGAAGCTTGGGGTAATCATATCGGTGAAATGAACCATATCCTAAGTTTATTGACTGTAAAGGAGCTGAGGGTACCACAGGCAGGTGTGGTCATGTAGAAGTGAATAGTGTAGCTGCTTCTTCGGTGTGTTACCCTACTTCTGTGCAACCAGAGCTTTTCTGTAGACTCCAGGAGCCTCGAGATTCAGCCTGTGGAGGTATAAACATCCTTGTATGGTGTTTAAAAATAGAATGGGGGGTGGGGGATAAAATTGCATTTCTAATCTAATTGTAGTTCTGTTCAGATGTTGTTTCTGTATTTTGATGAAACTTTATGTATGATTTTAAGTTTGACCTTTGAAATATTTAAATGATTTATTAGACCTGTTTCTCCATAGCAGTATGATTTTTCAGCTGATGTCAGTAAAAGACTCTGGCTGTATTTCTTTCAGTTGAGTCATGGAAGTGAGAGATGGAGCAGCTATAGTCAGTGAGGATGTTACTCTTGGAAACATTAAGTATCCAGCAGCATAAAAGGGTCTTAAAGCCACTGTGAAGAGCATGTACTCTGCTTTTAAGGCTAGTCCACAGAAGATTTGCAGTGGTATAAGGCAGCCACAATGCAAGTGAGCGTTTTTCTTTCAGTCAGTGAGAACTGCAAAGTTGTAAATGATTGCAAATAAGAGCATGTGAACGTGTCCCAAGAGCACAAGTGGATGTGTTGACACGTAACAGTGAGAAAGAAAAAAGAAACATGGGCTGGTATAGTATGATCAGGAATGTTATTTTATCTATGAAGTTTTCACAGGAAGTAAACGCAACAAGCACCTGTACAGTGCTTGAGCTGTTTGCAAACGACATGTGATTTAACAGCCACAGATTGACTGTCTGTGCTAGATAATCACAGGATTTTTTTTTCTCAAGAATGATAGTAGATAGATACCCTGGTCTTTACAGCTATGTGATATTTTTGTGCAAAACTCAGAATTTATTATGGAAGTTTGTTCAGCTGCTAGCATTGAAAGCTAGTTGGGAGGCTGTTTCACTGCTGAATTTGTTCAGCATCATTGAACTGGGTGTCAGTTTTGGACTCAAATGCAGGTTCATAGTGCTCTACAAATTCAAAAATAGTCTATTTCAGTTACATGACAATGTTTTCTTTGACCATCTATATAGTGTTAAGGATAATTTCTTAATGAAATTGCTTTTTCTTTTTATGATTACCTTGTTGGCTCTAATTTTAGTATAGATAGTCCTGTGACACAGCTTTTCCTATTCCAGTGGGGAGGTTGTTGAGACCATCAGAATAAAGCATAGGCACCCAGGGCACAATTTTACAAGGTGAAAAGCACCAATATAATAGCTTATTGCTGCTGAGAGGAGGAGTGCCTGCTCATAGCCCATCCTTTCCACCAAATGTGTTGCTTGCTGAAACCTGCCATAAGCTGATTATATTAATTCACACAGCAAAAATAACCGCATGGTTTCTGTGCTAAATTAGCAAGTTAAACTCTGGTGGAAGAGCCTGATGGGTGTCTGGTCTGGCGCCAGGGACCAGGATGCAGTGCCTGGGCAGGGGGAAGGAAGTTCATACTTTCTGCTGCAGGCAGCAATGACAAGCCCCTAGCTCTGCCCAGCGGGCTGTGAAAATCCAGCCTTATTTTGAGAGACCAGTTGGCAAGTTAACATGCTGAAGATGATGAGAGTTTAATGTTTAAACAGACCTGCAAATCTCTCTTGGATTCTCTCTCTGTATGAAATATCAAAGGGTACAGAGCTAGTTTCTGTTAACAGTCAGTATGCCTCTGTTAGGAAAGCCGAAACTAGGGGTTAAGATGTGCAAAGATGTTAATGGAAAGGTTTGTAATGCTAACGATTAGCCTTTGTTTACCCGGTCAGTCATGTGAGCAACGCAGAGGTCAGTGATCAGAAACCTGAATCTTCAAGCCTTGGTCCAAACCTTCCCATGTCAAGTGAGAGTAAGTATCCTCCTGCACTCTACTGCTCCGGCTCTCTTTTCTGTTTTTTTCCACTGGTCTTGTTACTTTGCGTTATCAAGCACAAACTTTGTCTCCTACTCGTAGCCCTTAGCCTGTCCTAGCTTTCGCCTTTAAGATGAAGATTTGCTGCAATGCATTAATGCCTGGCTTGGGATAGGCTGATGGTAGGCAAGTATCTTTTTCTGTCACCTACCTTGTTTGTATTACTGGCCCCAGCTTACTGCTGTGTACTGCTATGTCTTATCTGCCTTGTACTTTATTTTGCTTCTGGGGAGGGACTGAGTTGATCAGTAATAATGCATAATATAGAGTTCTCCTATTTTCATAAATTATTATCTCTACACAACTGGCTGGGTCTTTTGTAATAGTATACCATATGCTTAATGTCAGACTCTGAACTATATCAAATCGCTGCAGAAATTTGTTATAAAGTAAAAGGAGGGGAAACTGAAGCAGAAAAGAAAAAGAACGACTAGTATGTGAGAGGTGGAATGCTCTGGAAAAGAGGGGCTGGAGATTGTTATTATGGAAATTGCATTCCTGTGCAGAATACTTCTGCCAACTTAGTTATTTACAATTATAAATAAGTTCAGCATGATTGATTAAAATACTAAAAATGCAATCAGTTAGCAATGGAAAGTTACATGTTAGATGTTTTCCATTTGTTGTGGTCTTGCAGGAATTACCAGAAATTTTGGTCTGCCAAATCTGCTTCCTGAATGGATAAGCCATTTGCAATTTACAGAAATTGCATGCTGTAATATTGCATGTTTTGTACACCATTGCCTAATTCTTTTTATGCTTTTCCTAAAAGAAGAATTCTAGAAATGTCATTGCTAAATTACTGTTTGAATGAATCAGTATTTTGTTTTCTCTGCTTGACATGCTTAAGAAAAAAGGAGAATGAATGAGTGGACAACTCATGATTTTGGGGGGGAATAGAAAAAAACGTTATGTTTAGAAGGAAAAATAATAGGAAAAAGGATATAGTTAGCTAAAGCAAAGACTAAGAAAAATAGTTGCAGGAAGTAGGTTTACATCTTAACATAGCAATGTTATTCTTTAAATAAACATACACTTTCACATATAAACTTTCTTTAATAAACATATACATTAAATATACAATTAATATTACAGTGCTGCAAAACTTGCTTGTGAAGCCCTCAGTAGGGTTTTTAGAATAACAGAGGCTCAGTGTAAGCCTTTAGGTCCGAGTGTTCCCAGTTTGTGTTTCCTGTTACATCCTCGGGCTCACGAGGTGGGTTAACATTAAGCACCAGGGGGAGGCAATTCACTGAGCTTTCAGGAGGTTCAGGGCACGTGGCTGATGGTTTGTGTTTCTGAACCAGTGCTTGGATTACATGACAAGGAGGTTAGCAATAACAAGACTGTTCCGAATAGTGAAAGCCAGGCTTGGTGGAGCACGTCACTGGTATCTGGAGCCGATCCCAAGGCAAACTATGCTGCTACCCACGTCCAGGTTTCTTCTTGCGGGTGATTAGTTGACTCACTCCAGAAGGGAGATGGGGAAGTGCAGTCTATTGTAGGGTGTATAACTGGGGAGCCGGGCCCCTGGAGCGATGCGTGGAGAAACGCTATGCTGTTAGCCTGGATTCACTGCCAGGCAGGGTCAGAATCTGTGCTGGGTGTACTTCCAGTGTGCAGACACAGCCAGGCTGCCTTCAGAAGGATGAGCTGGGTCCATGAGCAGCACAGCCATGTTTGCTAAGAGTTTGTATGTAGTGCTTGTAGATCTCAACTGATAAATCCATGCACTATGCAGACTTTCAGTCACAAATGTTATCTAACTTAGAGATCACTGCACAATACTGCACTATGGAGTGACGTGTGCCAAAGGGGCTCTACATTGCCGGTTTCTGTGTGGGGGTCCTGTACGTCCTTACTTTCCTGGTTTTGATAGACAACTGTGTCTATCAGGTCAGCTCCTCTGAATCCACTTTTTTTTTTTTCCTGTTCCTGACTCTTGAGTTAAGACTTATCAACTCTTTATATGATAGTTCAAACCTCTCTCTCTATTCGCAACCTAGAATGCTGTAATTAAAAACTCATGTAGGGTATAGAAAAACTATAGACAATGTTAAGTGAGGTGAATTTGAACGTTTCCTTCTTGGCTTTGCAGCTTTAGTGACTCTCTGTTACCAGTTTTAGGATGCAATTGCTATGGATTTATTGAAACGGAAAAATGGAAGCATCCTACTACATGCAGCTGTCAAATTTTTTCAGAAGTCATCCATGTTCAAACTCTGAACATTGCGTACTGCAGTTCAGCCTTTTGTCACTTGATGTGTAGGATTAAGTCTGCTGAGCTGGGAGCAGGGGAATGCTCTTTTACTACGCAAACAACAGAGAAGGGGGCCCTTTGTAGATGATAGGTTAGGTAAGACTGGAGTGTTGTTTAGAGCCAGTGTGACTCAAGATAACGTGTAATGGGTTCTTCCTGGAAGGCAGTGTGGCTAAGGGTACGAGGCTTGGGCCTGACCACCTCCTTCTCACCCCAGTAAAATGAACAAGCTCCTTTCCCGTTGGGACCCTTAAAGGAAAGAGAGATTGTCAGGGTACAGTTTGGGTACAGAGATTGTCTCTGGGTACAGAGTACATAGAAAAGGCATGTTCTCTGCTGTTACTCTTCCTTTAGCAGGAGTCAAGCTGATTATCTGTTTGCATGGGAAAATGAGTCTGAGGACTCTGGTGTAATCAGAAAGAGTGATCACCTATGCTGTGCCAGGTCTGTTCTGTGCCCAGACCTGGGGAAAGGCAGGTAGAAACCCTATCAAAACACGCATTCTGGTCTGGACTCTGCTCCATGGTACAAAAATGAAATGTTAAGTTTGGGTGCACATGAAAACCTTGAGCATATTCATGGTCTTGGGCAGGGCTAAAATCAGCACTGTATAAGGATAGTTGCAGAAGTTGATGGTACAAACTGGGAAAGAGAAAGCTCACTATTACAAAGTGAGAGATAGTATTGACTGAAGCGTTTATCTGCCAAATTAGGAAGAAAAGCATTTTTATGCCATTTTAACGGTGCATTTTCTGAGAATTTTTCTTTAAATCAGATATCCAAGGCACTTAAAAAAAAAAAAAATCTTTGCAAATACTATGTCTTGGTTGAAATGAACTGTGCTTGCTGCTATTCATTTGTAATTATTGTTTTTTGAAATCTTCTTGTGTATAATTATACAAACTACTTTTTTTCAGTTATGACATGCACTGATTATATTCCAAGGTCATCAAATGATTATACCTCACAAATGTATTCTGCAAAGTAAGTTGAACAATTGCTACTAAATTATGTAACTCAGCTTCTCTCTGAAGTATTCTTTTTGCATGTTTATGTATTTCTGTAATGCTGTAAATCACACTTTAATATCTGCTAGGCAACAGTAACTTAGTGCTGTGGACACTGTGACACATTAAAGCTAATAGAAGCAACCCTTTGGCTTCCCTGGGAATTATATTATGATCACAAGGAGGCATGAACCCGTAGCTATTGCTAACAACACAAGAGAGTGTTGTAGAATAAAGCCCATAATATTTGGAGAATAAACAAACTGGACAGAAATGAATATAAGGGGAATATAGGATCCTCTGGTCTTCACCATGTTTAGAGATCTTAATAGTTCTTCCCATTGCACAGTATAGTAGGCCTTCGTCCCACATGTTTGCTTCTGAATAGTCCCTCCATTTGTTCCAGTGGTTTTGACGTTTGAACTACATTACTGTATTAGCTTGAAGATTTGGTGATGTGAGGCATGATGAGTCAGTCAAACTAACTGCTCGTGCCTATTGAAACAGGGAGTTCTTACTCTCCCTTTTTTCCTACCTCTCCAGTCCTGAAATAAGTAGTAGTGTTCTGTCCTCATGGATTAAAATCCCAAGCATCTGCTGTTTTCCCCTGGTTTCATTGAGAGAAACAGTCAGCATATCTAAAAATCGAGAGCCTGTCAGATTGGGAAACACAAGCGGGTAATTACCTTAAGAGCACATGTCAGTTCAAGTAGTTCCGTCTTTCTCAAGCGATCTCTTTGTGTATCTTCTGGCTTGGAGGATGAAAACTGCATAATGTGAATAGTTCTTTTTTTCGTTTGTTCCTTTTTTTATAAGGCCATATGCACATATCCTTTCTGTACCTGTGTCGGAAACAATGAGCCCTTATCCCGGTCAGACTCAGTACCAAGCACTACAGCAGTCTCAGCCCTATGCCATCTATCCTCAAACCACCCAAACCTTCGGACTACCTCCTTTCGGTAAGAAGGAACTTTTTGTTCAAAGACGTCTTAGTGCCTGCAGTTATCATCTCAGGTATCATTAAAAAGCAAATGTTAAGCAAGCTTTTCGGATGTGTTGGAAAAAAGAGCTTACAGGAGAGCATGTGCCTGACTTAAATTGTAGATCAGTTTGAAATGAGGGAATGGTGTGTTTAAGTGGCAGTAGCTCTGGTTTAGTATGTGTCATCTCTAGATGGAGTGTCATATTATAAAATGCTATTTTTTACAAAGCTGCTCTGCTGGCCAGTAATGTGGGTGTCTCTCCATGAAGCTTGCCAGGTGTTTCTTAGTTTGGGATCATATTTTTCTTCAGTTATCGTGTAGCTGTGTTGTGCTGTTTCCCTATAAGGTAAATCACGCAAAGCCCCATACTCCAGCATCTCTGCTGAAGATATTTTTTCCTTTCCCTTTTGTTGATCAGGAATAAGACTCCATCATCTCATGTTTTACCAAATGTCAACCTCATGCTAAAATGTTTCCAAGGTTAACTCACCAAAAAGTTTGCTTAAGTTGCTCTAGTACTTGAATCTTCTATTAGCCGTTCTAGTTTTTGCAAATGATTGGAGTCCTGTCCTAATTTAGCATCTAAAGTTAAATGTCAAGGTTTGAACTATTCACCCTGTGCTTCTTTTATAGTGGATGAAGAGAAAGACACACTTCCAGGGATATTGTCCTGTTTTAGGAGAAGATAGTTGCCATCTTTCTCCATGGAGTAAAAGGGAGTTGAGGATGAGTAGCGCAGACAGGAACACTTCAGCTAGCGAAGGGAGCTGTTTGGTCTTTCCTTGCACTCCCTGTATTGAAGTTTCAGGTGTTGGTAAAAAAGGTTATGATTCACTATCCTTTAATGTATGAAATTATGTGACCAATTATCAAAAATTACCGTTTTAACTTCTCTTTTTGTTTCTGAACTTACCCTGCTTGGTTTCACATGTGAGAATACACGCACGCGCGCACACACACACACACACACACACACACACATATATATGTAAAAAAATGTTGCCACCTCTCAAAAACGTGTGGTGATGGAGGCCGTTTCTCCCCACGGCATCTAACTCTAGAAGGGGGGAGAGCATGTTGTCCTTCCATGCAGATAACACAGTGGAACGCATCATGTGTTGTTAGTGAGTTACGCAGCTGTGAGATAGCCGTGATGTGTTTAAATGTTTGTCTCTGGACAAACATGAACACTGTAGTAACACTGAACAGCTAAATTAACAGAGCCTCTTGCAGATTTATTTGTACTGGTAAAGTCTTAGGACCTCCGAATGTAAAAGCGCCACTCTTTCCTTAATTAAAGAGCTAATGTCTTTGAATAAAAACAGCAACATTTATGGTTCTTGTTAACCACTGACAGAGTAACTTTTATGTGCATTACAAAACATTGACTTGTCATGGTATCTCTGAAAGATGACGCAGAAAAGCTGATGCAACTTGGCTCAGTTTTATTAGATGCAAGTTACATTCCTAATTCTGTTTGAAGTGATTTGGCACAAATTGTTATTCTTTATGAGAAAGGTGAACATATAGAATATACTTGCGTATCTTATATATACATATATACACACGTGCCCCAGGGATTAGTGGAAACCAATTTTCTTGTGGTTGAGCGTTCCTTAGGAACAAAGTGATGGGTTTGCAGTAGCTGGGACACAGGATGTTAATCGGACAGTATTTCCCAAATCTCTGACATTAATGCTGAGAAACACTGTTCTAACACTAATTGCTTGAATACTATGAAGTGGAAAATATATTGCAAAGTATAAAGCTTTGCAGGGTGTAAGCATTGGGGTATTTTATTAACAACTCAAGGCCCTTCAGGAAAACAGGGGAGTTTGGATGGCTATAGGTATTTGCTACTTCTGCATTTCTACATGACTACCATTCTACGTGACTACCATTTCAGAGATTAAGAAACAAACAAACAAAAAACCGCTCTGCCATGATGGTGACCTCGGGATTTCTAGTGCATGAGAACCTAGTTGATTCCATGTTTAGGTATTTTGGAGAACCAAAAGTCTCCATCAGCTTTGCTTTCTGAACTCCTCCTTTATTCCTCTGAGAGAAGGGTTCCCTGGAGAGCTGAATCAGTGCTGAGAAGTTTAATGCTGTGTCCATATCTAAGTCTTTAGTTGCCAGGTGCAGTTTGTCCACTGCCTTTCTGAACGCTCTCCTTCTTGTCTTTTTCGGCGCCATTTTAGTGTTGGGTGTTGTCATGGTGGTGCCTCAGACCCTTGGAGAAGCGTGGAGAAGCATGCGTATCCAAAAACGTGTGTGATTTTCTAACTATGCTAGCTGGTCTAACAAAAGACTTTACTCTTATCTACAAACCATGTCTGACCCCAAGTTATGGTCATTAGAACATCTCTTTCCATGGGCGTCTGCACTTCGCTTTCATTGCCTTGCTGCGCTGTTTTTTCCTATATTCTGAAAAGTGGCTCAGAATTTCGTTTACTTCATTTATTTGGTGTTTATTGATAGTTTTGTTGTGAACAGTGCTGTCAGGCTGCCATGTCTGTTCTTTGCTATGGTATTTTGCTATGGTGTTTTTTTAAAAGATTGTATAAATATGTGGAATGCTACGTTAAAGTGTTAGGCTGTGATGTTTTAGAAGGTGCTTTAGACTTAGGCTCTAAAAATTTAGAGACTGTTGTGTTTTTGATTCACTTTTTTTCCCAAAGTTTCCAGAATTTGGGGATGTTTAGCTAATTCTTAATTTCTATTGTTACATTCAGAGTAACCTTCTGAAGACCTAGGCAGAAGAGATCAGCATTTCCTGTTGACTTCATTAGGAACTTTTGTCTGTTGAGCATCTTCTGAAATATGATCTGTTACTGAAACATCTTGATATGGATTTCATGATCTACCATTAAATACCTGTATTCTTAGTCTCAACTGAAGTACTTGGAAAATATTAAAAGTTACATTTTCCGTATGGAAATCATACTGGAGTAATACCTTTTGATCTTATGGAGAAGATGGCTCTTGCATTGTCTGATTGATAGTTGGAAGGTTGAAGACTGAACATGTATGGTGCAAATCAAATATTCTACAAATTATGTTTCTAGTCACAAAATCTCTATTGAGTGGGTGAGAACTTGGCCAGATTCTTTTCGCAGAATCTCAAAAGGCCTATTCCCAGTATTTGGACGACTTTCCGCCGTGTATTTGTTTCTACATCAGAAAAGAAGGCATTACCGACTGTCTAACTGGACCAAAGCAGATGTATTTTATGTATGAAATTCAAGCAAGCTGACAAACACGGCCATGCTCTCAAGACCACCCAGTTCAGGGGACTGCTTTCAGAAAAGAGGTGTCCTATATTCTTACCTGTTTGTCACTTGTCCTTGTGCCATAATACGTTTTGGTGCTTATTTAATGCATAATTATGCACAGGATGTACTTGTGGTCTGGAGAGATTTACTAAAGTAACATTAAAAAAAAAAAAAAGTAATGACATACAAAATTATGCATGTGATTGTAAGATGGTGGTTAGAGGCACTGTGGATGGGATGGTTTATATTAACTCGAGGAAGAAATAGTCTATCCTGTGTGGGGCCTTTCTGTGTGCCTACATCTGTCCTTTGACATTCCTGTGTCTCTGTGCTGTGGTGCTGCCTTTGAATGTGGAGGGGTTTCACAGTCATTCACTCTCCTTTCTCTGTGTCATCTTTGAGACTCTGCTAGTTTAGAAATAGTCTTGCAGAACCATAGGGAAGGATGTGCCACTAGGGCAAAAGTGAAACTTGCTCTATAGAAAGTAGAACACACATATCAAGAGACAGTTACGAAAAGCTTGGGCTGAAAGAGGCCTTGGCATATGACCTAAGTCAGCTCCTGCACGCATCCAGCCAACCCTACTAACACCCCTGACATGTTTGTCTGACTTGGTGTTAAAAAAATCCTATGATTATTGCTCTGCAACGTTCAGTGGTGGTTTGTGTTTCACCATCACAGTGATTAGGTACTTGCATGTATTTTGTGGTCATCTGATTTTGTTGCTGTTGCTGTCTGCTACTTGCCCGTCTTCCTCACATCTTAAGGAAATGTTGGTCACTGTTCTCTCTAATTAGAAAGTATTTACATATTTGAAGATTATGGCGCTTCCCTTTCAGGACTAAACAAATACACTTCCTTCAGCTCTCCTTAGAGGACATGTTTCCTATGTGTTTTATTCTGGAGTTTCTGTGGTGTATCTATAGTTTTTCGTAAATCAGTCTTTCCCATTTGTTTCCTAATTAGGATGGTCTTAGAGATTTGAAACGGTAACAAAGACCTAACTTTAAAGCTGAAGATTCAAAGCCCTGGAGTGGTTATACAGATAGATGACTTGGTTTGACTAACAGGTGATATTTTGATTAAGTTACGTGCCCATTCTCAAATGGCCATTGCAGTACTTAATTCTGACAAAGCTGCAGCATGGAGGGAGCTCTTGGAATTGCTGTTCTTGTCTGGTTGTAGCATCTTCCTTGGCATCTAGGTAAGCGAGACTCCCTGACTGTTCTCCCTATAGTGGGTGAAAGGCTGCAGTTGTCTTTTTTAGCCTTGGTATTGCTTTTTTTTCCTCCTCGAGTTGGATAGGTTTAAGATGGAGAGCGGTCTGGCTATTTTGTTGACCCTTAGCTATGCATTGAGCTCACAATGTTCTTCACCCCTTCACTTTGCACACTCCTGCTTGTTTTGAAGTAGCTCCTCTCAACTCATTCCTACTTTCTGACAGCAGGCCGGGGAGAAGTGCCTTTAACATTGACTGCCGATTAAACCTGAGCTAGTCTCAATGGTTAGGCTTTTTGCAATAGGGATTGCAGCAGCTTTAACTACTAGTTGGCTTTCAAACTCTAAGTTGATAATTTTGAGTCAAAAATCCTATAAAGAGGTGGTCATCAGAGGCTGCTTCTACACTGTCAGTCTGGTATTGAAAGAGTAAAAGTACTTTTCCTCCTCTACCACCTCTTAAGGATAGCATCTTACTCCAAGGCACGTTTTGCCTGCTTCCTATAAACAGATCTTGGTCCGGGAAGGTGGGAATGCAGAGAAAGTTGAAGCATCTCCAGTCATTGAAAATTGACTTTCAGCTTCTAGTTGGATCCCCAGGACTTATAACTGCAAGCGTTAGAAAACTGGAGTGGGCTCAGAAGCAGTTAAACAGAGGCCTGAAGAGATCTGAAGAACAACAGTTTAGATTAGTTACTTTAGTCAGATGCTGTTTTTTACCAATGTAATTGTGTAGCAGACTAGATGTTAAGACAACATATGAGCTGAAACCACGCTGCTTGTGTGACTTGTATATTTGAGTTGAAGTCCCATTGCTGTCTGCGTGCTTTGCCTAGGGTTGTTAGAAATGCTTTCTGAAATGATTTGAATGACAGAAGATCTGGAGGAAACTTTACTTAGATTTTTTTTTCTTTGTTTCCTTTTAGCTCCCTTTCCCCTGTTGTCAGTCTATGAAAATAACTGACCTTTAACTTGTTTCTAAGTATTCAACCCAAGCCCAATGAATGCAATGAAAGGGCTGATCTTGACTTTAATAGATACCAACTCCAACCTCACTATATAATAGTTGAGGTTATTTGCAATGCTGTGTGATTCAGCCCAAGCATCAGAGGGATTAGCAGTTCCTTTATACCAATGTGGCAGTGGATCTTACTGTTACACTAAGGGATCTTTAACTGAAAGCTTTGGAAATTTGGTCTTGGTGGTGTTTTTAATTTTCTCTTTTTCAGCTAGCTTTGTCAGCAGCTCTAATCTATGTGCAGCCTGACAATCAGTACTTAATATTGCAAAAATTAAATGATGTGTGATTTGTTGTTTGTTTTTGTGACAAGCAAAAATCTTAATCTGAGGAAGCAGCATGCTGTTTGGTCCCAGCATATTTGTTTATAACTGGTCCAATTTATCTGATTCAGGTGCACTGTGGCCAGGTATGAAACCTGAAAGTGGTTTAATTCAGACTCCATCTACAAGTCAGCACAGTGTTCTTACCTGCACTACAGGGTTAACCACAAGCCAACCCAGCCCAGCACATTATTCTTACCCCATTGAAGGTAACTTGGCATGGTTTTTTATCTGCATCTCTCTCCACCTAATTGAGTCCAGATTCCACAAATAGAGAGGCTTGCACGTTTGTCCTTAGTTTGTGCATGCTTCTTTATGCTTTGTCTCTTTTCTGTGTGTGCCTGTGTGTTTGTTTGGTTTTGTATTTGCTACACATACCTCTGTCTGCACCAGGCTGGCTTGTTGGTGCCATGCTGATGGACTTAACAGGGTGAAGCAAGGGGGGTGGGGAGAGATGACTTAATGTTGTATTCTTGCATGCCTTTACTGGGAATGCTCTTGCAGCTCAAGCTCTTTGTTAGTGGTCGTTAGCATGATGTCAGGAAATACAATGAGATTGGTTTTTTTTGCTTGCTTCTGCAGGTAGGATGGGTCTTTTATAATATGCATGTGTGTACCCACACACACACAAAGTACACACCAGGATATATTGCTTGTCTTGTTATGTGAGGCTGCCAGCTTGGTAGATCTGCTGCAAAGTGAATTTCTAAATATAGAACTAGCCTACAAATATTCCCACTACCAGAAGTGCCACATCTAAGAGGCTGTGTGCTGAATTTCACCACATTCCAAAGCAATTTTTTAGGAGTAAATATACCAGGCAGTTGTGTAATGATATATTGTTGCCTATGGCAAACACATGCAAATCTATAAGTTTCTGAGGCTGGATTTTTGGGTGATGCATTGTGAAAATCTGTCTTTTTATCTATAGTTTTTAAGAAGCATTTCAGGAATGCTTAAAACTATTTCTGGTGTGATATTTTTATAGAATAATTCAGGGTCTTTGGGAGATCTTTAGTTCAACCTCCTGCTCAAAGAGTTGACAATGAATTCAGACCAGGTTGCTCAGTAATGCTTTATCCAGGTGGATCTCCAAAACCTCCAAAGACAGAGAGTGCAACCTGCAGTTCTTGATTATCTTCATGGTGAAAACTTTTCTCTTTGTCAAATCAGAACTTGTCCTGTTTCAAGTTAGGACCGTTTCTCTCCTCCTTGTGCACATATGCAAGAAGAGCCTGGCTCAGTCTTCTTGATAGCCTCCATATATGCAATGGAAAGCTATTAGTTTCCCCCACCCTGCCCCAGAGCTGTCTCTTCTCTGGGCTGACTCAGCTCCCTACTCCTCCGTGGGGCATGCGCTCCAGCTTCTTGATCATTTTGGTGGCTCTTTGGCCAGACTTGCTCAAGTTTATCGATGTTTTTCTTGTGCTTGAGGCAGAAAACTGGATGCTGTATCCAGATGTGGTCTAATGAATGCCAACTGAAGAGGAATAATTTTAAGCAATAACTGAGTTTTAGCATATCTTTCATTCATGTGAAAGCCACATGGTTATATCATTACAGGAGATACTTGCTCAGCTTGCGCTTCATTGTGATGGTAAATGGCCTAGTATACTGTTTATCCTTAACTTATTTTTCATATTCCTAACTTTAATATTAGAAATACAACTCTGGAAATACCACCTTCTTTTAAATATAGCTATTCTCCAGGTACTCGCATTGACAAAATAAATCTTAGCGCTTTAAAGCACTAGCCTTAATCATGAAAGGGGAGATATCAGAAACAGTTCTACCTCATGTGACCCCTGACACAATTGTCAGCCGATTTACCTTGGCGAGCATACACTGTCGCTGGGAGCAAATGAGGTAACAGAGAGCCATGGTCAGGCTTTTGGATTTTGAAACGTTTTTGGATTTTGAAACATTTGACTTGCACTAGTGTAAGAATATGACTCTGGAGTCTCATGTGATTTGAGGAGAGTTCCCCTTCAGGCTGCTCTTTGTAGGTGAAGAGTCATCTGAATTGTATACATGTTATTGCTTTTCTGTAAAACATTTTGCAAATTTTGGGTTTTCCTAGGTTAATTTCTGGTCAAATTAAAAAACTGCCCACTGAAGGATCAAGTCAGTTCTTGGACTGTTTCATGGGAAGGTAGTGGAGAGCGTGGAGGAAGGATGGGCAAAGGCAGTTGTTTTGTTAGTAATGTCTTGAAAATCTATCTGTTCTCTCAAAACAAAATAGGCGGGGGCTTATTCAGTGGTGCAAAACTATATATGATATTACTGGTCCACCTGAGATGTATTTCAGTGCGTGTTCTGTATGTTATAGTCTACAGACTAACGCTATGCTGAAGTAACTTGAACCCCAGTAAATGGTCAGATGCACTTAGTGACGTAGAATTCTGCCTTTTATACTCACATGAGTAACACCTGCAGTGGTATGTATCAGAGGGTGATGTGAAGCACTAGGATCTGACATGCCAAACGTTTTTCTGGCTTCTTTGGCCCGTTTGTAAGTAAAGAGCCTCACCCTAGGTGCAGAAAGAATTGCTGAATCTGTGTAGCGTGAAATGTTTGTGAAGGTCTGGTGTGTAACATTGTAGAGATAAGAGATAATTTAGAAAGAAATGTTGGAATAAGCCTGGAATTAAGATAAATAATGAAGTTCAGATGGGAAGGGTCCGTGTTTTTACCAGAGCCCCAGCACTTGGAGGGCTTTCCTTTCTATGATTTCTTAGCCTCTGTGATTCATCTCGGTGGAACCAGCCTCCTCTGAGCACAGTAGGTGAGAATCGTTCTCCATTCACTCTTCATAATAATCTTGAAAGAAGTAATAGATCTGTTCTGGCTTCTAGAGAGTTCATATCCTCCTGCTTTGCTGCAGATTCCTTTTGTGTTAGCAAAAAGTTTTTTTGGATAGCTATCCTTTGAAGTAACCTAGGAAGTGGCATTTTCTTCAGGTAACAGACGCCTTAATTGTTTCTCTAATGCGTACAGTTGGAGGGAGTTTTATTTAGAAACTAACCTCTATTCTTTAGAAGTTGTTTGCAGTGGATCTGTGATGGGTATCTTACTCTCTTAAAAGCTGTTGCTTTAGAGTAGCTGGATAGCTACTACAGACACTCAGGTATCTTCATTGCCATTATTGCTGTTCACTGCAGCCTGTCTTCCTTCTTCTAAATGTTCTCCCCCAATACTCCCTCCCATCTGATTTTGGACATTCCTCAAGCTGTTTCTACTTATGAGGGAATTCCCAGGAGTTAATTAGTTGCCTTCATTTCTGCATCTGCAGAGAGGCCACCTTTCACATTTCCCACCTCTCAGAAATAGTCTGTATCTGTACACCTCTTTTAAGGTTTGTTTTGGTTTTGTTTTGTGAGGCATGTTTTGGATCAGTTTCTCTTCCCAGGAGCTGTTCACAAGGTAGCATCTTTGATTGCCATAACACAACATATATCGACTAAGAGTTCCTGGTGGGTAATGTTTGCTTTTGCAGCTTGCCTGGGTTGGAAAAAGACTGAAGCCTTCAGAAGCTTGAGTTCTTCAGTCTTGGGGTAAACTCTGCATGGGTGTTACTTGCAGCAAATAAGGGCTTTTCTCTGAGTGAAGGTAAAATAGGTGATGCTATTGACTTCTGCAAGTCTTTTCCTAAGCATTGAAGAGTGATTCTTCTTTTTAATAGTGTGTGGGCGAAGGTTTAGCAAAGTAAGTTACTTTATGATGGCACCTGGTTTAGTACATGTTGATTTTGTTCGTGCTTGCCTCGTTACTTGCTTTCACTAATCCTTGAGGGTCCCGAAAGCCAGTGTGGGGTAATGTTTAATGGAACAAACCTGTTGCTGTAAAACCACAAAATCTGCTACATGACTTCTGTTCCCAGAAGGTGTTCTAGATGCTTCTCCTGTGCTTTGGAAGAACTGAATGCAATAACATAAAGAATATTAAACGTTTTTAAATTCTTAATGACAGATATGTCTCTTTAATAATTTGTCCAATAATTATTTCAGAAATTCTCATCCCCAAAGCAAGCGTAGTTTCATAGGGATTTGGAGAGATTATATTTACTTTCTCCAGCAGGAAATACCCTTTTTCTATTTTGTTTGAAATGTTTTTAGTATTTCCTTAAATTTTTGGACCTAATTAGGCTAAATATGCTAAGTCCAATGTAAATGGAGATAAACTTTTTTTTTTATCAGAACTGACCTAGACAAACTCATTTATTGATTTACTCTGATTCATTTTCATCTTTTATAAATAAGCATCAGACTGTGATTGTTGTCTTCTCAAAACTTTTAATAAAAATAAACCATTTTAATTAAACTCCCACTGCTTATCAGGTATGAAGGGAAAATATTTCCTTTTTAAAAACTATATCTAGATTTATGAAACACTTTAAAATAATGTTTTTAAAGATCACTGTGTGCCAGCTCTCCTTCCTTGTAAGCCCAGTGGAAACTGTTTACTGGTTTCAAAATATACCCCAACTCTCTTTTGGCTGCCATAAGCAGAGTGCTGCTGGGAGCAGAAATGTTTGCGCATAAGCCCAAGTAGTACTAATTTCACAGCTTGGATTGGTCTTCCTCTTGTACTTTTCTTGAAATGTGTAACCTAGTAATTCTTAATTTTACAGCATCAACTACCAATGCCAGTCCAGTCTCTACATCCTCAACTGTTGTCAATATTTCCACGTCAGCAGTAGCCAGCATCTCACAGGTAAAACTTCCTTCTTGATTATATTTATATACAGCATCTAATTCACCTTTGCTTAACACATTATTCAAAACTAACAAGAGAAGACGAAATATTTGCACCACTTTAAATGGAGCACAATGGGTACTAGATTTATAGGGTTTGGTATGTAACTCAAAGTCAGCAAAATTACTCTTGCTTTTCTCTTTGACCATACTGCTTTTCTCTTTGGTCTTCACACCAAACTCACTTCAGCTCCTTGTTGCTATTTTGTTTTCTGTGGATTGAGTGTGGTGAATCTTAAAACATTGAGATCTCTGCGTGAGACCCTAGAGAGGAAACAATGGAACCGTTATTAGAATCATATTTACAGGGAGGATTTTAGGTGGACATCTTTGGAATGTCTTTGTTCTCCATCAGCAAGAAAAGGAGAACAGGTTGTATACAAAAAAAAAAAGGGAAAAAAAGGAAAAAAAGAAGTGGGAGATGCTTTCTGATGGTTTTTAGAATAAAACAAAACCAAAAAGCCCTGTGGTTAGCCAACAGGTCCTTTTCCTCCTTGCTCCATGATCTGTTATGGATAATCCAGGGCCCTTTGTTCTCACTCCAGTCAGGGGTTAACTGCCATTCTGCATATATAGAATTGAAAAGGAATGCTTCGATGTTGTAGCTTTGCAGAAAGAGGATCTGCGGAGCTGTAGAAAATGTAATGGATGCAGCAAAATCCCTGTGTATCTATGCTGCTACTTTTTAAGGCTCTTTCAGGAACAAAAAGCTTACTTAGAGTTGTAAAGAAAGAAGCTTTCCTGGATGCTAGTGCAGAGATACTTGGTGCTTGTTCACAAATCCAGGATGCTCCTTGAAGAAATCAAAGGTTCATAGTGTGTCAGAAGAGAGTAATGTGACACTTCAACGTGTCTATTTTCTTTACGGTCAGTAGCAGATACGAAGACCTTCAAGCATAGCTTGAATAGCAGGTGCCCTGACTGATCTCATTAATCTTCTACATGAGTAAACAGTCTTCATAGATGGAAAACTTTGATCACAGCATGCAAAATAGTTGCTTTCTAAAGTTATGACATGAGTAGAGGCTGTTTATCCTGTAGCTCTCATGGCCTAGATTGTACTCTGAGCCACTCAGAGTGCCCCTGCCCTGTCAGTATATCAGTATATCTAAAACACAAGACAAAGCCGTACGTTTCTGAAGATGGCAATAGCAGACTAAGCGTGGGCTGATGCCTTGGGTCCACTCAATACTTTCCTCTTACTTTCATATCAACATATTGGAATCAAATTAGGAATTCATTTTTGAAGGAACTAGATGTAGAGGAAAAGCCTAGTGATTCCTGACATACTGTAGGCAGAACCTGCTTTCTGGGGAGGCCATTGGGACAGCAATACTCATTTTGCTATGGCATCTTCCAGTTGAAGCCGTGTAAATAGTTGCTTTAGGTGTCTGTGTAACCTCAAGTATCTTCCACTTCTGGGAATTTCTTGCATGTGCAGAAGGAAGTAGCATAAAGTTAGTATGCTTTTGCTGACGTTTCTCTTTGACAAACGTATATGGTATAAGAGTCATCTTAATATAAAATGTTTTCTGAAAGAAGTGTCCTATTGTAACTGATCTTTTTTCCTAACAGGAGTATCCTACATACACAATCCTTGGCCAAAGTCAGTACCAGCCATGTTATCCGAGTTCTGGCTTTGGAGTTGTAACACCAGCAGACAGCAACGCGGACAGTACTGCATTAGCAACAACTACGTATCCAACTGAAAAACCAAATGCCATGGTGCCTACGCGGACGGTGCAGAGACATTCCTCTGGTAATGATTTCATCTTTAACTGGCTGGTTGCAAATGTACCTACGATGTACGTACGGTACAGTGTGCAGACATGGGGAAAACTTTGTTTGGAAGTGTGATTAGAACACCTTTGCCTGCTGGCCTGGATGGGACGCTTGCTTTCCATTGTCCCAGTTGTCTCCCTGATGCGCAAGGTGTATTATGTTAGGGCAGCCAAATTTATGTGTTGGAAGTCTTATACTGGTGTGGTTTAGGAGACACATACTATATGCTCCGAATGCCCTAGGGAGGTGGTGTACCAGGTGGCTCAAAGTGGAGACAACAGCAGCGACCCAGTAACTTTTGCCCCACATGATGGGTCAGGGTTGTGTGCTCGTTTGGGCCCCTGGGCATCCCTGTTTTATCCAGCCTCAACAGCTCCTGCTTGCTCCTTCCTTCCCACAGCCAAGTATTCAGATTCCTTGGCAGCTACAACACAGCTGCCAATTCCAGCTATGGGAGCCCCCCTGGAATGGCTTGTGTATCTTTTAAAGCTGTAGTTTGGCCACCACCACAAACGAGCTGGCCTCTGATATGCTCAGGAGCACATTCTTTTTCTCCTCTCTTCCATCTGCTTCATCATGTAAACCCTTTTTCTAAATGAAAGCTGTTTTACTGTGCTCTGCCTGTGAGCAGATCTGCATATAGGCAGCATTAAGTAACCCTACACTTGTCAGGGACAGAAGATTTTAGCTGGTAACAGAAGAGATGCAGAAAATAGATTTAAAGGATTTAATTGACTATTCTAGAGAAGTTGTATCTTTGGCTGGCCTTTTCTGCTAATGTCATAGCATGCATCAACTTGCAGCAGCGTTGACTAGCATTTCCTCACCAAAAATACAATTTTCTTCCCTTAATAGGGACAAGAGCAAAGACTTACTGCTTTCTCCAGCCTCTTATGCAAGGAGTTATGAGATTGATTATAAAGTGAAATCTCTGCTGTGTGTTGCAACCTGGTAGTCTGGGGAAAAAAAATGCAGGCTTGGTTATTTAAGTTTGTTGTTTAACACCTACCCCTCCCCCACCCCCCAACTTCTGATGCTTTTTGGAAGTTTTCAATTCTGTTGTTTCAGGAGTTTTAAAGAACAGTAGTGGCTATGATAAGATCATCAACAATGAACTGGGTTTCTTGGAAGTGATTTCTATATATCCTTTTGTGCTGTGAACGAGGTTCTCAGCGAACAGTCTTTTCTATGTCTTAGCTCACCTATTCCCTTGTGGCTGGTGCATGAGTATTCGGTGTATGCTATAAGTCCTTGGTTTCTTTTGGCTGCCCAGAGAAAACAGAGTGACCCCGTAGCTGGATTCCTTGGTCATGAACAGTTGTATGTGAATATTGCTGCCTTCTTGGCTTGTCCCAGTGTCTTTATTTTCTTAATTCCTTTAACTCCTACAGCATTTTCTATTTTCTGGGTTCTGTGCCCATCCAGTCTGTGCTGAGCAGCTTCCTTTGAACATCATCGGTCTTTATTATTTTCAAGGCTCGTCTCTGAAAGCTGGATTCTGTCTGCACACTGCTTGTTAGAGGCAGATCCTTGTTATCTGTCCTGTGCTCCAAATATCGGGTGTTGCCTTGGCAAAGTCCATATTGTAGGTGAATGTCAGATTTTGAGTGCATTCAGCCCTCTCTGCCCAGAGGAGAGCTCCACGTGCAAAATTGCCTTTTGGGAAAGCTGCTGGTCTCCATCTCGGAACAAGGTGCCTGCAGATGCCTGTTTTTACCCACAGTAATAATTACAGTCTGACCTCACTAGGCCATATTCCTAGCACTGGAGCTCTTCTGCATCAAGAACTGGCACTTCTGTAAGCCCTAGGCCTTTTTTTTCCCCTCCAAAGAAAGAATACAGATGCTGGCACCAGAGGGTTTTTCTGACGCTGTGCTGAGAGTGCTGACTGGTCGGAAGTACTGGCCGGTACACTAGCTCTTACTGACTGGGCTTTTCCTTCCTGGCTAGTAGAACCTGGAAACAATTCCTTCTCCCCAGGTTCCTAAAAGAGCTATGGCACATGCCTGTAGTGCTCCCCTCCCCCCCCACCCCCCGAGGGGCCTGAGCCCTCCATTCCCTTGGGGTAGGAGGTGTTGTCCAGATCTTGCCTATCCACCTTGACTTGGCAACCAAGATACCCATTTCCAGGGGCAGGGAGCAACCGCCACCTCTTAGATGCGCTCTACTGCTGGATGCCAAAAAGGGACTTTCTACCAGGAAATGATCCATTTAAGTGTGTTTTGGTAAACTGTTGTAGTGTATCCCACATGGAAGGCTGACGGCAATGTCAACTCCTCATCAGGAATGTTGAATTTTTTTGTTCTCACAGCAGGCTGTCTTCTCTGTTATGACAACAGTGGGTGGCTAAACTTGTGGACTCAGCTATCTTAATGGTCTTGGAAAACTGGCTTATTCCTCTGCCTGCCTCCAGTGGAGGCTGACTGACTACCCAGCTGTCATAGCAGCCCCTGAGGGTTATAGTGCTAAAGAATCATGGCCTATGGAAATTGTGGTCCTGAATTGCATTCCATTTAACATGTATGTCTGTCTTCAGGTTGCATCCAGAATATCTGGAATACCCTCTACGCCTGTTGTTTGCATTTCAATTTTAAACGTGGCTGCACTTACTGAATGTTGACACACGTGGAGTCTGAAATGCAAGCCTCTGATGATTTGCCATTTGAGAACTTAAATGTTTTAACATGTGAATGTGTGAGAGCTTGTATGCGTTGGAAGATTCTCAGACAAACCTGAACTCATTTGATTTGTTTCTGTTGGCTCCTAAGAGTAGAGCCACCATGTGGTCTTCCATTTCTGTGGATCAGAGACTTTGCTGTGTCATCAAATGTCACCTTTAAGCAAGACCTTCAACAGAGGCCAGCAATTTGGTAATGAATGTCATCTGGCCTTTCTGACTCTTACCCTTGTGTGTCATGTCCCAGCAGCATCTTTGAGATGTGAGCAGTGATGTAGATTGTGGCCTCCTTGCTACGCTCTCCTTCTCATACAGCCTTCAGAGATAGTCATCCCCTTTCATTCAAGTAGAATGGTGAAGCAAAACATACAAATTGATGGTCCTGAATTCAGTGAAGTTCAAAGCATCACACGTGTTTACATTATAGGATGCTACAGATGGGTGGTGACTGACAGCACACTGTGATGTTGTAGGTGGTTCTCAGGAGCTTTCCCTCTTTAAGGAAGCAGTTGCCCTCTAATTGGTGTGTATAACAGCAGATCTATCCCTCAGTATTTTTTCTTACTTGGTTCTAAAGGCTCTAAGCAATTTATCCATTATTTTGAGGTACTGGCCAGTGCATGGTCCAGCCTTTAACCAGGGATACTCCAGTTCTACATGAATTCTTATAAGAATTGCAAAGTCTTGAGTTCAAGAGCCAGACTAAATTCAGACTCTGCTGAACTGTCTTGGTCCAGGTTCAGAAACTGGTCTGGGTCACCTTTCTGTTCCCTCTTCCTTCCTAGAATGGCCCAGAGGGTAACCCCGGACAAAGACGTGGCTGACCCTGCACCTCTCTGCCTTCCTGAGACAGTTCTGGTCCCATTTCTGAACTAGTCAGGGAGATGCCTGGAATGTTAAATCTTATCCCCGAAGTGTTAATAAAGGATTCGAGGGTATCTACCATGGTGGTCATAGTACCCTGCACCTCAAAGCATTGATTTTGTATGGTGGTGCTTTGCTCCTTCCCTGTGAAGGGTGTTCTTGCCAATAGGCTATATAATGTGTGCTTATCCCAGTAATGGCCATGGTGCTTAGCCAAGACTTCATCTCCTGCGCTAAGTACATTCCTGTCATTCCTCCTGATCTTTTGGCTAGGGCAATGTAGCTGTAGTGTGAAGTCACCATGCTATAATTTGTGTGTGGTTAATACACTCCAGATAACTTCACTCACTTACTGTTGTTTAAATGATAATCAAAAGCCGTTTTGCTGTGAAACAGGAGTAAATAGTATACGCTGAGTTGGAAATAGCACGTGTTATAGAGGGTTGCTGGACTCGGAAAAGGTGTTTGACTAGCCTGGGAAATCTGGGAAGGAAAGACATTATTAAATATTTCTTTTGTTCTCTGATTCCAGACTGATGGTTTTTGATTCTCTCTCAGGAAATATTAAGAAAAAAAATTGAAAAATAAAGCAGCTTCAGGGTAGTGAGATGTCTGAGGGTTTACAGGCCTTAGGTGGTTGCAGGGAGCTCTGTCTTTGGCCTTGTACCACAGGCAGGATGCAGTAAGTAGCTCTGAACTGGCAGGGACTTAACTGAGGAGATGGATCTGTTTTGAAATGATGGGGCAAATAAATCATGTTTTATGTTCTAGTAAAGGTTCAATGTCTATTGCTTCAATGAAGCAAGGTCACATCTTATCTTTTGCAAAGGAGGTTTGTGGCCAATGTTTGTTTTGAGACGTGAGGGGATGAGAACTGTGCGACTTCTTTCTTCTAGGAGATGCATCCACAAGTCCCTCATTGTCAAGAGCAACAGCAAGTAAAGAGTTAGATGAGCAGACAAGAAAAAACGTCCCTGGGAAAAACAGGGGTAAGAGGAAAGCAGACACCTCCTCCTCACAGGACAGTGAACTGGAGGTAAGTGGTAGTCTGATTTTCTACAGGTAGCGTTTCAGAATAGTGTGGCAGTACAAGTCCTCCCCTCTTTCTTTCCTATGGAAAACGGAAGAGAAAAATTTGGGAAACTCCCCTGACTATGTTATCCAAGAGCCAGCCCGAATGAGTTCTTCAGTGGTCCTTAAAAAGCATCACTTAAGTGCTGCTTAAAATCACAGCAGCGTCAGTGAAAGAGATGTCTGGAGGTCTCTAGTCCAGCCTTCTGCATGGCTTTGTCTAGCTGAGTCTTGAGAACCTCCAGGCTTGGAGACCTTCCACCTCTCTAGTGAGCTGTTGCAGGGCTACCACGCTCATCTGGGGAAGAAGATTTTCTTTCCCTAACCTGAATCTCCCAAGCTGCAAACTTCCCCCTTATTATATTATCTGTCACTACTGATAAGAATTTGGCTCCATCATCTCTGTGGTTGCCCTTCAAGTAGTTGTGGGGTGCTATTAGATCACCCATAATCTCCTCTTTGCCGAGATAAACTGTCCCAGCTCCTTCAGCCTCTCCACTAGACCCCAGGATGCTGACCATCTTGGTAGCCCTTTGCTGGGCCCTTTTCAGTTTCCTCACATACCTCTTGAAATGGGGATCCAATGCTGGGCCCAGTATTCCATGAGTGGCCTTCCCAGTGACAAGTAGGGTGGGACTTTCTTCCATCATCAGCTGGCCGTGCTTCTCCTAATATATTTCAGCATGCAGTTCACCTTATTCACCATGAGAGTGCACTGTTTGATTGGTATAGCACCTGGTGCCTAATACAACCTCCAGCTTCCAGGCTGGACTGATACAAGGGGTTATTCTACTCCACATGTAGAACTTTGCACTTCCTGAATTTCTTGTAGATTTTTTGGCCCATTTTTCAAAGTTATCAAAGTCCTTCTGTATTGAAACTCTGCTATTTGTCACAACAGCCAGTCCCCCTAATTTATCTTAAAAAAGGAATCTCTGATATACATTGGGGTCATTTAGCTGATGCTTCCTAGATCAAAGCATTCACAAGCAGATACACTGGATTCCTCTCTCATGCAGATAGTAAAATTTTTTACCCTGCCAGGAATCTGAAGTTCATTAACACTCTGGGCTTTTGCTTTTATAATTGGAAAAGCAAGAGAAGCTTTTGAGAAGGTTTGATCAAGAGAGTCTTACTCCAAGTGTATAGTTACACTGTAGCAGTATATAAACTCCAATGTTACACAGAAATAGTTTAATTAATAACATATTTAACCTATGGGATGAATACTGTTGTTCATATCTGTCAGAAGCATGCTGCAACTAACCACAAAATGAACCCCAAAACTGGCTCCTTTATTGTAGTAATTGGAATATCTCAACTCTAACCTGCTTTTATTCTCTACTCAGCGAGTGTTTCTGTGGGACTTGGATGAGACCATCATAATCTTCCATTCACTTCTCACAGGGTCGTATGCTCAGAAATATGGCAAGGTAATATTGTCTTTTCTGTGGAAGAAAAAACTCTATCTGTCATGCAGAAGTAAACAATCTTAGCAAAAGGAATAGAAAATGATATTTTGGATTAAATGTGTATGGTGGTGTTTTTAACTTGTTGCCCATCTAGGGAGGGAAGAACCACTAAATTTGGGTTTATACAGAACTAGGATATGAATATCGCAAACACTTCCATCCTAACAATGCAAGGCTTAAAATTTCAAACTGTCTTTATCATCTTTGGGAATTAATGAGGTCGTAGCATACAGTGAAAAGAAGTATTATTTTCTTCTCTTAAATATATTGAGATATACACAAACATTTTGTTTGGGTTGCTCCTGAAAGTGAATCAGTCCCTGCCGTGCAATACTGAAGTGTTTTGTTACGTTTTGGGTCAATGTATTACCAGAATGTGGATTTTATTTTTTTTTTTTTGCTTCAGTTGCTTAAAACTTTAGGAAGATTGTAGTTTGCACCATTGAATGATAGCAGGTGGAATTATACCATATGCAATGAAAGCCCTGTGCAACTTAACTGATCAAAAGTTTCTCACAATTTACTTTTAGCCTGTAACCAAAGTAAGCTTACATTTTCTCCCTCCCTCTCCCTCCCTCTCCCTCCCTCTCCCTCCCTCTCCCTCCCTCTCCCTCCCTCTCCCTCCCTCTCCCTCCCTCTCCCTCCCTCTCCCTCCCTCTCCCTCCCTCTCCCTCCCTCTCCCTCCCTCTCCCTCCCTCTCCCTCCCTCTCCCTCCCTCTCCCTCCCTCTCCCTCCCTCTCCCTCCCTCTCCCTCCCTCTCCCTCCCTCTCCCTCCCTCTCCCTCCCTCTCCCTCCCTCTCCCTCCCTCTCCCTCCCTCTCCCTCCCTCTCCCTCCCTCCCTCCCCCCCGCCCCCGACAGGATCCAACTCTAGTGATTGGCTCAGGTCTGTCAATGGAGGAGATGATTTTTGAAGTAGCTGATACTCACTTGTTTTTCAATGACTTGGAGGTATGTGGCAAATGTTTTTGAAAGGCAAAACATCCACGTTGCCTACTTAGAATTACACTACATTATGAGGGCAGATGGCTTCACAGCCACTTAATGCTGAAACTTAACAGTATCTCCCAAAATTGAAGAGGTTCTAAGCACAGCCAGATCGTTCTCCAGATACGTTCTTTGTTATCCAAAGTGTGAGGCATAATGTTAGTGTCCTGGAGACTTCTAGGGTCATGAACTCTCTTAGCTCTCTTACAGGTTTCTTCTTGTACCTGTTGGAATAACCTGAGTGGCTACATTGTAGTTTCATTCTGGGCTGGAAAGCACTTTGCTTTCACTGACCCTACTTTGAAAAGGAGACCTGAGACATGGGGAAGAGGATGACCTTGAGTATGTCAATTCAGAGGGCTTTGGCAAAGCCAGGTATCAGAATCCAATTTCTGACACTCAGACAGTGTATCAGTAGGTTATGTTGACTGTGTAACAACTCTGAAGGATGCACTTCGATCAAAAAGCACATTGTACACACTAAGGTGATCAGGAGTAGTCAGCATGGACTCACCAAGGGGAAGTCACGCTTAACCAACCTGAGAGCCTTCAGTGATAGAATGAGTGGCTGAGTAGATGAGGGGAGAGCAATGGATGCTGTCTACTTTTGACTCCAGTAAGGCTTTCGACACTGCCTCCCATCACATCCTTATAGGCAAGCTGAGGAAGTAGGGGCTGAAGGGCAGCGCTCAGAGGGTTGTGATCAGTGGCCCAAAGTCTAGCTGGAGGCCTGTAGCTAGCGGTGTTCCCCAGGGGTTAAGACTGGGTCCAATCCTGTTCAACTTATTCATCCATGACCTGGAAGATGGGTCCCAGGGTGCACCCTCAGTGAGTTTGTTGATGATCCAAAACCGGGAGGAGTGGCTGATACACCAAAGGGCTGTGTTGCCGTTCAGAAGGACCTCAACAGGCTGGAGAGCTGGGTGGAGAGGAACCTCACAAAGGCAAACGCAGAGCCCTGCACCTAGGGAAGAATTAGCCCCAGGCACCAGTACAGACTGCTTTCCCCCCCCCCCTTTTTTTTTTTTTTTTTAAATATCACACTCTTTTATAAGCTGTAAAATTTCACTATGTTTCTGGATTACAACTGTGGCTTTCTTTTTCTTTCTTTCATTTTTTTTTTTGTCTTAAACAGGAGTGTGACCAGGTACACATAGATGATGTGGCATCTGATGACAATGGCCAAGATTTAAGGTGGTGTACTGAGGAATGCATCAAATGTAAAGCTGATATAATCTGCTTTTTGGGGGGGACTTGCAAAACAAACTAAAGTAGAATGTGGTTAAGGAATGAGCGTTAGCATTGTGCAGGGGATAAAACTTGGCAATCAAAGTTGGCTTGCTGAATAGTTTTTCTGTCAAAACCTATGAAAGATTTAAAACTTCTGGGATTATAATGTGAATTATACTGTCCACTAGCAAACATTACCTGTGTGCTCAGTGACATGACATGGATGGACCAACACCTCAAACTTTGTTGATCTTGACCTCTGAAAGCCTCCCTACAATCTGCCCCCTGCCGTCTTGCAGGTATTGTGCAGAATTTTTTAGTGGGCATAAGATTTGCCTGCAAGATAGGTTAATTCAAACACATGGATAGGCCATTAGAGATCCATTAGAGGTTTTAATTTACCCACACTGACATCAGCTAGGGGCACATGAGATCAGCTTTCTCGGGACACCGTGCCTGGAAACAAGAGGCACAAACGTTATTACATGTTGTGCCAGCTAGTTTAGTTCTTCAGCTACTTGTGCCTAAGCAATTGCCTCCGCCACCCTGACCAGGGAAGGGGGTGGGTCATCTGAAAGTTTGTGGAAATGTAGCGGCCTCAAAAGTAGGTGACAAGTGAGAAGTGGCCACTTTACACTAACTGTGCTCCTATGTTTGTAGGTGAGCTGTCATGCACTAGCCCAAAGAAATCGCTTGTGCAAGTCTGTATAGAGCTTATTGCCACATATTTTCTTCCTGTGGTTTTCAAGCTTCACTTTAAAGAAGGTGAACTTTTCATCCCAGCTTTGTGTTTGTCTTTGAGACAGTATTAAGACAAAATGAGAATGGCTTTGCTTTAAAAGGAGGGTGACAGCTGTTTGGTGATGTCCCTCAGGTGTTTATGCTATTGAATTCTTTAAATGTCATTGTTGACAAAAACAAGGTTTGGAATATTTGGGGCACCAAGAGGTAGGCAAGGCCCATGATAGTGTTTACTTGATGCAGTCAAAGTATGAAGTTTCACCAAAAGATCTATAGGATGACAGTGACAGTGTTTATAGTAGCATTTCACAGAATCACAGAATCGTTTAGGTTGGAAGGGACCTCTGGAGATCAGCTAGTCCAACCTCCCTGCCCCAGCAGGGTCACCTAGAGCATATTGCCCAGGATCACATCCAGACGGCTTTTGAATATCTCCAGCGAAGGAGACTCCACCACCTCTCTGGGCAACCTGTTCCAATGCTCTGTCACCCTCACAGTGAAGAAGTTTTTTCTCAGGTTCAGATGGAACTTCCTGTGGTTCAGTTTCTGCCCGTTGCCTCTTGTCCTGTTGCTGGGCACCACGGAGAAGAGACTGGCCTCATCCTCTTGACACTCCCCCTTCAGATACTTGTACACATTGATGAGATCCCCTGTCAGTCTTCTCTTCTCCAGGCTCAACAGGCCCAGCTCTTGCAGTCTTTCTTCATAGGAGAGGTGCTCCAGCCCTCTAATCATCTTGGTAGCCCTCCGCTGGACTCTCTCCAGGAGTGCCATGTCTCTCTTGTACTGGGGTGTACTGGGGAGCCCAGAACTGAGTGCACACTGAGCATGGAATGCCTACCCAATCCTTGAGGAAAAACAGATCACCATTCTCAGATGCAGAATCTGAGCATAACCCCAATCCTAGATGATTTTATTTTTCACTTTTACAGAACTTTACCAAAACATTGCAGTGTAACAAAAGTAAATTGAGGGCCAAAAGGTTAAAAGTAAATCTGATGTTCAAAAATAAATGATAAAAATATGAAGTATCTCTTTCAGGAAGCAGAGATGTGAAAAGATATGACCTTGTACATGAATTGGGGAAGGCTTTCGTTACAAAGGGAGATGTAGAGTTATGTTTGGGACTGTCCTAGAAGACAGGATAAGCCAACTGAAGAGCTCACTCTTGCTAAATGGGCTCCCCCACCCTTGTCAGGACCCAGCTGTGCATTACTGCTGCCTATCTGGAATCAGCTCAGGTTTTGATTGACCCTGTGTGAGCTGATTGTGTACCCTGTCGCGGGGCTGGAGGATAGTTTTCTGCTGCCTTAGTTAGACCTTTCCATGAGCCATTTCAGCTAAGAATCGCCTGTCTATGGGTGGGGGGAAATATTGGGCAAAGGGAACGTGATGGAGCTTGCTGCAGTCATGAGCTGGTAAATCAGCTTATCTGCTTGTGGAGCTGCAGCTGCGCTCTCCAAAGAAGCAGATACTACGTTTGAAATGTAATACTGGCATTTATCATGGTAGGGATGAGAGAGAGGTTAGTAGAACAATGTTCTATATTGTGGAGAAGTGAGTAGTCAAAGAGCAAAGGAAGGCTGTGTAGTGGAAGGTGTGAAAGAGGAGTTGAATCAATACATGCCAATGCATGTTAAGAGATTCTGAACTGCTGTTTAGAGTCAGCAGCAAGTGGAGTTGGCTATTAGAGTACATTTTTCAGAGAAGTCAGTCTCCACTGTCAGTGGTATAATGTTAGTTGTGCAGAGTTCCTCTCCCTAGGGTTTTTCTAGCTGCTGTCAGAGCTGAAGTCTGCAAGCCAGCCAGAAACACTGTAGTGATCCTGCTGCTGTTGCACATGTAACAGATCTGGTTTTCTGAAACAGCAACTACAATTTCTCCACGGATGGCTTCAGCGGCTCAGGAAGTAATGCAAATCACAGCTCCTCAGTTGGCGTCCAGGGTGGAGTGGACTGGATGAGAAAACTGGCATTCCGCTACCGCAGGGTACGAGAGATCTATGACAAATATAAAAGTAACGTTGGAGGTGAGTGTTCACATACACTGATATCTGACCGCTAAATGGCATTCTCCTAATGCTAAAAAAGACCAAGTCTCCATGGAATATAAGAGGAATTTAATCAACTGGTTCTTCTATTTCTGAATTCAGTGGGCACATACAATTTCCAAGGGATGTTACAAGAAATATGCAAGCAGTACTTCTTACAAAACTGAATGGCAGTCCAGTGCGGTCTACAAGTTATCATGTAGACAGAGGCAATGGGTCAGTCCTATATTTAAGAGAATGATTTGATGCTACTTTTGTATGAAAGACTACGTACCACTCTTCTTAAAATGAACCTAAATGGCTATATATTGCTCTTCCTAGAAGGACTTGGCAAGCCTTTTCACCTGTGTCTTCACAAAATCTATATTTTGATGTGCCATTGCCAAGAAATAGTATCCACTCTTCTGGCTGGTGTGCTCGCAATTTGGTGTGACTTCTATAAAGTCTGTTTGCAAAGTCACTTGAATCCTTCTTCAGATTTTGCCTCCCTTCCAATGCCAGAGCAGTAATAATGCTGCAGACCACAGCCTTATCCCACAGATATCAAATATAAATGATGGTGCTGTTTAGTCCAAGTCTTGGCATTGAGGGCCCTAGGAATGGGGAACAGCTGGAACAGTCACCTGACTGGATGACTTAGCCTGGTACGTTGTGCGTTTGAGTACCCTTTAGCCTATGCAAAACAAGTTGGATATAACATTTTCTTGGTTATATTTTCTTACATGCAGGGTGATCAAAATTGCCACTTTCAGCCTTAAAAATCTTTTAACATTAGCCTGTATTTCAGAATGCCACAATTACCTCAATTCTGGTAGGGATCAGCATTGTTACTCCACGCTTTTACATATGGCAAACCTGGATGCAGAGTTTTTCAGGAGCTCTATAAGGCCACATAGTAAATCAGCTGGCAGCACAGCCCAGAATTAATCCCTCATGTAGCCGCATTTTCAGAGGGCTACTATACTTCAGGGGTATAGTGAGGAGAGCTGGGGCAGGAGTGAGGAGGGGGGGGTTCTTTTTGCATGGCTGGAAATTGGGTGGAAACAGTTCAGACTCAAGATGCTCATTTATTGTTGAGTTGTATTTAATAATGGGAGCAGGTTTGGGTGTGTAGTCTCTGCTGTTTTTTAAGTTCTGGCTGCTTCTAGTTTGGAATTGGATGCTTTCAGACAATGGTATCTAAAAGGCATTAAAATGGGAAAAGTCCTCAGGCAGGTGCTGAGCAGAAAGTCGGAATGGTAGTTCCTCTGTTGTCTGCATCCTCTGATAACGTCTATGATCATGAGTGTTTTGTACAAAAGAAATGCAGTTCATTGGGTGTATCCTAAGAAATGGTTTTGAAATAGAGAAAAATATTCTGCCCCATTCTCCACAGGCAGAATCACAGATTGGTGTCTAGGCTCATCTGTATGACTGGAAGTTGATTCCTCCCATTGTCTTGCGACAGTCTCAGGTGTCATCTGACTTCAGTACAGTGTTACTTATTGCAGAATGCTGGCAGCTGTTAGATTGAGCTATCGCCATCTCTGTATTAGATTTACTAACTTAACTGAGAAAACTCATGTTGCCTCCATTGCAGGCCTTCTTAGCCCGCAGAAGAGAGAAGCTCTGCAACGACTAAGGACTGATATAGAAGTGCTAACAGATTCCTGGCTAGAAACTGCGTTAAAGTCCCTGCTACTTATACAGTCCAGGTATGGAAACTGAAAACGTGAGTGTGTTGCTTTCGCAGCCATTCTTCTCACTTAAATTTGCGTATAGTGCTACGTTGCAGCAATGTTCCTGTAAAATATCACAGGTATTGCTTGTCACAGGTAATGGGAAACAAAGTGAATGGGTGCAGGAACTCCACTCTTTGGGATCGCTTTGGGATTTTGCTACTGCAACATCTGTCAATAGGAAGGTCCGTTTAATACGACTACACTTGCAAAATTGCACTTCTGCAGGAAAATTGCTGTTCTGCTGGAATTTCCAGAACTGAATCACAGAATCACGGAATGGCCGAGGTTGGAAGGGACCTCTGGAGATCAGCTAGTCCAAACCCCCCTGCTCAAGCAGGGTCACCTAGAGCACATTGCACAGGATTGTATCCAGATAGCTTTTGAATATCTCCAAGGATGGAGACTCCACAGCCCCTCTGGGCAACCTGTCCCAGTGCTCTGTCAACCTCACAGTGAAGAAGTTTTTCCTCAGTTTCAGATGGAACTTCCTGTGGTTCAGTTTGTACCCAGTGCTTCTCGTCCTGTCGCTGGGCACCACTGAAAAGAGTCTGGCTCCATCCTCTTTACACGCTCCCTTCGGATGTTTATATGCATTGATGAGATCCTCCCCTCAGTCGTCTCTTCTCTAGGCTGAACGGTTGCAGCTCTCTCAGCCTTTCTTCACATGAGAGATGCTCTAGACCCTTCATCATCTTAGAAGCCCTCCGCTGGACTTGCTCCAGTAGCCCCTTGTCTCTCTTGTCCTGAGGAGCCCAGAACTGGACACAGGACTCGAGGTGGGGCCTCACCAGGGCTGAGGAGAGGGCAAGGATCACCTTCCTCGACCTGCTGACAACGCTCTTCCTGATGCAAACCAAGTTACCCTTGGCCTTCTTGGCCACAAGGGCACATTGGTGGCCCATGTTCAACTTGTCCACCAGCACTCCCAGGTCCTTCTCTGCAGAGCTACTTTCCAGCAGGTCAGCCCCCAGCCTGTACTGGTGCCTGGGGCTAATTCTTCCCTAGGTGCAGGGCTCTGCGTTTGCCTTTGTGAGGTTCCTCTCCACCCAGCTCTCCAGCCTGTTGAGGTCCTTCTGAACGGCAACACAGCCCTTTGGTGTATCAGCCACTCCTCCCGGTTTTGGATCATCAACAAACTCACTGAGGGTGCACCCTGGGACCCATCTTCCAGGTCATGGATGAATAAGTTGAACGGGATTGGACCCAGTCTTAACCCCTGGGGAACACCGCTAGCTACAGGCCTCCAGCTAGACTTTGGGCCACTGATCACAACCCTCTGAGCGCTGCCCTTCAGCCACTTGTCAGTCCACCTCACTGTCTGCTCCTCTAGCCCCTGCTTCCTCAGCTTGCCTATAAGGATGTGATGGGAGGCAGTGTCGAAAGCCTTACTGGAGTCAAAAGTAGACAGCATCCATTGCTCTCCCCTCATCTACTCAGCCACTCATTCTATCACTGAAGGCTCTCAGGTTGGTTAAGCGTGACTTCCCCTTGGTGAGTCCATGCTGACTACTCCTGATCACCTTCTTATCCTTGATATGCTTGGAAATGGCATCCAGGGTGAGCTGCTCCATCACCTTTCCAGGGATCGAGGTAAGACCGACAGGCCTGTAGTTCCCTGGATCCTCCTTATTGCCCTCTCTGAAGACTGGAGTGACGTTAGCTTTCTTCCCGTCCTCAGGCACCTCTCCTGATCGCCGTGACCTTTCCAAGATGATGGAGAGTGGCCTTGCAATGACATCAGCCAGCTCCGTCAGCACTCATGGGTCCATCCCATCAGGGCCCATGGACTTGTGTATGTCCAGTTTGCTTAAGTCATCATTTGGTATTTGAACTTCTTATTCTTCTGTCAGGAAGACAAGCCCAAGAGCTTCTTGGCAAGAAATTGGCAAAGCCTTCAGGGCGAGTTGCCGAAGCTGAGAAACTCAGTATGGAGCCACCCTAGCCCCAGCTACTTTGAGGTTGTGACGTTCAACTGACTCCCACCACCTTTCAGACTCCAGCAGCCAGAAACCCCAGGCCATTGGGTACTGTAGGGAACTGAACACTGTTGCTTCTTCTCTGACATTGCACTCGTTAGGGGCTTATCATCTTCTCTTACATTACAGTGATGTATTTTTGAATGAATTCAAAGAACTTTCTGTTCTTGAAGATCTCAGAATAGCCCTCACTATGTTGAAAGAGGCTGATCTTTTTCTGCTGATGTAAATTACTGTCACCTTAAACAGGGTTTGCTGAGTTTTATGTTGTCTGAAATAGTGTTTTCTCCCCAAAAGCAGTTATCCAAAGTCCAAATGAGTCATTCCCTACAGTTCTCCCAGACCCTGAAGAAGAGGGGCCTTTGTTGGGTTTGCTGTATGGACACCTGCTATGGTGTTATTAGGTCAGTGACTAGTATAAATTCATCTAAACAACTAAAAAGAGAAGGTCATAGCGATAGAAAAGGCTCAGGTTCCTCTAAAAGGTACAAAGTACAACTGGCATGGCAGAAGAGATGGTTATTATGTTCTTGTGTGCGCATACATCCATATGTAAAGGGATGACAGAGTCAAAGGAAAGGGTTTTGTAGTTTTTGCTTCCTCTGAGCAGTTGTCAAAGAAAAAAATTATATCAAAATCTTGGCCTGAAAAGGTTCTGGAAAGCAGGGAAGCAAAGTGCATGGTGTTTTGGAAAGCCGAGCAGCTGCCCCAGAGCAGTTCTTTGCACCACTGGACGTGGAAGCTCTTTTTAGAAGTGTGACTCTCTTCTTTTCTTTTCTTTTAGAAAAAACTGTGTGAACATCCTGATCACAACCACCCAGCTGGTGCCAGCTCTTGCCAAAGTTCTCCTCTATGGATTGGGTGAAGTGTTCCCCATTGAAAATATTTATAGTGCTACAAAAATAGGTAAGGGGTTGTGCTGAGTATCTAGTACTGAGGTGTCTCTTGTCGGTTAGCTGGGATTTTTACGTAGGAAACAGGATTTCACAGATGAGCTGCCCCTTATGGTTGCTTTGATCTAGCTGGCCACGTTAATTGTAGTAGTGCTGGCATCACAAGCCAAAATGGGTGTCCTCCCGTTCCCAATAAGACCATAATGTGTTCTTGTACTGGGAAGAAGGGACCTGTTCAGCCCTCTGTTACGCTCTGCCTAAGGGAGATTATAATGGAATTGTCTTTTGGCAGGTAAAGAGAGCTGTTTTGAAAGGATCGTGTCACGATTTGGAAAGAAGGTCACCTATGTGGTAATTGGAGATGGGCGTGATGAAGAGGTTGCAGCTAAGCAGGTGGGTGTCTGAATCTACAGACTGGGATGTGGGTTGATGCAAGGGGCTTTCTTTCTAGGGCTCTATCTTCCGGCCAGGAGCAGCTAGTGGGGATTTTGCCTTTGATGCAGAAGAGATCTTTCACTGCATTAAGATGGGGAATTATCTGGCTCTTGATGGTTGTATGTTTCTATTTTGCTCTTGTTTAGGTTTGCAGTTGATGTCTATTTGTCGTCTGCTAGTGTGGCACTGTCCCTGTAAAACAGTGTCTTGATGTTATCATGGAATGAGGCTATCATTCAATATAATTCCGTTTCTCTGAAGCACTGAATGAGCCAGGACTCGATTGCCAGCAGTCAGATCGGTAGACAATACCTACCATTTGTCTGAATTACGAGCCAGGAGCAAACAATTTGAACAGACCTGAACAGGTTTCCAGTCATGCTAATTGAAGGCAGTGTAGTGCACAGACTGCTGCCAGGACAGTGTCTCTGCAGGCTTCACCCTATCATGTGGCAGTGTAGTCATCTACACAGATTTCCTGGGAGCCCTGCAAAGGCTTTCGTCTGTGCAGCAGCAGCTCACAGCCAGGCACTGAGAATGCCATCCCAAATGTGCAGAGCAGCTGACAGCCAGTGATGGTGCCTGTCATAAACAGATGTGCACATGAGACGGACTTCTGGTATCAACATGCATATGGCTGGGATAAATTCTGAACGTGGTATGCTCAGATAGTGCTGTCTCAAAGGCTGTATTGCTTAGCTCTACAGATGTATCTTGACTACTTAGCTGTAAAATCTCTCTGATAAAACTGACTTTGTCATCTTTTTGTTACAGCACAACATGCCTTTCTGGAGGATCACAAATCATGCAGACCTTGTGTCCCTTCACCAAGCCCTTGAATTAGACTTCCTGTAAGAGGCTGGAGCAAAGGCATAACTGCAGCTCCTACAAGCCCTCTCTGTCACTGAGGAGGCAGAAATCTCATACGTTTGGGGACTCACTTTTCAGCTTGATGAAGAAAACATAGCTAATGCCAATTGTACACTAGAAAGTGATATCAGGTCACTTCCTCAGGAGCACAGGCCCTATCAAGTACAAAGGTGTTGTATAAAGAAGCACTGGACTCGTTGCTAGAGCTTATCTGAAGAAGAGACTTATGGAAGCCAGCTGAATTCTTCTAGCAGGTAGTCTCTAGAGAGGTAATACAGTAGCGGAAATGTTTGTAAGAGCCTTCTCCTTTCTAATCAACTTAGTTATAGAACCCAAGTAAATACAAAACCTTATTTTTATAGAAAAATACTGATGGCAGAGCTGAACCTACTTTGTTTCACAAAGCCAAAAAGAGCTATGTTTTTTTCCATGGGAAATATTAATGAAAATGTCAAAAATACCTCTGTTGCTGTGAAATGTGTCCTCTCTCCTTCCCTGGGTGTTCAAAGCAGTTAATTTATTACAATTTCCTTGCATTGTTTCTGCAACACGGGATTACTGGAAAATAGAGAAGGGAATGTTTCTGGAATAATAAGTAGTTCCTTGTAGAGGAAAGTACTGGTGTTCCTAGTTATCCCATTGGTTTCTAGTCAATGTGTGCACACTGCACATGGCCCCAAGCTCTATTTACAAGCAGATCACTGAATTCCGCCTATCCATTATCTACACTGTAGATTGCACAGATTTTCCCTGCAAGGGAGAAGGAAACTACTTGTGAATATTACATACAGTAGAGCACTATTGCAGACAGTGCTCAGATGTTGGCCCTGGAATAATTCAAGAGAGAACTAAAGCCTCATGAATGTTATAAAGAAGAGTATGGTAATTAACCTTCACCTCGGCTTTCCTGGTTCCATTTGTGCGAGTGAGTTCCTTTAAGTAGAATCAGGTTTGATTTTTCTTGTATTCTTCTTTGCATTAGCCTAACTACATAGTTAGAAACAATTGAAATAAAACCCTTGTTAAGAGGGACTTAATTTTCTAGGACACTGTGACTTGGCAGCCTGGAGCACACTGGCCATAGGACTGATGGTTACACTGATTTTTCTGCTACCATCTCAGAAAAAAAAAATATGCTGGAGTTAGTGAACTGCAGTACCACTAGCCAGAAATAGCCAGCTGGAGACTTGGGACTGGCATGGGGAGCTTGAGTCAGACTGGTTTTGGTGCCAGAGCAGGCTTGGTTCAGTGGTATCTGCCTGCTCCCTGTGCCCTAATAGCATCAAATTAGCAGGTGTCTGAGGTTTTTGTGCAGAGGACAGACGTCTTCTGATTCCCACCATGTGCTTCTGCTTTTTGTGCTGAGCCAAGCACAGCTGCACCCAAACCATTCCAGACTTCTAGTCTCTGGCCTGGGGTCACCCATCTGGGACCCATGGGGGACTGGTCTGAAAGGCCTGGCATTTTGCTCTGAGGAGGACACTGACCCAGTTAGGCTATGCCTGCAGAAGCATGTGATGTATTTGCCTCATTTTATACTGTTAATTACTGTTAATTCCTATCAGTGCTTGGGGATTTGCTGGCAGCTCTGGCACTAGAGCTTGGACCATCGGAGCACATGCTCTGGCATGAAGGAGTGAGTGTTGTTACTTGAATGTCTGTGCCTGTCCTGGCTCCCATCGCTACCAGTGAGATGGCGCTTATAGCAGGTGGTTTGGATCCCCAGAGCTAATTGGCAGGACACAGAGGGCTTTGTACTGAATGTTCATAGCTTCAGTTTTGGTTTGGGGGGAGAGAAACAAAAATAGTTTCTCAAAGATGCTTACAGGAGTCCTGAGAGCAGTCTGCTTTTTCATCCAGCTCCTTGCTGGGTGTTGGCCTTGTGCTCTTATTTCAGGCAGAGACTCTGTATCTGCACATTTTCCCAGGAAATCTCAGCTTCAGGAGCATGCCCTGTATGTAGAAGCTGCTGTCTGTGGGCAGCCTAACATCTCCTCCTGTTAGAAACTGGAGGAACCAATTTCTGTGGCCAGTGTTACTGAACAGCTCATTCAGGGGGATTTCTTGTGCTTTCACTGATAGCTGTAGCTCCACTCGCAGCCTTCTGGCCCAGCAGTAGCCCCTGGAGCAATCTCGGGATGTGCTCGAGTGAACAGCAGTACAATTTGAGCAAAAGCACAAGCTGGAGCATGCTAGGCAGATGAAGTGCATGTTCTCCCATATATCTCATGTACAGGGTGGAGAGATCAGGTATGGGTGTCCCCAGGGTGCTGGGGGGAGTCTGTGCAGGTGTGTGCTGGAAGGATGTTTCACAGCAGGGTGGGCCCCATGCAGAGCAGAGGACGAGAGATGCTACAGGGCCACAGCTTCCTTACTCCTGGACCATAGTCTAGTTCATTTGAGGTCCCCGTAAAGGCTAGTTACCATGTCAGTCCCAGAGACAGTCTGGGAGGAGGTGGGCCGTGTGCAACCACATCAGTTCTGTGGGTCTCATATGTTATCAGAAGATCAGGACTTCTTTCTTTGAAGTTGCAGAAGAGTCTGTGCTGGTTCCCAAACATCTTGCTGAGGGTCCCCAGCCCATCCAGAGGCTCCTGTAAGTGTTCTTGTGCAATGTTTCAGCCTCTGCAACAGCCTCTTCAGAGCAAATGTCTTATACTCTAGCAAGCTTAACTTTGGGATTGAAACCTGTGCCTTAACCTCTCACTGTCTGGCTTGGGCAAGTGTCTCCTTTGCTTCATTAACTGTCCGAAGTAGCTTGCAGGGGAGAGCCTCGCTGGCCTACACTGGAGGTGGGATGTGTTTTGCCCAGGTGCTCACAGCAAGTGCTGGAACTGAAGTACCAAGCAGCCTGGCAGCCAGCAGGCTTTGCTTTATGTTTGTTCACTTCAAAATGTTTTAAGGAAATTTTAAAATGTCAGCAAAATTTTAGCTGAGTGAAACTATTGCAGCCAGTGACATTTCATACTGATATTTATACGATGTCTCCTTGAATGTATATAAAATACTTTTCTAAGAGGAGGTTGATGGTACATTTCTGTGTTTATGTTAAATAAAGGTTAACCTGACTATTTTATTTTTTCCTCTGCTGGCTGACTAAGAATTTCCCTGTCTCTGAGGTGTCAGGAACAGCATCTTTAGGCAAGGATTGATTTGCTTCTTTGTCTCTTTGCTCTCCCATTGTTTCCGATCTGGCTGTAGCTGAACTGATGGCAGATCTGAATAGCCAAATAACAGACCAAGGCCTTCCCTGGCCTATGGTGCTCACTCTGAGCCTGCCTGGGTGCTGAACAGGCAGCCTCTGCCCTCACCTTGAGCTTAAGTTTTAAGATGTGATCCAGTAATATTTGCTGCCTCCAAGAGCCCTGGTGGAAATGGCTGTGTTGGCTTTTGGACTGGAGCATCACAGAAAGCAGAAGGCCCCACCTGAGCCCACAGCAGTGTAAAAATGTCACCGTCCGCAGCAGGAGAGGAGTGAACAGGAGGGCATTACTGGCTGTGGATCCTTCAACTGTTCGTGTTCTGTGTAATGGGAACTGTCCTATGAACTGGAAAAAAATAAAGTCTTTATTTTCTATAATCTCCTGTCTGTTCTCTGACAACGCTGCAGTCAGTTTCTGTCCTGGGTGAGGTCCCAGGCCCTCAGCTGGATCCAGGGTGACCGTGCTGGTGCCCTTGGTCCCAGCACAGCATTGACGCTGGCAGCAGCAAGTGGCCTTCTGCTCCCCTCAGGAGTCCTCGAGGAGACGTTGGTGGCAGTAACGTTTTTGATTGGGCAGTGGCAACCAGGGTGTGGGCAGCAAGTCAGATGCAAACCCTGGCTTTTTCTTTTGCCCAGGGCTGACAAACAGCATTCATCCCAAAGCAGTTACAGGGCTGTGGATGTTGGTGTCCTTTGCCAGCACCAAGCTGAGTGTGGACTGCCTGCAAGGCACTGTGTTTCCCTGTGACAGACATGAGGCCTTCAGGGACCAGCCAGACTTTGCTCCAGAGAACCTCACCCGGGTTGGGGGGGTCCTGTTTCTTTCATGCCTAAGCCCAACCTGCCCAGGCAGTGATGTCTGCCCCAGCACTCTTAGTGTAATGCCCATGACAATTGTGTCATGGTTCATTTGGCTCTCTCAAATTTACAGGACAATGGGCTGTTCAGGTGAGCTGATATATTTGTACTGTCCAGCTCAGAATTTTGGCCTGTACCCTCCCTTGTGGTCATTTGAGTTAATGCGCAAGAACTAGCTTCCTTTCAAAGCCTTTTGTCTTAGATGTTAATGAGCATTTACTTGTAAACTGGCAAAGATAGCAGATCTTAGTCCTTTTTTTTTTTTTTTTTTTTTGGACCCGTGAGTATCAGGAACATGTTGCTCTCACTTTCGCCTAATGGTGCTGCTCGCAGCAGGCCTCAGCACAAGCTGGACATCAGAGACAAACCCTGAGCAGAAGGTGAGTGAACAGCCACACAGCAGAACCGTCTCAGACCAACACTTCTCACATTAAAGGCTATGTGTGGTTAAACAGTTGAGCAACAGGCCATGGACCAGACTGGTCAAGGTGTCAGCAGCACAGCCCTGGGGTACCTGGCCTGGTATGGCATATTGGGGGGGGGGGCCGGCGGCAGGGGGAGGGCTGTTGCTCCAGAGCCTTTTTTTTTTTTTTTTTTTCCTGTCTGCAGAGAATCAACATTTGAAAATGTTTCTACATGTGTCAAAAAGGCAAAGCATTGCCAGGAGGGCCAGAGCACTCTGCTCTTGGGCCCTGACGTTGCATGTGCCTCCAGCGCCATGAGGGGCGCTGTGGCAGTAGCCCTGCTCCAACTCATCGGCTCTGCCAGATGAGGCTCAAAGGCCGTGTGGCAGAGTGCCTGCCTTTCCTAGCCCTTCCCTAGCCCTTCCCTCAGCATAACGCTGAGCCACATTTATGCCAGGCACTCTTTGCCCTTCATAGCAAAACAGTAGAAGCAGCTCTACAAACTGAATGCCCCCCCTCCCCCCCGGGGCCCCATAGCTGCTGCTAAGGAACAAACAAGCTCTCCAGTACCAGCACCCCGATCCATGAGGTTGGGAGTGGGGGGGGGGGGAGGCCATGAGGAACCAAGCAAGCTCAGCAACAGACACCAAAAGAAGCATGGAAATAAAGGACAGAGTTGCTTTTTTTTTTGGGGGGGGGGGGGAGCCTATTAATAAATAATGGGAGAGGGTGACATGATTGTGCTTCACAATATGCTGAGTCCGTCATTAACAACTGGATCTTCCATGCTGCACAGCAGCAAGAACCGTGCTGTGGGTGGTGGGACACACTGGGCATCTGCAAGTCATCCAAGCTTTTTACCTGGCCCCCTCCAACCTCCCACCACTATGTCAGAATACATGGCACTGAGCTGCTCAAACACAGCAGCCCAAGGCACTAAGCAGACAACTTGGGGGCCAGGACTTGCAAACACACCTCCCCAGCACATTAAACAACTTCAGTGAAACACAGCTCTTCCCTGTGCACCTGAAGTACCTAGATTCAGACAGCAGTGTCAGCAGCAGCAGTTCCATTCAGCAAGCTCTGCTCTCCCTGCAAAGAGATTGCAAACTGGGTCTGGGCCAGCCACTGCATTCGCCTGTTCACAACAGCTGGTGCTGAGGCAGCACGAAACTCCAGTCCATCGGTCCTTCCACTGACATCCACTTCGTCATACCCACTCTGCTGCTGGACCCGCACATTGGGATGCAGCCACTTGTAGTAGATGAGTCTCAACACAAGCCCCAAAACATAGCAGGGCAGGGCAGCAGAAACCACTGGGATGAGGTACAAGTACTCATCGGAGGGGGAAAGGCACCAGAGCCAGGACACAGCCAGCAGAATGCTGTCCACCAGGATAAAGCTGTGATAGATGATACTGCGGTACAGCGTTCTCCCCTTTGCTACGTTGAACCAGCTGAAATAGAGGATCACGGCCACCATGGCTCTGTAGAGCTGCTCAGGGCCAGGTGACTCCATGAAGTCTGTGCCCTGCATGTTCACCCAGAAGAACATGGCCAGCCACACAAGTGGGAAGTGAATGACAACACCATATGGCCAGAGCAAGGCAAAGAGGGCAACCGCAAGGATGCGGGGGCAGATGAGGAAAAGGTTCCACAGGAAGTAGATGAAGGATGAACACAGGCTCAACTCGTACTTGTCCTGCAAAAAGGAGCGCAGGGACTGGTGATAGTCCAGCAGGGACCAGGTCACACACAGGACGGCAGTGCAGATCCCCACTCCTGCAAATACAGCAATAGAGCAGATAGATTGAGCAAGGGCTCACACCCTTTGTGCTAACCTTGCTCCAAATACCTCCCCTGCCAGACATAGCTAAAAAGAGCTGTCCACCAGCCAGGAAAGCTGCTGCTTCAGAGGGTCAGAGCATCAGCATCTCTGTCTCCTATTCTGTCCCTGGTTTCCTGCTCTTCTTATAGAGGAGGACGATGCTGCTCTGTTCCTAGAAGATGTCTCCCCTTACCAATCTTAGCTGGACCAGGAGATGAGGAGGAGGCAATGTAACTGAGTGGCACTGCAGAGACCACTACCCTGGCCAGTGAAACCCTCATCCCATATGGGCAGGAAATCAGTACTGAGCCAACATGCTGCTGAGCTCTGAGCACTGCCTTTCTTTAGGCAGTGACACTTGCTTAGAAGGCTCTTTCCCATCCCTGGATGGGCACCAAAGCACTTCCCTTCCTCAGCAGGCTCTGCTCCACTCTCCACGTGTCCACAACAGCATCTCCCAGTCAACAGAGTGCCCCACTTCCCAGCACAGGATCCCAACTTCTCTCCTGACCTTTGGGCCTTGGTCAAGCAGGTACAGGACCACTCAATAAAGAAGGTACAGTGGGGGTTCTCTCTCCAGGCACAGTTTCCCCTGGGAAAGGTAAGAGAATGACCACGGAGGTCCCCCAGCTTCTACTTCCCTCCTGGGTCCAGCACAGTCCACAAGGGCATGCCAGAGCAGGACAAGGGTCCACCCTCCTGTGCATCACATCAAGGAAAAGCACGATAAGGAGAAGAATGATGCTTGAGAACCTCAAGCAAGGGCAGAAGAACAGCATCCTAAGGGGTTAAGGCAGCCCACAGCCACCCAGCGAGGTCTCTCCTGTTCTAGCCTGCTTTAACCCTAAGCTTGCACCCCTGAAATTCCCTTCCCTTGGTCCCCAATCACTTACCTTGGGAAGGCTCTGCCTTGTTTGCCCGCAGGATGACATAGAGGAGCAGGGTGAGCTGTGGGGCGTTCTCCAAGAAAGTCTCAAACAGACGCAACATGCTGATGTCATGGGAAAGGAAGGCCATGTGGCTTTGCTCCTGCTCCGATGTGGCCTTTGCCCAGCACACTCTCCAGCCCATTTTCAGAGCGCAGAGACATCTGCATGGAGACACGGCCCCTAGTGAGGAGCTACTCCAGGTCAGGAGATAAGCAGCAGCAATAGCAATAGTCTTACCAGTTGTTGCATGTGGTTGTGGCAGGACATGGCACTGCACAACTGGGCTGCTCTCAAATGGCATCTGTTCCAGAGTGCCAACACTGGCACACCAGTGAGCAGAAGGGCCGACAGTCAGCAACTTGGACCTACCTCTCATTTCAATTTGGTCTCAAGCAACTCTGGCAACACAGCTTATACCTGCAGTTCAGCGCAGAGTGCTGGCCCCTTCCAGAAGGGTCTCGTGCAAGGGTCTTTCTCCTACACAAATAATTTCTAGGCCCTTAATGTACAAAGCCTTCCCTGCATCCACGTCTGACAAACTCACAGCACTCCTCTTGCTTGTCAAGCCTCATTTTGCTTGAGATTGCATTTTAGTAAAAGGAGTTCACTTGTACAATGAAAAAAAAAATACAGGGATTGATTTCCTCCCTCCTTGATTTAAACAGTTTTAGATTTATTTTAAAACTATTCCCCCACCCTATTTTCAAGCCAAACACTGCAGCTTTCGTGTAATGCGCAACGCTGAGTGAAATCCAGAGGTGAAGCTAAGCAGAGCTCGAAGTGCAAGCAACACCTCTTCCCTTTATGCAGAAGGGTAAGGCATGACATAGTTAACCTGCGTCCCAGAAACGACCAAAAGAGGCGAGAATGAAACAAGGTCTACGCTCAGTCTACGTTCTGGAAGCTGATTATCTTCATTTGCTGGGAGAAGAGACAGAAAGAGGCACTGTTTTTGGTGTGAAAAAATGAGGAATCATCTACTCTCCACATTTCCCTTCACTGTTGCTGTCTGCCCTGCTGGGAGGGAAGGGGAAACAAGGAAATCACAGCAGGATCCTACAGGTCCCCTTGCAGAGGCCATGACGTTACGTCCTTAGCATGTGCATCGTGGCTGCTACAACAGCGTGGCACCGCAGAGGGGAGCATTGCCATCCCCATCCTGTGATGCCTCCTTTTGGGATACTCGCCAACTTTGACCAAAGTTTTGACATTTAAGCTGCAGCTCTGTAGTTAGCTGCAACTTCTGTTTCATATGGCTGTTTCTAGGGATTTTCACAGGAAACAGAAAGTTTCCCAGCAGCAGCTATAACAGCACCAACCAAAAGAGAAAGAGTCAGGAGCAGGAACCACCTTTCCAGCCCCCTGCTGTGAAGTTTTCCTTTCATCTTTTCTGTGGAAACTGAATTAGAGCTTTAGCCATGCCAAATCACAGCCTCTGGGAGGGAGAAGGACAAAGGGCTGGGATGCAGGCACAAGTGGGCTCCTTCACCCTCAGCTGGAGAACTGGGTTTCAGGATAGTCCACAGTCTCTCCCAGGGAGGAGGAAAAGCAGCAGCAACCACAGGAGCCCATGGAGCTCCCCTGGCTTCTACAAAAGGCAGAGATCCAGAGGGCTGCAAATATTCCAGGTGGGATGGCCACTGCTTTGCCAAGCTGTGACCGGACAGGGATGAACGTGAGAAACTCAAGCTGGAGAGAGGACAGAATGCAGGTGTCCTTTACTGCCTGGGGGCCACCAAGCTGACCCTGGAGAGACTGAGCCACTTGGCAGAAACTGAGCCCAAGCCAGCTCGGAGGGAAGGGAGCTGCTGCCAGAGCAGGGAGCGACCAGAGAGAAACACTCAGGAGTGACAGAAAAAGCACGGACGGTGAGTGGCCGCTGCACAGGCTGCCCCCAAAGCGCTCCGGGAAAGCAGGCTACTCCTTAGGGTCGGAGCCAGCCCGGAGGCGACAACCCTCCTTCCCTGGAGAGGAGCGCCAGACCATACCCTCGCTGTGGGTCACTGCGCTGAGCAACCACGGGGACAAGGGAACACGGGGACAAGGGAACACGGGGACAAGGGAACACGGGGACAAGGGAACACGGGGACAAGGGCGTGTGGGGAGGCGAGATGGCATGGGGAGCAGCCCAGCAGGGCTGGGGGGCTCAAGGCTGGGAAACAGCCCGGCCGGGGGGGGGGGGGGGGCCCGAGGGGGACGGGGCGCAGCCCGGCCGGGGGGGGGGGGGGCCCGAGGGGGACGGGGCGCAGCCCGGCCGGGGGGGGGGGGGGCCCGAGGGGGACGGGGCGCAGCCCGGCCGGGGGGGGGGGGGGCCCGAGGGGGACGGGGCGCAGCCCGGCCGGGGGGGGGGGGGGCCCGAGGGGGACGGGGCGCAGCCCGGGCCCTACCTGTAGCCGCAGCCGAGCTGGAGGAGGTGGAGGAGGGCGAGCGAGCGGCGGGGCAGCCCCGGCCCCAGCCCCGGCGGGTCGGTGCTGTACCAGAGCCAGCTGCAGGCGTGCGTGGCCAGCGAGGCGGCCACGAGCAGCGCCAGCACCAGCGCGGCCCAGCCGTAGTGCCCGGCCCGCGCGTACCCCACCGCCAGCCACACGTCGGCGCCCAGGTCCAGCACCGCCCCCGCCGCGCCCGCCGCCGCCAGCAGCAGCTCCAGGAACCGGTACCGCGGCGGGCCACCCCGCCCCTCCATGCTCCGGGCTCCGCCGGTCCGGGCCCAGCCCCGACCCCGCAAACTTCCCGGGCGGCGCCTCCGCAGCAGCCGCCCCGCCGGCCGCTCCCGGCCTCGGCCCGCCCCGCCCCGCCCCGCCCCGGCCCCGCCTCCGGCCCCGCCCCCGGTCCCGGCCCCGCCTCCGGGCCCGGCCCCCATCCGGGCCGGCCGCACAGCGCCCGTCCTGGCGCCGGGCCTCGGCCCCGCCCCGCCGTCCACCGCTAGCCCCGCCCCCGATTCCGGCCCCGCCTACAGCCCCGCCCCCGGGCCCGGCTCTAGCCCCGCCCCCGGCCCCGCCCAGCCCGGCCCGGCCGCACAGCGCCCGTCCTGACTGCCGGCTTTGGCCCGGCCCGGCCCGGCCATGCACCGCTAGCCCCGCCCCCGGGCCCGGCCCGGCCGTAGAGCGCCCCGTACCGCAGGCACCGCCTCCGGCCCCGGCACCGCCTGCCCGCCCGGCCCGGCCCAGCGCTACAGCACCCCGCACCCCGCTTCTCCCCGGTCCCCGCTGGGCCGTTCAAAGCCCTCCCCGCCCAGGCCGGCCTGCGCACCGGTCCCGGCCCAGCGCTACAGCACGCTCAGGCCCAGCCGGCTGCCCAGCGCTCGGCGCCCCTCGGGCTGCCTGCCAGCCCCTGCTCCCTTTGCCAGGCTTTGCCTGGCTGCACAGCACCCTGCACCCCTGACCGGTCGCCACCTGCCCCTGCAGGGCATGCACCCCCTCCTCAGGCCCTCCTCCTCTGTGCAGCACCCTGCGCGCTCCCACCCGCCCTGTGGCACCCCCTTCTGCCCAGTGAGTCAGCTGCTTCCCCAGACAGCTCCTCCCCAACCCTTATGCTGTGCTCCAGGGGCCTTCTAAAGGAAAGGGCCCATTATCCAAAACACAGAGCTTAAACATACACCTCTTAAGAGTATCTGTTTCTCAGTAATCTTCTCCAAACTAAAATCAATCCACCAGTTGGAATCATTCCAGCTCTTCATCCTATTTTCCCAGAGCAACTCTCTCATTCTACCTCACCAGAGACCATGCACGCAGCACTACATGTAATAGGTGAGAGGCACTTTTATCATTCTCCAGGGACCAGCTTGTCCTGAAAAAAGAAAACAGGCCCCTGCCAGTGCTTGATCCACAACCTTCAGCATGATATTTTATGTTTCTGCTCCTAGCTGTAGCCCCAGAGCACTCTGAGAGCCACAGACAGCACACACAAGTATTTCACTTTTGCTTGTGTGACTCTGACTCCCCTACCAGTGAAAAATAACAGCCCTGGGTTAGGCATCCACGTGCAGGAGCACACAGCGACTCCAGCACTCAGGAAGAAGTGCTGATGAGGTAGAGCTGAAGAAGAAGGTTGAGAAGCTGAACCATGTCCCTCTGAGACAGCTCAGGATTCCCTTTTCACAGCCTCCTGCTGGAACTAGAGATCTGAGCAAAAGAACAAGAACAACAGTCCCCTCAAAGCCTCTGGGACCATGAAGTTGTTCCCAACCCAGTGTGGAGGTGGGGGTGATGAAAAGACACTGCCACGTATATGGTCAGGAAAGATTTATTATCAATGCTGACTAGCATTTTTTTGTGAACTTTGTAATCATTCACTTCCTTTAACCCATACACATTGGCTGATTTACAGTGTATTTCTCAACGGAAACCATTTTCAAGTGCAATCAATGCTTGGCCTGCAGAACTGCAGGGAAACCCGTCCCCACCCACACAGCAAAAACAGTCAATTCTGCAACCTTCTAATGCTGCAGATTTAACTTGAATGTCTTCCTATAACACTCATCCATGTGCGCTTCAGGGGATTGCTTTAAAACAAATAGGGGATGAGCAGAAGTAAGAAACCTCCAGAGATGTTGGTTTGGGAGCTGCCAATTTTGTAATCCTGATGCAACCAACAAAAAGATTTCAGGGGTACTGCAAAACTTAGAACCACAGCCACCTTCCAGCACCAGCACCCTTAGTCCATCTCCCTCCAGGCTCTGCACTGATAACTTGTGTTCTCAGTCAGCCAATTTGTGGGTCTAGCATTCAATTTACCTCCAACAGACCATACACTACAGCACTACACGCTGTCATCGGGCTGCTACCTCACTCCATCCATCTCAGTTTCGCTCCAGCCATTAAGCTTCAATAGAGAAGCTATAAATCAGCTCCCAGCAACTCATCTCCCTGGAACAGAAAAAGGATTTATATACTGTAGGTTTTTATGCCCGGAGTACCAGACAGCTGCATAATGTCCCAGAAGCATGTGCCCCACTATACAACACCAGGGAGGAAAGGTAGCACAGAAAGTATCTCCTATGGAAGACTGCTGTTCACAGCCAGCCAAAACCAAGCTTTAGTTGTGAAGACCAGGTCTGAGATGTGAGCTGGCTGCTTCATGTTCTAAATGTGAAGGTTGGATCTTGAAGCCTGAAGTTTCCAAACTGAGGTGCAGAGCAGCAGCTGGTTGTCCACAGTCACACAACAGACTTTATCTTCTATGTGCTGAATAGCATTAGAGGCAAGGATGATTCCTCTTACATTCTTGTTTCTTTTCAGACACAACACACCTCTGTTGCACTAGTGCTTCTCTGGTAGCCCAAGATCATGTCTGCATGTCAAACCTCTGCTATTCAGTTCACAGATGACTGGCTTTATCCTCACTTCCACAGCCCTTTCCACACTTCAGCTGTCTATACCATTCCGGCAAAACAGTCTGCTGACAGCATGCAGATGACTTGCATAAGCAGTCTGGGACGACACTAACACATTGGTGTGCTTAGGCTACACGTTCTGAGCATGACTCCCCAATCACCTTGTAAGCTTGTGTTTTCCTTGGCCCACAATCAGATCTCTGGGATCCTGGGGCTGCCATTCATGGACAAGGCAAACATTTCTTCTATGTCTCATCTACCTGTACCTAAAAGGATCCAATAACATCACTTTGTATCAGTTCCCTCATGGTTCAGAGGGAAGCTGGGAAGAGCCCAAGGCTGGCAAATCATCAAATTGTTAACTTCTTCAAAGCAGTCAAAGTCAGCTTGCAATGCCCCAGATAAAGGATGAAAATAAATGGATGCAAGTTAAAAGAGCAAAAAACATGCTTGGGGAAGAGCTGTTTGCACCCAACACTTGAAAATCAGGCTTCTTGCCATGGAGCTTCATTTTAGGCACTGACAGGAGAAAATGAGGGCCCAAACTTGTAGAAGTCCATACACTGTCAGAGAAAGAACTAATTCTACCTGGTTTTTCTCATAAGTTAAAGGCAAGGCGCCATACAAGGTCACCAAAGTGAATCCTTCCAGGTCTCCAGCTGTGCGGTCTTTTAAAAAAAGAAATATATGCTAACATGATATATATTAGAATGATATATTAGAATATATGCTAATGTGACACCCTGGTGTCACCAGGACAGGAGGTGATGAAGGATACAGAGAAGGCAGTGTTGCTGAATGTCGTCTTTGCTTCAGCCTTTACTGCTAAGGCCAGCCCTCAGGAATTCCAGACCCTGGAGACAAGAAAGAAAGTCTGGAGAAACAAAGACTTAGTTGAGGAGGATCGGGTTAGAGAACATTTGTCCAAACTTGACATCCACAAATCCATGGGCCTTGACGGGATGCACCCACGAGAGCTGAGGGAGCTGTCAGATGTTATTGCTAGGTCACTCTCCATCATCTTGGAAAGGTCCGGGAGAACAGGAGAGGTGCCTGGGGCCTGGAAGAAAGCCAGCGTCACGCTAGTCTTCAAAAAGGGCAAGAAGGAGGACCCAGGAAACTACAGGCCCGTCAGCCTGTTGTTGTCTACCTGGACTTCAGCAAGGCTTTTGATACTGTCTCCCATCACATCCTCCTAGGGAAGCTCAGGAAGTGGGGGCTAGATGAGTGGACGGTGAGGTGGCTTGAGAACTGGCTGGATGGCACAGCTCAAAGGGTTGTGGTCAGTGGCGTGGAGTCTAGTGGGAGGCCTGTGGCTAGCGGTGTCCCCCAGGGGTCAGTCCTGGCTCCAGTCTTGTTCAACATATTCATCGATGACCTGGAGGAAGGGACAGTGCGCATTCTCAGCAAGTTTGCTGATGATACTAAACTGGGGGGAGTGGCTGACACACCAGAAGGCTGTGCTGCCATTCAGAGGGACCTGGACAGGCTGGAGAGCTGGGAGGAGAGGAACCTCCTGAAGTTCAACATAGGCAAGTGCAGGGTCCTGCCCCTGGGGAGGAGTAACCCCATGCACCAGTACAGGCTGGGGGTTGACCTGCTGGGAAGCAGCTCTGCCGAGAAGGACCTGGGAGTGCTGGTGGACAACAAGTTAAACATGAGCCAGCAGTGTGGCCTTGTGGCCAAGAAGGCCAAGGGTATCCTGGGGTGCATCAGGCAGGGTGTTGCCAGCAGGTGGCGGGAGGTGATCCTGCCCCTCTCCTCAGCCCTGGGGAGGCCCCACCTGGAGTACTGTGTCCAGTTCTGGGCTCCCCAGTCCGAGGGAGACATGGTACTACTGGAGAGAGTCCAGCGGAGGCCTACAAAGAGGATGAGGGAACTGGAGCATCTGTCCTCTGAAGAAAGGCTGAGAGCGCAGGGCCTGTTCAGCCTGCAGAAGAGAAGATAGAGGCGATCTCATCAACGTGTACAAATATCTGAAGGGGAGGTGTTGAGAGGATGGGGCCAGCCTCTTCTCCGTGGTGCCCAGCGACAGGACAAGAGGCAACGGGCACAAACTTAACCGCAGGAAGTTCCATCTGAACCTGAGGAAAAGCTTCTTCACTGTGAGGGTGACAGAGCACTGGGACAGGTTGCCCAGAGAGGTTGTGGAGACTCCTTCCCCGGAGATATTCAAAACCCGCCTGGATGTGATCCTGGGCAATGTGCCTGCTGGAGCAGGGGGATTGGACTAAATGATCTCCAGAGGTCCCTTCCAACCTTGGCCATTCTGTGAGAAATATATCTGGAGGCAGACTGCCTGAGAACGTATGGTAACTCACAGCTCTCATACATTAGGAGGTCAAGTTAAAATCTAGGCAGAAGCCTGGCCTTGATCTGCTCAACTGTAAGACCATCTCAGAACTCACAGTTGAAGGAAGGGAAACTCCCTGATATAGGTCAGTCTGGCATGAAAAAGCTTCATGGCAATCACTGGCCTTTCCCAATACATCAAGCTTTACTAGCAGTGTTTAAATCAGCACTGTAAAGCTTTTACTAAGAGCCACTAATTTTGTCTTGGTTTCCGAGTAAGTTCTCAATGCCAGAAAATAGTATTCACAATTGCTGATTCAAATGTGCTGTGAAGCATGTCCTCTCTTCGTTCACTTCTGTTCTCTCTCAGTCATTAGAGTGCTTGCTGGGGACTGAGGAATGCTAACAGCAAGCAGAACAGCAAAAGAAAAACACTGGTGATGGTGGAGGCAGAGCTGCTGGCTTTAATACACTCATTGTATCGTACAAAATCAACTTCCCTGATGGCACAAACATGGTCAATGCGGCAGGCCTCCTCACACAGGGCAAGGTCATATTTGACAGAGTTGAACTCATAATACTGCTGCAGATACTGCGTATCCTTTGATATCCTCTCCAGCACTGTGTGCATGGACCGGGCAGAGCCATCAGGGACTTGGAAAGCTTCCGTCAGCCTATACTCTTTCTCCCACATTGGGAACATCGTATTAGCATGAGTTAGATTTAAATAGTAAGTCACCATATCCTGCAGGGAGAAAAAAATATAACAAGGAAAAAAAAAAATGAGGAAAGGATCAGCCCTTGAGTGAAGCAGTTGACTGAGATCTGATCAGCCCATTCTCCTAGATGCTGGTGTGTAGCACAACGAAGAGCTTTCAGCAGCAGGCAGCACACCTGGTGGGAGGTAAGCTGCCTCCCAACAGATGCTTCCTACCAAGATGTGAACCTGAGGAAAGATGCCTCAAGTGAGAGCATTCAGCACTCACTATAAAAGCAATTTTAGCCCATTTTACTATTGTATAAGTGTTGAAAGGTTGACTTTTCTCTGCTTTTCCTCTGCTTGTATTTTGAAACATCAGAAATTTTGAGCCTGATCTGCTCCAAAAAAATTCACTCTGGTATTCATTATCAACATTGTCCTCTGGCAGGAGGAGCAGCTGGAGAAGTGTTACAGGGTTGAGCAGTTATTTACTCAAACGTGAACAAAGTTAAACAAAAAAGTTCTAAAAAACCTTCTGTTTGCAAACCTTTTCTGTTTTTTTTCTGTTTGCTCTTTTTCTCTCTGCCTTGCTTCACTAGCTCTCTAGCTTTGCGCAGTATATTTTAGGACAGACAAGCATGCATTTCTTATGCTGCAAACATGCAAATACAGTATCTGCAGAGGTGCTTTATCCCTTGCAAAGAAAGGTACAAGAACACCATCCTCCACCTTTTTGCAAATGAAAGACAAAGGAAATGGAAGTCTTCGTCTTCCCTACAATTCAACTAACTTCTGATCCTATTACAAAATGAATTAATTCAGAACATAGGTGGGACCCAAATAATTTTCTAGACAGCTAGAGTTTTTGAAGGGTGTTCAGCAAGCCTGTTAGTCCCCAAAGACAGTTCTGGAATCCACGTTACCTGGGCTGTAAAGCAAGCGTAAAAGGAGATTAATTGAAGATATGAAGAACAAACAAGTCTGAACTCTCTTGCATTGCCATGGGACTCATCCCAGCAGGAGGCCTGAGCCAGTCGAATGTAGTGTCATTGCCCTTACTCACTGACACTCTTTAAAACTTTGTGCTAGCCACAAGACTGAAATACCTTGTTTTACATCCTCTGCTACATAGCCTCTTGGCTCCCTGTAGTCCTGCTTGTTAAAAAGAGGTGGGAGAATTAAAGCACCCAACTGAGACTGCAGTACAAAGCATGATGGTGTCCCCTACCTTTACTTGAAGGGTGTCTGGATCGTAATCAATCACCCGGATCCCAGGGTTGTTGGCTCCATTGGCCACTCCAGGTAACGTTGTTTTCCAAGGAGTCACTCCAGGGGCTAAGAACATGACATTGATTGGAGAACCTTAATAGAAAGACAAAAGAAACCATGAGTCAGAGAGGTCTGGCTTGGAGCAGACAACGAGCATCCTGACCACTGAGCACCTTGCACCCATTGCTCACCAGATCCAGTTACAATAATGCACGCAGAAAGATCTGATGCTATTCAACACACTGAGATTGAATACGTGACATTTCCAGCTAAAAGCAGGCCTTCTGCAGCTTGGCATGAGTGGAAGACTCTACAGTGAGGGTGAGCAAGAGAACCACCCTCAGTGAACGAGACCCAAAGAGCCATTGTGAAGACCTACAGTTGCTCCCTTAGGTCTCAGCTAAGGTCCAGAAACCATCAGTATGGAGCAGGACGAGCAGCAAGGCACTGTGAGAGGAAACAACAAATGAGAGGGGAAGCAGGAAGGACAGCTGGAGCTACAGGTCTGGGTGGGGAATCCCATCCACTGTTGTGTCTTGTTGACCAAAGCATTTTACAAGACGTTTTAGAAAGCAAGACGTAAATGAGCCTTTTCTGACTTGTTGGCTGCAGTCACCGAAAACCCTCTTCAACAATGATTTTTTGGGGACTGAACAGAGCTATCATGCAAATACTTGGGTAGCCAGATTTGATACCTGTATCACTGTAAAACATCCGAAAGCTGTCAGTGTGGTGGTGTCCAAAAAACTGGGCAGCAATCACTCTGTGGTGCCTCTGCACTATTTTCAGGTATCGTTCATTAAAGTTACTCCGGAACCAGGGCTTGCTTCTTTTCTTCTCGAAGAAGCCAGGAGGGATGTGCCCAGCAATGTAAACCTACAAGAGCAAAGAGCTGCGCTGAATGTAGATCCCATGCTTCCCAAAGAGAGCACTGGCTTGCTGGTCCTTGGCACACAAGAGAGATCAGGAGTGAAAGGACCTTCCAGGCTGGGAGAAGCCCTCTACAAAGGCATGGGGGCTTTTGTTGTTGTGTGGGCTTTTTTTTTTTTTTTTTAAATACCATTTCTTCTGCTTTTGAGGCGTTGGTCAATGTTTCTTCCAACCACCGGAACTGCCCTCCAGGATCTTCCTCACCAGCCGTCTGGTTATTCTGGTCATAGTACAGATTGGTATTGAGGACAATCATTCGCCCACTTGTATTTGGGCTGGGCAGCTTCTCACTGTAGAAAGCAGCTGTAAAATGCAACCAGCAGGAGAAAGAGCTGGAATTCTGGCCACACAGCCAATTGTGTCCCCAAATCCCCGGGCTTTTACCTCTCTCAGCTCTCCTTGGCAATAGTCACAGCAGAGTCACTATCTAGACAAGGTGCCAGCAGCTCTGACTGGTTCCAGAGTAACCAGCAGCTCTGACCAATCCAGGATATGGATTTGGTGTGACTCTTCCCTGTGTCTTCTTGTCCCGCATATGCCACTCAAGGTGAAGAGAGACCCTGGGTTTTAAGAGTATGTGCAGGACAGTCCAGGAGCTGGGAAGCTATAGATAGCTACTGTTGTGGCTTTCTTGAAAGATCTTTTTTATTTTCACTGAAGCTCACCATCCTCTGCAGGGACACTTTCCTAAAACTCTAGGAAAGCACGGAGAGACTAAAGCATAAAGAAAGTCCTTTTCCCACATGCAGGAAAACTCAGTGCTAGGAATCAATCTTAAATTGGACCCTTCCTCTACAAGCACTGCGGCTTGGGGAATAAAAGCAGAGACAGCACGTTCATGGTGACTTTCCCAACCACCCTATCTTCCCAGGACACTGCTGACACGGGCTAGTGGTGCCACACCTGCTCTGAACAGAGGAATGGAAGTATCGTTCAGCCAGGAGCGCCACAGTTCAGCTGTTTGGTTGTAGATCCTGTGCTCCTCCCCTGGAAACTGATTCTTGGGGTGGAAGTCATGATTGCCCATCACAGCGTAGACTTTAGTTTCTAGAGAAAGAGAAAAGGAAGCACAGAGGAATCCAAGCTTGCTCCAGAGTTCTTCAGCACCAAAGCTCTCTAGAGAGCTTACAGACTCAAAAAGAATAGCATGGCTGGAGAGCTTCATAAAAGGTTATCATCCACACTAAACTCCTGTGGTTGCACGGACTGGGGATACAATACTGCAAGACCATGTGTCCTCAGGGAAGCCACCCCAGAGCAAGACTGCTATGTTTTTACAGATGGAGTCAGTGAGATTTCCTTGTCAGTAATACTTCTTCTCCCACTAAGCGAGAATAAATTTTGTAGCTTCGTTTTTCTTAATGAGTAGTTATAGAAATGTTTCTTTTCCACTCTTCTGAGTGAATTAATCTGAAATAGCAAGGGTGTGTTAGACATGCCTCAATCAAACAGCCTGTACAGCAACTAGGAAGAAGACAAAGTAGTCCTAATGCCCACAGCATTTCAGTGCCTTTCCCCTTCTTAATTATATCATTTCTCCAGAATGGTAAGTTCTTCCCATGAGACTTTGTACTCCTCTCCCCTATTCATTCTCTCAGATCCTACCTGGAAATATCTGTTTTATCAGAGAAGTCAGATTTTCAATTATGTGCAGAACCTGTTTTTCTCCAAGCTGCTCATTGGGGACATGAGGAGTATCATCTCTGGAGAAAACAAATGAACAAACAAAAAAATAACAAACAAAAAAACATTATGGGGCACGAATCAGCACTACGTTGACTGGCAAGGGCACTAAGAGAGTTTCAAGGAACTGCTCACAGTAAAAACCTGCTCTGCTTTAGTCTACCTTGAAAAACCTATACACAAGCATAAGAAATTGAGCCTTATTCTACCTCAGTGTATTTAACAGATGCTACAGATGACTGGCGATCTTGTGAGGAACAGCGTTTCACAGTCTGGTAGTAAATTTGGTCAGCAGTGGTAAAACAAAACTCTTTGTTTTATTTTCAATGGAAGAGTTGTTATCCTGCTGCTCTCTTGAGTACAAACGGATGCCTCCAGTAAGCCAATGACCATTGAGATCTACCTCTAAAAACCTAGCAGATACACATTTCAATGTTTTCACTAATATGCTTTTAGCATATGTAGACAATATCAGCTGGTAAGGATTATAAGCCCATTGAAAGATAAGACTAAAATACAGGAAGATTTTGAAGAACGAGGATAAATAGTTTGAGAAAATGTAAAACAAGACAGAAGTTTTAAAGACCAACAACTATTTCTAAGTAGGAATGATCATCTGCACAAATATATAAAGTGGAAACAGTGGGTTAGTCAACAGCGCTGCAGATCAGGATTGGGAGTTACAAAAGCTCATAGCGAACACTGTGCTGTTAGAAGAAGCAGGAAACATTACAGAGGGATGTATGAACTTACAGAAATCATGCCAAACAAGTCTTTCACTGTTTGCAAGTGCTATTAGGGCCTCCTGTAAGGTGGCCACTTCTGGACACCATACTACAAAAAAAGCTCCATTTGGGGAGGCTCTTCATAGTTGTAAAGAAAATTAGCTCCTTTTTGAGGTAAGTCTTCCAGGTTCCTCTGTGTAGTTTGAAGAAATGCTGCAAGCCCTTCTCGTGGTGCCTCTAACAAGGCAGGACTTTGTACACCAACAAAATGAATACGTTCCATTCCCCCAAGCATTTTCAGGTATTCAAAATTTGTGTGAAGTGAGACTAGGCTGGCAACAATTGGAGAAGAAGAAAGGATGGTGAATTCTAACACCTTCCCTCATCTTACCTGGAGTTTTTCAGAGAATCCCTCATTGCTGGGGCTCGTTCAAAGCATGGCCTCCCACTCCTAACAGCCTCGCTGTGCCCTCAGCTCCGTACAGCTCCACTAGCAGACTCCATTTTGTACTTTAAGGCGTATCCAAATCTCACCTCTCCAAAATGGTTACCTTAAGAACCCTGAATCTACCGTGAACTCTTCACCTCCAAGTCCTCTGGCTCCCCATTCTCTAATAACAGCTCTCAGCCAAACACTGGCAATGCCCAAAGCACGCAGGATCATGTCATAAACTGAAAGCGTGAGTAAACACAGAACCAGTACTACCAATTTTTGGATTATTTGGGCTTCCCCCCCCCCTTGTCACAAGAAGATTCCTAAAAATGCAAACATGGGTATTCACCTCCTAGAGCTTCAGCAAAATGATGGAAAACACGAGCCTAGAAGAGCTGGGATTTCCTCATTTTTACACGTAAAGCTGAAGTACAGCTTCAAAGCCTATCCTATACCCGCTTTTTTCTGAGGGACGGGCCGGTGAAGCGGCCCGACCCTTGAGGGGGCGGCAGAGGACACGCTCCGCCGAGCCCCGCGCAGCCTCCTCCGCCGGGCGGGGCGGCCGCTGCCTGCCCGGGGCCAAGTTCCGAGCTCAGCCGGTGGCGGGGCCGCGGCCGCCCCCTCCGCGCCCGGCCTGGCTCCTCACCCGGTCCAAAGGATGAAGTCGGGCTGGCGCAGGATGCCCCTCATGGCGAAGATGGAGGAGTTGAGCAGGCGCCAAGGGGAGTCGCAGAGGTAGCTGCCCCAGGGCCCGGCGGCCGGCACGGCCCGGGAGCCGCCCGAGGGGCACACCTGCGAGGGCTCCGCCGCCGCGTCGTAGCCGGGGTCCCAGTGCAGGTCTGTGATGTGCCAGAAGCGCCCTGCCGCCGCCGGGAGAGACGCCGCGACTTAGCGGGGCGGGCGGGCGAGCGAGCGAGCGAGCGAGCGAGCGAGCGCCCGACAGCCGCCAGCCGCCCGCCACCGCCCCCTGTTACCTGCGAGGGCCGCGCAGAGCGGGCAGAGCAGCAGGAGCGCGAAACGCTTCATGTTGGCCAGGTTCGCTCCTACCCCTGCTCCGGCCGCGGCCGCGGCCCCGCCCCGCCCCGCCCCGCCGCGCGGCCCCGCCCCTCCCCTTCCCTCCCCGCCCCGCTGCGCCGCGCGGCCCCGCCCCTCCCTGCCCCTCCCCTTTCCTCCCCGCCGGGCCGCTCGGCCCCGCCCCGCCCCGGGCCCTGCTCACCTCGGCGGCGGTCGGGCTGCGCCAGCACTCAAAATGGCGCTGTCAGCCTCCCCGCCGCTTCCCCCCACTGGAAGGAGCCAGAAGAAAGGCGATTGCGATTGGCTGACCGGCCGGATTATCGGGCCCGCGGATTGGGCAGCTGCCGGCGGCGCGCGGGGGGACTACGCGGGTCCGTCTCGCGCCTGCCGTTAGGCCTGGCGCCGCCGCAATGTGGAGCGGACAGGGTGCGGGCCCGGGGCGGTGGGGGCGGCCCGGGGCTGCCGGGGAGCTGCCGCGCAGCCGCCGCGCAGGAGCCGGTGCCCAGGGCCAGCGCGCGGCGGGCTGTGCTGCCGGCGAGGGAGGAGCCGGGGCTGCTGCGCCCGGTGGCGGCGGCGGCGGCGGCGGGTAGCGCGTCTCTGCCGCCGCCTCAGGGTCTCTCCCTCCCTCTCCTCAGGTACCTTCGACACCGGCTACAGCAACGTGGGAGGCCCGGGGCCCGCAGGCGGCTACATGCAGTCCCCGGGAGGCTTTGGCTCCCCCGCAGGCACCCAGGCTGAGAAGAAGCAGGTAGGCCTGGAGCGGGGCCTCGCCGGGCCCCGGGGCGCTGGGCCGCGGCGCTCCGCCCGCCCCCTGCGGGGCGAGGGCCAGGCGCTCGGCCCGCGGAGCTGACGGCCCCTCGGCATCCCCTTGCAGAGAGCCCGCTCCCAGAACATCGTGCCCTGTACTGTGTCACAACTGCTGGCTGCTGAGCAGGTCGATGAAACCTTCAGGATCCGCGACGTGGAGATATCTCAAGTAAGCGCCCAGGGTGGCCACTGGGCAGAGCTGCCAAACCCCGAGTGGGAGCGTTGCGAGTGGCAACAGCTTTCCCGTGCCAGTCCCCCACTGTAACGTTTTCCTTCTTCCAATGCAGGTCACTATCATGGGGATAATCCGGCATGCGGAGAAAGCACCGACAAACATTCTCTACAAAGTAGACGATATGACAGCGGCCCCGATGGATGTCAGACAGTGGGTTGATACTGACGTAAGCACCAGTGGGGAGTACAGCGGAGAGAATGAGCTTTTGGATGATTCTTGTAACACCAGTTGGGTAGGAAAGATGGAAAAGATGGAAAAGATTTAAGTTGTAAGCAAAGAATGGAAGAACAAGAATCTAACTTTAGCTTGGTCCTTGTTGCGTGGAAGAAAAACTCAAAATTTAGGTTTTCTTAGTCATTTTCAGTAATTCTTTGTGATAAACACCCCATCAAATTCTCTGTGTGTGTTATGTTTGTGTTTATTACCCCTCTCTTTGTTATGAACTTAACGTTTTCTTGAAAAAATAACGTGACTGGTTTGGAAAATGTTTTGGGAATAATGTAACTCGAAAAGCTGAGGAAAATGTTGCAGTAGCAGAGGTCACCAGTGTTGTATATGAGTCTCCTCCTGCTTTATAATTCTACGCTTCTACATTGAAGCATGCTGAACAATTTTTGAGGTATTTAAAGGCTGAAGCTTGAACGTTGCTTCATAAATGAATTGAGAGGCATTTACAAGAGGCAATGGGCAGAAACTGAACCACAGGAAGTTCCATCTGAACCTGAGGAAAAACTTCTTCACTGTGAGGGTGACAGAGCATTGGAACAGGTTGCCCAGAGAGGTAGTGGAGTCTCCTTCGCTGGAGCTATTCAAAACCCGTCTGGATGTGATCCTGGGCAATATGCTCTAGGTGACCCTGCTGGGGCAGGGAGGTTGGACTAGATGATCTCCAGAGGTCCCTTCCAACCAATTTCCCTTCCAACCTAAACAATTCTGTGATTCTGTGAGAGATGAGTCCTCAATACCTTTGTGTAGAAACACAAGGACAGAAAGTATCTGAACAGAGATTTTTGTATATGGCTCAGTGACTGATAATACCGGTGAGTATCATCATTGCTGATGCATGACTCCTGAAGTGATGGTAGTTTTCCACTGGATTCTCATGCTGATATAACAAGCTTTTAAAGCTGGACCCTGTTATTAAAACATATTTGAAGGCAAACAGCTGAGTTCAGACGAACAACTTTGAAAGAGTAATTAAGCAAATGTTCAGTCGGCTTAACGACAAGTTTATCATAAATTAGAAGAGGATTCTGTGACTGTTTCCATAACCGTAACCCAAGTTTTATAGCTGAACACTTCCTTTTTACTACTTCAGGGCTTTTTCCCTCTTGTTGCTTTTTGAAGATCCCCCAGAAGCGGACAAAGACATCGGAGCGCTGTAATACAAGTGGCTTCAGCTGCTCTCAGATATGCAGTGTATTCAAACAAGAAGAATTTTTTTTCCCCTTTCACTTAGTTTTTCCATTTTTCACTTACACTAACTGTTCGTATTGGATGTAGGAATGTATGGCTTTTGTGTTTGCTTGAGATAAGCCTCTTTTCTCAAATCACTTATTGTGATAGTGGATAAATGGAAATGTGAATCAGGAAAACCTTGTTTTTTCCCCTTTTCCTTTCTGTTAGGAGGCAGGTGGTGAGAATGTTGTAGTACCTCCAGGAACTTACGTAAAAGTAGCTGGTCATCTTCGGTCTTTCCAGGTAAAATCATGTTATTTATGTATGACTCCTCAAGTAATGAGGTTGGAGCAGTGGCTTGAAGGATTACTGATCTTGTAAAGTGTTAGGGTCTTTGTAGAATATGCAGTTAATCATGATCTTTAGTCAGCCTTTCCTTGAATGTTTTTGGCAATGCTGTTCCTAAGTGCAAAGGACAGAAGATCCATTTAAAATTTCATTGTTCATCCGTACATTGTTTTCTGCTGAACAGTACTGGCCACCACATTCTTGAATGTTTGTACTGTAGAGCTTAGATTTTATTCTGGTCACTAGGGGACACTTTATAAAGGGTAATAATGTCATACAGTTACATCATAATAGTCACTGTTTAAATAGTGATGTGTGCATTAAAGCAAAGTGCAGTTAGTTACTAGCCAGTTAGAAAATCACACATATATATATATATATATATATATATATATATATATATATAAATATATATATTTTTGTTTTAAGGGTTGTCCCTTTGTCTTTGTGAATTAATCTCCTTCAAATTCATTACTTCATTATTGAGAAAGGTAGTTTTTTAGCACAACTCTTAAAAGCATCAGAACATGGCTTTTCATAGGGTCAAAAGCCAGGAGCCATCATTCTAAATTCTTATCCCATCTTGTGAGAAGTTACTTATCTATACTGTATTTCAGAGCTGCATATGAAAAGTAGTCCAAAGACCTGGGCACTAGTTACAGTGACAGCAGACAACCCCCCTACCCACTACTATCCTTGTTCCTAGAAATAATGATTGGATTGGGCGTGTGGCTGTTGGCTGTGATTTAATTTTTTTTCTTTTTGCTTCTTTGAAAGAATAAGAAGAGCTTGGTGGCTTTTAAGATCATGCCTCTGGAAAATATGAATGAATTCACCACACACATACTAGAAATTGTCAATGCACATATGATCCTCAGAAAAAATCTTATGGTATGTACGTGGAGATCTTAACCCTTACACACTGAATGGGGGGGGCTGTTGGTTATTTTCCAAAGAGATGGACCTCTTCTTTCACTGGGGAAAGTGTATTTAAGTTGTGACGCTGAAGAGCTTTAAATTGCTGGAGGGCTACAGTGAAGGTATGACAGGAATCTCGGCTTCCTTGGAGGGAAATTGTGCTACAGTCAATTTCCAATTGTTTCTTTGGGAATCTATTTTTAATTACTGCATATCTGAAATAACATTCAGTCTTTCATCCCTCAGGCTTGAGGGCAGTCCATGTAACCGTAGCCCTTTTACTCTTTTAGTCAGCATCAAGAATGCCTCAGTCCCTTTCCTCTGCTGGGATAGGTGATGTGGGGAGCTACAGAGGAGGTGGCAGCCTGCCAGTGAACGGACTTACAGCGCATCAGAGTCAGGTAGGTGCAAACAACAAGCTACTTCTGGAACACAGCAGTCACAGTGGTCACCGCTAGGATGCGATATAGGACAAAGAAATGAAAGTTCAGGCATTCTCTGAAGACCGATAGCTCTTCCTGGAGCTTTCTGTAGCTGTCCATTGACGATAGAGAAGTTTAGTTGTCTACTAATGGTGGTTGTGTGGTGCTAGACCTACTGAAGACCAGAAAGTCGTAACTGGGATTTTGCTGTCCCTGTAAAAGGAGTTTAAGTCTTCGCAGTAACTGCAGCTAACATTTTGCAAACTAATGGAATGAAGATGTAGAGGTACTCATGGTACTGTGAACATAGGGGAGAGAAGGAGAGGAGGAGAAGTAACATTGGAAAATAGAGCATAGTCTGCTGTACTCATGAATAAACTGCGAATGCTATCCCTAGATTCTTGTTCTTCCAGGTGCTGAACTTGATTAAGAACTGCCCTGTTGCAGAAGGTATGAGTCTTCAAGAGCTAAAATTTCAGCTCCACAATATCAGTATGGCAACAATCAAGTAAGTATATAGAAACAGATATCTTGGTATATCCAGATATACCGGTAATTCAGGCTGTCCTTTGTAGAGTCTGATAAAGGGAGGGAGGGAAATAGTGGGCAAGATGTTTACTTGTTAAACCACTCTAGTAATTTCAGACATTTCCAGTAGGAGGTGGTAGTGAGCCTGAGCTTTTAAAGTCTTTCGGTGGAACAGGTTAGACTGAACCATTGTCAGATGAAGTGGTGATAAAACGCATCACTCATTTTCAAAACAAAGTTACACGTACCTGGGAGTATTACAGCACCTCAGTAGTATGTGCTGTTCTGTGCATGAGTTTGAGGACTATCTTGTTCTCTTTGCATATTGGACAAAATTTGGGAATAGACTTTTTTTTTTTTCTTTGTCTCATGTAACTTCCCTTCCTGGAGAGCTAGAAAAGACAGAAAATTCCACTATCTTTCTGTGTTCTGTCCTCTTTGAAGCAGAGAGTTGTAGGCACTGCTTTTATCTGGAAAATAATAGACAGTGGTGGCCTTTCCCTGCATGGAAGGGAAAGGCTGAGAGCCTTTGGGTCATTTTACCTTGCCTTTGGAGAAACTTTCTTTCTGTTCCTGCTGAGCAGTGGAGCAGCACTTAAAATGATCACAGGATAGAGCCATGAAAGCTTCCCTTGGCAGATGCCAGAGAGAAACAGTAAGAATGGGGCCTGTAGACAGAAAATCCCAGAAGGGTAGGCATGGACATGAAGTAGTTATGACTGCTTTTTTTTCTTCTTCCAAGGCAAGCAGTTGAATTCCTTAGCAGTGAGGGACATATCTACTCCACTGTGGATGATGATCACTATAAGTCTACAGATGCTGAGTGAAGCTATTTCCACCTGGATTTGATTCTAAACAAAAGCTTGTCTGTGCTTCAAGTTACCCTGCCAATCTTTGCAACGTGGAAGGTGATCTTTGCTCTTTCTAGCCCTTGAAAGTTGCAGTTATTCTGACTGCCTGCTTTGTCAAATTCAAGGAAAAGCAAGATGTACAGAATTCTGTTGACTCAGTTACTGTGCAGCAGACAGGTGGTTGAAAGCATAAATAGATATGGGAAAAACGGAACTCTTCAAAGCTTTGGAGCCTTCACTTTGTGTTTTATGTTTCCTAGTAGAGTGCCTGGATTAGAAAGGAGAACGTCTTTCTGATCTTGTCATGGGCAGGTCGTCTTTTTTTTTCTGGAGTAGTTTCTCCTAACTCAGCTTTCATTCCATTTCATTCACAAAGTGGGTAGCCAATGCTGCAGTAACCAAGACTAGATTTTTTGATTAGTTTAGTCTGTGTATTTAAACCTATATTTGTACTACAAGAGGATCTTGTTACTGAAGCTTTTGAATATTTCCAATAAAATTTTAACTTGGGTAGTCTTGCATGTGTTTGTGGCTCTACAGGCTTTTGTTCTTTTCTAAAGCAGGAAAACCATCTACATTGATAAAACTTAGCCATATGGGTGAAAACACAGCATGTGCTTTCACCTAATTTATTTGTTTTTAACTGTCTTTTTTTTCTTTAGATTTTGAAATAAATTAAAAGGTTAAACTAAGGTGACTCTCTGGACACTAAGCAATTAAAGAATTCTACTACTGAAGGGAGTTACAAGTTGCATCACTGGGTTCCAAAAACAGCCAGAATAATTTTTCTTAATATAAACGCTTCAGCTCAAGCTAAAAAGTATCATATCCTGTGGAACAAGATTTGTGTTTTAAAGCTATTTAAAAAAAGATAATAAAAACACTGCAAGTTAGGAAAAAAACAGTAGTAAAATTGGTGATGCACGTATGATAACGAATTTGCATTTCCTCTTTCTTTGCATGATGCTGCCTCATTCAGGGAAGTGGCACTTTTTGAGGGCAGCTGCTTCAGAATATCTCTGCCCTCTTAGTTGCTATGTGTTTCATGTCTTATCAAATGCAGTGCTGAAAACTACCTCATGGGAGTTGATTTACATTCATTAATGGTAGCGTTTGAGAAGCTCATAAATATCCAGGAGTATTTGTCACAACGACCCCTTCAGGAATGTAGCAGCCTTCCCCAGAGGAACCATGGTTTCTGTGGCAAACATGTTTAGCGTTGCTGAAAAGCAGGGCCTGGGATCTCTCAAGCTGAGCGCTGAGAAACTGAAATGCACTCGGTGCCCACTAGATGGGAGCCTGGTTTTCTGTACTGCACTGATCCATCATTTGAGAATTGCCTATTCTGTGTCCTGCAGGACAGGTGGCCTGCTGGAAAAACTGCATGTGTGTTTAGGCACTCGTTCTGCATTCTTACGAGCTAGGCAAGCTTGGGTTTCACATGAGCTGCAAATCAGATTTCAGTGTAGGTTTTGGTGTTATCTGAGACTAATGAAGTGACCTGACTTTGAAAAAGCAATTCCCAGTCTGCATGTATGTGGGACTGACTTTGCTATCTAGTGCATTTGTTTGTTATTTATGCTGTAGCAAAACCAGTATATCCTGTTCAGGTTCAGATAGCAGTACAGCTGTATCCAGTGATGTATTTCTGGGGCTAAATTGTACTATAGATGTGTAACGGATAAACTTTCGTGCTATGGAAACTAGTGAATCTAGAAATCGAAAGTACTATAATTGCCATTTTGCAGGAGGTGTGCAGTTTAGGAAGCAAAACTCTGATCATTTTTGGAAGCTAAAATAAGTAAAATGGAGAGTAGTTGTGGGACTGTACAGAATGATTATGTGTCTGGAGAGTAAAATGTTATCAGCTGGGGAGGAGGCTTAATTCTTTGCTTAATTACCCATTTGCTGTTTCTTAAAGTATCCAAGAGTACCTGCTTTTGTCTGGCTGCTGGGAGGATTTGGAATAAGGCTTGGATCTGTCAGGGGGAAGAACTGTTGGCTCTTTTGCAAAAAGTTTGATTTGGCGATCTTACTGAAATTGGATCAAAACTCAGGGGATGCTTTTGGTCCTAATAAAGGAGACGAGAGGAAATACTTGGACGTTTTCAGTTGTTCTCATTTTCCTGCTCTCCTGTTCCTTCTCCCTGTCTGGAGCCCATCTTCTCCCTAGCCATAGTTCAAGGACTAGTTTTTTTTCTGGGACAAGGGAAAATGTTCCTGGAGTTGTTTAAATGCCTCTTGGCCACTAGCACTGGTCAAAGCTTTGTACTTACGTACGTATTGCGGTCGCAGGGCCATGATCTCATTGCAGTGACAGAGACATGGTGGGATAGTTCACATGACTGGGATGCTGTCATGGATGGCTATGTGCTTTTTAGGAAAGACAGGCCAGGAAGGCGAGGTGGTGGAGTTGCTCTTATGTGAGGGAGCAACTAGAATGTGTGGAGCTCTGCCTCGGGGTGGATGAAGAACAAGTTGAGAGCCTATGGGTAAGGATTAAAGGGCAGGGTAACATGGGTGACACTGTTGTGGGGGTCTACTACAGGCCACCTGATCAGGAGGAAGTCATCGATGAGGCCTTCTACAGACAGCTGGAAGTAGCCTCACGATCACAGGCCCTGGTTCTCATGGGAGACTTCAACCACCCTGACAGCACAGCTTGGGAAGACAGCACAGCTAGGCACAAACAGTCAAAGAGGTTCCTGCAGAGGCTTGATGATAATTTCTTGACTCAGGTGGTGGAGACGCCAACGAGGAGAGGTGCAATGCTAGACCTTGTACTAACGAACAAAGAAGGTCTAGTTGGAGATGTGAAGGTTGGAGGCAGCCTTGGCTGCAGCGACCATGAGATGGTGGAGTTCAGGATCCTGCGAGGAGGGAGCAGGGCAATGAGTAGGATTGCAACGCTGGACTTCAGGAGAGCTAACTTTGGCCTCTTCAGGGACCTACTTAGGGGAATCTCCTGGGGTAGGGCCCTAGAAGGAAGAGGGGTCCAGAAGAGCTGGTTAATATTCAAGCATCACTTCCTCCAGGCTCAAGATGGGTGCATCCCTCTGAGGAAGAAGACGAGCAAAGTGGGCAGGAGACCTGCACGGATGAGCAAGGAACTCCTGGCCAAACTCCAGCAGAAGAAGGAAGTGTACAGAATGTGGAAAAGGGGACAGGCCACTTGGGAGGAATACAGGGACGTTGTCAGAGTGTGCAGGGATGCGACAAGGAAGGCTAAGACCCAGTTGGAATTAAATCTGGCAAGGGATGTCAAGGACAACAAGAAGGCCTTCTTCAAATACATCAATAGCAAAAGGAAGACTAGGGAAAACGTGGGCCCGCTGCTGAATGGGGCGGGTGCCCTGGTGACAAAGGATACAGAGAAGGCAGAGTTGCTGAATGCCTTCTTTGCTTCTGTCTTCACTGCTAAGGCCAGTCCTGAGGAATTCCAGACCTTGGAGACAAGAGAGGAAGGCTGGAGAAAGGAAGACTCTCCCTTGGTGGAGGAGGATCAGGTTAGAGATCTTTTGCCCAAACTTGACATCCACAAGTCCATGGGCCCCGATGGGATGCACCCACGAGTGCTGAGGGAGCTAGCGGATGTTATCGCTAGGCCACTCTCCATCTTTGAAAGGTCCTGGAGATCAGGAGAGGTGCCTGAGGCCTGGAAGAAAGCCAATGTCACGCCAGCCTTCCACAAGGGCAAGAAGGAGGAGCCAGGGAACTACAGGCCTCTCAGCCTCACCTCCATCCCTGGAAAGGTGATGGAACAGCTCCTCCTGAAGGTCCTCACTAAGCATGTGGAGGACAAGAAGGTGATCAGGAGTAGTCAGCATGGATTCACCAAGGGGAAATCATGCTTGAGCAATCTGATAGCCTTCTCGGATGGAATGACTGGCTGGGTAGATGAGGGCAGAGCAGTGGATGTTGTCTCCCTGGACTTGAGCAAGGCTTTGGACACTGTCTCCCATCACATCCTCCTAGGGAAGCTCAGGAAGCGTGGGCTAGATGAGTGGACGGTGAGGTGGCTTGAGAACGGGCTGGATGGCCGAGCTCAGAGGGTTGTGGTGAATGGCGCAGAGTCAAGTTGGAGGCCTGTGGCTAGTGGTGTCCCCCAGGGGTCAGTGCTGGCTCCAGTCTTGTTCAATATATTCATCAATGACCTGGAGGAAGGGACAGAATGCACCCTCAGCAAGTTTGCTGATGATACTAAACTGGGGGGAGAGGCTAACACACCAGAAGGCTGTGCTGCCATTCAGCGGGACCTGGACAGGCTGGAGAGGTGGGTGGAGAGGAACCTCCTGAAGTTCAACAAAGGCAAGTGCAAGGTCCTGCACCTAGGCAGGAATAATCCCATGCACCAGTACAGGCTGGGGGTTGACCTGTTGGAAAGTAGCTCTGCCGAGAAGGACCTGGGAGTGCTGGTGGACAACAAGTTAAACATGAGCCAGCAGTGTGGCCTTGTGGCCAAGAAGGCCAAGGGTATCCTGGGGTGCATCAGGCAGAGTGTTGCCAGCAGGTGGAGGGAGGTGATCCTGCCCCTCTCCTCAGCCCTGGTGAGGCCTCACCTGGAGTACTGTGTCCAGTTCTGGGCTCCCCAGTCCAAGAGAGACATGGCACTCCTGGAGAGAGTCCAGCGGAGGGCTACCAAGATGATTAGAGGGCTGGAGCATCTCTCCTATGAAGAAAGACTGCAAGAGCTGGGCCTGTTGAGCCTGGAGAAGAGAAGACTGAGAGGGGATCTCATCAACGTGTACAAGTATCTGAAGGGGGAGTGTCAAGAGGATGAGGCCAGCCTCTTCTCCGTGGTGCCCAGCAACAGGACAAGAGGCAATGGGCAGAAACTGAACCACAGGAAGTTCCATCTGAACCTGAGAAAAAACTTCTTCACTGTGAGGGTGACAGAGCATTGGAACAGGTTGCCCAGAGAGGTAGTGGAGTCTCCTTCGCTGGAGCTATTCAAAACCCGTCTGGATGTGATCCTGGGCAATATGCTCTAGGTGACCCTGCTTGAGCAGGGAGGTTGGACTAGATGATCTCCAGAGGTCCCTTCCAACCTAAACGATTCTGTGATTCTGTGATTCTGTATGTGCTCTTACATTCTTCCTTATGTGCTCTTATATACGCTTAAATACATATTTATGTGTATTATGTATTTATATTCTTAATGAATACCACCTGTTTGCAGGTAAGAAACTAGATTCTCCATCTTTTTGTGAGTACTCAGTGAAATGACCTCAACAACAATAGTCAGCATCTTTCCTGCGTTGCTGTGTTTTGAGGAGAGAGCCCTGATACAGAATGTAAATCCCAGGGCAGAATCAGAGTAAGAGAAGACACCAGCCCAAATCCAGGCTGAGACTTGAATGAATGAGGTCCTCTCTGCAACTTTTTGAACTCCGCCCAGATTCCAAGTGACGAATGATGTGAACAAAAGAACTGTTGAACCTCAAACTACTCTTTACTGGGAGTAGGAAAAAACAATTTTATCTCAAATGAAATTTCAAATTTATTTTCCAGCTTAAAACTTAAAACTGCAACCTTTTTGCAGCCTTGTTGAGAAATTAGGCCAGAGTGAGAAGTGAGTTTGGCTAGCACTGAGAAAATGCAGCTTCTGTCTGTGAAAGTGGTTTTTTTTTTTTTTTTTTTAAAGTGGAATGAATGTACAATTGTAAAAATGTGTGAATCACCAGTTTGAGCCCTAGATGGGGTATTGTTTGCGTTGTGCAAAGTACTTTGTAATACCCCTCCCGATGCCATGTGCCAAACCATGTCTGTGTGGAAGTGTTCAGAATCCCAAGCTATAAACCTGGTCTCCTGAGCTCCATGGTTAGGCACTTAAAAGGATGCTGAGTTCCCAGGAATCCCACTGCAGTTGCTCAGCATCTTCCCAAATGCATGTGCTCTAGCTTTAAGCTGCTAGGTTTGGAAATTGTCCTGTGTTGGCGTTACTGGTGTCTAAAGCGTGCTCCTGGTAATGCAAGGCAGCAGTCAGGTGGATTGCTGTGCCTTAGCTGATGGGCGCAAGGGCATGTGGAGAAAGCCATTGGTGGGTGTTTCAAGAGCCTCTGGTAGCCCCTAGCAAAGGGAGCATGAATGGCATACAAATACAATAAAGGTATTAGTCCTAGAAGTTTTCAGTCTGAAATGGGCATAAACGTGGCATATCTGCCATTTAGGATCTTATTCAAGCTACATGCATAAAGTGTCTCAATGATGTTAATGTAGTGGAGCAGAGCAAGATACATATCCAAGGGCCTTGGCTGGTGACTCAATGGCATCTTGATGACTGCTTACTCCCTAGGATGGATTTCCCCCCTCTGTATGTTGGTCTGGTGCAGATGGAGGATTCCACCTGGGACAGCTGTGGGCAGTCTGTAGCACAACAGCCAGCTAGGGTACAGCAAGGGTATGTATTCTGCCTGCATAGCTGTCCCGTGGGCATACAGACTGCTCACGTGAGAGAGAAAGTGGGATTGATGTATCTGTTACAATAGAGGCAGCTGGAGGCTGCTCTGTGGATCCCTTTGGCTGTATTTAGCCTCTGCAAATAAAAAGTTTAATTTGGGAACTAAGAATATTTGGAGACTCCCAGAAAAAGGAGCTTTAGAAAGGAAAGATAGTCTGCATTTTACAAATTGTCTTTTGAAGAGCTTCATCAACTATTTCATAGTCGTGGTCAGAATCGCTGTTCTCCACACCTAAAACATAATAGTACAGAAAGACTGTGAGTAGTACAGAAAGACTGTGTAAATGCACTGTGACAATGAAGCATGGCAGATTAAAGTCCATGCTTAATACCTGCAGTGGGCTGGGAGGACTTCTGCTGAGGTTTAAATGGTGAGGAGCTGTGCTGGGAGCACATCACCGTGATGGCCTCACGTTTGTCCTTTGGGGCCTTGCTTGACAGGGATGCTTTCTGCAAGTGGAGGTGCATGCTGTACTCGTTCGGGATGCTCTGCATGATGAAGGGGCTTCTTGCTTTCTGGGGCAAGGGAGACTTGGGCCCGGAAGGTGGCTGCAGAGAAATGAGTTGGGTTTTCAACTGTGAAGGCAGGGCCTCAGGAATGGTGGTGGTAGTGATGTGGGGTTTGAGAGCATCTTCCCTCTGGAGCATCATCCCCTCCTCCCACCCCCTGGGCAGGATCGTGCCATACCTTTGCTTTCTCAGGGCCAGTTCCTTTGGCTGTCCTGAGGCCTGCCTTGGCCACAACCTCTTTCCTCTTGGGGGGCCGTGGTGGAGGGGTAGCTGAACTGCCTGGTAGCTGCTTCAGCAAGTGGTAGTAGAAAGGCCTCTTCAGCTCCTCGACCCGTGACCAGTCTGTGGAGGGGGCCTGTGGGTGGACAGGCTCCTTTATGAAGAACAGTGACATGTCCATCCACCGTGGTGGGATCTCGAAGCTCTTGTCTGGGTCCTCACAGAAGCTACTGACCAAGAAAGGCTCGGTGATATGTGCTTCCAGCCGCAAGGCAGAGAAGGAGCTGAGGACATCACGAGTGAGCGAAGGGTCCTTGGCCACTACTTTGACGTCGCAGGGCAGGGGGAGCTGCTCCAGGATCTCTGTGAGACTGTACTTCTTGCTGTCGCATATCTCTTCCACAAAGCTGCCTCCCAGGTTTAAAGGCAGTATCAGTTCTTCTGTCTCCTCTTCCTCGCTGCTGCTCCGGTTGCACAGCAGCACGGTGCTGGTGCTGGCCTGGAGCAGGCGCTGTACTTCCAGCCGGTCACCCACACTGAGCGAGGGCACGTCCTCCTCTTGGCCCTCGCAGTCCTGTGTGACCACCACACGCAGGCACTGGCCAGCCTGCAGGCTGGTGGCCAGCTCGTACACTGTGGTGAACTCCCTGGGACGCCTCCGAAACCTGCCCTGGTATGTGCTGGAGAGGAGGAAATGGCGAGTGCCCTTGCGAGCCGAGGCAAGGACTTTCCAGGCACTGCCCTTGCCATGGATCTGGATCTGCTGGCCTTTCTGTAGGTGGGGAATCCAGTTGTTCTCGAAGATGGCTAGGGAGCTGGGCCCCTCTAGGATCTCGGCTCGGACAGGGAGAGCATCCTCCATCTGCAGCACCTCGCTAAGCAGCAGCGGCTTGATGAAATGGACATCCTGTGCCTCCTCTGTGACGTCTTCCACATCCACTTCCAGTGTGGAGGGGATTTTCACCACGTCTTTCCGCACTGCAGGGAGAAGAGATGCACTGAGGGCTGTGCTCAGCCTTTCCCCCGTCAGTGCCACGTTGTGGGGGCCTGGTCAAGCTGAGGGGTCGCTGGCAGGACCAGTACCACCTCGTGCCAGACACTTGTCCATCACTGTGACTCCTGCTATTTTGGCTGACCCTGTGTGTCGAGTGTGCCAATTAAAGCCCTGGGAACCCCCGCACAAGGCTGAGGGTGTGGGCAATGCTTTTCTAAGCTGCAGTTGGGTTTTTAACTCCGTCCCTGGGTGGCTAGACCTTGCCTGGGTTACTGTGGCACTGGCTTTCAGCATCCCCTCTCCTCCCAGCCCCAAAGCCCATGGACATGCCCCCAGCACATGTGCATGCCAGCTCCCATGCAGCAAGGGATGTGCAGCTGGTGGCAGTGGTGCCGTGCCATGTCTGCCCCAGCCCACGCAGGCACACGCACACCTGGTTCCCGTGGTAGGACTCACGGTGCATGATGGCTTGCACTTCGTAGACAGGGATCAAGAGGATGGGGCATGAGCTGAGCGCAGGACAGAGCAGGCATTGCGGCCAGCTGCCCTGCAGCCCCAGCACCTCTTGCAGCGTGATGCCCCGCTGCCCGCCGCTCTTGAAGAACCGACCCCTCAGGGAAAGGGGCAGCCGGAGTGAGTGCAACTCCCCATGGCTGCCTGCCATGCGGACGACTGCCTTCCTCCCCTGCAGTGCCTCCAGGAAGATGGGCTGCGCCTTGGGAACAACTTGCCCATCCACAGCAAGGTCAGTAGTCGAAATGAAGCACAAGGGCTGAGCCTCCTGGGCCTTCCGGTTGCTCTGGATCAGCTCCTCCAGGCTTGCATACGGCCGTGGGTCTGGGCTGGGCTGGAAGAGACCTGCAGGAAGGTGAGGCTGAGCTCACAGATGCTGTGAAAGGCTCCCTGGGAATGATAGCATCCATGTCACATGCTGGAGGAGGGCCCAGCACCCAACATGAGAAGCTTCCCTGTTGAGGAGAAGGGCTGGGGTGGTATCCCAGAGCAATTCGGGCATGCGGTGGGAATCTGGGAAGAGGAGATGGGGTGTTAAGGGAGGATAGGGGTGTGCAGCCATTTGCAGTGGGCACAGGGCCCATGGGACTGGGACTCGTTGGGGTGCCCGCAGGGCCCTGGGTCCTGGCAGCAGTGGGCTGTGCCAGGGCAGCCCCACTCACCTTTAAAGGTCAGTGGCAGTTCTGTTTTTTGCCCCGACTCCACATCCTCATAAATGACATTCTGCAGCTTGATGGCAATGATTTTTAGGAAGTCTCCAGTTGATAAGCAGCATTCATTGCCTGAGATCTCATACACGGACCCTGCAGGAGAGGACAGGACCATTCAGTGGTTGCTGTTGGTCTGAGCAAGAGCCAGACCTGCAATGCTGTGGAGAATCCCTGCTCAGCCTGCATGCTGTCCCCAAAAAACTTCGGGTTTGGGGGAAGAGGGGGGGGAGAATTACTCCCTGCAACAGGGCCATGGAGCCACAATGGTCCAGGGCTGGAGGACGGTTCTTTCCTGGGCAGCCTGGCTGGGCTCTGCATGTCACTGGGGTACCTTTGCAGGACTATTTAGGTAGCTCCATTTGCAGTGCTGGAGCTTGTCTTCTGCTTCCCAGCAGCACATTCTCTCTCTGGCCAGGCTGGAGGATGCTGGGAGGGGACCAGGGAGCTGTCACCCTGTGGGAAGTGGTAGACACCTGCTGGCTCACAGCCCCAGGGTACAGTGCAGAAACTCATGTCCCTTAAACCACCTCAGCTGCTATTTTCAAGCTGATAGAAACTGGGGTTATTTCTATCCTGCTGATGTATTTCCTCACCCAGATGCCACAATAACCAGTGGGCAGAGATTGCCCCTAAGCCACGCAAGGCCACAAGCTCTGCTGCTGCTGCTGCTGCTGCTGCAGCACGAGAATGGGACTGGCTGGTAACCTGGTGGGGCTGAGCACCATGGAGCACAACTCACCCCACACAAGGAGAGCCTGAGCTCCCTCGTATGGGGTGGCTGGCTGGCATCCCTTGGGCCAGCTTCTGGCCACAGTTAGAAATTTCCCCAAAGGCGATGCCTTTACTAGCCTTTTTAACCAGTTGCTGATCTCTATTAATCACCTGCACAACGATGGGCTTTAGATTCAGAGCTTTGAATTTTTCTTGTTTGGGTGAAAAAGTAAACTAGCCTGCGCTGTTTCATCAGACTAGCTGCTGGTGCCGCACACTCCCATCCAATGCACATCATGAACGGTCTGAGCAGGCTGGCTATCATTAACAAATGTTGCATGCACAGCGGCCAGGCCCTGTGCTGTGTTGGGCAGACCAGCCCTTGGCCAGTTGTAATGACATCCCCGTGGCAGCTGGGAGGCAGCCTGTGTTTGTGGGGCCAACTGTGGCCTGATACTAGCAACAATTTTTGTCCTTTCTAGGAACTGAGGTAACAAGAGCCACATGTTCGAGGCTCCTGCTGGTGTGAACGCACGTGGACGTGCCTTAATCCACACGGCTATCTGCACAGCTAAACCTTTTTGCTGGTGTCCCAGCATGCCATGTCTCTGGCTCTAACCACCCATTTAGCTCTGCCTGCGGGCAGGAAAGACTCTGGAGGGAGCCAGACACTGTTGGGTACAAAGGACAAGTAAAAACTGTTGTCTGTGAACGGCACTGCCTTTTCAGCTGATAGACGGATCTACTCTCTGTGGAAGATCTGTCTGAAAAGGCTGGGCCAAGAAAATTGCCCATGCAGCGTGGAATCACTGCTGGGGCACCACTTTTGGCACCCCAGAGGCTGAATGTCCCTGAGGGAGCTGGCTCCCACGTCAGATGTCCTACTGTGGCCTGTGACTAGCATAGCACCATGGCTGTGCTGGGACAAAGGGGACCCTCCAGCCCCCAAGGATTTCTAAAGCGGGCTGAGGGGATGGGGCTGATGGAGAAGGGGAAGGAAAGGATGGCAGCTGTTTGGGGACAAGCAGAATTGGTCCTTAGGCTCAGAGATGGGGCTGACAGGGAGTCACATGAACGAACCAGGCAAGCTGGCAGCTTTGGTGACCCCCCACATGCAGGTGAGAAAACAAAAACACTATGGTGCAAATATGCTGGTTTAGGGTCCTGACACATAGGGCAACACTGGCAGGGCTGGGCATGAGAGATGCAGCGATCGATGGCTATACAGTTAGAGACCATTTGGGGTCCCCCTCCCACCAGAAGTGGGACAGATGATGTGCCAGGAATTGCCACGACAGTGATCACTTGTCTGCACAGTGCAGATGGGAACAACTATGTGGGATGGCTCCGTTACATCTGGGACCACTTGCTCCTGAGTGGGGGGAAATTCAAAGTGAAAGTAAGTAAGTGTGGAAAAAATTAACCAGGAATAGAGAAGTGAAAGCTGGGAGGTTTGGGAAAGCACTGCACAGTCTGCAAGACCTAATCCCTTCCCCATGTGCTGTGGCACCATAATGGCATCAACGACATTATTGCAAAAGGAAGCAAACGTGCAGCTGGGCTCTGTTGCCCAGAGCACGGGATTGTGTGGGCAGTTGCAGAGACCCCTCCGCCATGCAACTCCACACACACGGCATGGTTGGCCTCATTGGATGGCAATGAGATGCTTGAAAAGCCTTGAAAAGGGTCCGTGCAGTGAGATACTGCCTGCCCAGGCCAGGCCTTGTGCTGGAGCAGCCGTGCAGAGCCGAGGGATGGCTGTGAGCACTGGCTGGTCCTGCACTGCCCAGGTAAAGCACACACGGCGGAACCAGAGAGACAGGTGCGATCCATACAGAACATGATCAAGGATGCTGAGGGCATGGAAGTGCTCCTGGCTAGGAAAGCAGCCTAAGAAAGGGCTGAGGACAACAGGAGGTTTGCTTAAAATTTTGAGGGCACTCCCCAAAATTTTGCTAACCAAAAAAGCTGGCAGAAACCAGAAATAATATGATTAGCAATGGCAGCAAATAAAGAAGTGTTCAAGAAATAGTATCACTGTGCAGGATGGCATATTTGCAAGGTGCAAAACTGATTAATCCCCAATGCACTCTAATCTATCCATGAGGTCAAACACCATTTGCCAGCAGCCAAGAAAAGGAAGAGCTGGCTGAGAGGGCTTTTGCTGGCCAATGCTTATTTTTAAGGAATAAATAATACTAGGAAGCTTGTACAGCCTATATCCTGGAAAGCCTCAGTGCTGAAAACTGTGTAGGGGTCATAACGGAGAAGAAAAGCAATGCAGAAGTGTATAACAGAATCAATGGCTGGAAGCCAAAATGATGAAATTCAAATACAAAATGCAGGCACTCTTTCCAAGCATCAGGAAAGATTCAGTGCTTGGTCACTCTGGGAGGGGATGGGACAGTTCTGCCCTGGGATGGGCTGTCTTTCCTGGCGCAAGCACTCCTCAGGGTATGATACCATGACACCGCACCATCCCACACAAGCAATAGCCCCTTCGGCACTTAAATCTCTGAATTCATTAAGCTGCTACAGAACCTTCTGCAGACCAAAATGTCTCTCCTCACTGGGATGATGACAGACCCCCCCACCCCGGCTATGGAAAGCACCAGCTACCTCACCACCACTACCAGCAATTGCTAAACAGATTAACTGTTGCTGTTTGACTGACCAATGGCATTTTTACTCATTTAGCAACTTTGAAATGTTATCAAGGGCAAGGGAAGCCTTGGGAAAGCTAAACATCCATTCTAATTGAGCTACAGGAAAAGAATTTGATCAACACAACTGCTTTGCCTGCTCTTTAAAAGTCAATGAAACCTAAACAAGTGCTACAAATCCTACAGGTCCTAAGGGTAATCATTGCTTTGCTGTTCATAATATCTATCAGCATTTGCTGCTTTGCAGGGTATGGGCTGGCTGTGCGCTCCCAACTCCTACATATGTTTCATGCTAGCTCCATTTCCACCCTAGCTTTGCTGCCAGTTGAGGAACCTGCCTTGGTCAGACTTCACCTCGACCCAAAAATCTGCCCAGTGATATGCCCCAGGAAGAAGCAGCGAGCTGCAGACCAGATTGTGAGGCTGCTGTCAGTGCTCTTGCCACGCTCAGCTCATGGGGCCCAGGAGCCACCCCATCCCACCATCCTCTGGCAACTGGCTGAGTGGCTCTGTCCCTGCCAGATCCATGGCCAGCATGTGAGTCACTGCCGGCCGCCTTTGGGATGAGAGCTGTGCATGGGATGGAAGACCAATTTGGATGAGTTTTGGTGTGCCCCCCCCCCCCAAAAAAAAAAAAACAAAACACACCACTTTTCTAGCAGCCCTACAATTGCATGTATGGGGTACTTGGCTGGCTGCTGGCCATAGGAAAGAAGGTCTTTAGCAAGCAGCTGTACTTCATCCACCAGTTCCTTGACAGTGGCTGCTTATGCAGCAATTGCGCAAAGATCTGTGCCTCTCCCTGGTCATGGGCACCTGGTGGCAGGGGTCCAGGTGCTCCTGGGAGCCCTGATGGGACTTCCAGCTTTGAGGTGGGACAAGGGAGCCTGCAGTGATGCAGGGGGAGCCAGGAGGTGGCACAGCCTTCAGGCATGGCTCAGAGGCAGCAGGGACCCAGCACTCACCTTGGAAGTAGACCCCGGAGCAAATCCTGAGGATGCGAGGCAGTACAGTGGGTTTCAGGGAGCAGATGTATTCCTGGAAGGATAGGGGCTCCATGGTAGTACTGCTTAGCCCTTTAGGGTGCTCTGCTGAGACTGGAGCTCGTGGGAAGCTGCTCTGGTCTCAGTTTTCACTTCTGTGTGCCTTTCACTTCTGCTTTTAGCCGCGGTTAAGTTCTCGCCCAACCAGAGACCCACGCTGCTGGCAGTTCTTCAGCATGCATAGGCTGACTGACCTGCTGTTGGGGACAACCCTCTCCCTAACACCCATTGCCCATCATGGTCCAGTATCTCCCAGCTTTGCTGCTGTAGGTGAGGGCACAGGCATCCCAGCTCTGCTGCCATCCGCTCCTGGCTGGACCGATGCTCTGCCCTGTCTGGCCCAGGCTACTTCCATTGTGTGTCTCCCCATATGCCAAGCTGAGCTTGCCCATCTGCAACTGAGGCCAGACAGAGCAACAGTGCCCACGGTAGAGGCCAGGTCCAAGGGGGATTGTGGAGAGCTAGTAAGGGGCAGTGTCCAGAGTGCCATCGCTCCTTACAAGCACACAGGCACCTCTATTCCTCTTACTCACAGGGGGCCCCACTTGCCCCTGTAGCAACATCCCATGCCACCCCAGGCTGTGCTGGGCTGGGCATTGTGCCCCGGCTGTGCTGAGCATGCGGCGGAAGAGAAGAGCACCAGCAGGTTGGGACTGCACTTCGCTGTGGCAACCTCAGCCCTGGGCAAGGCAGCAGCTAAATTACCACAGCTCCAGGATGGACTGTAGTATCCAGCGTGCTCTCCCACACAGATGGGCCCCATTCTTTGCAAAGGCAGTTGAGCATGTTGTCTGTGGCTGCAGGCACCACGCACTGGCCACGTGGGCTGCTGCGGTGCTTAGAGCATTTCTGAAAACTGTTGCTTCAGATCTACTTCATCTTTGTAACAATTTTCCTTTAACTTTGGCCAATGAATCATACTGTCAAGCTGAGGCTAGGAACAGGAGCAGGATGGGCCTTCACGTAGAAATGAAACTTGAAGAAAGATATTTTCAAACAGATGATACAGAAGATGTCTCTCTGTTTTGACTCTAGCTGGGGAAATTGGCTGCACTTTACAGGAATTGGTGCATTTCCCATTATTCAGTACAGAACAAAGCAATCTGAGGGACAGGCAATGCTTGAGCATAGAGATCCCTCCTTTGCAAGGCAATTTCAGTGTGCAGGCTGTCATAGCAGTGCTACTGTCAGGGATGTCTGGAGGTCTCCAGTCCAACTTGCCCCCAGCTGATGTGCTGGTCTAGTTAAAAACGGAGCAGCCTGGCCACAGCCCTCCCCAGAAAATTTGGAAAGAGCTGCCCCAAACCATGATGGCCACCCAGTATAGAGTGCACTGCTGGGAGCCACGCTACAGTCAAAGGCCATGGGACCACGGCCTTGGCTCTCCTCGTGGATCCAGCACCTAAGGAAGGGAGCACCTCCTGGACAGGCAAGCAGTACGGGAAACTGTGCTCAAGGGGAATGCAAATACACCAGGCAGATGTTTAGTGGTGAAAGGACTCCTGGGGATGTGCAGTGCAAGTCTCCCTTCAGAGTCTGAGAAACTAAGAAGGCTCAGTGCTGTCCTGCACAGGGAGATAGGGAGTATGAAACTGTGGCTGTCCACAGGATATTGAAGCCACTCACAGCACAGGCAATGGAAGCGCAGGGGTAGAAGTGCTGGCCTGTGCTCACAGGAAGAAAAAATTGAATGAAGCTGCTGTTTGCCACCATTACCACCAGAAGCCAAAAAATTGTTTTGTGCAGAACAAAGAGTGTTTTCCTTTCTTTTTTTTTTTTTTTCTCCAGGGCAAATGGAAAACCAAGAGGGTCAAGTAATTTAATGTCTTCTTCCCAGCAGCCTTTGCTGAAAAAGCTTGCCTGTGGCTAAACATAGCAGCTGTGTTTGCAAGGAGCTGAGAGCTCCTCCTCCAGCAACGAGAGACACGATGGGGAAAAACACAACAGTTTTTATGTCAGCTGGACTTCAGGAGCTTCAGCCCAGAACATGGAAGGACCTAGCTATGGCAAAGCCAGTGCCTCCGCCTCACCCAGCGCTGGGGCTCACAGTGGCTGGGAAGGACCAACACAGCCTGTCCTTAGAAGATGGGGAATTACAGTTTAAGTCCCTGAAAAGTATGTGAGCAAACAATCTAATAAAAGTATTTCTAAGCACTTGAAAAACGTTGAGAACATTAATGGCAGCCTGTGACAGGGCAAACACCTGGCAGACAGGGAAATAGAAAAGTTTGTTATCCAGGCTCAGGCTTATATGGCATTTTCATTAAAAACTAAGGAAATCTGTTTTCAGACAACACTCTTATGTGCAGGGTATAAATGTGATTTGCACATGAGAAAATAGCAGTGATTCTGTATTAAAATGGACAGATGAAGTGTGGGGCTCGTGAGGTCTGATCTGGATTCATTTCTCTGCGATCTTCATTGATATCCATGAGAGGGACCAGAGGGTCTAGGTATTAAGGACACAGACCCAGCAGACTGTGGGAAAGGCTGATGACTGAGGAGAGTTTGGGCAAATAGGAGGAATGGGCAGAAAACCCCAGGGGAAATGTAGGAAGCCAAGATGCAAGAAAGAGCTCAGTGTGCAGTGGAAAGTATTTGCCCTGGTTGCATTTTTGCAGCAAGAAGCAAGGGTCACAGCTGGTCATAAACTGAAAGCAGGCTAGCCTGCAAGCAAGCAGTGCCTGGGAACATGCAGCAGGAGTGTAGGAACGAGCCCACCTGCTCAGTGTAGCACTGGCTCTAGCAGAGTGATGTGTGCATCCAAACACATCCAAAATCAATTCAGGGGAAATGGGCAGTAGTAGCCAGCGAGTCAGAGGCCAAAATATCACCAGGGAACATACGAGCTGCATTTACTGAGCTGCTGCTCAGGGCAAGAACAGGTAGGAAATGATTAAAACTCTTGAAGCCATGATTCATCCTGCCCATGCATGTGTTCTGCTACCAGTTTGAGGAAAATGGGAGGGACAGGGGACAGGAGGAGTTAGTTGGAAAATCAGTCACAGGAAAAATATGTTTAAAAATAGAAGATCACAGAGGGAAATGAAATGGACCAGAAACGCAGAGCGGCCTAAACTGAACAGTGAGAACTCTAGTAAAGTGTATGCAATATACATATATTTTATATATCTGTATAGGGCACCTCCAATATACCTAAGGCATCTGCTCTGTGCTCAGATCATTGCACACCCCACAGATGCTCCCAGTTGCTCTTAATAGCCCTTGGTTTAGCACACAGTAAGCTGGTTGTGGTTGGAGAAGACACTAAAGATTGTGCCTGATCTTAGTTGAAAAAAGGCGAGAACATGAATGGCAGCCTGTGACAGGGCAAAGACCTGGCAGAAAGGGAAACAGAAAAGTCTGCTCTCTAGGCTCTGGCTTATATGAGGTTTCTTGACTGAGGTTTTCTCCCAGGTGACAAAAGTGATAACCTTACAAACAAATACAGCCAGCACAGAGGAGGGCCAGCGCCACTCACCTCTCTAGAGTTCTGCACATTTGACACATTTTGGGGAAATGCTGTTGTGAGCTGCCATTCCAGCTGCCCCCAATTCCGGGGGCACACAAGCAATACAGGGAAACAAATGCTCAATGCAGGTGTTAACAGGCCAGCTGCAGGGTGCAGCCGTGACAAGATATCTGAGGTCCTGGGGTGAAAATCTCCACTGAAAATTTGAGAAACTAAGAGGGATCACTGAGGTGTTCAAGCACTGGACAGCAGTGGTGGGATCATGGTCCACTCAAAAGCCTGCTAGCTCTTGCCTAAAAGAAGCCTCTAGAAGCAGGTCTACAAGCTGCCGAGCTCCAGCTACAAACAGCCAGGCCTTGGCCACAGTGATTCAGCCAATGAGGAAGGAAGTGAGCGAGGGATACTTCAGGGATGGAATCTGCAAGGAAACAGGAGCAAGAAGAGAAGAGGAAGAGACATGCTCAAGACAGCTCACAACAGGCCTTGGGGCTGGGCCAGCTCCAGCGTGACCTGCGAGCTGAGCAGCTCTGCTTTGCAGCCAGTCGTGCCTGCTGTACTCCGTTGATACTACGCTGTGAGACTGGTTTCTTCTAACCAGATGCAGAGGAGAGGTGAAGGAGTTTGTTGCTCTGCTGTCACCCTGGAAGCAATTGTAGCAGACCCATGAGATTTAGCATGTCTGTAGGGAGCAATACAGCAGGTGGAAGGAGGAGCAGCAAACTCCATCATCCCAAACACAGCCAACACATCCCAAACACATCCCAAATTCAGCCTTGGGCTGAATAAACGTAAGTGAAACTAGTCACACCCAATGTTTTTGCTTCCTCCTGTCTTGCTGCCAGGCTGGTGCTCTTATGCAAGCTCTGCCTGCAAAGGGAGGGACAGGCCAGTAACCACAGGGCCACGTGTGCTGCTTCTTTATTTCACACACAAATCTACACTGGCCTATTCCCTTGCACACAAAACTGTCATTTCTCCTCAGCAAGCAATCCCACTGCCTCATGCCCCTGTAGAGGCCGGAAGAAAGACCCTCCTTTCCCCATAGCAGGAATTTCCATATTAGTCACACAGATCCTGATGTTGGGGTCGCCTAGGCTCAGGCTAGACACATGCTCTGAACTGAGGGTCCTTTCCAGACAGCAATCTCCACCTTTCTGAATTCAAATTTAGACATGGTCCTGCTCTGCAAGTAACTCCTGCTTTGGGGGCTCCTGCGATAGTAGGACAGCATATACAGAGATGCAACAACCCAGCAAGAGGTGCAGCAAAAGAAATCAAGAGTGCAAAAAGATAATCTGTCCATCTGCGGAAGCTGGAACTACTTCCTCTTCCCAGATCATTGCCAAGGCCAGAGATCTGGATGAGCAGTGCAGCAGAAAGGCCAACCAAGAGGGAATGTCAACAGTACAGTGGACTGTACTGTAGCCAGACTTTCTCCCAATACATGATACCTGTCCTTAGGCTTTCCAAGGTCAGTGTCAGATATAGATCTCCAGGCAGAGGGATCCTTCCACCAACTTAAGAAAGCCCGGTGCTGACACACCACTGCAGAGCACAGCACACGGCGGTGGATGAACCAGGACCCATGAGCTTACACTGCTGAAGCTCTAACAAAGGCAAGCAGGAACAGCAGCGGAAACAGGTGACTTGCATCAGAGGATGTTGCCATTTTCTTCCTCATGTTTCAGATCACTATCAGGAAACCAAATGCAATTGCTTTTTTTCCCTCTAGTTTTTAGCAGTTGCTTGAGCAGAACAGAAAATACCAGTTGTTTACATCACTAACAAACTGATGCAAGAAACCTGCGGCAAGTGGTCTGCAGAAATTCAGACACTGAACTAGATAAGAGTAATGGTGTCAACCAGGATTTTGATCAGCAGCAAGAAAACGCAAAGCCTACATCTTAGAGCAAATGGTGTCTTCTAGATAAGAATAACTGAGCCGAAACAGTCCAGAGATAACAGAAAGACCCAAAAACACTCTAACAGATGGCCACAGTGATTTCAAATGAGGAGAAACCGTCAGTTAGCAACTGCCACTGGGCAAAAGGGCTAATAGCAGTTGCTTTAAAAAGACAACCTATACAAAAGTAGCCTTTTTAAAAGAGGAAGGTTATCGACCAATTTGCATGTTTGTTAAGAAAAAAAAGTGCAACCCAGGAGGAAGTGATGAGCACTCAGCAAACAATCCCTTTAAGTCACATGAAGCGTTTCTGTGCCCCTGGACTGATGACTAAGCAAAGGAAGGAAAAAGGAAAACTACAAGCACTGTGCATAAGGGACCACTCTTTCTACAGAGTAACAGCTCCTGTGAAACGTTCATGCAGAACGCTACGTGACTGCTGAGGAAGGTTAATCTGGTGCCTTCTTCTGTCACAGAGAAAGCCACTGAAGGGATGTTCCCATGCATGGTTTCAGCTTTCATTGACCTGTCTGGCAGAACCCATGTGCAGCATCTGACAAGAGCATTCACAGTTGGTCAGTGCAGTGCACAGAGCTTTTTGGCAGCTTGTACTGGCAGGAGACGGGTAGGATCGACCGTATGGTTGGTTCAAAGGGAAATCATGCTTGACCAATCTGATAGCCTTCTATGACGGAATGACTGTCTGGGTAGATGAGGGCAGAGCAGCGGATGTTGTCTACCTGGACTTGAGCAAGGCTTTTGATACTGTCTCCCATCACATCCTCCTAGGTAAACTCAGGAAGTGTGGGCTAGATGAGTGGACGGTGAGGTGGCTTGAGAACTGGCTGGATGGCAGAGCTCAGAGGGTTGTGGTGAATGGCGCAGAGTCTAGTGGGAGGCCTGTAGCTAGTGGTGTCCCCCAGGGGTCAGTCCTGGGACCAGTCTTGTTCAACATATTCATCAATGACCTGGAGTGCACTCTCAGCAAGTTTGCTGATGATACTAAACTGGGGGGAGAGGCTAACACACCAGAAGGCTGTGCTGCCATTCAGAGGGACCTGGAGAGGCTGGAGAGGTGGGTGGAGAGGAACCTCCTGAAGTTCAACAAAGGCAAGTGCAGGGTCCTGCGTCTAGGGAGGAATAACCCCATGCACCAGTACAGGCTGGGGGTTGACCTGCTGGAAAGTAACTCTGCCGAGAAGGACCTGGGAGTGCTGGTGGACAACAAGTTAAACATGAGCCAGCAGTGTGCCCTTGTGGCCAAGAAGGCCAAGGGTATCCTGGGGTGCATCAGGCAGAGTGTTGCCAGCAGGTGGCGGGAGGTGATCCTGCCCCTCTCCTCAGCCCTGGGGAGGCCCCACCTGGAGTACTCCAGCCTGGACTGGCTCCCCAGTCAAAGAGAGACATGGCACTAGGGACTGGAGCACCTCTCCTATGAAGAAAGACTGCAAGAGCTGGGCCTGTTGAGCCTGGAGAAGAGAAGACTGAGAGGGGATCTCATCAACGTGTACAAGTATCTGAAGGGGGGGTGTCGAGAGGATGAGGCCAGCCTCTTCTCCGTGGTGCCCAGCGACAGGACAAGAGGCAACGGGCAGAAACTGAACCACAGGAAGTTCCATCTGAAGCTGAGAAAAAACTTCTTCACTGTGAGGGTGACAGAGCATTGGAACAGGTTGCCCAGAGAGGTAGTGGAGTCTCCTTCGCTGGAGCTATTCAAAACCCGTCTGGATGTGATCCTGGGCAATATGCTCTAGGTGACCCTGCTGGAGCAGGGAGGTTGGACTAGATGATCTCCAGAGGTCCCTTCCAACCTAAACAATTCTGTGATTCTGTGATTCATGTCAAACCTGTCCTCTCCACTTAGGACAGGTTAATCACATCCAAAGTCCTGCATTTCTCTTGAAAGGATTCAAAAACAACACAGGCTACCTCTCTGCTGCTCGCCAGGGGTTGTACTCAGCACTGGGTAGAAACGATGGAAGGATAGTTCTGGGTGCTACTGCAGACCTGTCTGGGCCCTGGGCAAATCCTTCAACTGTGTCATGCCCTGAGCTCTGCTTTGGGATGAGCACTGGAACAGCTGATAGCCAGGCTCTCCACCTTCACAGCCAGGGCCTTGTGAACACTGGACATCCTCCACCACTGTGCAAGGCTGTTTGGTGCCCTGCTCCTCCCCACGTTCCTGCAGTAGACCCTTGAGGGAGACACAGTTACGTTTGGCCATATCGCCTATGCTCAGGTAACCGGTTTCCTAGAGCTACTGAGAAAAAATACCCCTAGTTTCTTGTCCTCCCTCACAGGGCACCATTCCAACCCACATGTTTTCAGAGCTTTTGGCACTGGTTATTTCTAGTTTTCAAGCCTCCTACCTGGGCCCGTGGCACTGACTTTCGTACTCTGCCCATTTTAGCCATTACCATGGCCTTTGGACAGCATCTCCAGGCTCAGACAGGCAAGATGTTTAGCTTTCAGCACCTTTTTCATTGTAGGTCCTGCCTATAGGGTTTAGTCTCCATCCTCTTCATGCAGTTTGTCTGGAAGGAGAAAGAGCAAGAAGACACAGGAGCAGACACTTGGATAGAGACAGGCAGGGGAACTCAGTGCTGTGAGGGAAGAAAATAGCTCCCATGGAAAAGTCAGTAATAAGCCTTTGACAGGTCAGCTGCAGGTCACGGGGGCATTCACATCACACCACGCAGCAGCTTGAGTGAGCAAAGTATTCTGCCTGCTCTTCTGGTGTCCAAACTCAATTGGGGCAACCTAAGAATTGCCTAAAGAACTGCCTGGCCTTGCAGCACATCAAACAGACAGCTGGAGTTTTCACAGATTTATAGCAGCCCTCAAATCCTAAGCTTTGCTGTTGTATGGCTATATCTAGGGGGCCTGACGTTACAATATGCCTGGCTAAAGAGGTCAGAGCTGCTCAAACAGAAGCAGGAACTGAGATCCCACATGCAGGGCCTCAGACAGGCCAGCACAGAGGGGAGAATGAAATCAAGGGATTCCTTAGCTGCTGGGATCCAAGCAGCACTGGTCTCAGCTAAAAGCATTCTCACCTCACCGGTTTGTAACACTTGCTGCAGTGAAGAGCAAACCTTCTCTGACCAGTAAACAAACAAGAAGTATCAGAGCTACTTGAGCATCTGAGCTGAAGCAGGCAGTGGAACTACTAGTTAAAAAGGCCATTTCCATTTTTCTTATCTCAAATGAGCCCTGAAATTGCTATCAGACTACATGAGCATTCAGCTAAGCCTTACATAGAAAACTAATAGAGAATGAGTTCCTGCCAGCTCTTCATGCATTCACAAAGACACTGGATGATCAGAGGGAATCAGCTGCATCTCCTTTCAAAGAGGACTTGCTCTGGGGTCATACAGAGGTAAACATCATTGCTTGCCTACAAGCAGAAATGCTGCTGCCATTTCATTTAGAATCAAGTAGAGGAGGGCCACTCCTCTTGGACATGATCTAGAAGCAGGAGAGGGACCTCAGGCAGGAACTTGACCCATCACAGTGCAGAAAGAAGTCAGAAAAGCCCTCGTGGCCAGTGATGATCAGGGTTGCTAGGTTAATCTAGTGCTAATGGCCAGTTCCTCAAAGACCAGCGCACATACTACCAGCTTCCCACTTGGGTGCCTTTGCAAGATAACAGTAAACAACCTTGACTGTGGCAGGCAGGTCAGAATGACCAGAGCAGTATTTAGAGCATGTCTTGTACTTAAGGATTCCTCTTCCTCCTCTACCATGTTCTGCAGCTCATGCTTCTAGAGTAATACAAGACTGTCCCAAATGTGACTGGAACCTTTCACAGATGTATGTCAGCATATATGACCAAGACAGACAGCATTGTACAAGAGGGTGAACAGCACAGATCTAGGCTCTTCAGCAGCTTCTCCCCTCTTAAAGCTTCTCTGAAGAACAGTTTTGAGGGATTCACAGGAAGCAAAAGACAACACTAAAGAAACCATCACTGCTGCTGGAAAGCTACTGCTTTTCTGGGACAGGCAGGACCTCCAAGGAGGCTGGAGAGCATCATGGTTAGACATGGTCTCACACACTAACCTGATGTCAGTACGTGAGGTAGCTTTTATTGCTTAGTGGTTAAGGGACTTTCAGGAAAGGCTAATTTAGAAGATATGACCTGAAGCACATAGTGGTCTGTCCTGAACTGGACACAATCCTACTTCATCCACCTTGCACTAGCATTCCTGTCCTCAGCAGCAGGCAGGTTGGTCCTTGTGGCACCATATAGCTGCTGAGAATGAGGAGCTGCTCCTGGCGTTGAGCAGAAATGAAAGCATAAGCTTTTTCTCCTTTGGCTGCTACTGCTAGTTTAAGATTAATAATTAGAGTTTTGAGTTCAGAGGACCCACAAATTACTCTGTATTAAATACGTTTGAAACAAACCTCTCAAACAACATCTGACCAAAGAAGAGACCAGAGAGCTGTGTAATAAATATTACACAGCTCTAGTTCTTTTGACTTTTCCTGAGCCACGTTTTCCAGCCTGCCCCTCTACTGCAGTCTTTCCGCATTACACTCACTTTGAAGCGCTTGGAAAAGTTGCATAAACACACACTGAAGCTGAAACACTCACTCACTTGTGCTGCGCTGGAAGCTATTCCTACTTTCCTAAGAGGTCCCAGTGAGCCATCATCTCCTCTGCAAGAATAGTCATCCTTTCAGGGACTTCCTCACAGGGTCCAAGACACAGGTATCTTATTGCAAAACATACCAGGAATAGAACAACTTCTGCAAGCTCATTACTAGCTCTTGAGATGCCTGCTGGAGGCTGAATTCTCATATTCCAAAACCAGAAGAGAGAAGAGAACAATCTTTTTACAATGTCAATCTGGCCAAGGTTGCAAAGGATAGGTGTTTCTGGAAAACAAGGCCATTATTTTTTAGGCCAATCATTTATCCAGCTGCAAATTCTTCTCCATCTTTTAGTTCCTGTCTTTGCACTGTACATCGCAGGGTGTGCCTTAGATTATCGTGCAAGTTGCCTCCTTTTTAATACTCCAACAAGAAATTAACTGATGACCACACTGGCATTTAAAGTGTCAGACCCTAAAGCTAACTATTTAACTATTTTTTTTATCCCAGCTATTTCTGCTTGTGTCAGATCAGCAGCTTTCACATAAATTGTGAGGCCTCAGCCTTCTGCTGACATGCAATAACAAAGATGTAACTGACCCAGCTGCTTAAAGTGACATTGCTGGATTGAGAAGACCAACCAATCTATAACCTAAAATAGTATTAGGTTCAGCAAAGCTTGTGAACCTCCCACAACTCCACATTGTAGGCACCACAGTTATCTTTAACCAGGTCCTAGTTTACTGTTCTTTAGAACAGCTTTCCCCAGTAAACCTAGGACAAGTTGCAGAAACATGGCGTGAGAAAGGAGGGTGCTTTTAGGCTGCCCAAGGTCAGTCTACAGGACAGAGGCAGCAAGCTGGGGGATGGGAAGAGCAAACCTGGGCTCTGAAATGCAGCTTTTCTAAATAGAGGATTCTGCCAAAACTAGATCAACCTGCACTCAGAAAACAAAAGGCAACTGCTGTGTAAACCACACTGTTAACAAGCAGCACTGGGCAGCAAAGCAGCAGATCACCAGCAAAGGAACAGGAGCAGCTTCAAGAGGTACAGCCTGAGCCAGCTGCTAATGAGACCTGCAGTGATAACTGCACTTTGCCATAGCAGAAATCTTCAACTAGCCTCTAAAATGTATGATCTCAACTGCAGAAGGAGCATAGACTAGGAACAAACACATTAACTCTCCAAACTGGCAAAATCTGCATTTAATTTACAACATAATAAAGGTTACAGGTAAAAAGCTCAACAGAAAGAGTGAAAAGGCCTATTACATATTACACAAGTGTACAAACTTCTGTACAAAGCCCCTGGATGTTATACTGTCCTCTCCTGTACTGGCCAGCTAAGGCCTCTAAGCTCTGAAATAATGAGAGCTTGTACAAACCCAGGGAGGAGAAGAGCTTTAAAAACAAAGAGCAATAAAGCTTCCCTTTCCAAGAAAGAACTTGCAAAGAGCCACTTAAAAAAAAAAAAAAGAGGGAAGCGCAAGACAGAAAGAAGGAGAGGGAGAGAGTGAGCAAGACAAAGAAGGAGAAGGAGAGGGAGAAGGAGGGAGAGAGGGAGAGAGAGGGAGGGGGAAGAGAGAGAGAGAGAGAGAGAGAGAGAGAGAAGGAGAAGAGGAAGGGGAGGGGGAGGGGGAGGGGGGGGAGAGAGAGAGAGAGAGAGAGAGAGAGAGAAAGAGAGAGAGAGAGACAAAGAGGGAAGGAAAAATAAAACTCCTGTTCAACTTTTACTTGCCCTAACTAGTCTTACCCTAAAAAGATGCCTTCATAAAACAGACTGGCAGGAAAAAGAAAAATTTACATCCTGGAAAGAAGAAAACCTAAAAATCAAGGAAGAAAGATTTAAAGAGTCAGTATGGAGTGTCTGGAACAAGAATGCCTGGGGACTGAATCATTTTCAATAGCAACTTAAACAGAGCTGCACAACTATGTCATGGAGAAGTTACTACATTCATCCACATAGTACTTTCAGGTAGATATGAAGGGGGAGGAAGGAGCCTACCAGTCCCTCAAGGCATCACTCCTGTGGATGGGGTAGCTACTAGCTCATTTTTCTCCTCAGTAACATGATAGAAGCAATCACTCTGCAGATGCAGAAGTCACACTGATTTTGGAGCATTCATCCAAAACAGTTCTAGTGCATATGGCAGACTAGATGCATTAGAAAACAGCATTGCTCCAACCACCTTCAGGCTTTCACAACACTAATTTGCCAGGTAGCTACAATACTGTGCACATTAATGAACAGCTGGGGATACCTCTGTCATTTTAGTGCACATATTATGGAGGAATCCCCCAAAGGAATGTGACTACACAGCTGAACTGCATTATACAATGTAAAAAATCCAGAATAAAACTAAGAAAATAGAGCTCTGGCCTTACCTTATGTAAAGACTAGACACTGCATCTGAACACATTTGCATCAGATTTTGAAATGTAAAAATGAGAATTTGAAGGGCTGGAGCAACTGCTCAAATCAAAATCATTTTATTAAATGGAAAAAAAGTGATGAAGTAGTCAAAAAATGTAATGTTTAGAAGTCAGCATGGGGACTGTTTTATTTAAGGTGAGCAGATTCTCTTCTGAGAATTCATATTCTAGCTTAAAGCAGCTCTCATTTCTCACTTGCTGTTTCTAGCAGCCAAAAAGAAAATAGCGTATATTGTGGTTTTAACTGTTAAACATGCAAGTCCTCTACCTTTGAGGATGGCTGCTCATTTTTACTTGTGCCCTGTTGTATCTCATACGTACTCTATTCTCACAGGTTCCATTTGCAAACAAAAATGAAGTTATTTGAATTAAAAGGGCCATCAAGTTTAAAAGAAAGTGTTCTCCTCTGTGTTAACTCCACCTTAAGTTGTCACAGCGGAAAGAATTATCACTGCTTTGTTGTTTATTACTTGTACAGCGCGGATGGTAGCAATCAACCAGTCAAGGGCTTCTAGGCTCATTATGCTTGCACGCTGCCATTAGCAGCAACGCAAGCTCAGATTCATCCACGTATGCATTCATGTATCCATCCACACAGCACTTCACTGGACAATACTGGACCACAGCCCAGGAACCCCATCTATTTCTTGTCCTTTCAACTCCAGGCTTTCATGAACCAGTGGGATGCTGTAGTGTTTTAGGTGGTAATTAAAACAAGCTGCATCTAAATAAAAAAAAAAAAAAAGGAAAGAAAAAAGAGAGAGAATTCACCAGAATGGTGGATTTTGTAAAGGTAAAATAAAATTAAAACTGACCTATATTTTGCAAGTTTTAGAACTCACACCAATGTGATTTCTGAAAGGCTTGACCCAACAAACGTTTACTTCCGATACAGCTGAACTGCTATGAGCAAGCCCAACAGGAATGACATTACTCATAGTAAGCACTATACCTAGATACATATACTTGCTGGGTCATGCCATTAATGGTAACTGTGTGACTCTGCCCCCTTAAACTTATGGATCAAAGCTCAGAGTAAAGACCTTTGGGGACAGTAACGGCTAAGAAAAGGCTGCCAGGTATTTTGGTTCAAAAGGAGATAGGAGCTGTATTTTCTTAAACGTACATATAAAAACATTTGAAGACAGGTCTTTAAAGGATATTTCACTTCTCCAATCTTGATATTACATGTGGTTAGGACACTGAAATTTTAAAAAGACGATACTGCACATAAACAGTTTCTGAAGTTCGTAACTCCCACCCTCCCTCAACAAAACCCTACTCAGATCAGTAAGGAAGGGGTCGGCTTCTTTCCTGGCCACGCCTCCTTTGCATATTTCTTCTTCTTGGGTTCATTCACAGCTTCAGGATTAAAGACAGCAGGGTTTGGAGCAGGGTTCATGTTAACTGTTGAGGGTACAACAGGAGTCAAGTCCACATCTGGGGCAAGATTAGGGTAGGGCATCGGCAGACCTCCAATGAGTGCTGTCCCATGGACGCCATGCGATTGGGAACCTGCCTCATTGTGAGTTGGAGGCAAACCACCGTACAATCCTCCACTGTAGGGAAAGTTTTGCATACGCCGTGATGCAGAATCATCTGTGGTCAGTGAGCCTGGATTCTCTAGGCGTTTTTTCTGTAGATGGAAGTATTTAAAGAATTATTCAGAATACGTGAAACAAGAAAGCCAGCCACTTAAACTGGATCCCAATGCCATTTTCCCTGAAAAGGCACCTAGACTGGCCACATACAAAGTAATCACAAACAGGGGTAGATTAACCATTTCCCACACCTTTGTCCCAGAAGGTTTCTTTTGGGGTTCCTTGAAATCCACTTAATAACTGTTAACAATGCAGGAAGGGGTGACAGGAATTGAGATATTAGCTCAGGTTTAATTTAGATCAGCTTTGAGCTCCCCTTTGCCTCCTGAACTTGCTTGCCAGACTTGAGCTTGTCCTGAACACAAGACCAAATATGTCCTCAGAAAATAATAAAATCCCTCCTTCCCCACAGAGTGAGAAACAGAGCGCAACTTCTAGATCACTTGGGTGATTTTGTCTCACTCCTAATTTGAATCTTCTGCAGCAGGCATGCAATTAAAGGTTTTATGTAGAATTATTCTTTTCCACATACATTATTTAATCTATACTAGCAATCAGTGGCATTATTACAATGCTCCTTAGCCACTCCGAAGTTCTTCAGATCTTCCCTTCTCCCAGAGTATTCAAACTAGATATAACACTGGCAGTACACCTATTTTGAGGTAAAGTTTAAACACTGCTAGTTCTAGTAGACAACCTTATGAAATCTTTAGCACTTACTGTGTTTAGATAAATAACTTCTCATTCTGACTACATGTTTTCTGTACTTCCCACAACTGATGCCAAGAAGTATATCACTGAATTTTTGGAAAGTAGGGTTTTTTTTTTTTTGGGGGGGGGGGAGGGGAGGGGAGGGATTCCCATTAGATCCTAAAGAAGGAAAAAGCTGGACTTGAAGGGAAAATTTCAAATTTACTAAAAAAGTTAATTGCAAAAAGTGAACACAATGTTTGCTTAACACCTCTTTCCATCACAGAACTCTGTTTAAGACTATAATCCATACAGTGAGTTTATCAATGTAATTTCTTGATTTGAGAGTTGGGAGTTACTCTGTACCTTAACAGGGACTACTGCTGTCTGTACCATGTTCCTGAAACGCCCAACAGAAGGGTCCACATCCTCTGTAAAAGAAAGCACAGTGAAGCTTTCAGTAAGAATACAGAAAAAGATGGCATATTTGTCAGGTAAAGGAACTTGTATGAAGAATTGGTCCTTCTCTTCTCAAAGCTAGCCTTGTAGTAGCACTCAGTGAACACAAAAGGAACTAAGTGTATGGATGGGGACACCTAGTGGTTATCTCAAGGTGGGCTCATCAGTTATTCTGCAGAGAAAGGCTTGGGAGCACCACAGGGGACAGAGGGAACCACAGATGAACTGCTAGCTTGCATCGCTCAGAGTGGAGTTTTGGGCTGAAAGCTGAATCTGACAAGGCACTGCACATGCTCAAACAGTTAGCCCTGCAGGGACCTTATGGGTCCTTGAAGGAGTCAGCAGAATTCCATGTACAATCTGTGAAAGTCTGAGTAATTATCTTTTTTGCAATGCAGATAACTGCATTTGCATGAGGATGTTCCCACAGCTAAATGGCATAACCTTATGGAGCAAAATGGTTATTCTGGGTGGTATCACTGCTAAATGAAAACTTTACCTCCAGAGGGTATGCAAAGATGCATATTTATTAATAAGCTGCACTTATTAATAGGAACATTGTCAATATAAAACAGCTAAAGAAGGAAAATGATTAATGAGGAACTGGATACATCTTCAGAAGTGTCATTTTGAATTAGAATCACTTGTTTCAGATACGCAAGCAAGCGGGGAAAAAAACTGAGCTGGAGATACAAATATCGAGCCCATGAGGCAACAGGTAGGGAAAGCATTAAGGGATACATTAAAAAAAAATAAAGAAGTTCAGTTCTCATTTAGATTCCAAAGAAGGTGAGAATTTAAAAGCTTTCAGCCTTTTGGACCCATGAGATCTTTCAGTCTGATGAAACTGTGAGCAATGAAGCAGAGTGTGATGCTCCTGTACTGAAGAAATCATGCACAAGTTTTATAGGTAGAACAGAGGAAACAGAGGTCAGAGACTTGAGAGAGATGGCAGCTTCTCCAACACAGCAGACCCCAAACAGTCACTGCCAAATTCTCTCTCCTTCTCTATACAGAGCCACGAGGGATCCCTATGTGAATACTGGTAATGTGGTTCTAAAGGCATCAACTAGAGAATAAAGCAAGCTATAGACACTCACCCGGATTAATGATTTCATCATCATCACTGAACGTCACTCTGGAGTTCTTCCGTTTTCTTTTTGGCCTCTGAATATCCAAGTTTCCTTCCTCTATGGTTAGTGTGGAAATTCTTTTGTTGTGGGCTGTATTAAACTCTGTCAGGTTCTAAAGATAAGTTCAGAGATGAAATAGTCTAAGCAACTAGCCTATGAAGTTTGTGTTTTAATCATGCGATTGTGCAGTCAAAACTACAGCACACCGTTTAGCTTCAACGTTAGACCCCTAGGAAAAAAGGGTGCTTCAATGCCACGCACCCTGCTTTCCCACTCTTCACTAACTAACCGTAGGACACAAGCCTGCGTTCACTGCTATTTGACAATGGAGAAGAGCCTGGGAAATCACCACTGACCTGGGGTGAAGTTACTTGGATTGAGGGCTGTCTACAAGCCTTTGTGAGAAGACCATTGAAACGGTAGAGTCATTAAAGCATTAGTACTAGAAAGCTGCATGAAGACAGGTCTATCTTGGCAGAATGAGATGGTCTGTGAACATCTGCCAGCAGGAGACACCTTGGGCTGTCCTCAAGGCAAAGAAATTAAGAATCTGGACCTAAGCAAACAAGCAGGGAATGCTATTCATTTAGATGGATATGCCATCTAAGTACAATGTGTCATGGTGCTCACATCAAGTTCTGTTTCCTCCTCTGGCAGGCCCAGCAAGCCCTTGAGCTCTTCATCTTCACCACCCATTTTCTCATCTCCTTTAACTGCTGATGGCAGTGTCTGAGGCTTCTCTCGCAGAGTATATGCCCGTGTAGAAGCTCCAAATGAAACCGTGGAGTCAATGGGTATTTGTTGGGGTTTGTGAGGTTCCAAACGGATATGACCCAAGAACGTGCCATGTGCTAAGAACGTTAGAAGAGAAAACAGTCTGTTAGCCCTCAGCCTGGGCTCACAGTTTTTGAGCTCAAGCGTTGAGAACTTCAGGACCTGTATATGGGTGCTCTGAGATGCAAATCACTGAGTTAGTGTATTCAGCGGTGCAAAGCTATCTATGGACACTTTAACTACCACCCCAAAAACTAAGATGGCCCACAAGTCATGAAAAGAAACAACAAAGACCATTCCGTTTCTGACTTTTTGCAGCTCCCACTGTACCGTGTCTGGAATCATTCCCTCAGTGGAAAAAAACCCAGAACTTCTGGGTTTAGATCTCAGGAAACTGCCTTGCAGAATGGAGAGCTTCTTCATTACAGCTGCAACAGGAAGGCCAAGTCACCTTCCTTTTCTCTCTCAGTCTCTTAAGAGCCTAGAATAACGTTGCTTTAAAGCAAGTGAAACAGATGTAAGCTGAGTGAAGCAAGTTCTCCTTTGCTCCTAATACTTGCCATTCTTTCATTAGGATGCTAATTCTGATTATTGCCATCTGTCCACACAATGCAAACAAAAAAACTGGAAAAATACGTCTCAGATTCAGAAGTGTTTAAGCAGTAAAACATAATACATCTATTTATTAAAAAGCTCTCTTCCAGAATGGAGTTAATTTAAGTTCAAATTTCAAACACAAGCACTTTTCTGGAGTTTCTTGAATTCAGTTTGGACTGAAGCCACTCCATATCCCACCCTGATTAAATATCATGCTACTTACTGCTGTTCAGATCTATGAGGAAAACCCTCTTGAGATGTTTGTGGTACACCAAGGCAGCATGGACCCGCGAGCAGGACTGGTGGTCAATGGTAAAATCACACAGATCAGGATTTCTCCCAAAAAGGTAATACTTCTTCTCATCAATGATGAGTTTCTGAGTAGAATATCAGAAAAGCATATTAGATTCCTATAATCTTTTGGGTCTTTCTGGAAAACACACACTCAAGAACACAAATAAACAGAGCAAAATCAAAGAAGCAAAACAATCAAAGCATCAAGAGCTGATCAATATTTCAGTTCTATCCGATACCATTCAATAAAGAGACTCAGATGTTGCCTTTGTAAAAATCAGAGGAGCTGAATATGGAAGAGTCACATTTACACCCTTATACAGTCAATACAAGACAGCCTGGGAAGGACAATAACTCTTTGAAGCATGAGTGTCTCTCCTAGGAAAGATTCTCCCCAACATCTCCTGACAATGATTTTTATATGTGCCTTGAGGCAGATCATCTTGGACCTCATCAAGGCCAGGAATCTATGCTAAGAATCTCTTCTCCAACATTAAATATCAAAAATAAATATTTCTCTATAGAAACAGACCTACAGGAGATTTTTCCAGATCTTTATTCAGTTTGGATTTACATCTTTATTACACATACTGCAACATGAATCCATATTGGCCTATTCAGGAAACCACTAATTTAAGGCTTTGCTTTTTTATTCACCCTAGTTCTAATCTCTTCTTTAAATAACATTTTGCATACAGTAAAATCAGGCATGTAAAACACCCCTGACAAGCGAAGGAACGTGCTCACAAAGTCCTAAGGTACATACAGCAAATTTCTATTAACAGACATTGTCGATAAAAGGAACTCCTTGCTTCTAAATGCTAAAGTACCTAAGCAATACAGCCATCTTCTGCACTGCACCCCAAGACCTTAAATTAATTTGTGTTTTCTTGCTTCCAGCTGCACACGTCAAAAGCTCGCAACGCAGTAGAGATCTGTTAACAGATGATTTCCTCTGCTCTATGGAAACATTTCCTAAAACCCACACAATGTTAAACAGCCTGATAAAATGAATTACGATGATGTATTTTTCCACCTGAAAAGAAAATCTTAGTTCAGGAAAGCATTTGCTAAACTTAACACTTTGCCTGCTAGAGCATTAGGACTTCTCCCCTCTCCCTGCTTCCACTCCCAGCTACACAGTCTTCCCCTCCTTCACACTGCCACACATCTAATCAAAGTTTTCAACTTGCAAAGCACTTTTTTGCTGTGTTAGTTTTCTACTGATTTAGTGAACTGAATCAGTTTGCTTTCAGTCAGACGTGTATCACACTGCCTCTAAGGAAGCAGTGAGTTACATGCGCTAGGACTGTGGGATGAGGATGGACCCTTCTTTCTGGCAGCAGCAATCGTCTGAATCACTTTTTTTGTCAGCTGCATGAGCTGCAAGCTCCGCTAGAAACAGCTGATATTTCAAACTAGTTATGGGAAGATTCTTATTTTTTAGGAGCTATCAGAAAGACTGAAACAATCAACACCTAGACAGGCATTTATTCTGTGACAATACTAAGTCATATGGAAAATAGGAGACAAAGCACGGAACATGACATAGTATTTCTATTCCTCTGCCTTGTCTACAGGCATGACATTCACGCTGACCTAATTTTCTACAAAGCACTTTGCAAATTCATGTCTAATTACCTGCCCACCCATTATCAACTTTAAGCTTTTTAGCGTTGCTGCTTTCAGATTTCACTTCTTTGAGTTTTTCAGATTAATTTTTCCCAGATGCGTTCTCCTACATTCTGGAACTTGAACTCTGCATTGTTTTGCTGAACATTTAGCTTTGTAGCATTTTCCAGCCTTCACACTGCAAGTTCTTATAATCTCGTACTAACAAACTTTTAATGCATTTCATATATTTATTCTTTTAGATCACAATTAAAAGATGAATAACTCAGTCAACTCCATACTGGTATATATCACAATCACTTAATTTCTGCTTCTAAGAAACATCTTATTCACAAAACTAACTCAAGGCATACACTTCCAAACATGATTTCTTGAGAGTAAATACTCTGTGAAATTTACTGATTTACATATGTTTATATTTTGTCCTGCTTTCCTAAAATAACAAGATTTAGATGATCAAGCTGTTTGTGCATCCATCAGGCCCCTAATCCTCCCTACTAAACTAAATAACTTTTCAACCAATTGGCCAATTTCAAGATATTAATTTCCAAAAAGCTTTGTGAAAACAAACTGCTAGATAGAGGACAACCACATCACTAAGTACCCTCAGTGATATACAGGTTGACAGAAAATCCACAAGAGTGCCAACATTTGCGCTTTAACTGTAGAAAAAATCATCTTTTTGAGCCCACATCCCATTTGAGAGTACAGACATCACATCGCTGTTAGAGGTTCACCTTCAAATAGATCATCCGGTGACAAATAAGCTTCAAATGCAAAATGAAAGTGAATGATGATTTCCCTGTGACTGGGCCATTTAAAATACGCAGTTCTCTCCTTTGAATCTACTTGTACCTGTTAGGGAACAGCATACCTTGAAGCCTCAGTTTAGATGGAAAAAATAAAACAAGAAATCAATATACTGAAACAAAGCTTCATGGATTCTGCTGTCACCTGGCTACTTTATTATCACTTCCTGGCTCTTCAAATACTGGTTTTCACAAGGCTCTCCCTTTAGAACTAAGCAGAAAGTATTAACCATTGATAAAGAGTTTAAACAAATGCTTGGTTCCTTACTTTTTTAAAAGTATTATTTCACTTTACTCGTTTTTAAATATTCTACTTGTAATCAGATCTCTGCTCCTTGTAAATGCTTAAGGATAGCATACTTCTGCTGTGCTTTCCTCTGCAAGTCTTAATAGACAGCTATCATTCCATTACTCTCTCTTACCATACATATTTTTCCTTAAGATTTGAGTAGTTTAATCCATCTGCTTATCTATGAATACTATACTGCTTGCTATAATACATCTTTCTTATGAGAAAGTTAATTAGGATTTCTGGAGGTTTCGGCTTCATAGCAATGGATTTATTACCAATCCTACATAGTACCTTACTCATTCAGCTCAGCACTCGAGTCCTCCGTTCAGTACCTTTGTGCCATTAAATTCTGCAATTCTACTTTGTGGGAAAAATATGAAAGAACGTGCTGCAGCTTGCAGCAACTTTTCCTTTTACCCTAAGGTATTGAAAAAACTCCTGTGTAAACAGAATCCTGATACAAACAACTGGATCTTCAGAAGCTGATTCATTATTCCACATTTCAGTGTTTAGATCCACAAAGTAGTTATCTCATGGTCTCAAGCACCATAAAAGTTGGTCCAGCAGTTTCGCGCTCTTGTCAACAGCTTAATCCAAAAGAAATTTCTTGCATGTTATCATTTGCACTCTTTAAATGTAAAACAATACTATTCTGACTTGACAGTATTTCAAGAGATCTTGCAGAGATACAAATGAATTCATAAATTGGAAGTGCTGCAACAAATCAGCAATATAAAATCATTTTATTGACTTTATTTCAATAGAATGTTTTGAAAAGTTCTGTGCCTCTGAGTTATAACCCAGTGTTATCCTTTATACACTGAGCTTAAACACTGCATGGCTTGTTTGATGTTGCACTTCTCAGACCCAGCAATCACAAAGTGTACCTCAGATCTCTGTACAAGACCTGGGACACAGATGGCTCGGTTAGTATCAAGTGCTCAGTAATCCACAAAGATTTAAGAATGTTCTTACTTGGTTACTGCTATCTACCATAAAAGACATAAAACTGAGAAAATATTTACCATGTGCCACTAACCAAAGAGGGACATAGATGGATCATACTCAAGTGCTTTGTTAATTTATTGCACAACTCTCCTGCGTACACAAAACACATTTTCTCATATAACCACCAGTGTCTGGAGTACTTAAGTCAGCCCCTATATACAATGTACAAGGCCACAAAACAACCACGTAACGCTCACGCGTGGTATATGAAGCAATCTGCTATAGCTTCCCAACCATGCCAGCTCTTCTGGTTCTTACTTTAGCAGACTATTCTGGCAAACCATACTTCCATCCTACCCCTGTGGCTGGGTGTAGCTGGTCACCACCTGCCACACCATTCAGCACACAGATATTATACACTGGCAAACTGCACCTCGCTCAGATGCCTTGACACTAATACCCCAACATCAGATATTCAGGAGATAAAATAGGAACTCCATAGTCATTCTGCAACTGTTCCAATTGTACGATGGCTTGCTACAACATAAATAAAGAATAGGGCAAATCATGAACTGGCATGCATGTATCAAGCAAAGATTAGTCACTAAAGCCCAGGCTTATGAATGTTTGGGATAAACATCTAAATTCTTACTAAGGCCAGGCCAAAGCTGTGGGAATAGACCCTCTCACCACATCTTCTATTGAGCCTCAGAGTGCTTGGACAGCAGACAAGCCTCTTAACAGCGCTTTTTACAGCGGCAAAAGAATCTTTTAGGTTGTCAAGAGAGTTGACGTGAGGGAATCAGGATGTTTGTACCACCTGCTTTTCCAAGGCAGCTGGAGATCCCAGGCTTACAACTCGGGCCAAAAACTCCAGGCAGCAAAGCCTAAATAAATTCTTTCTCAGAATCTGACAACACCAGGACGATATCCCTGATTGTCAATTTACCAGCACTGAATTTGTTCGTCCATTGTCAAAGGCAACAGTGTGTTGCCAGCCTCCCTATTGGCATTCTGCTGCCTTTTTTTTCCAGTGCTGACCAGGACTCCCATGATAGCCATTTGCCTAGCACATGTGGATTAATTTAGCAGAGAGCTTCATATAAGCTTTCTCTTCCATTCTCAAATTCTCTCTCCGCTCTCAAGACATCCAATACAAATATGACAAGATAAAGCTGGTCTCAAAGATGATCTCCCAGGCAGGAAGGCTGCATTGTGTTTGACCACCTGCTACAAATCAGAAAACCTAAAGTCACTGCCATTTGGCTTTGCTCACTGTATCTCATTACATGGCCCAGAAAAAAAAATACTGAAAAACTCAATACCAAGTACAATCGTCACCAAACATGCTACTGCTAGAACGGTGATGAGAAGATGAGCTAAGAAGCATTCACACTACAGCTCTCTGACCTCTGAGAGTGATTTTGAACATGCAACGGATTGCCTTGAGAAGCAGAAGACAGTCCTCTGAAGACAGAGGCAATGCAATGGGTTTGAGAGCTACAGCGCTTAGGAAGAACGAGTGAAGGATAGTCACAACATAGTCCAAGGAACTGGTACAAGCCAGTTCAGCCACACCTTGTGTGAACTAATGAGGTCCTATGAAGATAAGGTAAACGCATGGTAGGTCGGCCTCAATTTGAAAGGAACCAGGCACTAACTTGTACCCTTGCTCAAGGCTGGCTTTGCCAATTGTGTCTTCAAACAGAGACTAAGATCACTCACTCAAAAAGTCTGTAAAAATCATCAGCTGCGTACTATTTCCATATAAAGATGGACCTCAAGCTTCATTTGACTGGTTTCTAGCCTAGGAAGAATAAATGTCTTGAGGAGACAAGTTCTTCTGCTATAAGAAAAATGATTCATCATATCTGTTTTAATCACAACACTCATTGTAGGTCCAGAATACAGGATGCCATATTTCACACAGCAGACCAAGCTGACTTAAGAGTACAGGCAAAGGAAGACTGGTTAACTTTATCCACACGTTTCAGAGTAAAACCAACTGATTTGGAAATAACTAACACCAGGGAGAAAGGAAATGCTTCTGGATAAACGAGGTAAATACAACGACAAAAGTTTCTCACCACTGCTGCCTATGTATACGATACACTGAACATGCAGAAGATCTGTTTTCATACCTCAATGAGTTTGTCTCCTTTGACTACATCCAGATGTAAGCCAGGTGGAGGCTTCCCTGCCCTAGAAAATAAAAAGAAGAAAATTTAGTATCAAAATATTCATTTAAAAAAAAATGTATTAGTACTGGAGCCATAAAACACCAAACCAATACAAAGGTAAGCAATTTATTTTGGGGAAATACGAAACCCCCATAATTGTTGCCTTTTTCTTGCTGATTCCTTCTGACTGCACATAAAACATACATTTTTAAAATAAGAGTTAAGCTGACAAGAAACTTGAAGCATTTCAAGCTTTATTTCTCCAAGGAAAAATAGCTCATTTACAAAATGAGCACAGCAGCTCCCAACAGGACATAAGGTGAGGCCAGGAAGCCCCCAAAAACTAAAAAAGGGGATAGGCTGGGATTGTTTTCAAGAAACTTGTCACCTTGCTCAAGTGCTCTGCTTTCTCATGTTACCTTCCAAATAGTAGGTCTATACCCTTCGCTGTTCAGAGGGAGAGAAACGTCCATCATTCTTCACTTCTAGAACTGGTGACGGCCAATACCAAAAAGGGGCTCCATAACACCTCTGTAATATTATTCAAGTTTTTGACCAATGACTAGCGTCCCTCCACTCTTACCCTATAACCAAACTTTCCCACCAGCATAGGGAACTAAAACACTTCACGGAAGAGACTACAGAATTAGAGAGCAAAATGATCACTATGCTACCAAATTCTCCTTTGCCAGATTCTCAAGCACACGGTAGTTCTATTCTCCTAGCCCTACTGCTCCAACCCTACCCACACTCTGCTGAAGTAGCTTTGCCAGGCAGATAGCATTATTCTCACCTGGGGAAAGAGAGAAGAGAGGCAAGTGGAGCTAAGCAATTTACAGAAAAACAACACTAACATGCAGCAGAACACAGGAGGATTATCAGGGTCAAACATTATGATACTCACAATGTTCAGAACCAGGACATTCATTGTCATATCAATGCATTGCCTGTCACTACAAAGGATACGAGGCTGTTGGGAGCAAATCATCTTTTTCTGCTCAGACCTCCAAAATCTGTATTTCTAATACTCCTTCACTGAGAATTACATCGCTGCTTGTCTCTGTGGCTGGACTAGCTTTCTAGGCAACAGCAATGACCCAGTTCTCAGCTATGCTGTTGTCCTTCTGAAGAAGGACCACAGAAGAGATCACGTTCTCATTTACCGTTTTGCTACTGCACAGAGCAAGCAAAGAACAGCCACAAAGGGCAGTGACATTCTCAGCATGGCTGAGGAAGAAAGAGAGGTCACTTATAATTGAAGTTGTTCAAGAGGGTTAAATGTCGCTGTTCACGCTTTTCGGATGTGCCTTGCAATTTGGATGTTTTTTCCTTTCCCCAAGTCAGTTGGTTGTTATACACACGCTCTCCTAAATAACTTCTTACAAGAACACATCTCTCCTATTCCTACGCTTCTTTTCTTTCTCAAGTATTGCACAAGTATTTTCTATTTTTGCTCTAAATCCACTATACTAGCCTGCTCTGATATCTCTCTGGCCCTTCTTGAGCTTGCCGATTAGACTTTAATTAGATTTTTGCTTACCAAGTCCTTCTCTAAAACTGTGGATAATATAATTCTATCAAATAAGAAGAATACAGCTGATACCAATTCTTATTCTTTTGGACCAATGAACAGTAGCAACAAAAGCAGAAGCAGCAAGGCTCCATGACAATCTACTAAAGTGGCGAGTGTTTCCAAGGAATAGGATTGCGGTGGCATGGGGGAAGTAAAATGCTCTCAGCGAAGTTATACAACATAGGTGATTAAGTTGTTCAAGGATTGATTCTTCCCGTCACTCTCATACAGCAAGAGGACCACTTCGTCTCAAGTATTCCTCTAGACCTACATAGTCAGGCTACATCTAAATATCGCCATCTCTTCCTGTGCTTCTCTCAGCTCTCATTTTTCACTAAAAGATAGGTCTCACCTGCACACTCACTCTTCACACCACTTCAGTGTTTTTCTTTCTGCCCTTGAGCGCTGGCAAACTTGTTTTCCTCCATTCCATGCAAGTTACCAAGTACTAGTTACTCTGCAACACAAATTCTTTCGATAATTTTCACAGAGCCTGCCTTACTTTGATCAAGCAAAAGCTGCCTTTCCCCCCCACCCCTTTTCTCTTCTTAAGCTCTCCAATCCTTACAAATTAACTCCACAAGCAGGTCCAGTTACTTACTCAGTCTGGCCTCTGCTTTTCTTTTCAGTGATACTTTCCGGCATACTCCATAGTCAGCAACTCCTAAAAATACTTTAGCAACACCCTCACCTGTTGGGTCATGGAAAACCTCCCGAGTGTTCCAGCACAACCATGTCCTCCTCTTGTACACACAATCCTGGCTGATGGTTATCTTTGGCCATACATAATCTTTGGTCTTTCCATTCCCCTCTGCTCGTCATTCAACTCTTGCTATTTTCACTCTGCTTTTACCTTCAAATTTATTTTGACACAAGACAGCACCCTTGATAGTGCTTGAAAAATTTATCCATTCTCTGACTTCTTTTGGACTGAAAGTCTTCTGTAGTCAGCAATTTCCCCTATCAATCTATGCCTGCAAAACACTGAACACAATAAGGCTGTAATACCGATTAGGATACTGCCAAAACAAATTCATGGAAACCATCCCTGGTAGAGGGGAAAAAAAAAAAAAACCAACAACCTTTGGAACACACTGAATCAATGTCACAGCTAAGGCTGCTGAATTTACATTTTTATAAAACTCAATGAAAAAATAGCAAGATTCTCCAGTTCTGTGATCAGAGTTACCAAATATCAGAAGTAAAGGCTGTATCTGGAAGTGTTAACAACCCTCATATGCTCTGGTCTATCAGACCTCTAATGACATGCATCAAGGAGGTAAAATACTGTAGGGCATTCCCTTGCAGAAATCCACCAGCACAAAGTTTGTCAGAAAGTTTGTACTACTGCCATTAGACAGTATTTGTCCCTTATTTCCAGCATAACAAAGAAGTCCTCTCCCTCCTAGTGACCGCTGTACTAAAACAGCCATTAAACAATTTTTCCTACACGACTCTGAAAGGCAAAGTTGTTACTTGATGTCAGCAGACTCTCTTCTCTCTAAAATATACACGGACAACCTGGTTTAGCACTGCTCCAAGATAACTGATCTTACCTCAGAACTTGGATCCATCAGAAGTGCTTGCTTTTGAAAGAGACAGATGAGGCTGTTCTGTACCTTTCAGATCATTTATCACAGTCCCCACTGCTTCAACTGCTTCTAGTATCTACATCTCAGCATTCTGCAAGTGACCTTCAAATCAGACCTGCAAAAGGACTAACTGTAAATGACCACTGGTTCAATATATTTAACTGAGACAAAATAGGCTTCTGTTAGAAAATATGCTTAGACTGCCTATTGTATCTGCAAGGGCTTACTTGGAAAAGAAGCCTTCCAGAGATTTAATGAGGCTGACTAGCAAGGAGAATAGGGCCACAGCAACATCATTACATGAGTTCTCTGGATCAGAGAAGAGGCGAGAGGACAATCCTACACTAGAGTTTTTCTTCAGAGAGAACGAGTACAAGGAACTCAAAAAGAACGTTCAACAAGAGATTCTGGGACAAGCTGGCAGACAGAAGTAACAAACTGCAAAACCCACATGGTATTTACCCAAGTGATCTAAAGCATATCAAGTATCAAACAGCTTCCTACACATAATAGTTTAGCAATTTACTGCTTAAACTACTCTCACTGTCAGAGGAATAAAGGTATCAACTGTGACGCTAATCTTCAAGTATATTCCAAGTGTGATGTGGAAACTACAGACAGTAAATTCAAGTTCTGTCCTGGGAAATTGGTAGAAACTATAATAAGGAGTAGAATTAGCAGACAGATAGGAACAGAATAATAGTCAGACCAGAACAGAGTCATCTAATCCAGCGTTCAGGATGGTGCAGTCAACAGCATTTTTCATCTTTCTTGTAAAAAGAGAGCACTATATAAACAAGAGAAGAGCTCCTTCTGTATGAAGAACATTAAAGAACTCTATTTACGCTTCACACTCCTGGGGAACTGTATTGTGCAGACCTGAGTGACAAACCCAGAGTAAGAAACTTTTCGCAAAATGAAAACATCCTCCAGTAACTAATACTGGGTGCCTCATGCAGGAATACTCTCTCAGTTACCAATAGTTATCAATTCAAGGACTTTTTGAGCCATAGCTGCTATTTCTTTAAACAGCTGCGTACATAATGGCTCTATGAACCAACCTAAACTTATGCCATTCACAAAATCTTACACAGATGATTCCACAAATTAACTATATGTAGTTAAATAAATCCATAAATCCCATAAATCCATGGGCCCCGATGGGATGCACCCACGAGTGCTGAGGGAGCTGGCGGATGTTATCGCTAGGCCACTCTCCATCATCTTTGAAAGGTCCTGGAGATCAGGAGAGGTGCCTGAGGACTGGAAGAAAGCCAATGTCACGCCAGTCTTCAAAAAGGGCAAGAAGGAGGAGCCAGGGAACTACAGGCCTGTCAGCCTCACCTCCATCCCTGGAAAGGTGATGGAACAGCTCCTCCTGAAGGTCCTCACTAAGCATGTGGAGGACAAGAAGGTGATCAGGAGTAGTCAGCATGGATTCACCAAGGGGAAATCATGCTTGAGCAATCTGATAGCCTTCTATGACGGAATGACTGGCTGGGTAGATGAGGGCAGAGCAGTGGATGTTGTCTGCCTTCACTTCAGCAAGGCTTTTGACACTGTCTCCCATCACATCCTCCTAGGTAAGTTCAGGAAGTGTGGGTTGGATGAGTGGACAGTGAGGTGGATTGAGAACTGGCTGGATGGCCGAGCTCAGAGGGTTGTGGTGAATGGCGCAGAGTCAAGTTGGAGGCCTGTGGCTAGTGGTGTCCCCCAGGGGTCAGTCCTGGCTCCAGTCTTGTTCAATATATTCATCAATGACCTGGAGGAAGGGACAGAGTGCACCCTCAGCAAGTTTGCTGATGATACTAAACTGGGGGGAGAGGCTAACACACCAGAAGGCTGTGCTGCCATTCAGAGGGACCTGGAGAGGCTGGAGAGGTGGGCGGAGAGGAACCTCATGAAGTTCAACAAAGGCAAGTGCAAGGTCCTGCACCTAGGCAGGAATAATCCCATGCACCAGTACAGGCTGGGGGTTGACCTGCTGGAAAGTAGCTCTGCCGAGAAGGACCTGGGAGTGCTGGTGAACAACAAGTTAAACATGAGCCAGCAGTGTGCCCTTGTGGCCAAGAAGGCCAATGGGATGCTGGGGTGCATTAGGCAGAGTGTTGCCAGCAGGTGGAGGGAGGTGATCCTGCCCCTCTCCTCAGCCCTGGGGAGGCCCCACCTGGAGTACTGTGTCCAGTTCTGGGCTCCCCAGTCCAAGAGAGACATGGCACTACTGGAGAGAGTCCAGCAGAGGGCTACCAAGATGATTAGAGGGCTGGAGCATCTCTCCTATGAAGAAAGATTGCAAGAGCTGGGCCTGTTCAGCCTGGAGAAGAGAAGATTAAGAGGGGATCTCATCAACGTGTACAAGTATCTGAAGGGGGAGTGTCAAGAGGATGAGGCCAGCCTCTTCTCCGTGGTGCCCAGCAACAGGACAAGAGGCAATGGGCACAAACTGAACCACAGGAAGTTCCATCTGAACCTGAGAAAAAACTTCTTCACTGTGAGGGTGACAGAGCATTGGAACAGGTTGCCCAGAGGGGTGGTGGAGTCTCCTTCGCTGGAGATATTCAAAAGCCGTCTGGATGTGATCCTGGGCAATATGCTCTAGGTGACCCTGCTGGGGCAGGGAGGTTGGACTAGATGATCTCCAGAGGTCCCTTCCAACCTAAACGATTCTGTGATTCTGTAAAGCACCATCACCTTTTGTTGACTATGAATCTGCCTACTATTAGTTTCACTACTCACGACATTACAGACATCCAACATATGCCCAGTTGCTCCTCTTGCAGACTGCAGGGGACCCTACGCTCACTGTTTGTTCTACAGCTGCTCTATATTGTTGATTAACACTTAAAAATAATACTTCAAGGGAAGGAATTAATATGGTTTTTGAAGAGGCAAGTAATATCTTTCAGTCTACCAGAATTACTGGAGATTATTGTATCAGTACAGCAAACTGACAAAGTCATCGAGCAGTGTTAAGGAAATTAAGGTGCAATGGGGAAAAGAAAACACTAATCCACAAAGGGATGCAAATGCTTAAAATTCAGGAAAGAGCACAGTCGTGCAAGGGCTCTATGCTGTTTAGGAGATCCATAAGCAGCCTGGAAAAAGGGAGTGAATGAACAAATGAGAAAAATCATTTATGACAACAGTTATGCAGGACAGTCAAATCAGACTACAGAGCTGCAGAAGAGTAACATGATTCTGAAATGCTGCTGGAGAAAACAGTCTGTAAAAGTCAGTACTCTCGAGTTCAATGTAATGCAAAAGAGTAAGACCACCTGAACCACACAAACACAACAAGGAACTCCAAATTCCTTACTCAGGAAAGATCTAGAGCTATCATGAATGTTTTCAGAAAGAATCATCAACAGCTGACAAAGCAAAGTCACCACAAGGAAGAAATCTTTATGCAACTGCATAAATAAAATGTATTCACATCTTCAATGCTGTATTCGTTCTGGTTTCCTCATCTCGTAGAGGAGCGCACAAGGATGATAAAGCAGCATGGATGGCTTTGAACAAGGGGGGAAAAAAAAGAATCTCTCTTAAGGAGCTCTGGGGGAAGAAAAGGGGCAAGTATTCACCTTCTTAGTCCTCTTAATGAATGCTCCAAAATTACTGTATTACGTCTTGAAACACAAGAATGAACTGGCCTCAGGTTTGAAAACAAGGAGAGTACTTTTTCCCTACATTTGCATAATTTGTGGAGAACACTGTCACAGGATGTTGTGGAATTAAACTCTGTTAAAAAAGAGAGTTAGAAAATTTCTGAAGGTTAAGTCTGGTGTTAATCGTTAAACACGACCACCGAGACACAATCTTCAGCTCACAAAATCCCTTAACTTCTGACAACAAAAAGCCTACAGTGTAGTCAAGGGGAAGATGCCTTCCCCTTAAGTCTTATATAAAAGTTACTGACCACTCTCAAGATAGGATATAGAATCAAATGGGCTGCTGGCTTCAGTTAGTACAGCTGTTCTTCTATAGAGAGAAAATGAAATAAAGAAAAAGCCCGCTCAAAATAAGAAGCGAGCCAAACAAGAAGTTGTTGCCGATCCTGCAAATCGGCGAGGGAAACCAGTCATACGCCTTTCTCAAAGTTCAACATGAGCATCACGGAGTCTGAGAACAGGTTAACAATGGAATCCGTTTTGGTGACTTGATAATAAATTTGACAAAACAAGCAGACGCTATGACAAAATTAAGGTCCAGATCTTTTAGTAATTATCTTAGCTCACACAGAATAGCCTCTTCCCAGGTGGAAGAGGACGGTTGTAAAAAGAGCTGGCTAAGAACTCTGAGTAACCTTGTTCCGTCTGGAGATAGTATCATCTTTAGGGTATCCCAGCTTTCAAAAATGCTTTATCAGCCCTTCAAAGTTTCAAAGGAGGCAGTTGTGATTTCCTCCACCCTTAAAAACACTGAAATCACACTCTCCAAACTTCCAGTTGTAAGAAACACTGGTTAAAAAACCTCGTGGTCCAAACTAGACCATCACATATCCGTCCTGAATAAAGGAAATTACAATATGCATTAGAAGTATTTCATAGAAGATTTCTGATGAGAAGCGTGGTAGCTGCTTCAGCTGAACAAAACATTCCATTCGTATTAAAGCATTTGCTCAACTTCACCTTGGCGCTCTGCATGTTTTCTTGTTACAATGCATAGTTTCATATAGAACTAGATTCGACTGGTTCAATCTGTAAAACATTTGACTACTTATTTGGGAATTAAGTCTCCATGGAATACCGTGAAATCAGAAAACGTAAACAAAATTTAATTCTTAAGACTAGGGCCACGAATATTCTAGTGGAGAGAACTAAAGACTTTATGACATCAAAAACTGAATTAAATAGGAAAGTGAACACTAAATAGTGAGGATCAATACAGTGATTAATTGATAAGAATATTTCTACATTTTCAGAGTGAGAATAAGTATTCTGGAAGTAAAATTTCCCTGTAGAAACCACAGTGAGAAAAGACAGGACCTCCAGAATTAACAATACGCTGCTATTTCAAGTCATATCGCTGGAACCACATTCAAGTAAACACCCACTAGGTTTTTTGCCTCCCTTACGCCTACTGGGAAGTTGTTCCAAAGTCGTTTTATTCTGGTGGCTAGAAACCCATTTCCCAATGGGTAACCCAATTTCCCATTTCCCAATGGGAAACCCAATTCCCACCCTAAATTGTATGGTGTTCTTTCCCATCAGTTAAAAAAATAATAAAAAAATCGTTTCCCAGTACTGTCCCTCTTCAAGAATACTTAGTGAAAGCCAGTGTTGTTTCTGTTACACTAGACAACTAAAGCTCTATCCTCTCTCAAAGTCAGATTTCTATTCTCCCATCAATGTTATTAGTCCCTAACTATTTATCTTACACTTCTATATTTCATCTTATTTTTATTGCTCCAGTCTTCAAATTATACTAAAAGGATGGGTTAATACTCTGACTTTTTTAGGTTGACTACACTTTTGTTCCTAACAAGTGTTGTGGCCGTTTTTATCACGGTTATTAATAAAAAAAAAAAAAAACAAAACAACAAAATGCTATCGTGACCAGCCCAGAGGCTAATCCTTTTTGGGGGATTGTCTTCTGACAATTTCTCTAACTAGCTGCGACTGTCTCCTGGAGGCCAACTCCTTATAATACTTACAGTTCTCACGTGAGCCCTGCCCCCCATCTCCTCCTAAAATTATAGTTCCCTATGTGTTCAGAAAAGCCAGTTCTTAAAGAAAGCATGTTCATCCAACAAAGTCAGCCTTTGACAGATCTACCAGATATACCTCCCCACCTTCAGTAATTAATTTCCTCAAAATATAGTCTAGCAGCAGGATAGAGAAAATTGCAGGTTTTCTTATAGTAGCAACACATAGGAATTTGTTGGCCTTCTAGATGACACCAACTGTTTAGAATGATTAGCAGCAAAATAATTAAGAGGAACATCACGGAACAAAAACAACTTCCAGCCTGGATTTTTGAAGTACTAGCTTGTAAACATCCACAAAAAAATTTTTTTTCCTCCCATAATGGGGACCGATAAACGTTTCTTCAGTTTCTTCACCTAGTGTTCTACAGGCCAGTTCACTGCTCTGTGCATTACATGGCAACAATTCTGTGGGGAATCCGTATAGATGACTTCTGCTGGTGATGGCAAACACTTTACAGAACTATAGAGAAACAGGAAAAAGCAGGTACAGACAAATGAGGAGGTCCCCCCTTCCTTGCTGATGTTCACGTAACTTTCATTTTCAATGCTTACATGCTGGTAGGGTTACAACAACTACATCCAGTTCAAATTCAGCAGTCTCATTGAATTAAGTCCTATCTAATCTAAAGAGAAAATCTGAGTTTTAGCTAGTAAGGACATAGAGAGGACAAGTTTAATTCTATTGTGTTAAGTTTAAAATTAGGCCAATTATTTAGGTTTCTAAATGCAGACTCAGATGTCTAAATTTAGCCACTTTAAAAAATCTTGGCCTGTGTGACTACTGTATATACCCTCTTGCCCAACTTCAAGGACAAGGTGCAATTTCCAGAACTCTAGAGCTTATTCTCTCCAGAAATTAGTGTAAATTGTTGTCAGAAGCAGCCTGATCTTGGCTCAGAACAGACTGAAGAACCACCACTGTTCCCGTTAAAACCTATTATTTTAAAATTAATTTATGTACCTTCCACTACAAGCTTGACAACTGAACCACTGAGGCATCAAGACAGACTGTAAAGAGAGGCTGCAGAGAGTAAAGGCAGGTTAAAATAGGACAAAAGGAAAGAGGGGCAGTGTTCCTTCGAACACATGATATTCATCTCAAAACCACCTCCCCAGATCATCTGCATCTCCTTGTAAATTGCTGCTACTCATTAAAAACCACCTCAGGAGGTATGCTAAAGACATAATAAAGGTAAAATATTTGTTATCGAAAGACTTCTCCTAACCTCATGGTACGTCTAAATTTTAACCAAAGAAAGCATGATCAACATCTAATTCAAATTTTAAGTGTATGTTCTGTGTTCCTTCTGACACATATACAGGAATTACAGTACAGGTATAAAGCAAATACTGGCATAAGTACTATTTAAGAAAAAAGTCATTATTTGCCAACTGTATTGAGCCACTTTCACCGCTGGAAATGAAAGAAGAAAGAATAATTATTTTACAGACTATGAAGAAGTACACCACACCAGCATGAGAAGTAAATCAAAGCCAGAACTTAAAGCCAATGAAACCTTGAGTTTGAGAAAAGAAAGCTTTTCTGAAAACTAGATACTGAAATCTGTTAGGGAAGAACAGATACAATAATAATGGAGACAGACCTCAAAGCATGATCAACAATTTGAAGAGGAAAAAAAGGCTCTTTCTGATTAACATTTTTCAGATATGTTACTCTCATGATAGTATTTGTAGCCCCAAGTGCAGTTCCAATAGAAGCAGAAAAATAAAGAAACCAGTAAACACTGCAATTTTGACTTTAATACAGGTTAATCAACTTGAAAAGGATTCACTACAGAAGAAGCTGCTACTGAAGACTCTCTGCAACTCAATGGCTTTTGGTCACTCAAAACTCTCCTTGCTAAGATCTGCACGATTACCTACATAGAAAACTTATCAATGCACATTCAGGACATTGAGGATCCATGCAGACTGCATCTACACTGATGCTTTATCTTCTAATTGCTGCTTACCAGCAGCACATCTCCACCATCTAATATCAAAAAGGCAAATTTTATTTCAAACCACCTGCTAGTGATATTTACTCATCCCTTCAGATATCAGTGCTAACACTGATCATCAACATCTCAAAAGCAGCACCAGAGATGCCACAGATGGGAAAATTCAGAAAGTCCTTGGCATAAATAAAATTTGAAGAACTAATTACAGCAACTGTCAAAATGACTTTGAAAATTCTGCCTTCTCTCTCATTCCCTACTCCATGAGCAGACTCGCTCTCTGCCATGACCTTTGAATACTAAAGCAAATTCATTGTTCTCCATTCAGGTTCTTAAAACCTTGCTGAAGCCAGCTATTCATTTACTGGTTGCTATAGCCGACAAACTAGAAACAGGAAGCTTTGAGTCAAACACACACACACAGTAGATTACATTTAATATAACACACATGTGAATCTCAATTACATGAAGGCCCCAAAGACAGTGGAAGATTTCATATAGTCAAGAGCGTCAAATAACAAAACTACTGGTCCAAAGCCTGCTACTGCAAACCATTTTCACTCTGGAGGATCATAACTGCAGCTCACACATAGAGCAACTCTGCACATGAATCTGCGGTGAAAGACCTATCGTTATTCAGCCTCAAAAATCACGTGATCTTTGGTTTGCTCCAAAAGAAATAAAGCTTTAAAATTGTGAACATTGAATTTGTAATTTAGTAGGTGCCAGCAGAAGGAATGTAAAGTTTTTACAAGAAATATGGTATTTTACTTTTTTGCAGACTAGGAAATCAAAATTAGAGGTCAATAAATTCAACCTTTTGGGGAGGGGCTCCTCCCTCCTACTGGATGAGACAGTGGAGTACCATGAGCCACAGCTGCCTAACGTTTTCCATTTGCAGTTACTTATACTTTTAGCGGAATACAAACACTGTTATTGGAAGCTATCCACATTGGCTCCTTGCTACATACTAATTTTTCAGGCTTATGTAACAGCTTACCTGTTTTAATAGAAATGTTAAGCTTTCCCACACACACAAAACAAAAAAAGAACAAAAATACCTTACACCGAGATTATTTACCACATCTATTCACAACAATTTGACTAAGACCAAACTCTATCAGGTATGTATTTTACTCAGTAACTAACTAAAATACTACAATTTGTACATGTCCAATAGAGGTTTAGTGGAAAGTAAATAGTTTCTTGAAAACACAGAGGGAGAGAGTCCATATACTAGCTTTGTTTTACCTGAGGAGTATTTTAGAAAATTATACTAAAAGAATATTCAGGTTGCAAAAAGCTGATCATCAAAAAAATTTGGAAGTGTCACAATGAAGATGAGTTATGGTACTTGAATATGGTTCCCTTACTCATGGGTGTGAAAATTCTGGCTTTAATCAGACCCCTGACTCCCCTTCCACTTCATTTTTCTATCATTCAGCACAATGGATTTGTGCTTCAAAACCAGTTCATGCTAGCACAGTGAAGGAAGCTGTCCGTCTGTAAGACCCTACCCTGTTTGTAGCAGAAGCCAGAAAGTACATAGCTAAAGAGGCCCTCACAGTTATGGCTGCTACAGTTCTCTCCAGATGGCATTTATTTAGGAATTCTTCTGCAATAGCATGCAACTGCCTGAACTAAACATTTAACAAGTTACACCTTTTCAGCTATTCAATCTAAGGCTTCCAGAGGCAGAAATCTCTAGTATTTACTACTGAATACAGTGCAAGTTGTGAACACCGTGCTACAAAAATACTATGAAAAAAAAAATTAAGGACCTATGTCAAATTCCAGGTTGAACAACCAGAATGTACTGACACTGTGCAATTAGTAGGTTTACCTACTCCATCACACCATCATTACACAGACCACCATCTTGTCTCATACAGATGTTTGTTATTACATACGCTTACCATAGACAACACGGTAAAATACAGGAGAAATTCTCTTCCATGAGAGAGTTGAATGACATTCACTGATTAAAGCAAGGACTTATAAAATAAGTGAAAGTTAAAAAGCACATTTACTAAGCATCCATTCACTGAGCACTATCATCCAAACACTGAAGAAAAGTATGGGACCCACAGTAAAAAAAAGATGATTATGACTATGCAAATAAAGACTGTAGTCATGCACATACACAGGCAAGGACTAATTAACTAATACAAAAGTGGTTGAATTTTCAGCTCTAGTGCTATGTCATTTTCCATGTAATTTAAAGTACGTGTAACCTGAATAATCAGTTGAAAAAGAAGATGGCACAGCAAATGCCTATTTAGCCACCTATCCAAGAACCCGAAGAGAACAAAATAGGATCCTAGAAAGCCTAATCTAAGGCCCTGCTCTCAACAGAAGGTTGGACCAGATGATCTCCAGAGGTTCCTTGCAACCTGCACTTTTCTATGATTCTAAAACCAACCCTATTCATGTTTCTAATATTGCTTCTTCAACACATCACTTTGACTTCCTACTCAATGCAATATAAATCCAGGCTAGTTTTAAGTTGATAGACTTTTTTGTACGGTATACGTAGCTTAAGTAGGAAATTTAATCTGTCCTGTATCATATGCTTTGTTTAAGCCCTTGCAAAAACACAAAGCATCTCCTGAAAGCACTCTGAGCTTCAGCCAACTCTGTATTTCGGCACTGAACCAAGATAACCCGCAGGCACTTGCTGATGAAGGATGCATCCGCAGGGCTGCACTTCTCAGAGCCCCCTGACAGGGCCCAGCACCCCGGGGGGGGGGGGCAGATAGCTACTGCCGCTCCCGGCTGAGGGAGCCCAGGCCCGGGCAGGCAGCCTTGTCCCCGCGCCCGGGAGACGTCGTAGCCCCGCGGCCCTGCCCGGTCCCAGACTCCCCTCACATGAGCGGCCGCCACCAGGCCCGGTGCCACTCCCCCGGCCCGGCTCGGCCCTGCCCAGCCCGGCGGGCACCAGCGCTCCGCCGCAGCAACCGCCAGCCCGCTCAAGGCCCGCGGCGAACCCAAAGGCGAGGGCCCCGGCGGAGGGCGACGGCGCCGGCCCGCCCGCTCACCAGCTAGGGCACTCGAAGAGCGAGAGGCCGCCGCCTCCGGCCGAGTTCGCATTCGCCGCCATCTTGCATCTGCCCCATTCAGGCGGGCCGAGGGCAGGATGGGAAACAGGCGGACCCGAGCGAGAAGCAGTCCCAGAGTGCCCCGCGCGGCTCCGCCAGAGCGAGGCGGGGCGGGGCGGGGCAGGGGCAGGGGCGGCGGCGGCGGCGGCGGGGCGGGGGGGGGGGGGGTTGGCTCCAGCTCGCCGCCCGCCTCGCGCCCCTCCCCCGCTCCGGGGGGTGCGCGCGCGCCCGGCGGGGCCGCGCTCTCCGCGGTCACCGGGGCGGCTCGGCGGCCGCGTCAGGCCCCGGCGGGGGCCCAGTGCCGCCCCTACGCCCCGGGGAAGGCTGGAGGAAGCGCCTCGGCCCGAGGCAGCCTCGTACCCGCCCGAACGTGGCTCAGGGCGGTTTCTTAGGAAGACGCGAGGGGCGGCCGGTCCGGGGCGGCTCTGCCGGGTTAGACCGCAGCCGACCGGGACGCACTGCCCGGTCCTCGGCCTCTGCCCGCCCAGCTGACAGAGACACGCTGCGCTGCGCCTTAGGCCTTGGACAGCGCAGACGCTTGCCGATCTTAGTGTTCCTGCCCCTCTTCCTTCCGGGCCTCATCTCCCCGCACCCCAGGGCACCAAGAAGGCCCTGTAAGTTACATCCATGTCATTAAATTCCTCAAAAAGAAACCGAGAAACGCTACATAACCTTAGCTATTAAAACACATTTTTACTTCTACCATGGGGCCTTCCTTCTAACTGCTTTTGGAGAAGGAAGAGGTGGATAAAAACAATGAAAATGTTAGCAAGTATACAAAATTGCAGAGAAATAAGCTAAATGCAATGCTTCTGCAACAAGTTTTTTAAGACTCCTTTTACAAGCATTCTAGCTAGATGACAGGTTTTTTCAGGATCCTTCTCAGCTTTTTGAATAAATTTTAGGTAGAAAACAAATCAGATGGTAGCTAATATTGATGATATACTTTCTTACTGGTATAGATAATTGAGCCCGTAAGGGGAAAAACTAGTTTTCACCAATAATCCCCAGCTCCCCCAAGAGCTGTCACTAAATCGATCAAACACCCCTGAGCACTGCAGGAATAGCTATCACTACAAAAGGGGCAAGTAAGCTTATTCCATCCCTGGATCTCATTGTGAGAGGTAAACTTCCTGCAATAAATTTTCAGTAGTTAGTACAGTGGTAGCAAACAATCCCTGAGGCAGGAAAGTTCTCTCATAGTGCCATGGTGCTGCAGCAAGGGAGATGAGAGTTTCTGCTTGCAATCCTTCACATTCACGCATCTTCGTTAAGACCACTGTTAAAAAGAGCAGTGGGGCTCCTGCAGAGACTCAGTTCAACAAAGCAAAGGAAGAGAAAGGAAGCAAGTAATTCTAGCAGTCCTGACTCAAGGAAGCACTTGTGTTGTCTACTTCAGTTTCAGGCAGCTGCAACTGATTTAGGTTAGGACAGAACCTAAAAATAATGCACCCAGGCTCTCTTTAAAAATGGTGAAAAAAGGGCTTTTATTTTCATATGAAAGTGTAATATCAAAAAGAAACTCCCCATGCAGCAGGCAGTGCATAAAGCAACAAGATCCACCATTCAGGAGGAGTAGAACAACACATACTCATTTCCCTTGCTTTTGAGTCAGCTTAACTCAGTAAAGACTGAGTCCCAGCAGTAGGCAAACAGTCCAAGTTTACCAATCAACATTCAAGGAAGCCAGATTCATCTTTCTATGATCAGTTACTGGACAGGACTGCTGCACAGGAGTTTTGTATATGTCCACAGGGAAGTCATTCCATGTTTTTACCTAGGTTAGCTTAAGAAAAATCAGGGACTGTTGAACTTAAAATGGAGGAAACACCACTAAAGCAGATATAAAGTCTTCTACACTGATTGCAAAGAGAGGCAGTTGCAAACAAATTGGAAAATAAAGACTATGACAGAGGCTTTTAAAAGTGTTTATTGACAGTTATTAGATGGAATGATGGCGCAATAGTGCAAAACACTGTGCAATTGGGAGCACACACTCCCTTCCCAGCTTTCACATTTACTTTATTATACAGGAGACATGGAATAAGGATTAAATACAAAAATGGGTCAGTATGCTGCATTTGCCACACTGTGATGGGCTTTGGACAGATTACTGTTCCCTCAGTGCATGTCAGTTCAGAGCTACATCAGAGTGGGGAGTGGCTGCTATGTTCTCTCTAGCTCTACTAGCGAGACATTAATTCAACTAGAGATCTTTTTCATTTGTACACACATCCTCAAACAGTCTTAAAAACCTAACACTTCACTCAGCCAAGTGCTGCACTTTCTATTTCATAAACAGTGGAAAATACCAAGTGTTCACAAGCAATATGTAATATTCACTGGTACACTACAAGCGAGCTTCGAGAGTACTTCTTTAGAAGCAGCATTTCAGGTAATACTCACCTATCTTGCTAGCTTGTAAATTTAGGTGCCCACTTTCTCATCTTTGCATGATTTTCTCCCTAAAAGCTTCTAAAAAGCAATTAGGAGTGAACAGCTAAACTTTTTCCCCCACTACTTAATATGGATTTCGTGCACCTTAGTATTTCTAGTGTTTGAGAGTCAGCATTGGAAGAGTTTTATTTGTCCAATAATAAACCACCAGCCAGTTTATCTAAGGAAATTGCATCGTTAGATTATCCTAAGTCAAAGGTGTTCTGTCCTCACAAATGCTGCATTTGAAGAAAACAAACAATGCCCCTTCCCCCCCCCCTAAACTCCACAAACCACCAACTGTGCTCAAACATTAATAGAACAGTTACAAGTCTCATGGCTAAACTGACCAGTTACTAAGCACACTAGTGGTTCCAACTGTGGTCATCCATGCCTACTTCCTACCTTCCAAATCTGTAGTAGCATCTTTCTCTATAAGAGAGTTTAGAACCATGGCCACCTGGAGACTAATTAAACCATGGGGAAGACACTGGAGACTTTAGAAACTGCTGGATTAAGGTAATGCAAATCTGTATTGTGCCCTCTTTGAATGTCATTCTTATTCCAGTCCAAAGTTACCTATACATACAAAATGTTAAAATTGTGCCACTTGCCAAAAAACAAGACATCTCCAATTATTGATCACACTTCAGTATACATTTGGGACAGGGAATAATACATTACAGAAGGAAAAAAACCACAAGATCTTAGTTACATAAAACAATGTAATTTGTATATAAACTGATAAATACTGTCTCCATGGTTCACTAATTCCATATACTAGTTATCTGCACATTAGTTGCTAATATCTATTACTAGAAGAAGTTCCGGCTTCTGCTCTCTCAAGGTGGTCAATTCATTTCTGAGACTAGTCAGCCTGTTCGCTCTGGGGGAATGAGAATTGCTCTCTGCAATGAGATTAGGTTCCACATGAAAATTTCATTTTGTTGCCTGCCAGATAACAAGTCCTAGGATTAGAGAAGCCACAGCAAGACCAAGAATCAGGATACAGATCTTCTTACGGGATTTCTTCTAATGGAAGAAGAAAAAAAAGCCATTGACACCAAGAACAGAGGACAAGAGGATAGATTAGAGCACTCTGTACCCATCCTTATTCAAGAGGAGTGTACAGACTACACGGCTTAAGCATTCTTTAAACAGCATGATTTTATAGCTAGCTGTTTTCAGTTTCAGCATAGTCTAAGAGGTGCAGTTAAGTCAAAAATGTGTCAAGTCTCGCTTCTCTCAAGGAAAATACAAGTTTCACTCAAATTGCCTATAAAAAGAGAACCTGACAGCATCTAGCATATGCTTTTCATACCTAAGGTAGGCCACCAGAGCTAGAGGAAAACTAACTACCTCTAGCTATTTGGATTTTCCAGCTAAGACAAGTAATAACTGCTAACTAGTTCCCTGATATAATCTCTCCTTGGTCACCTGGAGTTGGCATGGAGATTGTATTGCATTTCTACAGTTTAAAAGCTTTGATAAACAGTTATGGTACTTGGATTTTACAGTTTTGATCACTTTTAATCATCACAGAAAGCTACAACCTGTCCATATATACAGAATACTTTTATCTAAGGATTTGAGGTTAGTTATATAAAACCTCCTCTGCCCAGAAGAATATGTCCAATACATGTCCAAAATCTGCCAGACTTGGCTTTATCATACCTTGAAGATTCACTTTATAATGGAACCCGTGGAAAGAGAAAATGATACTATATCCTGGCAGCTGGCAAAGGCTACTTTCCCTCCCTGCAGCTAAACAGCACAGGAGTTTTATTGCCTTCCAATATCTCCTCACTTAACAGCTTGAGGAAGTCCAGTTTCCTATCTGGTATATTGTCCTGAGGTACCAGCAGTAAAACTCTATACTGAACTGACTGACTGACAGAGCACCCCCATTCTTTCATAGAATCTAAACCCCCCAAGGACAATCAGGAAAGGAGCCTACAAGAAAGCGCTAAATATAATAAACAAAGAAGTTTGCAGTGGCTGTCACTGCTCCTTACAGAGTTGATGGGACTTAGGACAGACCAAGGAACGGGAACTGAGCAGTCAGAAAGGTCCTGCAAATCCTGGTGAGCAGAAACTGCCCAAGTTTGTATATGGATTTTTTTCACATCCGTGTTTACACAAAGTTCTGTAGAGTATTGTCTTGACCAGCATATTTACAAGATGGGTACATCATGAGAATTTATTCTCGTTTAACTGTTTCGCTACCTTCCGAGAACGGCAAAGCTAGGCACTTAAACTCATTGAGCACATCTACGTGAAGGAACAAAATGACGGCATATCCTCTGCGTTAGAGGGCTAATTTCAATGCTGTGTTTCTCACTCAAGCGCTTTATTTATTCCTTAGAGTACAGCTTTGTGGAAGTGCCAGCTTGCATAAGCTGTTTTTAAGAACTTGTTTGGCATGCTGCAGTCCTCATTATATGTCTTGTTATGCCTGTACCATGTTGCACAAGTGTATGTTGACATTAATACAAAGCATACAGAATTTACCTGATAATAGGCAGCTCTCTGTAACTGCTCACTGGCTCTTTCCACATGGACTTCTGCACTTTCCACATTTGCCTCTATGCTGTCTACAGAAAAATAAGAGAACTCATTGTAAGAGAATTCAGAGCTTCTGTGTTATAAATTAGATATGTGATATGATCACTTTTATACAAAATATTTGAGAATTGAATCAGACAGAATATGTAATTGAGCTAAACAAACTTTCTGTTATCCATATGTACTTACCAATCATATCTCCTTGGTCATGAATCATCATGGCTAAATCCTTAAATATTTGATTGACATCCAAAATGTCTGCCTGAAGGCAAGAGTTTGACAAGTTGTAACAACCACCGATTACAATTTTGCTAAATCTAATCCTTAGCATCTCTTACAGCCATTGCTCAAAATAATTGAGCAGATACCATCATTCACTGACTGAGGTTACAATCCTCAGCTCCATAGATAGTAGCATAAACACAGGAGCCTACAATATTCCTGCTACTCAAGTGTTTGTTTCAGCACACTAGCCATTAGCACAGCATGGAATTGAGATGAACACTTTCACATGAATTGCTCCTACATCTCCAAGGGATCATGAATCAACTCTGAATGAAAATGTACCTAGCCTTCAAAAGGAGTGGGGAGAAAGAATTCAGCATCAAGCCTCTCTACAAGCAACTTTTTTCCTCTCAGATTTCTTTAGCCCATCCCATTAGCTAGCACTCTGTGATGTCTTTAGTTTAGCTCCTAGCACTGTTTACTGTGCAGGATCTCCTGTTCACCTCTAATTGCCTGATTGCTGTTTCTCTCTCTTTAATAAGTTCAAGGTCTTGTTCAGTTATTGCCACATCTTCTTCCTGAGACTGCATTTGATTCCAGTCTTCACCACTAGAAAGAAAAAAGAAGAAAGTAAGAGCCTGTTTCTCTGAGGGTAGATATTTCCAAATCCTTTTTATACTTAAGTGCCAATAAGCTAAACTTGAAAAATTTCCTACCGGAGGAACTCCCCCCCCCCCCCCCCCCCAACAACCCCTCAGGTTCCTGGGGGTTCCTGGTATTGCAACTGTGTACAGGGATGAGACTAATTAGTGGCAACAGTTACAATCAGAACAAATGAAAAATAAGGACAGATTAGGAAAAGCAGGTCTTGCACAAGGTTATTCTAACAGCTCAGTGAAGAAACTGGAAAGCAGCCCATGCACAGGATACTCTAAGATATGAGTATTATGTATAGCATTATAAAAGAAACCTCACTATTCCTGTGGGATTTTTTCCTCCTTTTTTTTTTTTTTTTTTTAAATTTTTAAACATGCCAACATCTTTCTTCCCTCTCACTGTTCCCCTAAGAAAGGGGGAATCACGGGTGAAAGTCTTGATAGTGTTGTGCTCGCAGGCTGCTTTCTATCAGCTATCAGACTGAAATAACAGCAGATAGGAATACAGATGCAAAGATTCTCTCTTGCTCTCTGGCATTTGGAGCTCAGCAATTTCAAAATCACTGCACAAGTTACACACAGATGACAGCAAAGTACCTATAACACAAGGTTACCTACATGTTTAGCATTAAGAAATTCTTCAAGGATAATGTCATCCTCTTCTTAACAAAGGGAAGTGTACTGGAAAGCACTATAAGGTTACAATATGTCTGTTGAGTATATACCACCAAATAGCAAGTTTCAAAGGCTCCAAGTGCCAGAAGAAATGAAGATAAGCTAGATGTCAGAAACAGCTGACACATCCAGAAACTCAGCTCTGAGATGACAGTAGAGTTTTCAAATATTTGAGGCAAAAGTTTCTGACATGGAGCACGCAAGAGCAATGTCAAACGAGGAGCAACTGCTGTGTGCCCCTCTACCTTTCAAAGAGGCTAAGAGCCTCTGCATCAGTAAGTACCTACTGGGCTCCCCTTGCTTTGGGAAGCAAGGCCTTCAAACTCATCACAGCATCTGTACAACCCAGCAGCATGCTGTTTTCACTTCTGATTCAGTATATGGAGGCATGGGGCTCCAGGGGGGTGGGGGGGGTGCACCACAAGAAGCTGAGCAGATAAAGCTCAATTTGGAGGAAAAGGGTGAATGGATGAGACATGGAGGCTCGGACTCTTGATTTAGAAAATTAAAGGGTATATACACATAGGGCGACATGTTTCACACCCAAGATTTCTCAGACGTATGTACAGGAGAAGCAGACACAGTAGTCAGAGATACTTTTGGGGTGCCTTGAGTTCGCTTTATGCGCATCATATAGTTGATGTACTATTTTTCAACCTAACTTCTGTGCAGCAGCACAATTACTGCATAAGCCCCACCACTGGCTGACACGTTAAAGTAATGCTGGCTTGTTGGGCGTGTTCTGTGGTTAGTCTGTCAGGGAACGTTAGAAATGCCCAGGAAAATAGTGCTGTGTGCAGTTCATTTTTTACATTGTATATTATTACAAGTACTGTAATAATTGCATTTCCAATCTTTTGCTTTGCATTCAGCTAAAGAAGCCTTGCCCTGAGTTACATTAATATAACTAAAATTATTGTGGCAAGATATAGGTAGGTAAGTGTGATTATGTGCACATCAGGAGTGCAAGTACTTGTTACCTATCAAATGAGACCAGCTGTTCTTCTCTGAATCGCTCATCAGCCTAGAAAAAGAAAAAAAGTGTTATTAGTCTTGCAGACTACTAGCACAACTAGCAAAATCAATAGCAGCATCGTGAAGACATAGGAGCATACTGTGCAGAGAATTCTTTGAGAATGCCACTGTCACTTTAATTTACATATCTCTGCAAATCAGAAGCAGGTGAGAGCTAGAAGAGCTAGTCTCTTTACTCAGATCACTTGTCATTGTTTGGTGCTTCCTTTCTCTATGTGTAAAAAACAAACAAGAAAACCCACAAACCGCACACTTAGTTCTTATGATTCTTTAACTAGACATAATTCCTAGGAGTGTAATCTGAGCAATAACTGTGTTCCTTTGTGGAAATTAAGAATGTGTACTTAACACAAAGCCCCAAGGCAAGGGGAGAGAAATGCTTTCACTAGCCTTTTTATTATGAATTCTTAGTAGCCACAGGGGTTGGCCAAAACAGAACAGGAAGAATGTTTGAATGTACATTAGGATTACTAACAGGACAGGAGCTGTAAGAAAATAAATAAAAAAAAGATAGTGTGAGACTTCAGATGTTGCCTCAGGTACGGTAAACTTCCAACTGACCTCCTAAGTTGTAAAGCCTAGGGCTGACATCTGTCAAAGAACAGCTTGCAATACTTTGCTGTTAGCTATTACTTTGACTACCTCTCTTCTGTCATCCATAAGATTTGCAACTGCCAGGATTCCCTCCTCTACTAACACTGACAAGCAGCACATTGAAACGTGTCCAGTGCTTACAGCATCTGGATTAGTAAAATTAATGCACCACGACCCCATCTGTACCCAGTAACGGGTCAGCAGATAGCTACAAAGTTGGTAGGCAAGTAAAAGATCTCAGAGAAGACTTGTAATTCACTACATCGCTACAAAATTCCCATAAATACTTACAGAGATGCGGGAGCCAGCTCTCGCCCTTGCTACAGTCTCTTTCTCCTTCTCTGAGACTCGCCTCTGTATTGCTTGGAAGTTATTTAAGGCTGCAGAGAAGTCATTCATTAAACGTTCTTTCTGAAGCCTCTGTTGGCGCTAAAGAATTAAAACAAAAACAAGTGTTCAGATATTCCTGTTCATGTTAATGTAATTGTCCAGACACTCCCTCTCTCTCAAAAGCAAGCAAACAAAGAAACAAAAACCAAAACAAACCCCAAAAAACCCAGCTGACATTCAGAAGATCTCTTGGTTCCAGCATTCTAGGGGACTGGAGGGAAAAAAACCCCCACCAAATTTTCATTAGTTATACCAAATGCTCTACGCCTTGTGCACTGAAGAATAGCTTTGAGCAACAAAGTTCTCTAGATGCAGTTTGGTTTTAAGTTTGGAGTAGGGGGGCCTTCTAAACTATTACTGGAATGGCATCTGAATAAAAGTAATTTATCACATTTACTTACGTACCTTTTGGATACCTATGGTGCCTTCCCCTCCATTCCCCCGTTTAGCCAACCTATTAATCCTTCACCTGTTCTCTCCACTCCATTCTCCTTCCTCCGACAGTCCCCTTAACTTTCTTATGAACGTAGGAAACCTACAGTACAGCAACTCAGCAACTTTTAAGAGTAAAGAGTCCCAAAATTCCAGGGCTAACATCCATTACCCCTGGCTTTGGGGGCTCTCTCTCAGCCATACCACACCACAAGCCTGCTACTAGTTGTTTGGAGAACATCCTCTCGTACTCTTGACATCCATTTCAATTTGCCTGTTCTCCACATGCATCAGTGTAATGTCCCTGGTTGTCCTCGTTTTACAGTATCAACTGATTTAGCTTGCCTAGAACGTCTCCTTTTAGCATTCTGACATCCCAGTTAATGGAAACAGCAAGTTCTGAAAAAGCTTGCCTCAAAGACATTTAATTCTAGTGCCAATTCCTATGCTTTCCTCTAGAGAGATTCCCAACAGCCCTCTCACAACAGAGGGAACCCGGCATTTTTATCCTTCAGCAAGTTCATATCAATTGAGCAGCCTTTCCAAGGAAATATATGGGAAAAAAACCTATTCGAAAACACATTTTATAAGACTGCTTGCCATAGCAGTCTTATAATATACTGCAGTTTTTAATCAGAGTTGTGTGGAAGCAACTGCCTCTCTGCCAGATGAGATCTTCAACATGCTCATGCAAGTTCTGCAGATTTTGGACAGACTGTGCAACAGGCTTCATAAGTCACTGCCACATTCAGTGATATGCACATGACAGCATTTTGCTCACCAGAGGGAGATTAACTGAGAAATACTTGCTGAACAAACAGCCAAAACATGGCCATGCTTACAGCCAGCATTTAAACCTTTAAATATAGGATTAGACTAAAGCAACAACTGCTGACCCATATCCAAAGATCATCCCATAACAACATTGATTTACATAATATCACAAAAACACACAGCAGTGACTTAAAGCAGAGGCAAGAAAACTCCAACAGCAGAGGACTGTCCCTTCCTTTTCCCATAGGAAGGGGGAATCTGAAAGACTATTCAGCAGGAGGTAAAGCCATAATCATCGCCAGCTACACTTATTCAAACATGAGCAAGGCGAGTCAGCTTTTTTCCTCCAGCTAATAAATGACAGGCAAGTGGAAGCTATTTGGCAGGATCACACTTCACATTGACATGTAGTTTGCTCTATGTTCTTATCCTAAAACATTGCCTTACATGATTAGACACTTCATAAACAAGATTTTTTCAGAAACGTACTCGGAAATACAGAATTGCATACTTAGCTCTCCTCAAACATATAGGGCTTCTGATTCATATGCAAGTTAAGTTTTATACCCATTTTGCAGCTGGCAAAGGTTAAGCCGTTTTCCCAGTGTCACAGAAGAGGTCAGGATGTCATCAGTTTAATGAGTCTTCCCACTTCTCTAATAGCTTTTACTCCATCGTGAAAGGCTACTGTCCCTTCAGCTGTGCCAATATTCAAGCTTTATGAGGCTGTGCTCTAAGCTACATCCATAAAACGAGTGACTTTAAAAAAACCTCCAGATGAATTCTGTGCACATACCTGTTCAGAAGCGGATAGAGGAAGTGGCAGAGACCCCAGTTCCTTTAGATATTCATTGGTCTCTTTAGCAAGTCGGTTGGCAGAATGCTGTAGCTGTTGTCTAAAATAAGGGTTCAGAAAGAGTTACACAAGGTTCTCTCCCAAAGCAGTCTCTGAGCAATTCAGTTCTCACAATAATGACCAATTAGGGGTTCTGAAATCACACACCTTCCAGGTTTTTCATTCTCCAATGTTGGGAAAAAAAGAAAAAAGAAAAAACCCTAGACGCACATAAGAGTCAGTTTTATGCCAGAAATGTCATCCATGCCTTAAGGCACTATGTAGGAGTTTAAGAAATTCCTAGACATTGTTGAAGTCAAATTCTTCAGTTGATAAAAATCTAAGGACCCTTCCTGAACAAACACCTGAAACGCTATTACACAGCAGGGATCACCTCTCCGTACTAAAGATGAATAGGGAAAAACGGAACGGAGATGTACTTTTACCATCAATTTGACACTATCCTACCTTAAAAAGGAATCCAAAGTATTTCTATACTCCCTGCTAACCGGTATAATGTAGTAGTTAAAAGATATTTCTCTTCTATAGCATAAGAGAGAAATTAAAAGGAGGCAATGATAACTTCATTCAGTGAACATAATCACTTTCTAGGGCAAATTGTTTATGTTACCAGTTGGTATCTGATCGCTCACTTGACAACCTCTAACTGCATTGGTCAAATTTACGCTTGATAAAAATATGGAGATCTCAGAGATCGCAAAGAACTTTAAAAAACCCTAATAACATAACAGAAAAACTAACAGTGTAAACCAGGAAGACACAAAATCTTCCTGCAACAAAATACTAAAGCAAGAATCAAGATTTTTGGTGTTTAATGGGGTGCAAGATGCTTGAATGAAAGCCATCCATTCAGCCCAATAGATACGCAAATCTAAGTATTCAGGTTACCTTGCTGTATAAGTTCACCCGTAATATGAGAGCTGAATAAGCCACCCACGCATTTTCGTATTAATTTCTATAGCATCTGACAATTTATTGAGTGCAACCACTCTCCCCTTAAAGAAGGGGCCATGTCTCTGTAATGAAATTAACTGGAAACACATTCATTTGGCTGCCAGTGACTTTTTCTTTAATCTACCAATTAAATCCAGGTCAAGTCAATCAAACAGCTCTGGCAAGCTAATTCCTTTCTCTCCCAATGGGTTCTGATCACATCCTATAGATGTAAGTTATGAGCTCATCCAAAAAAAAAAATCACTATTATAAAAAAAAAAAACATGGGGATGTTGCATGACTGACTGACAAGTTTCCTTTTAGTTTTCCAGAAATTATTTCTCTCATTCTTTGCTATTTATGCTTTTCAAGTATATACAAGAGGCACAGACATACAGACTCCCTGTCTAGTCTAAGGGTCAGCTTGGACTGTGCAGTTCAAATTTCTTCTACATTGTGTCCCAAGAGCATATTCTTGCCTGAGGTTACACTTGGCAATTTGGCTGCCATACAAAATTGCTAGTCTTTCTAATACCCAAATCCTTCTGTACTACAAGCTACTTTTTCATGAGATATAGGTCCTCCCTGCTGTTTTCCCTTTTTCCTCCTGTGTCAAGGCCAAGTACATAGTATGGCACTCATTCCTTCCAAATCACAAGTGAAGCTACTAAAATAAGACTGGTTTTCAGAGTACAGATAAGAATAGTACACCAGGCATGCATTAACCCCCCCCCCCCTTTTTTTTTTTTAAAAAGATAATCTACACCATTTCTAATCATTCCTATCAAGCAGCTTTGACTGGCTTTTCCACAGTTCTGCAAAAACACCTCAGCACCTCTAGTAAACTACTTTACCCATCTAGTCATTTTGTTTTGTAGGACTAAACTAAACTTATCCAGTAAAGCATGTCCCCAAAGCAAGTAATCCAATTTAGACGGAGAAATAAAGAACCTACACAAGTGTTAGCTGAGTTAATACTTACAAGTTTTCCTGCAGCTTGCTGGAATCCTGCTTGGTTCCCAGCTGGCTCATCAAATTCTTTATCTGAGCAGCTGAAGATAAAGAGATCACAAAGTAAGAGAGTAGGACAAGTTCCAGTATGTTCTTCCTTCCTGAAGACATTCTTCTAGCTCCCCACAAAGAAGGATTTCTCTCAACGTTTTGCTTAACTCAGGCTTACATGACAACACTTAGACTTTGCATTTAGAGCAAAGTATGCATTTTAAACATCCCCATTTAGACTTGATATAGCTTACTAGAGTAAGTGTTTCAAATGAGAAAAAGACAGAAGGTTTGAGGCATACATATCCTGAAAACAAGTCTGCGTGGCTAAAGCTTTTGTATTCCTCTTCCTCAATCTTATTACACCAACAAACATAGTGGCTTATTTCAATAAACCTTGCAATTTGTGTAATTTGGACTACCAGTGCTGCAGAATAACCTTACTATTACTAAGCTGTGTTGTTACTGTCACATATTCTAGAGTTACTTAAATTACTGCTTTCTTAAAAAGAAAAAAAAAATTAAGAAAAAGTTGAGGGTTGCTGTCAGTCTAAAAAATAATTTGAGTTTAGCTACTCACAATAGCCAAGACTTATTGGAATACTGGGACAAATTTAATCTTTTGAGAACAGCAGATACTAATGGTGATGCTTCATAGTTAGCTTGCATCAAGTTGAAATCACGCTGTAGCCAGAAGAGAGATTCTAGCCCTCCTCCTCCTACATCCCCTGTGTATTTCCACAGTTTCCCTTGTGTAGGCACTATGATCGCGCAGTTGCATCAAACTGTTAATCCACCTGAAAAGTATCTACCTCTTTTTATCTTTCCTCACACCCCCCAATATTATTTTTGGTCAGCTGATCTGTTTTATTCTACAGCTGCACAATTGTTAGTATTGCTAAAGAGATACTGGGGGCACCACTTCTGACAGCAGTAGAATGTCTGACTGTTTAAACTGATTATGAAATCATATCCTAGGCTTCCAAGTGGTGAGACAGGCAAGGCCAAAAAGGATAAACTCGATTCAGCTGCCTGTAGAACCACATTAAGTTGAAATACCCAATACCGGACGTTACCAAGAGCTACTTCCAATTCAATTACATCCTGCTGGTGTAATTTCTGCTTTCAGCCTGGAGCAGGCCATTTCAGTTGATGAAACATGTTACAAAGGAAACATCAGACTTCTAGACTGGCCACTTCTTTTAAAGTCATGCCCAATAACTTACAACAGTGAAAGCTCAGCTAAAGCTGCAATACGATTTAATTAATAAACAGGCAAGGATTCTGACTTCTGCATGCAGAGAACATACTGGTTTTCTAGAATCCTATCAGCTCACACAGTGAGTTGTGTAACAGCTTCCTATACACCGAGCTGAATGTGTGTATTCTAGTGAGCAAGACTACACTTATATCACAAATTATCATCTACTGGAAGACCAGAAAAGTCCACAGTCAAGTTAAATTAGCACACTGACTGTACTCTGCAGTGTCTAGACATTCCGTGCCTTGCTTTTTGCAGGTGTGTGTAGCGGGGTGATGGTGGAGGGATTGTTTTGTTTTGTTTTGAGCATCTTCTGGAGTGGAAATGGAATTAGTGCAAGAATCTCTATTCTAGTCCTGGTACAAGACAGGTTTAGTAGTTTGCTGCGCTTACTTATTTCAGCCAACGACAATGCACAGAATCTACACAAAAGGACAGCAAGAGACCAGGAGGCTAAAGAAAGAGACTGGGAATTTTTTCCTTTATGATTCTCTGGATAGGGGCCATTCACATCAGCTGGAGAGTCAGAAAAATAGCCCTGTCAGTCAGTAGCTTTCAGTTTCCCAACCCTTTCATTTTGCACTGTAAATACTTCTACAGAGACTGCTGTACACTTACAGATTACTTATAACATTTAAATCTCTGACCTAGATGCTGAGCTACCATAATAGTCTTGCAAGCAATAGTTTTGGTAGCTCAGGCCACTAGCTGTTTTTCTGGTTTTTTTTTGTTTTTGTTTTTAAATACAGTTCGCACAACATGGTAACTCTATGGAGTTTCCCAAGAGGAGAGAACGAAAGTCTGCCATATCCACTGTTTGCTTGTTTCCCCCCCCCCCCCCCCAACGAATGAAATGACAGCTGAGGAAAAGTTTAAGGCATCAGTTTCTCTTTTCCTCCTGGGCTTCAGTGGAGTGGTTTTATAAAACATGGAATAAAATTGATTACTCTAACATTAAGTTAGACGTTCTGTGTGCTTCTGCTCATCTTGATAAAGCCTGTTAATCCTTGAGAGAGGCAGCACACTGAGATAGGATGGCTACTGGTCATGATACAGTGGAGGCTTGTCCTATGAGAAAGAGGAACTGAGCTAATGTGAGAGGAAGGCTCTCAAAGGGAGATCTGAGAGAAAGAAAAAAGAAAATAAACAAAATATCATTTGGAGAATTTAAGAGCGATTTAACTGGTGGCCACAGCTATACCAAAGGAAGTGAAAACAACTTTGAGCTAATGCAGGGCAGTTTCAGGAATACTAATAGCCTAGTATAATCACGTTAGAGAAGTTACCAAGTTTCAGGGGAACCAATATGTTTAACTGGCCTTGCCCCTAAAAAACTTGCATCTAGATTAGGTTATAGAACGCCTTTTCTAAGACTGGCATTAGATCAAAGACTCCTTTGGAAACAACTCATTCAGTAAGTACTATTTCAGTGATCAGTCCTAGGATTTCAATGATTAGCTTATGATCATTCATAACTTTTTTTTTAATGACTGTCAGATGACCAAAAGAACTGCAGTGTCATTTACTTAACAACATTCTGTCTAACAACTGTTGCTTCTCTGCAGAACTCTGCCAACGAGTTTAAGAAGAATTGTTAAATTATCAGCCTTCAGAAATTCCTGCAACAAGAAACCTCTTACAGATTCTCTGAACAACGAAGCGGTTGTCTTTGGCTCCCTGTTTTCACTTAGCAAAACCACATGCAAAGGCAGATAAAAGTGAATCAGAAGCCTCGTTCTGGCAAGCAACATGGGATGCAAGTTCCGCTGGAGAGTAACACAACTCGATAGGAATTTCACAGACACTGCACCAAATGCGATGCTGGCATGCATTTGCACGTGCGGTGGTAACAAACAATATAAGCAAGCTACTAATTAAAATTCACGGATGAGGTCGTTCTGCTGCTAGCTGTTGTGTGCGCCTGCATCCTAGGCGCAGGCTGCTCCCTGGGGGATAACGCTTCCCGCCTAACTCGGGGATCAGGCAGTCTGCTTCGCTGCCATACTCGGGAAGGGCGTTCGCTTTCAGAAGCGCAAGATTTGGGACAGACAGCGCTTTCCTCTGTCCCACCGGGGCACGGCCCTGCCAGAGCGCCCTCCCAGCACCGGCCTAGCCAGGGGCGGGCCCCGCCGGCGCAGGGGCTGCCTCCCGCCCGGTCACCACCACCGAGCAGCCGCCCGCCCCGGGCCCCGGGCGCCCTCTCTGCTCCCGGGGCCCTCGGAGTCCCGTCACAGGGGCGCGGCCGGGCCGGGCCGGGCCGGGCCTCCCCGCCCCACCCGGGCCCGGCCGCACTCACTGTACTGCGCGATGCGCTGCACGTTGGCGCTGCATGTCTGGATGATGCTGCCGAAGTCCCGCGGCAGCGGGCCCGGCGGCGCCGCGGGCCGGTAGAGGTCCAGCGGGCCGTACGACATGGCCAGGCTGAAGGGAGCGCGGCGGCACGGCCAATTCAGCTGCGAACACCGCTCCGGCCTCTGCGCATGCGCAACCGCCGGGCACAGCTGACAGGCCCGGCCGCATATGGGCGCCGCGCGGCTGCCGGCGCGTGCGCGCGCGCGCTCGCGGGGGGCGCGAGCTCGCCGGGTGCCATGGTAACGCGGCGCCCGCCGGCCCGGCGCGGCCCGGCGGCCTTCAGGGCCCCGTCAGCCTGCGCCGGAGACAGCGGCCGCTGGGGACCTTCGTCCCGCGGTCACGGCTGGCGCTCGCGGCCTCCGTGGACTGGGCTCCCGGCTGCCTCGGGCCTGGGCCCCGCTCCCCGGCAGGAGAGGGTGGGGGGACCGTCGCTGGGCACGGCCCTGCCAGCGCCCTGCGGCCGGGAGCTCACCCCAGCTGCCTGGGATGGGGCGCTGGCTCTTCCCGGGCGGGCCGCGACTCTGTCTGGTGCCCAGTGCCTGCGGGCAGGCAGGTTTCTGCGGGCTCAGAGAGCTGAACTGATCACCCAGGGCAGCAGTAGTGTCACGGGAATGGAGGAATGGAGTAGTGTCATGGGAGTGAGGAGGAGCCCGGCGTGGGGCCTGGTGGCACCAGAGCTGCACGGGAGGACACTGAGGAGGAGCCCGGCGTGGGGCCTGGTGGCACCGGAGCTGCGCAGGAGCGTGCTGAGGAGCACAGCAGAGGGTCTGGTGGTACTGCAGCTGCACAGGAGGACGCTGAGGAGAATGTCACAGCTGTTTTTGGCACTGTGGCCCCTGGTTACATGGGAGGACATTGAAATGAAGCTATGGATCTAAGTGCATGGGTTTTACTACCAAGCAGTATCAGAAAGCATGGGCTAGATTTGAGGGAAGGTTATGCCCTCCTCACGAGATTGCGTCCCTGTCTGGGCCCATGGTAGTATTTTGGATGAGCTGAATCAAGAACTCGTCATTTTTGTTAGATCAGCCAGTTTTAGGTCAGCCATTTTTTGTTATATCAACCAGTATCATCCAAACTAAGGCTGGTACGTACACAAGGGAAAGATGGACCATGGGCACAGGGAAGGCCAAAACTCCCTGCATTGGTCATAATCTATGTTTAGATGAATGTAATGCAAAACCACAGGTAGCTAGCTACCTTTTTAGGGTCTCATTATAGCTAGATAAGATGAATATGGCTCTACCATCTCTGAAAGGCAATGAATGCTTTACACTTTGTAAAAGGCCTGGACAGAATTTATATTTAGCCCATAAATCAGTGTGAGAATTATAATAGTTTAAAAGTAGAGCATACATAACAGTTTAGGATTAAACTTTGACTTTTATCTTTGCATTACTGTAGTACTGCCAAGGGCAATTATGAATACTCACTCTTTCCTTGTATATAATTTTAAATTGTGCCTGAAAACATGACATATTCATTTTTATGCTGACTCCTGGGGAAATTCCTTTTTCAAGACAGCCGGGCAATTTAAATTAAATCATCAGTTATATCATTTGTTTGTTTCAGATCATAAATTTTAATCAAGCTGAATTTGATCTTTTTCTGTTTTAATTTTAGATTAGAACGTATAATTAACTAATTTATAGGTGCCTTTTAATGCCACCCCTGGAGGAAATCCTATCTGAACTTTACAAAACTATTACAGCCAACAAGCTAAAACATTTGTTGTCCTAAAGACACTAAAGTGGTTTTAACAATGCATGTATATGTAATCCTGTTACCTGAAAATATAGTCTCTTCAGAATAAAATTACTGCAGTGCTAATAATGCCTTCCCATAAATTAACAAAGTTACTTTGAACCTTTCGCACACAGGCTAGTCCATACTTAAGGCTCCCATCTTAGGTAAAATCACATCAGTGACTGAAGAGTGAATCTCACTGATTTCATATTGCAAATGCAAATGGGAGAGATGGACATATGACCTTGCCGAAGCATTTCAATTTTTTGATTTGGTCAAGTTCAGTATTGCAAAATGATTTTGGTTACCGTTACCTTATTGATTTGGGGTTTCAGTGTGCATTCGTTAGTGAGGCTGTTGGTGTGTTCATTTCTGTTCTATGAGTGCTATAAATATGAAATATTGTAATATAGAAAGCAATAGTATTTTGAATGTGTATTCAGAGATTTAAAAAATCACTTCAGCAATTCCTGAATATAAAGTAGTAAGAAAACAATTAGATGTGTAAAAATAGAAAACCTGTTTTAATTTTGAAAAAATATTTATTTTCAAATTATTAAAAATTCATATTTTAACAAAATTTTTCAACTTACCTGTTTTTGTTCAGATAGTAAGGCAATGCTAGCTTTCAAATCAAGAGTATAGTCTGCATGTGTTTCTACCACATACTGCAGAAGCTATGTAATTTTAAAGTACGCACCATTTTTGAATAAACTTGTTTGCTCAGAAAATCTGAGGTCATGCCCTGTAAAACAAAGAGGTTAGGGTATGAAACATTGAAAATCATTCAAAGTAATGGTGTATTTCTTTTGAGAAATGCTTGATGAGAATATGATAACGTATTCCTAATTACAGAAGGATGTTCCTAACAGATAAAAATGATATTAAATATAGAGCAGGACTTTGGATGAAAAACTGTGTACGCAATAGGTATTTATTTAACTTTAAGCACACGAGCAGTTTGGACAGCTCATTTGCTTAAAGTGGAACATGTAGGCAAATACTTGCAGGTCCTCAGTTGTTAAAACACATGCTCACATTCAACGAGTCATGTCATATTTTCAGTGAAGACAAATAAAAGAAGGAATGAAAATAGGTAAAAGAAGGCAGGCATTGGAAAGGGCACTGAGTATAGCACAGAAATTTCCCAGGCTGATCAATACTGTGACAGAAGCTAATTTAAGATAGTATGTAATGAATTCCAGCTCCTATGAATTTTAGTGAAGCACCTCTTTTACCTCCTTTGTAAAGGAACAAACAAACAAACTGGAAATTGTTTTTCAGCTTCAGAAATATTTTAGGAGAGAAACTGTCATCCCTAAAAATGTATACTCTAAAGAAATTGTAAAATAGGAAGACAAACATTTAGAGCTGCTGGATTGCAGCAGCAAGTAATTCAGATCGAAAGAGATCTTTTTATATACACTAAATTAGCAGATCGTTGACAGGAGATGAAAATACACTTTAAAGAGAAGAAGAAGCACTTTAAAAGAATTGTCTTTATCTCTTGACAGGAGGTTACCATGAAAATCCAGATCTTTGTCTTGGTTATATCGGAGTCATAGTTCCCAAAGATATGTAATGACACTGGAATTGTTTGACTGCAGTTGAGATGTACAGTATGTTCTCTTGGATGGGCTGTCCTTCTGAAAGGGCTTCCATTTAAGTGTGGTGCGTATGTTGCTGATAAAGTCCCACACTCCCTTCCTTCCTTTGAGGAATAATGACACTTTTCATCTGGCAGGACAAGAGACCTTTTTCTTTCTCTATTCTGTTTTGTCAGTGTCAGATCTGAAGAGGTGGCAGACAAACAGCCAGTCACTTGAAGACAGACATGCTTTATTGTGTAAATATCTAGCCTAATGATTTACGCTTCACATTGTCTGGCTGAAAAGCATCAGCATCTTCTGTAGGTGTTTTTGTGCCCTGGGAGTTGTTTTTTGGGGGAAAAATTGATAAAAATGTTAATACCAAAGGAAGGGAATCTCTGGGTTGTGAGATTTCACTGCACACCATTGACCGTCCCATAGGAGAGAAAGGGAGCACAGCTCAACCTTCAACCTACCAACTATTTCCCACTCCATATACAGTGATCTTTCATCACCAGCTGGTGTAACTAAATTGCAAGAGCTAGCTACTCTTGTTGCGTACCAGGACCTTCTAGCCCAAATTCTGTCCTTCCCTGTGGCAAAAGTAAGACTTGATTATAAAAAAAATGGTGATACAACAGCAGTTTTAAGCAGGCTTAGACTGGGCAATTCTTTAGTGTTTGAAGAATTGCAAACATCTTTTTCTGCACACTACTTTAATGAAATAGGGCTATCTATAGAGAAGCAAAGTGCACAGAAGACAGAATCAATAGAAAGAAGAGGAATGGCTCACAGACTACAAAGGTAATCTCTTGGGTCTAAGAAAGTTTGTGGAAAAGACAAAAAGAGAACAATGCACCTGTCTTCCAACCCTGCTCATTGCTGCTTTTCAAGGAATTCACCTGCATTGCCATTTTACCTACAGACCCACCAGCGTGAACCCATCCTAGTTTCTAGATGTCTCTAAATAAATGTCCAGCTCTCCAAGGAAGATTAGTCCCTTTTCATTGGTACCTTCCCCCGGAGGCTGAAGAACCAATCCTCTCCCAACAAACTGCTGTGGGAAACAGTAGGATGGATGGCAGAAAGAGCATACATATGCAAGGAAAGAGATACTGGATTCAGACCTAGCAATCTATACTCTGTTACCATAACAAAAGACATCAGCTTGCATGCTGCTGCCATGAATCTAGGATCTTTCCTCTTCATTGGGTAAATCCAACTGTGGAATAAAATAACTGTAACACCTGTTCATGACTGATTCTTATCCCCTTCAAAGATCTTTCAACCAACTTGACAACACATAATTAAATTTGGAATGATCCTTGAAGAGGGAAACACAATGTGGATATATATTATGTCTATCTGTTTGGATGCCCTACAGGCCTGTTAGCGAAAGGGAATATTGCACACAGAGAAGATACAGAGAAGGGAAATTATGAAGAGGGTATAGGGGGTCATCACAATCAAGGTGATTCCTGGAAGCCCAACAAACTGCAGTCCAGCCTGCTGCTTTTGTTTCTGCGTCTACAGCATAACTGCAAAGTGGCGTTCCTAGTGAATACAGCAATGTTTTTCTGGTAAGGAGGTGATGGGGACCATTTCTGTATTCAAGCTATGTACAGTTGCCTGTCAGGATCAGTTCTGCTCTGGAAGTACTTAAAAATAATTGCTACTTACTGCTCTTGGCCGGTAGTGGGAAGTAGTGGGAAGCAGTTCGTTGCCAGGTAGAAGTGCTCTCTGGCTGGTATCAGGATGGCAATGAACAGCTCATGGTGGCCTGCTGTTTGAAGAGCCTGCTCTTCCCTTTGTGTGTGGAACCTGAGGGGCAAGAAAAAGTGGGTGGGTTTGGGAAGCCTTGGAAACCTCTTTAAGCATCATGCACTTGTGCATGCCCTTATGCATGCACTCCCGCTTGGCTATGGCACCTAAGCATAACCTATGTTTTTGCTGTGTCTCAGACAAAACATCAAAGCCGAAATGCTCTGTGTTGGAAGATCCTCCTGACAGTGCTGGAGGTAGCTGTAATGGGGAGAGGAGTGATGCTGGATAGTCCCAAGGATCCCACACTCCAGTGGTGGTCACTGGTGGGATGCAGAGGACAGGACACTAGTGATAGCATGGCTGACCACTGTCTGGTGCATAGAGGGGTGCATATGCCAAGCTATAACAGAGACCTGACAGACTGTGTTCATTTTCAAAGCTGCTTCAAAATCCTTAGAAAGTCTCTAAAAATGCTCTAACCCCAGGCATCCCCTCTTTCACCTTCTCCATTATCTTCCAAAAGTGGTGGAGGTGTGGCTAAGTGGAGACCTGTCTCACAAAATATTTTTATAGTATACAATAAAACTGTGTTGTGGGTGTATCAAAATGCAGCGTGAGGATATAGTAGGGTGTATAGGAGTTTAAGGTCTGGTGGGATGGTGTTCAAGTACTCCTGTGGCCAGAGGGTTCCCACTGTCCATAGGTCACTGAAGCAAATTATCATATTTCATATCACATTTTTTCTCACTAAGTGAACTAATTAAAGCTCTCTGGACTGAATTCTGGGAAGGAGCTGAACTGTAGGCTGTGTGAACAAAATGAAAAGTAGATGGAGTTGTCAGCATAGCTATCCTGCTATATTTGTACCAGACAGCATCCCATAAACTCAGTCAGGCCTCACTTCCTCTCCACCAGCCTCACGATAGGGCTTCGTGAGACCAGTGTATTTCCACTCTTTCCTCCTGTCGTTATAACAATAACCAATCTCCACATCAGACAGAAATGAACATGAAGATGGTTAGCTCTGATTTATTTCAGGAAGGGCCATGGTAGTGTTAATATGGAAGGTGAAGGCTCTAATGAGCCTTTCCAAAAGATGTGAGAGCAGCTGTGCACGGCCAAAGTGCAGTGTTAGCTGCTCTGAGGAAAGGAGCATCAGAGTCTGAGAAGATTCTTCAAAGCTGAGCAATCTGAGAGGGTGATGAGGGTGCATGAAAATCCTTCAACATGCTCCCACTTACCAGGAGAAACCTCTTGCTTGCTGGTAATTTGCAAGACTTTAAGCACCCCGGTCTACCTCATGGGAGACTTTAAGCACCCCAGTATCTGCTAGAGGGAAAACACAGCAAGGCACATGGAGAGCATTGTTGACAACTTCTTGATACAGGTGATAGAGGAGCCAATGAGGAGAGATGCTCTGCTGGACCTTGTACTTACAACAAACAAGGAAAGGCTGGAGATGTGAAGTCTCAGTCTTTACTGGTAAGATCAGCCCTCAGGAATCCCAGGCCCTGGAGACCAGGGAGAAAGTCTGGAGAAAGGAAGAATTTTCCCTTGGTGGAGGAGGATTCGGTTAGGGATCACTTAAGCAAACGACATACACAAGTCCATGGGCCCTGATGGGATGGACCCATGAGTGCTGACGGAGCTGGCTGATGTCATTGCAAGGCCACTCTCCATCATCTTGGAAAGGTCACGGCGATCAGGAGAGGTGCCTGAGGACGGGAAGAAAGCTAACGTCACTCCAGTCTTCAGAGAGGGCAATAAGGAGGATCCAGGGAACTACAGGCCTGTCGGTCTTACCTCGATCCCTGGAAAGGTGATGGAGCAGCTCACCCTGGATGCCATTTCCAAGCATATCAAGGATAAGAAGGTGATCAGGAGTAGTCAGCATGGACTCACCAAGGGGAAGTCACGCTTAACCAACCTGAGAGCCTTCAGTGATAGAATGAGTGGCTGAGTAGATGAGGGGAGAGCAATGGATGCTGTCTACTTTTGACTCCAGTAAGGCTTTCGACACTGCCTCCCATCACATCCTTATAGGCAAGCTGAGGAAGCAGGGGCTAGAGGAGCAGACAGTGAGGTGGACTGACAAGTGGCTGAAGGGCAGCGCTCAGAGGGTTGTGATCAGTGGCCCAAAGTCTAGCTGGAGGCTTGTAGCTAGCGGTGTTCCCCAGGGGTTAAGACTGGGTCCAATCCTGTTCAACTTATTCATCCATGACCTGGAAGATGGGTCCCAGGGTACCCCCTTGGCAAGTTTGCTGATGATACAAACCTGGGAGGAATGGCTGATACACTGAAGGGCTGTGCTCCATTCGGAGGGACCTGGACAGGCTGGTGAAATGGGCGGAGAGGAACCTCATGGAGTTCAACAAAGGCAAGTGCAGGGTCCTGCACCTGGGGAGGAGTAACCCCAGGCATCAGGACAGGCCGGGGGCCAACCCCCTGGAAAGCAGCTCTGTGGAGAAGGACCTGGGAGTCCTGGTGGACAACAGATTGAACATAAACCACCAATGTGCCCTTGTGGCCAAGAAGGCCAATGGTATCCTGGCCTGCATTAGGAAGAGCATTGCCAGCAGGTCAAGGGAAGTGATTCTTGCCCTCTCCAGGCCCCACCTGGAGTCCTGTGTCCAGTTCTGGGCTCCCCAGGACAAGAGACAAGGAGCTCCTGGAGGAAGTTCAGCAAAGGGCTACTAAGATGGTTAAGGGACTGGAGCATCTCTCATGCGAGAAAAGGCTGAGGGAGCTGGGCCTGTTCAGCCTGCAGAAGAGAAGACTGAGAGGCGATCTCATCAACGTGTACAAGTATCTGAAGGGAGGGTGTCAAGAGGATGGGGCCCAACTCTTCTCTGTGGTGCCCAGCGACAGGACAAGAAGCAACGGGCAGAAACTGAAACACAGGAAGTTCCATCTGACCATAAGGGAAAACTTTTTTACTGTGGGGGTGACTGAGCTCTGGGACAGGTTGCCCAGAGAGGTTGCTGAGTCTCCATCCTTGGAAATATTCAAAAGCTATCTGGACACAATCCTGGGCAATGTGCTCTAAGTGACCCTGCTTGAACAGGGGGGGTTGATGATCTCCAGAGGTCCCTTCCAACCATAACTGTACTGTGATAATACATTTAATATTTTATTTCCCAACGGCCAAGCAATATCATCAGAAACAGGCTGTGTTCCAGTGCGCTGAAGGGTGAATGTCCTAAATATGTTAAAAATATGACTGTAGATTTTATCTGGTAATGATAAACCAGGGACAATACCTAGGTAGCTATAGCTGGCATACTAAGAGCGTATGTAAGATAATGATGTGAAAGTTTCGAGCCAGCACAGGACAAAATCTTTTCTGACAAATCAGAATTTACTGGCAAAGTCAGTAAAGTTCCTGCTATTGGAAAACCTTATATCACTCCCTTCAGACAAGAAAGTGAGGAATGCTCAAGGGGGCAGGAAAACATGCAGTCCCAAAGCAGTGCAGCTGTATCTGCACAACATCATTCCTAGGGTTGGTGAGCACGTGGGACAGTGGGCTTCACAGGGAGACTACCCGGGATTCAATAGCCTGAGAAAACTTAGTCAGCCATGGGTTGTACAGCAGCAGCAATACTTTGTTTCATACCAAGACCAAGGTAACATCTGATGGAAATTCAAAACTGCTAAAAGGAAACAGTGTTTTTGCATAATTTGCCTGTGGAACTCACTGCTACAGGAAATTACTGAGAGCAATACTTAGCAAAAGAGGGATAGGATGACAATAAGAGTGACAAGCAAATTCAGAGAAGCTTTCAGTAACTTTCAGAGGGCCACTATGCTTCACATGTTAGAGCTCAGATTCTCTGAAGATGTCTCTCATGGCAAATCTTTTCTGCTTGCAGCTGGACCAGCTGGTTGTGGTTGCTCAAAGAAACAGCACAGTGAATTCAGTGGACCTTAGACTTGCTGCAATCTGACAGTTTCTATGCATCTATCCTGGGGATGTAGTAGGTAGGAAATGGTGTTGCCAGGTGATGCAGAATTTCAGGGGGCTAGAGAGCTATGTGCAAGAGCTTCTTCCAGCCTTTGGCCATGGAAGAGATTTTTCTGTTAAGAGTGCTCCTCAGTGCAGCAGCCTGGGTTATTGTATACTTCATACCTGCATTATCAGCTCACAAGGACAATTTCTGCAAGGCTTTTGCGAAACATAGGCTCAGCATCATTAAGCAGGCAGAAAACTGGAATAGGGGAGAGACTAAATGACTTGCCCAAGCTTGCACAGGAAATCTGTGGCAGGAACCAGAAAGGAGATATGTGTCCCCTAAGTTTCAGATTGAGGCTTAATAACAGGCTGTCATTCTCTGGTAATAAGGGCACGAGTCCAGTCCTTCACGGCTGTAGTGGCTGTGCTATCCTGACACCTTCTAGCAAGTCCAGCTTTCCAGGATCTCAGGGCACAAAATTAATGTGAAGGCACTTACAGCCTCTTGGTCTGCTGAGCAGTTTGAGGTGGGAGTCCTCAACATATGAAGTGCTGGTGCGGAAGCAGAGCTGATAGGAGGAGCAGCATCAGCTCTGCTTCAATGGAGGGATGCAGATGGGATATGGGGATCTCATGGGGCATAGCAGAAATGGAATTTTGCAGAAGTTGTTAACTGAAATAGCTTTGAAGGGATCTCCATAACATCAGTGGTGTTTACAGTATGTCCTGGTCCAGGGACAACGAGGATTTCCAGAGTCTAATGTCTCTGGAGGATTACTCCCCACTCCAGTTTCAGTGGGTGGAAACAGTAAAGATGTCACCACCGTTACACCAAGTCCTTGTATGCCTCTGTCTTCGGAGCAAACAATGTGGCCCCAAGGTGGAATGGATTGACACCAGCTTCCCAGAAATGACTCGAAAGGCTTCAAACCCAGAACCTGCACCCAACACCTTGTTCCTCCAGTGCTGCAGCTGGACTGGGCTGTGATACTCATCCAGAGCCACGGGAGGGCAGCAGCACCCTATGGAAGTTTCTGGGTGGCACTGGGCACCCAGGGATCTGGGCCCTGGGGGCCCTTTCTGCCTTTGCTGGGGCTGTCTGGCCAGGGCAGAGTATCACGGGCTGGTTAGAGGTACCTGTGCCCGTGATGCTTTCACGGTGGTATCTCCTGCCTCCTCCACACCTGCACAGTGTCAGCACCCAGCACCAGCCACATTCCCCAAGTATCCCTCCTCATTCAGGCCCAGGGATGCTGCAAAGGGGAGAAAAGGCTTATTGCAGCGTGTCCCCATTCTCCTCTCCTTTATGCAGGCTACCACAAAGAGTGGAGTTCAAGGCTTTGGTATGGAAGCAGACCCGGCAGTCTATGGAGCTTTGCTTCCTTTCTGTGATGGCAGTGCTGTGAGATGTGAGCTAGAGCCAGGCCACCTGGCTGTGTGGATGGAAAAACCCTCCTGCCCAACTCCCAGCCCCACTCCATCAGGCATTGAAGTAGCCCCCTGTGCTCAGGGCTGAAGAGAAAAGCGAAAGCAGAGGGGTGCTCGGCAGAAGGTGCCAAGAGTTCAGAAACTGCAGCGTTAATAAAGAACTCTGTAAGCTACTTTGACTTAAAGTGGGTACTTAAAGAAGTTCCCTTGTGGTGCTCCTGGGTCTGAGCTGCATGGGCTTAGAGCAATAACTGCAGGATCCCTCCCTTTGCTCCTAGCTCTGTTGTTGCTGGTTGAACATCATTACGAAAGAGACTTCATCTGTCTGCTTTTCAAGTGGCACAGTATGTATTTCAGCCTGTGGGCCAACTTGAGACTCCCATCTATAAAAGTGCTGTGAGGTCCGTTAATGAAAGGCCATATATTTGCTCCATGAACACTATTCCAGTTCACTCGGTGTACTCAGATCCCCTCATTGCTCTTCAAAGATCTCATGTAACTTAAGTCAGCGGAGCAAAAATGAAGGAACTGGTTGAACATCCTGTTTTAACAAGTCTCCTTTCTGCTTGGTGGCCTTGTAAAAACTGCAGCAAATGCTTTTGTGCGGGACATGAAGCAGGGTCCCCTGCCTGGCTCCCTGTGAAGCTGGAGGGGACTCCTGCCAGCTGCTAGGCTCTGAATGCATGATCATACTGAGCACGCTGAGGCAGATGCAGGGTTTTGCATACTGAAAAGAAAAGGAGGGCTTTTTTCAGCATCGAAAGCTGTTTATTCTTTACAATGTACTGACACTAGAACGGAAAGTGCCTTTTCCTGAAACTGGCTATTTATAAACAGCCTGCTGCTGCCGAGTCTTGTCTTGTGAGGGGGCAGGGATGCTTACAGCTTTCCTTTCGTTGCCTTGAATTCACCCACAGATCCTTTGGCCAGAAGAGAATAAAGCGGATCCTGCTGACCATCTGCTGGGGGCATGCTACAGTACCGACAGCTTTTAATAACTCTTTGGAGTTACTAGACTCCAGTGAATGTCTAATTCAGCCCTATACATGTCTGTTTTGCAGTAGGTACTGTTCCCAGCACTAGATTGTTGCAAAGGCTTTTTTAGGAGAGATGAGTCATTTGTGGCAGTCATGCCTTTAGTGCATGAAGCACAGTTATGCTTGTTGGAAGGGCGCAATTCTTGGGGTGTACAGACACAAGTCAGCAGCAGTTTTAGCAGCGTCTCTCCAAGCTGCTGAACAGTGTGCAGCATTTTTCGCATGGACACATCTGAGGTGGGATTTATTTGCTCTGAGATGTCTAAAACATAGCCTCCAAGCTAGCCCTCCTTAACTGGTTTTCCTTTCCCATCAAAGGAGAGAAATAGGCACCTTCAAATATGCTCTACACGAACTGCCTTTCTTAGGATTTTACCTAAGTTCAGCATGTAGGTATGCTGGGCAGCACGCTGCCTATCCCCTGCTGTCCTGCTACAGCAGGACCAGTGGCTCTTCCCCAGCTCTTTGGGACATCTCTTTGGCTCCTCTTCCTCTGGGGACACTAGGAACCTCTTTGGAATCCCATCAGAACCTCCAGAGAAGCTGAGATAGGGTCAATTCTTAAAACCCTTCCTATCTTAGTTGTGCCCCCTGAGGAGGTTTGCTCTTGGCACTGCTCACAGTACAGCATCACAGCATTAGCCAGATTTTCCCATTGGTAGTGATGGTGTTTGTGGCTTATGGTATACCTCTTAGTAACCAGACCTGGAGGAACAGTATGCCAAGTGAAACAATACACAGGGGTTTAGCCCGGAATAAAAGTATGAAATAAAACCCTCTGACCCCTTTTAATGCTTCTCTTGGTCCTGCCAGAGAAAAGAAAAGGTTTGCAGGGCAGTCGGGGAAGGATGGGGCAGAGTGTACATAGCTCTCCAACCAAGCTAAGAGACAGACATCAGAGAGACAGACACACCAAATACAGCTGGAGTGGTGAGGACAGGCACACATTGCTAGGATTAAACAGGAGACCTTAGAAAAAACACAAAGAAGATCAGAAAACTGAAGGAGATCAGAAAAAAGAAAGCAGATCAGGAAACTGTTGAGGTCTCTTCACCACCTCAGTATTTCTCTGGTCACAAGCTGGCCATGGGCTTGTGTACCAGGCTCAACTTGCAAAATTCCCTGGAAATGTGAACTCAGAGATATTTCTGGCAAATCTGAAAGAGAAATAATCTTCCATTTGGAGGCTGCAGTGTGCAACACTGCCTTTTGCACACTGAAAGGTCCCAGTGCTTCTGAACTGCATGCACACAACTGACAACATGATTTGGCTGACTTGTCAAGACTTTTCTCAACTCGCTTTAACACCCTGCAACCGTCTTTTGCATTTACAGTTGAAACAGGAAAAGCAGGACTTGGTCCATACCTTGGTGTAGCAATTATGAAGCAACCCAACGGCAGACTGTATGTAACCAGCATCTGAAAATCATGAGACACATCTTCAGTGTTGTAATGTACCATTTACAGCTACGTGACGCAGAAGAGACCCTCAGCATAGGAAAAACGCTGAGAGGAAGACCACTGAGTAGCCTAATGCGTTTTCTAATCCCCACGTTATTAAAGACTTGAGGAGCCGATCCCCTCTCCCGCTTCTTTCCCCCTCCTTCAGGGCAAAGGCCGAACCAGGATACAGGCTGGAGTCAGATACTTGCAAAAGCAGTCACTTGCAAAGCTTTTATCATGGGCTTAGTCCTTTGCCTCTGGAATATTACAGGGATGTGGCAAAAAACCACTTTCCCTAATCCCCATTCATTCAGGCATATGTGGAAGCTCCTGGGAATACCTGCTTCATTAGGGACTTGAGTTCAGTAAGGTTAGGACTATTTCCCATGAGTATTGCAGAGTGGCACCCCTGAGAGGCCCCAGCCTGCTTACTCAGCTTTGGAAAGTGATGCACAGCCACCTTGTGTTGCTCTTCTGAGTGCGGTGTCCTTCCCTGTGGTCCAGAGACCTGAGAATAGACTGGTGCTTTCAGAGCCTCATCTGCGTGCCTGACACTCAGCCCTGGGCTGGCTTCTGTGGATCCAAAGGGACATACAGGTGAGCTCTGGCAGACTGTAAGTGAGCTTTCTACCCATCTACAGCATTTCTTCTCTGCACGAACACTGATGGAGATGGGGCAGATAGAGGGCACTCCACTTTGCCCCAGGTACTGCGTGGCATGGGTATACTTTCTATGTTGCATCAGAGAGATAGGTCAGCTCTTCCCTATGTCACCCAGGGATACTGCCATTTAGAGAGTATCAGTTCCTACCTGGAGGGCCCGTGTTCTGCAAAGGGCCCAATCTTCCCTGTTGCTACTCCAAATTTAATTTAGTGCATCGTTAATCATGAAGAGGTAAATGGTAACCTATTTCTCACGCTATTTTCCCAGGACAATACTGTTGCCTGGCTCTTTGCCCTGTTGCTGGATGTTGCAGTTTAAATCCAGGCATGGCCACTTGCAGAGGCAGCCAGGAGGAGGAAAGGAAGGGAGGAGGCTGCTTTTGACTGTGGTATATCTAAGTGCTGAGACATCTTTGAGTAGAGGGAATCCTCTCAACCCATGACAGTTCCATTGATGGATGAGGTACGGAAAAGGAAGAGAAGAACATCATCAGCCCCAGGCGGCCACCGGATGAGTGTAGCTGAGGCTGAAGGAGGATACTCCTATGTGTGCTAGCTGCCCGATCAAAGCTCTGGGACTTGTGCCCAACTCTGGCTTTCCCACCACTGTACAGTGCCATGGCAGTGCTGGGTGGTAACACTGGCCATTGCCATCTAGTGCAGGAAGCGGATATGATTTTTCATTCCAAATAAGCAAAAAGGTGTGCAAAAACATCCTGCCTGACTGTGTCATTTCCCTTCAGAAGATTTTGCTGTTGTGGAAGAAGCCTGTAGCACCCTTCACTCCAGCTACAGCTCTCCCATTCCATTGCTCTGCCAATGGCTAGAGAGACCTAGTTTAAGTCCTTTCCCAGATGGAGCTCTTGGGAGTGTTTGCAAAGCTGAAAAACATCCCTTAACTCCTGGCATTTTCCATGAAACCAGCTGTGAATGAACTGTCCTTCCCCTCCTGTCTTCTCTAGCCTCTAAATACACACCAGGGAGTTTTGGCCACAGCTGGTGAAGCCGGCTGTTAGAAGCCAGGGTGCTGCTATCTTCCCTTCTCTGAGATGTGCAAAATGATTTGTCTAAATATACATCCCGGGAGCACAAGTGCCTCAGTTCCTAAGAAACTCGAGATTGGTACCCAACGTTCCAGGCTGCTCCAAACATTTCCTCTACAACTCCTTAGCATTTAGTAATGGGAAAGCCCTGATTACTCCCATCTGAAGATCTGGTCTGTTTCGTTCTGATAACAGTGGTGTGTACAAGCAGCACTGGAGGACTACTGTGCTTCAGCAAATGTGGGATAGGGCTGAGACTGCAGGTCTCCTTCCCACAGCTATCAACAAAGAGGGAAACGAAAATAGTACTCTGAGAAATCTCCCTAAGTTTGTAAAAAAAGAGTCATTTGACCAAAGCAGTCATTCCACGGCCAGCAGCTCTATGGTGTTTTTCACATGCACTGGCAGCACTGCGTGCTGGCAGCTGTTCACAGAGCTTTCCTCCAGGGTTGCAGTAGCCCATGCCTAGGTGAAGAACTCTTGCTTCTCTAGGCATCTTCTGAAGTTGCCTGCCAGCAGTTTCAGACTTAGACCTAGGATTACCCTTTCTCTCAGAGTTGTATCATATTTTGCTTCATTTTGGTGAAGTTCACAGCAGGACCTGGTTTGTCCCTTGATATGTGGAAAAGTCTCTCATACAAATGCAGGAGGCTCCTTTGTCAAGAAGCCTGGCCTTGGCTGGCCAGGGCTCCATCCCTCCTGTACCTGAATTAAAGCATCTGCATTACCATATCCCTCTTATCTGGGGTGTTTTATCCACTATGCAAACCAGCAGAGTGTGCGATTGCCACACTCTAGCACCCTACAGCCAAAGGGTTTCTTTGGGATTTCCAGTGCCCCAGCTGTGTGGTATCTACAAAACTCCCTTAGTCTAAGCAGGTAACTGTCTCACATGCTAGTGGAGGAATCTAGATCATTCTCAAATGCACATGTGGAAACTAGTTAGTTTCTTACTCTCCACAGAAAAAATGTAATATTTCATGGTTTGATTGTAGGAAATTTTCCAGTTTCCAGTCCTTAGCAGAGGACTCTGGATCTGGATCTACTCATTCATAGGTACTTTAGTCACTTGTTTATGTTGGTATGTTAGCCATGTGGTTTCATCTCTATTCTCTTATTGAGCGAGTAAGAAAATGAACTGGAAAATTTAGGATGGAAAATACTGTTTGAAATTCCTAATGTTTGGAAATTTGATGCTGCACTGGGTTTGCTGTATAAGCCTCGTACACAGACTTATTGCACATATTGGAAAATATTAATCGGGGTCAGAAAGCAAGCTCTATCCACAGTTGAAATATCCTACCTGGTCCAGGTGTGCCCTGGAAAGAAACTGGATATTGCAATGTAAGATGGAAAAGGAGTTACTGCAGCAAATGATTTGTTAGTAGCAATGTCCATGGCTGGAGATGGGAATGTGCTGCAGGCCGCTGAGTTGGGCCATCTTTAAAGAGCTTTCTTCGTTCCTCTTTCTGGGGCTCAGTGTGAGCTGGACTGGAACCTCACCCTGTTACAAAACTGCTGCTCAGCAAGTTTGGTTACAGACAAGGCTGTGGGACTTCTGAGCTGATCCTGATTAATTTGCAAGGGGAAAATCAGGACAGATTCAGTATGTTTAAACTGCCATGGGTTTCTGACAAGTGGTCCAAAGTGCCTGTGACTAATCTCCTCTCACACTAATTTAGCAGCACTGGGAGTAGGACAGAGATCTCCTCATGGCTCCTCACTGGGAGCTTCTGCATCAGAGATGGAGCATGTGGGGGATTTGGAAGCAGAGCCTTGTTATCCTCCATTCTAACCTCAGCATCAAGCAGGAAATACCTAATGTTCAGAGGTGCATGGACTACATGGCTAATGTAGGACATGCCCAAAGAGGACTTCTGGAGCTGCTAAGAGACTTGGGAACTGTTTTTGATCCATGTCTTGGAGGAACACATTGACTCTTCTATCAGGCAGGTAACACCCTGCTTTCCAGAGATGTCCTCACTGAGCAGCTATTTGTGACCTGAAGATCCAGAGGCGGGAACAACACAGATGCTTCCAGCATTCACATAAACAGGCTTAACCCTGGTTTCTGCTTTGGGCAGAAGAGCAACAGATTTACCCTTGTACATCAGATGCCCCACTAGTTTCCTCAGGGATAGGCTGCAATCCTACGCTAAACCAAAGCAATTCTGCCCTATTGCAGCAGTCCTGAGGCTCTGACTCATCTGATTGCCATTGGCTGCTTTCATCCTACTCGGTCTTTTTCCTTGATTAGTGCAGTTAAGTGATGCTATTTTCAGGGAGCCCACGCTAATGGACGCTAACCAAGCACCGCAGTACTGTCCAAACAGTAAATGATGAAGTTGGAGGTGATGGGGCTGCCACCACAGTGGGTGTCATAGGATCCAGCCCCTGGCTGGCACAGCCTGCTTTGCAATGGGGCATTTTCAAAGCCAACCACTAGTTTACAGTGGAATAGATGTTTTCTGTCTATGAGTCCCAGGAAACCCACCCTTCAAAGACTGATGCTGCTTCACTGCTGAGACGTGATTTGTTCAACATGTAAAAGCCAGTGGAGCGTTTAGGTGTGCAGAGCCGTGTCTCAGTGGCCACAGCATCGAAGGCTGTTAGTACACCAAATCAATCCTTTATAATCTAGCATAGGTAACTTCAATTACAGCGGTGGTTGGGCACGCTGGGTCTCTGAGGCTTGCTGCAAGGGGAAAGGATAGCACAGGATTCCTTGGGAAGCACCAGCCCCACAGGTGACGCCTCTCTCTGCCTCTGTCCATCAGACTGCACCCTAGGAGGAGAGCTGAGACATGAGGAGGGACTTACCTATGAGACAAGATAGGAGTCAGTGTGCAGAGCAATGTATTAAATGCTACTCTAGGTGTGGTGCCATTGTTTGTGTGAGGGGTTACCTTAGCACCCAGCTTGGCTTTTGAGGCAAGTGCTGTGGTTTTTTTTTAGGAGCTGCACAGAATAATATCAGGTACAGCCGTAGTTTTATTTTTATGAGACATGAGTGTTTGATTAGGAGCATTTAGAGTATGGCGGGAGGAGAAAAACACATCTGAGACAGTTCTCTCCTACAGTCAGTAATATAAAAGTTATTTCACTGGGTATTTCTTAGTAAAAGTGTTTTAGAATTTGAAGATAAAGTAAATTGCAGAATCCTCTTTCTTCGTCCTCACCCTTTTGGTAGTCCAGAGGACTCACGGACAAGGTCAAGATGTCTCAAGAGCAAACTGTATTCTCATCCTGGCTGTCTTCAGTGGGAACAAACTGCCCACAGAAATGTGCAGCTGAGAAGCAGAAAGCAAACTACTCTTGCTATTTAATGATCAAGGAAACTCAACCACGTTTTTCTAAAGGCTTGAGAGGAGTGGGATGCAGAAACTGTGAGCTCCCCCAGGTAAGAAGCCCTGGCAAAATGGAGAAGAGAAGCAGATGGGACTTTTCACTTTAAACTTCCGAGGCAAATGCAAACCCAAAGAGAAAGGGCTTCAAAAATAGGAAGAAGCAGAGCCCTAAAACTAAAATGAAATCCAGCCCAGAGCTCAGGAGGGTGTCACCTTGAATGTCACATGTATGATTGCTTGCCCCAAGAGTACATACGATATGATGGAAGCAGTCTGGGACCTCACATGGAGAGGACTGTCCCCTGAAGCCAACCTGGCCCAGGTGGAGGGGCTCAGGAAAGAAGGATCATTGGTGGGAGGCTCAGGGAGGACACGGTATTGTACAGCTTCATGAGCAGTGGCGAGGGAGGGACATCTCATGACAGTATGGTGTCAGTCTGTAGAAGTTGTCAGTTGTAGTGTAAAGGAAAATCACTCTGTATCAAGATGCCTCTGGAAAGTGTCTGAGCTGGTGGGACAATCAAGGGATGGTGCTGGGGTGCACCAGTTTTTAGGAATATAGTTATTTGGGCAATGGTTGCACTTGCCTTTTAGACACAGAGATGGCCACCCACTGGCTCCCAGGCTAATAGTGCACATGGGAGAGAGAACACTACCAGCACATGCAAAGATGGTCACGAATGAGGTATTATCTCTTGCAAGAGGTATCTGGAGTCCCTGCCTACAGATCTCTGAAAACATCAGGTCAGTGCCTGTGCCAGCCTGCAAGCAACTGGAATGTGAGAAATTAGGAAAGAAATGACAGCTGTGCAGGGGTTTAGAGGAATCACATCACTGTAGATTTTTTGAAACTTGACTGGACAAGGCCCTGAGCACTCTGCCCAGGAGACTGTACTAAGCGACCTCTGAAGGTCCCTTCCAGTCTAAATCTTTCTGTGCTTCTGTGATGAATGAATGAAAAATATAACAACCAGAGCTAATTATAGCATTGGAGAAATCCGTGAGTGCTGATCCCTCCCCCATCCCATAAAACTAGAGACAAGACAGAAACAAAATGATAATTACAATCTACATCAGAGTGATTCTCTTATGAGGAGAGACTCAGGAAAAACATGGCAGAAGCTATAAAACCATTGCTGATGTGGAGAAAACGATGAAGGAATGATTGGGAATTAGGGGACACCCAACCAAGTGAGTGAGTGGCAGGTTTAAAACAAAGAGCTTGCTCACATCTTCATAATCTTCAAATGCTTGCTCACATCTTCATAACTATGCTGTGAATTGCATTAGCTCTAGATATTACTGAACTAAAACATACCAATGAATAAAAAAGTGATTGTAGATTTAGGGTGAGTAGTCAATAGCTGGGTATTTGACACTGTAAAGATATAACCTGTGGCTCAGCAACTCCTCAGACAATGGCTTTCTGGAAGCTGGGAAGGGACATCATGAGAAGGACCAAGTACTATCACTTGATTTCTCCCTAATTTCCTCCCTAACTGCCCACTTCTGGAGAGCAGATGGACTTTTGGCTTGATCTTCCCCTGTTGTTTTCACTTGATGTTCCCAAATCCCTTTGGCTGCCAATGGGACTTTGTCTCTTCTTGGCACTGTTATTTTGGCCCATGTTGAAAGTTCCAGTTATGGCCAGTGAGAATGGTGAACACACAGATGGGCTGAATCAGACCACAGGTTCTTGGGGTGCACAGTGCCTCCTCAGCTTGTGGCTGACAGCAGTGCCTACTGCAGAAGAGAGACTGGCAGATACACAGTGATACTTCCCAGGTTCACCCTCCAACATTGAGTGATCTGTGGCTCAAAAACTTCCTGAGCCAGAAGTAGGGTCTTTATATTTTGATGGATTTTTTCCTCCATGACTTTATCTGCTATTTGAAGCCATATATTTCTAGCACCTGTCACGTCCTGCTTCATGAGAACACAGCAGAGAGCTGTACTGGGTCAGGCCAAAAGACCATCTCGTTTCACATCCTAACTCTGACACTGCCCCCAGTGGATGCCTGTGGAAGAATACAGTCACAAGGCAAGCATGCACGCTATTTCCTTGGCCAGTTTTCCAGACCTTAACCATCTGTTGTTCTGGGACCTCCAAAGCAGACATAAGACCTTCACGGATTTCTCTTCCAGGAGTCATCTGCCCTTGCTTTGAACCCACAGTAACCTTGATCATCCATAATATCCTGCAGAGGGGAGTCCCACAGCTCAACTATCCAGTGCAGGAAAACCCACCTCCTTTAATATGCTTTGAACCTGCAACTTGATGGTTTCCTTCGATGCCTTATTTCTTGTATGTGAAAAACTGTGAACAATCGTATCCCTTCTCAGCTTCTTTCTGACTGAAGAGCTCTAGTTAGTTGTGTCTCATACATAGGCTGCCCCGGACCTTTGATCATCCTTTTTATTCTTCTTTGAACCTTTTCCAGTTCCACCCTGTCCATTCTGAGTCAAGGAGAATGCAGGACAAGAACAGCACACAGTGTCCAAGTTGCAGGTGAACCATGCACTCATACACTAGCATATTACAATGGTCTCTGCTATGTTCTCCACTCTTAACAATTTGTAACAGTAAATTGACTTTTTGAGCATACAGAAGAGTTTATATGAGCCCCAAGAGGAATCATTATCAAGAGTTTCACTATTTGAGCTACATATTGTATGAAGAATTACCTCCATTCGCATAGGTTCGAGACTGGTCCCTGCTACCTACGCTTACAGAGATTGATGGAATTCTTCCATTGGCCCTGGGGAAAACTGCTCCCTATTCATCTTCCCCTCTCACTTTTTTATAAACCTTTGCTACTCAATATTCCCTCTTCCTGACTGAAGAGTCCTAGTCTGTTTTGTGGCTTCTTTTGAGAAATGTTTATCTGCCTCAATTATTCTCTATAGGTTCTCTAGTTTTTCATTATCCTGTTTCAAAAGAATAGACCAGAATTTTTGATAGTTCACTACTATTGGAGGTACAGAGGATGAAACTGAACTGTGGATTCATACTGTGGGGTTCTCAGAGTTTGATTCTGTTTTCTATTCCTCTCCTAATAATTTCTAACCTACCTTTTGGTTTTCTGGCTCCTGCTGAATAGCAAGCGGAGATATTTTCTTAAGAACATCCATTATTACTCTAAGATCTTTCCTGAGCGGTAGCTGCTAATTTAGAGCCCACCATAGTGTGTATGAAATCAAGAAAGACTAAACCTGCATGTTTCATTTCACATCTACCAGTCACTGATCATCTTATTGACCAGTGACTTACTATTAGCAGGTCCTTCACCAGCTTTTTGCACTTGCTTTTCATCTTTGCTACTCTGAAACACCAAACATTATCAACAAACTTCATCGCCTTGAGAACACGTATGATCAGAGACAGGGACGTGGAGAACACCCTGCCTTTCCCTACTTTCCTCAGTCACATGCTTTCAGAGGCTGCCTCAAGACCCATTTTTCACAATTAAAATTACAAATCTATTTGGATTATAAGGGAAGGTCCAGCCTGTGTTAGGGGACAGGACGGTTGCGTCCCAACCATCCCATCTGGACTAGGCAGCAGAGTGGATGAATCTTCCATCTTTCCCAACAAAGGAAACAGACTCCTGTTATGTCAGAGGAGAGATGCTTTCTAGCAGCCCCACAATAAAAGCAGTTGTCTGTAAACAAACTCTCCACGTGATGAGTTCACACTAGGCTTGAAGAACACACCCTTGCATGGAGAATGCTTTTGTCCTCAAAGCCACCAAACTGATTGGCACCGTCATTCTGCAATCATTTGTGGTACTATGATGCCAGCCCCATACAGACACCAGCTACTTTGGAGCACCATGCTGTTAGCCTCCTGCCTGCTGCTGGATGAAGAAGTCAGTGTCAATTAGATGCAAAAAGCAGAGTTCAGCAACGTTGTGGTTTTGGTGGTCTTGGATGATTTCAAGAAACTAATTTGCAGATTTTGGCACCTGAGCCTCCCTGTTGTGCCACCTTACACTTCTGCTGACCAAGCAGTGCCAGCTACCTTGCCAGGGAACCTGGACGAGCAGATTTCACTGCAAAGCAGAGGGGAGAGGGAGAACTAGAGCAGTCCAAACTACCCATACCATAGCTTGTGCTGCAGGGACAGGTTCTGTGTGTCTAACGCAAGGCATACAAAGGAGGAGGCACAAAGATGGGTAGCCCAAACAGAGTCTAAGCCAAGAAGCTGTTAGAATGGTGATGAAGACCAGGACTCAGCCAGTCTAACCTAGCCAGAAGCAACAGGGCCCTAGCACAATTGATAAGAGCTTCTGGCGTGGCTTATCTAGGAAGTCACACAGGCTGACCACAGTTTACAGTATATTCTGGAAAATGCAGAGGTAATATACCTTAGGAGTTCATTTCTGCTCTTAAGTTTAAACTTGTGGGAAAGTTGACATTGTAATAATCTTAATTGAGACTGTTAAGACACATTCTCAAAACAGCCCTGACTGGGACCCTCCTGTCAGTCTAACTCTGGTAGATTCAGCCACCCTACTCCGACTTAAACCAAAAGTACTTTTCCTAGCACACCTCACAGCCCGCCAAGAGGTTGTATGGACACATCTAAGAGGATGTGTAGACACATTCTTCTGCCCAGTTTGCAGCAAATGCAAAGTGCTTCTTACCGAGAAATGTGTTCCTGCTTCAGGGAAACTACTTCAAACTGCTAAAGTTGGGCCGGACACAGGATTCCCCACTGGTAGCAGGGACACTGTAGGCCATGGTTGTGCATCATACACTCCGCTTTCCCCACAAGCATAACTGATAGCCCAGGATGCACCATTATTTTGGTGTTCAGCTAGTTTTACTCTGACGAATAAATCCAGCTGCCGACTCCTAGATTCTTACCAAGCTCTCTACTATTCTGCTCAAAGGCAGAGAGCAAGCAATGCTCTTCCACTTCTCAAACAACCCATCACTAAACAGCCAACAGCCTCAGCAGGACTCTCCCACTAACAGGCAACACAAGTCCTGCAAGAGGAAGCCATTTATTTTTTGATCATCTCTCCAGAGGGCACAAGCATAACCATTAGAAAGCTTTCTGCAAGGATGGGGCAGGCCTTTAGTACTTGCTATCAAGCTGTGCATGGAACAAGGCCAGGGGACACCAACAGGCAATCCAAAGCACAGTCAAAGTCATTCAAACAGTTCAGCAGCAGCATCCACCGTCCGACTGTTGCAGAGCTGGAGATGGGACACATTAGAGTATTCCCGAACTGTACAGGATTTCAGTGTTGGGAACCCTTCGATGGGGAGGGGGGAATCTAAGCTCCAAAAGAGTAGGAGATCCCAAACAGAGGCTGACTCAATTTCTGGCACATTTGAGGTATAGAAGACTGCAATGGAGCACTCCTAGCAGAGCTGCAACTCAACTAGGAGAGCTGCACTTGGCCTGGAAGAAGTGTAAGAAGTCACCATCGACTCATTTGAGAGTCTCAAGCCAGCTAGCAACAGGGCTGTGCAGCTTGCAAGCAAGAGCAGCCAGCCGCTCCACAATAGGGCAGCGCTGTCAGAGTTAGGAACTTGCCCTCGGTACAGGGGAGTATCTCATCCTTCCAGTCCTACTCTGAGGATTGATTTAGTCCAAGCATTAAACTACAAGCACAGCCTTTACAATCTAATGAGAGAAGGAGAACACTAGTGACTGGATCCACAGCCCACTGACAGGAATGAATCCACTTCTTCCCAGTGCTTACCACCGCACTGCATCTGTGCCGGATATGAGCACTAAACACATGCACACAGGGTATGTTTCAGCTTTTATTCGAAAATTTATCTGTACATTCTTACTTGGTTGTTGAGTGACAGCTGCCAGGAGCTGTCAGCAGCAGGGGGCAGCAGCAACTAGAAGTTAACAGGAGCTTTCCACAGTGCCTGGAAACAAGAGACAGCAGAGGAAACAAAACCCCACTAGCTTTTACGTTTAACCTTTTCTGAGTAGAGGAATTAGGAATCGAGTCATCTTTATCACATTCAGAAGGGTGTTGGATTTACACTCTTACGTATTCAGCATAAAGATCTCGGGTTGAAGTGACCATCTGCAGAGCAGCTTGAAAACTATCCGAGGCTTTCTTTTTTAAAGCCAGTATCTTAAAGCTGCAGTACTCTCCATGCATCATTCCCAGCAGTCCCAAAGCCAAATAACAAAAGGAGCCCTTGCAAATAAATAATCATAGGAAAAAAATAAATAAGATTAGATCTCAAATATACAGTTACACGGTCTTTATTTGGTTTCAGAGGTGGAAAAAAGTGGAGCTAGACTGCAGCTTTAAGCCTTGTGCCTGAATCAGTCTCACATACTTAGTAAATTTTACAGTTGATTAGCCGTGCAGGCTGGAAATTCAAAATTCTACAGAGACGAACATTTAGGCACCTATGTACACCCTTCCCCAAGGCATACTTCATTTTGCTCAGCGAGTTAGAAAATAGCCAGCTGGAGGGGAAGTACCCCCTTTCCAAGCTGAACAGACAAGACTGAAGACCTATTTACTGTTACAGTAAAGAGTCCCAACAAATATCTAACCCCACCCATGTTTGCAAGGGGGAAAACTGGTTCAAACCATGCACCGGGGAGACAATCCTCTCTCAGGGAATCTTTTAACTTTGCTGGCAACACAGAAGCCTTGAGCAAATCCAGCTACTGGCAGGGCTGATGACTGCCCATCATCACCTCCTGTACCCAAACCCTGGTCATGGAAAGTCATAAGTCCATCTTTTTCTACTTAAGCCAGAAGTCCTGTTAATGTCATTTAAAGGCAGCTCTACAGGGAGAGCTCTTGATCTGCACTGTTTGGGGTACACACCCCCTCCCCAGGAAACCCCCAATAAAAAAAACACCCAGAAGAGAAAAGCAATCCAGTGCAAGCCAGTGTCCGATGATTGTCTTTGAGGAGGTCAGGAATCCAGGACAGGACAAGGCAGGGGAAGGGAGGAGGATGGCAGATGGAGAAGGAAGTTAAAACAAACTCAAAACCACTGAGACACAAGGAGGAGCCCAAAGCACCTCAACAACTGATGGCACTGGGCTGCTGTTTGCTAACAAAGTCTGAAATGAAGTCAAACTCATTCTGTCCCAAGAAGAGCTCAGGCAGCTCCTGAATCCGGTCCAACCCCAGTTCCAGAACAAGGGATGTCAAGACTTCCTCATCTATGAGATCAGTGTCCATAACATTCAAGGTCAGCGCTGGTGAGGGCATATGCTGCATCCCTGGGTGCTGGCTCGGCCCCACTCTGTATTGCTGGGCACCAGCTCCCATGGGCCCATTGCTCATACCCAGCGGGTGGCCCTGGTACTGGGTATTGAGTTTTTGTAGGTGCATGCTAGCCATGAGCTGCTGCGTGCCCACCGGCCCCATGTACTGCTGCTGCTGACTTGGGCCATTGAACATCATCGCATTCTGCATCTGGTGGTGGCCCATCTGTCCGCTGAGGTTGGGTCTTGGCCTCATTGCACCATCCATACCAGCCCCTCCATAGGGCATCATCTGGCTGGCGGTAGGCAGTGTCCTCAGCACATGCTGCCCATGCTGCGGGGGTCCCTGCAGCGCACTCACCCCCATGCGGTAGCTCTGCAGCCCGGTGCCACTGTGGCTCATGGACATCATCATGTGCTCGGCCATGGCTCCAGGCCCCTGCAAGGCGACACACGGCTCAGGGCAAGGCAAGGCTCCCGGAGGCAGCACTGCTTTCCCGCTCCGTCCCGAGCCAGCTTCTTCTGGGGATCCCGGAGCCCCCCCGCAGCTCGCCCCGGGGGAAAGGCACCGCACTGCACCCTCCCCGGGCAGGCGAGCAGCCGCGTCTCTCGGCCAGCTGCCGCCCGCCCGCCCGCCCCTTGCGGACAAAGCTCGGCGCGGCGCGGCCCGCGGCACCCCAGCGCGCCCCGCCCGGGCCGCGGCGGGGAGCCGGGCTCTGCCCGCGTGGGTACGCACCGCTTCGGGGCTCCGGCGGGCAGCGGGTCCGCGCACCTGCAGCGCCGCGCTGGCTACTTCCCACTCCGCTCGCCGTGTGCAGCGTGTCGCGCTCCCGAGCCTTATAGCAGCGCAGGCAGGGGCGGGCCGCCCAGCCCGGCCCCCCGGCCCCCATTGGAGCACGGCCCGGCCCCACTGGCGTGGCCCGGCCCCCGACGGGGCGGGCGGGCGGCACAATGGACTGCCCCGCTTCCCCGGTCGGCGGGCCCGCTGCCGGCACGGCACGGCACGGCACGGCACGGCACGGCACGGCTGCTGTTGGGGCTCTTAATCGCGACATCCCTCGTTGTCACCACATGGCGCGATTTCGGGGTGTGAGGGGGGCAGTTGCCGCCAGCACTTAGGGCACTACAGTGGGCTAAGGATTATTGACCGGGCATTGGGATTGGGTGGTCTCCCCTTGGATCGAGGATGCTAACCCCTCTAGCAGGCTGGGGAGAAAAGAGATGGGTGGGCTCCAGAGCCCCAAGCACAGCAGCCCCCAGTTGCTTGCAAATACCCCTTCCAGGAGCCCCCCAGAGCAAGCCCTGCTCCTGGACAGGATGCCAAGGTCCAGCCATGCTGCCTGGCATCACCCTCCACTGAATCCATGCACGCGTAATCCTGCTTTTGCAGAGCATTGTTGTTGGGGGCACAGAGGGGCTGAGAAGACGTTTGGGAGTAAGGCAAAGCTGGTGGTGTGCTGGGCTGGGGATTAGAGGCCACAGACCCCTCAGTGTAGTACTCATTTCCTCCAGGGACATTCAGGTATAGAAAGCTTGGGCAGTCCCTGTTCAATACGCTGCTCATGGGCCTTGTGGTAAGGATTGCTTCTGAGGTGACTGGGGGACCTCAGACAAGTCATTTTTGCTCTCAGCCTGTGCATGCTGGGAATGGCACTGCCTTCACTTGCATTAATTTTGAGTTGTTGTAGGTCTAGTGGCGGAAGGCTCATTTACATTTAACATGGCCCTCCTCTGCCTCCTGAGCAGGGACCCTGCTCAGGATGTAAATGTAAACGGCATGACAACAGCATTCTGTAGAGAGTCACGCCTCCAGTGTGTTCCTCTCCGCAGTGTCACTCTGGCAAAGCCTTTCTACCTGGCCACACTGCTGGGCTGCGGGTCCTCAAGAAGGGCTTGCTGGGGCGCAGGGAGCAACTGTGTAGAATTTCCTATTCACATTGAAGGATGTACACGTGGATGTTTGCTGATTGCTGCCAGGGCTGCTGCCTGCTGGCCCCTGTGAGCATGTACCTTGGCGTCTACCATCATGAGAAGGGCCACTGCCTGATGGCAATTCTGCCTGCGTGGTCAGCAATAGGATGCTACCTACCACACAGTAAAACCTTACCAGCTGAAGCAACTGAGGTTAGTTACTTACTGGCATCAGCTAGATGTGCTGGTTATTCTACCAGTGGTGTCCTCCTAGCAGGGATGCACTGACATGGTCTGAAACAGCTGGCAGCAAGGTGAGTGTTATAGCCAAAAGTCTGCTGGTATAATTCTGTTTGCAGCAATATCACTCTCCTGTGAGGGCAGTTTTGGCTCAGTGGGTCACAGTGCAACCCAAATGCTCACCCACTGAGCCATGCTAGCAGAACTATTTTACTGTAGGCCTAGACTATAACAAATGCTGGTACTCACTATAGGACAGGGTACTTTCCAATAGCATTCAAGAGCACAATGGTAATTTTCCCCCTTTGTTTTTTGTTTTGAAGAAGCGTAGGGATTTCTTTTTTAAAGATATTAGTGTTGCATGGTTACCCACTTGGAAGATAGGTGATGGCAAAGTTAAACTCGCTTCCTCAACTTCACTCCACCTTTGTTTGTGTGCTTTCCTATGCAGCCTTTAACTACAGTGTTACAGATCACAGCCTTGATAATAACAGACAGATCTTTTCTGGAGTCTTGGAACAGGCTGCTGCACGGAGCTAGGTAGCATTTATGTGTTCTGCATATTAATTATGCTCACCGACCCTGCTGAGCTGAAGAAGGAATTCCAACAAAGTGTTTTAAAGGTTGCCAGAGAAGTTGTTTGTTGCTAACTGTATTACCTGAGAAATGAGGTGTAAGTAAACACTATCACGAAGGGATTGCAGTTAGGCAGCACAAGCATCCTGTGTGAATGCATAACCACTACACAGCACTGTCCTGCAGGGTTATTTATATGGAGTATCTCTCTGTCAAAACACCGTAAACCAGAAGCTCAGAGCAGATAACATCTAGAAGCCACCAGCTCCTAGACGCAAGCAGCTGGGAATGGAAAGTGTCTTCTCTGAACTGGGACAGAGCACAGCAATATTAACTTCCAGGACATGTTGGGAGCTGCTTTTGTTTGTGCCACCTTCTGCCTTGTTAAGTGGCTGGGATGGGTTTCAGGTGTTGGTGAGCCTCTAACTGATGAATCAGTTGGTTAATTGTTTAAAGTAATTACGTAATGATTGTTTTTTAACTCTGGAGATTTTGACAAATGCATTTTTTACTGCTAATAAACACATGCTCACATACATATGCCTGCCTGTCTGAGAGTTTACATGCAGATGCACACCCAAGTGAGGAACCAATACGAGGGGAGTGACTGCCCTCATCTTTACGGATGCATCCAGGTGTAAAAATCTCTCTCTCAGATGAGAGGTGCTGTGTGGAGCGCCAGGCCTGGTTAGTGACAGGAATTCCTGCACAATGCAACAGAGGTGGGAGGGGGGCTCTCCACATCCACTTGTATTACAGGAGACCCCAAGGGTGGGAAATGGCCCATTCATTTCAGAAACATATTGGTAGGTGAAAAAGCACACTTGCTGAACCTCTGGCTCTAAAGTGTGAATGTCCTCTCCGTCTCTATTCCTGCTTATCTCCCTTCTCTTTTGGGAAGGATGAGCCAGATCAGGAACTCATTCCATTTGAAAATAATTTGACCAGAAAGGAAGTTCTGTTCACCATGATCAGTTCTCTGATCCGGCTTGTTATGTTGTCCCCCAGGTGTTTTACCACCGTAACGTGGGACGTTGAGAGGAACGGACTACCTGCAGAAAAGGAAGGGTGTGGGGGGAATGGGAGGCATTGCAGCGGTGATATGTGTCTACAGAAGCACATCCTCAGTGTTTGCTATGCTCTCTACCATGATCTTAGCTGTGTCTGGAGGACTTCCCATTCTTGACTAGTAACATTTTATTTATCAGGGACCAACAAAGACTTGTTTTCTGCATTTCATAATGCTCATGCAGAAGCTGGGGAGCAGGGCTGTGAACGGGTTGACTAGTCCTGGTAGCATCTCTCTTGCCAGCCTCTCGGGCCCAGACCAAGCAGTGATTCCTTGTCATGCTGAGACCTCAAGTATTAAGGAACCAGACCACTGCAGTTGTATTCACAAGGCACTTTGTATGGCTTGATCTAACCCCAAGTTTGCAAAGCCTTTCCTCTATCTCCCTGTCCACTGCCATCCCTAATCACCCCACGGATAGACTGGCCTTTCTGGGGAACGGATAAACTGCCTGTGTATCAGATCCAGCCCTGGGGTTGTCAGCTGGTCATCCCTGACTTAAGTCACCACATAAGCCACCTCCAGGAGTGTGTGTTATCCATAGCTTCCTGACACGGGACTTCCCTAGTCTGGCTGTATTGGTATCACCAGCACTGTGTTATCAAGGGTGGATTATACAGGCTGGGAATTAATCAGATTGTTGCTCCAGAGACACCAGTTTGGCTTCACATGAGTGGGGATATGGTAGCACCACCTGTGTGTCTCCGTCACAGATCAACACACCCTTGTGGGTGGGCATCAGCTTAGGGATCTGGTTGCCAGCACACAACAAACCTTTCTTTTCCCTGTTAGGCGGATGCTTGCAGCCTGATTTACAGCTAACCTGTGTTACCTATGTTTGTGTTATGTAAGATGTTCCCTTCCTGCATTTTATCCCTGATCATCATCCGTTGACTGCACAGCACCAGTGGCATTACTGTGGTAATTCTGCATGTTCCCAAGGCCTCTCAGGGACAAGAGGTGGCATAGATGGGAGCTTTTTGTAAGCAGAGATGAGAATACTTTTATCTTGCAACATTTTGCATATGTCAGAACTGATTCTTGCTAACATCAGTAGTTGATCTACAGTCCAAGAAGTCTTTTTTGCAACAGTTTAAAAGCCTTAATTTTGGAAAAGAACTGACCATATTTATAAAGAGCTTGGTAGACCATAGGAGATAGTGATGGATGGAGACTGGTGGAGGATATTTTGGGGAATTTCCTCTGACCAAGTGGTTCCTACTATACATTTCAGTTTACAATGCACCCACTGTTGTGGGCTGTGATGTACCTTTGCATGGGGACTGCAGAACAATTTCAGCAGCCATGCGAGCTATGTATTTGGGTGTAGGGGGAGATCTGAGAAACCCTTCGATTCAAAGACTCCTAGATGCCCATCTAACTTCATGCTTAGCCCAGTAGAGCTGCTGCAAGATTCAAAGCAACTGGGGTGTGCAGACAGAAGTTAAAGCCATGTGAAATATCAGCCCTTAAAGGAGAAGCTTTCCTTTGAGGAACAAATGTCCAAAAGAAGCCCCTTTGCACTCCCCAACTCACTAAAGGACAAAAGCAGAGAGCAGGAATGCGTAGTGGAAAGCTGGAAGTCTGCAGAGGTGTGACCTAAATTTAGATTGAGGTACAACTGTATCATGTTGCCGTAACTGGGTCTGTGACTGTGGCCTGATGCATGGCAGCGGTGTGTTTAAATCACCGCATCAGCTTAAACACCTAGTGCTCTCATCTGAATCACAAATAATTCCTGAAGTATCATTTTCCCTAAAGGATGATAGATGCCAGGCACCTGGCGAGCTGCTCTCCCCTTGCATGCTGTCAGCTTGCAGCAGCTCCCAGGTGCACGGCAGCGTGAAGCATGCCTATTTGACTGCGGCATTTGGGAAGATCCTGAGTTGGACAAGACCAAATTTGAATCATTAAAGCATATATCGAGTCTCACAAGGTGCAGAAAATGTCAAGGGCGCCTGAGTGTGCAGAAGGATCAACTGTTAAGCCAATTGTAACATGTGCCATGCTCCTGTAGCGCAGCTGTGAACTACACTGCAAACATGGTGTGCTAGTGCATGCTAGTTGCATCCTAGTGCTCTGCCCTCTAACTTAATCAAACTGCAGCGTCTCTGGAGGGTGACTCAGCCTGCTCCCCCCAGCACCTCTGGGTGTTTGTGGCCACTCCCGTGCAGTTAACAGCTGTACAGGATCTCCAGTGCCTCTGGGGAGCAGTGGAGCTGCTTCTGGCCATGTGGTATGTGCCCAGTCCCACTCCCTGTGCTGGGAGCCCCTCTGGGACCCTTCCCAGAGCTTGGTCCTGCTGAATGACTCTCAGGAGCGGGCTAGAAGTGGGGAATAAATATTTAGATGGCAGCAGCCTGCTCCCATGTGCCTTTTCTCCATGAACCTTCTGTGCGTGCTCTGACTCTACGCACCCCACAATACAAAGATGGCACTTAAATTTTGGATGCTTGAAAAACAGAGAGCAAGAAGAGGTCCCTGAGAAAGAAGGCAATGGGGGTGGTTTGCAGCTGCTAGAACAACTCACCAACCCATAGTCAGCTCTTCACTGGTGTCTTTTTGAAGGAAAAAAGTGGACATTAACGATGGCTGAACAAATCTGCTGGACTTGAAGCAGTCTGCAGCCCATGTTGCCCATTCCTGCGGTGTCAGGTCTTAGGTAACCATTTTTCCATTGCTGATGGAAGGATTGCCCATGGTCTGATTCCTTCCTCGTGTTTCTATATCAGGCAGAAGACCTGTCTGGGGGAACATGTGCTGCACTTCTCCCTGTACTGCTGAGCTGTTAAAAGCTTTTCTACCTAATGCTTGACTATGCTGGGATATCAAATTTAATCAAATATTTACTGTTAGTTGTTAGAATTCTCTATAATATATCTTGAAAGGATCCTAGTGAATCTCTTCTGCACATGTAATGCTTTCAAGCAGATTAATTTATTAGCAATCAGAAGGTGAGAAAGTGATGCAATGTGCTGTAATTTTTTTGTTTAAGGACAATCACAGTGGTTTGAAAAACCCTACCCGAAGGCTGCAAAGTCCAGCAGAGACAATGACGCTATGAAACTGAACCAGGAGCAAATTCTGATGGAGCGTCTCCAATTTGGCTTTAAATAACTATGTCAACAAGCCAAGCTTTAGAAGTTAAATTAAATATTAAGCTCCTTGACACATAGTGCAACTCTGTGTCTCACACGAGTCTGTGACAAAGCGTGGGAGGGAATACGAGCCAACAGCAGCTTATCTTAGATGGTTGTTACCGAACCTATTTCTTGTCCAGATGGGTTTGATGTTGATCAGAGAGGAGATGAGCACCCTTCCCTGGGAAGGACATCAGGAATCTGAGACCACACGCGGCTAGGCAAACTCTGCACCCCAAAGCATGGCTGTGTCCACCCTGAAAGTGCTTGACAGTCTCTTAAAAGCACTTTCATTTCAATTAAAACAAAATCAGGACAAATTAGCTTTAATAAAAACAAAAGAGGGACATTGCTCCCTCTCTCCCACCTGCATCTGTGCTGTCAGCAGGGCCAAGGGTCCAAGAATGCGCTGGGCATACCCTGCTCTGGGACCTGCCACAGCAGCGGAGCATGGCTGATCCCAGTCCCCTAGGGCTTTGCAGCAGGAGACATCAGCTTCTCCAAGGAAGGTGCCCCAGATGCTACCTGCCCGGGGTTGGGTGAATGGTGCTTCCATCCCGCATGCAGTTTGCAGGGGAGGACTCAGCCTGGCAGGCAGAGTCACTGCTTTGTTCCTTCCCTCTGTGGTATAGGTGTATTTGCACTTGTGAGCCATAAAAAGGCTAGTACGAGCACGGAGCTCCTCTGAGGAAGCACTTCCCAGCCAGAGGTAAAGGAAAGCCATGATATGAATGTTTCATAAAGAGCAGCCATAAGCGTCCAGAAGAAAAGATGTTTCCTTAAGATAAAAGGAAAAACAGCCAAAAAAGATGGAAGAAAAGTGGAGAGCCCAAGAGAGAGCACTGTGTGGCTCCTCTCCAGAACATGTTGCATTAATAGTGCCTCCCTGTCTGGTGGCTAAGCAAACACACAGCAGGAACATGGTACATTGAACAGAAACCAGGTCACACCAGAATCTGCTCTCCCCAGTTTCTCCATGGTACAAGAGTCCTCCAAGAGAGTTGAATCCAGGTGCTGGGTTATCCTGTGACTCCTCATCTGCATTTAGTTGGAACACTTCATAAAATGCAGGAGGTGTAAGCCAGAGACTAGCAGTGCAAATGTCCCAGGGAAGTGGGGAAAAGAGCAGGTTGCTCTCTGATAGCCTAGCTGGATGTGGGGACTGCTTAGCTGCGAGTAAATGTGACTGGTCTGCAACAGGTGTCCAACTCTGGGGAAAATGGGGTTCGCCTTTAATCCTGGTGGGATTTGGGAGCAAAGATGCCAAGGGTGGGGAAGGCTGTGCCTTCAGTCAGCTCTGCTGAAAACAGCTGGTTTCTCTGTGCTGCTGAGCATGCAGGTGGGTCATGTGTGCGCTCGCTGCACACATAGTCCAGGACACACTTTTTCCTGCCTGCACTGAGAGCAGTGCAGGACTGTGCACCCTTCGACAGGGTGTCTTGCCAGTGAGTGCTGCTGAACGATGCAAGGGTGACTGAGACGAGAGCAGGGCATGGTGGAATTTAGTGCCTCTTCTGAAGTGGCGGGTGTAGACCAGGCCAGCAGCTGACCCCAGCACCAGAGTGCTCTAACCACTGTGTTGGCTTGCCTAGCTTGTAAACAACTTCTTATTTTTTTCCTCTTGGCTAATCTTGCTCTGTGGGGGCAGATAACATCACTGGAATTTTTCCAGTGTCCTTTGCAAGCACCTCCTGCTTTGGACTTTGGCTGAGACACACACGAATGAGACATAACCTTCCTCAATTGCTTTCTCTTGTTTGCTTTCTTCTGGGCCTGCAGTGCACCCCTTGCACTGGCCACTTCCTGCTCTGCTCCCTGCTCTGTGCCAGCAGCTTGTTTTCAGTCTCAGGGAAAGTGGCAGTGAGGCAAGCCTCTCGCAGGAATGTACTCCGTGGATGTTGCTGTGGCCTACTGCTTTGCAGCTGTCGCTGACAGCTCCTGTGCTGCTCTTTGGGAATTTCTGCCCTTTGTAGCAGGGATAGCCAATGCTGTGCGGCCCTGGCCAGTGTGTTTCCTCTTCCCTGAAAACTGCTGGCTGTGGAGATGGTGATGGGCTGTTGGCAGGGAGAGCCACACAGGAGCAGGTGGGGGGCAGCAGGATCTGGCCTCTTCTCACTGATGCCCCCAGGCCTGGCCTTGCTCAGCGCCCCGTGCTCTAATGGGCGCTCCTGGGAAACAGCTTGGCCCAGCGGCTGCTCTCCCCTGCACTTGTGTCTCAGTTTGGATTTAGACCCATTCTACAGCAGGTGTTGGCCCCACATTACTCTTGAATGGCCTAAAGGCTGCTGATGACTGAGCCCAGCCAGTCCTAAGGCAGAGCCACCCTGAGAACAGCTTCTGGTGTCATACCTGCACCCCAGCCCACCCTGGTGCCTGCCCCCACTCTGCTTGTGCATCCTGCCTACCACCCTTTGAGCCCTCTGGGATCTGCCTCACGAGTAGAAAATCAGCACGAGCTTGGAAAATCAATGCTGGCTTGGAAAAGGCTGGCAGCCTGAGCACTGCCCAGCCGCAGACACGCAGCCTGGACCCAGCCTGAAGAGCTCTCAGTGCCACTTGCAAGCCTGGCAGGAGCAGGCAGCCTGCCGGACCAGTTTGTCAGCACAGCCTCTGACGTAGCGTGGAGATGGCACGTGCCGATAGCTCAGTGCCTCAGCTGCAGGGAACCCCACTCATCTCCTGCCTGTGCTGTAACCCCTCTCCAGCACAGCCTCCTCCACTCACTGCGAACAATGAAGCCAAGGGTGGCCCTGGGCTGAGACTTTGCCTGCAGAAAGTAGCCTTGTTTCACAGACCCTGTCTTTCTGCTGGTCATGGGTTGATCCACAAACCTTGCAGAGACCTCTTTAGTGCTTTGCTGTCACCTCCCATTTCTATCTTTCCTTTCCAACCTCGAATTTCTCAGTTTTTCCTTACTGGCTGGTGTCTGTGGTCCACAAATGGCCAACCATCCTGTAACTGACAGTCCTCCAGGCACTGCCCACACCAGACCTGTTCAGGGCAGACTGAGCAGTGGTTCCCATGCTTGGGGAGAGGGGGCATAGATCCTGAAGGCAGAGGGGGTCCCCTGCTGGAAAGGCTGGCAGTATTCCCTGGTGAAAACACACCATCCCTCTACATGCTGCTATGGACTTGTGTTCACTCCTGGGGGAGCATGAAGCAGCTGCCGCCACGCTGTGGGCACCTTCTTGCAGCACAACATAAACTTAAATGCCAGCAAAGTCCAGCTCAGTGCAAGATGTGATGAGAATGCTGAGATAGAAGGATGCCCAAGGATATCCCAAAGGATCTGCAGTCCCCAGTGAATGTGCTCATCAGCAATGGCCAGGCTCACATGTATGCATCCTAGGGAGGGTCCTCCCTTGTTCAACAGCTTGAGAATGAGCTGTTCTGTTGTCTTGTTCTCAACTGGTAAGAATTTGATCTGACCTCATGCTCCACCCATAAGGGTGGAGCACAGCCCCACACCGTTGAGGGCACAGCTACTACCATCCCTCTGCTTCCTCACTTCAGATCTCTAGGGAGCTCAGGCTGCACTGGAAGCCAGGTGCCCTCTCCCAGGTGAGGACCAGCACCAGCCACCCTCTTTCCTTCTAGAGAATAAATGTTTTGACATTCAGGCTGCACGGAGCAGCTACTACAAGAGTCACAGAGGCAGCTACTACCTTCTGTCCCTCTTCCATACTCCTGACAAGGCATCTATGGGGTAAGAGACTCTAGCTCAAATCCAGCCTGCCTAACAGGACAGGAGCTGAGTCCAGGTCTCCCACTCTGTGGGGAGAAACCGGCTTCAAGGGGAGCAGCCTTAGTAAACCCATTCTTTTAAATTTCTTATGAATGCTCAGCGCTGCTCTTTGCTTTGGAGAGAGAAGACAAAGAGTGCCTTGGTGTTAGATGGGCTCTGTGCTTTAGTTTTGCTTTGCCAGTGGGCTGCTATGCTGGAAGGTCAGAGGCTGGCACAGCCCCACTCCCATCCTGCACAGAGTGCATCCCATCCCCGCTCCCTACCCCCACTCCCTTGCAGATAGCATTCACCTGGGAAAACTCAGGGAGCTGTGAGGTGAAGACACAAGCACTTTCTCAGGATGCTAGGTACTCTAGCTTGGAAATAGCATGTCCCTTTCCCTGCACAAGATAGGCCAAAAGAACAATTTTTTCTCATGCCAGGAACCCCTCGGCCTTTTCCAGCTTAAGAAGCTGCTTTGCCCTAGTTTCTGTCTGTGCATATCTTTCCGCCTGTGTGGTCTCTCTGTATGTCGTGGTCACTGTGTTTTCCCTCAGGCTGGATTTGAAGCAGAACTGGAGATGTGCAAAGCAGTGCTGTGGTTTCTGTGGCAATGAGCCTACTAAGTCAGGCCCCATCTTTCAAGGCTGCCTCTTCTTGGGTCCTGGTGTGATGTCCTCTCCCTCTATCAGTTACTTCCAGGACTATCCCACCAGGAACTGGCAGCAGAAGTAGTGGGGTTGGACAGCAGTGGGGGTTTCCCACCTGAATGACAGATTGCCCCTCACTTCTGGAAGGTATGGCTGGTGACTGTTCTCTGGAGCATGGAGCTGGAGAGTTTTAGATTATTTATTCTTTTCTCTTGGAGCCTGCATTGCTGCCCTCTTAGGGCAGATTAGCTCGAGGTGGTTTCTCTAGTCTACTGAAGTTCTCTCATGGAACTGTCTTGTGTTTAGAGGTGTGGCTTAGTCAGGGCCATGTTGGTGAGTCCTTGGAGGGGTGTTTCTTTCATTATCTTCAGAAGTAGCTGTTTATCTGTCTTCTCTTTCCTTCATGTTATGCAACCTCCTTTTCAAATGGCAGTAGTTGTTACCCCTTGTATTGATGTAGTTATGATGCTCTTCCTGGTATTTCCAGACCCTCGTGGCCATGACAGTACCACTCCCATCTTATTTCTGCCCCTCTCATGTCCCTAAGTAGGATAAGATGTGGAAGTTTTTTTTGCTTTCTAGCTGATCTGAGCATTGAGAATGGGAAATGATGAGATCTCTAATGAACCACAGTGAGAGCAGGGAGAAGCCCTGGAAAGATGTGAGCTCGTGGCTGGGCTGGGTGCCTGACTGCTCCTGTTTGCATGGCTGGGAGAAGAACAGGGTGAGTGACTCAGGGTAACTGAAAGTTGTATCTTCTGAGAGCCACTTGGAATTGAGGTCACTGGGACCTGTTTGTCAGGTTCCTATTTTTGTTATCCATCAGTTCAGTATTCCTGAAAACAAATTGTGTTGCTGTCAACTAATGGGCACAGTGACAGAGTGTGGAAGGTGTCTTGTGCTGAATGCACCCCACATTTACGTATCTGGATTTTTGTTCTGCCATGCCTAATAGCATAAGCAATTACACTGATCCTGTGGCTGCCTCCAGCAGGTCCTTCTCCTCTGAGGCCTTGCCATTGGGAAACAGCCCCTGGTACTGCGTGGGGACCTGTTTCTGACCAACTTCATCCAAAGCCATGGTAGAGCTTACAGCCATTATGGGCAGGTAAGTCTTCTGGGCTGCATAGCATGAGGCTGCAGCTTTGCGCATGGAGGGAGGCTTCTCTCACCTGTGGGGCTGTAAGTGAACAGCAGCTGTGGACTGAACCTGTGTAAGACTAGGGTCTCCTCTGGGTTCTGTGGAAAAGCCTCTGAGGTTTTGTCCTCAAGCTGAGCCCCCTCATACGTCAGGGAATGAACCAGGAGGCTCTGCTGAACCCTACCTTGGCCTGTGGGCTAATGGCACTCTCTGAACTGGCACTGGATTGGGATAGGACGGGACAGCACTCTGCAGAAGAGTCACTGCTGTATCAGGGCTGAGAAACTGCTAAAACGGCTGGTGATATCAAGAAGGGGAATATATGACAACAGGCTGCTGTGAGGGCCCTCAGTAAAGCCCGAATAACCACTTCTAGGGGGGAAGATGTCAGGGTGGCCCTTGCTATTTCCTTAACCTGCAACAGCTCCTTCCTGGAGCTGGGCAAGACATTTCTATCTAGGCCAAGCTTCAGCAGGAAAAAATCTCCTAGCTAAAGCGGGGTTTTCCTTTTCATTGATAAGTATTTTTTTGTTTAATTGAGAATGAAACGAATGGTTTGGGTTTTGTTTTTGAAGAAATAAAGAAACATTGCAACACCTGTTCTTTTTAACATGGTAAAAACTTAGAAGTAGAGATAGCTCTTTCTGATCTCAAAAATAAAGAAGAAAACATCTGTTGGTATTTGGGGTGAAAGATGCATAGCTGTGCATATCTCACTGAGCAGCCATTCTGCTGTTACCTGCCTGGATTTTAGCAATCTTTTCACATCATCAGGGTGGCAATGTCAGTAGACCCAAGCAGCACTGCTGGCCTGTTATAGTGGATATGTGCCAGATGACCAGAGGTCAGCAAAAGAGAGGGGGCTTGTGGCCAGAGGAAGTCCAGTTTTCATGTGAACATGAATTTTCTTTTAACACGAAGCAAATAGAGTGGATGCTTAAGTGAGTTATCTATTTACTGGGAACTTCCTGAAAAGATGCATCACCCTAAAATGGAAGTTTCTGACTAGTACCTGCTGAAATTCATGGGAGCTATTGGCACATGTGGTGTTAGGAAAACAGCTCATGTTGCTGCTGCCATTGTTGGGATTAAAATGTGATTGCCCTTTTTTAGGGACACTGCTTGCTAAAGGCATCTGTTGTGTAAGGGACAAGCTGGTGAAAGTAGCAGAGCACCAGGCAGAGAGAGAAAGTTACCTCCTGTTTGCCACTAGCCGTGCTGTGTGCTTTTGAAAAGAGCTTTCAGTTCTTCCCTCTGCTTTGTGTTCTTTCAGTCCCAGGCCCAAGGGGATGTGCTGTTGGGATAGTTAGTACTTGTGGGTAAGGGGTAGGATTCAGGAAGTGTGGGAAGAGTTGGTAGTTAATCCAAAGAAGGGTAAAGAGGTCCCTGGCTTGATGCAGGATGCAGAACTAGGAATCATGAAATAGCATTAAGAAAAGGAAAATAAGACCCAGACTTTAAGGTAACTCTCCTATTTGGAAGACCTATTTGGCAACAAGATGGTATCCCACTGGAAGTTGGGAGAACCCCAAGAGTCACATGTGTCTTTTCACTCAGGAGTTGCAGCAGCACCCGAGGCAGCATCTGGCTGGGGCAGGGGTGAGCTTGCAAAGGGGTCTGGAAGATAGAAAGAATCCCTCCTTCCCCTCCCTTCTCCAGTTGCTCTGTCTCTCCCTTCTGCTGAGGCCTACATACAGAAGTTGTGTATGGAGTGTGTGGGATTGTCTCAAGGGAAGATCCTGGTGTACCTTTATAAAGAAGTAGCTGTGGCCTGAGGTTCTCCTGTCACCATGGTGTCTCTGATGCTACTCAATGGAGACACAATATGGGATCCGTCACACTCTGACAACCTTTAAAGATATATTTTCCTGATATCAACATCCAAGGGCAGCCAGTTTTGGCCTTGACAAGGTCTGAAAGGAAGATGCCTGTGTGAGGCTGGGTACCAGCTCTGCATGAACTTACAGGCCCTTCTCTCCTTGGACAGAGATGGAGGCCTTAGGTGAGATCTGGGCCACCGCAACTCTACCTGTGTCCCAGCACAGGACACTGTGATGTAACGGTGCTGTGCTTTCCAGCAGCACTCTGGAGGCATTCTCATCACTTAAGGTTAGCTGGTTGTGCTAGTGCTGTCCTGAGAAAACAAGCCATGGGGTTGTGTTCCACAACTGTGTTTTCACAGGTAGCTGAATTATCTTCTCACTGGGTTAGATATCTGCTGCTTTATGGAGTTAAAGTAGCTCACAAGTGTGTGCTGAGTGCTGGAGCTGGCACTCGCTAAGCAGGGAGGAAGGAAGTTGAGATGGGAAGCAGGATCTCCTCCTTGCTGTGGAAGTGTGCCATTAATTTGGACCATTGTATCTTATGAAATGCACCCTACACCTTGGAGGACAATTTGGACCACTATCAGGCCCCTATCCTGGTTGCACCACAGTCGACTGCCAGCTTTACTTTGGCCACAAGAGTCCCAAGGCAAAGCTTCAAAAGGCCCAGCACTGGGACCCTGGGGACTGAGCTCCCTGAGCGCTGAGCAAACAGGAGCACCGGGTTGCTAGGACCAGGAAGAGAACAAACAAGCAGGAGCCAAACTACAGCCAGTGCAATGCAGCCTCCCCAGGGAAGAAGAGCCTTGGGCATTTTCAACTGGAGATTGTCAGGTAGGCTTGGACTTGAGAGGTCTGGCAGGGTTCAGGACAAGTGTGAGGTCTCCACAGTAGCTCACAGGGGTATCGATCTGTTGTTCATCTTCCCACGTGAAAAGCTGATCCGTTGTACAGATTTCTGCAAAATTCCCATTTAAAATCTCTTTTCTCAAAGTTATACAAACAATGCAGTTTTCTCAAGGTATATGGAATAGGCGACACAGAGCACAAGCTCTGAAATCGTTCCTGGAATGATTACCTTTCATGGCAGATAGCATGAGAGATCTGTGTTTCATGACTTTATCTAGATCTTGGTTTGCATTTCATTGTCTCCATTTTTTGACCATTTTGGAATGTTTTAAAGTCTTTGACAGGGTGACCTGGTGTCACTGCTCAGGAATGTGGTAGGTATTGCCTGTGTTTTGGACTAGTCTGTGTAGCACTTGGTCCCTGAGATTGGGGTGTGTAGGGGGCAATGATGAGACAGCTGGGCCATACAATGCTGGGGGAAAGTGAAGGCAGCACAAGTGAGGGGATCCTCATAAGGATACCTGCATGAGTATCCTTTATGGTAGGTGAATGTGCTTGCTGCTCTTGCAGCTGGACTGAGCTGGCAATAAACATACACTCAGCTCCTTTCCCTAGGGCGGTTGCCTCAAGATGCTCTGCCTAGGAAGTAGTAATGTCTGTGGCTGAACTCTGAGCATGCCTTGAGGGACTTTGGCCAGAGCACTGTATTAGACCCAAGTTGTTCCACAGTCTTCGGATCAAGGCCTGATCGACTGACAAGGCACTACAAGAGAGTGGAGGACATGTAAACACCAGCTCACTCATCCAGGGGTGTCCCTAAGTCAGCACCATCTGTCAGGCATAGCTCATGGAGGAGTCCAAGAGGCAACTGTATGCACTCATAACTTCCTGAAAAACAGGGAAAGATGTGAGCCATCAGCTGGTGATGATGTCTGTGTGTCTACACTGCTGTCTAGCTTATATGGGTTGTCTGTCCCAGCAGGACTGTTAGCCTAGACCTTTGCAGGTGTTGTCCACAGTGGCAGCCTTTTAAAGGCCTGTAAAGTCATTCTGGGTGCAGTCGCTCAGCCTGGACAAAACTTGTGGCATCATAGCCCCTTTGTGGCATCCTCCTTCTGGGCCGGAAGGCCCCAGGCATCTTTGGATCCTTTGTCTTCATTGGCTCTGCGCTGCAAGGTGTGAACATCTCTGAAGACCTGTTGGCTGAGAGGCAGCTGTGGGCTTTCATTCAGGTAGTGGCATGAACAGGACTGCCTTGTGTGGAGCTGGCTCTGTCAATCGACTCCAGAGGTGAAGCTTTGGGGACAGTAGTGGGGTGCCTCTGCAAAGCACTGTAACTGACATCTTCAAAAATAGCATACGAGTCTCATGTGAGTCTGCCACACTGGCCTACAGGTCAGGTTGTCTCATGCCATGTCTCCAGGCTGGGTGCCAGAAGCTCTGGGGGTCTCAAACTCTTGTGGAAAATGTTGGCCTTCTTTAATACTTAGAAACTACTGTTGCATGTGTGTGGCACCCTAGGCAAAAGTATGTCTTCTTGTGGGGAACGTCTTGGTGTATTCTGATGCTGATGTCTCCCTTGTCAGATTTGCAATCTGCTTTATCTGGCTGGACCTGTCACAGATGCCCAATCTCTTATGTTCTGAACACACGATACCCAGGGTCTGCCAGCACTGAGGCAGATAGGTGCCCTGCAGGCTGTCCATACCTCTGCCCTTCCTATTGCCTTCCATCTGCTCTGGTTAGGATCTATGCTGCCCAGGAGATGCTGGGCATGCGGATGTTTGGTGTGGAGCTGGACTGTGACTGAGAAGGAGACTATGAGGTGTTGCCGGGATGATGGATACCTCCAAGGCCAGGGCACAGCATCCCACAGGGTGGGAAGGTCCACTGGAGGCAGCCTGGACTGCTGCAACTGTGGCATTTGATCTGTGTAATGTATGAGTAAAGATTTACAAATGGAAATGGGAGAAGGGAAGAAGTGTGCCCCACCCCCACCAGCTACTTTTGCAGGGTTAAAAATATGAGCAGGTTTTGGAGCTGTTGACACAAAAGGAGCAGGAAGGGGAGCTGTGAGGGATTATAAATATCTGACTCTCAAGGGGCAGAGCAATATGAGATATTAGTTTCCATGAATAGGCTCCTGGAGTGTGTCAATGTCTTCCCTCTCTTGCGTGGTTGTGTTCCAGATAACAGAAACCACTGTTGATTTCCTGAACTCATTATCTTTGTCATAAAAACCCCCAACAGCAGCAGTTTGTAAGTAAGGCTTAAAAAAAAGCTACTATTCTGAGAAGCAGTGAAACCAGCAGCTTTCCCAGCTCAACACTTCAACACTTCTGGTTCACACCGAACTCAAGCCACCTCAGAAAGAAACCCATGTTTCCATGAAGAGGAAAGGAAAGTGGGACTGGTCTGTGAATGAGGCAGAGGAAGCTAGTGACCCTGCAGAGAGACAGGATCCTGAATACCAGGAGCTGCTTCTCTTCTTGATTTCTGCAACTCCATCTCTGCTGAGCTTTGAGTTTGCTTATCTCTTCCTCACAAGAGAGAACCTACCTGTTCTCTCACCAGAGAACCTACCTGCTTCTTGAGAGCCCGTAATCTCAGCTACCTGCTAGACCTGCTGCTCCAAAAAATACACTGCTTTTTATTTACTCTACTTGTGCAACCTGGGATCTTTCAGGGACCTAGGCTATACACTAATCCTGAGGGTTAATATTCCATCTGGCACCATGCTGTGGTCATCACGTTCCAGAGGAAACTATCAGCATGACAGCAGGAGCTGAACTAAACGCAAGGATGTCTGCTAAGCGTTTTCATAGACCTCACCATGCCTCTGGCTGCATGGCCTGCACCTTACTGGTACTTCTTGCAACTCCCATTGCAACTCCTCGGAGATTGGGTATGAACCTGTGTCTAACATGGGTAGCTGAGCCAGAGCTGCAGCGCTGAAATCCCATAAATGTCAGTAGTGAAGTTTGGCTAAATGTGATCTTGGCGCAGTGGAGCAGGTCTAAGGAGTGGCTATGAACGGTGAAGTTCTAGGAGATGGTTTTCTGAAAAAGTGCCCCTGAAGCACTTCAGGAAAGTTGTGGAGCAACTGGAGAGTGTTCAGGGGAGATGAGCAAGCACCAGCAGAGCCCTGGAAGAGCTAGAAACACTGGAGGGTTTATCCTGGAAAAGAGACAGCCAAGGCAAGCAGAACAGTCTTCAGGTACTCAGAAGACTGCTGTGAAGGTGAAGGCAGATCTCTGCCATGCACAGCAAATGACCAAGAGGCTTCAGGTGAAGGAAGGAGGATTCACATTACACTTAAGGAAGATCTCCCTACCCGGAGCTGACTCCTCATCTTGCAAGAGCTTAAAAATAGGACAAGGCTGTCAGGAGGAACGTCAGGGTGGTTGAACGGCCTTAGGTTGGAGGGTAGACCTATCCTCTCCTGAGGTCCCTTCTATTCCCAAGATGATGCCAAGCCGAGTCTAGGAGCTTCTGTGGTCCAAGAAGTCCATAGGGTCTGTCAACAGTGGGAGGACCACAGGGCTGAATTTTCAAAGTGGAGTATCTGCCATTTGCTACTCACTGGGTGAAAATTCTACTGTTCAGGGCAAGAGAGGACCAAACACCATGCTGCCTGCTGTCATATGGAGCACTAGGCATCCCATAGGATGTTCCTCCAGGGTAGAATAAATCATAGGTATGCAGCCTGAAACTTATCAGTATTTGAATGCTCACAAAGCCATATACCTTGATGGTTCCTGCTGTCAGGACTTCATGCTGCTGCCCCTTCGTAGGAGGTGTTTGGCCACAGCTAGACCTTTGGGTTTTTATACAGAAAGATCTGGGGCACAGAGTCTTTTGTAGAAAGCACAGATTCACATCCAGGCAGGCCAGGAGACAGGAGTGTAATAGGGGAGAAGGACCATCTCACCTGGAAAGCAAATCTCCCTGACCAGCTCTAGAGAGGAGTGAAACCTAGCAGAATCCCACCTTGTAGCAGAACAGTCTCTTCTTTTGGAATAGATGATTTTCAAAATGTTATCAACTCTGACTGTGCAATCTTTAGGCTTTTGCAAGCTACAGTATTGACAGAACAAGCAGTTAAACAAATATTATCTTCTGCTGTAACGTTTGTTATTGTAGGCCACAAACCACAGGCAGCTTGGCTGGGCTCCAGGAGACAGACCTGAGAGAATATTCCCATATTAGCAGTTATCTTCAAGATGCAACATTAGTTTTAGGTCTTTCCCAGAGAGGATGGGGAGATAATGGATACAGGCAAAGGCAGATCATCTCAGCACACTGCCAGCAGGAGCTAGGGCCATGGAAACCTGCTTCTTGTGCTCCAGGGTTTCCTCTTCTGTGGCTCTCAAACCAAAGCAGGGATTTTCAGATATCATATATGCATGGAGAGAGGAGCAGCAGGTTGAAAGGAGGGTGTATGGTGTATTTACTGGTAGCCCCTGTGAAGTCAGCTTTGAGAAATGACATTGATAAAGTAGCAAAATCCATGACAATTTTGAACTTAGTGTCACACTAATAACCTTTTCTGTGTTCCCTGCTGGAATGTTGGAACTCTCAGCTCATGACAGCTTCCTGCAGTCATGCTTTCAGAGATGTACATGCAGCCCTTGATGCTCGCTGTGAGATGAATGGCAACTCTTTGTGAATGACCATTCACAATGACTGAGGAGGAAGTCCTCAGCCAGTGCAGATAGCTGAGGGTGGTTCACATAAAAGTGTGTCTGGTCCTTGCAGAGGTTTTTCCACCTCTGCCATATTTCTGGGCTGCTGAAGTCATGTAATCATTGAGCACGTGACTCCTTGTCATGGTTAAGTGGCCCTATGCACTAAGGTACCAGTGTCAGGAGCTGTTAAGCTGTGTATTTTAACACAAGATGTCCCAGTGCTCAGCGTTTACTTAGATCCTCCCAGGGATCTAGCATTTTGAAACATGGCTATAGAGACACAGTCTTGAGTTGTAGGGGTACGGCAGGGATAGAAGTATTGTTGGTTGTGCGAAGATCCAGCTGCTGCTGGCACAGAGGAGGGTGCAGGTCTCCGTGCATCGTGCTGCATGCAGTGCCCTTGCAGCGCAGGGCTGAGCGCTGTTATTGTGTCACACTTCCCTGTTGCCCTCCGGGGGAAGAATGTTATGAAAGAATCAGGCCGTTATAGTCACATTCACTTGACTGACACTCAGGTTGCATTGGCTTTTTGTTCCTGATTCCTTTCCTGCTTAAGAAAACAACTGAGTTTTTTTTCTCTCTCATCTCTGATGATCTTATGAATGTGTTTCCTTTCCAGCCATGTGGCCTATAACCAGCTCTGGGTTCAAATGCAATCAAAAACTGCATGTAAACAAGGTTGGAGATTGTAGCCTTCCAGAAATGAAACTCCTTGGACCTGCTCTTATGGCCTGCTGGGCTTTCAGTGTGATCTGATTACATGTGGGCATGGGTGAGCTCTTGGGATTCTCTGTCAAACAAACAGCACCTCTACAGGACTGACAGCCTCAGAAGCAGCCCTGTAATGTCCTGAGTTGGACATCCAAAATCAGCTCTGTGCTCCTTCCGAAATGTCTGTGGGAAGATGGTGAGCACTGCACCTAACCCTGCTGTGGCCATGCTTCTTTCATGCAGATAGGCTGTTCTCGATCTCTGCCTGCTGTGACCAAACTGCCCAACTGTGAGTGCCTGGAAGTGCTGACGGAGAAACGTGGAATGAATGTTTATCCCTTGAAGCAAAGCTTGGATGGTCTCTACAGGGTGCATATGTGCAGGCATAGTTCTGGACCACATCTCTGGCTATTTCTCAAAACAGTCACTCTCTGCTCTGCTCTGGAAGCCATGGGGGCTGGGTCAAGGCAGCACTCTTGGCCGCACCAAGCTTGGTTATATGAAAGGGAGGGAGCAAGCGGTGTCAGTGGAGTCATGAGAGTTGGGATAAGTGAGCAAATGGTCTTAAAACAGCACAGTCAAGATAGCTGCCTGCAGACTGTTGCTTACTCCCAGGTGTCAGTCAGTTCTACTGATTTCCTGGGAATCATTTCTGCCCTAGGAGAGAAAGACAGAATTTCCTTTCTTTATCTGCTCTGCTCCACAGCAAACACCGTCTGAAAGCCCTGCAGGCAAGATAGTGACCTTAAAATAAATATTTCCCCTGTTGCACCTTCATTAAAGGCTTTAGACATCATTTGTGGAAAGTAAATTCAAGCCTTGGTCGCTGCACAACTAAACACTGATGCTGTTGCTGTCTCTCCTCCTGGGGATGAGGCTTGCAAAGTTCTCTCTGACTGCATACTCTTCTGAGAGCTGTGCTACTGCTGAGCCATCATGCAGGAGAAATGGGCAGAGAACATTTTTCTGATGGACTGAGGTTTCAGACAGGGCTTGTTGCTAAACTCTCCTGCCCACAGGGGCTGGTGGAGGCTTCTGTGCTATAGCTGAGACTGTCCTGGACAAGCTTTGAAAGTTTTCTGGGGAGAATTGTGTACTGGCTATACAGCATCTTTTGAGGACTTTGATGGGCATGTTCTTTATTCCGTCCTTTTAGACGGGCATTGCTTGTGACTGTGAAGAGCCCCAGTATGAAAGAACATCCCTATTAATTTTCCCCCCAGTGATGGGAACTGAAATTCAGATCCAACTGATGAGACAGCCTTGGACATCTTGCAGCTTTGAGGAAAAAATAGATGTTCCCTTCTGTGGTGAATTGCATCCCAAAGACTAGCAGGGCCACCTTTGAGTTGAAGCTCTTGAGCACACAATATAACTGCTGCTGGTTAGGGATCCCAGCATAGGACTGCCAGAGTGGAAGGAGGTAGGGACCCCATGCCAGCCTACCTGTCTCAGTGGCCTGCAGCAGCTTAGAGAGTTCAATGTTCCTTGGGAGAGTGTCCCATTTGTGAGTGGGTAGGTGCTGTGTCTGCAGGCAAGGCAGGTGTTTCCAGGCTATCTATCTCAGGAGTCACAGTACTCCCATGCAATGGACTTTGCCTCCATGGTGGCAGCTCAAGAGTTGTGAGTGCAAGCCCCCAGGTGCCTCCACAGATTCAGTGATACACATGGACCTGTGTAAGTGAGCTGAAATGCAGATTCCTGGCCGACACTGGTCACATTGCTCTGTTCTGTGCCTTTCGCAGAAATGGGTCTGATTTAGGTGGAGCAGTTCAATGAGGCAGGAAGGCCCATTGCTATGGTGGACCCAACCCATGCATCCCTCCAGGCCGGATGGAATTGAACTGTCCCATTGCTGGGCTTGCAAATGGACTCATATTAATGCTGGAACTAGCTGGGGAAGTTCAGAGTTGCATTGAACCTGTTTCAGAGCTGTTTTTTAGTGAAACATTCCTATGTTTCCATTTGAAGTGAGTTTTGAAATGTTAATCTTTTCTTGCCTTATGCAACAGTACAAAATCACTTAAAATTCAGAACAGAAATGGAAGCTTGGGAAGACCTAAGACAAAAACAAGATTCTTTTTTTTCATGGCACATTTTGTTTCTGTGTCTTTTACCCCAGTTGAGACCAAAGTCAAATTCTAACATTCTGAAATCCCTTGTAGAAAAGATCTTTGCACTCTGCACAGCTTTTCTGATGGCCCACACAGATGAATACATGTAGCCATTTGTCAATGACTTGCTCTGACTCTTCTGCTCCTCTTTATTCTATGCAGAGCAGCAGGTTTTGTCCTTGTCTCCTGTGCAGCAGTGCCCTCCACATCTTGATGTTTTCTTCCCTTGTTCAGTGCATCTTGCTAGGTGGGGAGCAGCCGCTCTGCTTTGATCACAAAGAGCAGGAGGAGGAGGAGGGAGGAAGAGGGGTCACTTGGTAGGAGACAGAGATGGAAGGAGGCAAGCAAGGAAGGAGCAGCAGAGAAGAGCAGAAATAGTCCCAGGAAAAGCTCCTCATCCAGTCTGTATAGTGTACACTGTCCTACAGCCTCCTCGCCAGGACGTGTGGGTCCAGGAGTGGACTAAGAACATCTCCCATGATGCCAGTTCATGGTGCAGCTCTGGGTGCATGAAGGTTGTTTTTGTCTGAGTGTAGGTTTTTCCCCGAGTTTGTGCAATACATTCTCAGAGAGAGCTATAAATACCGCAGTGCTTCCTGTGTGGCTCTTCAAGAAGGAAGCTGCTTCCCCAGCAGGGGAAGAAAGCAGCGAGCGTCCTTATGGGTGCAGGCAGCTGTGTATGTTGGGGGGTGGGGAGCAGGGAGGCTGCGTTGTGCAAGAGCCCTGCTCTTCCTGAGGTAGGGAGTGGGTGCTTTCCTCCAGCCCAGGCAGTAGCCCCAGAATCAGGCAGAGTCAAGACTTGTTGCTCTGCGTCAGACTGGCCATGCCTTTAGTGTTTCTAGAGAGCAGCATGTGGGAAAATCTTGGTAGGCTTTCTGGGGACCAAAGCAGGATGAAGACCATGAGGTACATTCAAAGACTGTTGGCTGGGAGCCAACAGCAAGATGCCTGTGTGAACAGTCCAGGCCCCTTTCTGCCCAAGGTCCGTTGGATGAAGAAACACTTCTCTGGTTGATGCAGGAGATGACACTCCTGGAGACAGAGATTGTGGTAGCTCCAGTGGGTTTGCACATGCTGAGATTTTTTGCAGAGGTGAGCACAAAAGGTCATCTCTCATCCCACTGTCACTAGCTGCAGCGCTCCCCATATGCCCAGCTCCTGTGAACAGCCCTGGGGGAACAAAGTTCCCAGAGAGGAAGATGTGTCAGGGCTGAGTGTGCTTGACTCACACGCAAGCAATGGAAAGTACCTGGTGAGACACCCACAGGCTACCCAGCGCTCTCCCCACCAGGGTTGCTTCAGGATTTCCGGGGCTACCCTTACAGCACGGAGGCTCCAACCAAGCTTTAAGCCCTCTCTTTGGTCTCCTTTGGCTGCCTCCAATGCCACCCTCCAGGATTCCTCTCCTTGACTTTCCAAAATTATATCTGAAGTGATGTCTGGACTGACAGGGCAGCAGACATGGAGGCCACAGAGTGAGGCTGTCACCGTTAGGCTGTGCAGAGGAGCTCTAGCGCTAGTGGACAGACTGGGAGAGCTGGACACACTCCAGGGCTGGTTTAGGAGTGCTGGGCCCCACCATGCAGTCCATGCTCAGGTATCAGCTCAGGGCAGTGAAAAGTGTCCAAATGGGAGCCCTCCCTTTGGGGCTTGGGCAGAGATGAGGTGAGGAGATGGGCCCAGAGACCCATTCCCACAGCTGTGCTGCAGGTTGGGGCTACTGTTTTCAGAGCAAAACAAGGGCCACTCAGGTGAGCACACTGTTAAGGGGAAGGGAACTCATCTAGGGTTAGGATGTGGCCTCTTGATGGGAAGGTTTTTTGTTTTTTTTTTTTACCCTGAGTGTGGAGTGACCCCATGACAGAGGAATCATGGGCAGAACTTGGTCTCAGTTCTCTGGTGAGAGACACAGGTACATAAACGTCCTTTGGAGAAGATGGGGCACCAGATTGTGCCCAGCCAGCCGATGCTCCCAGTGACTATAGATGGGAGAGGGGAGGTGAGCAGTTTATTCACTAGAAAATTCACTTGGGTCACATCAAAATGATTTGTGACTTTAGGCTGCAGTTGCCAGGCATTTTGTTTGAATGTGAAGCATGGGGGGAATTGGGCACTGTTCACAGGAATAGGTGAGGAGAGGCATCCTCTTCCCCTTGTTCCCTTGTCCAAGACCTTTCTGGGGACTAAGCCCTCATCTCCCGTGTGCCCGAATAGCAGAATACAGGGCATAGAGAGGCTGAGATCTCTCAAAGTCTGCTGGAGCTCTTACTTCATTTTGTGTATAATATACAATGGAACAGAGAGAGAGACTATCTTTGCATGGCTAGAGGGCCAGCAGAGAAGGGAAGATGTGCTTGCTCCAGTGGTCCTTAGGAGAAACATAGGAGAATGGGATATAGAGAAGAAAATGCTATTTGGGACTGCGTATGGTACCCCCATCTCCAGAAGGGAGCAGAGCCAGGGCAGACCATAACAGAAAAGTTGTGTTTCTCAGAAAGCTCTCCTGGTTCCCCCATCCCACCCCACAAGCAGAGAGGGTCTTGTGGTTCAGCAGTGCAGGGCAGCCTGGGGCTGGCCACGTCGTGCAGGGATCCCAGGGAAGAGGGACAATGAATTGCAAATTTCCCCCTGCCCTTGTATGACTGTGCTGGCATCATCAGCAGTGCAGCCATAGCACCCCTGGGACCCCAGCACCTTTGTACCTCACGCGTAAGGCTCACTGGCTGCTGGACATCAGACACTGTATGCAGAAGCACTGTCTTCCCCCCACCACAGCACCACGTGAGTGGCCACAGCTCCAAATCCTGTGGCAGACACCAACATATGGGCAAGGTATCAAATAACAGTTGACTGCTACCACCAGGGCTCAAGCCCTCAGTACATCTTGTAGATGCCTGGCCCTTTCCAAGGTGCTCTAGGGTGCAATCGTATTTGATCTGCAGAACTCTGAGGTCAGAAACTTCTCAGAGCAGATTTAACAGGGTCTGAAACTGCCCAGGTTTCCAGTCTTCCTGGGAGAATAGTTTATTTTCAAAATGCCAGCTTGTGAATTGGAGCTTGTGAATTATGGCAAAGAAGCCTCATGGCTTTGGTTTCTTGTCTCCACCTGGAACATCAGCATTTCTTGCAGATGTGAAATTTTCTTTCCCAATCAGCTCAGGCCACCTGTTCCTCAGTGAGGATAATGGCTGTTCACTTTCCTTTCCTGCCCAGACAGGCCTAGACACAGGACATGGCCATGCTTGTAGTGATAAGTCTTCCTTCGCTGCACCTGACTGTTGTTAGCCTCACTTGATTGTGCACGTTAGCTTTGAAAGGCTGCTATAGAGCTGCTGTGCACACACTAAAGATCTTTCCCAGTTAATGTTGGTGATGGTCCTTGGAACACAGATAGCACTGGAGAGTGAATAGCACTTGGTAATGCAGTCCTCACATAGAAATGTGGGTAAATTCCCATTTGGTACATGAGATGGCATAAATGCTGTATTGGCCAAATTGGAAGTTGGGGAAACGCGTTTTAGTGATTTTACCCTCGATTCCACTTCTGTTTTGTGTCCATATTGCAAAGGGGTTTGTCAGAGACATGCCTTCAGTCACAGCTGTCAGCAGGAATGCGAACTGCTCGTCAGGACTCCTCAGACTCTGTAAGCAGTCTTGGACAGAGCTGCAACTGCGCTTGTACTTCTGTGCCCATTCCCTGTCCTCATTTCCTCACCTTCTTTCTGTCTGCTCTTCCCCTCACTTTCCTTCCCCTTCCCTTCAGCTCCCACAGACTGTGAAAATTAGCCAGGTCCATTTTTGGCCACCACAGGAAACAAATTTTTGCACTCTTCAGAACTCTCCATGCTCTTCCAATATTTCTCCACGCTATTTTGTCCCAGTCGAACTGTGCTGCAGCATGGAAAACCTACAGTGGATATGACTATTTGGTTCCTCTCTCACATTTTTGGCAGGTCTGGAAGCTTTGGGTGCCACTGAACAAGTGATTTTGTAGGAGGGGCAAGGCATCCTGCAGAATCACTGAAGTCCTGGGGGATAGATGCCTGGAGGTCTCCAGTTCAGTCTCACATTCAGAGCAGGGCTATCCCCAGTGTTAGATCAGGCTGGCTGGGTCTTTGTGTAGCCTTAGTCTTGAAAGGCTCCAAGGATGAAGATCTCCATTGCCCTGGTGTCCTGTCCCAGCTCTGCACCACCCAGTGGGGGAAGATTTTCTTTGTCCAGTCTGAATCTCCCAAGCTGCAATTTGCCTCTTGTTATATCACTTGCCACTACCGGAAAGAGTTTGACTCTGTTGTATTTGTAACTCCCCTTCAAGCAGTTGTGGGCTGCTATTAAATTGCCCATAGCCTCCTCTTTGCCGTGTTAACTCAGCCCAGCTCCCTCAGCCTCTCCTAGCCGTATGCTCCAGGTCCCGGAAGCTGGCCCTCCCCACATCCTTCTTGAACGTGGGTTCCAACACTGGACTCTGTGTTCCTGGTATAGCCTCACCAGTGTTAAGTAGCACAGATAATAATTTCCCTCAACCTGCCAGGCATGGTTCTCCTACTACACGCTAGTATGTGGTTTGCCATATTTGCAGCGAGAGTGCACTGCTGGTTTACGTTGTATCAGGCAGAGCCTGAATCAGAAGGAAGCACCAAGCTGGTGTTGCATGTCATTTTGTGAGGAACTTGCCTGAGGTTTTGCATTTGGGAAGCCCCAGGACTCAAACTGAAAACAAAATTGGTACTCATGCAAGTACCGGTCCCCGAGGAGGCTCCATCCACAGGAGGTGCTAAGCAGAATTTCAGTTGTCACTGAGGACAAAACTGCCTGGATGGAAACACTAGCACAGAAACATGATCTTTTCAGATTCAAAAAGAGAGGGTAAAGCACACCAACCTGTTCCCCCTCCCTAATTTTTAAAAATCATACTTAAAAACCATTCCATGAGCTTTAAGCCAATTTGATGATATGGGGGACTGTAGATTTTTATTTGGTTGGAAGTGGCAACACTATGTTTACATATACATATGTTTACAAACTGTTCTGGGGCTAAGGGTCAGGAGGCACAGGTGGGAGGAAAACTGATAGGTTTTTGGTGGGGAATCTACCAAAATTGATGTGTTCCTGCAGAAAGTTTGTAAATAATAGATGTTCCATTTTTTTAAGATAAATGCAGCTAGGTAACTAGCACAGCCAGAGAAAAAGCTGTTCCATGGCATGGATCCTTCTCATGGGAAGCGAGTCTTCAGTGCAATTTCTCAGCTCTCTCCACCTTCAAAGCCATGCAATGGAAAGGCAACTCCTTGGGAGAGTTATGGATATTCCTAGAGAAATTTTCCTGGAGGAACTCCCTGGTTGATGGAAGTCACCCTTGGCCCAGCAAATGGAGGACCATGTCTCTATTTGGTCTATGCTGGTCCTGGCTCCCTGAAGTGGGAAAGCCAGCTGGAGGGTGATTCAACCTTCCATACAGATTTGGTATTGTCCCAGCTGGCTCTGCAGAGAAGCAGCATGGCTCAGAGAGCTCCTGTGCTGGGCTCCAGGCAGGGCTATATTCCAGTCCGAATGCACTTCTCCATGAAGTGTTGAGCTGAGACCAGCATCCAGCTGGGATCAGTGCATAGCACCTGGACTGAACAGGGGAGGTATAAGAAGACCCTAGTGAGTCTTATCATAGCTGGATCCCCATTCTTCAGGGAATGCTGATGAGAGAAGAGGACAGTTTGAATTTCTACTTGTTTTTTATCAAGAAAAGAAGATAGAATATCTTCTGAGCCCTTCATTGAAGAAGTCACTTTGTAATGAAGAGCTTTGCTACCAGCTGAGCAAGTGTTTTAAGTAAAATAAATAACAACTGAAGAATAAGAACTACCACAGCTAGACTTCCCTTCTGGGATTTGGTAGCTGGGCTTGCTTTGCTCTGCATATCACCATGCGGTCAAGTTCCTCAGGCAGATGTAGTCTCTTTTCTACAGGGCAACAAACAGAACAATAGTGCATGGGAAATCTCCACTGGATTTCCACTCTCCTTTCAAGAAACAGGAAGAGTTGAGAGATAACTTTGTTGCTCAGCATGATAGAGAATATTCCAGGCACTAAGTGGTTTCCTAATCTTGTAGGAAGAGGTAGGACATTGTCCAACAGTTGGCAGCTGAAACATTCAAATGAGAAAGTAGGCTCTGATTTTAAACAGTGCAAACCACCAAGCCCTGAGAGCCACTACTGGAGCCATCCAGGAGAGAGGTGGCTTTTCCACATCTTCTCTGATAACTGTCTCTGATGCCTCCTCGGACCTGTGCTTTGGCCAGACCCATGTTCCTGGGCTCACTGTGTCCTACAGGAGGTCAGAGGCACTGAGCTCAGCCCCTTACAGCCTTGTTCTCTGTGGATAGATGAGGCACGGTAAGGCACCCTGGCTTTTTCTGCTGTAGGATGCTTCAACCTGGGGGAGCAGATGCTGTGTTAAAGGCAGCGGGAGAGCTCCATGAGACCTCAGGAGTGCAGTATGATGGGACTATTTTACAAAGTGTGCTCTGAGAGGTCAGATTTGATGAGAAGGGCTTTGTCAGTGCAAGGCAAGTCCAAAGAGGGAAAGAATAGATGCATGCTGTGTGAGGAATGCTAATGTGATGAGGTATTTGCAGAAGCTGCCATTTCTGGCTCCTGCTGCTTGGAAAAATGACATAGCAGTCCCATTAGTCAAGAGTGGGGTGGGTACTGGAGGGGAGCATAGGCCTGGCTGAGCTGCTCTGATGGACACCAGTGCATGCTTGAAGGAAAGTATGGAAGAAGGGCTGTTGATGAGGGCTAGGACACAGACCAGTTATTCCGCATCACCTACTTCATGTCATTCATGGTTCCAGCCTCCTTAGTGTCTCCCTGAATGGTCACTGAGTCAAATGTGTCGTGAACAAGAACCACAGTGTGAGCCAAGAGCTGACCTGCTCATATAGGTGCTTAGTTTTGCTTCTCCTGATAGTTTGGACCCAGCAAGCCTCCACTGCACTATACCTTGTATAGGTGTGTCTCTATAGCCAGCAAATGATGTGCTTTGAGAGTGCTAGCCAACAGCAGTGGCTCTTGCAGTAAAGCTTAGTGCATACCTGTGGTCCAGTTTTTACCTTGATGGAGCTCACTGAGTGGGAATCAGCCTGGACATGTGACTGGCACACACCTGAGAAACGCCCTGGAAAGGAAAAATTCATTCTCCCCCATGGACAAATGCAAATACTTTCACATCATTAAAAGGCAAAATGAAAAACTATCTTGTTTCAGGAGTGACAGCTCAGATTGGGGTTGAGCTGATAGTAACCCTTGTGAACTTAGGTCACACTACCATCCCAGGACCCCTTTGAAAACATTGACTGTGCTTGCTCAGCTCTCTGTAGCTATCCACTTATAGCTGCAAACTCCTGATCACCTGCTATTTCATGCTACATTATTGTTCCCCCAAAACAGCCTGCTCTGAGCCTAGAACCCCCAATGAACCTTCAGATCTTAATGTACTTCACCTCCAGGTGCAATATTCTCCCTGTCCACTTAATTGGCCCTGTGGTCACCAGGGGCAGGACATTTTATAAGCTCTCCTCGTCTTGGTGAGCTGATCTTCTGAGCTGACCTTTTCCCCTACTTTTGCTGGCTGGTTCTCCTGCTCCTAGAAAGCAAGAGGGAAACAGGGTTTTACATTCCTGCCCCGGAAAGGGGACGTAAAAGAGAAGGTGAAATAAAGACAGAGAGATGTGTCAAGAAGACGCAGAAAGAAAATGAGCTGAACATTTTAGTGGAATCTGTCCTTTGGGAATGCATTTTTGACAGGCCAGGGGAGACTTGGTGGAAGAAGGGAACCTTGGTGTGTGTTTAAAGCAAACAGATGGAGGAGATGGACAGCAAGAACACATCAAAGCCTTTTGCAAGACACACAGCCCCTCTCTGTTTGGCAAATGGTGTGGGGGAAAGCACAGGCTTACCCCAACTCTGCTCAGAACCAGCCAGAACTCAGGATTTGCTGCCTTTTGTACTCAGGCTTGAAAACACACAATCTTCCCTCCCTGAGATGTGCACACGCCCAGGAAATGTGTTCCTGTAACTCACAGTCATGCCAGTGCTCTGAACTCACTGCTTGCCCCAAGACAGCCCTCCATCATCCCGGAATGGAAACTGCATGGATGATCAGGTTACTCTGCAGGACCATGACACCCAGACTTTGCAATGTCTGGTCTTGGCTTTTCATCTTGTAGGCTTTGCCTCAGACTTCAGCATCACATGGAGCATAAACCTCCATTAGTGGGTGCTAGCACTAGGACAGATGAGGACTTGCTTGCTCAAGGACCCATACTTGAACAGAAGGGCTGACCTTTAGGTTTCTCCAACTGTGGTCTCTAGACCTCGTGGTTAGGGAAGCCCTTACCTTAGCAGGTCCATGTTGATCTGCTCAGGCGCTGGGTGGATTCATGCCACAGCTTCCTGGGAGTGTAAGGGGGAGCTCTCATGGCAGAATATACCTCATGGAGGGAATGTGTGACTACGCTGCTGTGTTTGGCTGGGGGCTGGCTTTCCACCTGAATCCATTGCAACTATCTTGCTCAGAACAAAGTCCAGTATCTCTCATTATTTGGATCTTGGGAGGACCTTGATTTTCAAAAGTCCAGATCCCATGGCAGAATACTTTTCAACATCTGGGAACCCTAGACATTTGAAATCTCCCCCCAGAAACTGCAATGAAAGGTATGTATCTTGGGGAAGATTCTAGGTTCAGGAAACAGCATCTCAGTGGGCAGGTATTTAGTTGAAAATGTTTCAAGAAGCTCTGTTTCTTCACTCTCTGTCTAAGTCTGATATGCAAAGGACACGCTGTGCATTGTACTACTGTTCTGCAGGACGTATATTCTGTTCTGCAGGATGTCTGCTGATGTGCCTCCTGAGGATGGACCCTCTGGGAGATAAGGGCTCTGATAAAGATTCTGCCTCCTGCCTAGTGTCATGGGGCTGCCTGGCACTTTGCAAGAGGAAAAGAATACGTGTCCGCCACTGAAAGGTACAGCTTGTGTAATACCAAGGACGCATTAAAGACAAGGAACACAGTGTACAGGCATAAGGCAGAGAGAGGGTGAACTGTCTGTTACAGACAGACCTTCTCTTTCATGCATCCATTTCACATGGCCGGACCTGGTCTAAGTGGAGGTTTCTGTGATCCTGCTATAGCTGCTGCCCTTTCTATCATGTTCTTTCCCCGCTCTGTACCAGTGCTGGCTAAACTAATTCAGAGAGCTGATCAGGATGAAAATTAACCCTGCAAAAACTTCTTCGTGTTCGGCCAAATGAGCTCAGTTGAACTGGCTGTTTGCGTGGTCAGAGTCAGAGCTGGTGAGAGGGAAGGGGATGTGCTGCAGGGGCCAGGGAAGGGTGGGTCCCAGCATCCCTAATTTAGAGAAGTTTAAATTGCCAGAGAATTGCGCTTGGGGGCTGAGGGGAAAGGGGAAAGCAATTAGTCCACAAATCCACTGGGATCTGTTAGCAACAATCCACCTGGTTTGTGATTTGTGCTTCTAGTACACGTAAACTGACATTGCCTCACCTGCCAAATGACATGAGCCTGGCTTGAAGGTAAATCTCTTTGCTATGCGAATGCTTTGCTTGGATTATTGATAAAGGTCAGGGCCCAGAGAGAGAAAGTTTGGTGCTGTTATCTATCTGGCTGAGCTGCATCAGGACTGGAGGTGTGATTTGACTGGGATGTATTAAGAACTGTTTGTCCTGACGATGCAAGTGCGCAGATCTGGATTAGGCTGTGCTGATTCTACTCTGAGGAACAGGAGGGAAGGAAGCAATTTCTGTAAATTTAGTAAGAAAGTCCTTACATCTAATTGCTGGAAGTGGTTAGGGAAGCTGACAAACTATAATCAGCATCGTGACTTTTTTCCGGCTCATCAACAATGCCAGAGTTTCTCGGCTGCACTCAGCACAGCTCTTGTACACAAGCCCAGTGAAAACTGCTATCTCCAGAAAACTCACCTGCTTGCAGACTGATTCCACCTGCAAGAAGCAGTACAGTGTGGATGAAACAGAAATGTGAACTGTTTAAAGATCTCTGGAGAGCAGCCAGAAACATTAGTGTAGATAAGATTAGAAAATTGATGATAAAACATTTTCAGAGATGTAATTATGCACAAACAACAATAGTAAATAGGAAACTCAGGGCTAAAGTTAGGTTTAAATTGCAGTGGCAATTCTGAGAGATGAGTTTTCCTAAATACGGTACTCTGGCTTCATGTTAATTGGGAACAGCAACGTGTGAGACTGCTCTGAAAGAAAAGATTATGCTGTCGCAGAATAAAATTTCTATCAGAGAGAGAAATGAGCAACAAAGTTCATTATTCCTAATAAAATATTATTGAAATACATTCTCTGTGTAAGATTTCACTGAATTCCATCTATATTGCAGGCAGGGAGAATGTGCTGTGTCATTAATGTGAACAGCTGGGGGAAGTGTTACCTGTCACCAGATGGCAACTTTTATGAAAGATCCACTCTGTATTAATGTTAACTCATTTACTAATAAACCATTTTCTTGTTAATTCTCAGAAATTTAATTCTGAACAGAGAAAATAGTTATTCAGAGAATTACTTAAGTATTTTCAGAATAGTCTATATTATTCACACGTCATCCAGACTTGAATGTCAACTTCCGGGGGAACTATATTTCAGTCTCAATGACTAAATGACCAGGACACATCCGCTTTGTGATCTGAAATAGTGTAGTGACATCACACAACATAACATGACATAATGCAGCATAGTATGATATCTAAGCTTTTTATTTTTGCATCTTAGACTTGCATCTACAGACTGAGCTAGCCATGCGCACCCAAAGGTGTCATTCCTGGCTGCACAGGCTGAGACAAGACAAAGGCCTTTTCTTTACAGCCTCTCACAAATGCTGGCTCCATCCTGACCAGGTTGAAGGACCCTTACTGTAGCAATGAAACATAGGTGCTTTGACAATTGTTTTCATGGCAGAGGGAGGTTACATGGCAATGGGGAAGGTGGGCATTGCTCTCTCATCAATAGCAGGGCCATATCAGAGCAGGGAGGTGCCCTTCCTAAACCAGCCATAACTTTGTATCCCTCTTTCATGAGCAGTCCCAACCTACTCTGTCCATTCAAACAGGAAGCCTCTAAACAAAGAATCCTTCTCTCTTCTGAGGGATTGGACTTTTGGCTATTGAGCACATGAAGCAAGGGTCTCCACGTTCCAGTCGCATGAGGCTCTGGGCCCATTTTTCAGTGATCTTGTAAGTTCAATTGACAGTTATGCTGTCCTGTAGTTGTCAGTGATGAAATCCATGTACTACTGCGTTTCCCAACATTCAAATCAATTGAGGCTACACAAATGACCATAGTCTTCCCTTTTATCATCCTGGAAAATTGTTTGTAGAAGTTTGAATCCTCTAACGTGATGGTTTGGAGTTTGAGTCAAGCCAAAGCAATGCTGTGGCCTAAGATCTATAGGGCCAAAGGTCCAATGCCTCCTCACATTTCTCCTCTGCAGGGACTGTCTGGTATCTTGCTTGCCTTAGGGAGGGGAGCAGGACACAGAGCAAAGGTCTAGCTCCTTCCTGTGCTGCAGGTCGGGCAGGCTGGATGTTTGTAGGTGTGTGTGCATGGGGAGGTGGGGGTGTGAAGGGGGTGGCACAAGCCATCCAGAGCAGATCAGGTTCCAGGGTCTGCTTTGGTGAAATATCTCACAGGGCTTTAACTTCATGCAGTTCAACTGAATGGCAGCTATTTGCAGCTCCAGGTAAACACTGGGAAGACCTCCAAGTACTTGCATGGCTCAGATAGAGACTGCTGTGCAGGAAAGCTTTTAGTCCCTTGGGGGTGGGTTCCTATTAAGACGGAATTGGAAGAGTTTCATTTTGATACTTGTAACAGACACAGGCAAATGTGGTAATTCCCCTAAACAGGAAGGAAAGGCTGGCTGAGCTAAGGGACCAGCTTGTATATACACAGCTGGCCAGGTGAGGACTCATCCTGATCCTCCCAAAACCAGACGGTCTTTCTCTTGTCTCTACTGACAGCCAGACAGCACCTTGCTCAGCAAGCATAATGCAAGTTTGAATACAAAGCAGCACCCCGTGTAGTGTAAGTTAACAAACTACCATTTCATCTTTGGCAACAGTGAATGTGAGTAGGCTGAGTCACAAGGAAGTAATTTAAAGCTTGTGCATGGGGGATAATGGCTGGGAGAAGGACCTGTGATGGGGAGTGACGTGGCTGTGCCCCAGCAACCATAGGAGGTGGGCTGGGGGGATCGTGTCTGGGTTATGTTGCAAGGCAGAAGAAGGAGGAAGCCCTTGGGAGGTGGATGGGTGCCCGGGCAAGTGTGACAGAAACCTCGATCCCATTGGTGGTTACATTGCAAAGTGATGGGCTGGGGTCCTGCTGTGGTCCAAGTTGTCCTAGGAGGTTTTAGGACCAACGGCTAGGACAAGGCAATGAGGCAGGAGCTGGCGTGGCATAGCTGGTCTGCTTACCTTGGTTCCTCCCCAGCCCTGTGCAAATTCCACCACAGTTACTTTCCTTGAGATATGTTTTGCTGGAACATGCCGCATGTGGAACTGCCCTGGGGTGGTTCTCCATGGAGGGAAGTGTGCGTGCCTGTTTGCTTTCTTATCAGCTCTGGTGAGAAATTCCAAGCTGGCCTTTCTGTGCTGATGCCCCTGCAGCCTGAACCCAGGCTTAGGCCTCCTGCCAGGCATGGATACCTACTGTACCCAGCGGAGTCTCTGGTCAGGGTCCCATGAGGTCCAGGAGTTCCTTTCATGCTGTTAGCCCTTTGTAACCACTGAGCCTGTCCTAGAACTGTAACTCTATGAGATGGCTGTGAGCTGTATCCCAACTGGGAGGCACTGGCTAGTGGATGAATGGAGAGAGGAGGCAAAACAGCACTGGGGCACTCAGAGCCGGTGCCATTATCAGTGCACAGCCAGAGAGAGCGGGCTGGGAGGGTTTTCAGTGTGTGCAGTGCATCCTCTGCCTCATTTCCCTGCCCTTGCTCATCTTGGGCTATCTCCCCAAGGCAGTGAAAGCAGGGAAACAGAGCTTGATGCTCCCTCCACCTATATGACTGGTTGATCAAAAAAAAAGAAGTGACAGAAGGTTTACATCGAGGCCAAGCAGGACAGAAGACCCCTGTGTGCAGGATGGAAATGACACTGAGTCTTTCTTCCATATCTTTTCTTCACTCAGTCATGAAGACTGAGCTGCCTTTTCACAGTTACTGTTGTGGGGGAAATTCTTTCCAAGCCCTTCAGGTCAGAGAAACAAATGGACTCCGCCTGCTAAGGGCAGATCCATCCATCCCCAGGCCAAATGGCTGCTATTTCAGGGCAGCCAATGTGCTGTGCTCCAGGCCTGTCTGCTCTCTGTCTTGCAGCACATGGCTGTGTACTGCTACAGGGCCAGACACCAGCTGTGTGCTTGGGCAGACATGGCCCAGGGCTGAAGGACTCCCTGGATGACTCTGTGGTGACATTCAGCCAAAATGCAAAGGATCTATCCTCAGGGAACAGCTTATGGGTTAAGCAATGGCCTGCTGCGACCATCTGACCTGGGGCCTGCCATGGACTAGCTTGAGCAAGAGGGAGCTAGTGGAGAGGTGGATTCCCAAGTGATGTGCTGCAGTTGCACATCAGCTGATTTCCTCAGATGGTGAAGATGGTTTTCTGAAGAGCCCAAAGGCATCAGAGAACACGATTCCTCGGTGCCAGCAGATGACAAAAACTGACAGGAAAGGCTAGTGTTTCCATATAAGCTTTCTTAGGTTAATATGCCATGCTTCAAGTGGCAGCCACACTCTTCTTCAAAGGAGCAAGGTTGTATTAGGGGAGAGTTCCCGAGAGATCTTTCAAGAAAACCTGCAGAGTCATATGCACAGAGTCTTACATCCAGGTTAGTACTTCCTCAGAACAGTGAATTAGCATTATCCCCACTTCTGAGAGAGAGAGAGAAATTGAGGACTGCAGAAGGCCTGGGGCTTGTCCCATTACATGGTGCCACTGTGGATGAGACCAGTGCTCAGCCTGGACCATGTTGTCTTGCAAAGTTTCTGGTCCCATGTGCACCACCTTTGCCATACATTGTAATGGGATGGAGGCTGTTGCATTCCTACCTACCTCTATGCACACTACTTAGCTGAGTAAGTCTCCTTCAGCCATCTCAGAGAGGCTCAATTGCTTGTGTGGTGAGAAAGCTGATTTTGGATGGAAGACCCTGGACTCTCATTACAGAGAGTTTTCTTGGCCCTGCTGGGGCTGACCCTATGCAGCCACTGCTGGAACTGAGCAGGGCAATGCAGATGCCTCTGCATGTTGGCATCAGCATGTTAGCCTGAGCAAAAGCAGGGCAGGAGGCAAGCAAGAATCAGTGGGATTTATCTTGTCTGTCTCCAAGTAGGGCAGAGTGCAGTAGGGAGCGGTCATATTTCTGCTGTGCTGGGCATATTCTTGTTCTTCCCTTGCATAAATGAAAACATATTTGTCACTACAGCCCTATTCCTGTGATGTACTGGTTTCAAAGGTGCTGAGGGGCTTTAAGCTCTAGGAGACTAACAGCTCTAGTTCTTTCTCCCTTGTAATGCCATCTTAAGAGATGCTGCAACTTTGGTGATGCCTGTGGGAATGGGGAATTGCACGGCTGCTGCAGGGTCTTTACAGGGAGCAGCCTGTGGAGTGGTCATGCTGTGACATGGCTGATCTGTCTACTCCTGGGACCATATTGCCAAGCTGGGAGCACTTATGCTCCAAGAAGCACAGGCAGTTTTAGACACATTGTTGTGCACTTGCAAGCTGTGCTCTTTTCCGAGGTTATTTTACTGTTCCCTTTGAGCCAGCTGGTGTTTGTGCATTAGACGCATAAAATAGAAGATTTCCAAGCCCTCTAAGGTCAGGGCTGGCATCATCCATGGAGAAAAGACTGCAGGAAGCCTCTCCAGGTGAGTTTAGTGATGACAGATTTTAGCACCCAGCGCTAGGGTGTGAAGGGCACACAGAGGCTAGAGAGCACAGGAGAGTGTGGCAAGGCCAGCCTTGGCACCTTGTGTAAGGCAGCTCCTATTCCCTGCCTTCAGGTTCAAAGGTTGGGTTCAGCTGGTTGCTCCTTAACAGCTTGGAGCGGAGAGCAGCACTCCCAGATCCTGCATACACATCCTATGGGCAAGTCTCTCCTGTTCTTGCCTTGGCAGCTCGACTTCGAGGGAAGACAGGGAGTGGCTCAGTATGTGAAGCAGTTTTCCCGCCTGTGTTTAGGGTGAACAAGACAGGGTGCTATTATACAGATCACACCTGATTTTGGGAACGACTAGGTGACTTGTGTCCAGTTGGACTTGTCCCTTTGGCAACAATTATGGGAGGATCTTCAGGAGAAAATGGGTGATCTTACAAAATATGCCTTGGGCTCTTGTTCCTGGGTTACATAACCTCATAATTCAGCTGGAGGAAGCAGCTGCCTTTTGCGCAGCAGAGATAATAGAAGGCCACTGCTCAAACAGGTGTTTGAGCTCCCAGTGCAGGTCTAGCCCTGCAGCTCTGGCTCCCCAGAAGAGTGCTGTGCTTAGTGCAGAAACAATGATGTTCCCTGCTTACAGTGCCCTGCCATAGCTCCACGAGTCCCCCTCCAGGCTTGATGCCACCTGCTCCAAGGGGTGGTACAAACACATCATAGCCATTTATATCCTCCCCCGAGAGAATGGGTGGCATCTGCAGACATTGCAAATAAGGAAAAGGGCATAGGTAGCTGCAGGGAAGGAACAAGCCCATTTAGGAATGGGATATTTCACTATATGACTTACAGTTTTAGAACCTAAGTCCCCATGCTGTCCCTGATGCACTGTTCCTGCATACATCTGTGTGAAATCTTAGACATACAATGAAGCACACAGGGTGTAACTCTGACAGCAATCAGCTTGCCATCTGCATATTTTTGCATAAGCTCACAGATCTTTTTTGCAGCCCATTTAGAAAGCACTTGACTGGAGCAGTGACCCTGAAGGTCTCATCTTCCACATGGGTCATTGGCCCCTCAGGCTGAACTCTGCAAGAGGATGTAAGCATGGGGTGGGAATAGAGGGAAACACCTGGCTCCTCCTTTCAGCAGTCTCTAGGTGCCCGTAAATGGGTGGCAGATTGTTAACATCATGAGTCGATCTGAAACGTGGAGAGTGGTTCTACCATCACCAGAGTATGAGTTTATATCTTAGCACCAGAGTATGAGTTCATATCTTAGCAATGGAAACACAGAGGCAATTAGCAGGGTTTTGAGCTTTAAATATACAGTGGAAACCAAGGGAACCTATAATTAAATGTTAAAGGTTGTAATTAATGCTGCCTATATGAGCTTCTTATGGAATCCAGACATTCCCTACCACTCCCTGTTTCCACAGGGTGGGTGGAGAAGGCAGAATTGGCTGCAGGCAGGAAGGCTGTGAATGGACAGTGCTGATGTGCACACCCACTGGGGTCCAGCACAGAGTTACTCAGACACGTGCAGTAAAGATATAAACAATAACCTGCCTACTTTTATATTTATTTTCATGACATTTCCAGACTTCATGCCATCCATCTGCTAGTGCTAGAACATGAGCAGGTAGGGAATGGGTGTGTGTGGGCTGGGCTCTGCTGAACGTAAGTGTCAAGAGCAGGTCATTCACCTATTTTTGAAGAGCAGATGTGGAATATGCTCCAGATGGTAGATCTGTGAAAGGTGTAAGGGCTCTAGAGAGAAGTCAAGTGATCTCCTCTTGGGTGCTGTGTGAAGGAGACTGTATCGGGGAATGCACTCTGAAGAGCAGGGTACAGGTAGGAGCTGTGTTTTGATGGCATCAGGAGCAGCTTCTGGATGCATCTGTGATGCTTTTCAGTTGACCTATGAAGTGCTTGAAGGGATAGAAGCTCTGAGAAAATACTAAGGACTAGGTGAGATTTTAGTGCAGTCATCTGGCAATCAGAATTCACTTAGTCAGCAAAAGAGCATTTACAAATGTGGGTAAATAGAATCACCTCTATTTAACATCTGGGAAAACTGAAGTGTTCAAGAGGAAAGCAACTGTCAAATAGCACTTTCCCCACCCTCCACGGGACCCCGGCATCCTGGTTACCAGTTCCGTGCCACAATCATGGGATGTACTTAGCTCCCTTAAAGTGCAGAGGGCTATAACAGAAAACAGACAGATTAAAGACAGAGGCAGAGAAACTGAGACACAAGTCTGACTTACTTAAAAGAGGAGAAAGACCTCTACATTCCTCTAGGAGGTACCTGAAGGTATGCCAGGTCCAACAGTGGTGCCTTATGCAATTTATGCAGGGTTGGATTTTGGAGGTGTGTTAACCTCTGCATGAAACTTCATGTTTCTTGTCATGATTGTTACTACCCACAAGCAGTGTGCTGTTTGAACCCAACATGCTTGTACCCTTTTCCTTTTCTGCTGAGGTGGCAAGGGGGCAGGGAGGGTAGTTTCAAGGTGGTGAATGGGACTTTTTGGCATAGAGGCTCGTTACACAAGGGATTGTGACTCCTGGAGGAAGATACGATCCATCTTGAGTGGCACATAGTTTGCATTCTGCGAGGTGACTCAGCCTGTTGGACTGCAGTCCCTTCCTGAGCATTCTCCCAACTAAAGTCATGCCAATACCTTTCAGATGGCTTTCCTTGGAACTCACAGATCTCCTTCCATTTCCAAAACAAGAAGACAAACTTGCTTCTTTAACAGTAACCATAACCTCCTTGCCACACTGCCAAGGACTCCCTCAGCATTCAGACTTGAAATGGTCTGTTATCCTTGTCTGTTATCTGTGTTCTTGGCTATGTTTCCCATAAGCTGTTGTTTCAAGGCTGTTTTATGTACAAAATTTGCTCTTTAGTATATATGTTCAAATGCACTTTGAGCAGACCCACTGGTGTCAGTACAGCTGCTCCTGGGTTACAAAGTTAAGCATATGTGCATGTTTGGTGAATATGTCCCTTGGAGTACACTGGGATTTTTGTCAAGTTCCTGCTTTTCTGATTCAATGAACAGTCTCCTGGGATCATTCCTCTGTTTGATCAGAGCAAGGATTTTAGCTACTCTGTCTTAAGAAGGAGTTTTTCTCTTACTTAAGCAACTGAATGCTTTTCCAAATATGCATGGGATCCTGGTTTATAATCAACCAGTTCAGCTGCTTCACCTCCTTGGTTATGAGAAATGGCTTCCCAGTTTTATCCCATCCTTTCCTCCCAGTGCCTTTCCATCTCTGTTTTCCCTTTTGCCTACTCTGCTTGCATCATTTACCCAGAGACCCCACCCTCACTTTCCAATATGCAAACAGCAAGGCAGGAACAGGGCAGAAGCATTCAGTTCCTCAGCAAACTCCAGCTGTTTGAGAGACTGCAGAGCTCAGCCACATGGGGAGGAGCAGTGGAGGCTGTGGTCCCAGAGGTGTTATAAGCAGGGAGGAGAAGCGATGGCTTTTGGGTGCACAGGGATGTGGGTCATCGAGAAGACAGCCTGAAAGTACCTGCCATTTCCTCAGCGTCTTGGTCTCCAGAGGTCACCCTGCGTGCAATTACCCTCTCCAAGCGCTCTGTGAGGAGCTTTGGCAGAGCTGCGAGTGATTCACAGCATGTGTATTATAACCCATGTAATCCTGCCAGCTCTGAGGTGACACAATATGCCAGCAGCTCTGCAATGCTCAGGCCATAAGTGGCCAACAAGAAGCGGAATCCATTGCTTCATTCAATGAGAGGTAAGCACCCCACTGCCTTGAGCTAAACATATGGGATAGTGATTATTAACAGCCTTTCAGCACCCCATAGTACACTTTCTGTGAAGCATTTCTTCCTGTTCAGGATCCTTCTGCCTTATTTGTGGCTGCCAGTACCAGGTCCTCCTTCAACAAGTTTTGTCTGAAAACTCCAGACCATTGCAGGCCAAGCAAGGGCTGAGATTTGAATCAAGTCCTCAGATTGTTCCACGTGGTAGTTACTTCTGAGTGACATCTAGAGAACCTGTAGCCAAACAGATAAATAGATGGAGATAGCCAGCCAGCCAGATATGTAGACAGGGAAAGGAAAAAAGGGAGATCTTCTCTCAAGACTACAGTATATTGTAAAAAGCATATATATATATTCTTTCCTGTTGCTAGTGCTTTTTTTGTCATGAGAGCGTAAGAAGACAAATTAAAACACAGCAACCTGGTCCCTTACTAAGCAAACAGAAGAAAAAGCTTAACAAATTTTCAAGGGACAAATACAATGAACCATTTAATGTTCATCCAGTGAGGAAACCTGCATTGCTCATGGGATACAGAAGCCATGGCTTTCTCAGCAGAGACTTGGAGGGAGACGTGGCTATGAAGGCACAGTTGTGCCTTGGCCAGGGAATTTCTGACCCAGGCCTGCAAGGAGGGTAAACGCTAGGCACACTGAATCTAAGAGGCTACCAGGCATCCAGCAGGGATCCAGCCCTGTTAGAATGATTTTTCTGGAATGGCAGCACTGTAAATGCCCATGGGCTTGGTGTGCTGCTGCCCTGCTTTTGGTTTCAATGCTGGGGTAGACCTAAACATGAAGTGAAACCTCCACATTGGCAGTGAACCTAGGCTCCCTGTGAATGCGGCTACAGCCGTGAAGGGTTGAGCAGGGAGCTCTTGGACACTAGCTTTGCAGATGTGCTCATGAGCACTGTCCTGAGCTTGGAGTGTCCCCAGATGGGAGAAGACCAGAGCTATAGGCGTACTTGCAGGTGGAAGCTTCTCTGCAAAGATTGACACATCTTTAGATGATTAGAGGGCATTGCTAATATCCACCAAGCACAACTAACACATTTCTCCTAGGATTCTGTCTGGCACTTTTGGAACTGGAACCATACTTCAGGACAGAGCTGTCTGCACTGCAATTCAAACCAAGGACTCCAACTGGAGAGCACGAGGATACCCTTCATCTCCCCTTCAGATCTCCAGCCAACAGCAGGTATGATCATTGGATTGAGCACCTGGAGGTACTTACAGGAAAATGCTCAGGTGTTTCTAACTCTCTCTTTGTTTAGGATGAGTTGGTGGCTAATGTTCCATGGCTCCATTTCTAGCATGTAGTCCCTTTCCATGGGATGAGGATGTCAAAACTTCCTCCACACCCTCTGCAAGAATGAGATGTTTGTAGAAGCTTTCGCAATGTTTTGGCTGTAGTCAAGGGCCACAGCTCCTCCAGAGTCTGAGATTTAGGCAGACCTCAAAGGTTGGTGAGAAATGATAACCAGGAGTGCTTTGAGATGGAGAATTTTATCAAGAAGACAGAGCCAGGATCTTCACAGTGGTGCATGACAGGAGGACAAGAGACAATGGACAAGAGACAGTGGACAAGAGACAGTGGACAGGCTGAGGAGGAGCTGGGCATGGCTTCAAGGGAAGCAACTGGCCTGACAGACCCCGTGCCATGTGGGAACATGCGGAAGAAGCGGTGAGTGATTGTTGTAGGTGACTCCCTGCTGCAGGATATTTTTGCAGAGAAAAAAGGAGAGGAGGAGAGGTGTGCTGCTGGACCTCGTACTAACAAATCAAGAAGGTCTGGTTGGAGATGTGAAGGCTGGGGGCAGCCTTGGCTGCAGTGACCACGAGGTGGTGGAGTTCAGGATCCTACGAGGAGGGAGCAGGGCAATGAGTAGGATTGCGACGCTGGACTTCAGGAGAGCTAACTTTGGCCTCTTCAGGGACCTTCTTGGAGGAATCTCATGGGGTAGGGCCCTAGAAGGAAGGGGGCTCCAGCAGAGCTGGTTAATATTCAAGCATCCCTTCCTGCAGGCTCAAGACAGGTGCATCCCTCTGAGTAAGAAGTCGAGCAAAGCGGGCAGGAGACCTGCATGGATGAGCAAGGAACTCCTGACAAAGCTTCAACAGAAGAAGGAAGCATTGGTGGTGCCTAGCGACAGGACAAGAGGCCACGGGCACAAACTGAAACACAGGAAGATCCATTCTGAACCTGAGGAAAAACTTCTTTGCTGTGAGGGTGACTGAGCACCGCAACAGGTTGCCCAGAGAGGTTACGGCGTCTCCTTTGCTGGAGACATTCCAGAGCTGTCTGGACACAATCCTGTGCAATGTGCTCTAGGTGACCCTGCATGAGCAGCGGGGTTGGACTAGATGATCTCCAGAGGTCCCTTCCAACTTTGGCCATTCTGTGATTTTGTGAAATTGAAACAAGAGTGTTTCAGACTTGATATAATGAAAAATTTTTTTCACTGTGAGGACATTCAAGCATTGAAGTAGATTTTTCAGAGAGGCTACAGTCTCCATCCTTGAAAGTTTTCAAGACAGGAATGGATAAAACCCTGAGCAACCCAGTCTGACATTATAGCTGACCCTGCTTTCAGCAGGAGGTTGGATTAGAGAGCTCCAGAAATCCTTCTGATTTGAGTTATTGTGTGATTTGGTGAGTCTAAAAGTGAAATGCGACCAGCTCCTCAGAGGTCTATGTAAGTATGATGTGGGGTCTGTGGATCTCTAAAAGATAACTCTACAGAGGAAGTTCAGAATGAGACAAGATGCAGCAGGGCAGTATAACGTACAAGGGGCGTGCACATGATGGGGCGTGTATGTGTGTGCTAACCACCCTGCTTCCTTTAGTTGATGGTGACTGAGCAGGCCTAAAGGCTGACAGCACACACTGCTGCATGATCCCTCTTGACCCTGTGCATGCTTCTGTGTTCAATGTTTTCTTCGTAGGGTAAACCTAGACTGGACCAAATGATACCAGTGGCTTTGCAAGGCTTTGCAGGATGTCCCTTCCTTGCCCAGGTGTTCTTTATGTTTCATGGAATGGGAGCACCCAACGACACCCAAAGTCAATGTGTAATGAATGCTGCAATAATAAGCCTGTAGCACTCTGAGAAAGGGCTGCATGTCAAGACTGTGCAAATGATTAATTGCAATGTTGAAAACACTCCCTTTTGTTGTGCTCAGGAATTCCAGGTGCATTTGGTGATGCTATTAGTTTGCCTGTTGTCTGTTCCCAGGAAAACACCACATGATTCATTAAACATGAATTTGGGCCAAAATGTTCCAAGACAGAATAACCAGGGTTTCTTTTTTTTCTAGGCTGTGAAAAATGTGCTCTTTTAAGAATCAATAAATTTGTATGCAGATTCCCAGCACATGAATAATTCATGGCTCTAAGAAAGGCGAAACACTATAGTGGTTTGATTATGCAGTTGTTTTAAATAAGCAAAATTAGTTGTTAACGAGACCCCTATGCATATTTAGGAAAGTTGAATAATTTATTAAGAGCCAAGAAGTGATGGCTGGAGAAGGGAGGAGAAAGCCAAGCAGCTCTTGTGAGATTGATCTTGTCACTGTGCTTGGGGGAAAAGAGGGCACAAATTAACCCATTTCTGAATAAAATACAACTAATGCACGTTTCATGAAACAGCTCTGCAGAGAGAACAGGTTACATCCTTGCACTGAGCAGAGAGCCAGCCATTTTTACAATGACGCTATGAATTAAGGATCATTGTTAAGAGGCATCCCAAATATTAGGCAGTTCAGAACCCTGCAGCCCAGGAACATCCAGTTCATTCCAATCTGCAATGAATCACAAGACTGACAGAGAAAAACACACTTTAAAAGGCCTCAAATCATAAATGCTGGATAAGAGAGGGACTCTTCCAGCTGGAGAGAGCAAAAAGCACAAAAAGGATTCTATCCACCTTTTTGTCAAAAATTTTCTCTGGGATCTTTTCCTAAAAAGGACTAATTATTTCCAGTGATGCTCTTCCATGTAAGTATCTTCTATGCACATCCTGATCCCTTTGTCTCACGTGTTCAAGCATAATGGGGGAGACGTGCTCTTACAGTGGGAGCTTCAGACAAACTGCATTATGCTGCTCTTTTTGGTGTGCAGGCAGAGCATGACCATTGCTACAGCTTTCCTTGGGACAGATCTAATACTTCAGGTCAGCTCCACTGCCTCTTTCACCTTTCCCAACTGAAGTTGCCTGCTCCTTGGAAATCTCATCAGGGAACAAAGCTTAACTGACTTAGCCCAGAGACAAGATGGGTGCCTCATGATTTTGAGGAGGGTTACCTGAAGTAAAGATTTTGCATTTGCAAACCTATGCAACCTGTGAAGGCCCTCAGCACAGATCACTGGTCCTCCTGTGGGTGGGAGCAAGAGTGGTGCTCTCATCTAGTGATATCTATGCATGTGCTGGCATGGAACGTATGAGGGCCTTGAGGGTGCCTTCCCTTTCATGTGTAGGTGAAAGAGAAGAGTCTGAAAAGCAGTCAGGAGTTTGCAGCCCTGTGCTGAGACACAACCCTAGAAGTCCTTGGAAAGGAGATGTGAAGCTCTGCATATCTGGTCCACAGACTGGTGTGACTACCTCTGCCCTGTCCAGCCCCTTGCCCAGCAGCCCTCAAATACCATGCCTCTATTCATTTTTTTTTCTCCCCCTGTTTTGGGGGTTATTTTTAAGTACAGAAGACATGATGGAAGATCAGTACCATTTTATCCCAGCTTGATGACCGTTTCTCTAGTCTTTGCTTTCTTAAGCTTGGCAATATGAGCCACAAACCTTGGCCCCCAAGACAGACCCCATAATATCTGTCAATGCGGATAAGTGGCACCAGTTTGCAAGGGCTCCCATCTCTTCCACATGGGTGGGTGAAGGCCATCCAGCTGCAAGTCGTCCATGGACTGTATAGGGCTCCCATTTTGCTGCAGGGAGCATGCCAGCTCTGTGGAGTCCCCATCATGGACCATAACTGGAAGCTGAGTTTTCCTGTCCTCTACTAAGCACTGACAGTACTAACACCTGCTTGGAGTATGGGTATCTGTTCAGCTTGAGTGTCTCCTTTTCTTGCAGCTTTCTGCTCAGCACAAGCCAGGAGTCTCTACTGCTGCTGCTTAATCTCTTGTTTGTGATTGTGGGCCAGTGCCAGGAGTTGATTTTGGCTGTCCAAACCCTATTGAACTGGAGAATTGCAGAGACATATTCAAAAGTTTATGAAGAGCAGACCTAGTGCTGGAGTCTGACATAGCTGGGTCATTTCACACGTTACATGAGCTAGTGCTTGGATCTGATATCTTGTCCCTTTTTCTCTGTGTGGGATGATTGCCAGCAGGGAGGGGTCATATGTATTATAGAAGAGAGCTTGAGTTTCTGGTCCCTGCGCTGTCATTGGATCTTATACCCAGCCAGGTCCTCTTTCTTCTCCATAGCCAAGGCTTTTGGAGGGATTTGTCCTACCAGAGCCAGCCAGAGCATGTTGTTCAGAGCATGCAGTAATGGGATTCTAGGCCTCTTGCTCATCATGGACTTGTGCCCCTTTTCTTGCTATAAATGAGAGGCAAGGGAAAAGCAGAGGGACTTTCTCCAAAGTTTTCTAATGCTAGCTCTGAAGAATGCATCTCCACTTCACTGCTCCCTGGGGGAGTATCCCTGGTCCAGGAAAGAATGGCCAGGACAAAACATTTCTCTGAGACAGTCAAAGATGAGGACAGAAATGTGGATCCATATGATGGTGCATGCCCTGGATGGCAACACGCCAACCCTTGTATAGCTTGGAAGCTCAGAGGTGACTCAGGGTGCAGCATGTTTGGTGGAGGCCTGGGCAGAAGAAAGGCTATGGCCCTTCTTCTTCAGTTCTAGGGCTGGAGAAGCTTGAAAACCTTCAACAAAAACTGGATTGTGTGCCTTGCAGCCTAGAGGATGCAGCGAACTGTCTGACTGTCAAGGATACGAGCTCCTACAGCCCCTCAGACCGTCGGTCACGCATTCCCTTTGCCTTATGCAGCAATATAGTGATTTTTCTTACTACGAAGAATTGTGGGATCTGAAATGCTTTGAATGGCTGGAGGGAATATACATGTTTCCCCTCTGTGACTGTCAATGATTGTGGCCATACCTGGAAAGTCTACCCTGAGCTCCCCTCCCACTAGACCTGGCTCCTGCCCTAGGTGCTCACAGCCAAAGGGGAGAGCTTGAGGACCAGGGCTTTTGGTGCAAAAATATCCTGGTAGTGGGGACACAGGAGGAAAGGTTCTCCCAAAACACCATGAATGCTCCCTCCTTGAGTACCTGTTCACTGCAGCATGGCCTCACCACCTCAGCTCCCTGAGCTGCACGCAGCCCAGTGCCTGTGCTTCATTGTGCCATTGCCCGAGAGAGGAGTGGGATCCCACATGAGGATTTTATCCAAGCAAGCCCTGTTGTGGTGCCTCTTGGGAACCCAGCTGTGTTGTGGCTTTGCACAGCTCTGCATGTTGTTTAAGGTAAGGTACACCAGAGAAGAGAAATGAGCCCAGAAACTGGAGGGGAGCCAGATCAAGTGTCCTACCAAGATGTAACCCTTCAAGAAGCTACAGGGAACACAGAGGCCACAGGAAGCATAGCTTCTCTGTATCAACATGGGCTACATATGTCTGCACCGCAGATCTGTGCTGGTGGCTGAGTTAATTGCCAGTTTGATCTTTATCCATGTAGTAGTCTAGTCACTCTCCGAGTACATTGTGCCTGCAGATAACGTGCAGAAGGGGCCCGTTTGTTTGACTCTGGGGATTTGTCCTGTTCTGTTGTTTGGAACAAAGGTGCGGGAAGATATTCACAGCTCCTATCAAGTTTTTCATCAAGAGACAGGAATAGCCCATGGATACGCTGAGCTCCCAGAAGGATCAATGAGGTGCTCAGGGCCAGGAGCCTGGTGGATACGTGATGTGGACAAAAAACTTCCTGGGTGCAGGTTGTGATGGGCAGCCAGCATAACTGCTCTGCATTTGGGAAGAGAGAAGACCCCAAAATCCTTTGCATGCGTCAGCTAGAGTGGAAACAAATGTGCAAGCTCCAAGTACCGGGCAACGGCTCAGGTCATACAGCAGCTACTCCTTGATGAGTATGGCAGAGTGCTGTACCTTGCTCTGGGAGTGGGAGCAGGGAGATCCTGAGGGCTGCTGGCTCCTGTGGGAGTTTGTTTTGTGACCTTTGATCACATCAGGGAGTCTCTTATCTTCTGCACGTGTGCACTTGGCAATGCTGCTCTGAGCAGCTGGTTGCCACCTAGACATGAGCTGCTTGGATGGGGCAAGGGGGAAGGATGGCTGCTCTATGTGTGTTGAAAACTGTCATGCCTCGTCCTTTGGCTCTGGAGCTGGCCAGTGCTGCCCTGGGCCAGAGCTGGCACATGATTGAAAAGCTCAGGGAGGTAGCCATGGCAGCAGGGGGGCAGGAATTTTCCAGATTTCCCAGATATTCTGCCTGGTGCTCCCCATGGCAGGTGAACTTCCTGCACCGCCTGCCCAAACTGCATGGGCTGGAAACACTGACTTTAGAGCTGGCTGGGGGCCTGCTTGGCAGGGCTGGAGCCTATTTATGTCATTGGAAGGTTACAGGTGCTTTCGCCCCTGGGGAGGCTTGTGGAATGGAGGGCAGTCAGTTTGCACTTGACATACTGAAGGAAACTGTGTTTTCTCAGGGAGATGACGTTGGACCAAGGGCTAAATTGATTTTCATAAATATTTGAGCAAGGCTGAATTATTTATGTCCCTCCTGTGACACAATAGAAGGAACCAAAGGAATCAGCTGTGAATTTTCCAGATGATTTCGTTTAAAAATGCTCATTATTATTTATATGGGTCAGATCCCCCTTCGCTCCTGGCCAGGCCTTGCACATGAATTTCATAAACACAGAGTCAATATACAAATCTCTCCCTTTATCTATCTTAATCTACCAGTCACTAAGTGAGCAGTGAGCCTTGCTGTTTGATTCCCCAGGAGAAATGCAATTGGAAACCTTTATCATTCAAATGAATGCAGAGAAAGAAAGAAGAAAGGAAGGAAAGAAGGAAAGAAAGAAGGAAAGAAACAGGAAGGAATGAAAGAAAGAGAGAAAGCAAGCCCTTTGTTTGCACTCAGACTGAGCATTGTACAATGAGGAGGAACCTATACGGATCTGAGATAGAGCCAGACTCCTGCACATCCAAGTTGTAGGTGCACATATTCAAACCCAAAGAAACCACATCTTGCTGATGCTCTGTTATTGCTACTGGCAAAGGAAAAAGATGGTGCTGATGGACAATTTGTGAGAAAGACCACTAAGGCAGGAGAAAGAGGGTAATAATGCAACTGCAGAGAACCACTTCCCACCTCTGGAAAGGTAGGGATGAGTGAAATGGGACTTGCTGGCCTAGGCATATCACATAGTCTTATGTATGATGGTTGGAAGAGACCCCTGGAGGTCTTGAATCTGATCTACTGCTTGGATGGGACTAACATCAGCCTTTGAGGCAGCAGGTGTGGAATGAGTCAATTATTGCCAGAATGTCACAAAAATTAATCAGAAGTCCCAGTGGTCAGTGTTATGTGGAGACTGGGAGCACGTGTCCCCAGCAGGTTCAGGTGTCTGGGATCTGAGAGAGAGAAAAAAAACAGAGTTTTAGAAATCCACAACAAAATACAAATACAGAAAGGATCTGTAGAACCGGCATTTTCTGCAGCTTCTAAGCCATTTTGGAAGATGCCAGCTGGTGGGTGCGTGTAAATATCTGAACAAGGATGTAAATAGGATGGGGCCAGACTCTTTTCAGCGGTGCCCAATGACAGGATAAGAGGCAATGGGCACAAACTGAAACACAGGAAGTTCTATCTGAAACACTTGTTCACTGTGAGAGTGGTTGAACACTGGAACAGGTTGCCCAGAGAGGTTGTGGAGTCTCCATCCTTGGAGATATTCAAACTGGATAGGGTCGTGTGCAACTTGCTCTAGGTGACCCTGCTTAAGCAGGGGGGCTGGATGGACTGGTGATCTCCAGAGGTCCCTTCCAACCTCAAGCGTTCCATGATTCTATGATTCTGGGGGTGGAGTGAAGGGCTAATGAAATGCTGGAAGCTATTCCAGGTCTGCCTAATCTAAAGGGGATATTGGAGCTGGGTGTAGGTGAAGTTCCCCGAAATCTACAACATCAAATGGATAGTGTCTAGTTTTTCAATTACTGAGCAGTGAAAGCTGAAGGAAGATGTCTCTCTGGATCTGTCTACAGGGAGATGAAGCTGAAGTGTATTAATTAAGTGGCTTTGAACCTCTAATTGACAATTAAAGTGGACACAATTTAAGTAAGATCAGTTATTCACTTTCAGTTCATTCAAGCTGATGAGAAGCACTTGTAAGGGCCGTTTTAAGTAGTTTCCCCTCATCACAGGAAAAAGTGAATTATCCTAAGTGGGAGGGATATGTGAGAGACATGTAAGGCCTTGGCTTTCCCAGAGCCATGGCAAATGAAGCTCACATTATAAACCTAACTGTACCCACAGCCAGTTCCCCGTAACTGCCTTAGACAAGAATCTGTGCGTGGGCCCATTCCTCTCCACTGACCAAGGAAGAGAACAAGTGACTGGTCTAGGCTAGACATCAAATTTTTAGAGGGCTAAAATTAGAATCACAGGAAAAAATAGATTGGGAGGGACCTCTGTAGATCTCTGGTCTAACCTCCTGCTGTGTGCAGGGCTAGCTTGAAAGCTGGAGCAGATTTCTCAGGGCTATGGACACTCAAGTTTTGAAATTCTACAAAGAAGAAGATTCCATCCCATCCCTGGGTGGCAGATAATGGTTAAACTATTCATGTGAACTGAGATGAGTACCTGCCAGAGGACATGTCCTAAGTTTATTCTTCAAAAGTGGGAGGCATGCCTTCCTTCTCCAGCCTCAGAGAGAAGCCACGCACTGCTCTTTCCAACTGTCTGCCACAGGGGTTCCAAAGACACATCTGCACAGAGCAGAGCTCCAGACAGGCATTACACCAGCTGAGCAGAACCACAGTGCTGCACAGAGAGCCAGGCTTCAGGAGCAACAGACCCTGGTACTGAGGCCCAAGGATCCACGCTGGCTTCTGCTGACATTCAGTACTGTGATCTGATCCTGTAGCTCTACTGCTTCCAGACCTTAGCAGGCCTGTCTACAGCCAACCTAGTGCCTATTCTGCTTCCACTTGTCCTAGTCTGCAGTTCTGGTGCCTCCACTGTCCTATTTTGGGCCACAGAGACAGCTCAGAGCTCAACACTTCAGACTCCTGTACTTACAACTCTGAAGGCAGTGTGGGTAGAGATATACATCTGGAAAGTAAGGCTGGAAACAATAAGAGGGTGAGGTGCATAATGAAATCTGAAGCAGATATGGAGTTTTTCAAAATAAGGACATTTCAGGAGTGAAGGGCTTTTCTGTGATTGGTGCTGGAACTACAGCCTTAAAAAGAGTGAGCAGGTGGGGCAGGCAGGATCTCAGAGCTGGTAGTTTGACCATCTCACACTCTTGTGCTTTCACAACAAAAGGCCCAGTATAGCAACCAGTTTCCCTCCTGTAAGATTTGAAATCTACAGAAAGAACATGAGATCAATAGGCTTCCCAGTGGCCAAGAGAGGAATCCATCAGCTCTTGGTCAGTGGGAATGAGCTCCAATTACATGTTTCATGGTGGCAGCTCCTGTTCCCAATATGGCACATAGCCCAGGTTTACCGTGGGTTTTCTGGCTTCTGCAGGCACATAACAAAAAGGCAGTTTTGTACCCAGAGTTTTGTAGCAGGCAGTTTCACCTTTCCCTCCCTGATACCTTTCCCAGTTCACATCAGCGTTGCCTGACCCTTTGACCCTACAACGGCCAGCATGTTTGCACTCAGGCAAAACACAGTCTCTCCATTTCTTTAGCCTCTTGGTCTTGATACTGTGAGGTTTGGGGGAAGGCCAGTAGAACAGCACAGAGGCTGATGCCTTCCAGTGAACAGGCACCCTGTTCAACTCTTGGTCGGGGGTGTTTCTGGATGGGCTTTTTCGGGGACCATTTCTCGGACAAATAGGGAATGCTTCAGCTCTGCCCATCCTCTCTGTGTTCCCAGAGGGTTTTGATATTGTCTTGTTACAGAGATGAGAACATGCCCATCACAGGCAGCTGAAGTTCTTCAGCGTTGCAGCAATGTGCGAACTTCAGGCAAGGTCCTGAGGACCAGACACTCCCAGGGAGGCTGAAATGGAAGAAAGGAAGGAGTTTACTGCTGCATCTGACACTGGAGGAGAAAGCAGCTACTCTCTGGGCACGTAGAAGAGTGTTGTAGCAAACCTAGTGGGGTCTTCAGGGCATGAGAAAGAATGGGACACACAAAGAGGCCTTTGCTGTGACCTCAGAGTTTCAAATTAACTCCCGACTCAATTCCTAATGGATATCATGGGAATAAAGAGTGAGATGCCATAACCCTGGCTTTGCCTTTGGAGGCAAAAACATATTTGCAGAGAGATGCAACCGTGCACTTTAGGGTTGAGCCTTGCCTCGCAGAAATTTCGAGCAGCGATGGGTTGGACAGTATCAGCTCAGGGCTGGGACAGCAGCCCAGGCCCTCAGATGCTGCTTCTGAGCTATTTCCCCCTCTTGCTCTTGTTCTGTCTGGGTGTTGCCTGTGGGAATGGCCCAGCTGTGTGTGCTGTGTAAGCAATTGCAGAAGGGCTGTTTTCACCCTGTGTCCTTGAATGGCCAAGTCCTATCTAGCTAATCATTAGCCAGGTTAAATACAGCAGGACCAGGCTGTTTCAGTGTTTCTCCCCACCTGCAGCTGGATGGTGGCTTCCTGCAGAGTTTGGGTGGAGGCAGCACCCTTGCTGCTCCACAGCTCCTTGCCCCACATACAATAATGCTTGTCTCCAGCCCTTCCACAGCCCATGGGCTGAGCTCAAGCAATTTTGCACTTTTGCTTTACAACCTACTCAGACCTTTTTCCTCTGCTACAGGGATAAAGCTAATAAGTTCTTCAGGGTCTCTCAAGGGCCTTATGTACTCTGCGACCATTTTTATCTTGGCTCAAAGCCCTTCATGTTACTGCAGCTCCACTTTCCGTCCCATAAACAGCTCTAAGCCTTGGTGCCCATTGCATGGCACATGCAAAGTGTGAAGGTGTTAGAGGCAAAAGGTTGAGAACGGCATGTTCATCACTTGAATAGGTCTGAAGGTGGCACAATGCATACAGTTGGGTGGGGGTGTTAGCTGGCCCCATGCTGGGCTGGGGGTGACCCTCTTGAAAAAGCCCTGGAGCTAAGTCCAAAGTCACAGCTGAGGTAGGCACCATGCAGAGCAAGGCATGATTAGGAATCACTAAATGTCTCAAATGAGACCATGGAGTCAAGGTGAGACCATGGAGTCAAGGTGAGAGATCAGATGGACTATGTGTGAAGTCAAATAGGATAGGCACAGGGGTCAGACAGGCTAAACACAGGTCTGAACAGGGTACCTGCTAGGTCTGGAGGGTAACTGTAGGGTTTGCAAAGGGTAACTGTATAAGTGAGGTGAGACAGTAAGGGAGCTTGGACTTGACAGCTGCAGGCATGCAACAAACCAGTGCCCAGGAGCTGGGAAAGGTAGTGCTGGGGATCTGCTTGGCAAATCACATGTGAAACACATGGACTTTCCAGGTTTTACAGTCTAAGTTCATCATATGCTTCGGGGTGACTCAGTGGCAGCACTGTGATCCGTACTGCAGCCTCTCCCATTGGCAGTGCTGCTACTGCTGTCAAGGGAGAGAGGAACCTGTCCTGGCTCTGTCCCTTGTCTTGGCTTTGTCCCAGGTTGTCCTGGGCCAGTCTTGCTAGTTATGTGCCCAGCCCTATGAGACAACCACATGCCCAGACCCATTCTACTCTCCCTGGCCAGGCTGAGATACAAGGGGCCGGGCTGTCCCTGAAGGCAGGAGGACAGGGTGTGAAATGCTGTGTGTTTTTGTTTTCTCTGGTGACTGCATCTGGCGATACCAGAGTGCTGGAAGCTTCAGGACTGCCGGTGGAGCTGGGCCATGGGCCAGGTCAGCTTTTTGCTTAACCTGAAGTGTGGCAGGATCCCAGCTCGTGATGGGTATTCAATGACCAGCACTGGATCAACAAACATAATGACTGCTAGGCTCTTTCTTTGCCTTTCTTTGTCTGGGGATGATTTTGGGAAGTTGTTATATCTGCAAACATTATAGCTCCACGTTCCTAATAAAAAATGTAAAATAGAACCCCATAGATTAAGGTCCTCACCTGCCTTTGGGATCAGAGGCTCAAAAAGACACTGTATGTTGTTAGAGTCATAGTCAAAAAGGGAGCTGCAGTAAGGTGGTACTCAGTGTTGGCACCAGCAGCTCCCCCATTGACTGTGTTGAGCCGTGAGTGATCCTCAGGCTGTTAGGGATGGTGCTAGCAGCAAAAGGGAAGGTGCACTTTGCAGCTATGGGGCAGTCACATCAGGGCTGGTGGGAGCTGCCCACGTCCGGCTGCCTTGCACTTCTGCCTCCCCTAAGGGAAGGTGCCCAGGACCAGTGGTGCCTGCCCAGCTGCAGGGTGCAAGTTCAGTGCTGGTGACCCTGGTATAGGGCTCCTGGAAACAGTAGCAGAGCTGGTAGAGCAGCCCTATATGCATTCACAGCTCCCTGTGCTTGGCCATGGCTGGAGGCAAGTATTTATCTTTCTCAAGTCATGACAGGGTGCTCAGTTGTACCTGAGTACTGAAGGGTGGCACGTTTGCGGGGAAGAATCCATGGGTGCTGTGGGACCAGTGCAGCCCTTATAGAATCATCCTGCTGCTCCATGGCAGGCAGAGGATCCCAATCATGGGCCCACTAGTTCTTGTCTGGCTGCAGTGCTAGCACTCCTTTGAGGGGGTTCCCCTTGTCTACACAGCCTCGCACCCAGCCTGCTCAGGACCGCTCAGCAGATGATGGGAGCAGAGCCAGTCCCAGCCATGGGGTCGCAGAGCTCAGCACAGGTTAGTATGCTGGGGGTCCATCTCGGAGCTGGCTCCAGTATCTGCCCTATTCTACTAAGCTGCAGATGCCTTGGATGTAGGGTGACTAGACCACACCTTCCAACCCCCAGCTAAATTCTGCTCTCCTGAAACCATCACTGCTGGAAATCTGTGGGAAGAAGGAGCATGTCAGGCCTTTTCTCTTCCATCCGCTGCACCTTCCCAGTCATAGAGGACAGGGGACTTCCCTACCTGCTTGTCTGGGTCTGAGTCAGGGCATATGTCTTTCTGGGAAGTAGTTACATCATCTACAGATGTCTGTGCTCCCAGGAAACATGAATCGCAACTTCCCTCTTTGTGGCACAGTGCCTGTATGTCCCAGCCCAGGGTCGGTTACTCGAGGTGGTCAGGGACGCTTATAGCAGGCTCTGGGCTGGCAGCAGTCACGGTAGCATGTCTGGCTAAGAGCTCTTTCACAACAACTCTTTTTGTCTTTGATCTTCCAGCCTAGTAGGGTCCCTGAGTCAGAGAGACTCTTTCCCTAGAGGCAATTAAGCAGTTGCACTGAACAGGAGAGGCAGGCTGCCTGCTGTTCTCTTTTGTTTTCCAGTAGCTGCTTTTGAGAGGGAAACAGGTGGATCAGAGGGGATCCCACTCTGGTGAAAAGTCATGCTGCACAGAGAGCCATGCTCCAACGTCTGACGCTGCTACCTCCACCATTGCCATGGGCGTGTTTTCCTGTGTGAAGGGTAGCAATGATCTTTCCCACTCTGATTTCTTTTTTTTTTTTCCACCTCAAAAACTTTTGATCCTTTGATATGAGAGAAAATGCTGGAAAATGGGTACTCCCTTGCCCACTGTGACAGGGATCATGGGCTGCCATGTGCCCTTGGCTCAGACTTGCAATGGACGTCTGTCAGTGTCACATGAGCTGTTGGGAGACAGATGGCATTTTACTGCCTGGCTGGAAGTCGCCTTTTTCTTTTCTTTCCTCTTTCCCTCCCTTTCTCCTTTTTTGCTTGTATTGGTTTTGTGCTTAAAAGAAAGTGAGAGGAAGACTGAGAGCAAGAAGAAAGGATGCTTGCCTTTTGAACTGTTATCTGATGCTAGCAGAGCTGATATCCATGTGGTTTGGGCATTTGCACACTCCTTTACCAGCTTCCTCCTTCATGAGCTCAGCAGCTCTTGCATGGCTCAGCTACAAGTGGGGCTGCGTGCTGGATTGCACCTGGGCTGGGAGCCAGTGCTTGACTAGGGGGTGGGCTTCCTTTTAGGGGGACAAGAGGGGTGAGAGGGTGAATTGTTTGGGACAGGAGGGGTCCCTGGCTTGCCCAAGCAAACACAAACTCAGTGGCTATATCCCTGTGACCTCCTGATTCTCCAGGGAAGCCAGATTCAATAAATGGGATGATAACCCACTGCAAGTGGCGGTAAGGGTAAAACAGCTAGCATGCGCGCAGAATTTGGAAAATCACTGCCCTGTGACCAGCAGAGCTGGCAGGGATAGATAGCAAAATTCCTGCAGTGCTTCCTGCATGCTGGAATGGCCATGTTTTATTAACCCTTTAGAAACTGCAGAGCTGAACTCTGTCCTGTCCTTTCCCCACAGCTTAGCTGCAGTCCGTGGACATCAGGTCCTGGCTCTGCAGTTAGCCCTGTGGGGGGACACTGTGAGGGCACAGACGCAACTTAGGCTGCAGGGTGAAAACATCTTCAGGCAGGATCCCAGCCTTTGCCAGGCAGTGCAGCTCGGTGGGAGCACTGGAAGCCCTTTTCCCTGGTATTGGACAGTCAACAGCTGAAGGCTACATATTAAATGTGGGGCTGAGACACCTTCTGAGATAAGTAGCGCTGCAGTGCCTGAGTGCTAGCCGAGCTGCCCTTACTGCCAATGATGACTAAGGCCAAGTCTCCCTTGGATGTCAGCAATGGGTCTGGTCCCCTGCTGCAGAGCAGAGATGTGGCTCTAGTGTGCTATGGTCTTTGGGAGGTCCCTACACTGAATATTGAAAATTAAATATTTCTCTTCCAAACTGCAAGAGACCTAAGAAGCCAGGAATCTGCACAGATTCATTCAGTGGTTTCGCTCTGGTGTTTGGAGGATGATTTTCACTCAAAGCCTATCACACACTCACAAAAATCTGTGGATATTATTCCTGTATCTGCCAGAAAATATCAGACACTGGAATCAAACCCAGCTCTTTCCCTTGGCCACTGATAAAGCTATCAGTGCCCAGGACGTGGGATCACAAGTCAAAGGAACATAACTCAGAGACTTCTGTTCTGATGTGGGGGACTGTCACTGCTGTCTTGGCAAATTCCCTCTGCCTGGGTGCAAGGGATGTTGTTTCATTCATTTAGAGCTGATGACGAGTACATCAGATTTACAAAATACTTATGGGCTTGTCTGCTGGTATGCCTGCCCAGCAAACGCAGCGCTTGCTGTATACTTGTGTTGTCTTGTGCTGAGACCTCTGGATTCAGATATGCATGCACTATTATTAATATAACTCCAGATACAGCCATTATCATTCACTTGGAATTTATTACGCAGTGTAACCTCAGTAAATGGGTGATGGGAGTCCTGTGGTGCTTTAATGGACACATAGTACATTAACTTCCTTATTAAATATGTTATATGTATATTTGCATTTCCACTTCAAGGCTTTTACTGCATATCTGGTTGTAGGCGCTAAAACTTACTCTCTGAGAGTCAACAGAGCCCTGCAGCTAAGAAGTAATACACAACTTTGTTCTGCTGGTCTTTTAGGTGGCAAATCCATGGTATGAATTTTTCATGACTTGGTACAAACAGCTCTGTGTGTGTGTGTGTGTGTGTGTGTGTGTTTATCTGCATGCATGGAGTGCAGAGCTCTATGCACATCTATGGGTTGAACATGTAATTATGAGCATATATAAGCATATATTGTAATAATAAGTGTCTGAAATGGACTGCTTTAGAGTCCTGTCTAACACCGTCAAGTGAACAAACCTCCTGTCCTCTTTCCTCTAGCAACTGAGGAGTGGGACAAGAGCTGCTGTAGGTGCTATGCAGGGCCGGAAAGCTGGGTGCTGCCTCCAAGGGATGCCATGAGAGGTGGGGTTGTGAAGCAACCCAAGATACCTCAGCAGTGAGCAGAGGGACTTGGATCAGTGCAGAGTTAGAGCTGCGGTCACAGCTCAGTGGCTAAACCACATGCTATGAGCAATATGTGGATGCTGAGCCCTACTGAAAATCCTACTGAGTTTAAGCTTTCCTTCCCTTAGTCACTGCCATAGGAAACTCTGATGACCTTCCACATGGCACTGGGTGTAGTAGGAGAAATTCTGCTTGGATGATCTGTTCCCTCCTACCCATCCTGGGTGGAAACTTGCATTCACTTGTAGATGATGTTAGTGGCTTCAGTGTCCAAGAGAGCATGAGATGCCCTCAACAGAAGAGGAAGAAGTGTCTGCTGTGCAGGGCCTAGATGACTAAACCATGTGGCACACAATGAGATCTGGAAGAGAAAGTGCTATTCAGTGTTTGGGCAGCCAGCCTTTCTGTCACTGCTTCTACCCTGAGAATTTCTCCTAACTCTTAGCAAGTGAAAGCCTCAAAGGAGCTCAGGTTCTCTGGGGTTTTAGCAACGTTTTCTGTTGAGGTAACTTTGTGGGAAAAAAAATTTTAATGAAGAGCGAGCCTTACTGGTTTATTCCAGTTGCCTGCTCTCGTGGTGTTTTCTCCTCTTATTTTTGGCACAGAGACATGCTGGTCCTGCTGTGAAATCAGTCTTAACCTGACAATGTCCCTGCTGGGAGGAAGCATTGCTCCCCAGCTCTGCAGATGTCTATGTGCAGACCCCGACTCCCTGCGCAGGCCAGGCTTCAGCTACATCTCCTATACCACAGCCTGGCCCCTGGGCTGTGTCCAAGAGCTGCTGGAAGGCACAGAGAGGTGGGAGCAGATGCTTTCCTCACAGTGCATAACCACACTCCTGCAGTCTGCTTCACTGATGGCTTCTGCAGATGGCTGCAGAAGTCTGGACCAGAGAGTATGCAGTTATTGCTGCCTTGGTATGGTTGGCACTTGCACAGTGCAGCGATAGATGCCAGGAGAGTGACCTAAGGCAGCTCTGGTGGACTAAAGGCTCACCTCATGCAATAATGCTTTTCTTGCACTCCCACCATGAGTTTGTGCAGGCTGAACCCAAGGCTAATGGGCATAAATTGGCCTCAGCCTCCTCTTGTCCCTTCCCTTCCCTTCTATCCTGCACTCTTGATACTCCAGGTCTGGGTGGGAGAGGGAGCTCTGAGCAGTGAGACCTCGTCCCCCCCCCCCACCCCCTCCCTGACTCATCTGCTGTGGGCAATGCAGGGGGATGCAACGTACTGATTTCTTTCTCTCATGGGGAAGAAACTATCTGTCTCAATGCTCAGGATGACCAGCTTCCAGCCCAAGATCAACATTACTCACTCAGAGCTCTTCATCTTCATCTATTTTAGGTACCCTTAGTCATTGGGGCCAGATCGGTCTTTTGTACCCTGGAAGCCAGGAATTTTGTACCCTGGAAGCCAGGATTCCCAGCTCTCTTTCTAGGTCCCTGTATCAAGGCAGTATCTCATTTGTAGATTCTTTGTATCTAACATCTTGGTGGTGCAGGCTTTTTCCCCTTGTCCACACAGGTACTTGCCCATGATGTGTCATGTGTGCTGCTTACTACAGCTGCCTTTTCTCTTCACCTGACCAGCATCACACTGCCTTCCTTGCACCTATCGAGATCACTGCCTCAAGAGCCATGCCTTGTCCTGCTGCTTTCCTGTATCACCCCTATTTCATATCCCTCCACTGCACCTCCATCCGAACTCTGCCAATTACAAGGTATTTGCCTTCACTTTTGATGTCTTTGATGCATCACCTCCCTTGGAACTACCTATCAGAGAGTCCACTCCCACTGCCAGTCATTCATGAATTGGTTATCCTCAGACACCTCTTATGCTTTGAGTTTTCTACTCCACTGTTCTCCATGCTGGGAAGTAAATACCAGTAAAGCAATCCTGTTGTCTCTGCCAAACTCACCTTCCATGCTCTCCTTTGTCCTGCTGCCAATGAAAACCTTGAGCATACCTAAGGCTGAGCTCACCACCTATCAGTACATCAGCAATGTCCTGTGGTTTCCATGGATGGTCATCTGTCCAGATACAGGTATGCTTCATCATGGAGCCAGACCATGAGCTCTCCAGAGCACCCATGTTGCCTGCACAGCTCCTAACAGATCATGGCTCTGCCTCACTGCCCAGACTTCTTGGTGTCTCCAGCATTGTGAAGCACCATCCCCCATCTCCAAGGCGGTCTGTTACATGGTGTTTCAGAAGCAGGTGGAAGAGCCCAGGCAGCAAAGGTGAGCTGCTCTGGGAACTGCCCTCTTGAACCATTATCTGTGCAGGAGAGTTTGCTGGTGCTTTCTCTCTTGCCATTTACTCCTTTACCTCTGGAATCTCTTGTTGCAGGATATTTTCAGAGGCTTCCAAAGAGGCTAGATGAAGCCACAGGTGATAACCTTTAGTATTGAAAATAGTCCCTATTCAAGTGGGAAGTCAGGCTAGAGACCTCCAGAGGTTCCCCCCAACCAACACTTCTGAGACTCTGTGACCTGCATGTTTGCCTTTACCATGGCACAGAGCCCACCTTTTCTCTGCTCCTGTGACAGTCATGTAGCCTCAGAGGCCTTTCATCTGGGAGATTTCAGGCACGGCTGTGGTGAGGAGAGGTCTTGTAGTGTGAGACTGGGGCAGATAGGGATGGAGGTTGGGGGTCAGCCACACTAGAGGAGCAGTGGAACGTGTGTCTGCAGCCAACCCTACTGCTGTCTGTTGAACAGACAGGTCAAGGGAGGTAAGTGAAAATCTGTGCAACAGATGGCTGTTCCTTTGTGACTTGGCAGTGGTAACAACCTCCCAGCCTGTGCCTGTCTCAAGGCCATCACGCCTGCAAGTACCAAAACTGCACCTTGTTCCACTGGGCCTAGTGGTACCAGTTGGATGTACCGAATGCACATAGAGGTATTCCAGACTGTGTCCATGTCTCTGCTACTCCATGTTCCTCATACTATTGATTTGCCCTAAAAGTATTCAAACGGTAGTGTGTTGCTCCCTGACTCATTTTTCTGCCAGTTAATTATTGCCCTATCTGCAGTTGTTATACAGTGTCTTTATTACTGGATAGACTTCAGGCCAAAGAGAAAAAGCATCAAATACTGGATCTAACATATGAATAAATGGAGAAATATTAGATCCTGCACAACAAGAATCCGTCATGTGTCTCGATTAAAAATTCATTGCTTTGTACTTTCTCTTAGCCCAAAGTGTGGCTGTTCTCCCTGCACCCCTGCAAACATGAGTGCCATTGAAGAACCTAGTGCTTTTTTTTTTTTTGGTCCTGGCATCTGGGGGAAGCTGGCATCAATACTGCATGCAGAGAGCCCTATGTTTCTCCTGGAAACCACTCCACATTTGATTTTTTCCAGGAAACTGGTAACAAATGTGAAAATCTGTGACCTGGCCAGGACAACAGCAAAATGATTATTCCCTGGTTTTGAGATCAACCATTTGCTGTGTGCAAAATGACTTGTGTACTCAGCTTGGTCCCCAGACAACTGTTCTATGGTGCTAACTCAGGCCACCTCTCAGCAATCTCTAGAAGCACTTTTCCACTATCACCCAATCTTTCAATCTCCTCAAGAAGCACCATATTAATTGGACAAAAATCCATTTCTATAAAACCATGTAATTGGCCTTAATTATATTGTTCTATTTTAATTCCTTTCAATTATTCTTTCACCTGAGATTAAAGTCAAGCTGGTGAGCCTACAAGAGCATCTGAGTCATTACCCTTCCCCTTTCTACAAATTTTGCCTGGCATTAGTTTAACCTGTTCTTTGGAAATTCCCCAGGGCCTCAGGAGTTACTGACAATTCACAGCAATAGGCTGCAGAGCTACTTGTCAGACTCCTTATAAATTAAACAGAAAATGGAAAAAAATGAAAATATTTTATTTCTGTGACTCTGGAGGAGACACAGTTAAGAGGGAGGATGTTCCCTCCTCCTTAAGACGTTCCCTCCTCCTGTCAGCCTGGGATCTTAGAGCCAACCTGTGCTGTTTGCTTCTTGTGCAGCATCGTTAGCCATAAAGATGCCACAGGTCAAATCAGGCCATTCATTTGCTCTTACACAACATCCTTGCCTTCAGATCATGCCTTCAGTGACCTGAATCCAGCTCACTTGTCTTTAGCTGACTGCACAGATCTAATTGCACCTTGAGCGTAGCAAAAAGTGACATTGCTGATACACAAGAAGTCTAGCACATTCTCTCCTAGATGTATGAGCTCTGCAGAGCCACTAGGAGCACAAAGTCATTGTCTCTGTCACTAAGAACAGCAGAAAGTTGAATATAGGAGGAGTGCAGGTCTGTGAGGTAAAAACGCGCCAGGCTTACCCTCTCTCTGCCTTGGAATTTGACACCATGTGGTTTGGTGTTCATGACTAAGCAGGTGCCAGCACCCAAGTCATATGAGTAAGTGCAGCTTCAGTTATAGCCCTGATTAAAAACTGCTGAATCACTGTCCTACGGAGCTAAAATTTTCTTTCCTTGGCCTCAGTCCAGACACAATTTTTTCTTTTAATGGGAAATTGGAGGAAGTCTCATTAGGTTAAAAGGACAGATATGAGTGAAGAGAGGGGGACCAGTGGGTAGTAAGACAAGTGAATTGGAAGTGGTAGGCAAGCACAAGTCATAGGGAATGACATTCCTGGATGCCAGCAGCGCAGAGCTGGGTCTTCCACTGTCCTATTGTAAGGGAATGGGCTCAAAATGTAGGGAACTGGCTTTGCTTGTAGAGGTCCTTTGCAGTGACCTTTGCAAGGATTGAGGTGGATGGGGCACAGCCCAACTCAGGGCCCAGGCTGGGCAGCTGTGCCAAGAGTCAGAGAGGTACCTGGGTGAATCGGGAGGTGAATAACCCTCCAGTGGCCTTTACAAAGTAGCTATTCGCTGTAAAGTTGCCTTGTGCATCCCCATTTTGGAAAGATATAGAGAGTGTTAGCTCTCATCTGGGGGACTTTTGTAGGCTGAGCACTGCAGGAGTCATATCCTTACCAAATGCACCGCATGCTCAGACTGTAACTATCCTCTCCAAGTCAGCACAGCTCTGGGATCATATCCAGGTAACCAATGCTGGTTTGTCTTCTGAGCCGGGTCAGTGCAGAGCTGTACAAAGCTGTACAGTACAGAGCCTGGTGTGGCTGTTAGAAAAGTCCGGGGCATCAGTAACAGTGGAAACATGAGCTGCACTAGCAGGGGTGGCTGATGGACACAAGCTTGGAGCTTGTTTCCAGTGTTGCCCTGACACAAACATTTGCTGCCTGTTATTGTCACTTGCAATTATCATAGTTGTTCTTTACAAAGCCTGCATTCCAGGGCAGAGATGCTGAGCTGACCCAAACGTCAGCTGCGCTTTGCTTCGGTTTGCAAGCCTGGTAAGTGGAATGGTGCCCTGGACTCCGGCTGAGTGTGGGCAGGAACATCAGAAAGCAACATTTTTGGAGGGAGAAGTTAATCTGTGATGAGGAAGCTTGTTTTAGTGCTTCAGCTGGCCTGGCACTGGGAGGAACCGGAGTCCCAGGCTGCCCTCGCCTCATGTCATGTGCATAGTCCCCTCCATTAGCCCCACTCCAGAATCAGTGGAAGAGTCTGTTTCCTACACCCACAGCTGCCCTGTACCTCCTCCTCCGAGTCCTTGCTCACTACTACTATCCTGACAGCAGAGTAGGTTGATGGTGCAAAGTCTGCTGGAATAAATAGTGCTAGAGGACTGTGGAAAGGGGAGGAAGCTCGTCTTCCTAAGCCAGCTGGTAGTGCTGGAGGAAGTGTGATGGGAAGGTGGTGCAAGTGGGGCAAGTGGGCTCTGCTTGTCCTGTGTGCTGTGACCTGGCTGAGCTGGGGTGCTGACCCTTCTCCCCTTGGCCATGTAGCCAAGGTTCACGGCAAGGGGAAGCGCAGACACGCAGCCCTTTCCCTAACACAGGGGGCCAAATCCAGTGCTCGTCCCATGAGTGTCCCCGTAGTTATTGTCTTTCACTGATAACTGACTTGCAGTTTAATGGTGAATTATCAAAACAGAGTGAGAGCATCAATGCAAAGGATATATGTGTGCCCTTGGCCTGATTTTGCTGAAGGAGACTAATATGCTAAGTGGACAGCTTGGCTGTCAGCAAGAAGGCGGCCATGTGCTGCAGCTCCCTATATTTCTGTATATGAGAAGCAGCTGGAAATACTGCCTTCGGCTTTCTGCATGGATCTTGACCTTCTTGTCAAGCTTGCTGGGTGCTCTGGCTTGTAGCGACACTGGGAAAGCCGTTCTGTGCTGGACTACCCCGCCCCCCGCAACCTGCCTAGCTCCAGCTATTCCACAGCAGCCTCATGGGGAGGCTGGCATGAGTGACTGTGGTTTATGACAGCAGAGGACAGGAGATGAAGATGTTGCTTGCCAGGATCCAGTTCTGTTATTCCTCTCTATCATCAGGGCACAATTTGTGATGTAAAGTTGAGCCTTGGAAATTCAGATGATGTTTGTGTGGGACACGTGGGCAGCCCCGAATCAGCTCTTTCACACATATACATTTGCCTCATATTCCCATCTCTGGGGCTCTGTACAATTTGTACTTCATTTCATTCACCTTGCTCTCAGAGTAGACATATTCATTCTCCATTGTTTTTTTTTTTTTTCCTGCCATGTCCCACAATTAAGCAATTCTGTGGAGCAAAAACTGAGCTCCACTTGGGGGGAGGTCACTTTCCTTTTCTCCAGCCCCTCCAGCAGATATAGGTCCGCTGCACATCAGGTGCCTCTGCTGACCCTGGCTTGTCCTCAGAGAAGCCTCACCAAGCAGAGGACTGGGAGTGCAAAGGGAGGTCAAGGCAGGGCACATCTCTGGTAAACCCTTCAGGGCTATTATGAGGTTATTTTTAATCTGGCTGTGAAGATCCAACTTATGAAGGATGCAACGAGTTACAGTACTTGCTTTGTCATATGAAACCACTGCTCAGGAAAGCTAGAAAGTCCCTCTGCCAGGTTAGTGGTGTGGGAGAGCCATCTCCTTGGCACATCAGCCTCAGACATTAGTTGAGAGGGGATTTTGGATGTTTTGAAATCCTTTTCCACAAACACTTTATTTGTTGACCTGTCCCTGGCAGAAGAAATGTATCTGGCCTGAAGGAAGACCCTTGCATGCCTGGTGCAGGCAGAGCTGCTGGGTATGTAGCTGTGTGGCCAGGTGCAAAGAACCCTGGGACCAGCCCATGAGGGGAAGCCTTATGGCATCCCAAGGAGAAACCAAGGAACAAGGTCCCAGATGTGGTGGGATGTGGGTGGGGAGGGTGAAAAACAGCCTCTCTTCTTGTGCCTTGGACTACACCCTGGGGCACTTGCAGAAGCTGAGTGGAAGTCATGTGATAGTCTTTGGCATTTCCTGGTGTTCATGCACTCTCCTTCCCAGCTTGGTAGATTATTTCAGCGTTGCTGTGTTATTTTCCATGGAGAGACCCCAAGCTGCAAGTCCAGCCCCTGCCTTTGCAGCAAAGCACCCAGAGGCCCCTCAGTCCCAGTGCACATTACACCAACTGGAGCCAGCACATTGTTGTGAGGCTGAGCTGCCTGTCTTGTGCAGCTTGGTTTATGCATTTGAGGGGCCTGTCCCTTCCTTGACTCAATGAGATACTGGGAGCCCTGCTTTTCTTCTGTTATTAAAATAGCTTTGGCCCCTGCTTGCCCCCTCCCCTCAACTCTCCTGCAGCTTGGCATTACCATAGCCCTTTGTGGAGAGCCACACTTCTGTTTGTCTGGGTGAGCAGCTGAGGCACGAGAAATGTGCCGATCCCATTCAGGGGCTTAGTCTGGAAGGCATTGTACCTCTGAAAGGGATGGTTAGAGCATTTACATAAAAATGTGCTTGATACAGATAATATGCGTGCTTGTGGGGGGTGTGCATAAGGGGCAGGGCTAGGCAGAGCGATGGAGTCCTTCCTTTTCAGCCTCATTAATCAGCAATAGAAAAAAAGGTGTGTGGTGAGATAGTGATGTCTGACCTCCCAGCTCCACTGGTGCTTGCCTGCAGCCCAGGGGCTGCTCATTTGGGTCTGATACTAGTAATTTGTTTACCTGGGACAAAGAGCAATTAAGCTAATCCAGGTGGGGTGGGTTTATCTTCAGAAAAGTTGCCCTGGTCTGTCCCTGTCCCTTCAAGTTTTGCTCTGTTCTTATCTGTGTCTCAGAACAGCTGTTGGTTTGGGAGACGGCCCTTCTAGAGTCTCTGTCCGTTCCAGGGTGCCATGTCTTTCAGAGGATGATGTGCAGACTGCTGTGTCTGGTGCCATCTCTGGGACCCGGGAAATGCACCACATTGCTGCCCTGCAGTCCCTCCTCTGTGTCCTGCCATCCCATGCCACACTGAGCTTCCCCTGCCCTTTGCCTGACTATGTGGCACCTGAATCAGTGTCACCTGAATGGGCTATCGCTCACTTTGTTCTCGTTTCGTAGCCTTCCCTGGGTGACCTGCCATGGGTCGCATTTGGTCTTTGATACCTCACTTTACCGGGTTGGATTTAAATGACAAATTAAATTTTGTCCATGCTCTGTTCCAACCTGGAACCCAAGTCAGAGGAGGGAAGCTGCAGGCAATAAATAACAGAAAATACAGCTTAACTTTGGCTTTGTGTCATTGTTTTATTCCACTGGTGTATCTTTGAGGAGGCAGAGCAGGGCCAGCCCTGGCCTTCTCACAGCCATGTGGTGTCCTGAGTCCAAGGTCCCTCTCAACCATCAAGAGCTGTCCTCTAAGCTTATGCCGCAGTGTTTGAGGTCTGTAAAGTTTAAGGGTGACAACATATGCATACTTTTTTAAATCAAATTTTTAAATCGAAACTATTGAATTTAATTGAACTCCTTAGGCAGTTGAATAGATTTTTCTTCACATGTAAAGTGTAACCTAGCACACAACTGAGGCCTTGTGCAGAAACTCCCTCCCTAAGGACAGCTTTTCACTGAGATTATGATGGGGTCCTGAGAAACTCTTAGACTACAGTGTTATTAAGTGTGCTGCAGTGGTGCCCAGAGGCTATGATGTTAACAAGCACCTAATTTTAGCAGTAATTTAACTTCTGTTATAATTACTAGGTCACTGTGCTAGGTGCTGTACAGACACATGTGAAAAGACAGCATTAGTCCCAAAGGGCATGTAGTCTGGACAGTCACAGCCTTTCCTGCAGAAGGTCCCTGCGGGTCTGGAGAAGACAAGTTGGGTTGTGTCTGCATCACTAGAAGTGTCACCTCAGGGAGCAATCCCGGGTCTTCATGTCAAGCAGCGGGCAATGACTCACAGCTACCTCCTTTTGGAGTGGGCTGGTTCTGTCCATGCTGCCTAGAGTATGACCCAGGCCCCTTTTGGGCCCTGTGCAATGTCTATTGGGGCCCTAAAGCTTAATAAGTTTTGTGATGTTGCAGTTCAAATTGCCTGTAATAACGTGAGGGCTGCGTTGCAACCTGACTTACAGCCAGGCCGGGCAATATGTGTGATGTGGATGTGAGTGCTTGGAGCTGCATACATGCACAAAGTCTGCTGGGGTAACGTTGGAGGGCTGGGCACGGTAACAGGACCCAAACCTGGTGTCGTCTTGTCCATATTGCCTGTAAGGAACAGACTGGGGAGGAACAGGTCCAGAAATCCTCAGTGTGGTGTGAATGGGCAAGGAAACAGGATCCAGGAATAACCTGGAGAGCTAAGTTATTTGGTGCCCCGAATTCACAGCCTGAGCTGTGACAGCTTGTGGTCTTGCTGAGCTCACTTGACTTCTCTCTGATCTCCCACTGTAAGTGTCCAGTGCGCTATATGGGCATCAGGGAGTTCTCAGACATTCTCTGGGGAAAATGAGGACTTCACAAATGGGGAAAACTAGGCACAGAACACACAATTCCCTCCAGATCACCTTTAAGAGATCCAGAATAGCATCCAAGGAACTCATCTACAAGACACCTGTGGCCCCTTTCTTCCCAGACTTTAAAGAGGTCAAATAAAGAACTCTGCAATAAGGATATTAAGGAAGATTTGTTGTACACGTCTAGTTCAGTCTGGGCTGGAAAAGGACTGCTGCATGTCTTCTGTTGATGTGCTGAGCCTCTGCCTTGTTACCATTGGGAAAGCATTGAATCCCAGGTAAATCCTGCAAATGCTTCTCATCCTGCTCATTGAGGAATCCAAACTCAGGTATGCTTTTGATGGGACTTTAGGATAGATTCTATCAGACAAGGCTACTTCAACCATAAGAAAATGCACGTGATTTCACATCAATGCACAAATTGGAAGGTGTTACCTAGGAAAAATGTAGTTGCAAAATAGAACAGAATTGTTTAATTTCAAGGAGATAAAATGTAGTAATTTAGTAAGAGTAGCTCATTTCATCCAGATTTACATAGTTAATATCTTATGTGGATACATATATATAATTTTGGTACAAAAAGTTATTTAGCTATAAAGGTTTAAATAAAATGAATCATAGTCAAATGAAGCTTTCTACCTCACTTAAATGAGAAGGGAAAATGGAAGTGATTTATTCTGACTTTTTCCCCATAGCAAATATGATCTAAATTAACACGTTCCAACAATGCTTTTCTATTTTTGCCTCACTATATTTCCAGTGCAAACCCTCCTAGATGAACAGATCTAGATCTGCAGTCAGGAGTACTCAGACTGTTCTGACCAAGTTCAGCCATGGCTTGAACTTGCTGTGAAACTGTCTGGCTTAAGTTCAGATACCACTTAGTGAAACCTATCATCGCCACCCTGACATCCTTTGGTTTGCTTTTTGTCCCTCAGAATTGATTGTTTCTCTCCTTGTTCCTTTTTTCCTCCAGCCCTTTCCCTTCCTGGGAGGGCTTGAAGATTCTGTCTAAAAGGAGTACAAAAGATAGAGTGATTCTCCAGCTTCCAATGTGCTGAGTTACAGCTCTGTAGCTGTAGCCCTGACCCCTAACCCAGAGTAGGAAGATGGTGGAGAATGAAGGGTTTCAGCAGCCTGTTTTGCCCTTTCTGATGGGAAGAAATGTTCAACTAGGCTATAAGCACGTTAGAGCAGTTTTTAGGTCCTCCAGTGTTTTGTCTGGCTGGCCAATAAAGAGAGGGAAAAGAGTGCATTGTCCCACCTCTGGGAAAAAGAGTAAACATTGGAGACAAAAAAGAGAACAGAACCAGGCAAGCAGTGGAGCTGCTGCAACGTTCACTCTGGGCCTCTGATACTTCTCTCCATCCATTACAAGTTCCACTCCTCTGTCCAGGGCTTTTGCTTGTCTTAGTTGTAGACTCAGCCTGTGCTGCTCATCTGGCCCTAGAGGCAACTGGTCTTTGGCACGGTTTTTTCCAGGCTCCATAAGGGACTGAGTGACAATAGGGTGGGAAGCAAAGAGTATCAGCTTGCATGGCATGTGACATGGCTTGGAGTTGCTCCAGGGCTGGCTGGGGTGGGTCTGATGCCAGGCTGGCACTGAAATTCTTAAATTGTGTCCTTCTCCAATCCTGGCTACTTGCAAAGAGTTTCTGGACCATTACAGGCCTAGGAGACCTGAGGCAACATCTGGAAGTGCATGAGATAGAACTGCCACTCTTTATCCAGCTCTGAGCAAGAGCAGAAATACTCTCTAGCTCTGCCTTTGGGACTGGGATATATATACATACATACATATATATATATATATATATACACACATATACATATACATATATATATATAGCTATATACTAGCCGTTATATTCCCCCCGGTCAAGACAACATCCAGTAGCAGCAGAGCAGACAGCAGTGATGTGCTGAGCTCAGATGAGTCCAATTGGTCTTCAGTGAAAAAGGGGCTGGGGTCTCATAAATCCCTCTTAGGTAAGCTCCCTAATTGCGTGGTCAGTCACACTTTCCCTCACTTAGGGAAATCTCAGTGCCTGTATAGAGTGGGACAACCCCACGCAAGCTCTGCCTCCCCTCTCCTGCTGGCAGGGAAGGGACTAACCTCAGATCAGCTCCACGCCCAAGTCAAGCTGGACCACCAGCCCTTCACATGTCCTTGCCCCAAGTGACTTTTGTCTCCTCTCTTGGGGCTATTGCATTGTGGATAAAGACTTAAATGCTTACTGAGACAGAAAGCAAGTGAGAGGGAATGGCTTTGCACTTTGCTGAGTCAAGCCATTACCTGGGAAGTGAAACGTTGAGTGCTAAATGCTTGCCAGTGATGATGTCAACAGAAAAGATTCAGCAGAAGTGAAAGAACCCTGATGTATGGGTTTTGTCATTGAAGGATGAAAGCAAAGCACATACGAAATAGGATTCAAGTCCCTTGACCTTGGATCTCCTGCCTGAAGAAAGACACCTTACCTGGACTTACAGGCTCCAAACAATGGAGAATCACCCCACTACTAAGGCTGCTCTTCCAACTGGTAATTACCCTTGCAGCTAACAGCAGTGATAGCGTATCTATTTAGGAAGACCTAAATAAACTCCTGGCCCAATAAGTCTCTCATCCGAGCTCTGAAATAGCATGCGGTATATAGACCCCCATGTGGGTCGGTTTTACAAGCCTGCCTTCAGGAGAGCAACTCAAAATCCCTGTCTAGCCTGTCCCTCAGATCCTAACCAAAACTGCTCAAGGTCCTTAAGCTGGGTATATGTGCATTCATCCAAGGTTTGCCTCCTGCCTAAAAGTTCTGGAACCAAAAAATTAGGGTCAGTGTACCTCCCAAGGAGATCAGTTGTCTTGCGAGCTTTGAGCACGCATCATTCAGTATTTCTAATTGTGAGCTTCACAAGTTCTTCCATCTCAGCAGGAGCCAGAGCCAGTCATTTTGTCACTAGGAAAGGAAATAAGTGCTTAGGAATTCACTTCCATGCCTGCATGTGACACATCTTGGCCTCATACATGGCACGCCCCAGTACATCAGAGAGCAACCCACCTATCTTCAGCATCACAGTAATACCCTGGATGTTCCCAGTAACAGATGAGCAGAAAGCTCATCCCAGTTATTCTTGACCATGGCTTATTGCAGGATGGTTGCAATGTTCTGATGAGCTCTCAGCTAAAGGAGAACTTCTCTGGCAGAGCACTGCCTTACAACCACAGCCCATTGCAGCGATGCCCAAGGGACTTCTACTCTGACTCTATGGTGAAGGTTTGTGCGCACATTATGCCAAGTCCTTGCTGCAGTGATTATAAGATCCTGTCTTGTTCTGTACAGTGCAGCACTGCTGCCCAACCTGGAGTTGGGCAATGGCTGGCAGCAAAGCAGGGATTACACAATCCCGCTTGCACAAGTTGATGCCACTTCAGGGGGAGTATTTGTCTGTGAGCAGCACTGGACAAATTGACATTGCATAACTTTATCCTGTGCTGCTTTGGACTCTTTCATTAGATTTGTTTTTCTTTTCTTTTTCTCATTGTTTTTTCCCTTTCCTTTTCTCTGTGTTGTTTCTAGTTAAGAAATCCTGGCACAGCCTTGACACACTGGCTCTGTCATGCCCCAGCCTCATTCCCAAATGTGACCTCCTCCAAACTTGTCTCCTTCCCAAGTCTGTTCCTTTCTGTGTCTGTTGATCATGACTTTTAGTTGAGGGCAATTTGGGATGTCTCTGTTATAGGGACTTTAGCACATAGGCCTGGAAGAGTCAATCTCTCACTGATGTCCATGGAATGGTAGGCTCCATGCCACAAATGCTGAGCCTGCAAAGGGGCCTAAAAATATTTGTATTGCTGTCCCCCATGTGCATACTGCAAGCTGCAAGTTACCCTATGAAATACTGACTATGGGTGCAAGAGGTCAGATGCCTTAAAAATCATAGTGCTTCCATAGTGCTACTCTCTTCCCAGGAAGAGAGAAGAAGAGCTCAGGGACTTTTGGAAACCTCGTGTGATATTCCAGTCTCACAAACACAGCATCACACACTTTATTAATATTAATATTATTTTCACTGTCTAATGTGGGTCACACTGGAAGACTGAGGTGGAAGTCAGAAAAACATTGTCTCACTGAACTCCTTCCATTACCTGAGTGACAACAAGGGAAACAGGAAATTTCTTTGTTGCTAAAATGGCAGCTGGTTTTGGTGCCCAGCTGAGGGAGGAGGGGTTGGGGCAAAGGACAAATGAACAGGAAAAGAGATAAAAAGAAAAAAGAAACAGCTTGTCACAGAATTCTAGGTTTTCTATTGCTGCAGAAGATGAGGTATTTTACCACACAACTGTTGTTCCCACAGATTCCTGCAGGATAGAAGCACATCCATATTCATACATGGGGACAGACACATATACCTTCTATGTCTGAAATGGTTCCTCCTCACAGTATTTAAATACCCTCTGCACTATCGCTGCTAGATCTGAGCGAATAATCCACAATGAATAATGTATCCAATGAATCCATCTCTGCTAATTGTGGAATATTCACGAGCAGATGGCAATTTGAGGCAGGTTTTTTCACATTTCTTTTTTCTCTGCTCCACGGATGGAGGTTTGCTGTATATTTGAAATTCAAGCTGTGTTTCTAAGTTACGATTGGCCAGTTGTGACATGATGGTGTCCCTCTTTCCGCATTGGCCGAGCGTGCAAAGTACTTTGGATACAAATACTGGCATGTGCAAATTTACAATTCAGTTTCCATGGTTACTCATGTATGCAGCATTGAACTTCACTTTCCTCCCAACATTTGTGCTACTAAAACTCATTCAGTCAAAGGTTCATGGAAAGTGAATACAAAAGATGCATGAGGCTATATTTGCATGCTCTAGTATAGATGATTTCTCTTCAAAAACTCAGCCTGCTGGATATTCCCTGGGCTTTTCTGTCTATTCGCCTTCTGGTGCCTGCTTTAATATATTTTCAGCCTAAAGGAATTTTCTTTCCTAATATCATCAGCCTTGTGACTCCAGCTTTAGCGTCACAAATGCACATACAGCTGGGTGATATGTCTATCTGCAGGTAGATGCAAACATCATGTAATCAGTTCTGCAAAGGAAGGTGCTAACTTTTCTTGCAGTTTAAAGCTCAATTGGTCTTGCAAAATGAGATTTCTCTCCCTCTACTTAATCCTATGTCATTCAGAAATAACAAGGAATTAGGACATGTTCATCTTTGTTTTGCAGCAGTGATAGAGGGAGCAGAGAGAAAGGGAATTAGCAAGAGTTTTAAAGTCAGCGTGGTTCAGAAGAGCTGAGCTGATGGGAAAGCAAATTGTTTTGGTTTTGAAAAGAGCAAACAAGACGTCAAAGTCAGAGTCAGAGCGCAAAGCCCTACTGTATGTGAGTCATGAGGGTGTGTATCTGTCCCTTTTGAGATCTGAACACATACCTTTAACTGTTGATAAAAGAATATCTGGTTTGCATTAGTTTCTAAAATACATTCCTTTATTGTGAAAAATATTGACTTTCCAAAAATGCCCCCTCCACTCCCACTCTGGGACACTTTAATAAAAGTTATTTTTGTTCCTCTGGCTATCACGTGTCTTGTGCAATATTTCTGTAGCCTCTGGACAAACATATGAGAGAGAGCAAAGGTTAACCATGATTTAAGTCTGGTTTGTAATTGCACTGTAGGAGTAGCATGGTGGGGAACATGCCTGGCTGGCTGTGGGTGCCTATTGTGCACAGTGCTTCCAGCATGCATCCCGGACACAAAAAATAGAGGCAGGAGAAAGCATAACCACTTTCCCTGGCAACTAATAGCCAGAGTTTGATTAACCTATTCCAGCATACTACAGATCAACAGTGAATTAAAGGCAGTGGCTGCAAGGTCAGACTCTGGCTGAGCCCTGCCTCTGAGCCCTTGAGTCCTCCTAGAGTTCATCTACCGGCAGCTCTATTATTTGGGTTCACAATGTCTCTGACTTTAACTCTGCAACACAGCAACAAGTTGCAGAGTTGGGGGGTTACTTGGGACAGGGAAAGGACAATGTACACCAGCTCTCGGCGGGGAACAGATCAAAGCTCTCCCCTCCTGTGCTGTGGGACTGGGAAAGCGGCGAATGTTCGGACAAATATTTGCACCTGGGAATATTCACATCACGCTCTGGTGTTGGAAAAACACCCCACTGCCCATGCTCAGCGCCTGACCTTTTTAACTATTCAGAGTGCAAAACCAAATGGCTTTAAGTGCTATCTGCTCTGAAAAGGGTGACAAAGCATAACAATGACCCCTTCTTATTCAGCAGATGTGATCTCTAGTCACTTTGTGCCCAGCTGTGTGTATTCAGGCTCAGAGCTGTTGACTTTAGCAAGAAAAAAATGACTTGCTGTTGCTCTGCAGAGTTTGCCATGTTGGCCTTTCGAAAGGCTTGGCTTATGTTGCTTCATGTGCTGCAGCACCGTAACTGGTCCCAAGGGTCAGCCTCTCCCATCTGTCCTAAGGTAGGGAGATGGAGGGTGGCCCTGGCAGGCTGATTTGTTCTGAAGGACTTTGTGATGTTAGAGGGATAGAGTGCACTGCAAGAATGTGGATCTGGTGGTTTAATACTTGTTAGCTGAGCACATCTGGTTTGGAGCAGTGAGTGAGGTTCTACAAATATGGTGCCACTCCTCACCAACTCTGGATATTTAGAAATTGTATAGCCAGTCCCTATGTCAGAAGACTGACTGAAAAATCAAATGAAACCTGAGATGGCCACAGATTACTTGACCTGAGGACAGGAATACCAAAGAGCAGGATGAGGCTGAGTACACTGGGTGTGCAGAAGAATATAAGTCTAGATGTCAGCTTTTCCTCCACTCTCCTTCTTGGGAAGGGGTTGCTGTAATAATGAAACTGGAGGGTTTTGGTAATAGTTGCTGACAAAAGTGTTGTCAGTTGCCTTGTGGGTTGAAAATCTCTATAGATTCCAGATTGCACAATGAAGGTTTCTCAAGACTTTCCCCAAATTGCCTTTCTGGCATTAGGGACAAGTCTGAGAATTTCACTGTGAGAGGAAATTCCCTCTGAAAGCCCAGAGCGATTCAAAGAGAAGAGAGGTCTCAACTTTGCTACTTGCACTTCTGCTGTGTTTATCGCTAACAGATGGTGGTAGTGACTCTGCCCTTTGGCCAGAATGGCCTGAGACAAAAGTCCCTGGCCTGGATGTCCTGGGGACAAAGCGGGAGGAGAGGGAGTATAGTTTGGAGCAGACACATGGCAAGTTCCTTAACTCACTCAGGGTCTCTCCTCATCTTTTCTTTCTCCTCTAACCCAATGGTGACATCCTCTGATGTGGGGGAACAATATGTTCTCCCAGTTTTGGTGCCCCATCTTCTCTGGAGAACTACTTCCAAAACCATCTGGCTAAAGGAATAGCGCATGAAGCTCCCAACAGCCTCTGCTGCTCACACTCCCTCCTCTTCCTCTGTTCCTTGGGGTCTAAAAGCATCAGCCTTGAAGTGCTGCCTTTGTTTGTAGAAGGCGGAGGGCTTGCTCTCTGAGTGGCTCTTTCTTTGCTGGGGGCTGCGGGGAGGAGGGGCTGCCCTTGAAGCAGATGGTCCCTGTTTGATGGGTTTGGAGGCCAGACATTCCTAGAAGGCAGGTTGGGGGTGCCTGCATATGGGGGGGATCCTCTTTCATTGCTCTGTGTGGGGGAGGGCACGCTTGCCTCTCACATGGTCAGTTCCCAGCTGAGCGGCTCTATAGGGTTATGCTGCTGTTCATCTAATTGAAATTGCATTTGGAGCAAAGAGACAATATCTCTTTCCTTGGAGGATCTATTATGCATAAACTGCTCACAAAGGCGTCCTCCTGCCAGAGGGGAGAGGGTGTCCATCAGACAGTCACAGACCTGCTTCACCCTTTAGCTCTGCTGAAAACAGCCCTGGCTCCCTCCTGCAGTTTATCACAGCCTGTCCTTTAACCCCTCTCTCCTCAAAAGACATGTTTATTGGCTTCTTTCCTTTGCTCTGCATTGTTCTGCTCAGCGTGCTGACAGCACCATGAAATCCACAACTTGCCCAGTGCCTCTGGCAGGGATGTCCCAAGTCACTAAGATGATGTTTTCTCATCTCTTGTCTCTTCTCCTACCAGACTGTGAAGTCAGGAACAACATGTGGGGAGTGTGAGAAAGATTATGGTGCTCTCAGCTGCCTGGCTGGAATTAGAGCAAATCACTGCTTCTACCCTACCATGATGGCCTGCAGAAGACACCACTCATGTGCATGCAGCCTGGCAGTCACTTTTATAGCTATGTCTGCCTGAGAAGGTGTAAACCCACAAGGGCACAGGGAACCTGTAAATCAGTGCAACTGCCTAAATGGAGAATGAAAAGGGTAAAAAAATCACACCTCACCCACAATGGCTTTATGGCTGAAATCACCTTGCACACACCCTCCTGGAGGAGCTACCAGAGTTCATCAGCTATCAGCTAATGCTCGCAGATAAGAACTAGACCCAAGTATCTGAGCTCTGGGGGAGCAGCAGAACTAAGTGGAAAAGGAAACTCCTTTACAAAAACCAACAACAACAACAACAACAACAACAAACCTGGGATGGTTGTTGTGTGAGTATCTGATACTAGGCAAAGATCAAAGTCCCTTAGGAGAGCTGTATCTATGAGTCCTTTCATAGTGGTTGCGGCTGGGGAAGCAGAGGCCGAGGCAGGATGTTCCTGCCTGAGATAACCCCATTCAGAGACTGCAAGCAGTGGGACTGGAGCAGGAGATGGTCCCTTGACTGCAAAGTGGCTGCTTTGGGAGTCCGTCTTGGCTGAATTCATTTACAAGAAAAATCCCCTTGAGAACAGATCAGAAAAGGTGCCAGAGACTCTACTTGCAACCCAGGAACACTGGGCCATCTGCTCAGGGCTTGTCCTGTCAGCTGTGGATTTGCAACCTAGACTGGCTTGCTAGGCCAGCTCTGGCAGCTAGATCTCAATCTGTAGGTGTGGGCGTTGTCTGGGCACTCAGTGGCTTTGTGAGCAGCAGTCCTTTACGGGTAACAAGCATGGTCCCTGTGGTGGCTCAGCCAGCGACAATGCTCACAAGCTGGCCAGGCCAGCAGAAGTACCTCGACTGTGCTGTAAGGGCATCATGCCAGGTCAGGGTCAAAGGGGTACTTGGCTCAAATTTTCCCTCTGCTATCTATTTTAGGGACATCAGCCCTATGCGCCTGTCAGCTTCCTCAATTGTGAGAGGGAAGGAAAAGCAAAATCCCGCTGAACTTCATGCCAGCCTCACAGGCACAGGGGATGGTGGGGAGCGTGATGGAGGTGTGGCTGCTCTGCAGTGCATACCCCAGAGCTGCTGCTTTGGGCTTTCCCCTGTTGAGCCAACAGCAGCAGTTCTCTACTCTTTTGTGTGGGCATCCTGAATTGGCTCATTGAGAGTTGTTTCTTTAAAAAGCTGGAGAGTGAGGAACATGTTATCCCTCCCAGGGCCTCATTTTCCTGGTGTACTGTGTTAGAGAGCTCCTTTCTCATGGCCCCTTCTCTCTTGTCCTCTGGTAAATAACCTCTCTCTGTTAATATTCCTACCCATCCTTTTCTAGCACCTTGTAGGAGATGAGTTTGGCTGGTCAAGGAGAGCATGCACTGCCTCATGTAATAAAACTTCCTGGCTTCCTCATGTAATAAAACTTCCTGGCTTCATCAGTTGCCTTGTTCCTTTTCATGCTGGTGTGAGAGAGCCTTGGACAGGCTGTAAGCTGCTCTGAGTACAAACAGTGCCCAGCATGGCCCCTCCCACAGCTTGGAACAGCTTGGGTCCTTGTGCGATCTGGGGTTCCAGGTGGAATCCAGGTCAAGAGGAAGGACTAAAATGCAATGCCACATCCTGAGGTTTGGCTTTTGCTTCTGCCTGGATGCACTGATTGGAATATAGAGACTGCTGCTGTCTAAGCAGCATGTCTAGGTACTGCTGATGGGTGATAATACGTGACTGTGATTTCTTCTGCAGAGATGTCTTTGCCAGTAGGGTTCCCAGGTCCTTCTTCAGACTCCTTTATGGCACACTGGAAATCTCCCAGCTCTCCCTCAGCTTGTTCTTGTCCATTTCTCCTTTCTTTGCTCCTTCATCTTTCATTGGTCATTTTCCACCATAACTTGTATCTGTTGGAATTGCATCCCCGTGTGGGTGGGTATGAGACTGTGCTGCTGCAGCATGGCAAATGATTGGATGCTCTTTGATTCACCTGGGTCTTGTGCTTTTGGCCTTGTAGGCAGAAACCCTCAGGAGTTGGGCTGGGAGAGGTTAGGCCCAGGAAGTCTATCTGGGAAGACAGGCAAGAAGGATCCCAAACCTGGATGTGAGGTGGGAGAGAAGTGACATGAAAAGAGATCCCACCTAATTGATAGAATGTATTGGAGATTACAGAGCCTTTCCTGGTGAAAAAGTTGAGACCAAACCACATCATTTTCAGACAAACCAGATCTTCTCTGTCCGTGCTCAAAACCAACTGAGCATGAAAGATCTCCATTCCAAAGGCTGCAGAATCCAACAAAAGCTAACAACATGAATGCGTGGATTTTTGAGGGATCTACTGAACTTGTGGAAGGAGTGATTTCAAAGTAGAGATGAGAATAAACTAGACCAAATAAAGCCCTGGTGTAATATGCTCCCTTGATGACTGGCCTACATCATTCTGCAGAGGGAATGAATGGCTGAGTACAGCTTCTCAAGCTGATATTGATGCTTTTCCAATGAGCTGGTGGGAAGGAAGGATGCTATGGTTGTTCATGTGCTAAGCAAAGCAATGGGAAACCCAACCCTGCTATACCTTTAGAGAGTTTTGTAACGTGGTGGCAGCAATTTGGAGTTCAGAACAGACTGTAGAGATTTGTTACAGTAACCTTAAAATTGACCTGAATGAGAATGTGTGGGTGTTAAAGCAGCAGCAGAAAAAATGAGAAGGGTTAAAAAAATGGCATGTGCTGATCTGCTGGATCAGCAGATCGTCAACAGCACAGCAATTGACATGCAACTTTTCGGATGTTTGGAGCAGTAAAACAAAGGACAGCCCAAAACAAAGGAGAGATTACACCCAGAAAGGAGCCCAACCACAGTGAGCAAATCAGCAGTGCTCCCAATGACTCACAGAGGCAGGACAGGATGAACAGCCAAAACATCACAATCACTCTTAGGTTCTAAAGAGTATAAAAGACATGTCCAGTACCCAACAGATAGTCACCAACCTAAGAAGAATCCAGGATATAGGATGAGGAATTGATAGCTGCTGTCCTTTGTCTTCCATATCAGCAGGAGTGATCCTGGCCAGGCTACCTGGACACACCTGTCTTGGTGTTTGCATGTGAGTATGAAAGAAGGGAAAGCTGGGAGACACTGAATGTGAGTTAAATCAGTTTCGTTAAAAATAAAAATCATCTTCCCTTCCTAGATAGTCTTATATTGAGCTTTGTTGTTGCTGCAACTGGAATTTTTGTACTCCCCACTGAACTCCACAGCCATTTTTAATAACGGTTATTTGGAATTTTGTTTCTATAGATGAAAATATTAGCAGGTGACAGCCCCTGCCCTGTGGATACTGCTGGAGTCTGATTTCTAGAAAGCAGTCAGGGTTTAGATACCTACCTCCGATGTGAGTAGGGACCAGCAGGGATTAGTACAAATATAGCTAAAGCTAAACTATCTAACCCCCCACACACTGTAGTATAGCCTTTATAGCCTTCCAGAGTCAGTTCTATCATTTCGTCTAGTGCTGGACTGGATCTGTGCAGTCACAGGTCGTAGCCATGTCTCCTAGCAGCTCAAGGGAACGTGATAAACTACAATGGATTTTTGCAATGGAGGCATGTTCCCATAATCCCAGAGCTCCCAGGTTAGAGGTATTAACCAAGACCCTTTGGGCATATAGATTAAATGTTCTGTGGCTAGTTTCAGCTGGCCATGGCTTCCTGTAATAAAGATGCGTACTTGCATGTGTAAGTCAGAGCCTCTCCCTCTAGCTGCGTGCACTGACTCTCTTTTGCTAGGGCTTAGCTGGTACGATGTGTGGTCTGCTAGCTGCAGTATGCTATGGGGACACTTCACCAAGCTAATCCACCTGCAGTGGATTAGTGGATTAGTGGATTCTGTTCTCGGTGTTGGGGAGCTACAGGCTGGGGGCTTGCAGAGAAACCCCTGCTTTACCCCTTTGATTTGCCTCCCGTTGTCAAGCTCTCAGGTTGCTGGTGTGAGTAGCTGCATTTCTGTGCAGTTCAAGGCACCTCTGTGCCCTCTTCAGTCTGAGAGGCAACCCTCACCCACATGTGACCTCTGTGCACATCTTGCTGCTTAGACATTAGCAAATGTTATAGCCATTGCATGAATATTGCAGTTTGGTTTGGTTAACTTTAACCCAGAGCTGCCTGGACTCTCTGGCCAGACTCTGATGTTATTAACTAGATGAAATGTGATTTGATTACACATTAGTAGCCTCAGCACCATAAAAAGGAGTTTCACTTTCCTGCTGGGTCCTAAACACAATGCAGTAAGACTACTGAGAGTGCACAAACATGGGCTCTGTTTTTCTAAGTGCACCTGCCGCAACTCCCAGTGACGCAACAGGTGTCCTCTCCCTGTGACCAAAATCCTCCTTTAGTTATGAATTTACTTAATTTTTTGAGCTATATGCAATGCCTGAAGTGGGGGAAAGGACAAGACCAGCAGGATATGTACCAGCAATTGCAGAACTGCTGATGCACTGAGCCAGGCTATCCCTTTCTGCCCGCAGTGGGATGATGGGTCCTGATGAGTTCTTGGAATTACTTGAAATCAAGCTTTTTTTCCAAAGTGTGGGATGGCCAGTTCTTGTCCCTCTGTAACTGCTGAGAGCTTCTCCAAACCATGGATGGCATCTGCAACCTTTGCATGTTCTGGTCCCCAGCTTCTCACTGAGTGAGTGCCTTTCAATGGATTTTTTTGGTACCATCACAGAAAGTATCATTCCTAATCAGCCATGTCATCCAGCCAGGAGCTTAGTTCAAATTCTTCTTTTAAGGAAACTCCTGAGTTTGACCTCCTGGCCTTTTGTAACCCTTAGTACCACTTTCAGTGCTGCTACCACTGTTTCTAGATCTATTTGTCTCCAGCATCCACATCCTCCTCAAACGTGAGAGTTTCTCTGCTTTTTGCCTGACAATACATTTGCCTCCTGCAGCACTGAGGACTGCTGCTCCCTCGGTGTCTGTGTGCTGCTGATGCTGCTGGCATTTTCTTTGTCTGTGCCATTCATGCTCCATTGACAGTTGCAAACCGTTGCAAAGCAATGTCATCTGCTGTGGTTCCTGCAGCTGTTTCCAAGTGCAGGGCTTGATCTTGTCTTGTTTGTCTCAGACTGCGCAGCTCTGTGTACTCTGCTCTGAGCAGTCTGATTTGACCCCTCTGTCCCTGTAATACATATAATATAATATACACTCTTCAGCAGTCAGGCTGAGCAGTTTGACCCTTGTTGGGCACTTGTGATGATGTTTCCCTCTGCCTATCAATGACCTGCTGAGGTACAGGAAAATGACCTCCCACTGCCTGGCTTGAGCTTCCCCTTTCCTTCTCGCTGTGCAGTCATGAGATTTACCTGCCTAAGAGAGCTGAGCATTCCCTTTGCTGAGCATGGCAGAAGCTTCCTACCCAAGGCTGCTCATGGCAGAAAGATAAAGGGACCATATCAAATCCATCCCATCAGCCAGTGCAGTGCAGGAGACTATAACCAGCTGGGAGAGCCTGTTCCAGTGACGGTGATGCAAAATGTCATTATTTTACACCTATAGTCTTCGGCTGTCACTGATTCCCGCTGACAGAGAAAGCCCTGCATCCTCATCCAGAAGTGCCCCAGACCATCATCAGTGCCCCACAGTCAGAAGTTAATCACCTCTGCACTGCACGGCTCTTTTACTAAACCAGGCTACGTGAGATGAAAGTGGCAGGTAAGGGATGGCCTACTGCCTCTCCCTGAAAGACTGGAGGACTTTGTCAGCATTAACCAGTCAGGAATGGTCTGAGATAACTTGATGCTGGCCTCAGTGCTGGGGAATCAAGAGCTTGTTTTCCAGGCCTGCATTCCCCTAATATGGAGGTTACCTGATGCCAGCCAGTGTCTCTGGTCTCTTTGGAAGTCAGTGTTGTAATAGCCTCAAAGGAGCTGCAACCTATTCTGTTTTCACCTTCTGTTTGTACCCTCTGTTTAAAAACATATGCTTGATTAGTTTCATTTTTACGTGGAGTGCAGTGCTCAGATGTCTTTACAGTTTCATACTTACCCTCTTCTGCCAGAGCTAACTGAAAAATACCAAAACCGTGAGATACACAGGAACAGACACCTCTGGGCTCTGCCCATCTTTATTGCCTCTCAGCTCTGATCTCAGTACTCCTTACACTCCTCCAGCTGTGCCCTGGATCTCTCACCTGGAGATGTTGCCAGCTGTCTCTTAAGTTCTTGCTTTGATTTGTTTTACTTAGAGTCCAAGGGTTTGAGAGAGGTGGGCATCAGCTGGTGTCAGAGCTGTAACCGGTTAGCATTATGGAATAAACCTACATCATCATGCTCCCCCTGGCTAATACATCTGAAGGGCTCCTGTACCTCTTCCCCTTGTATCAGTATCTGGAACTGTATAAAATCTCATTGCAGATCTCCATCGTGGTGAGGAATTAAATCTTCACCACAATAGCTGACAGGTTGTGATGGAGACCCTAATATCCCCCATGGTCTCCCTTTCTGCTTTGTATTGAATTAGCTTAGACATTTAGGGCACCTAGTGAGCTGCTTCGCCTGCCTGGCACAGACACTGCCTCCAGGGACAACGCTCCTACTGCAATATCTGGGTTGTAAAACGCAGTTAGCACAGAGTGGGAGGGGCTGCAGCAGGGGTAGAGAGCTATCCTGAAAGGATATCGTAAACAAGGCAGTAGCCATTGTATTTCAGGCTGTAGCGTAACCTTGCCAGGTGGATTTCTGAAGCACTTGTCCATTGGATGCTGAGAAGTTAACTGAGCCCTGGGCTATTTTGGAAATGTTTCTCCCGATGTATTGCACTGGGCAGTTCACTTAAGAGGCAGCTCACCTCTTACCTATCCTCTGAAAAGGGTGTGGAAAGGACTGTAGGCTGCCAACCACTTTGGTAAATGGGAAATGCAACAGAAAGGGGCAGTAAAAGGGATCCAAGGAAAATAGAGGCTTGGACCTGCTGTAGAGCTGCTGAGATCCGTAGGAGAGCAGGGGCCGTGGGGTATTCCAGCAGGTTATCCCAGAGGGTGCCTAAAGCAGAGCTGACCTACTACTGCCTGCTCCCTGCAGGCTGTCCTGCAGGAGGGACATGGCCCTTCAGGAAGGGGACTCCTGGCTCAGAAGGGACCATTGACTGTTCCTTCTGCCCCACCAGCACTGTGCCCTGCCCTGCTGAGATGTGGGGGGAAAAGGAGCAATATGGATGTCCCCTGCCCTCATAACTTCCTGTTTGCGTGTTTTCAGCTCTCTAAACTTTACCTGTCCCACTTACCACCACCTGATCCAAGAGCTCCTTCTAGTCTTGCTAAACATTTGAGAGAAGAGCAAGAATCAACACAATAGAGCTGCAGCTGTTTACACAGCCAGAACTTCCAGAAAACAAACTCTAGGTAGGGCAAAGACACACAAGCTGTATTTGCATGAGCCAAAAAGGGGAGACAAGGAAGAATACAACCTCTTGTCAAAAAGCCCATGACTTGCTAAAGACTCTGGCCTCTGCAGTCCAGGCAGTTCTGTGCTAGCTGAATTCACTGGCGTGCATTTAGCTGGCTTTCCCATCTTTATTCTCTTTGGCCTGACTTGTTTTTTCATGAGCGCTTGCCAAGTGATTTAGACGAGCAATTATCAGCTGATTTTCACTAGATCTCATTTCTCATCCAGCATATGAGTATCTGAAACTGTTTCTTGCTTGAATTAGGACAGAGTCAAATTGTTGAAAATTTCACGGAACAGCCCATTTAAAAAATATTAGGTTTGAATTAATCTAAATATTTCATTTGAATAATTTAGAAATACTTCATTCTTTTCCAACCTTTTTTAACCCTTTAAAGTATAAAGTGCCAGAAATTTCTGAATGGAAAGTGATTTTTTGAACTATAGCTTTTTTTTTTTAAAGAAAATGGATCATTGAAAATAGAAAAGACCCCTCCCAACTATTTTGAATAAGAATCGGGTTGTTTGCTTCCCACCAGCAGTTACAATGTCTGTTCACACCCATTTGCAACAACACATTTCAGTTAGACAATTTCTGGCCAGGTTCATTGCAGATAGACTCTTGGGGCTTCTTGGGACTGCTCCCAACTTATTGTTTGTAATTAGATTGATCGCTAAACTACAGAGTGGTGCTGCGTGCCTCTGATGAGAAGAGTGGAAGTTTGTGGAGGAGAAAGTAACATATGTGGCAAACAATGAATATTCTTTGTGTATAAACACTCTCATTTGCATAGGAACTGAGATACTTAGGCAAGGCTGCTCTGTGCAGCTGAATCAGCACATGGGCCACAGCCTGGCTGGATGCGGCCAGCAGCCACTTGCACTTGAGTGAAACATTTCCTAAGAGACACTCTCGCTCTGCATTGAGGGAGGGATGCTCTCCTGTGACCAGATGTTTTCCCTCCCTGTGAGCTCCCAGCCAGCCTCAGCCTCCCACCTTCCCTTGCGCACCGGCAGTGGCTCAGCCATTCTTCTCCTTTATTATACATGATCTCAGCAGTTCTGGTTTTGTCAAAGGGAATAAATGAAGAACTGAATGGTGCCTGCACACAGCTCACGTGTGAATGAGAGCAGATGGCAGCAACTGGGAGCTGCCTCTTGTGTTCTCATGGAGGGAGAGAATTTAACTCTTCATTCTGCAGCACAGCAGGAGTGAAATGTAGCTGTGCTGCTGTAGGCAGCAGTATGTCCCTAGTAGAATGTCTCCAGCAGTGGCCACAAGGGAGCTATGACTATACCAGCCTCAAGTCTTGGCTTGGCTTGGCTTGGTCCCGCTGCAAAATATGGCCATGGTCCCAGAAGGAAACCAATTCAGTCCCCAGGGTTTACCAGGGACACTTTGCCATTTAGCTCTAGGCTAGGAAGGACTAGGAGGTTGTGATTAAATGCTCACACTCCCCATCACAGCTGACTAGAGCTAAGTGCAGGTTCATCACTACATTTTTCTTGGGCGCTGCTCTGCCCCTTCTCTGAATGAATTTAGACCCACACAGGATTAATGCTACAGAGCTCCAGTACTTAACTCTGTTACCAGCCAAACTGAGATGTAGCTTAAAATAGTACAATGACCTCAAAATAGATCTGCTGAGGAAAAATTAAATGGGCTATGTCCTTTTTTGCTTCCTTAAAAGCCTGCATAGTGTCACTTCCTTGTTTTTCACATTTGATTTGCCAGGAAGGTCACATCTGACTTTTCTTGGTTTTCCTGCAGGACTTATTAGAAAGCCCAGATTCATTTGGCCAATGAGTTTCATTTGACCCTCAGCAATGAACATTGAAACTTTAAGGACTAAAGCTTTTCTCTCTGCTGTCTATTTGGTGATTGAATTAAACAAGAATGACAGGTGTGCTTAACCATTTTAATACAACCCAGACAACTGGGCTATGCTCTCCTGGTGCATCTGATGGTACAAAGCCACCTGCTCTTCTCCATCGAAAGATTTAGCAAGTGATACATATAAGCTCCGACTTTCTGGTGTTGAAGGAAAGCAAATAAACCCCTAGTTCCCCCTTAAGGGAAAACAAATGGACTGAGAAACCCTTTGTTATTCCAGTGTGGCCCTGGCTCTACCAGCTCAAGGTTGGACATCCAGAATTAGCATTTAAAACAAAAAGTCCAAATATGAATTTTCCAGTCCCACAATTGCACTACAATCCCCACTGAGAAGAAAAAGCAATGAGTGGAAAGTTTTTTACCATGACTTATGCCAAGTTCTCCCATTCTTTCCTGGCCACTCTTTGCTCAGCTGCCAATGGCACTCCCCGGGAGAGATTTTTGAGGTGGACAAGGAGCTATTTGTACATGAGGCAGTTCTATTCTGCTTCATCCCTTCACCTGGAAAAATGGTGTCAGGATGCCCCAGCTTCTTCCTCCATCTCTGCAGGTTCCAGTTGGTGCTGGCCCAGACTGGGTGAAGACGACAAAACATCTCTCCAGGGCTGAGCTGCACCTGTGCCAGGTAAATGGGGTTGAGATGGAGATTGACCTAAGGGGCAGTGAGATAGGGCTGAACTTTGGGGCTGTTGAACTGAGCCTTCATCATTCACCTTTCAGAGTCAATGAATGCACCAGCCAGGCCTGCTGCTCAGCAAGAGCTGTGGAAAACAGACCAAGTAGGAGGGATGTTTCATGATTAAGATGAAGAAGAAAGGGGCAGGATAGGTGGCTTTATGAGCAGGCACTTGGTCCCCTTTCCTGGAAGGGGCAGGGAGCACAGCATGGAAAACAATTCCGCTGGATCAGGTGTCCCTGCCCTCCCCTTGAATGCTGGTATAAATAGCAGTAGTGACTCATCTGGGGAACTACACTGACAGCCATGCTGGGTCTGCTCACCCTGCCCTGTGTTTGTTGACATTGTGTTTTTGTGACTGATGCATGTTTTCTGTGCAAGCCCCACACAGTGGCTGTGAGCACCCCAGGGAGGATTTCTCCCTGAATGGACACTGCCAGAGGGCTGTGGCCTGGGAGCAAGTTAAAGTGACCCAAGAGCAAGAGTGAAATTCCGCTGCTAAAATACCGTGGGCTACCAACAGGCCTTGGGGCACAGCATCCCAGGGCCTGAGCAAGGCTGGGACTGAAGGCCTCTAAATAGCCATGGGCATGGGGCATCTCTAAGGCTCATACACGGCTTTAAAGAGTGTGAGACCCAGAGTCTGTCCCTCCCAGAGCTCTGTGGCACGTAAGAAACACTGGCTTTTCTCTCAATGCATCTGAGCCTAAGAATCAGTTCCTCAGAGCGTGTCTCACTAATCTAGTGTCTGACATGTCCTGGCAGTAATCTGAATGGAGAGAAAGCAGCCCAAGCTCTGAACAGCAACAAAGCAAGAAGGGTCATATACCTCTAGTAGGTGAAAAGCCATCCAGTGCGTCCTGGAACCAAGATGGGAGTCCTTGGGAGCAAAAAGTTGCCATGTCCATCCACCAGCCTGTTAACATAGGTTTGTTATGCTGCCTTTACACACAACGTGCAGGGTGATAGGAGCTACGAGCTGTGGCTGGCCGAGTCCCAGAGCTTCCTGTTCTCAGACCACGCAGATCCCGTAGGGACTGGTCTCACTTTCAGTGTGATGCACGGGACGTGCTTGCAGAAAGAGGCCAGAGGGAAGGCCAGCATTCAATGCAGCACGGGTTTCCTGTTTGTTTAGTAGATGAAGGGCGAGGTGCTGCAAAGGCTCTGCAAACACGAGGAATACAGAGCTCATTGCTCTGCTCTGTGCCCTTCTGCTCCAGATCACATTCTTGAAACCTGCTATCTGGGTCCACCCTGCACCCACAGCTAAAAGGAAAGTGCTAGGTGATGCCACCCATTTGCTGGTAGATACTACAGTGGCCTCCCCTCAGACTGCCTGGTGAATCCTACAGAGGGGAGTTGCTGGAGCAGGACAATTACAGCAGATTATAGACCATGCCTTTGCTCAAGAAATGCATTCACCTGAGGGGTGGCCAACTTTCTTCCCTGACAGCATCATATTCGCTCTCCCAGGGGATAGTAGTAGTTGTGGGTATTGGGACATCTCAGTTCTGTCACTACTCGGTCCCCACATCTTATGCCCTTTGTTTCAAGTGAATAGTTGATCAGGAACATACTAAAGCCATGTGTGTCTACATTTGTGCAGAGGTTATTTCATCTCTAGCAGATCATGGTTCTCTTCCCACAGCAGTTTTGCACTGCCACAGACCTTCCATGTGAAGCTGTCCAAGTACTTCCAATAGGTGTCATAGTACTATTTCCAAAATGTCTTTGCGCCAGATGTGTACTGCGTTAGGTACAGATACCAGTGAGGTGTCCCCATCCTCTTAATGCTCCCAGCAGCACAACACTAGAGCTGGGTCACTGCCACCTCCCAAGGAATAGATGACCTGAAAGGTGTCCTCAATCCATCAGATCCTCTGAATTAAGCCCTGCAGAGCAAGACCAGTAACGAGGCCAAAGAAGGGACACAGTGTTGTGCAAATATTACAGGCTTATCTGCTTATCTGGATTATGCAACAGGCCTAGAAGAAGTGCTTCTATCTTGTGAACTTCTTTAATTTGTCTTCTGAGCTTGAAGGAGGTTTTGCAACATTGTGGCTCACTCCACTCCAAGGAGGCAGGTACAGGGAAAATTCTTGACTTACCTGCTGGCTCCCAGACAGATGCAGTCAGTGTGTATTGCTTAACTCTCACGCAGCGCTTGCTCATAGGTCAACATGTGACCAGAGAAGCAAGGGAGGAAACAGCTAGTGTTTTCAAGAGAGGATAGGGATACACAGTCACCCTGCTCTGTTCCTGGTTGTGACAGACATGGAGGGAGGGCAGAATGGTTGTGACAGACATGGAGGGAGGGCAGAAGAGAAGACTGAGAGGAGATCTCATCAATGTGTACAAGTATCTGAAGGGAAGGTGTCGAGAGGATGGGGCCTGACTCTTCTCCGTGGTGGCCACCGACAGAACAAGAGGCAACGGGCACAAACTGAAACACAGGAAGATCCATTCTGAACATGAGGAAAAACTTCTTTGCTGTGAGGGTGACTGAGCACCGCAACAGGTTGCCCAGAGAGGTTGTGGCGTCTCCTTTGCTGGAGACATTCCAGAGCTGTCTGGACACAATCCTGTGCAATGCGCTCTAGGTGACCCTGCATGAGCAGCGGGGTTGGACTAGATGATCTCCTGAGGTGCCTTCCATCCTCAACCATTCTGTGATTCTGTGACCACAAACATGTTGCTTTCTGAGGTCTCAAGTTACATTTCTAACTTTATTCCGCCAGCAGGAAGCCTAGCAGAATGGCTGTCCTGAGACTGGCTGGATCAGGACTGTAAGCTCCAAAGTGTTAAGTAGGCAAAGGCATTTATGTCAAACTTTACAAGCGGCTGAGGTCATGACTTATGTCCAGGTCTGCTTGGTTGCGTCAGCAAGATGCACAGTTGGTGGTAGATGGTTCCTTGAAGGCAGGAAAAAATGGCCACATTATAAGAAATCACCATCCTTCCACTTTCTACCACCATTTCCACCCCTGTCTTTCCCCACCATTAAGAATGGAGAGGCAATTGGACATGGCTTTTTCTTCCTGGCGGTCTCATCCCTTTCTTTGAGGTGGCAGAGCCACTTTCAAAGCACATCATAAAAAAGGAGCTGCCTCTCTCCTACCCTGCCCTCTATTTTGCATTTACATCAATGCCCTATTCCAATTTGCCCTTGTGCTAGTAACTGAAGGCAGGCACCAGCTGGTCCTGTGATGTATCCTCCCAAGAGCTGGCTATGATAGAAAACCAGCTGCCCAGCTGGTTACTGAGAACCACGTAACTCTTTGATCCATCCTGCACCCACTGCTTTTGTGATGCCTCACTCCACTGGCGGTGATATAAAGCTGGCCCACTGCTTCCTGCTGTGGGGAGCTGTGCCAGAAATTAACATGCCCATACATTTGGCATCCCATCGTAGACCAAAGAGGACCCAGAGCCCAGACAGAAGACTGATATGCTTTGAGCCCAGTGGAGCCCAATGGCGTGTTTTGAGCCCAAGGGTGCGCTCCACTTTCCATACCCGAGCAGGGGTAGCCTGGATCAGCCTCTGGCACAGGGATCTCTTGCAACACCACCCTAGGGAGCAGAGTGCACATCGCTGCAGATGTGGCTCACAGTTCAGCTCAGCTGGAGAGCTCGGCTTCCTCACTTGCTCTCTGGTTTCCATAAGGTGCAGCCGATCCACCACTGGCCCATGGCCATCTCAGCTCCGTTGTACTGGTGATTTGAGGTGTCTCTCTAAAAGACTGTTGGTAGTTCATCAAAAATCTACAGGCATGTTCCAGGAATTAGGGGGTCAGACACTCCACATTGGGATGTGATTGGGTTAGTCTGGGTGACCAGACCAGGCCTTTATTTCTCAGATTAGGAGATGATCCAGGCCTCTTTGACTAGCCTATGGGGTTGGCAGGGAGCATTCAGAATGACTCAGTACCTGCTGTGAAACCCAACAACCCTGTGGGGTTTGGGAGCACTCAGATTTGGGGAAGAGTCTATACCCATTAGTCTGCAGGGAGTGGGCTTCTCTGCCAGGCTTTCCTGAGAGCAGACTCACCAGCAACGAATGTCAAACTTTGCTGAAGCTCTCAGCAGTCAGTATTGTTACTGGTTTTCTTGTTATGTCTAATAAGTCCCTAGGCTCTGTGCTTGCTGCATAGTTGCAGGGCTCAGCTGCTGGTGCAGAAGCCCTGGTTATTCTTGTCCTCCTGGTTTTCTCCCATTTCCTGTTCTAGTTTCTCCTCCCTGGAGTAGGCTGGCCTTCCCTGACCCCTCCTGGGAGAGCTCTCCACATTCCTACCAGCTTTCCTGTTCCCCAAAGGAGTTTTGGACATGTGAACTCTCCCTGGAACAGGGTCTGCTTGTCTCATGAACACACTGGATTGTGTCCCAGCAGATGCACAAGGGCTTCCAGCTGTTTCCCTGATTCTAATTGACATATTTCTGATAGTGCAAGTTGAACTCCTCGGTGTGTCAAACCGCACAAATCCTCCTGAAATAAGCCCTTGGCACTAGAAGCTCCGATTGTCCCAGAGCATAAGCTAAATAGGATTTTGTTCAAGTTTACCTTAATACAAAGAGCAACTGCATCCCATCAGACTGAATGGTTTTGACTTTGCAAGCAGAAAAGAAAAAAGCAAGAAAGAAGAAAAGTAAAATATTCCTGAGAGAGGAAAAGATGTGAAAATCCCTTGCATGAAATGGTTTTAAATGAAATCACTGCAAACAAGCAGTCTTCACTAACCACTTGTAAATCTGAGTTATTTCTTCTGGCAAAATATTTTAATCGAAGAAAACAATGTAAATTTGGGTGCATAGATTTTTTTTTTGCAACTGTGTCCCAAAATAAGCCAATTCTTCAGACCGAAGAAAAAGAAAAAAAAAAAGATGAAAATGTTTTGGAGAAGTTACAATAGTTTCGTTGATTTTTTTTTTTTTGCTCAGTTTAACGGCTTATTTTCTTTTGAATTTGATACACATGATTTTTACTGCTGTTTGAATAGAGCTGTCTGCTCAAACCTGAAACAGTTAATCTAAGAGAGAATTTTTACTTAGAAAGAAAGCCTCACCATTTTGATTTCCAGAGAACCCTAAAGTCCCTTTTTAAAGTTTTTTTAGTTTTGGCAGGTTTTATGTGTTTTGAGTAATTACCACTGGTCTGAGGGTAGTTTTGATCCTCTTTGCTTTAGAAGTGGGACTTGTCAAAAAGGGCACAGCCAGGCTCCCTAGTTTTTTCTTGATTTTGGAAATTCATTTTAAGCGACAGCACAAATTCTTTATAAATTCTGGTGCAAAAAATAGGACTGGTGAGACTATAGCCTGTAGCCCTGCTGCCACTGTGGTCTGTAGAAGGGTTACGACTAGGTGTCTTGGCCTGCCTCGCTCCCAGTGTGTTGCCCTGCTCTGGGGAGGCTTTTCCTCCTACAGCTTGCAGCAATGGGAGGTTTGCAGGATGGGGTGGACCTCCACAGGACAGTGTGCTCCAGGGCTGCACAGCCCAGAGCTGCTTTGCATTTGCTTCCCCTGACAAATCCAAGGAAAGTAACAGTGTGCTCTTTTTTAAGTAAATCAAGATATGAGCCATATCGTCTCAGCTCCTGGAGAGGAGCAAGCTGAAAAATGGCAAGCCCAAGTGTGGATACAGAGCACATGTAAACAAGAAGAATCAATATTTAAATGCGCAACATTTACTTCACCCTTCCCCTTGGAAAGCTGAAGGGAATTTCTTAAAATACCATCTTCACAGCACAGAGCTGGGATTTCTCCTCTTCCAGATGAAAGCAGCCAGTGAGCAGAGGCTTTTCTCTGACTGTTTCTCAGCAGTCTCAGCAACCCCCAGACATCAGGTCCCTTGTGGTGGCAGTGCTTAACATGATGCCTTTGGTGAGCAGTGTCATCCAGGTGGGAGGGATGCAATGGGTCTGCATCAGACACAATACCTCAAAATACGGGGAGCTCTTCCTCACACACAGCTGCAGGACCATCTGTGCCTGCTCTGCTATTGCTACCTGGGAACCAAGAGACATAGCCCTGCCAGCAGCCCCTCCATCCTGCCTCACTCATGTCCACCTGCCCTACACAGCTCTCCATCTCCTTCCATCCTGCTCAGCCATCACAGGTAAGGCCATGTACTTCTAGCCTGCAAATCTTCATCCCCTCTATTTCTCTCCTAGGCTGTTACCCCTGACAAGTTTATAGAGAGGCAAGTCTCTTTTGTCTATTGATTTCTTATACCTTCTAGTGAACGTGACCCAGCTGAAAGAGGGCACCACCCAGCAGCCAGGTGCTCCCATTTCCCCATGCTCTATATATCTCATTTTATCTCCAGTCTTGATCTGAGACTGTCCCAAATGCTGAGGCCAGTTTTGCCATGGTTGCATGGAAGCCCCTGACTCCACACAAACCAACCCAATTCCAAGGAGGTGGAGGAGACTATGCTCCCCTCCCTGTGTGCCTGTGTGACTGGGTGAGTGGGGCAGCTTGCTCTCTCTTCCACATGTCCATATGCTGTAATGAAGCCAAGGCATGGTGCAGTGGCTCATTGCCATTCAGGTGTTCGCTGTAAATCCATGCACCACTGTGCAGGATTGTAATACTGCACCACTCTTGCTCCTAGCGCTCTTGTCCGATGGTGTTTGCCAGCTCTCCCCCTGCCCTCCCACCTCCTCAGCTTGCATTCCTGCCCAGCTGGTATGGGCAGCCAGGAGGGGGTTATTTTTAGACAGACAGGATAAGTAAACTGAGTACAGATTAACCGGACAGGCCTGGGTCCAGGTAATCTGTCCATGCCTTGCAGATTGAGCAGCTCTGGCCAGTCAGGGGATAATGCTCAACTACTTATAGCCAAGACACTCCAAGACTTGGAGGTCATATGATGGCTGCCAATAGGCCAAAAAGCTTGGGGGATGGCAGCAATTGGGAGGTACCTCTGTTCTGAGATTATGTCCTCTAGTGTGAATAGGAGCTTCGCTGTGAACAGTACCTCTTAAGGTCTGTGCAAAAGGGCGGAGTAGGAGAGGCAGCAGATCTCACAGGTAGGGAAAGGGGGCAGGTGCACTAAGGTGCTTTTATTTCCCTTAACTTTTGGGATTAGATTCAGTTTGTGATGAAGACATCTGCATCCAGGAATCGGGGGGGTGTCTCCCTGTCAGCTGGCATCCAAGGTCCCAAGATAGCCACTGGAGAACTGTTTAATTCAGAGCCAGCAGAGACCTGAGAGCAAGTCAGCTCACCCTGAAGGAGACACCTTCAGCCTCTCCCTAAGCTCCAGTTACTGGTGAAGAATTTAGACACCTGATAAATATCTTAATATCAGACTAGATCCCAGTCCTAAATAGGGGTGAGTTGGACCCTACTGTGTTTTATAAAGGTGCCATAAGGTGACTTGCTCCATTGTAGACACATGCTCCACATGGCCAGGTGAATTCCACAATAGCAGTCTCCAGATGTCTGGATCCAATCACAGGCCGAATCAGAATACTATAATCCTGGGTGCGGCAAACACAGCTGGCAATCACATGTGGTCCTATTAGCATGGTGTACACTGCACACTCCTGCACATGACACTTGGGCCTGGTGCCAGGCTGAGCGAGTTTCAGATCTCCTCAGCTCCACAGGTCCTAGAAGGGAGTAGACTTGCTGGATACCCATGTGCAGCCATCTGTGCAGCCTTTCTTCTTCCTCATGTTATCTTGCCCTGATGCTTTAACAGGGCCTTTGTTGGACCTGTCTAATGGATTAATAACTTCTTTCTCTGTAATGAGTAGATTGCATAATTACTGCATTTCTTAATTACTTACAATTGTTTGTAAATTCTTTCAGCAAACAACTCCAAGTGTGAACAGATTCACAGCTCCACAGCCATCCACCTCCTGTCAAATCCCAGTTCCTTCCTAGAACTCTCTTCAGCTGGAGCTGCCAGCCTGCCCAGTGCCAGTAGATCCCATGCATTAGAGCGTAGCTGAAAATACACTGAATGCTTTTCAGAGAGTTTGGTACTTATGAGCTGTTGCTTCCAGGCCTGATTTGCCCTGGCCTTGGTTCTTGGATTTCCTTTCACTCCCATACAAATGGACAAGCTTTGGCACTGAATAGCAACAATGGCAATCCACAGCGAGCTGTGGCCCTGCTTGTTTTGGCTCTGCTGTTGGCGCAGGTCTGCCTTGGCACAGGAGTCTTGCAAAGTCAATGCATGGCTTAGTTGCCCAAGAACACCCACAGCTCCTCCATTTTTAACTTGCTCGGTAATGAAGTGTTAGCGCACAGGGTAATGGTGCAGTCTCCAAAACTGACAGAAGGAGGGGTGAAATCATTAGAAGATAGGCTCTTAGCTGGTATAACTGCCCTTGATACTATTGCATGGGTGCAGATAAGAACTCTGAAGAAAACTGCAGGTATTTCAAGAGTGATTCAGGCTCCTGGTGAGTTACGAAGTACTGTGACTGACCAGCAAGCAAGAGAAAGACACCTTAAGCTTGAGGGAATGAGCTCAACAGAGAAGATACGAGGTCTGCAAGGGCAGGGAGCTCTAGGTGGGGAAGGAAAACCCACTTGCATACTTGTATCAAATATCAACATGTGCCAAACAGAAAAAGAAGATGGATGAAAGAGAGGTGGTAAGAAAAGAAAGAAAAGGAATGTATTAGGGTTTTCTGCTGAGCCTTGGTCTTGTAGTTAAGAGCCCAACCAGCTCAAGGATCCTCCTCCCGCAGGCAGTATCCAGGAGCTTTGTGGCTGCCAGATCTAACAGCTGAGATATCCCCCAGAAAGCATTCTGGGCAGGGACTTGCTCTAAGCCTGCAATATGTCTTTCTAGTCTCCTTTTCCCCTTTCCTAACTCTGTTTCAAGTCTGTAGTCAAGGACTCAGCTTTGTACAACACTGTGATCAACTTGCATACTCTCAAATTAAGTGTGTGGTGGGAGAAGGGAAGGCATATGAAACTGGAAAATGCAAGGTCTGGTCTTTCTTCAGGAGAAATAGATCAGTGCAGAAGGGACTGTGCAGGCAGCACCCAGGATATGCAGTTCAGGGTAGGTCTGGGAATCAGAGGGGGTTGGACATTGCCCCTAGCTAAGCTGCAAAAGCCAGATAACTCTGAATGCTGGCATCTGGGGAGAGATCTCTCCTGCCAGGGCCCTCTGGCAAGAGCAAGCAGCCCTCAGCTTGCCTCAGAGAGCCGACAGCACAGTCCTCTCTGCTAATCAAAAGGCCCTTCCATCATCCACTGTTTGTATAAGACTTGCAAGGGACTGCTAAATAATATTTCTGGTCGCTGCCAGCTGAAGCTGCTTCAGGAAGCATGTGGACAGTGTATCCTGTTCTAAGCTTTTGAGCTGTCTCTGAGTGTCCACTGCGTGCTCTGTAATCAGACTGCTAGAGTGAGATCCTTATCTTTTCAGATCTGTGGTTTCTTTTATGATCACTGCTTATCTGACAAATTACTATCTGATGATAAAATCAAAAAATATTTTGGAAAGTGAAGAACTCTGGGATGCCCTAAGCTGGGACTGAGGCTTAAAACGCTGCAAGAATCAAATTGTAGCTTTATTCTGCAAAATCCTAGTGCAGTGATGGCCTGGTCTGACTTTGCAGGTTTGCTCTGCCCTGACAGAGATTCAGAACCAGAGCTACTAACTGCGGTAACAGAAATAAGATTTTAACTATTTTTGATTCTTGTTTGTTTTGCTGACTCAACTCAGCTGCCACAGCAGGTGCCAGATTATATTCTTGCACATACAATAGCAATACAGTTGTGACCTAAATTCTGATTGCAGAGCCTCTGTCATTGACTGAGGATGACTCAGAACCCAGCTTTTTGTGATTTGTTATTTGTAATTTGCCTCTTACTCTATGGCTTAAACATGGCACTCACCTCATTTGGGCTTGGAAAATACACTTTGGCTAAGACTTGTCAGAGGGACAGTGAAATGTGGCTGCCTTCATTTTCAGATGCCCAGCTGTTTTTTTAATATGGGCATGAAAGGTCAAGATAGCCAGTCACTTTCAGAGCTCTTTGTCCACATGACTAATTGCATCTCAGCTAAAAAAGAAGGCAAAGTCAAGGTAAACCCACCTACAAGTAAAATATAAACAGCTCTTGTCCAGAAATTGCTCATCCAGATTCTGTGGGGAAAACCTACTGAAAAACCTACTTTCTTAGACATTGGAAATGGGTTGGTAAGGATTTTAAAAAAGCAGGAAAAAAAGGCTGAGTTAATCATATTCTGGAGGTGGGAGGCCTCCAGGGCGACTCTGTTCTTGAAGAATGAAGTAAAGGTCTCAATTTTTGTGTAAGTGGGAGCTGGGAAGAGCTGAGCATTGAGTAGTCAGGCATTATCAGCCATCTGGGTCCTGCAGACAGAGGGGGTAGGATCACTTTGCGAGGATTCCCAAAAACACTTTGCAGATTTTTCTTGATCTCTCTTTTGGAAGGGAAGAAGCCACAAAGGTCCTGGCCATATGCACAGCCTAGTACAGGTGAATGGGAGAATGATGTCACTGGGTATCCACCACTGCATGGCAGGGTGCCCTGACTGTGCCTCTGGGTGTGAGCCAGAGCAGAAAATCCTGGGGCACAACCAGACTTAATGGTTCTGTGTCCTGGTGAATTCAGAAAAATGCGGTGCTAGGCAGGGGTCCTGCCCATCCCCATTCTCCTCAGAAGCAGTGAGTCCATATTGAATCTTATGTGTCCTTTCACTCAATAGATGCACTTTTTATTGCAGTCTGAAGACAGGACATTAGCCACAGAGAGTTGCTGAGACAAAGACTGACTCTAGCTTGCAAACACAATCATGACTCCCAAAACCTTCATGGGTAGAGATCCTTGGTCCTGGACCTGTAGTCACCACTTCATGAATGTCTCAGGTGCCACATTTATGCCCACAGTAGGGTAGTAAAGGCTGTGTGACAGGGGAAAGCTGCCTCTTGCTATGAGAGATTGGTCACAGATCATAACCATCTGGGTTGCAGAGAAGGGGCAGATGGTAAAGGCTGTATTTCTTTCTATTGCTCTCTCCTGCCACGGTATATCTCTGCTCCTGATCTGCAGCTAAAAATGATATCAGGTCATTCTAGGCAGGCAGAGCAGCCCTAGGAGGAGACTTCCTAGGCGTTACAGTACTTTGCTGCTTTGCTGGTGCTCTATCCCTGACCATATGAGTGTTACGGCGTGCTGGAGGAGTGGTGACAGTGGCTCCTGGGAACATGATGTATGTGTGTGCTGCTGCTGGGAGGTGGAGGTGGAGACAATTTGTTCTGCTTTCTTTCCATTGTGATTGGGTATGTAACCTGGCTCTCAGCCTCCTCTGACAATAACACTTTGTTTCGCTTAACCAACATTGCTCTTTAAGTGATACAAATAATTTTAGTGCATCCAAACAGGAAGTGGCTGAGTGTCTGGGTGTCTGAATCAACATCCTGGAGGCTAAACCTTTGCCACGAGCATAATTACTAAATATAGGAGTAGCCTATGGATGGAAGTGCAGGTTTTGGAAATGGCAGAGTCATTTTCTGCCGGAATGTGACTACTGCTGAATACTGCTGTGCTTGGCCAGTTCAATCCTGCTTGCAGTGGCCATGAGCTGCTCTCCTTAGCTTCTTTGTCCTGATGCAATCAAATGTGGATTGTGGATTGACACAATCAAATCTGGTTGTGGCACTGGGATGGAAAGGAGCAGAACAGAGGGATCAGCACCATTGCTTTGGTGATGCATGAGCAGCACTTGGAGGCTCCCCCAGTTAATCATTTACTAGTGTTGTAAGCTCACAGTGGGCTAGAAGGGAAGCCATGCACAGAAGGAGCTTCAGAGCTACCCATCCTTCCTGGTGCATCTCTGGAGGAAGGAGCAGGCCTTACTGTCAGTCCTGAGGATGCTGTATGTGTGGGACTACTGGAGTCGCTTTCAGATCTGCAGTAGAGCTACAAGAAGTAACCAGGTCACCTGCCACTTGGCCGGAGTCAGAGAGTCACCATCCTTTCTTCCTGGATGAGGCCAGAGGACACTGTGCAAGACTCATTCTGTCAGCACAGACACTGGAGCTGCTTCTAGACCAGTCCAGAGCAAGAGGAAGTGGAGGAAAGCAAAGCAGCTTAGAAAGACAACCATAGAGATATGTCTACAGCTTCCATCCTGTGTTAAGCTTAAGACTTCTTTAGGATGTACAACGGAGAAGGGTACCAAACTCAGCTGAAAGACTTCAGATTGCTATAGTGTTCTGGTCATAAGCAAGACACATGCATGGTTAAGCAACCTCTTATTCCAGTTTATCATTGTCATTCATACTGTTGCTGCTCCCTTTAGAACTTTTTGGGAGGGATTTGTGTTGTCTCTAATAAAGTGCCTGTGCCTACCAGACGTTTTCCCTATGCAGGTTACTTGCAAAGTACAATCAAATTATGTTTTCTTCTCCTGGATAAAGTATGTACAACTTCTTTGGACTTTTGCTGCAATTTTTCCAAGAAATCTAATAATCCAAGATAAATTCTAATTTGTCCATATTTGTTATGAACTGTGATGTGTGGATGCCAGAACTGGCAGCATGATCCATGTTAGCTGCCTACAAAACTAAAATACCTCCCTAAAACCACTTGATTCCCTGTTGATAAAAAGATTTATGGCTCTTAATCTAAGCCCTGTAGATCTTCTATAGGTGTTACTCATTGTTTCCCTCTTTTATCTCTCATGAGGTTGCTGAAGAAGGAGACAAAGGATGACCTGAACTATTGAATGCCCAGCAAGATTTGCTGGGATTTTCCTGTGTTGTATCTATGCTCATGTTTGAATGTGAATTCATGGCCTGTACTGTTGTCCAGTGCCAGGCATTTAGAAAGCCTGAACTTTGCCTGGGTTTGGACTGCCTGAGTGTTGTCTCCTAAACAGCATCCCTGAGCCCACCTGGTGTTGATGACAGACAAGTCAGGTAGCTAGAAGCATGAAGAGAGCTACCTATGCAGCACTGACCCATGCTGCAAGTCACTGTTCCCAGAGACGTGAAGGTATCCCCTGAGAATGCAAGACATGGGGGCCCCCAAGCCAGTCCCAGGGACACTCTCATTGCTCACTAATACAGGTGAACAGCTAATTTGTCTATAAGCCTGCCTTTTCGGCCACTATAGATGGAGCCAAATCTACCAAATACATCAAAAAAACGGGAGCAGTGCTTCAGAAATGAGTGTTTCTACAATAATCCCAAACTCTGGTTGTCCCAGCTAGGGCCTCAGCTTAGATGGAAGAGAGTTCTCCTCTTCATGCCATGGTAGAAGGATGAGAGGCCTGATTTAAATCCTGTGAAGCTGAAGGGGTGTCCCTGTCTCCAAGGGTATCAGGTCCTGGCCTCAGCCAATGGAGCAGGTGGGAGGCATAGGAAAGCCACACTGACCTCAGCAGTGGGAAAGAAGAATTTCTTGCATCAGTGCTGCTCTTTAGAAGGTATGCTTATGTCGGGGGATCTTTGCTTCTTTTTCCCGGAAATTTGGATCAGCTCCAATTAAAAGAGTCAGATTCTTTGAGCTTTCACACTGTGCACTGTTCAGAAGTGGGAATCACCTTTTGTTCACTGGAATTTAGATAATGGGTGGTGGCAGAACTGAAACGACTGAGTACAACCAAACTGTGGAGAGTCAGCCATTACACAGCAGAGTTCTGTCTCGGTCTCGAGGGTGTGAGTTAGAAGGGTTGTTTCAAGGCGCAGGAGGAGTACATTTCTGAGCAAGAGCCCAGAAGCTTTTTTGCATTTGTTATTAAAAAAGGTAAACCAAAGAGCATATAATCTCATTTTAACAATGTTACCATTAACAAAACACACAGAGATGCAGAGGGAGCAATGTACTGCATTAGTATTGTGTTCTCACCTTTCACAAACATGTTTTAGACAAAGATGATAATCTCGTAGGAACACTTCTGCTTCCTGCATGAATCTGACACTTCAAGACAGACGTGAATAGAGTTTTTGTGCTGTGCTGAAAGTATTGACTAATTTTCTGTCATTTCACTGAAGAAAGTGGAAGTATTTAATGACGGCCTGGTGTGTAGGAGCAGTGACATTTCTGTGCTGCTATTCAACATGAACATTTTAAGCCCACCATGCTTTGTCCTATTGTCCTATTTCAGTGAAGCCTCTCATACACATACTCTGTTATTTGCAACCTGGCAAAAATGATGCATTTAAAATATAGCTGAGGTAGGACTCAAGCCAAACACCCAGTGTCCCTGTTGGGTCTGAACCCTGGGGTCTAAGTTAAGAGAACCATCCCTCCCTCATCCCACTCATCTGTGAGTGGTGGCCAAGCACCTGACTTTGTTACAGATGACTATAATGAAAGCAGAAGTTTTGTTTCAACAGGCACAATATGTTCCTGCTAATTGCCCCAAAATATTTTGTTGGTGAGAAAGAGGGAAAAAAGAAGTTTCCTGATATGAATTGTTTATAAAATCATTTTCTGATTCAATGATTTAATTGAAAAATCAGTTATTCTTGCAGCTGAAATCATTATCTGAGTTTATCAGAGTCAGAAACTGTTAACAGCATGGGATGAGCTCTGTCCTGGCTAGAGACTGGCTGCAAGGCATTAGCACAAGTGAGCTCAAAGGTGGGCCCTGGTCTTGCACCCAGTTCTTAGCCCCAAGATTCAGCAGCCTCTCCAGTAAGGAGAGGCCACCGCAGGTCGGTTCTTAGCATTCCCCATTTGGTAGATGTTTATGCTGGGATCCACTCTGAAATAAGCTCTGCTCAGACTATCAAAATCTTGATGGGCTTGCTGGAGCTTCTGGTTTTGCTCAGCAGAATATGATAAAACCTATGCCAAGGTTATGGAAGACATGACTACTGCCATATAGGAGACACATATAACCCATATACAATACCAAGGAGCGACAGGTCATCATGGCCTTCGCTCAGATATGAGCAAGGGGCAGGCAGTGACAGTAGGTTTCTGGAAAGGGAACTGCCCAGATAGAAGTGCACACTCGGTAGGGAATCTCTTCTCTTAGTACAGAGCATAAGAGCACTGGATGGAGTTCAAGGAGCTATTTCCACCTGCAATCACAGTCCTTGCTATTGGATGGCTGTGCCCTGCTGGGGTCACAGGCTAGGGCAGCAGGCAGATGGTGTGTTAGTTTAGGAAGGGTTGATCCTGATAGGGAAGGGGGAAGGCGACTTCCTCAAGTTTTTCACATCCCAGCTGTCTGTGGGAATTACTGGCATCCTGTTGCTATTGGCATGTTCACTGACTCCCCTTGCCCACTGTATAGGGACTCCTAAGCATTTGAGCAAGTCCAGCAGAGGCCTACAAAGAGGATGAGGGGACTGGAGTCACTGCAATGGAGTGGAGTCACTGCAATGCGTTCTAGGTGACCCTGCATGAGCAGCGGGGTTGGACTAGATGATCTCCAGAGGTGCCTTCCATCCTCAACCATTCTGTGATTCTGTGATTCTGTGATTCTGTGATTCCTGTGGGACCTGGGAACATGTTCCAGCTGTGGATACAGCTGTGCCTCCTGCTTGTGCAGCTCTGTGTTGGAAGACCAGAACTGTGCTGCATCTCCTCCCCAACTGGTTTCCAAGGGTGGCTGGATGATTAGACCAGCTCTGGCACAGAGCTCACTGCCTCTAAACTGCTTTTCAGCTGAGGGCTAAGACAGGGACTGAGCTAGGTTCCCTGTGGTGTCACTTCTATGGCTGCACCCTTTCCTAAAGCCTTTGATGCTGCAGGGATTTAATACAGCTGGGTCCAACACTTGAACACTTCTTAGAAGTGTGTCTGCTCTGTATCGCTCCCCCATATTCTGGGGCAGGGCTTACTATCTCTGTGCTGGAGCTTGAATCTAAAGCTCGACTCTGTTTAGCTGAAAGCTAAAACAAAGCAGAGAGAAGGCAGTGAGGATGCTTTCAGGATGTGTTAAATATAGGATGAGACACCCATGACAGCTCTTACACCAGCACGTGTTTGATGCCTAACACAAAATAAAGCAACTTCTGCAGCAGCGAGAGGGGCAGACTAGCTGGGGTTTTGTTTTCTGTTAGCTGAAGCCTGTCTTCCTTACCCTTCACCATCCAAACCATTACAACTCAGCTCTGTTGTACCCTCGTGGGCCTGTACATGAAATGAGGAAGCAATTGTATAGCTAAAATCCAACACAGGCACCAGCACACAGCTATCCTGGTCTGCCTAGTCTCTGTCACTGGGGTTCATGTAGGGAAATGAGGATCCTGGCTTGGTGACTGGCTCCTCTGAGAGGTAATGCTGGCAGCATGGATGCCTGGCCTGACTTGTTAACAAAGTGCCTTTGCCCTGGAGTTCTGACTCCTGCATAGTGTCCTAGTGCTGCCACTCCTCCTCTCTTCTGCAACTGGGAAAGGAAAAAAACGAGCACAGTTGGAGGTTGAGAGGAAGCAGAGGAGGCTCAGAGAGCAGGAAGGCTCACTACCTGGCTGTCATGTCCCACAGACAGCCTTCTGCTTTTCTGGTGGTGGGCTCTACACAGCTCTCCAGTGTTTGGGGTGTACCTATCCAGCTCCACCAGACAAGAGTGCACAAAGGCTGTTATGATAAAATCCTGGAAAAATAAGGCTGGCAAGGATGCTTGGAGGTATCTCTAGTCCAACCTCCTGCTCCAAACAGGGCCAACTTCAAAGCTGGAGCAGATGGCTCAGGGTCTCGTCCAATTAAGCTTTGAAAGTCTCCAAGGATGTTGACTCTACCACCTTTGGGCCCCTGTTCCTGTGCTCAACCACTCTTGGAATTATCTGGAACACTGTGGGGTGAGTAAACAGAATCACAGGGAGGAATAGACCTGAGCTCCTCATGGGCGAGAGAGTGCTGAAGGTAGCAATATACCTCCCCACAGGATCCAAGTTCTTCTCCTCTTCTTTTCCCAGTCAGGAGACTTAGCCTCTAGACTGCCATCACTGTCCACATGGCCAAAACCTGAACAGCCCTGACTGGTGCCCCAGACTCACAGACAGAACAGAGGGAACTCAAGGACTAAATGATTGCCTCACTGTGGGTGTTTAATTAGGCCAGCTGGTAGAAACGTTTTCTTCCTGAGCTGGAATTAGAGCTATCTGGAAAGTGTACTGTATTTCCCATGAAAGTTTCAGAGGACTTGCACACCTTTCACTTGCACTACCATTTCATGGGCTCTCACAAGTCTTTGAGAAAGAGCTTAGCAGGCAAATACTACTTGGGGGGAGGGGGGGTTACCAGTTAGAATTAGACAAAAACAAACAAACCCAAATGTCATAATTTTCTGGCCAAGGCCTCCTCCAAACTTAGAAAAAACAAGTCTTTCCAGCAGCTTTGGTGGTGAGAGATGAGGTTTTTTTTTTTTTTATTTGTTTTTCAAGAAGCCATTTTGTGTCAAAACAAAGTTTTAGATGAAAACTTTTCAATTAGCTCAAGGGACAGCCAAACACAGAGCCTGCGGGTTTCCCTTCTGTATCTCTGAGTCATTGTGAGAGTGAAGGGTCTCTATTTTTAGCCTCTGCACACACTAACTGATACCAGCTACAGAGCCAATTTGCTGTTCAGCACTGGGTTACTGTTGCAAAACCTCGGCATTGACACAGAAGAGATCCTTTGGGCTAGGCTTGGGTGAGTGGAGCGGCATCATTGTGAACAGGAGGAGCAGCACAAGGGGGTATGGAGATGCTGACCCTTTCCATTTGGCCTGCAAGCATGGCAGCAGAGCCATCCCCCTCCCCTGTGGGGCTATTGTGTGAGATGACAGTCACTCTGGCTGTGCAAGTGAGTTGTAGCTCCTGTCACCAAGACATCCTCTCTGCCAGAGCAGGAGGGCAGCTGAGTGAGGAGGGTGAGTTCTGTGAAGGGATTAGGTGGAAATGTTCAAATCACATCATTTTTCCCAGGAAATGTTAGGATTTGATTTTACCATTATTTTTATCATGTCTGTTTGTATCAGAAAGTTTTGAGTTTTAGTTAAAAAGTGCAACCAGTCAAACCTAAAAATGTTTCTCTTTAGAATTATGAGTATTTGAGATTGGCATTGTGATGCCTTCTTGGCATGTAATGTCTCCTAGACCTCTCCTGCCTGGATTGGTTTCACTGCTGAGACTACAGTTGATGTTAGAATTGTTGCTTGCTTTTTGAAGCATTTTTGAAGAAATAGCTTTGAAATAAAGAGCAAACACTCTTTCCTTTGCTTTTGTTCAATGGCTGAGTGGAGGAGGCTTATTTCTTTTAATAGTTCCATTGGGTGCAGGGAGCCACAGAGACAGGGAAAGGACTTGCCTTGCCTTGGGTCAGAAGAGGCCTTGCGGGCACTCAGGTAGGAGAGGTCAAATTCCTGGGTACTGAAAAGCTGATCATGTCACAGAAGAAGCTCCTTCTGCAATCTGGAGAAGAAAAGATGCACCATCAGCAACAGGGACTACAGGAGCTCAGCCCTTTTTTTGAGAAGATGAGCTAATTCTGGGTAGAAAAAAAAAGACTTTCTCGGGAAAACTGTTGGGCTTGCCCAAAGATGTCAAACAAGCCGGAGAGGCACTTTTACAACCCGCCACAGTGGTTCTCTATGGGGAAATGCAACAACCTCTAGATATGTTACTGTCTCTGTGGGCTGTGATATGTAGGCTAGCATGGAGAGGAAAGCTGCAGGTACATGGTCAGCATATGGACTCAAATGGTTAAAGAAAAGATGCTATAAAAATAACTCACCATTTAAGAGACTAAGGCAACTTGGCTGAGAAATGAAGTTAGTTGCAGTCTGCAGACACCTAAGCCTCCCTTTCTTTGGTAAGCTACTAAAGACAGATCTCACATATCAGCTCCACCATAGCATGCTCATTAACCACTGCTAAAAACACCACAAGACCAAGTCCAGCCCTAAAAATGATGTATGTGAAATGAGAAAAAATGCCAAGTGCTTTGAGCCACTTATTGACCAAAGATATGCTGTTCCTGTAGTTTTAACAAAAAAATATGAAGCAGAAAGAAAAAGCCGGGACCGGAGGAACTGAGTTCCTCTATAACTCATTTAAGTTGACTTTCTTCTTGAGCCATTTTAAGAAGTGTAGAAACAGCAGGCTTTGTTCATCATACATAACTCTGGCAGTATGTCATGCAAGGACTTCACTCCTGACGTGCTCCAGGATAACTGGGATATGAATTGTAGAATCATAGAGTAATTAAGGCTGGCAGGGACCTCTGGAGGTCTCTGGTCCAGCCTCTTGCTGCAGGCAGGGCTTACCTCAAAGCTAGAGCACGTTGCTCAGGGTTTTGTCCAGGTGAATTCTGAAAATCTTCAAGGACAGGGACTCCATTGTTCCTCTCAGCCCCTGTCCCAGTGCTTGACCACTGGAACAAGCTCTTGCAAAGTCATCTGAGCCTTGTAAGGACTTATCTGGTAAGCCAGCTCTTTACAGATAATCTGTGTGACCAACATGATTCCAGCTAGACTTTAATACTTTTTAAACTCTCCAGTTTCTCTTAGCCAGAGGGTTTAGGCATCCAGGGCTGCCCAGCCTCAACAGTTTAGCCACACTTGGCATTTCCTTGAAGATGTTCTCTCCCTAGGAGACTAGGACCACATTCCCATCACCCTGGGACTGATTTATCGCCGCATTTCTTCTGCTCAGGCTGGTTGTGGTGAGCAACAGTACTAAGGCCTGCCTTACCCATCTGGAAACCTACCTTCCACTGCCTCCAGGACCTGAGAAAGACCCAGAAGTGGTATGAAAGCTGTGAAAAGTCAGTGTGTCCCTCCTCAGCACACAATGATCTCTGTGACAACTCTGAAAGAAACGGCATGCCTAATTTGCCCCACCCCCAGCCCCGCAGCGAGCTCTGTTCTCACTAACTGGCACTTGGAGCCACCATTTGTGTTTGTGCGCAGAGCCCAACTTCACCTCGGTGTCTCAAGTACTCAACACAGCTTTGCCTTATCTAGAGTGAAAACTTCTTAAGTAGTGAAGGCAGCACCTTTGTTTTCTAAACAGTCTCAGTTCAGAAAGCAAAGCATTTTTCAAAACCTGTTAGCTGCCATGATTCCTGCCTCCAGGAATCCACATTGTCATGCCAGCCACAGAGGGGACGTTTGGCAGGACCAGAGACTGATCTCAGGCAGGTGAGAAGGCCTTAGAGCCACTCTGCATTTAGAGGTGCACATGTTCTAGCTCTAGGGAGCACTGACTGAGATGTGCCCCAGTGCAAACAAGACTCCCTATCAGACTATGTCATGATTTTCAGTTTCCTGGGGAAGTCCAAATACAAAAAATATTTCCCCATAAGTACGGAAAAAATCCTTCCATGTATTTTCTTGCTGCTCTCCTGTCTCATGTTTCTCATGAAAAAAGAAAAAGTGTGAAATCTAGATGGAAGATAGAAAAACATAAAAATCTTTGCAAAACATCTGGAATACAGATTTTTAGATATTTTTATTTTAAACAGAGTGAATGACACTTTGGGATCAAATCAGAATGGAAATTCCCATTGTCTACTGTTATTCTAATAAACATTGAAAGAATGTTTTTGTCTGCTTTTGGTGGTAGGCAAATCATGTGAGCTTAGAATGGCCAGCTTCTGGTCTGTGTTGGGCTTAGTGATGCTGCCCTGGTGCACAGAGTAACTGAAAACCAAATGAAGTAGCCAGCTGACAAATCTTCTCACGTAGAGGATTCCTCCAGCCTGTAGTTTGTTTTGGTGAAGCCACAGTGTACCTTCATGGTGCTGAAAAAGCTTGCAATTAATCAGAAATTACCTCAGAAAAGCCAGTGTCTCAGGGCCAAACAGCTGCATACATTGCAACCATGTCTGTGATGACAAATCTCATGAGGAAGTTTGCAAACAGACAATCCCTCAGACTGTCTGCTTGGAAACTGTGGGTGTTTTGTGCTCTCTGGGGACACACTTACATTTTCCGTATTGTCTTCACTGTCGCCTGTGATTCTGTCTTGTGAAGAGCTTGTACAAAGTCCATTTCCAGCGGTCAGAGCAGAGTTGCCAGAAAAAAGACCACATTTACCTGAGTGCTTTCCCATTATATAGGTGGGATGACTAAGTGGGTGGTAAGCAAGGTACCCAGTGCTTCAAGGACATTTGTGGAAGTAAGGTGGTACCTTCCCTTTGCCTATGCTGCTCAGACCGCTGGACTATCCATGCAACTTGTACAGGAAAACGTAGCCATCCGGACTGCTGACAGAGCATGTTCAGAGTCTCTGGAAAAAACAGGAAGAAAGTCGTCAAAGAATTTATAGTGTTCTTGATGTGGCTGCTGACTGAACTAAGGTAGCTTCATGGTATGTGAGGAAGAGGTCTATTTACAGCTCCATATATCCATATCCATATATCCATTTCTCAGCAAGTCAGTTTGTTCTGCCCAGTACCAAAGCTCAGCCAGATCTTTCCTGGTCCTGGTCCTGGTCCTGGCAGTATCAAACTGAATCCCTGTCACACCAGGTCAAGAGCGTACAGGTTTCCCTAATGGCCTCTTACAAAGACAACAGAATGAACTTTTTAGAATAGTTGTACCCAGCACGTCCCAGAGATCTCTCAGTTCTCTTCATGTGATTTGCCAGCTCTGATGAGTGACTTAGAGAGTGAGTGAGAGGGCTGAGAAGACAAGTCCCCAAAGAAATGCAGAGCACTGCATAAGCTCTGCAAATGCCTGTTTGTGAAACAGATGACACAGGGAACAGCTTCCTAGCTCAGAAACCCCAAACCACAGATATAATCCCAAGAAATAAAAGCCCATTGAAGGACAGAACAAAGTTATTTTTACATTTCTAGGGAGGATATCTGTTTTGCAGGACCAGAAATGTGTTTTTCTGCTATTATAATAGCCCCAAATAGTCTGTGATGCTTTCACGCAGTCCCACTAGCCTAAGGCACATAGGTGAAGCCACAAAAGAAGACAAAATCAGGAAACCTAAGTTTGGTTTTCAATTGTAGGTGATGCAGCTGGGAGAGGGGTAGTCCCTAAATCTGTCTGTAGCTAACCTTTGTTGCTCTCTAGTTAAAACATTAAGTAGCACAAAGAGAAGGGAGGTTGCTCTGCATAAGTGCTCCAATCACTAGGTGAAAATACACTCCTGCTGTGGCACTCTAATAATTAGCAACTTGGAATGTGTTGCTGTTTGAGGAGGCTGTCTTTATCAGTCAGATATTTGGGAGCTGAGATGAATTACCTCTTGCCACATGTGTGTGCAGTGCTAGCTTTTTGCTGGGTATTTGCGTAGATCAATGCTAATTATTTATCATAGAATCACAGAATCACAGAATGGTTGAGGATGGAAGGCACCTCAGGAGATCATCTAGTCCAACCCCGCTGCTCATGCAGGGTCACCTAGAGCGCATTGCACAGGATTGTGTCCAGACAGCTCTGGAATGTCTCCAGCAAAGGAGACGCCACAACCTCTCTGGGCAACCTGTTGCGGTGCTCAGTCACCCTCACAGCAAAGAAGTTTTTCCTCATGTTCAGAATGGATCTTCCTGTGTTTCAGTTTGTGCCCGTTGCCTCTTGTTCTGTCGGTGGCCACCACGGAGAAGAGTCAGGCCCCATCCTCTCGACACCCTCCCTTCAGATACTTGTACACATTGATGAGATCACCTCTCAGTCTTCTCTTCTCCAGGCTGAACAGTGGCAGCTCCCTCAGTCTTTCTTCATGGGAGAGATGCTCCAGTCCCCTCGTCCTCTTTGTAGCCCTCCGCTGGACTCTCTCCGGTAGTGCCATGTCTCTCTTGGACTGGGGAGACCAGAATTGGACACAGGACTCCAGGTGGGGCCTCCCCAGGGCTGAGGAGAAGGGGAGGATCACCTCCCTCCACCTGCTGGCAGCACTCTGCCTAATGCACCCCAGCATCCCATTGGCCTTCTTGGCCACAAGGGCACACTGCTGGCTCATGCTGAACTTGTTGACCACCCAGGTCCTTCTCTGCAGAGCTGCTTCCCAGCAGGTCAGCCCCCAGCCTGTACTGCTGCATGGGGTTATTCCTCTCCAGATGCAGGACCCTGCACTTGCCTTTGTTGAACTTCAGGAGGTTCCTCTCCACCCAACTCTCCAGTCTGTCCAGGTCCCTCTCAATGGCAGCACAGCCTTCTGGTGTGTCAGCCACCCCCCCCCCCCCCCCAGTTTAGTATCATCAGTAAACTTGCTGAGGGTGCACTCTGTCCCTTCCTCCAGGTCATCGATGAATACGTTGAACAAGACTGGACCCAGTACTGACCCCTGGGGGACACCACTAGCTACAGGCCTCCCACTAGACTCTGCGCCACTGACCACAACCCTCTGAGCTCGGCCATCCAGCCAGTTCTCAAGCCACCTCACTCTCCACTCATCCAGCCCACGCTTCCTGAGCTTACTTATGAGGATGTGATGGGAGACAGTATCAAAAGCCTTGCTGAAGTCCAGGTCATCTTGAACATCCGCTGCTCTGCCCTCATCTCCCCAGCCAGTCCTTCCATCCGAGAAGGCTATTAGGTTGCTCAAGCATGATTTCCCCTTGGTGAATCCATGCTGACTACTCCTGATCACCTTCTTGTCCTCCACATGCTTAGTGAGGACCTCCAGGATGAGCTGTTCCATCACCTTTCCAGGGATGGAGGTGAGGCTGACAGGCTTGCAGTTTCCTGGCTCCTCCTCCTTGCCCTTTTTGAAGACTGGCGTGACACTGGCTTTCTTCCAGGCCTCAGGCACCTCTCCTGTTCTGCATGAACTTATATCCATCTCAGAGGTTGTTTTGCCTGATGATGGCTCAGATCTGCTTGGACTGCTGGTCTGGACGGGGAAATGGTTCTTGTGTCAAGCATCCTGGGTATGTGTTTCCCACTGCTACCTGGAGAAGTAGTCCCACAGACTCAGGCCTCTGGCTTGCAGGAAGAGAAATTTTCCTCATCCCTTACTGATCTATTTTTGCTGGTTGCATGCCTTTTTGAAGGCAAATCATTCCTTTCCCTCTTGCCACTTCTATGTTGGAGCTACTGCTGCTCCCTCTAGACTAGCCCAGTAAATCATTTTTATTTGTTTTAATTTTGCCCCCTAAACCCAACTCTGATTTTTAATTTCTCTTTCTGGCTCGCATAAATTGATGTTTGTGAGAGCCATTGTCCCTCCTGCTTTATTATAGCCAGAGATTTCTGAACTACTGGCTTAGTTATTAACCTATTATAACCCTGGGGCCCCATAGCTAATATAAACTTCTCCTGCCTTTTGCAAAAGCTAAGCACTTAGCCCTGTGTGTCTATGAGCTAGTGGACAGTTCCCATGTTGGTCCCCAAACATGCCTGGGTTACTTTCTCTGCTATGTGAAGACAAGGAGCTGAAGTTAGATGAGACCTAGCTCTGAAAAACATGATGAATGTGGGTCCCTGGGAGAAATTTCTCCTTCAAACTCAGGCTGTGCAGAGATCTTTTGCTCTAGAAGACTTCCCTTCCCCTTCCTCTGTTCAGGAAATGTGGTTCTTTGTTACATCAAGATCCAAGAAAAGGTTTTCCGCTCTGGCTAGCTACGGCTTATGAAGAGGCTAAGTATAGCTTTTGCTGAAACCCATGGGATCTTCCTATTAGTAATGGACAGAGAGGAGCTGTGCCTTCTCTTTCTCTCTGTAATAGGTCTGTGGTGTTTCACACCAGGAATTTTGAACTGTCTTTTCCCTGCAGGTAGAAAGCACTGGCTGCACACACCTATGGCCTTCTGAAAGCTGGGAGATAATGCAGGTCAATAAACTCTTGTCTGTGAGCTCTGTATATACATAGGTGTCCCTTTTTTCAGCTCCATCCTTGTTTAAAGAATTTGCCTACCATTCACCAGCATTCAGTGCTTATCACACGTACTGTATTAACAAAACTCTTTGACAAGAATGAGCTTTAAATAACAAGTGGCTAGTGATGAACAGAGCCTCCATCTGTTCTCACCTACAATGTGTAAAGTCTACCAAAGTCAATGGACTTCTCCCTGTTGAATTCAATGGGCCTTTTGCCAAAATCTGTGTGAATAAAATGATGTTTGTGCATATATTTATGAATGATGAGGCAGGGGATATGTGGAAATTGCTAAGTGCTCATGCAACTGCTCCTAACATAGGTTTTGCAGAATCCAAGTAGTCCCAGCCATTGCCTGCCTGAAGACTTCATGTATCCTAGTAGCAGGACGAGCAGCTTTCTCTGCAGAGCCAGAGTCACTGTTATTGCCTTGCCTGTATGCTTGCAGTCAAATGTTCCGATCAACACTCAGAAGGGGATTGAGCCTCATGTGGGATTTGTGATGACCCTATCTGGTTCATCTGGCCCTGCTATGAAACCTCAACCGTGTACATCATGGACTCACAGCTCCTCCAGAATGGGCAAAGCCACAGGACAAAGGGCTGCAAGTGCATTCTTATGCAAACACTTTTGCCTGTCCCTGAAAGACATCCATGCACCAAGCCCAGCAGGTGCCTGGGATTTCGTTCAAATGTTGACTTCATTCTGCTAAAGGAAAGTCAAGGAAAGAGAAGACGGCTCTTGTCAGAGAGAAGGAGCATTTGCATCCCTGTAGCCCTAGGACCTATGCTGCATCAAAAAAGGACCACATTAGAGCACAGTGGCATAGCAAAGGACACAGGTTCCCTAGCACAGAAGTGGATTTGAAGACTTCAGCACTGTACCTGTGGCTAATCTAAGTTGCCCTGGGATTTTTTTACTGCAGACAATTGCTGCTGTCACGGTGTTTATCTATTAATAAAAAGCCTTGTGGTACTGTGACTCCTACAAAGGAAAATGAGGCTTGTGGAAGAATTTCATGCAACTCTGTGTAATATACATTGCTCTGAAGTCATTAGTTTCCCATAAGGGGCCCAGAAGCTGTAGAAATGACCCATATGGAGTCAGAATATAATGAGCCCAATTAGGGATGACTTTAACATCCTGCTGGAAGGACATGCATTCTCCTTTATCCTTCCAGATACTCAGTTCTACATGCTGAGTTGCCACAGCCAGTTGAATTAGCAGACAGAAATCAAAGAGTTATTGTGCATTCATTCTCCTGTAACTGCCCAGAACTCGTCCTCAGTCAAACTGTGTTCTCACAGTTTTGGATGAAACAGAAGGCCTTTTGCAATATCTCCCACCTGAACACTGGCATTAGCCTTTTTGCTCTAGGAACTGGAATGTGGGATGAGTAAGTGAAATAGTGGGAGACAGAGCAGGAGGAAGGGCAGGTGCACTGGAGCGAATGCACAGAAATCCAGATGGGATGGCAGGCTCTCCCACTGGAGAGCTGAGACTTTGGTAAGGACAAGAGCTCTTGTCAGTGTAACATATTGCGGCACAGTATCTGACTCCCGGTCCCCTTCACTGACTTGTTCACAGAGGCTATCAGCAAAACAGCTTGTATTTGCTTGTAGTTCTGATCCCCTCTGTCTCCTCTCTGCTTTGGTCCCAGGGCTGAAGGAAAAGAATAAAGTTCTCCTTTAGATCTGCTGCTCCTAAGACCTTTGTGATTGTCTCAGCTTCCCTTTCCAGGCTGGGGTGGTGTAAAGGGACATACCCAAAAGGAAACCCAGAGCTCTGATGTCTGCATGCTGTTTCTCTTCTCCCTAGCCCCTCAAAGCTGTCGGCACACAGTCCTCCCCATTCTCCAGCCAGTTGGCTACTCAGTTTCTCTTGGGAAGGGGAGTGCATTTCATTCTGTAATAAAGGGGAAAAAATGTTTCCTTAAAGCTGTAAAATATGGTTGAAAGCCACAAGAATGGAACTGGAGGGGAAGAAGCTGGAAAAGCTGGAACTATTTTTACCTAACTTTTATATTTAATTTCAGATTGATGATGTCTCCCGAAGTAATCACAAGTGAGGTACACCTACTGTCTCAACCTTTCTCCCTGCAGTGCTTTGCAAGGATGCAGATATGATTACTATTGGGATTAAATTTGTTATCTCTTTGCTTGTGTATGCAACCACTAACTTGTGCTTTGTAGCTTAGCAGGATCTCAGCAGTAAGTAATCGTGCTGGCACATTGGGAAAAGACTCACACTGGGAAAACAAACCTCACTGCTGTTCACCAGTGCTGGAGAGATCAGTGATGAATGCAGGCATGCCTCACAGCACCTTACATGAGCAGCACTTCCTCATTTTTTCCAGCCTTTGGTAGTGGTTGTCTCATCAAAAGCAAATGTCTTAATGACTTGAGCTATTCTGTGGATTTCCTCTTTATTATCCTGGCTAAGCTATTTGCTCTACTCATAAGCTGGCAGGCATTCCAGGTCATCTGAAAATGCTTTGTAAACTTTTGCACATCATTAGATCTAAGTACGATTGTTATAAAGCAATGGCGAGGTGTTAAAAGGCAATTTACCTTTTATGAGAAATATAGGTACCCTGGTGATAAGTTCTTGTCTCCAAAAGAGGATGTGTGAAGCAGTGAGCCAAGAAGTCTAACACGGGGAGAAATCACAGGCTTTTTCCCAGGGGACGTTTTGCTATTTCGCTGCTTGTAGGTGATATCATATACCTTAACAACACCCGCACCCCTCCCCACTGTGTCATTTGAGCTGGCACTCTGCAAAACTGTTGCCTAAAGGTCAATTGCTGTGTTTCACCCTTGGAAGGAGGGCTTTGCTGTTGACGTTGGAGTCAGTGTTTCATGGCAGAGTGGCTCAGGGTCAGCTCTGTGGCAGATGGCATCTGTCTGCTGCTGCTCTTTCTCCTTTTCAATCAGGTTACCACTTCTTCTCTGTGCGCAGTGCTAATGTGGTGGTCTAATGCTGTGGAGCTTCGGCTGCAAGAGACTAGCTGACACGCTGTCCTGGGGTTCTGTACAGACTCAGTGCTGCAGCTCCACAGTGAGGGAAGCTGCACTTTCATTTGTATAAATCATACTGGGAAAAGAAGTTCCTGTGGTTTTAGAACTAGTCGAGCTGTAATTGTTCATTCATCAGAGAAACAAGCAGTACATTTCTTGGGTTTGCTTTCCATTTGTGAGTGTGCTGAACCTGTGTCTTCACCAGAGCAGCTTACTGTGTGTTAAGTCTGTCCATAGGGCAAGTCATTTTTCTAGTGCTGACAACAATTTTGTACCTAGCTGACATGTTCAATGCTGTGCTAATCCCAAAAAGACAAAACTAGCTGCTGGAAAGGAGGAAGAAGACAGCCACAGTTTTTATATTCAGTCACCTTTTGCAGTGCCTCCAGGAATATGGTCTAGGGATTTTCTGCCTACATTTACATTCTTTCCTGCGTTATGGGTTTAAGTTCATTATATTGAGCTGTATGAGGTCACTAATGATATATAAGTTTTGGAGATCATTTCCCCTCTGGCAAATAGTCCAGAAGGTTTCTGAAGTCAGCAGGCTTTCGTATTTCTGACAGCCCCAGTAGACTTATATGGAGTATAATCAGAGTGAATGATGAGCTATTGTTAATAACCAAAGACCCTTTGGGCACCATCACAGTGGACAAGTAAACAATGCCGAGAAACAGTCCAGGCACTGGAACAATGTGGTTGTGGGATGCCTTGGCCTGGGCCAACTGATGCTCTTGCAAATGGTTTGTAGGCACAGTTCAGGACCTTTTATAGAGCAGATACCAGTCCCATTAGACAGGCTGGATCTAGCATGGTGTCCTGGAGGCTCAGAGAGTTTAATAGTATGGATGCAGGAGGGTCTGGGCCATATTACTTCATGCCAGTGGTTTGGGGAATGTTTGGTTCACTCATGGAGACCTGAGAAGACTGTGGATGTGGATATCTTTTGCACTGTCAGATTTCAAAGACATTATTATTGTCAGTATAAAGCTAAAGATAAGCAACTTGAAAAGAACCAGCAAAGCTGAAAACCTGTGCAAGTGAAGGTAAGACTATGGCTCATAAATAAGTTGGGGCAAGACAGATGGTTCAGCTGGCATGATAGTGTTTTCCTAAAGCTTGTGTTTTGGGAGAAGCCTTCATGTGAGCAGTGGGCAGTTGAGAGAGGTTCCTGTTCATAATTTGTGTCCTGGTCTTTCCGTCCATGTGGCAGAGCAGGAGGGTGTGCTGGATACAGACTTGGCAAAAGGTAGTCTATGCTTCCAGTTTTGGCAGCATGATTGAGTATTGATAGCATCAATAAATGATGTAGATGTCCAAAAGACAGCAGTGTCCATCTGGCTGTGTTTATTGATCTGTAATTTGGACTCTCTGACTATTCACAAAATCTGCTCTTTAAATGCTCATAATGGGGTCTTGCTCTGAAAGGCTTGGAAGCAATCCTGGCTGTGTAACGATCTCATTCACCACCTTTACAAATCGTATGTCTTCACACAGCTTGCAGATTACTCCTAAGGTCTGACTCCCTTCTGCCTTTTGGCCCACATATTGGCTGCTGGTCTGCGGGCTCATCCCAAGCATCTCTGAGTGTGCACCCTCCAGAGCTTTCCATGACCTTACAGAAGATGAGTCCTGCATGGCAAGGAGCTCTGCTGGCCACAGCACTGCATGTTGCTCCTCAGCATGCTCCTATAGCTCTGCTTTGGAGCATGCACGGCAAACATACTTTCCACCTCAAGAACTGCCCTATGTGGGCACCACCACGCATTACTCCCTAGTGCTTTCTGCTAGAGCATGGTTAGATGCCACCCACTGGATTTTGAGCAGAGTCCCTCAAATAGAGATACCTTGTTGAAATTGTGCTGGAGGGTCTCCGTTTCCCAAAGGCACAACTGTGCCTGGCTGGAGTCCAGGCCATGCTTCCTGAGACTCTACACTTAGGCCACACTTCTAAGCTTTTTCTTGACAACAAGGATGGGGTTAAAGTGACTCATTAGTAAATGAAATGAGATTATCTGGCTAGGCTTCTGCCTTGTTTCTGCTCCGTCCGCCTTCCCCCAGGTGCTGAAGCACTAGTAACTTAAGTGCTGACACAGGACTTGATGCCAGAGGCTGACACACTTCAAACAAGCAAAAAAGAAATTCACAGAGTTCAGCCGTGAATGGTTGAGAGACCAGAGCACTTTATCAGCACTAAGCCATGGGGAGCACAGATACACCAGCCACTGGTAAAATGGGAATGACACTGAAAGCAGTAGTACAGGTCCACAGGTTGTCAGGAGAAGAGAGACCACTGTGCTCATCTGGTTTCAGCTCCTGTATAGCATAGGGGACCTCACTTTGGAAAGTGGAATGAGGCCTCCTCATACTTAATGTGAGAGAATGGGGCAGATGGCTCTGGCATGGCACACCAGTATGTTCCCTTGACACTGCACGGCACTGTTCAAGCCTCACCAGCTTGGGGCAAGGGACCCTTCCTGCCAGGAACACGTGATCTTGGTCTGCATGCAACAGCTTTGGGAACAGAAACTCAGTGCAGAGATACCCTTAGGCACAGCTCACTAGCTCACCAGCTCAGTGTGTGGCTTCACCGTTCCTGTTGGGGCTTGGCTTGAGAGCAGGTCTGCTGTTTGTCAGTCCCAGTGCAGATCTGCCCCATACTCTTGATATAAAAATTCACCCTGAGGAAATGTCCAGGGTTCATGAGCCACTGATTAAACACTAAATCATAGATGGCCAAGGAGTAAGGGAATGGAGCCCAAGGGATTTTGCTCTTGAATCATGGCCTTAGCTTGGATATGAAGATGATTCCTTTCAAGGCAGATCCCCAGGGGGTTGTGTTAGTGCTGTGAGAGCTGCACATCAGTTGTCTCCTAGCTGACACAGTCATAAGGGGTTAAGAGCACTACTGCAACCTGCTTGCTTTTACACCCATTAGGGCTCATGTATTCTTTGGTCTTGCCTGGAACGTTTGCCTTGGTAAAGAGGAATCAAGTCAGCTTATACAGAAGAGGTCTGAATTTGTATTGGCACAAGTTCTGGTGCCCAAGAGCCCATATGGCACATTAGTGAGAGCAAGAGCTTGCCATCTGAGGAGCTGTCTTCCTTCCATCATTTGAAATGCACCTCTCCTCAATGACTTTCCTCCCTTGAGGAGTGCCTCAAGACAACAAGTATTCTTCTCTTTCTTGTCTGCTTTGAAGTGAGGCTTTCCTTTGCCTACCCCTCATCACAGCAGAGCTGGCCTCTTCGTTTTATGACACTGTGAATTTGCCTGTGACTGCTCACACTGCGAACCCAGGCAGTAGCCAGTCTGTTGCTGTCTACCAGATTGATGTGCCTGTTGCCTTGGCTATTTTATTCCTCTTTTACTAGGAACTGTCTAGATTCAGTCTGTACTGAACTGAGAACCAGGGCTGCAATTGATCTGTCTTTGATGAAGTCCACCAGGACCCAGAGGCCAAATCATGGCCTGCTCCTTGTTTGGGCTACTGTAGTGGGGACATGGCTGACCCCATTATGAATTCTGGAATGTGCATCCCTAAGATCACAGAAAAATACGTAGATTGCTTTGTGCTGCCTTGCTTTACCTCCTCACCTTTTCTAGAAAAGGAAAAGTAACATAACTATATTGTTTCCTCACTTTGGAATCTAAATTTTTCCCCAGTCTGACACTGAGGCAATGGACTCACAAGGCAAGTGGACCAAGCAATAGCTGAAGTGGCAGATTAGTCTTCATATACATGTGACATCTGTCAGTGGGACTCCTGTGGACACCTTGGCCTATCATATGCAGGGAATGGCAATTAACAACATCATTAGCTTATAACAAGCTTTTAACTCAGAAATAATGAAAGATCCTTATGAAATAGCTTTACCTCCAGCTGATGGATGCTCACAGTCTCCCTGTGTGACTTCATTTTTAATTCTTTTTTTCAAAACATTCTCTGAAAATCTGAAAAGCTCTGAGCTGAATTCACTCAAAATGAGCCAAGAATGAAAACTTGCTCAGGATATCTTTATATACCTGACAATGACACTTCACGAATCCTGCAAAGGCAATGGAGAGGGCCTTACTGATCACGGTGCTAGGAGTAAGTGAAAGCCAGTTCTCCATAACAGTTTTCTGAAGTTCAAGAAATGGTTGAACGTTGCAAAGAGCTGGTGTTTTGAGGTTATACTGAAAAAGAAAGCAAGGAACAATAATTAGAGATTAAAAAATTGCTCTAAGTTGTAAGATGAAAAGACTGAACATTTTATTGCCCAGATCTAGGGTCTGGCTCTGGAGCTTCTCAGTTTGACTTCACATTCCTTGTCCTTTGTATCTGCTCATAGGATACAAAGGAGATGTGGGAAATACTATCATTGTCTCCCTCTGAGCAAGCCGTCTAGACAGGCTCCAGAGTCAACACAGAGAATGAGGCACTTCTACAGCAGATGAATCACTTTTACCAAGTACCTCTTTCTCTCCAGTGATTATAAAGGGAGCTGAAAGTGACTAGCTCAGATGTGGTTGCCTACCCTTTAGCCATCTTACAGGGAGATGACATGGTTCCCATTTCAGTTTTGCATGCCAGCTCATTTTTTCCACTTTACTTTGGAAGGAAGCTGGTCCCATTGCCTAGGGCAGGCAGATCTCTTAATAGTGAGCTGCAGTAGAAGGATGGATCAGGGATATTGGAAGACACTGAGAAAGAACTGTTCCAGTGGCCAAAACGACTTTGATGTTGCCCTTTATTCGCTGGTATTCAGTCTTTTCCCACACGTGGCCTTTTGACGTCAGCCTCCCTTCTGTACTGCAGACTTCTAATGTGAGCACAACCACAGTCAGTCACACTGTTCCCCGCAATGTCATGAGATGAGGAACAGAGGACTTGAAGGACTGCTTAGGCCCCTGCTAATGTGGGCACGATATTATGCAGTTATTTCATCAAGGCATGCTCCTCTTGGACCTCCTGTTCTGAGGACTAAAAACTGATTTCTGATTTCCAGATGGAATTTATTCCTGGGCCAGAATTATCCTTTAGCTTAAATAGTTTTTCTCCTTTCCTGGTGGAACAAGAGGACTTCCCAAAATAATAAGAGGAGTGTGTTAGCATGTGAGTGAGTGAGTGAGTGAGTGAGTGAGTGAGTGTGTGTGTGTGTGTGTGTGTGTGTGTGTGTGTGTGTGTGTGTGCGCGCTCATGCCTATGTTCATGTAGGTGAAGCCTCAGGAAAATCATTTACATGCCCACTACAAAATTGATGTTATTACAATTGTAGACATAGTTTCCACAGCTGGCAAGCAATTTCAAGTATAAAATCTGCACAAAACCGAAGACAACAAACTATTCATGGGCAAAGAGAAGAGGTATAGTGAAGATGAGGTACAGCAAAGAATGCTTTGGCTCAACATGAGTGGAAATCTTATGACTGTCAGGGAAAGTAAATGCTGGGGAAATTGGGGAAAATGTTGAGTCTTCAGCATAGGAGGATTTTAAAATCAGGTCAGACACATTATTGTCATAAGTGACAGAGGCACCTCTATATTGGAAAGAAGATTAGCTGACATCTTGCAGTGTCTCCCAGCTCTGTTTTTTATCATCCATTTGCCTTTTTATGGGCACATTGTGTCAGAAGCTTGTAATCATTTTGTAACTAATACAGCCTGATCTTATTTCTTCTCAGTCATTCACAGCAGGTGAATGCAGTCTTAGCAATCCCTCTGTGAATGTTCTTATACTTGGAAAATTGCACTGCAGTTCCCACTCTTCAGGACCTGCTGAGTTCAGGAAAGTTCCCAGTGGGGAAAGGCACATGGAGGATTGGTCCAAGGAGAAGTCATGTTTAGGGGAAGAGGGCAAGTGTGTGGTGCTGGGCTCTGAACATCTGCAAGGGTGGAATGCACCCATCTCCTCACCGGTCCAGCACACATTTAAATGGTCTGGCTCAGCAAGATGTGGGGCATATCTAGTAGAACAAAGGCATCATCAGTGCAGCTCAGAATGCGTTGAAGTAAGTACTGAGCATCTGTCATTTGCTATGGGTTTTATGAGCTTGGGGCCAGTAACTTAGGATCTTTGGAATCATATCAGCTATTTCTAGAATAATTGGAATTCCAGAGTCCCAATAGATAACGCCAAGGAAAATTTGGGAGATCTGTTAAATTTTGTGTTCCCTGGCTCAACAGTGTCTATATGTTAGGGATCAAGATGAGGCCGATGGAGGGTGCTGAGCTTCTACAGCTACTCTCTTCAACATGCTCCTCTTTCCTGCTTTCAGTGGAGGAATTGTCTTTCTGTAGTAACGAATGCCCCCACTGACTGAGTTATGCTCAGCTCAGAAAGAGGTGAAGGCCTCCGAGGCCTCCCCTGAGCTTTAGCTGCCTTTCTGACATGTCAGGGATCCTGCTAACATGTGAGAGCCAAAACCAAGACCTTTGCTGAGCTTCTGTAAAAATGCACATGTGCATATGTGTGTGCCTGTGCATCTGTGTGTGTTTTTATCTGTATATGTCTGTGCGCTATCTTGTTGGCTAAGAGTTTGAATACATCCTGCAGCCTGAACTGTGAAGACAGAGCTGGACCTGCAGTGTTCCTTCAAAGCAGAGAGGACACTGGTGAAAACCTGGCCTGTTGACATCAAAGGTCATTTAGGAAACAGCTTATTTATATGCATACCCTGGCACTTCCTCTCAAGGAGAGTTGCAAAGTTACATGCACTGAACTCAGGATGGGAATATTTCACATTCCCTACTGTAATGCACAGTAAGCCCTGTGTTATGTAGATGTTCTTAGAATGCAATTCCTGGTTGGATTGTTGAAATACTCTGCCTAGGTAAGATTAGGGGAGTTTCTCTCACTAGCAGATCTTGAACTTTTCCATTTCCTGCCTTTTGTGTACATACATCTGGAGTATTCAAACACTGAAGCTCAGCAAATTCCCTTGAAAAACACAAGGTCTAGAGGAGAGCAGAAGTGTATGCCATGTTGGTCAGACTGCCTGTGTCTTGCTGGGTCTGACCTAAGGTGGAATGAGCCATGGAGTCAAAGACTCTGGGGAGTGACGAGCTGCTTCTTTTCTACATTGTCCTGCTCACAAGCAGGAGATAGATCGGGGGGTGGGATTTGGTAGGAACTTTAAAGCCTAGATGGCCTAGAGTTAATATTTGCAAAACAAGAGATGTCATGGAAGTATCAGGCCAAGCCTAGGATCGTGAAGGTGGTTTTCAGGACACACGGACACTATGATAGAGGGACCTAACTGGCCAGTGGATATAATCTTTGCTACACAGATAATAGCAGCTGTCTGTGCAAGTGCCACAGCACAAGTTGTGTCTTGATCTCAGAGCCTTCCTGTGCACTACAGGGACAAAATGCCGGATTTGTGGTTTGTCCAAGTGACCCACTCACGGCACCAAGTTTGGGAGCTTCCAAATCCTCCTGTAGTGCTTGACTGGGTGAGAGTGCTGCCACCTCTCCAGCTCGGCTCTGGAGCTGGCCACAGACTGATAGACTCCAGGGACAATTCAGAGGCCGCTTGGCAGCTTGCCTTCTTCTGGGCTCTGGAGGAAGCAATCAGACACCAATGAAGTTTCTATGGAAAGGCCACTCATTTCTAGCGACATTCTGTGTTCACTGGCTGCCTCATAGCCTCTCTTTCTAGTCCCAGTAGAATTCCGCTCCCAGTGGAGAATTCACGGGTATGTTTGTAAAGAAAAGCTTCTGACTCCCAGGAAGGAATATGAGGATGTCCAGGGAATCATAACCATGTGTGGATGTTTCTGACCAGAGGGGCTTGTACCCCTCTGGCAGGCAAAAGAGAGAAGCACTTGCAGCTGCAAGCAGCCTCTGGATCTGAAAGATACATTCACATAGTTGTTGCTGAAACTCCCCAAAGAAGGCAGTGATTTCAGTTTCTATTACACCTGCTTCAATCTCTGGATTTGTTCCTTGCCATCAAGATGAAACTTTGTTGGGTGATGTCAGACGTGGCACTAGCACATAATAGAACATTTCTATAAACCTCTAATAACAACAGTATTAATTGAACTCTGGTGTGAAAGGCCTGGAGAAGTGACTGTTCTCTTTGGGACATTTATGGAAGGAGCAAACAGGTTAAGCTCTGCTGATCCAAGGAGTTAGAGGAACAAAGACATCCTGCTTGACTGTAATACATTGTCGGTGTCCCAGTTCTGTAAACATCCTCTCACCGGGGCCTAAACCACTCTGTCACATATCATTGCACCATGTCCCGTTATAGTCCTATGGAAAATAAGAATGCTACAGATCATAGAAAATAGCTCCAGTCACTCTGCCAGGGGGAAACCTGGACAAGGCTGTTGTTGTCATCTGTGTGAGTGGAGAAGCAACACCATGGCACAGGATGGTTACAAAAGCACCTATCATCTCCTTGCGCCCCTGGCCCTCTCTTGTGCTTGTGTGAAAGCAGAAGAATCTCAGCTAGTTACCTCACTTGGAAGTGTTTTCATGTCCTTTAAGTAAGAAAAATAGAACGAAACCATCTTTCCTGTTTGGTTTTTCTTCCAAACTAAGAAGCTGCACCCTAAGTGTAGCCTGGGCTCAGGGTGATGGATGGGCAGCTGCTGTTTGACAAAACACAACTTTCCAGCGTAACCCAAATAAACAGGAGCTGGGCAAACAGACAGCAAGCATGTTACTATTCTCCTTGCAGGTACTAGCATGGCAGTCCCGGATGGCTGTGGCCATCTGAGGCCAGTGGGAGAGCCAGGACTATGGTCTCCCAGGGAACAGGGGGATGTCTGAGGGCAGGAGACTGCACGGTGAACAGAGACAGCTTCTCTAGCATGGTGCAGTGGGAAAGAGTTGGGCCTACAAATGTATGCACACGTTTCCGACTATAAACCCACCTGTGGAGGCTAATCTGAGACCCCAGTGTGCTTGTCAGGAGGGATGGGGCCTCCAGTTACTGCCTGCTGCTCAGTTTCTTTCTCACTCTGTAAAACAGGGAAAATGCTTTTCCTTCCTAATCCCTTCCAGCTCATGTACTGTAGGATTACTGTTGCTAACAATAGCATATGAAACATTCAGGAAGAAGTGTGATTTTTCCAATGCTGGGCCCTGTAATGCCCCACGCTGCAAAAACAGCTGTTGGTCCTGTTTGTTGAGCTACAGATCTCTTTGTTGGCTCCTTTGGGTAGTCACTTTGGATGGTAACCAACTTGTGCACTTTCGAGTGTGTTGCTGCAGCTGATGTTTGATGTTATCTAGCTAACAACCAAAATCAGAAATGTGAAGATGTTCTCAGGCAGGCTCAAAAGGCCAAACTTGTGCTCCCTACCTATAGAGAAAGGAAAAGTAAGTTTTGCAAAAAGGAAAAGTAAGAAAGACAGAGCTTCCCAAGATATTTGATTTTGAGGTAGAATGAAACTCAGACTTCTGAAATCATCCTTGAGGAGATGTGATTTAGGTCTGTACAGCCTAGTACAGTCCTGTGGTTAATGTTACCCTGGGAAAAGAAACAAAGCAGGTACCTGAATGAGTGTCTTCTGCACATACGCACCAGGGAAGAAAGGTGCCTTCTCCTGCCCCAAAGAACATTTAATTGCATACTCCAAATGAAGATTTTTTCTCCGGACTGTGCCTAGGGCATTCATTGGGACTGAGAGGTGCAGAGCCAAGTTTCTGACTTCATTCACACAAAGAAGATGTTTGAATATCTGCTTTCTATGCCTAGCCCTGAAAAGGCTTTCTCAAACTGGGCACTTTTTCTGCCAGAAGTTTTGACAGAATTGTTTCTTGGGAACATGCCTGGCCAGTCTGCAATTTGTGCTTGATTTCCCTGGATATTAGAACAATCCAGCTACTAACAAGAGCGTTTATTGCAAGAGCGTCCAGCAGTTCTATAGAAAGCACTTTGACATCCTCCCAGCTAACGAGTAGGAGCATATCAGGTAACTCATCTGACTGACCAGGCCAAGGAACACGTGCAAAATACCTGTATTTAATGCATATGAAGGATAAGGGAGAAAGGTGCTCAATGCACTCTTGAGCAAAGAAGTGTCTAAAGATGTACCCAGCCTCATCCTCCCAGCAGTAAAACTGAGACTGTGGATGCTCCTGTCTGGGCTGAAAGAGGGACTTTGTGTAGGGTCATTCCTACCTTGCCTTGTAGGGGGATGAGGATCGTGCTCCAAAGATGCCTGCTTTGAACTACCCACAGGATAGCTCAGCCGTCCTGCACTGACACAGGCATCAGGAAAGGCTTCCTTGGAAAGAGGAACCTTCCACACGGTTTTTTTTTCTTAGAATAATAAGACTGGGCCTGCAAAGGAGCATGTCTTGGAGAGTGGAGCTCACTCTGGATCTGTTTCATCCAAGGCTGGAAGCTGGGCACAGTGCCTCCCTTTGTCTTTCCACCTTATTAGTACTGAAAACTTTGGTGGTATCTCAGGAAACAAAGTATGAAAAACCCACTGATGCTGAAGAGAGCTTCAAACACTGGGCAATAGCAGGGATCTTCAGGCACATGTGGAACCTTGCCAATGACTTTTTTGCTGCAGTTGTCTTAACTGCATGCCTTCTCCTCATCAATCTGCTGCAATTGTCTCCCAAACAGGCAGAGCCAACTGAATCTCTTTGGTTCTGCCCTTGCCTCCTTCCTCATCTGCCTTCAGAAAGGCTGCAGCAGGCTGGAAGGAATACTTGATATTGTGGTCTCTTTCCTGTTCTCTGATGCTGGGAAGGCCTGCCCATGCCAAGGAGCTGTGATGGGAAGAGGTGTGCTGTCCAGGCCTCAGTGCCAGTCCTGCTGCCAACTGGTTTAGGGGACAGCCACCATTCCTGCTCTCAGCTGCTATTAAGCACATGTCCCAGTGCGGCTTCATCTTGCTTTCCCATGTAGTTTCAACAGCAGTGCTGTTTTCTCCCATCTCTAGCTCTACTCCTCTCCCATACTTTACACAGCATGCTCACAAGCACTGGTGAATAGGGCTAAGTAGGGACACACCAAGATCAAATTCTCTGCAGCAGCTGGACTTTAGCTGGGGTAGCAACAGGAAGGGAAACATTCTGTGCTGCCTCTTGTCCCTAAGCCAAGCTGGGACATTAGCAGGTTGCTGTAGGTAAGAGCAGTGCAATGAAGTCTGCAGGTCTCTCCTGGTGGGACAGGAATGCACAACAGCCATTAGCTCAGGACACCAGAAGCTCAAGGACTGAGCAAACTGGCACAAAACTCAGTCAGCTATAGCTGCCCAGTGCTACACTGATGAAGCATGTGCAAGCCACCACTTCCTGCCTCTCCTGATGTACCAGCCATGTCTCCAGCCGTGTTAAATCTGGGGATGATGGCAGGCTGCACCACAGGGACCTGTGTTAGCAGGTCTCTCCAGCCATGTCTGATGTGGTACAGGTCTCAAGATGATTGCACAGGCTGGTCCCTGGCATGCTTTTGGGCCAGGACAACTAGCACTCTCTGAAACAATTTTTGGACAAGGTTTGGAGGTCTGCATGGACCCGCAACTACTGTTCCTAAGCATTTGAATATGGCCAGCCTCACTGGGAAGGTTAGAAAGTTCACTAGTATGGACACAGATGGTTTTGTGTCATTGGCCCTAGGGTCAGAAACCAGTGCCAGGCATATTTAATTTACTAGTAAAGACGTAGCCACTGTGACCGTAGGTGAATATCTGAGTGTTTCCTTCTGAGCAGAGGAGCAACTGCATTGTTATGAGTGGGGTTAGGAAGGGTAAGGATACCACAGGGCTCCCCAGCAAGGCCCTTCTCTGCCCAGCTGGACATTTCAAAGGCTGTTTTTCTGGCCAGTTTCTTTTCATGTGCAAGCAGGAGTACTGCTGCACGCCAGGGTTACACAATCCTTTACTTATGGAGCAGGCACTAAGGCATGAGCTTTCCCATCCAGTCTCTGGACAAAAGACTCAGGCAGTTCTTCTGAATGCATAATTTCTTTTATAATTATCTCAAAAGTGCATCCTAGGTACAATAAGTGAAAGTCCTGGGGCAGAGTAGAGCTAGCCAATAGGGCCAGAAGGGAAGGGGCTTATGTTGCTGGCTGCAGCTAGAGCTTGGGATCAGTTTTCATCTTGTCGGGTATTTTTTTCTCTCTGTTCCCAGATCTCACAGCCTCCCAATGTGACCTTCAGGATGTTGTGGAGGAGGGGCAGACACTGCATAATTTGTGTAGTGGAGAAAATACTGCATTCAAACCATTTCAGTAAGCCACTGTCCTGGGCAACCCCAGACCTCACTAATACAGGGGAATCAGAGCTGATGGAGGAAAACTGGAGAACTTGGGGCCCATGAACGCTCCCCCCCCCCCACTTCCCGTGCCGGATTCTTTTGCAAACTCAGCAAAATCCCCCTGCTGGAAAGGGCTGCCCAGGAAGTCCCACAGGGCTTCAGACAAATTAATGGAGTGTTACTCTGAAACAAAATCGCTTGAGCATGACTCTGCGTGGTGAAAGGCAGACATAGCAAGATTGGTCAGCGGATTATGTTACATTAGGCAATGATTGATTCTAGATAACTGAAGGAAGAAGAAGGAAACTTCCATTATTCTTATTCCTCTGGAGTTTCTGTGTGGTATTTACCCTCTTGTTTAGGGAATCGTATATGATGAATCACAACTGATAGCCACAAGCATCTGACATACATGCTGGTCCTGATCCTCTTGTTCATTCTCATGGGGGTAAAACAGGAATGACTCCACTGAAACCAATGGGAAAAGGGCTGAAGTTGCTGGAGGATGCAGACCCTTCTCAGGGCATTCTTGTGTTGGGTTTCTGGTAGTCCCACTGTTATTGCCTCTCGTAATCTGGAGTCCAGTCCTTGGATAGTTATTTCAACAAGCTCTAATTCAGTTAAGTTTATGGCTGTCTATTGATGACCCATCAGCAGCTAGCAGGAGCTCCAAATCACACTGTCCTTGCCCCATCTTCCTGCCTGCTTATACCTCACCATAGAAGAAGCTACAGAACAATGGAAGAGGATTATTAACCTTAGCACCAGGGCTGTGGGTGAATTATGGGCACATTAAGGAGTATGCCCAAGCTAGGAGAACCAGTTCTGCCACAGCAGCATGAAGGGTGTGGATTAGAGACTGGAAAACCCCCACACACAGGAAAATGAAGAAACGAGGCACCAGAATTTTCTTTTAAACACTCAGTGTGACTCAGAGACACAGGAAGCTTGGGCTTGGAAGAGGAGCGGCAGGTCACACTTTGTGGAGTGCAGTCTGCCCAGGAAGATCAGGAGCCTTCTGCAGAGGAAAGGCAATGATGCAGGAGAGGGTAACCCACACAGAACCTGTCCCTAGGGGTCACCCAGGAGACCTGTGCAGGTGCCCACTCAGACCAAAGGAAGCTGACCAGCAAGTGGATCCAGGGTGGCTGGGCTCAAATCTAGCTCATTTGGATCTGGGACATGGCTTTGGTCATTCAAGAGTTTTGGGCTTGAAATAGTAGTGTACCTTCAACCTCAGAGTGAGCCTTGACCCTATCCTTCAATTTTTGAGCTCAGTTGCATTGGTATAGCTGTCTGTGCCAATATCATGTGAAGTTTCTTGTCTGCTTGCCCCGGTTCCTCAATGACTGCATTGGGGTGGATCATCCCATCAGAGGGTTTTCTCCAGAAGGGCTGTCCTGCAGTTCAGAACTCTTTTTTTGGCATTGAAATTGTCTGTTCCTGGGAAATGTATCAGCTTCAAGAAATCATTTTCAGAGAAAAATGTTGTACAAAATTTCCCAGCCAGCTCTGCAGGATTCATAGTATGGCTAAAGTCTTGGCAGGACAGCCCACCTTTGTAACCAAATAGCTACACTCACTCTGTCTCATTTCTTCCCGAACTGGATCAAAAGGCCACTGAGGTAACCAGGCACTCAGCTTTTGGCTTCCTCAGGAACTGAATCAGGCTGTGCAAGTATTTGGAGGGTGAGGGGCGTACAGGATAGCCTTTGCTCAAGCACTTCTCTGCAAGCAAAGTTTATAGATGGCTTCTCAGTAGGACAGGTAGAAGAAACACAGACCAGGAAGCAACTAAAGAAACTGCCAGTGATTAAAATGCAATAAAACATTTGCCTTCTGCTGCCAAGCAAGAAGTGTGATGTATGCTTTGCTGAGGTTGCAGAAACAGTTGTGTTCGCTGAATGAGCAGCTAATGAAAAGCATTTCAAGCAGGAAGCAACACTGATGAAGATTACGAGCCTGCTTAGATCTAGGAGAATTAAATGGCTTAGGCCGGATTCTCCTGTTTTACACCTGATTTTGTATTGATCGAAGAGAATTTACTCTGTCCTATACCAGTGTGAAAAAGAGTGAGAGCACCACTCTGTGCCAGAAGTTGGTCTGGAACATCCCACTGTCAGCAGAACGATTCCTTTCCACAGCCCTAGATAGGGCAGCTCGAGCAGATCACAGCCCAGAGTGAAATTAATCTGGCAGCAGCCATTTGCGCTGAAGCCAGTCCCACGGGAGCAGCAGCCGAGAGGAGAGAACTTCCAATCGCTCTAATACTTCCTGGAAATTAGGCTTGCAGGGCTGTAAATGATGTTGAATCACAGCAGAAACCTGACTGCAGAGCCCTGTGCCCCATGACAGTGGAAGGCATGACTGGATACATGTTTTTTTATTTGAGTGCCTCTGTGGCCTCTTCCCCTCCTGTTGCTGTTATTAGCCAAGGTCCAGAGTCAGGCATGGGTCGCTTTTGTGCCAATCAGTTGCAGTCATAAAGAACAGTGAGAGTTCCTACTCTGTAGAGCATGCACAGCAAATGAGTCAAGAGAGATGCATGTTGAGGGAAAGGATCTGCTAGTACCTGTGTCCAGTGCTGGCAGGGACGCTCCACACTGGAAATGCTGTTCTTGGAGACAGAGGGGGCATGGAGCGCCAACTCATTCTGCCCTGTTCATGTTGTGTGTAATCTCCACGTAGAGATAGAAGTGAGCTACCAACATGTGACAATGATGTGATGTGTGCACAGTGACCATTTCTCAAATCGTGTGATATAGAAAACGCTGATAAAGTTTGGAAAATCCATGAGGCCATGTTTGGGTTAGGGAACTAAGCAGGGAAAGTATAATAGAAATGCTTACATTTGGTACTTCCTTGTGAAGCTCTGGAAATAAAGGCAGAGGAAAGCAACTTGATACAGCCTGCCAGGGTAGAAATCAAGAAGCCTGTTTCTGTTGGGGAAGAAGGTGGGAAGAGAGCTCAAAAATCATGCAACACAGAACAAGGGATCTCATCTTGAAAAAAAGCAGAGAGAAGTTGTGGCTCAGACTGTGGCATGATACCAGTGTGAGTGTGCCCACGTCTTCCTGACCACCCACTGGGTGCATGCAGCTCTTTGCTGGGCTATACTATGGGAGCAGGCAGGGGACAGGTTCAGCATTGAACTGATTTTGGCAGACTTATTTTAAGGCAAAGCAGACCTGTGATCCACTTCCCTAGGGAAGGGAGCATTACTGTGAGAACGGAGAGCTCCCATATTACTACCCCTGGACAGCCTTGGACAGAAGGTGGCATTTAAGAGAGGAGGGCTGACCAGTTCCTATGGCTGAGTAAAGTCTCACAGGTTTCAGAAAGCTGGTCATTACCATGCTGTCCTGTGCAGGTCCACAGAGAAAACCATTCAGAGCTGAAACAAGAGCCTAGAGTCAGGTATCTTCAAAGCTTGTGGTTTTTTTGTTTCTTGTTTCTGATTATGGAATCAACCCATAGCTTAGCTTGAACACATTTTTCTCCCATTTTAAAGATGACTAATGTTGTGGGGGTTCCCAGGAGGAGTCTGTGGCATGTACAAGGCAAGGAGTGCTGGGAGCGAGTGTATTTTCCATTGTGCAGCAAAAGGCAGCTGGAAAGACCAAAGGTCTCAAGGCAAGCTGTCCCTTTCCTTGGGCCAGGGCATTCGGGGACAGAACATTCTGGGCACACAACTAACTCATGACAACAAATAAACCCATGCTGTCTTAAGGAAGCGAGTAGCAAGTTTCTCCTTTGAGTGCCACTGTCTGTAGGTGTTTGCCTGTCCTGCTGGGAGTGTCAGAGCAAGGCTGTCTCTGGGAGAGGGAGAGGGAGGGAGGAGGTGTCTGGGTACCTCATAGGTCCCCATGAGGCTCCTTGCACATTCGCTCATAACTGCTGTGAATTTAACTGCCCCGAAGGGTACACACCATGAGTTAGCTTCTGTGTTTCCCTTCTATAGGGCTTATCTACTTTGTGGCTCTAGTGTGGATGTGGCAGATGAACGACATGTGCCATAATATGGGTGGGGATGAGGGTCAGGCAGGAGAATGGGACTGCACATCACATAGTATATGCAGATCATGTTCCTTGTAAGATCCAGTCCAAGCTGGACTGGTGCATGTGGCTGCCTGCTGTGGCAGGCTGCAGGAAGGATGGTCTATCTGTACGCCAGTGACTCTGCAAGGAAGGATCTGAGTCTGTGCTGTGTGATCCTGGCTCAGTCCCCTCTATAAATTGGGAAAATCCATGAAAACCACTGCTATTCCTTGGTGCTTTGAGTCATGCAATTACTAGGAAAAGGGAGGCACCACTGGGCTAGATTTCCCTTATCAGATGGGAGGGATGCTTCTAGTTTCTCTCCGAGGCTGCAGTGCCCTCATGGACTGGCAAACTGGGCTATTTTTAGGAGTGAAAAATAACTTCCAGAAAATTCATTAGTAAAGCTTGCTTCAGTACCTCATTCTTCAACTTCCTCTTCTAGAGGTGGTCTCACTGCCCACATCCCAAACTGAAGTGTTGTGGCTTGGTTAGCAGAGTGTGAGATGCTCCAGGAAAGTCCTGCTCTGAGGTGGATTCTGATTTCTGGTGAGGTGTTCAGTGCTTAGTTAATTTTTCCAAGTGGGGATTTTCCCCAGGATGAATCAGGAGCCAGCAGCACATCTGAAAACAGCATCTGCCTGGGGCCTAACCAAGATCATTATTGATATTTTGTTTATTCCTGATGCTAGTAAAAACCTCTGTCTCTCTCTTGGAAAAAGAGCATGGGTTGTTTTTCAAGCATGGCATCGTGAAACAATGTCTTCTCTCTGAAATCACCTTCTTCCTTGTGGGATACAAGTGAAACAGCCTCTATGTGCAGTTAGTGATGGCTGGGAGCTTCATTGTCACCTCATTAGGAATTTCCTGCAGTGCCAGGTAAACCAGGCACCAACTCATGGCATTTGAGCTGGTCTGTCTTCATGGCTGTGCTGCTCTCACAACCAGTAAGAGCTAAACAGAGGGAAGATTGTAGCCAAATACTAGCAGAGCACACTGTGCATACCTGTCCCATTCTCCTGGAGGGACAGGGCAGTGATCTTTACAATACTCTCCACACTGTGGCTGCATGTCTCTTCCAGGTAGCATATTACAAAATCATATGTGTGTACAAACTTGTTTGGATAGATTATTCCCTGCCTCATCTCTTCCAACTCCCTTCAGGGCAGGAGATCTAATTCATCATTGACAGCTGGTTCACACTGCAAACCTTAGTGTGCTGTTCAGCTTTGCTGAAGGTGGGCAAAGTGCCTTTGCAGGCTAAATGTTGGCAAGGATCCATTCATTTTAAAATCTCAGCTCAGACACAAGCCCCAGAAGGATTCTTGGTAAAACAAGAGCAGGCTTGTCTGCTCAGCCTGACACTAAGAGATATTACCATCAAGAGCAGGGTAGCAAAGCACGTCTAATGGATGGAACAATCCTTTACTTAGATTTAGATCTTGCAAGACATAGAAACTCAGCCCAGAACAACTCTCCCTTCATAGCTTTGATTCTTTCAAAAGTCAGTTCAGCCCCATGCTAATGGTGCTTTTTGGCTATTACCAGACTACTGGCTTAAAAACGTATATGCTTTGTCACTCATGCTTACACACTCAGTCACTGCTAAGAGTACTGCTTGCTATGTATGTGAGCCCCCTCATACTGTGCCAGATGTGCCAGGATATAAGCCTGTTCAGTTGTAGTGCTGCCCATGCTAGTTTCCACAGCTTGGCTGGGTTTTGCTGTAGTGTGGTGACACCCAGCATCCCATAAGGGCTTGTGGTCTGGCTTTCTCCGCCTAATTAACAGAAATGGTTCTGTTTATCAGCCTGGATGCACCTGCATGGTCCAATACTGACATGTTGTGTAGTTTTGTTAAATGGGTTAAACTAACCTGTGATGCAGAGCACAAGCTGGGGAAATTCAACTCACCTGACTCTAGCCATCAAGATGTCAGACAGCTGATCTAAGATGGCTGTCTTGCATCCCTCTATAGTCGATGGAGAAAGACAGAAACTCCTGAGATTGACAGATTAGTGATGTCAATTGCCAGCTTATCCCTGGCAATTTTTCATGCAATCCTGGTGAGGCAAGTGACCACAACAAATCCACTGGCAAGGTTCTGGTGCTGCAGAGCCCAGATGAGAGCATCTTCTCCTGGTTAGCGCCTCAAATATGTCCTTAACTGTTCCTTCCAGTCTCCAAAATGGTCCCCAGGCAATTGCACACTCTTGCAGCCTTCATCTTAGCAGGCTAAACAGGCCGAGCTCATCCAGCATCTGCTGTAAGGAAAGGGTACCCTTTCCCATCACTACAGTTGCAGCCCTCCTACGCCTCTGTTCTCTTATGAGTTCATGTGTCACTGAGTAGATATGGTATCACTGATGTCTTGTACAATATCTTTCATAATTCTCTTTGTTCAAAAAATTTCACTTGACCCACTGGGATCACATTAGCTGTGTCACATTGATGTATGGAAGGTTTCTAGAAGACCTCACATCCCAGGCATTTCCAGCTTATGAGGACTTAGGTAATGTTTTTGCTATTAGTTTTGAACTACTTGAATTTGCCTTAGTGAAGCTCAGCATCATCCAGTTTTGTATGTGTGAGAGACACAGGCATGCAAGGAGTGGATGGAGAAGAGGAACTGTATGCTCGACGTAAAGTTGGCCTTGGCCATCTCTGCCTCCACAAGGGTGCTGCCAAAAGCTGGGACAAGTTGTTGGAGTCTCAGTCAGTGACCTGATTCTGTTATGCTCAGTGATACATGGAGAGAAGGATGGGCTAAAACAAATTTGCTCCCTCATTTCACCTAAGGAGGGTGAAGTGCAGGCCAAGATGAAATCATTTGATTGCCTCTACGAGAAAGCTCTTAGTAAGCAAATGCCATCAACAATAAATCATTTGGGTTCAGAGGACTGTCTGGACGGGAAGTAAGCAGGGCTTATTTCAAAGTGCCTAGGTCCTTCAGTTGCTCAGGACCTTATCTAGCTGTTTTGAAAACCTCCAATAATGGAGACTCCGTTGCCAAGAACACACAAGAGGGCAAAAAAGAGAGTGTTTGAGATACCTCCTGGAAAACACAGGCCTCAAGAGTTCCCTGCAAGGGGAAGAATGAAGACAATTTCCCTAAAATTCAGCATTGCTGGGTAGATTGGCAGTAACATAATTCATAATTTATAGATAATTTCTAAAAATTATGCTTAATGTTTAGAGTCTAACTTGAGCTAAAAAGTTTGTTGCGGGGGCTCATGCACAGAGAGCTGCTAGCTACCAACTGAATAAAGTCCATGCACAGTGAATGTTCTTCAGAGTATGTGGTCTGTGGAGTTTGATGCCATCTTGAAAATGTGTATGTGGTGGAAGCCACTGTGAACATGAAGCAATACACCAGAAATGCAAATGAAGAAAACCAGGAAGACAGGCAGGGAAGCCTGAGCCCAGAGAAAAGGCAGAAGCATCCTGCTACCCATTGCAGACAGCAAGGAACAGGAAGGATGGATCTTCACTGCCCTGTGCAGCACAAGTCCTGGGGTACATTCCTACTGGACGTCACCTAGGAAGTAGGAGAGGTGACAGAAAGAGCAGAAGACTTTCCATCTTGAGCAAGGAAAAAAACAACCAGAGGAGAGCCTGCTAGGCATGAATGGGGCCTAGACATGGCTTAAGAAAGTGAGTAGCAGACCAGGTAAAAGACATCTTTCATTAGGCAGTGTCATGAGGCAGATATTGATTCCTGGAACTCTGCTGGGCAGCAAGGATCTGGGCTGGGTGCAAGGCAAAGTCTCATGTGACACTTACCGAAGAGTAACCCCTTGGACAGGTCTGGTCTATGCTTCATTGCCAAGAGTGAAGCTGGGGAATATAATGCTTATCTTCCAGATGGCTGACCCTGGGACAGGCTGGGAAGCCAACCCTCCAAACTGGGATCTGACAGAGGTAGAATTCAAACACGCTCAGCTAAGGAGGACTGTGTGCTGATCCTGCATCACCTAACAGGCCATCCCACTGTGCTTGGTCAGTGTCTTGTGGAGAAAGAGGGTAGCATAAATCCTACAAGCAACAGCAGCCCCTGGCACGCCATGGACATGACATGCAGAGAGCCATGGTGGAAGCTCTTCCTGATCAGTATTTGGGAGGGCGCATGGCGTGAAATTAAACAATCATCTCCCTGATTTCATCCCAAGGTAAGGTCCATACATCTGAAAGAGACTACATCACCATGCAGGACCTGGCAGCTCCCTGCCCAGCTCTGGGCATGGGGAGAGCAGATCTTATACACTAATGATCACCAGAGGAGATGCTTATTTGTGAGAGACACAGGGGAGGGCCAAGAAGAGAGGCTTTGGGGATATGTCCTTGGTAGCGAGAAGATGAATTAAGCAGAACATCCTACCCTTGGAGGCCTGCAGGTACCCGTTCTCAGCTGGAGGTGTAGCAGCAAAGTGCTAGGCCATACATCCAAGGGTACCACAGCACAGAGCTGTGCCCAATATTAGCTTAGTCAGCTGGATATGGGCTAGTGGGCTAGTCCTTATAAGGGCCCAGGGGGACAGAAACTCAAGACACTATCTTAAGCGGGATCCAAGGTGACGCCACTTCACAGTGCCCAAAACAACAGCCTTACCCTTGTCAGAAAGGTGCTGAACTTCCACCCAGCAACTGCTGCCAGCACAGTGACAAATGGCAATGGAGACACAAGGATTGACTCTTTCCCTGTGTGTGCAGGCCGTCTGAGAGCATAGATGACCAAGGTATCCAGAGCTTGTCCTGTAGGACCTTCCTAACAACATCCCTGCACAGTTTGGTACAGCAGAGCTCTGCCTCCTTCTGCTCGGCACTGGAAGAGGGCAAGAGCTTATCAGTAGTTCAGCAGCAGTCGTGTGAGAAAATGCTTTCTCTCCTTGCCATCTCCACATGGTGTAACTCAGCTTCTCAGCCACAAGCCCCTTCTCTGCTTATGCATAACAGCTCCATCCCATGTTCAGTCTTAAGGTTGCCCACAAGTATCAAGACGTCCTGAGGCTAGATCACGACATAAGGAAATACTTTCCTGGAACCAAGGGAGGATTCAGCTGGGTTCTTCCTAATATCAACAAGGACCAGAGCAACCTAAGATCCCCTCTGAATCTACTCACAAACTATCAATCCATTTATTTGGTCGTCTGCAATAAATCACTTTGCAACTGGATGGGTCCCTGGAGACCATATCAAGCTGCTCTGGAACAATTGCAAGTGGGCACTAATTCGTATTCAGCTTTCCCATGCTCTCCCATTGGTGGCACCAAGAAATTTCCTTGACACCAAAGTTAAGGAAGGACAAAATCATCTTGGGTGTGAAGTAGGGAGCTAGCAGAGGGCAGCATCTTGTAACTGCTTTGAACAAGTGAATGACACTTGTGGAGCCTCCACAACCTCCACAACAGGGCAGGTCACCATTCATGCAAGATGAACCTGCAGCATGGCAGGGCAGGAGGAAAAGATGACTGGGACTTCTTGGAGATATAAGGTTGGGCTGGCCCTGGCCCCTTCAGTCCTTGAAGTTGCTCTGTAACTTGTGTATGCCTGGAACAGGCTGAGTGAGCTCTCAGAAGACAGATTTGGAAGTGAGATAGATTAGGGAGGGTGGAGCCATGGGCAATGGTTCTGCAAACAGCCACAGGCAGCTGGTTGTGTGAGTAGCCATTGCCTGGCACTGGCTCAGGCATATTTCCATCTCTCAGACCACTGCAGAGCTGTAAGTAAAGCTAGTATTTTCAGGCTTTCATCAGATAATTGGTGTTGGACCCGGGAAAAACTTAGTGCTCCACTTGCTTTGGGCTGACCCTTCTTAGTCCCGTGACCTGCTGAAGATACGTGAGCAACAAGAGAAGGACAAGCAGAAAATTCTCCCTGCTTCTCTGCTGCCTGTTGGACAGTAGGCATAAATACGAAGAGCTGTGAAAGCTGGATAGCAAGCAGCACTGCTGGTAATAGTCCAGGAGAGCAACCTCAGCTCTGACTGCTGGAGTGGAGATTAGCAGATGTGGGCAGGGCAGGGGCTCTGCAGAGGCACTCTGCAGGGAGAGCCTTTTCTTCAGCACATTTGCCATTCTCAGATCCATTCAATAACCTTTTCAGTCAGAGAGCAGCATTCAGTGCTGATATAACCAGTGGCCTTTTGCTCCATCAGATTAGTCCCCAACAACAATAGGCCAGTTGATAAGAGCTGGCCTCCCTGGGGACAGCCTGACAGTGCCTGCTTTTATCAGCGCCAGGGACTGGGGAACAGCCCTGGTTTGCGTCCCGGGGGGATGCCCCTTTCAGAGCAGGCTGGAAGAGGCCTTTCCCTCCGTTTACTGTAGAGGGAAAGCATCCCCCTCGAAGGCTGGTGCCAATAGCTATCTGTGCACCGTGAAAGTGGCTTTAGCAGCCTTCACTGCAGCACTTGTGTCAGGAAGGGCAGTGGGAGGGTGCCAGCAGGATCTCCGGCCACTTTCCCATTTTTGATTTTCCTCTTCTTTCCCCCTTCATCTCCCAGGGGCGAGGGCTGGGCAGGGCTCTCCAGAGCCCCCAGTCACGGCTACCAGACAGGCTGGAGGAAGCCAGAGGTGTTGCAGGAGGGTGGCCATACTCTATGCAGTTCAGCTCAACATGGCTGGGCTGCAAGATGGGTTGTCACACCAGGGAGCACGTGCAGCCCATTGGCAGCCAGCTCCCTGCTGCAGGCTCTTCCTAGGAGGGGAGCAGCAAGGACCATGCTCCGAGCAATCTATCCCTAGGCTCTCCAGGTCTGTGGACCCTCATCAGCCTGGCTAGGCTCTCTCCCCACAGAAAGGGTAGTGCTATCGTGGCTTTAATGGAAAAAAAAATCAATGCCATTTCTGTAGGGCCTAGCCATTGCCAGGCTTGTCTGTGTTTTCTGATCTGACCTGGTTTCTTTAACTACTGTATGTGGACCAGATGTGGCCACTACCAGGAAATTCTGGAAGATGAGGAACTAAAATGCAGTTTATCTTGATGAAAAGTAGAACTAAAAATTGCCATTGTATTTATGTCTTGAAAAACGGAGCTGCAAAACATTGGGTTCATATGTAGGGTTGAAATAAAATACATATTCAGATTAATGTTCCACTGCAAAAACATGTCTCATGGTGTGTGAGGAAAGGTAAAAAATCTATCAGCACATGCCACAGAAATCAGTAAGCTTTGTCATGCCCTAGAGACATCAGGACACTAGTTAATGACCTGTGTGTATTCACTTGGGAAGCACCTGTCTTGGGAACAGTGCAAAACAGAACAACTTGTTCAAATCCAGAGTTGGTTGCTAGGAGCTGAAATTTGTTACGGTTTCACATGGTACCTGTGGGACCAGTTTGTGGTGAATTTGGCTCAGAGGCAGGGGAGGCCCTGGAGGGACAAGGGCTGGCTAGGCGACTTTTTGGCGTTTTTAGCAGTCGCCAAGAACAAACCACTGCCGGTCTGAGTGCTGGGGCTGTGTGTTGGGATACAGCTCTATGCACCTTTCTTTTTGCCTACAGTCCGAAATGGCAATATTCAAAAGAAATGAAGTGCAAGGAATATGAATGAAAGCCTTTCCCTGAAATAAAACACTATTCATTGCTACCAAAGTATTCATTACTACCAAACCTTAATCAACTACATTCTAAGTGAGCAGCAGAAGCCCAAAACTCATGGGCAAACACATTGGTTACCTACTCATTTTAACCAGTTCCCTGTGATGTCCCATTTGAGGCTTGTTTCATACTTAGATTCTCTCATCTTTATTCATCTTTCTCTTTTTAACTTCAGTGCTGATTTCAAAACCCCTGGCATAATTTTCTTGGCCCCTGGAGAAACCAATTAGCTTTTTAAACCCACTGCGCTGTGCAGATCTCAGCTGGTTCTACTCTGACACACACATTCAGCACCAAACTCGCTTTGGTTGCAGCTTGGCTTCAAACTACTTTCCCAAGTCTCTGTCAGGATCCCTAAACCTTGACAACAAAAGGTAGAGACCACTTTTGACATCAGCTCCAATGCTGTTGCTTAGATGTTGGTTTAGTGTGGTGCAGTTCAGGAATTCTGCAAAAGCAAATTCAGACCAGGGCTACTACCCCTAGAATCCCAGTCCTGTTTTGGGTACAGAAAACCGAGCCTAGTTCAGTGTGTTTTGCTTTCCAAACCGCTTTTCTCAGACAGAATTTCCCAACTACAGCTTTTAAAGAGGTAAGATAAACTCCTTTAGGACTCAGCTGTTGTGCTGGCCAGCGGGATAGCCAGTCCTGAAGCCAGGCCTGGATCCCTTGGCTCTTCTCTCTCCTCATGAAGCCATTTTTGTTCCCCAGGCTGATGTTTTTGTCTTTCTCGTTTCCCCATATTTCACTGACAGCTGCAGACCAATTATTTCTGTGGCACCAAGAAAACTCCACTCCATGTTTCTATATAGTTCTCACAGTTTCAGCTTCATGTTAAATAACCTATGGCAGTATCAGAGGTCTGTTTTTATGGCTTGCTCCTGGAATGATCATGCACCTTCACTCTTTCTACTGGGCTGCTGAAAGAAGTAACGCATTTACCTTTTTTGACAGAGTCACAGGGAGCAGGCTCAGAAGATGGCATATCTCAGAAAACACAATAATCTACTGAATTCTTCTATGAAATCAGTGACAGAGAGTCATGGCAGTGTTGGCTGGAAGGGACCTCTGGAGGTGTCTAGACCAGCCTCTTGCTCAAAGCAGGACTAGAGCTAACTCTAGTCCATGTTTCCTCAGTGTCACTGTTGATAACTACTGCACTTCTCTTCTTGTACCCTGTTGTTTACCCGTGCTTTCTGTTGCTTTTCACATAACTTCAACATGGGCCAGCAGGGCCACTGACACAGAGAGCAGCTGAACGCGTGCTTAAGGCTGGCCAACGCACCCTTCCCATGATGCCACCCATCTGGGCAGGGTGGAGGGGGAATAGGTGCAGAGAAGAGGAGGGGAAAATTGATCAGGTGGGGTAGGGTAGTGTCCACACCTTGCTAGTCCAAACTCTTTGCTGCCTGACCGCTAGCAATGAAATCTGGCTTGATGTCAGTAAAGTTGTAGAGGAAAGGATCTGAGTCTGGAGCTTTAGGTGAGCACTGCACCTACAAAATTGCTTTAAAGCCAATATACTGTCATTCCTGCATGTTTCATCCTTCAACTATCACAGCTTCTCCCTGCCAGGAGTGTGAGGCAGGCAGTCCTTACCCTTTGCTGATCGTTATCTTAGGAGCAGCAGCCACTGGGAGACAATTGTCTCCTCCAGTAAAATTAAGAGTTTCTGCAAATACAGGAGAAAATGAAAGACAATTCCTCCATTCCCAAAAGCTTTCAGAAATGAAAAGAAATTCTTGCCCTAAGAATAAGATAACCGAGTGAGTTTGGTGGCCCCCCCCACTCAAAAAGACGACTTGGAGACTGCCTTTCTGTGTGTCATCCTGTGCAAGGGATTCAGTTACAGAGCCGCTGTCAGTCACCAGTGCAAGTATGTTCATGTTGGTAACAGTCAAATCTGAAATGGCTACACGCTCACCTCCCTCAGCCCGCAAAGACTCGGCATAAAAAGCCACTTCTAAGTCTCACCCCTTCTGCAAACACTTGCTTCACTTGGAAATCGATTAATCCCATATATCCTGAATTCCTCCTTGGTGTTGTACAGGGAAATCTCAGCATCTGTGAGATAAGAATGAACCAGCTGCTCAGAGCTGGGTGCAAGCGACTCCCTCAGATAGGGCCCCTCGCTTCCCCACTTGCCTGTTTGGTGCCCCCAAGGAAGGATCAGGCCCTAACTGCGCTCTTCAACAGATGATCTCTAAAGAGCTTTCAGCTTTCTGGAAAGGACCTGATGCCTTTGCTGGTTCTCTGCTCCTTTGCAGCCAAATCCTATGGCTTTGGCATCCACCGGGCCTTTCCATCCACTCCCCTCCCCAACACCACCCAGCCTCTACATGTTATTTTCAAGGGAGACAGTTGAGTGTTGCTGTGCTATGTAAGTGTAGGTTTCATTCTATGGCATGGGCTTTCTGGGTTAACCAGGAACAGCAAGGAGTTTGTATTTGCTCTGGTTAGAGTCCCACAAAGTCTCAGGCTTCTCAAAAGCTGTAGCTTCACTTGCCCGGGTATTTTCAGAGGACAGGTTTCCTTGGGGCTCTGGGATCTAACTCTCTTCCTGAAGGTACATCAGACTCCATCTCTCAATTTGCCATGGGATTCATCTTGAAAATCTCCCCTGTGGTACTATAGCTCCCAGAAGCCTCTTTGTTATAAATCCTGTGGAATGGCAGCTTGTCCTGGAGGTATGCAGCTTCTCCACATACCCAGTGAGAAGCCTTCACCCAGTATCTGTCAGTATCCCAGGTGTAATCTCTTTGAGGACCTGGTGGTGGATCTCCAAAGACCGTTGCATAGGAGATGTTCTATTAATATGTACATTGTAGGTTACTGTGAAGCCATGGAGGGTTGGGATGTCATCAGGGTGTGAACTGATTATGTTTTCTCCAGTGACAAAGTTTGTTTAATGACTCATTCCTGCTCTAGTTTGGTACCACTTCTTCTGTGTTGGAACTGCTCTGACCAGACCACTGACATCAGCCAGGTTTTAAAAGAATATCCCCCCCCCCCCCCCCAAAATGTTCTTTTATATGACCACATCAGCCATCCAAATTGCCACACAGCTCCCCAAACAGCTGTATTGACACAACTGAAGGGATGGCGTGGGGGCAGGAATTTCTTAAACAGGCTTTGCCACTAAAAAAATGTTGGTGGCACCACACCCTCCAGCTGCCTGGGAAAAGAGTAGTTGGAAAGGTGGCAATTCAATCAGCTGCCTGGCAGGAGGGTGAGCCTGGTGTGAGAAATCAGCATATCACAAAGGCTTTGTGTATTCCAACAGCAGACAAGCTTCAACAATGTTTCATTTGCATCCTCACAAACAAAAGAGCACAGCCAAGCTGAAAACGCCATAAATTTCCCAAATTGATTAGCTAGAAGGAAGGAAAGGGAGGGGATGAGTGTTGTTGAACTGCTTTGAGGATACTTAGGCACTCAGAGCTGTCTGATAGCCCTGACTTGTGCCTGGAGCTACAAAGACCAGAAGAAGATCCACACTAGGGGTCAGCATTCAGTGGGATGTGTGTATCTCGTGGAAATATTGTCCCCGATTAATGAACATTTTTCCTTGTGTATTTACTCAGGAATCTTCTATTGAAATGCTCTGTAATGGGATTTAGTTGCATAAACATACACTGCTGCATGCAAAAACATTTGCCCCAATGAAACTCTTTAAGTTTTGCCAAATGCAGTTTGTTTTCCCTCAGGAAAATCCAGATAAATGTATCCTACTTGGGTTGCAGGTAATGGGCTGCAGATGCCAGGTGCCTCACGTTCTAATTCAGTGCCTTTCTCCATAGGAAAGCTACACAACCTATGATCCTTTTCAGGCTTGACATTTCCAGATTGCACTGCAGTGGCATATTTTCCCACTAGAGATGTGGTCTGGACAGAGCTCAGCCCATGGGAGAGGTTGGAGCCATGAGCCAGAGCTGTGTCCATCAGATCCTCCTGTAACTTGCAGATGCATTTGGAGCTATATTTATTTTTCCATTCCATTTCAAGGCACTGAACCAGGCTGTACCCTCCCTCAAACAAAAGGCTTGTAAGCAGGTAAGTAGGTAAGCAGAGAAAGTCTGATGCTGGCAGTGAGTGTATGGGGGTATCTCTCCACTGTCAGTGTTTCAGACTCAGATTTCCTCCTAAAACCCCTCACTAGCTTACAGCTAACTTGACTCAACTGTGATGTTTAAGGATTTCAAAAGTCATGCCAGCTCCTCCTGTCCTTAACCTGTTTACCTAGCTCTGGCTGCCCTAGGCTTACCCAGCATATGAAGTTCTTCACCCTGGAAAATCAAAGGGGACAAAAGTTTTGTCTACAGTACTACTGCCTTCCATGAAAGCCTCATGAAGTCCCTTCCAGCATGGATTATCCTATGATCCATGTTCACATGTCTCAAAAGAGTTTAAGCACTGTCCATGGTCACCACAGAAACAACTGGATCCTGGAAAAAGCACAATTTTGGGTCACACCTGACCAAATGATTCTTCTTAGCTTCTCTCTTAGGATGGACAAACTGCTTTCAGATGCTGCAGGACTTCCTAGGACAAAGCCAAGATGATCAGCTTAGAGCAGGCACCTGCTCTTAGAGGCTAACATCAGGTGAAATGGGCACTGACTCCTATGCTTATGGCTCTGCACTGAGACTGTGCAGGAGATAGATAGCAATAATTCAGACATCAGAGTCATGAGAGTTGTTGTTAAAGGTCTTTTTCTGAATTACCCTCTCACTGCACCATTTGCCAGTCTTGTCAGTACTGCCACCCCAACATGTGCACACACAGAGGCCTTCAAATGTGTGTTGCTCTGTCTCTCTGCTGTACGTACACCCTGAGCTGCAATGGATTTATGTGTGCAATGTCTGCTTCAGACCAGGAGAACAGCTCTGGGGAGAAATGATGCCTCATAAAGGAGGTTAGAACAGACCTGCCACGAACTGCCTGAGGCTCCTAGACCCAAACTTTAGCCCAGGGCCCCATAGGGGCACTGCTACCCACTCAGGCTCTGGGACTAGAATAAGAGTGCTTATGTGCCATAAAAGATGCACTAATTCTATTCTGGGATGAGGGAAGTACTCTGAGGTACTCATGAAGGTCATCTGAACAGATGCCCTTGAACAATTGTCAGCTTTCATTTACCTGCACCACTATAAAAGGGTATTCCCAAGCAGCTCTGCTGATGCTGCTTTTCTGCTGGTGGAAAAGGGATAACCTGATGGTGGAGGACTGGTCACAACGGTATGATAGTGCTGCAGGACTTGTCCTACCCACTATGTTTGAAGCGAGCTGAATGCACAAAAGGGGTCTAGCAGACACGGGAGAAAACCCACAGATCACCCCAACAGAGCTCATCCTAACAGATACCAATAGATAATAAATTACTAAGATCCAATAATGGAAAGTGTGAACCAAACAGTCTGAGACCAAAAGCAAGGCACAGTCTTTAATAATAAAGGTAATTAGCCCTTGGAAGATGTTCGCAAGGACTGTGATGGACTCTATCAACAGGGCTGTTAAAGCAAGAGTAAATGTTTAGTTAGGACATCAGAGAGAGAGGCTGGAAAGATAATTATAAGGAAAAATGCTGTGCTGTCTGGCTGCTACAGCAAGGTTGGATGCGAAGCATCTGAGGGCTGACAACCCCAGTGCTAACAGCATACACAACCTTAGCTGTGCCCCCTTGTGCCGTTGTGTTGCAGTACAGTCCACACATTCACGGTCTGCAAGGAGCACTGCTGTGGATGTGCTGCGCCCCATACCCTGCTGCAGAGCAACCTGTCCCATGGGCAGAGGCTGACACTATCTGCTTTGGGTGGCTATGACTGTTGCTGGCCCTTGCAGCACCCCAGCCTCCTGCTCCTGGCTCCCCCTAGGCCTTTTTTTTCTCCCCTTCTGCATCCCAACAGGATGCTCTGTGCCTTGGCAGTTCTCATGGGTATTGCTTTAGCCTTCATGCCCTGAAGAGGACACAATCCCTTTTCTCATGCCTTTTCTTACGTCTATAACAGTCTTCTCTACCCTGTCATCAAGCGACCTGCTTCCCTCTCCTGTGACCTTTCTGTCCTATGAGCTGTCCTTTCTGACCTGTCTGTAGGCCTGAATACAACCCACAATACACATGCTTAGAGCACTGTGTAGGAGTAGAAAAACAACAACAATAAAAAAGAAAAATACAGAGTCAGCATCAGGCATGATTCAGCCCTGACATTTGGGTGTTCCTTGACTTTCCCTGTTATTATCAGGACATCTTCTGTCCCACTGAGCATGTTTCCTCATCCTCCCCTCCTCCAGCTGCATATCACTGTTCTACAAACAGGTAAAGTGGATCTTTATGCAGAGGTTTGCCAAGGTGGTGTAACTGATGTATGGTCTGCAGCTTCTCTGGGAGCAGACCACTCTAGTCTGCCCAAACTGCGATGGCTTGGCTAGACTCTCCATCGCAGATGATGTACCGATGCTGTGTGAGTCATGCCTCCTCTTCTCATCCCCAGTGTCCCTGGATATGCCCTGGAGCAAAGCTCATTTCTGAATAGCAGAGGAGGACTTACAGCCAATGGATCAGCCAGCTCCTCTGTTGAGTTGCAGAACAGCTCCTCTGTTGAGTTGCAGGAATGGCAATAAATGTCTTAATTCATGTTTTATTGGCAACCTACAGGACTGGCCAGAATATGCTGGGCAACAACTAGAGCAAAGTGGTCTTAGTTTCTCACGTGTTTGGGTCAGGGACAACTCAGGGTCATGGAAACAGGATCTTCAGGAGGTGAAGCGTCATTTTAATGTTCTTCTAGAATGGCAATACAGGGACATTTTCCGACCACTTGGAAAGTGGAAGTTCATGATGTGCACTGACAGCGGAACAAAAACAGAGTTTCTGCACTTTTTTTGTAATGCAATGTTGTGCCTCTACTTGCTTTTATTGTTTTCTTTTTTCTTGAAACTGAACACAGTGCCCTATTCACTGACACTATTTTGCACATCTTAAAATGCTAATTTGGCACTCTGATCCCTGACGTAGCACTGGAGAGTGTCCAAGTGCAAAGTGAGTGTAGAGAGACAAGGAGTACAGAGGAGAAAGTTGAAAGCAGTTTGGGTACAAGCAACAGCCCGCACAGAGCAGCCTGTTGCAAAGACAAACTGACAAATGCAGGCTGAAGAACTGACAGGAGCCCACAGACAGCACCGAAATCCATTCCTGAGGTTCAGAACTGAGTATGCCAGATCAGTACCTGCTCTGAGGCCTTATAAAGTGGCTGATAAACAGTCCCAGAAATCATGGACTGCAGTAACTACTCTAGTTACAAGCAGATGTGTGCTTCTAGCTAAACTGAGTTCTTTTCCTTTCTTTGTTATAAACTTGACAATCATTTTGGCTCAGAGCTTTAATAATATCAAAAGGGAGTGCATGCAGTTACTAAATGTCCCATGATTTTGTGATGGTTTTGCATAGGAGTAAGCAATTGGTAAGAAGCAGATGCCCTTTTCAAGATTTTAAGATTTAATATGAATAACAGTTCTGTCCTCATGGTGGAGAAATGCAGCAAAAGAAATAAGGAATAATATAAATAAATATATAAAGAGAATAATTCCATTGCTTCTCTTCTCAGAGCCTCATGGGTTTAGTTGTCCTGCTGATCTTATCAGTGCTGTCACAACCGTTCATAGCCTTAAAAAGTTCTGGGCCATTTCTTTAGGCATTTTGATTGTTATGGTAATAGGGCAATGTTTCATCATTCAGTTTAGTAATAACACAGGTGTAGAGGAAGTGGATTTTATGCAAATTTTTTGTTTGAGCCTGAACATTTCTTTAAATTTCACCTGCTTGGAAATCCCAATGGTTCCCATTACAGGGCAGCCATGTGCTTCTGTATCTGTAAGCAACCACAAAAAGAACTGTATTTGTTGACGACTGAAGAGACAAAACCTCTGTCTTTGGGCAGCTACTAAAAAAAGGAATCTAAACCTGATCAGAAAGTGTGATTTCCAAGAAAATGAATATTTTGGGGTAGCTGAAATTTGGTTTCATTCTGAACGAGGGGTTGAAACTGAAACTTTTCTACATTTCCTTTGAATGGGGAACTCTCCAGATGCTTCCAGGACTGTGAGATTGACAGCTGTCTGGCAGCTGCACTACTAAGAGCAACTTCTGCCTAAGCTTAATTTCCCTGCGCAGCCTGACGAAGTCCCAGTGTCCCCATGGCTGACGCTGACCTGGCTGGCTGATTGTAACAGGGCCAGGAGTTTGGGCTTTGCAGACAAGACAGCACTAAGGCTGGCTGGTCAGGCACTGCCCACCACATCTGCCAAAAACTGCAGCCTTGAAAACCCCAAGTTTGCCTGAGGGGATAGCTGACAGTTGGGCGTCCAGGAAATGCTAACTGAATCCCAGACAGCATTCTCCAGTCCAAGATATTTCCAAGAAAAATGTTGGGCTCTGTGAATCAGTATTTTCCAGCTAGCACTAACACTGAGCAAACAGCAGTTTCATTAGCTGAGAGACAGTAAAACACAATTTGTAGCAACTAGAAACCAAGAAATATTGCAGCTGTGAGCGGTAGGCACTTCCAGGAGTGGATTTACCGCAACTAGATTTAGGTCCTGCATTAGCCCCAGATGGTGTCATGCACACTTGTGCTACAGGGACAAGAGGACTGGACATCATCCCCTGCCCACACATGACACCAGCAGCCCCTACTCACAGCCTGGAAGTTTGTTCTCATCATGGGCACCACCGTCAAATTTGTTAACTCTGCTCTGAAAAATATTACAATTTCTGTGGGATTAGTCTTTATTTTCACAGTTAGTGATTTCTACCTTATCTAGGATACTTTCCCACTTTCTACCAGTTTAACCTATTTATTTTTCTAATAAATATATTGCATAATCAGCTTATTTTGGTCAGTTTATTTTCTAACGGTTCTATAAAGACTTAAGACAAGAAGTCTTACAATGTGATTCTTTGAAGAAGAGTGAGTTATGGTGTTTTATAGATAGCGCTATATCAAGATATGGAGCACAGACATTCGCTTCTCACAAACAGCTATAAATCTCTTGAAGATCTGTTGAATCTTGCAGTGGAGGACATTTCTGGAAGATCTCCATAGATATCAAGACTAGAAGAGATGATTCCAATTGCTTGTCTGGCTGCCTGCATAACAGTCCACAGATTCCCCTAGTTCTTTCCCTGAGCCCAATGGCTTGTGGGTGAATTGGACATGCTTTTTAAAGACTTGCAGTCCTTACATATAGACTTCATCTGCTTGAGAAGTCATCCTGCGCCAAGACCAAGCATTCCTGTGGTTAATTATTTACACTGTTAATGGGTCACAGCTTATTTCCACTTTGAGCTTTTCCAGGTTTGCCTCACAGACTCCAAGTCACACACATTTTTGTCTCTCATATTGCTATATCAGAAATTTTCTCCCCATGCAGGATGACAGGGGGAAATCACTTTGCAGTTCCATCAACTCACTCCTTAGTCAAATGAAATAGACTGAACATCTCATCTTTTTCACCATGAAGCAGATTTTTCAGGCACCTAACATCTGCTTTGGAAAACCCTACTGAGTGTTATTAATGATGGTATGTGACCATCTCCACAAGTCATCTGTGAGTATGTGGCAGCCATTCTGCCATTCCCTTAGTTTACCCAGTGTTTGTAGCAGAGTAACAGCTCTCTAATTACCCACTGCCTCCCTGCTGATCGTTTGCAAACATTGCCATAGCATTTGTTTTCTCCCAGTCTTGTAAATCTTTCATGGGGTTCCTAGATTTATTAAAAATACTATGAGCCTATGAGATCATTCCCTTTCAAACCCTTGGTTGCAGCTTATAAGAGCTGTTAAACTTTCAGCTTTTTAAGCAACTACTTAAACTTTATTCCTCTCCACTGGAGTTTAACACCCTCCTTCTAATAGTGCTGGGGCAGACACTTTGTTATCTCAGCTTGGTGGAGAAGCATCCCCCCATCTACTTTCCAGATAGGAACAAAACAATTTACTGAATTCCTAAGGACTGTATAAAACACAGTAGATTGCTAGTGACAATCTGATCATTTTCATCTAGTAAAAGATCTGTGAGATTCTTAGGATCTATGCCTGTTTCAAATACACTTAAAAAATTTCGTCTCTTGGTCCTCATCCTTGTGGCTATTTGGTTTTGGTTTGTTTTATAGTCTACAAAATGCGTTCTTATTTTGGATTTTACTTTCTGTCCACACTATGCTTTCCCAGACCCATAAGGTGCTTCCAAAATTCAAGCTGAAAGAAGGCAGTAATGAATAGCGTACAGTCTTTTCATAGCTGAGATTATTTCTTGTAAAAACAGGAGTCCAAGGACATTTTTTTTTCAGATGTGACTTTTTGTGGCCAGTTATCTGAGTTTGTGAAAGCCCTTCCTAGCCATCAAGAGGACTTGAAAATTGAATTTTTAAAATCAGTTTTGGTCATTCAAATTGTGATTGTTACTGGTAGCTTTCCCAGCATGTCCTGATGGAAGCAGGCTGGGGTAGCCCCTCCTGACATGGCCTACCATGCCAAAGATGAACCCGGAGCGTCCAAATGATTTCCTAGCTCACCGAGAAGGGACCTCAACTATCTAAACCCCAAGATTCCCATTAGCAGAGAGGCTTAACATAAATAGCATCTTATCTAGGCAGTCTGCCCAGCCCATAGGTGCGTGTGTTCCCAGCTGAGCGGCAGTCTCCTCCCTCTCTGCAACAGCAGCTGGCCTTTCAGAGCCATGCAGGTCTGCTCTACAGGTCGCTGCAGAGCCTGAGACACACTCAGAGAAGACCTGAACTCAGCCTTGACCTGAGCTGCCTTTACCAAGTATAGCAAGGTGCATAATCACGTTTTGGCCAATATTATGCACCCCAAGCAGGAAAATTCCATGTACCAGTACATGCTCGGGGACGACTGGCTGGAAAACAGCTTTGCAGAGAAAGACCTGGGTGCCTTGGTGGACACCAAGTTGAACGTGAGCCAGCAATGTGCCCTTGTGGCAAAGAAGGCCAACAGCATCCTGTACTGCGTTACAAAGAGAGTTGCCAGCAGACTGAGGGAGGTGATCCATCCCTTCTACTCAGCCCTGGTAAGACCACGTCTGGAGTGCTATGTCCAGCTGTGGAGAGCTGGAGTGCTCTGGGAGCCCTAGACATGAAATACGTGAATTTACAGCAGCGAGTCCAGTGCAGGGCCATGAAGCTTATTAAGGGACTGAAGTTTCTCTCATTCAAGCAGAAACTGAGAGCTGGGATTGTTTAGCCTGGACAAGCAAAGGCTCAGGGGAGATTTTATCCATAAGATATTTATAAATAAGATAAATAAGATCTTTATAATTAGGTATTTATATAATAAGATATCCTTATAAATAAGTTATAAATATCTGATGGGAGAGCGTAAAGAAGATGGAGGTAGACTCTTCTCAGTGAAGCCCAGTGACAGGATATGAAGCAATGGGCACAAGCTGAAACACAGGAAATTCTGTCTGAACATAAGAAAGCACTTTTTTACTGTGAGAGTGGTTAAACACTGGAACAGGATGCCCAGAGAGGTTGCAGTCTCCACTCTTGGAGATATTCTTCATCCTTGGAAATATTGAAAACCTGACTGGACACAGTCCTGGGCAATCTGCTCTAGCTGGCCCTGTTTTGAGCAGGGTGATTGGACTAGATGCTCTGTAGAGGTTCCTTCCAACCTCAACTATTCTGTGTGATTCTGTGTGAAAAACTACAGGTGGAGCAGGCCCAAATGAGCACCCACCTCTACAGTTCCTGCTGCCAGCCCCCTTCCTGGGATCACAGCATTGTGTGTCCTGGCCTCCCCTTGTGCTAAAATGGGTGATCATGACTTGAGGGGCAGCATAGCCCAAGACAAGGGCCAGCCTGAGATGCTCGATCCAGCCCCTGTTCTGTGAAAGTCTCCTGTGTCCATCTTCTCCCTTTGGACTGGCACAACCCCACTCCAGTCCAGAGACTTGGTTTCTAGTTCTCTCAATAGCTGCAGAGAGGGTGGCAATGAGCTCTTCTCTTAGGGGTAGACTGGCAGTGGGGAATCATGTGCAGTGTCTGGGAACACACTGGTGCTACTGCACAGCAGCCTGGGCTTGTAGAGCAGTCACTGCAGTGTCACTCTGCCTGCACCCCTGTCATGTTGGACATCCATTTCTAGGGAGCTGGCACAGTAGGGAAAAGCTTTGCAAGTCTTGGCCTGAGACCTGTGACATGATCAACTTTGCCTGGCAAGCAGTAGCTCTTGTTCAGTCTGTGGCAGGGGGAGACATTTGCCCTGTGCATTAACATGCATTTACGAATAAGAGAAAGGAGGGAAACACATCAAGTGGATCTAATGTTTGCTCCCCTTCACACACACAGATAAGCTGAACTCTCTATCCCTGGACACATTTTTGCCTCTGTTTGCCCTGGGGTTAGTAACTTCACTGACTTTTCATGCTGAGCAGCGCAGAGAAGGAGACTGAGGCACTGATGCTATTACTATGTGAAAACCTCTCTGCACAAGGCAAAGCACTGTTGGATTTGGACACCCTGCAAAGTCCACAGCACTGAGAAGAGCCTGCATTTTAATTCTCTGTGTCAGCCTACAAATATTGCTTTGCTTCCATGAGCAGACATCACAGTCACTTAAGGCAGAGTTTGCACTTTAATTCCCTTTCGTTTTTTTTTCCCCCCCCAAATGAAGCAAATATATGGTGTGCCAGGCTATCAAACCACACAGAGAACTGATCAGATGGGGTATAAAATGTAGATTATTGAGGTGATGGCTGTGGTGTACAGTTGATTGTGTTTCCCCAGCTCCTGACCATTTGGTTGAGACAGGTATGCACAGCACAGAGGCAGGAGATATTTGCATGAGTATAAGTTGATTCAAAAAATATTAATAGAAGCATTCTGAAATGAAAAGATACTAGACAGATTTAGAATCCCTACAATTACCAAAAGTGCTTGAAATGCCGTGTTTAGACGGAAAGGTCTCAGAGTTGTAAACAGCAGGTTATGTTTTTGCAGTTGTATAACTAACAAAAAGCGCAATAGGTTTTGCATATGATTCACCTCCATTTAGACTCAAGTTTTTTCCAAAAGATGTGGTTTCTGAACCTCCTCTGTATCAGTAAATCAAACTTGGATAGTTCTCTAGATTATCAAAAATAAATCCAGGACAATCTTGTGAACCTGTACTCTCAGGAGGTCAGGCTAGCTGGTCAAGGTGGTCTATTTTGGCCTTACAATCTATGACTACATAAAGGTTAAAGGAAGGCTATGCTCATCCTGAAAATATCTCCAATGACATCACGAATAAAGGATTCCATTGCACAACCTTTCCCTGTGTTACCAGCAGTGGCCCAAGTAGAAATGCAGAAATGGTCATCCTGCAGCTAATATAGCTGAGGATGCAGCCATAGATGCCTGATGCTCTAAGTGCATCGTGACATATGAAGTCATTTCAGCCCCTGGAGGTTTTTGAGTCTTTCAAGTCTTAAGATGCAGGAGAACTGGGAAAACAGACAGAACTTGTGTTTCTGTGAGTTCATCGCTTCAGACATTTTGTGTTTATTTAAAGTTCTGGTTCCTGATTATAGGATTATTTTATCTTTCTTTTAAAATCAAAGAAAGAATCTAACCCTGGTGATTTTGAAGAGATCATGAAGTAATGTGCTTCCAAAAATGCCTTAGGTGGCTTTGGTGTGTTCATGAGAACCAGTAGTTGGAAATCTGGGTTCAGTTCATGTGCCTACTGCCTGTCTTGGCTATATCACCAAGCTGTAGGTGTGGACATTTCCTTGATGTAGCCAAAGTGTCATGATGCTCTCCTTACTTTTGGCTGTTAGTATGGACAAGCATAGGAAAACACATAGAGATTTTGCAATCGGTTTCATGGTTTTGCTGCCTAATTCCTGATTTTGAATCTCTGAAGCTGCCATAACCATCATTGGTCTTGCAGACCTCATGCCCACCTTAAGTCATGTCTCATGATTGAAGGAGTTTGGTACCATGGCCAGCTTCACATCGCCAAAGTAGAAGGCTCCTGTCTTTCATGGCTTCCTATAGGGAGACATTTATTTTTCCCAGTGTTTCGGTTATATTGTGTTTGCCAAGGATGGGAAGGTTCTTCGTCACTTGGGTCTCTTTTCTGTGTCCTGGGTCACAGTGAACAAGAGAGATTTCATGGGAACTGTCTCAAATAGGGTAGATCATTGACTCCCTTTCCATCCATCAGCTCAAGGTTACTGCTCTGGCTCAAGGACTTTTTGTGAGATGTAAATAATTCAAGCTTTACAAATTCGTTTGCTTGGCTGAGCCACAACACTTCAGAAAGAATTCTGTTTTGAATGAATATGAACTAAAAAGCCAAAAAAGAAAAAAAAAGAAAAAAAAATGGAAACATTTCATTTCAAAAATAGCTTTTCCATTACTTTTCAACCCAAACAGACTTATGAATCCAGCACAAATTTACAGTGTTGATTTGTCGGCACTGAAGGCATTTTGCCTAAGAAAGTTGTGCCCACCTCTATCTAGGGTGCATGCCAGGTCAGGATATGCATTATCTGCTCAGCTTTGTCCCTGCTGAGCTATGAAAATGGAAACAAGACAGTTCACGCATCTCTAAAGGATGATGTCCATCAGGCTTGAGTTCTGCATTCTCTGCCATCATTACACCAAATAAAGTTTTGGAATATGGTTCTAAAAGCCAGAGTTTGCAGTGATAAGAAGTTTTCCAGTGCAGGAGTTGAGACAAAAGTTGCAGGGAGAAGTTGTCGTCTGTAAGCAGTGAAGAGGTCAGGCTGGGTGATGGCGGGTCTGGGGCCACAGTGCAGACTACACACAACGAATATGAGCAATTTTGGAGCAGCCAAGAAGCAGGAGGGCATAGAGGTGAGTCAAAGCTTCCTTAGCCTCCCTTCCAACTCATCTTTGCGTCATGGACCATGGCTTCCATCAACATTAAACCTGGGTGCAGATATGTGCTTAGCGTGCACTTTCATTTGCAGCTGCTGAAAATGAGGTACCGGCCCAGAGTTTACAAACTATGGAGACCTTGAGTTTGTCTGCAGCATCAAGATACAGGCTCTGCTCAGTTGGAGGGACTTCATCAGATGGTTTGGGCAGTGACTGAGTGAGAGCAGATCCCCATTCCAGCAAGCAATTGCAGAATAGAGCAAAAGAGAGGCTACCCCAGAGTTTAGGTTGTTTAGGGAGGGGTTATTTGTGCTTAAAAAATGAATATTTTCTTCTCAAATAAATATTTCTCAATTTGGAATTGCTGGAAACTGCTTGACACTTAACTGAAAGTCTCAGGGGTAAGTGAAAGAAATGTTTTATTTGACCCCCCCCCCCAAAATTATTTAACTTGTTTTTTCTTTTGGTGCTGTTTAGCTTGGGGGGCGAGGGGGGCTCAAAAGGATTCATATGACTAAGTGATTTAGATGGAAGGGCTAAATTAGGCATTTTCTTAATTTTTTCCTTTTTTAAAATTTCATTTTTATAAGGCATTTTTCAGTGCAGGAAGAAAAAGTGGGGCTAACTTTTATTATTTTTTCCTATCACAAAGGAACTACAAAGCTCTTCAGTGCAGGAAATTGAGCCTGGAAAACCCTGGCATATGGTGCAAAAGAACAGAGCATCCTACAAAAAGTGATGATGCCATCACAACTTGTCTCAGTTCTAATATTTATTTATGTCTCACAGGCCTGAAGTTGTGACTAATTTAAGACAGCAAACTAGTCAGAAATTCTGTTATAAAGGACACAAGAAATTATTTGCTGATAATGAAAACTGTGTGGTAGACTCAGTTCTCACTCAAGGCCATATACTGGAGCTGATACAGGGCTGCTCCTGCCTTATTTTATAGCTGTGCCAAGTGTGCAAACATGAAGCATCTGTTTGTTTCTTTTATCTTTTTTTAAACTGGGCCATTAATCTCTCTTTGATCAGGAACTTTCAAATCCTCTTGCCAAATTATATGGCCGTTACTGTAAAGCTCTGTTTCTAGTTCACTGCTTTTTTCTCAGAGGAATCACCCGTTAAAGTGAGTTGCAGATGATACGGGTGAACTGCTATATTTGATCTTTATTTTCATTTCAGTGTGAATCTAGAGACTTTAGAAAATGCATCATCTGAGCAGGGAATCTGTGCTTTTACATTCAAACTGGCTCAAGGTTCAAGAGGGGTCCCTTGAAAGTGGGTGCAAATTGTTCTCAGCTCTTGGATCCCTAACACATTACGCCAGAGTTACATATCTGGAGCTATTACAGGTCTCAAGTCAGCTAAAAAAATCCTGATACAAATCTCAGGGGAGTGAAGCATTGGGCTGAACTCTTTAACAGTAAATTTCATTTTGACAGCAGCCAAATACGCAAGCATTTCCAATGGCCTCCCATATATGCTCCAGATCATGTCTCTACAGTTGTCTGTAGCAGCAAGCAGACAGCAGTTTGGCTTAGGTTGGTAGGCTCCACTAGAAGTCCAGAGATGGATGCTAGAAGTGTCTCCAGAAAGACGCAAGGCTCTACTTCACGCCTGTGTGCTGGTACCTCCATAACTCAGATATGAGCCAAGTGACCGCCCTCTCTATTGCTTGAGTCCAGTTTACAGCCCTAGCCTCAGGTAGTGCTAATCAGTGCACACATCTATCCTTAGCTATTTTTAATTCCTGCCATACAATTCTCTTAGTTCAACAAATCCCATCAAATCCTTAGGCTCATGAGAGAATTAGGAGATCAGGAAGAAGGAAAAGGAGCCTTCCTATCCTCTCTTTAAATTAGCCTCAAGAAGCAGAAGCAGTCGAAGCTGGTCTGCTGGGGGTAATGGCCTAGATCTCACCCATCTGTGGATACTGCAGCTGACCACTAACAATAGGCATGGCATGGATGAAGAGGGGTTGAATATTGTGTGCTGAAGTGAAGCACAGGCATTGTCCCTGCAGACAATGGGGAGTCTCATGCAGTATCAGTGGCATGAGAGCACATGGACTCCTCAGGGATATAGATCAAACTGTGCAGAAGAGAGGAGAGGGCCTCCAGCATGCAATGGCAACATCTGAATTGTCCAACTGCCCAGATTCTGCCAGGACAGCTGGCCTTAAACCCTGGCTGGTCTTACTGTGTGGTTGCAAATGCATACTTTAGCAGGGGGACTGTGTGACCTAACCTGTTGCTGTGTGGGTTCCCTGCCTTGCAGTGAGGACAGAAAGGAGCTGCCCTCCTTCAGCCCAGACCACGGCAGGCTTCAGCTCTGGGCCCGTGTGACGTGGGGTGCCACTGACCATGTGGTTAGGAAGAAGAGCTGTTAATGGGAGTCTGTGCGCTTGGTAAGTCCCTGACCTTTGGGGCGAGCAACTGCAACAATATGGAGTGTCCCATACACAGAGGCTTTCTTCCTGAATGATCTTGAGTGCCTGCAAAATGTTACCACTGTGCTCCATTGAGCTCAACACCGAACTCACAGGTGTGCAAATAAGCACGTGTGATAGCCTGCGGGCCTGGGCCGAGTTCAGATAAAGAGGCTAAAGATGACCAAGTGTGGGAAAGAACAGTCCCCAGTGAAATAATTGTCAGTTTAAGGTAAAAAAAAACCTTGCTGACATGTCTGAGAGTCTTTACCACCTCCTCCAATTTATTTTGTGATGTTTGATGGCTTTTGTCATTTGGTGGCTCTTGACCAAGTATTTCCTACGCTGTATAACTTACCAGTGGAGGTCATCCCCATTACATAGAGCACTGTCCCAAAGAAACAAACTTGTGCACAGATATTGGAGGCAAGAGAGGAAACATGATCAATATGGAAAAACAATTAAGTAGAATGCAAAGATTTTTGCACAGGTACTTGAATTTCACAAGCTGGTTCATCTCAAAAGTAAATTCCATGCCATTTTGGGTCTGTCAGTTGTAATGACAAACCTGCTTTCAAGCTGAAGAGGCAGCCTTATGGAAACAAAATTTGTCCTTCAGAGAAGAAGGGCTGTGCCCAGAAAACATGACATTTGTCATGTTGCGTGTTTTCACTCAAGAGGAGCCATTCTTAAATATAGAAAGCACACTGGCTGGGAGAGACTGCCTGTTCCTGGCCCAGATGTGTAACTTTCAATGCATTAGATGAATTCTCAATAAAGGAGAAGAAAACACCATTGGAAACAGAGTGAATCCCTTTAATGAATAAAAACCTTTTGCGCTAGAAAGTGAAATGTTGTTTAATGAGCCTGAGGCCCATTAGAGGAAGAAAACTGCTATTTACCTCTCTCTGTACTGTGAAACCTCTCTTAAACAAACACCTGCTATAGCAATAAGGCTGCTAAGTATTAAATTGGCTGCGCATTATACTCAGACTATTATCAGTTATCTAAGGAAAACATTACTTTCTTTTCAAAGCTTTTTGCCAGAGTCCACAGCAGACAAAAACTTTATTGTTGGTTCTGTATCACCAGCTTTACCCTGAGTGACTAAGATGTTAATATCCACTTCTCCTCTCTAAAAAGCTGTGATTTTCCCAAAATATAACAAATCTCTGGAAAGGGATCCTTGCAGTGCTGTGATTACCTCTGAGAACAGGACCACTCCTGCCACCTTCATCCCAGGAGGTGAAGTTTTCCTGGCAGACCTCTCCCTCTCCATGCTCAGCGCTGAAAACGTTTCAGAGGCAGGTTTGCAGAGCACCTGTAGGCTGGGTTGTTCTCTGAAACAATCACTTGCCCTATTGGCTCTGAATACTATCTAAATCCACCTGAAAAAGCCAATCATTAGTGTAAAATGAGGAAGGACTTCCTATTCTTGTGCTGTCAGGACTGGCAGAGCAATGAGTGTGTGGAGGGTGGTTATGCAGAGAGAAAGGCAGGTATGCCTGTATGGTGTATGCACTGTCCTGGAGTATTGGCTGGCTGATTGCTATGGAGCATCTCACAAAGACAACTCTGCAAGCCAGACCTGTAGTCCTGCTGGACTGTTGCTGCCTGGAGTCCTTCTGTGCCTGAGGTATGTACATGCTGTGACCTAAGATATGACTCTGTGAGGAGGAAGATAGTGGCCACAGCTTCCTTCCCTGTCTGGCAGGTGTTATCCTGGAGCAGAGTGCAAAAGAGGCAGCCACTGGTTGTACAGAAGGTCTTCCCAGAGGAGGCATGAGGAGCACTGTCTGCTGTCTTGGCAGGCGTGCAAGGCCACAGTCAATTTTCTAGCAGAAATATAATATTTTGGTACAGGGTCTAAGGATGAGAGATGCATGCATCAGTGGGTCCTTGGATGCATTTGCAAGTCCTGGACCTAGACCTGCCTTCCAGTTCATACAGATATTTACCACACAGCCTTGAGTCACCCAGCTCCAGCAAAGACTGCTTCAAGGCTGCATGGGGGTACCTCTAGTGCACAATCCACCTCACACTCGGAGCACAGCACATGCTGCTGATCACTGGGCATTTCCTGGCGGCTACCTTCAGTCCAGCTGTGACCTGTCTGTGAGCACCACAGGGGACTAGGAGAAGATGTGCTGGCGAGTCCAAGCAATATTCCAGTCAATTCATTGCTGGCTAATTGAGGCTAACAGACTCCAAAATCTTGCTGTTTTATCAGCCACCACAGAGGTATCACCAGCCAGGCCTCCTCAGACTATTCTGCATGTGAAGGAAGCAAAAGCCAAGAGCAGAGCTGTTTGTCTCTGGGTTAAGTGACCCTCTCAGGAGCCATGGGACAGGGTTTTACTGCATTCCCATTTTGCAGGTGAGGCCCAAAGGTGCAGGAGAATCTAGGTATGGTCACTAAATTCATCTATCATAGCAGGAAGAAGGTGGCCTGTCTTCAGGTAGTCTGATACCACCCACATCCCTTCTACCTGGGAGCTTCCTCTCCACACTGAAATGAGAAACAAGCCACACATCGTCAGTCCCTGATGAGTCTCTCAACCAGATTAGTAATGCGTTTGCCGCAGCATCTATTGAAATCAGACACCACTTCAGGACTCCAGCCTTTGAAATCAGCAACCTGTAAAATGACTATTTTGGGGCCCTTTCCCTAATTTGTATTGTAAAGCACTATTGAGCTCTGAGCGGGACAGGTTCTCGCTCTAGGTGCACAGAGGGCTCCCTGAGAGCAGAAAGTCCATCTTGCAAGTGCAATTGGCACCTGAAGGAAGAGACCGGGGTGGGGGGACAGGGACCACACTTTTCCCTGGAGTGATGACAAACTGTGACATGGTGACAAACCAAAATTACAGCCATGAAGATGTGACTTTGTTGCAGGAGGGTAAATGCCTGAATAATCCAGGGAAGTTCCAGAGGGTTGATAAATCTATCAACTGGTAACGCTGGGGCAAGGGGCAGAGATCAGTGATGAGGTTTTAATGGGAACTAAAAATGCAGCAGAGATTTTGGACTGCACATGCAGAACAAGGAGGCAACAATTTCTCTTTACTGTCCCGAACATACTTGGCGTGCAGAGGTTGCCTAGAGCTGGGACAGCGTATCTACATCATGCTCTTAGCTCTGCCAGATTTCTGAACATAGTATCATAGGTAAGTGATTCAACCTCTCTGACTGACCAGTACAACAAGGTAAGTCTAGCTTGGACAAGAGAAAGTTATGAGATGTAATTAATACATTCATAAGATCTATCAAAGTACGAGCATGTGGAAGACCACACTGAGTTATGGACTTCCAGGGCTCTGTTCCTGGCTTTGCCATAAGGCCCTGAATAAGTCACTTGCCTGTGACTCGATGCACTGGTCTGAGGGGCTGGAGAGGGGGCTGCCTCTGTCTGGGTGCCACAGAGGCAGAATTATCATGAAATCAATATTATCGTGTGTATGCAGTGGATTACCATATCACAGCCAGACAGTGGCAAGTTCATTTCTATAATGATATCAATATGTTTGAAATGTTCAGAGGAAAACAGCAAAACCGTATGGGACTTAGAAGCAAAGATGAAAAGCGTTAATATTTTTAGCATGGCAGTCTCTGCTTCAGCAAGGTCGTGACACCAGCCCATTATCATTTGAAAAGTGTGCTCTTGAAAGAGGAAGAAGAACTGGTTTGGAGCAGGTAGGAGTAATGGGATGAAAGGCACAAAGCTACATCCCTTCAAGTAGAGAGTCAGCATCTTCCAGACACTCGACTGAGAACTGTGATACCCAATTTCCTTTCTGTTGCTGCTGCTGACCAGCTTTTTCATCTGCAGTTTCTATTATTCAGATGGGTGGAAATTACTGCAATAAATATTGATGGGCTGGCGGGAGTGACCGCACTGAATAGTGACAGATTACTATACAAGTGTATGTGAATCGCATAAAAATAAGAAACTGGAATCCCAATGTACTGCAAGTAATGGAGCTGGTACCGGAGCAATTCACTGGGCTATAGTCTTCAGTTTATGCAAAGAAGGTAAGGTGATTAGAAAGGCCTCTCTGGGCCTTCTCAGCTATGAATTGGTGCAGATTGATACAGTACTGTTTGGAAATTGATGTGTAGCTTTTTTTTCACTGAGAAAACAGGAGAACAGTTTGGATCTTAAACTGATCTGAAATAACGCTAGTTCCTTCAGGGCTCAGCTTGCAAGCCACTGCTGTACACGCTGGCTTGGTGGTGGCTGTGTTTGCACAGAAGTCCACTTTACATATTTAGAGGAAATAGGAAATGGAGCATTTCATATAGCAGGTGACCTCATGACACACTGCTGGGGTTTAAATCATAGCCCAGCTGCTGAGAAAGGTAGCAAGGTCTCTGTCCGTGACCCTGCAGAACGTCACAAAAAAGTTGCTTGCAAATTCTGACAGACTCCAAAACCTTTAAAATAAAACATCCAGCACTTAAAAGTGTTAAGATGCTAATTAATTCTGATGATGTATATGTTTTAATTATTCACTGACACTGTATTAATTTTCGGGTAGAAAAGGAAGTGTTTGAGCTGGAATTTTTGAAAGTGCCAGTGCCTCTGCTCCTTAAAGCAAAGTAATTGTGTTTAATTAAACTGAGACCAACAAGGCTCTATTGTGTGACACTTTGCAAAGAAGCCTGTGAAATAGGAAATGTCAAAGATTAAACAAACCTCTTTTTAAGAAAGCAAAGAGGAGAGGTGCCACTGTTTATAAAATCAGAGCCAGGAAAAATACAATAATTAGAAAAAAACAGGTCATATGGAAAAACAAGATCCAGCTTGACAATCTTTCATGCAGATATGATTTGAAGTTCATTACTCATTGTATTCCTGCACAGAAGGCTTTTTGTTATTCTTTGTGCTAAGTCATTTTTTAATTTAAATGGAGATGGAAATGTGTTCAAAGAGTTTTTTTTTTAAACAAACGAACACAGATGCATTTCATGTCAGTTTTGATATAAAGGTTGAATGAAGCTGCAGGGAAAGAAAACGGCATTTAATTAATTTATAATTTTTTTCACAAATAGATCTATTTCTTACCACTCCCTTTAATATTCATATGTGGTTGGGGGGCAGAGAGAACATGAGGTTATTTCCTCATTTGGAGCCTGTTTAATTACTTCTGAAAGAACATAACAGTTAAATGTAAATATGTGTACTAACGGAGAAAGAGATAATGGGAGATTTTTCACTGGCTGGATTTCATCACATGGACTCAAATGATATTGTAATCTGAGATGCTCATTCAGACATAAGACACATATCATTAAAATGCACTTTAATTCCCTTCTTTGGCGCTTAGAGCTATTTTCCCCCCCAAAAGGTTACGGTGTCAAATAGACAAACAGAGAGTTCCCTCCTCCCTCCCCTGTCTTGACCCTTCAGATTTTCCTTTTCTGAGATGGCAGCATGTTGCGAGGGAGGCAGCAGCAGCACCAGCCAGGAGGGGAGGGCTCTGGGGCTCTGGGGACCCACAGAGGTGGGTCAGGCAGGCCAAGGTTCAGCCTGCGAAGGCATGCCCATTACTATCCCCCTGACCACCCCCCCCCCCACCTTGCCCCTCACATCCTCAGGGAAATGCTGCTGCCATCATGCCCCAGTGACCAGCTTGGGTGAGAGGAAGTTTGATGAAATGGCTGAGCCCTTTCCCTGACCAGGTAGCAGCTGGAGTTGGGAGAGCTGAGCTGCTCTGCCTATTTCTCCCCTCAACCAACGTGTTTCAGTACATTTAAACAGTACCATCCTCTTCTCCTCTCATTAATAGGTATGGCCCTGGGGGCAGATCAGTGCACAGTGGCTAAGCCTTGGGCAGAGTAGTACTCTGCCTTTACAGTACTCTCCTTTATAGTACTTCTTTAGCAGGTCAAAGCAAAAAGATGAATGGCTGCACTCTCCATCCTTTGTCCAGAAAGTTGCTCGGACTGATTTAACTCACTCACTTTATACTGTATGAAGTGCCATAGAGTTAAATCATCCCAAAGCACAATCACTAGGTAATGTATTAAAAAAAAAAAAAAAAGGTTTGGATTCCTGACTGCTAAATTCCTTCTGCTTCGTTATCCGTAGTGTTGGCTACTTGACTGGGCATAGCTGGTGTCTCTTTCCATTTGGAAGGTGTTAGAACTGACAAGAGTTTAATTAGGAACAAGACCTGGAAAAGACTCCCGGGTCATTGATTCTAGTCCTTGAAATAGCACCATGCCACATAAATCCTTTCCTAGATTGCTTGGGATAATTGGCTGGGGGTGGAGGGGTTGGCACTGTTTGCATTTTATTGGGCCTCTATGCCTCTGAGAATATGCTGGTGAGATGGGAACTGTGTGGCAAACTTGGGGATTTCCTTTGGAGCTAGCGCAAAGTAGCATGAGAAGCACTTGTTTCCAGTATAGAGCACAAAGCCATTTCTGTACTGGAAGCGTGTGAGCAGGTCAATGGCTGGCACCTTCTTTAGGAAATGCACGCATGTGTTAGACACAGGACCCTGGGCCAGTTTTCAGTGGGTCACTTTGACCCACCTTTACCTCAGAAAAGATGTGGGGAACCTGTGAAGGACAAAAGCTAACCCTTAGTCCTGACCTGAGAAGTCCTGACAGTGAGAGATAAATAGCCTTCACCCTCCAGAGCGGAGCTGAGCCTGTGTGGTAGGGAAGGCCTGGGATGGCTGTGATCTGTCCGCAGCTGTTCTGGGCAGCAGATGAGGATGATTCTTTGACCCTCGTGTTGCATACAACACTACAATTGGTGGGAACAGCCTCTGTGATAATGAGGGGGATTCTCCACGGGAAGAGGTTCAGGACACCGCCTATGGGTGGAAATGGCCCCACTAGCCTCTTGGTTCTGCACCAGCATTTGTCCCCAGCCTGTCTTTGCAGGGACTTTTGCTGCCACTGAGCTCCCTTGGGTCTGCATCTATTCTTCCCCAGCTGAGAACATGAACTGCATCCTCCAGCGATACCATGTCTGGGGTTATGGAAGTCAATATTCCTTCGGGTGCTCTGTGGCCCCAGGGCACGTGGTACTGCATTTTTATTGAATTGTGTTCAAAATTTCTTCAACCAGTTCATAATGCTGTCAAATGCAATGTCACCAAATTGACAGTTCTGCATATATGATCATAAAACCTGCAAATGAGAGCCCCATGGCATGGTGGCAAATGTGAAATTCCTACAACAGTGTATGTCACTGGTCTCTGTTCAGCCCTGGTGACAATGGTCTGTTTGTCTGCCTGTTTAATCTATCAATTGATTGATCAATTTATCTATCTACTCACTCTATGTGGGATAAATATTATATCACTTTACCCTCATATTTAAAGTATTCCTACAGAATCTGAAGGTAGAAAAACAGTTTTTGCTACCTGTCTGGGACGAACCACTGCCAGGCTCCAGCCCTCAGTCCTCACTTCTACAGGGCAGTAGACCACGGCAGACACATTAAATAAATAGAGCCTGGCAGTGCTGCCAGGGAAAGAAATGCAATTCTCTGCACTGCTGAATTGTCAGAAAGGGCTCTGGATTTTGACTTGTGCCAACTAGCTGTCTCCAAAGCAATTCTTGGACACAGTCAGAAGCTAGAGTGTTCCTGGGACTATTTTGGATGCATCCATCCTGCTGTTGGGGCTAGGAGAGTCCACTGAGTAGCATGGGTTGCTCATGCTATTTGGCCCCAGTGCCCAGAAACATTCCTATAGTTATTTAATTCACTGGTACAGATGCAGCCCCAGAGGCTGGCCACTGTGACACCCTTCCTGTTGACAGATGCCACCCTCTGCCTCTGGTTGTCTCAGACCTGGGTTTCCTACTCACACAAAGCTGCCCTGCTCTTGCTAACTCCATCCTCTGCTTCACTGTTCTTCTGTCTTCGGTTCCTGCAGGTGTGCTGCTCTGCCAATGGCCCTCACCCTCCCCACACCACTCCCCACACCTGTAACTTTCACCACTTGGCTCCCTCCAGTCAGCAAGCGCTCTGGGTTGTGGCCTGGTGAGACCCCCCCAGCTCCAGTCCCTGATTACAAGGCACCTTCAGGAGGCCTCTTCCTGCTGGGAACTGTGGCAGCTCTGGCGTACTGCTTTGTATCTCTTCCACAGACCCTATCCCATGCAGGTGCATCATCCCGCTCACCCTCACAGGCCACTTTCCTGTTGTTGGTGTATTTCCCTCACAGGGCCCCACCTTAGGGCTACTGCTATCCTGAAAGGCCCTTGGGCCTGAGCTGTTACAGTACTGCCACCCTACACCGATACAGGCTCAAAATATGGGCCCAAATCCCCCTTCCTTCTCCTAAGGGAGTGCCAAGTGCCAAGATGTCCTCCCAAGCCTGCCCAGGTGCCGAACATCTTGGTACTCAGCTCGGCCCTGTGTCTTGTCAAGACATCCAGTCTTAGCATCCCCCCTGCTTTTCTCCTCTGCTGCCCAGTCTGGAAGGTGTTTTCAGGGCCCACCGACTGGGTTAGAATGGAAAGAAAACAGCCAGAAGACAGTCTGTTTCTCACCACAACAGTCCGGTGGTTTGAGGTACTTGTTTGGGTCTCCTCCCTCTCCAAGGCTGGTCTGAGTACTCAGCTAGGATTAAAGGGGGCTCTTCTCTGCTTGCCTGGAGGGTGTTCTGTGATACTCAGTTTTAAAGCAAAGGCATTCAGTGATGCCAGTGCTTTTGGAGCTCAGGGCTCCATTAGGGCTTTACACTGCTGGAGAGACAGCTGAGCATTTTCCATCAAAATTATTTTCAGCCAAAAGTGATTTTCATCAACATGGAAAGCAGTATATTTCTTGGGGGAGGGTCAAAGTTCTAGAATCTCACTAAGAAAATCAGCCTGAAAAAAACCAAGAAAATGTCTTGTCTGGTTATGATAAAAACCCTGGTAAATCTTGCAGAAAATTTTTGGCAAAAATGTTTGTTGTGAGCCCATATAAATCGATCATATGAACGTACAATTGTCCTAAATCCAGCCAATTCCAAGCCTGGGAGAGCCTGAGAGGCTGGCCCAGGTGCATGGCAAGGCCTAATAGACATGTTTCTTTCATTTGTTTGCTGAAGGGCCCCAGGGCTGTGCTAGAGGCAGAGGATACACTGAGATAACATACAGATTCATTAGTGCCCCTGCTCATTAACTGAGACCTCCGTGTCAGTGATGTGGCTTCTCTAATTTGTGTCAGTGGTGCATGGGGGTGTAGAGCAGCCTCACTGCCTGCACAGAGCCCTTGCAAACAAAGCTTTCACTGCATCCTGAAGGCGACTGCTCCCCACCTCGCTTGCCCCTTGCAAAGACTCAGAGCTTATGTGTTATCTCTGACAAGATGTGTGCTAGGGCTGCATGTACCAATGGAGAAATACTGGTGCTGGTGCTCCAGGTCAAATGCTAATGAAGGGGGTTTGGTGCTGGGAAGATCAGGAGAAGCAAGAAGGCTGACAATTAAATTGGGGACAGAAGTCAGGGGCTCTCTGGGTTTAGGAACACAGCACCAGATGTCAGTTCTTTGCTCCTGCTAGGCAATCTGCCTCCCTTGCCGGAAGAAACCAATCCTCCTAATCAGAGGTGTCTGTTTGCAGGGATTAAATGGGGATCAGGCCGTCTGAGGATCTTACTCTCTTTCCTGAAGAGATCCTGTTTATTTAAAGAAGTCTAATTTGCTGTCCTCATTAGTAGGGGCCAGGAGACACTGTGCAGAGCCCATACTGTACTCCTCGCGCTGGAGCTACTCTGCGTACCTGTCCTGTCCTGCAAGCACAGGTGTTATAGGCCCAGGGTCTCGCTTCCAGACCTGGGACCAATGCTTCCTGTGGCTAGGGACATTGCAGAGAAGAGATTCTTCTGGGCTGCCAGTTGAAGCTCTTGCAGAATTTGAGGATAACCTTTTGCCTTTAGGAACCAGCATGCAACCCTGCTGGTATGCAGCTCAGGTGGCTTTGAACACTTTTCCTTGTGCCTTCCTCCATTTAACCACTTTTCCAACCACCCTTTGCAAAAATCCTCACAAAATCTAAAAACCTCACTGGTTCCTCTGAAACTTCTCTTATCTCTCTGACCTTTATCAAGTCCCTACCCAGCCCTGCAAACACCACTGTCCTTCCCCTGCCCATTAAGACCAGCCCCCCCAAACCTCACAGCTCTCCCCCTGGGGCTGCTCCATTCTTTGTTCCCTTCCCTACTCACAGCCCCTCAGACATTTTCTGGCCAGTCCCAGCTCTGCTGTTACCACACAACTAAACTATCACCCAAAGGAAAGGAACAAAAAGGAAGAAGGGCTGGCTCTGCTTATGCTGCAGAGAACTCTTGAACCACTCCACCATGAGTCCCTGCTGACACCTCACATCTCCAAAAATCCCTTCCAGGCTCTGTGTACACACAGCTGATGATGCAGAACATCCTGGCATGCTCCTGGGAAGTCAAGGCCTTCAAAAGATGGAAGCTTGCTTTTTGCCTTTCCCTTGATATCTCCACATCAGCTCTCAGCAGCCTTGTGGTTCCATAGAACTGATGGACTTGAAATCGCTGGCTCAGATTTCCCAGAGCTAAACATCCAGTTCCTGAAAATCTCCCTTGTCCAGGCATACTCTTTCAGCTGAGAATGGGAAACCTCCTGGGAAAATCCTGCAAGGTACAAGTAACCCTCTGTTGCTGAGTCCTCTATTGTCTCATTTCCTTGTCCCTCCTTGTCTCATTTCCTTATGGGACAGAATTTGTGAGCAAAGTAGCAACTCAGTACCAATGCTTTGCTGCAGAGATTGATTCACTCTTCCTAGGGCTAAGAAAATATCCCATTTGTAAGGAGGCTTTGGATGAATTCCCATTGAACACCTCTGTGTTGTCCAGGGCCTTGAGTACAGAAGTGCATGCCAAGGGGGGGGGGGGGTGTTTTTGTATTAGAGGCTGAGGGGGGCACTGAAGAGGCACTGGGATTCTGGGATTGTGGGACTGGGTACTGTAAGGCTGCACTGGTCTAGGAAGTTGGCCTTACTGTACATTCAGGAGACTGCAGTGAGACTTAGAGGGGCGACTCTTTCCATAGGGCAGGGATACCCACATTCCCATAGTCCACAATCCCACCTGACCTTCACCTCCCGCAGTTTCATTTGTGCCACAGTGGTGTTCCGTGGTAAAAGATTAACCCTTTTGGGAGGCATTTGCTGTCACTTCTTTTCATGTCATCTGCCCTTTCTCCAGCCTTAGGCAGTGCTGTAATGAGAGGTTACTCTGCAGATCTCAGCAGCAGGCTTTTTTGAAAGATGCCCCATTACCTCCCAGTGCACATGACACTTCACCTTCTGGTCCATGGCAAGTGCTCCACTGCTTTAATGGCAGAGACATCCCGCAGGGCCATTGTACTGTAATTGCCAAGGAATTCTCTCATCCAGCCAGGCCCTCATCCCACTAATTCCTAGGCCTGTTTGCAGCAGAAAGGGTTAGGTGTGTGTCTCCAGTAGATATAAATACATGCAGAGTGACTGACTAGTTCCAGTAATTGTCCTGCTCTGAGTGGGAGGAGGGACTGGGGTTGTCCAGAGATCCCTTCCCATCAACTGTGTTGTGATTAGAACCACAAAGTAGTACAGAAGAAATGCTGGTGAGACAGACCATCTACATTTGCAGTCCTGTAGGGCATAGGGTTATTTTCTAATGCTTCATAGATTAACATTCTAGAACCAGAACAGTCTGAAGACTGTGCAGGATAAGGAACGGAAACTGTTTCAGGGTGCACATTTCTTCTGGCAGTTGGTAGATATGATGCCCATTCACTACCTTTAAATATGTCCACAGAAGCTGGGACTGAGGCCTGTGAGACCCTGCTAAACCACCTAGAGTGGGAAGCAAGGTTCAAGTTCCTCTTGTAGTAATGTGCATCCCACAGAAAAGCACTTCAAGGCAGAGTCCCATAAATACCAGCCCTTTTTCAGTCCTGCTCAACACCTGCACTCAATCAGGGAACTAGAAGGATGAGACTTTCCCAAGTGCTGGGCACACACTGATACTAGGCAGCTCCTGCCCATGCCCCTGACACCCACATGGGCCCGTGCTTAGATGAGATCAGCTCAGATGAAGAACAGCTCATGGGAGGTGAACCAAGTGAGTCAGAGGTGAGTCTGCTGGGCCAAGTATGGTTCCAGAGAGGTGCATTTGCAGACCAGAGTCCTCTAGTTGGAGCTATTCACCCATGACAGTTTGATTTGTGGTTGAGCAGATTGTGAACAGCATCGCACTGGAATTTCTAAGTCATTAAAATCAAAATGCTCTGACAAATGCCTGGTGTTTGAGGTTGCTCCCACAGAAACAGGTTTCTTCTAACATATGCCCATTCCTTTTCCCAGCAGCTGGCTTGCTTTTCATCTCCACGGCCTGTTGGGCTGCAGAGACATTCAAACTCCCACATTCAGTGACTACCAGCTAACTGGACTAATCCAGCCTGAAAACCCAGGGAGATGAAGACACAGGGACTGCTCTCACACTGAGGATGGTGGGGTCTGATCCCATTAGAACTTATTCCTTCTTGACAGGTTCAGCACAGCAGAGTCCAGGGAGGCACCACCAGCTCGTGGCTGGTGCTGGCTTGTCTTAGTTCCTCTGCCACAAGCTGAGGATGCTGCTTCTGCTGGAGAGACAAAGTGTAGTCAGGAGAGCTTTTGTGGAAGAGCTCTCTGAAAGAGTTGCATGCTGTGTTACTTTGGCTAGTCTCCTTGCCACTCTGCTGTGATCTCTGTCCGGGCTTTCTATCCTGCAAAGCAGGGGCAAGAAGAAGTTTGGGAGCACCCTGGACAAACAAGTCACAAAGAGCATGAGGGCTGCAATTGACTGGTGGATACAGCAGTGAGCTGATCTGGGATACTGCTTACAGACCTGCAGGCTATGTTCCCACACGGATGTTGGCAAGCTGGAGAGAGTGAGGAAAAGTTATACAAATTATTTGAAAGCTGGAGGAAATGTCCTTACTTGGAGAGACTGAAAGACCTGACTTTGTTAGTTTTTCAAGGAGTTCTAGGGATGACTTGATTACAGCATACATGAGTACTCAGCAGGAGAAAACACAGACCTTTTTGTCCTTGAAGTGTGTGATCTATATCAGGGAGAGCTACTTGGCCTGCCTGTTCCTCAGATTTTCCATCAGTAAAATCGAGATAAAACTCCCCTAGATCCCAGAGGTTTGCTGAGTGGTACTGTAAAGCACCATTGTAGTCTAACACAGAAAGTATAATACAGGGTCTGGTATGGATTACATGCTGAATACATAGTTTTTATTATTTTGGGTAGCCCAGGAATGATTATAAAAGCAATTACTTTATATCCAGTTTATTTGTACTCCTTAAGTAACTGCTGTGGTCTGAGAAGAAGCTGCATAAGGCAATGAGGTACACAGCCTTGAGATGAAAGCTCAGGAGGGGAAGGGGAAGCATGATTGCTGTCCTCGTGGTAGGATCAGGAAGGACTCTGGCCTGAGCTGCAGCTGGAACAAGCTTGTCCCATGGCAATGGGAGATGCTCACCTTGCTAATGTAGCCACTAGACAGCCTTATACGGCAAAGACTAGTGTGTTATTCTTCCTTCAGGGCAAGGGATAACTGAATGAGTATTGCACAGTGGAGAAGGCTAATGCAGCGGATGGGCCAAGGCGCAGGCTCAGGAAGTTGCAGCTCAGCAGTGGAGCCTGCTGCAGCCACTACTGTAAAGGACTGAGGTGGGGCAGAGAGCTGGGAACAGCAGACCCTCTTCCTGCCTGCCCCCAGCCTCCTCAAAATGTGCGGTCCCAGCTGACTGAGTGTGAGGTCCCAGGTGAAAGCAGCAAACAAAGCTGAAGGAGGAGGAGGTCAGAGCTGCATAGTAATTCCTGTGCTTCATGGGGAGCCCATGACAGTCCATGTCCCATTCTGCTTGAACAGGAGATTTCACTCCATCCATAGGAGGGGATGTCCTCATTCCAGAAGGCCTAGTCACTCTGTCTTCCCAATTTACCTCCCAACAGCTCCTTTCCCACAGCAGGAAAGAAAAAGAAATAGCGCTAGAAAAGTAAACTTTTTAAAGGTGTAACAGAAGGAGGGAAGCTATCCCTCCTCCAAGGATTGTCTCCTCCCTCTGCCTTTCTCTTCTGAGGACCCTGCTCTCCAGCTGCCAGGAGTGACACCATTCAAGCAAGTGAGCAAATAACCAAACCCACCAAGGCCTTGAGTGGATTAAAAGTTGTGGAGCACCCAGTCCCTACCTTGCATTGCATATATGTTTGGCTGTAAACAGCATTATAAGGTTGCATTCAGAGCTGGTCCCACTTACTGGCGGGAGGTGAGTAAAAATAGCTCATGTGGTATCATTTCTCCAGGATTTTTTTCCTCGGTGTAAATGATTAATGAAGGATATTGTGGAAAGCAGATGTACTGTTGCCACAGTAACTGAGACAGGCGACGGGTAAGGTTTGTGCACATACTGAATACTGAAGCAATGATCTTGGTGAGTGTTGCAGTTATTTTAGCCTTCATAAGATTCTGGTTAATTATTAACACCATAAGGTCCTAACCTGGGGGAATATTTAGAAGTGAGGCTAAGTTTATAATGAAACCCTTTCAATTTTCTCTCCCAGTCCCCTTCTCTCTCCCTGGATACCATTATAATTTTATCTCCCTAAAATCTCCCATTATCTCACTTTCAACTACAGTAACCTATTACCATCTTTAATTTTTAAAAAGGATAATAATGCAGGAGAAAATGTGAGTGAGGGAATGATTCACGGTCACTCACATCAAGTGACGTTTCCTCGCTCAGTTACCTGCTGTTTTCCTCTGCTCAAGTCAGTCTCTGGCTAGAAGCGAGTGAGGGATCCAGCTTCATCCAGCACATGCCTCTGATCTGTGCCAGTGTTCAGCCTCCTTTGAAGAGCAGCAGTGCCTAATGTGACAGTGGCAGCTTCCTTCTGGGAGACCTTTCACTTTTCAGGGGACAACTGTCCTTCGTTTGGATCCTAGTAAAGGCTCTAGACTTTTAAAGAGACTGTGTCCCATGAGAGGGAATCTGGATTTTGTTTTTTGCTTGATGAACTGCCTTTCCCTAGTGCTAGGAGAGCAGCAGGGGACTAACTGGTTTGAAAGAGCTTAAAGAAAAGAAGAGATATCCCTGCCCCCACTCCTCTGTTGCAGGGACCCTGATGCTGCTAAAGGCAATAGGCAGGCCTAAATCTCATTGCTCTGATAAGCGAGCAGGTACAAGGAAAGTGGCATCTAACCATACCGTTGTTACAAACGGATCCCATCAGCCCCCACCTTCTTCCCAAACCTGGGGCTCTTCAGCTGTACAGCATCAGTGGCTCCTTTACTGCCACCAAAATACCTCTCTGTGAAGGGCCAGGCCAGCAGCTGACACTGGAGATGGGAGCTGTTGAGGAGAAACCATAGCTGGCCACACTTGGCACACAGCCCTGACCATGCTACAGGATGGAGGGATTGCACCTGGCCCTGCTGTTGCCCCAGGAGCTCACAGCATGGCATGCTAATAAAGGCTCTCGTGTACTGATCCCCAAGGAGGTCTTTTGTTTTGTAGACAAGTTAAGAGAGACATGGAGAAGCAGTGTTTCTTTCTCAAGGCCACAACAAAAGGGTGCCTCTGGGATGGGAATGGCACTCTTCCTTTTCAGCCACTGGTGTCACCGGAGCTGCACGCATCCATAATGCTAAGGAGAACACTCTCTCCCATCACATCCTCATAGGCAAGCTCAGGAAGTGTGAGCCGGATGAGTGGAGAGTGAGGTGGATTGAGAACTGACTGGATGGCAGAGCTCAGAGGGTTGTGGTCAGCAGCGTGGAGTCTAGTGGGAGGCCTGCAGCTGGCGGTGTCCCCCAGGGGTCAGGCCTGGGTCCAGTCTTGTTCAATGTATTCATCGATGACCTGGAGGAAGGGACACAGTGCACCCTCAGCAGGTTTACTGATGATACTAAACTGGGGGGAGTGGCTGACACACCAGAAGGCTGTGCTGCCATTGAGAGGGACCTGGACAGACTGGAGAGTTGGGTGGAGAGGAACCTCCTGAAGTTCAACAAAGGCAAGTGCAGGGTCCTGCATCTGGAGAGGAATAACCCCATGCAGCAGTACAGGCTGGGGGCTGACCTGCTGGGAAGCAGCTCTGCAGAGAAGGACCTGGGTGTCCTGGTGGACAACAAGTTAAACATGAGCCAGCAGTGTGGCCTTGTGTCCAGGAGGGCCAATGGGATGCTGGGGTGCATCAGGCAGAATGTTGCCAGCAGGTGGAGGGAGGTGATCCTGCCCCTCTCCTCAGCCCTGGTGAGGCCCCACCTGGAGTCCTGTGTCCAATTCTGGGCTCCCCAGTCCAAGAGAGACATGGCACTACTGGAGCGATTGCAGCGGAGGCCTACAAAGATGATGAGGGGACTGGAGCATCTCTCCCATGAAGAAAGACTGAGGGAGCTGCCACTGTTCAGCCTGGAGAAGAGAAGACTGAGAGACGATCTCATCAATGTGTACAAGTATCTGAAGGGAGGGTGTCGAGAGGATGGGGCCTGACTCTTCTCCGTGGTGGCCACCGACAGAACAAGAGGCAACGGGCACAAACTGAAACACAGGAAGTCACATCTGAACATGAGGAAAAACTTCTTCACTGTAAGGGTGACAGAGCATTGGAACAGGTTGCCCAGAGAGGTAGTGGAGTCTCCTTCGCTGGAGATATTCAAAACCTGTCTGGATGTGATCCTGGGCAATATGCTCTAGAGGAGCCTGCTTGAGCAGGGAGGTTGGACTAGATGATCTCCAGAGGTCCCTTCCAACCTTGGCCATTCTGTGATTCTGTGAGAAGCAACATCTTTGGAAAGTCAACAGGAGCATTTCTATAGGATTTGCACAGCTTGGATTTGACTTTGAGGCTTATCTTCTACTTTTAGTCTTGCAGTTAGTTTGGGAAGAAGGGCTTCTTCAGTCCCCTGGCACTGGTGTTCAGGCCCACAGCTTGCAAGGGCATCAGGTAGTTCCATCACCAGTGACACTTTGAGGTAGCCCTACAGTCTGCTGTCAGCCCTAACACCACAGCCTGGCCCAGTCTGCCCCTCCTCTATATTTTGTTCTGCCTAGCCTTTAAAATCCCTGTTCACTCCTGCCATCCCCATAGCTCAGGCTGTCCAGACGCTTTCTGTTCCTTTCACAGCTGCCGACCCAAGCTGTGGGGAGAGCCATGCAATTATCCTCATCAGTCTGTCCTCCTACACTTTCAAGGAGCCCAGTGGCGACTCTCTTCTCATCGTACCACCAGCATGGACTGAGCTCCCTGCCCAGCCTTCCTCCCCTCCCAGACCTCCCACAGTTATCACTAGCCCCCACAGCTGTAATATCACAGACTCATCTGGCCTTTCCCTGCCTCATCCCCCCCACCTTGTCCCTCCATTCAGTCTGTGCCTCCTCTCACCCCTGGGCTGCTCTGCTGACTTGCTCCTCAACAAACTCTGCTGCCTCTCAGAGCCTGTAAGGTCTGGTCAGAGAAGAGGAAAAGCTCTCCTGCTCCCTCTTCTCCAACATTATCTACTAGCCCCCCTTCTCTATCCTTGCCCTACACCATACCCACTGATAGACCTTCAGGCCTCTTCTTTTGAAGGCTGGGCCCACTCTGAGGGCTTCTTCTGTTCTTAATGTACTTGGAAATCTTATTAATGCCTCCAGCTGATGCTTTTATCTGGAGCAGATGCTGTTATCTGGAAGTAGTGCTGACATTGGACTCCCAAATGCATTAAATGAAGGTTGAGAGGAAAAAATGAAGGGCATGTTGGCTGGTCACAAATGGAGGCATCTGGGAGTCTTGCCAATGGCAGAGGGGCTAATAGGATGGCTGAGTTTCTGCCTTGCATAGCATTCAGGGAGAGCCAGATGGCTGGGGAGCTCCAGCCTCCTGACTATTTTACTTCCAAACGTCAGCGCTGCCCACCTTTCTTCCCAGGCTGCTAAGCTTGGTCTGCAGAAGAGGCAGCGATGGGAGAGTATGACCATGTGAGACCAAGGTGGGGAGCAGTGGCACACAGTGTTAGCCCTGCTGAAAGCACTTGGAAAGGCACCCCAAGGCTGGGCAGCCACAGTGCATGATGAATCATTGTGTAAAGAAACTTTTCTGAAGGTGCTGCACATCAAAATTCTGCCGTTTGGCACAAAATTGCCTGTATCCCACAGTACAGGGAGTGTGAGCTCCACAGGTGAGTTGGTCTCATATCCACCTTGGGATGCACCCCCATATTTGCTTATGCACAGGGACTATCTGAGATGGGAAATCATACTAGTGGGGTGAGTGCTGCATCAGGGCAGCGAGCAGCCTGCAGGAATCAGGCCCTGAAGGGAACATCTCTGGGAACTCCAGCACAGTTTTATTAGCCAGTAGCCTAATTCACTTCAGTCCTTTGGCCACGCTGCACTAATAAACATATCTAATCTGTCAGCAAGCACCAGCATGTTCAGGAAATGGTCTGATTTGTATTTAGAGTATGAAGGACCAACAGGACATTTTTGGATTATCCTTTAAACACTGGACATGTGAAGGACTTGGGAGCAACTCGGAGAAGCATGGAGTCCCCAATCCTTTCCCTTTGGGATATACAAACACTGGATCTGTTCAACTGGAGTAGGTACCATGCACATGGCCCCAGTTCCTTGTGGTGACAATGGTCAGAAGGTGCAAGAACACTGAAACAGCAGATGTGGGACAGTTCCTTCTATGTTAAGTCTCAATCCAGTCTCTGGAGATCAGCTTAAATGAGATTGGTTTAAGCCCTGATGCATCTGATTGAATACCCTTCATATTTCTCATTGCTGAACATTATGATAAGTGGGTAATCCTCATGTGCCTGCAAATTTCCAGTCCCTTTTATGAACCCTGCTAAATCTTGTCCTCAAAGATTAAATACAATTTGAAAAGAGATGGGATTTTTAATGGCTTTCAGAAAACTGCCCCTTTTGTCAATGATGTTAAAAAGTGCAGTGGGGAAAGGTCACTTGAAAGAAATCAGAGGATCTATTTTAAATCCTTTGCCTTTTGTTTCTCATTTTTTTGTGAATGCATTGCCAAGCTGGGCTCAGCCATCGGTGCACAACATATGGTTTGCGTCTGGAAGGCAGGTGGATCAGCCTTAGACAAGGCTGAGGGACGCTCAGCAAGAAAAGCTGATGGCCTCCAACCAGCCTTTGGTCCCTCTAGTTGCAACTGTATTTCCAGGCTGGGAGAGAAATGGATTCTGGTATCATTAGGACATAATGGATCGATGGATTGCGCCATACAGCACATACAGGCTTCAACCGTACATCTTCCTGCTCATATGTCTCTTACATTAGGGAAGCTTCAGTGGGAGAAAGGAGAGGCTATGCTCCATAGCTGCTCAGGCTTCAGCGTATTGGGTAAAGGAGCAGGCTGGGATATGCATAGGGACCATTTTGTCCTATCTGATATTATAGGCCAGGAGGAGCTGAACCAGGCTAACTGCTCTGAGGGTTAAGGGAGTAACCCCCTCTCCTATATTTTAGCCCCTGAAAACATGTATATAAATAACAGAGAGCCCCAGCCCCAGCCAGCAGGCAAAGCCAAGAGCAAGCTATCAAGATAGCCTGACATCAACCTGCAGGGAGTGCCTGGGGCCTCTCCATGAGGCCTGGGCTGACAGTCAGCTCACCTGCAGAAGGTGTGCTGTTCTTGATGAGTTGTATCGCCAGGTCAAGGAGTTACAGGAGGAAGTCAGTAGGCTGCGCAGCATCTGAGAAGATGAGCAAGAGGTAGGGTATTCCTGGAGATTGTTCAGCTCCAGGAGTCCCAACCCCCCACAGCAGTGGAGTTGCCGGAGGGCTCTGTGCCATGTGAAACGGTACCTCATAACACGGTCGAAGAAGGCTGGCAACTGGTCACTTCTCGTAGAAGGAGGAAAGGCTCTTGCTCCTCCTGAAGACTTGCCTTTGAGGAACAGGTTTAGTGCCCTCCAGGCTGAGGAAGAGCTGGGCATGGCTTCAAGGGAAGCAACTGGCCTGACAGAGCCCGTGCCATGTGGGAACACCGGGAAGGAAGAAGCGGCGAGTGATTGTTGGGGGTGACTCCCTGCTGCAGGGCACAGAGCACGGAGGCACCTCCCTGCCGACCTGACCTCTTGTCTAGAGAGGTTTGTTGCCTGCCAGTGGCTCGAATAAGAGATGTCACAGAAAGACTGCCAAGGCTTGTCCATGCATCAGACGATTACCCTCTGCTGCTCTTCCATGTAGGCACTAATGACACCAAGGGCAAATTGGATACCTTCAAACAGGATTTCAGAGCTCTGGGGATGGTGGTCAAGGGTGTCAGAGCCCAGGTCATTTTCTCCTCGATCCTGCCTGTGAGGGGGAAGGATGGGAGGAGGAGTAGATGGATTTTCCCAAGTTAACAACTGGCTGTGCCACTGGTGTTGGCAGCAGGGTTTTGGTTTATCTATGACCATAGGACCGTGTTTGAAGATGGACACCTGATGGGGAGAGATGGGATCCACCTCACTAAGCAGGGCACGCATGTCTGTCTTTGCCGACAGGTTGGCCAGCCTGGTAAGGAGGGCTTTAAACAAGGAAAGATGGGAGAAGGGGAGAGTTATAGAGACAGGGTCGTCAGCAAAACGCTGCTCGGGTTGGGATGCCTGCAGCGGGTGCATGCAGCCAGGGGAGTCAGCATGGGACGTGGCTCTGGAGGACCCTCTTGCACCTCTCCTGGGGAGCTTACATGCATGACTGGCTCTCTGAAATGCCTGTACACGAATGCACGCAGCATGGGGCATAAGCAGGAAGCGTTCGAGATCTGTGTGCGGTCGCAGGGCCATGATGTTGTCGCAGGTCCAGAGACATGGTGGGACAGCTGGCATGACTGGAATGCTGTCATGGAGGGCTATGTGCTTTTTAGGAAAGACAGGCCAGGAAGGTGAGCTGGTGGCGTTGCCCTTTATGTGAGGGAGCAACTGGAATGTGTGGAGCTCTGCCTCGGGGTGGATGAAGAGTGGGTTGAGAGCCCATGGGTAAGGATTAAAGGGCAGGCTAACATGGGCGACACGGTGGTGAGGGTTTACTACAGGCCACCTGATCAGGAAGAAGTAGTCAATGAGGCCTTCCACAGAGCGCTGGAAGTAGCCTCACCATCACAGGCCCTGGTTCTCATGGGGCACTTCAACCACCCTGACATCTGCTGGGAAGAGAGCACAGCTAGACACCAACAGTCGAGGAGGTTCCCGCAGCGCATCGAGGATAACTTTTTGACGCAGGTGGTGGAGAAGTCAAGGAGGAGAGGTGTGCTGCTGGACCTTGCACTAACAAACCAAGAAGCTCTGTTTGGAGATGTGAAGGCTGGGGGCAGCCCTGGCTGCAGTGACCACGAGGTGGTGGAGTTCGGGATCCTCCGAGGAGGGAGCAGGGTGGTAAGTAGGATCGCGACGCTGGACTGGAGGAGAGCTAACTTTGGCCTCTTCAGGGACCTTCTTGGAGGAATCTCATGGGGTAGGGCCCTAGAAGGAAGGGGGCTCCAGCAGAGCTGGTTAATATTCAAGCATCCCTTCCTGCAGGCTCAAGATTGGTGCATCCCTCTGAGGAAGAAGTCGAGCAAAGCGGGCAGGAGACCTGCATGGATGAGCAAGGAACTCCTGACAAAACTCACACGGAAGAAGGAAGTCTACCGGAGGTGGAAAAGGGGACAGGCCGCTTGAGAGGACTATAAGGGACACTGTCAGAGTATGCAGGGATGTGACGAGGAAGGCTAAGGCCCATTTGGAATTAAATCTGGCAAGGGATGCCAAGGACAACGAGAAGGGCTTCTTCACACACATCAATAGCAAAAGGAAGACTAGGGGAAACGTGGGCCCGCTGCTGAATGGGGCAGGGACACTGGTGACAGAGGACATGGAGAAGGCAGAGATATTGAATGCCTTCTTTGCTTCAGCCTTTACTGCTAAGGCCAGTCCTCAGGAATCCCAGACCCTGGAGACAAGATAGAAAGCCTAGAGAAAGGAAGACTTTCCCTTGGTGGAGGAGGATCGCGTTAGAGAACATTTGGACAAACCTGACATCCCCAAGTCCATGGGCCCCAATGGGATGCACCCACGAGAGCTGAGGGAGCTGGTGGGTGTTCTTGCTAGGCCACTCTCCATCATCTTGGCAAGGTCCTGGAGAACAGGAGAGGTGCCTGAGGCCTGGAAGAAAGCCAGTGTCACGCCAGCCTTCCAAAAGGGCAAGGAGGAGGAGCCAGGGAACTGCAGGCTTGTCAGCCTCACCTCCATCCCTGGAAAGGTGATGGAACAGCCCATTCTGGAGGTCCTCACTAAGCATGTGGAGGACAAGAAGGTGATCAGGAGCAGTCAGCATGGATTCACCAAAGGGAAATCATGCTGGACCAATCCTGTGCAACATGCTCTAGGTGACCCTGCATGAGCAGCGGGGTTGGACTAGATGATCTGCAGAAGTCCCTTCCAACCTTGGCCTGTATGATTCTGTGATTCTTTAATAGCTCAGATCCCTGTATATGCTTGTAGCAATAATTTCACAATATTCCCAGGTGGAGGTATAGCACAAGGCACTTCAACGCCCCTTTTCATCGCACCAGAGACAGGGATTTGCATCAGAGTGCTCATGCACAGTTTTGGCTAGAGGTGGTTTGCGTACCTCTGTCATGCAGCCCTCTACCCGTCAATGTCCTGATGCTGAGGCCATGGTTTAGAAAAGCAGAAATACACCTGAAGGCTTCTGAAGTGCCAGATTAAGACATGGACAAGTGGACTTCAAAATGCAACTGTTGAAAGTTATCATAGGACCATAGGTCATTGTTTGTCCATTTCCAGTTGTAAGGTGTGCGGTTGTAACTATCACGAGGCTTGGACAACAGCCTAGCTGGAAGCAGACATGTATCACTTCAAACCACTGGACTCCTTACAGCTGGTAAAGCCTCTTTATTTTTGTGTTTCTGCGCTACTTTGTTGAACTTCAGGAGGTTCCTCTCCACCCAACTCTCCAGTCTGTCCAGGTCCCTCTCAATGGCAGGTCCCTGTGTATGCTGGTAGAAATAATATCACATGCCTTCCCGATGGAGCTATAGCACCAGCTGCTTCCCTTTCTTTGTCTCCAGCAGAAACAAAAGCAGTCACAATACTGGCTTTGGTTGTGCATCCCATGTTACCAGAAAGACGTGGCTAAAGTAGAACAAAGAACAAGATAAGTCATTAGAAAGATGGAAGAGAGGAAAAGAGAAAAGAATTAAAAAATCAGTGCACCTCCCTGAGTGAGCTGCTCATGAATGAAATAGAATGGTCAGACAATCATACAAATGGCTCCTAGGGTTCAGCAGAAATGAAAAATGTGGATAAAGTATTTAAATGATGTGAGTGCTGAGCCAAGATGCTGGGGTCACATGCAGGATGTTCTGTTTGTTCAGACAACTTCATGTCATGGCTAGTTCCCCTCCTTTCTCCTACTACAGCAAGAGCTGTGGTGTATTCATGTGCCTTCCCGTGCTTGTTCATCTGCCTCACACTGCTTCCATCCTGTGCACTCTGCTCCACAAACACAGCGCTGGGCTTCTGTCAAGGAGGGGAGGATTATGCCAAAAAACTGAGGCCAAGCAGCAGGAATTGAGAAACTGAAACACCCACCAGACAGAACATAGAAAAAAGGCAAAACATGAGGCTCGAGAGCCAAAACTCAAGTAGGCGTTTCAAACATTCCTTGGATTGCTCAACTTCTACCACAGCTTCCTATTGCACAGAGAAACAGTCTCTGAAGCCCTTTGTTGATTTCTCAACAGGGAAATTGTCTGGAGATAGACTCACCAGCATGCAGAGATCTTCAGGAATGTCAAGTAGTTATTGACATCTGATTCAGGGTTCATTCATCTGGATGAAGAGAGACAATAGAGGGCTATGTGCTTGCATCACTTCATGGTGTTGAAGCCGCTCTGAGTCATGCGTTGCCAGATGGGACTGAAGGACCTATTACTATGCAAGAACTGTGGCATCCATTGAATGAAAATATGGACAAATGGGCATGGAAGCATTCATTATCATAAATGAAATCAAGGCATTCAATAATTACATCCCTGAAGATGCAATCAAAATCTGCCAGACTAGAAGCTACCTTTTGGGTTTCTTTTTAAAACAAGCCTACCTTTCCAGGTGTATTCCTGTGAATACGGTGATGGAGTGCTGCGATTATGTACTTGTTTACAAGCCAAGATAACTGATTGCTAATGCTGATGCACTGAGTTGACTGACATTAACAATGTGAGACCGTGTCATTCTATCTCTAGCTGAAGTTTTTGTATCAAAACTTCTCCCTGACTTGCCTCTTTTCATTGATTGAGTTGTGAAAATGACTGCCAGGGTTCCAGTTCGGTGCATGATTCAACTGAAGTGATTGACCAGCCCCTAGAGAAACAGCCTTATAGTTCATATCATTTTAACTCATGAGCATGACAGCTCCATTTGTAAAGGCTGCTTTAAGAGAAAGCTGTACTATTATTCCTGATGAAGGTTTCTAGGTCCCTAGTTATGACACACCTAGGAATTGTTTATATGAAGTCATACCTTTTGGCCCAAAACCAACCTTACCACAGGGAGCTGTGAATGGATATATCACCAGGTTGAAGTGATCTGCTGATAGCCGCAGTGCTTTTTTGGGAAGTGTTCAAGAAGCCACATCCATAAGCCATATAGTCTTTGCTGAGCTCTTCATAGAAAGAACTTTCCAGTTGTGACAGATGTTTCCTCAAAATTGTCTGTGGTGACCTTGGCCTCACTGCTAACAGATATTGCAACAATCCTTACCCTTCATCATCAGTTTGAGACTCCTGGATTACTTGCTGCTATTTTACTGTACTGTATATATTGTATTATATTGTACTGCAGAGTTAACAAGTGAGCAGCCTTTACCTCTGATGAGTACCTGGACTTTGCCAAACTCTGTCTAATTTGACCTGTTACCATTGTACTGTGCCATAGCCACGGAAATGGTCAGGCTGAATGCATGAAACAGACAGATCAATATGCCTTAAAAAGGGGATGCTCCCTAGGATGATTACCAGGCCCTTCATTACACACCACTTCATCACATGAACATGCTGCTCCTTGCAGAATAGCAGAGTTGGTCTTGCTGAACTGCTCTTGGAACAACACCTGAGAACCCATCACTGACACACTATCAGCAATACCACCTCTAATCCCAGATACTCAACTCATCAAGGGAAGCAACACCTCTATCTTATCAGCAATCTCCTCAAAGATGCCAATAATACCTGTCCTGAAAGACACAGGGAAACTGCAAGAAGCTCTAGGGTGCCCATACCATGTCGAGGAAGGCATGTTACACATGTAGGAGAGGGTGCCAAGATGTGTAGTAGGAATGCTCAGAATGGAGTTCCTTTTTTTGGGCAGGAAGAATTTGTGTCACACCTGACCACTTTCTTCTTACCCCCTTCCCACAGCAGCAGCTGGGGAGATATTGTTGTCCATGTTGCTGTCAGTAAACTCATGGAGCTCATTTGCCTCTGCCATATCCATGCTGCCATGCAAACACAGCTGAGGACAATCAGTTTGCAGAATATCCATGACTGCACATGCAAGTGGAAGGGATAGGGCAGAATATACAGAGGGATATTTTAGGCTGAATATCTTCAATTAAAGCAGCGCTCCTGGCAGCTTGATCTGATGTTAGGCCAAGAGTGCATCTCTTAAAAGATATGGTGGATGCTCAGCACAACAGGCATTTACCCCTGGACCAGACAAGCTGCAAACAACCACTCAGGACCACACACAACCTGAAAGACAGTGAAGATGGTTAGGGACATCTACATTTCTTTAACCCTCGCTTTGAGGCTTCAGTACAGGACCTTTCCCAGTAATTTCAGGAATTCAGTGTCCATGCTGTATCATTCACCTTCCTACTCTGTCTCTGGCTTTTCCAATGCACAGGTTTCATCTTTCATTGCTCTTGTGGTATTACAGAAAGCAATTCCTTCTCCAGCTTTGCATATCCTCTTCCCTCAGCCATCTGAATCATTGCCCTGGAAGCAAGTGGAACATACCCTCCTTCAGCCAAGCAGGCCTCATCCCAGCTTGGATGGGATCAGTACAACTTTCAACAGCTCATGTAATACTGAAAATTAAGTTAATTCTTGCAGCATTGTATTTTAACCTAACAGCCCACTGCCGCCTCTGGGCTCTAGCCATCAAAGTAGTAAAGATAGCATATGAAACACACTACTACATCACTGTGCAGTTTAAGGGAGTGACATTTCCACTTGACCTCTTTAACCAGTGGGTTGCTGATGTACAAAGACCAGTGCCTCGCACTCTGACCATACTTTCTTCTCTTTCCCTTCCCTACATCTGCAGAGATGTCCCCTCTCCTGTCTCCCATGTAAACTGAGAGCTCCTCTAGGAACAACTTCTGTTCTATTTTGTTCTTTTATAGAAAACTTTATGCAATGCACTCTACCTAAGGATAGGACTACCAGTCCCTAGTTTATTAATTCATTAATTAATCTTTATACAGCAATTCACTAACTCATAATTATCCTTCCTGTACAATGCAGTTCCCAAGGACTTTGGCTGACTGGTTACTCTGTGGCATTGCTCTTCACTACTTGTCCTTTCTTTTTTTCTGTATATTATTATTTCTTGAAGGTGCTTGCTTTTGAAGCACTGGTGAGTGGGACGCACTGGTGGCCATTTCAGGAAATAAGACTCATTAAATATAGGGTAATCAGAGTAATTAAATATAGGGTAATCTTACTTTGATGAGAAAAAGGTATTTCTGAATCACTGAGTTGCTGTTCTACAGTTATTTCCAGACTTAGTGCTTCCAGATTTGGTATTTTTTTATAGCTATTTAAGGTTGCTCTTGAGGGTCACACCCCTGTTTTGCTGATGCCATCACTGCATGTATCCAGTCACCAGTAAAGCAGCCATTTTCTGGAACAATTAAATATTCTCTGCATTGTGGTTCCTGCAAAACCTGCTCTCTAGTGCAAAAGGGTGGAGCAAAATAAGTTGCCTCATTGATTAAACAAAGGTCTTGTGTCCTTAATCAAACAGATTTTGTCAAGGACCATTAGCTTTTCCTTCACTGTTTTCCTGTCAATCACGAGAGGTTTTTATTTGTAGTTGTCTTAAATCTTTGCAACCCCCAAAGTTAGCCTGCATCCAAATGGGCCCACCCCTTGTAGACACACATTTTGCAAGCTATGTCCCTGTCACTGGTAACTTCCCTCTTTGCTTTCCTCCGACTTTGTTTTTCAGGGCTTTATTTTTCCTTCTGACTTGTAATCTCGCTTTCCTGGAATGCCTTATTCTGCCTGCATATCATCTGTGTGCCTTGATAGAGTTTAACAGTACTGAGAATCTCTTCACAGTTATTTTCTCTCTTTTGTCTAGGACATCGGTCTAGCAAACAATTTACCTGCTATCTGCGTTGTTGCTTTCTGTGATTACATAAGCATCACTCACTTTGCATATAATTGTATAATGCTCCTTTCTGTGGCAGCTTCTGCAGAATTCTCATTTTGCAGGACACTCATTTCAGAGACATTCAGCTCCAAGTTTAATATATTCCAGCTTTGGCTTTTTTTTTTTTTTTTTTTTTTTTGCCAAACTGTTGCCAGTTCTGCTTGACTAGTTCTGTTAATCTCTTCTGAAGCGTACTTCTGCCCAAAGCAGTTTTCAGTGCAATCCCTGTCAGATGGGTCGTTATTTCCTTCTTCGTGTATCTAGCTTTGTTGTTGTTGTTGTTGCCATTTCATGGCTCCTGTCTTTTTGCAAACATCTGCAGCTTGAGGAGATGTTCAGTGTCAATTTCTTCATAAGAGCTCCTTTGACTCCTGGGGGTCTTTAACATGGCAAAGCAAGTGGCACATTTCATCCCTGAGTCCTCTGATCTTTTGCTGCCAGATACTGAGCTCAACTCCTTTTACCTGCCTGTTTCAGCTCTGTGGTTTAATCCCTCTGTGCATCACCTCCCAGAGCTCACAGGTGCCATTGCTGGGCACCAGCAGTAGAGCAGGGGTCAGTGAAGTGCTTGTGTTATTCATCAGCAATGACTCTTGCAGGGTTCACCTTTCCAGGGTCACTGCTCTCTTCTTGTGACACTATGTTACGTGGAAAGTCAGGCATATAAAATCCATCCTTGCTTCAAGCATGTGACTTAATAAAGCAACAAAGTCACCACAAGAGGGAGGCAATTTACTAAACCTCTGCTTTGCACTGGTTTCTGCAGAAACCCACCTTGCATCGAAATATCATTTTCCAGCATTCATATGACAGCAGTGTCCTAATGCTCTGACTGGGACTGCACCATAGTTGATCAGCATCAGGGAACAGGCTCAAATCACTTAATGAAAGGGGAAAGGAGACTCATTCAGCTTAAAACTTACTCAGGAAAATAATAGTGTTACCGCAGCCCTGGTGCTGGAGAGCAGGGGAAAAGCAAGAGGATGAGTGGCCAGGGCGAGATGGATTTGTTTGGCAGCAGCTGAAAGAGGCTGTGAAAGAGACTGTGGGGCAATGGCCTTTCTGCATTCTCTCTGTCCCAGCTCACCTGCTCCCAAGATGGGACTTGGTTTTGTTCAGTGAAAGACCAGAACTGGAAATCTGCTGCTCACCATGGGGAGTTAATCACAACCATTTCTAGCAGGTGCTGGAAGGCCTTTTTTATTGCTATGCCAGGCTCTAAAAGTTAAAGGACATCGATTTGGAGTCTTGTTTTTGCCCTGAAGACAGGTGGTGTGTGACAAAATAACCAGTCTCGCTTCCTCCAGTCTAAGTCTCTGATTTTGCTGCTTGAACATACTTTGTATGTAGTGAATCCATTAGGGTGGCTCAGTGATGCAGACGCAGGCAGCTCTCTCACTTGTACTGTTGGCATCTTCTGTGGTGATGAGTGCTCCCTCTTGCCTTCTGTGCCCTGTATTACCCAAGCCCAGATGTGCTAGGCTAGGGCAGCTGCAGCCTTGCTGCAATACAGAATTGAAATCCAGCAGTATGGTTTGGACCTGGGATATTCACAGGCTTTCGGAGCTACCAGGCCCAGGTTTTCTCGATAGTGAAGCTGGCTGATCTCTTGATACCAGATCATCTTTCTTTCTCATTTAGCCTATGAGATCAGATTCCTAATTTCCTGGAGTCTTTCTTTTTTATTTGTATTGATGTTTTGTCTCTACTCAATCTAGGATGTTTCCTAGAATTGAAAAGTCATCCAGGCTGACATCATTGACTTCATGGTGGGATTTTGAGAAGAAATGATAAGAATTCAGTAAGTGTGACACACTCAGGCCCACTGAATGAATAGATTGCTTTTCAGGCTCCAGATTGTAAGTGGCGTGGCTCACGTGGGATGAGTGACAAGGTTACTGATCTGGGTGGACTCCCACCTCTCCTAATGTGGACGACTGAGCTAGTGGTGAGCCATTCTATTATACATTATATGCATTATACAGTCTAGCATTTTAAGGCAAAATGAAATAAACTGATTGATATGCAGCAAGTGAGAGGACCGTCTGGGAGCAGTAACTTCATCATCCCTCCTAGTATAAGCTGGCCTTCTGCACTCATGATTTAGGGGTTCAAGGCCTCTGATTTAGGGGTTCAAGACCTTACGATGAAAGGGTGTCTCTAAACAACAAGGAAGATAGGCAGGACAGGGCACCTTAAAAAGCATGCATCCTCCAGCCAAATGGGAAACAGTGCTCACAGCATGCCACAGACACAGTCACCACCACTTTAATTCATAAGAACAAATGGCAAAACTCTGCAGGCTAGTTTAGTGCAAGAGGTCAAAACACTGTCAAGGCAATAGGTGAAGGAAAGCAATGTGTGGAAGTTGCAAATGGGCCCATAAACCACCTCTGTGAAGGACACCTGCCAGTCTCAGGGCCCTCTGGAATCACCATGAGCTGCCTAGTCATTTTGCTAAGGGTCATTCTGTGTTGAGTTCTTTCCAGGGCAAATGAAGAGAAATGCCATTAAGACCTCTAATCGCACCAAAATAGTCTAATGGAGCCAGTGACTGACATTTAAATGAGCGTTTAAATAAATATGCAGGAGTTTAGGGAGCCTGTGCTACTTCACTGATGTGATACATTGCAAAAAGTGAAAGCAAAGAAATTTGGAAGTGCTAAATCTGGCATCAAGATGCTCATTTCTAAATTGTACAATTGAAAATTGTAAATTTTCAAATGAATTATGTATTTCTTGCTAAACCAGTGCTCAGAACTGCCATAATCTCAGGGTGAATATCCCATATGCCCAAATTGAACTACGTCGTTACCCTCATCACTTGTGGCTGTGCATGTGTGGGATGGCAGAAAAGGCATCAGCATGGAAAGGTATCACAGTGTTTCTCTAGTCCCCAGAATGATTTTCACATTTTACGCTACGCTGACAAATCTTTGCATTTTTTTTCGAGGAACCTGAGCAAAGTTCAAGCACACAGAGACATCCTGACTTAAATTGTCACAGTGACAGAGGCTTGTGTGCAGGTTTGCTCATTTACACCTGAAAACAGGCCTCAACATGTTAGCATTGGGCCAGAGCTTTTGAAGTCACAGTCACAACATGAGGACACAAGGTGCTCAAGGTACTGCAAATCCTTCCACAAACGTCTGTCCCAGGCTTTGATTTTTAGGCCCTCCCATCAGAGCTGACTTTGCAAGTGATCCCACATTCAGCAGGGACTCCTTGCCCCTCATGTGCTAGAGGAATTGTTTAATGAAGTTAGAGCAGAGCATTTCTCAGTTGTAAGCCAAGGATGGGGGGGGGTCCAATTGTTCTAGCGTAGCCTCTGCACATCCTTTTTTCTGATGAAAACATATGGAAACTTCACAATTATCTGTGCTGTCTTCTAGTTCTTGGCTGTTGGCTTTTGGCTGTTGTTTTACCTACCCTTGTTTCCTGCCCATCCCCAAGCAAAAATCTAAAACAGAAGTCAGACGTCAGCATGCAATTTCCTGTCTGAAACAAAGTATGAGCAGAAAGCAGGGAAGAGGGTGGTTTGTTATTTACTTTACTGATGCTTCTGTGTGAGGCCATTTTGTCTGATTTCTAGTCAGATGGTAAACAGAAGTGGTGACTGGAGAGTGCCAGGTGATGCTCCCGACTGGCAGGGGCAGGGGAATCCAAACCCTGCTTGTCTAGTGCTTCCTTGTTTTAAGAGGAGGAGGAGGATGCCCTGCTGCTTACAGCATAGAGAAAAATTTCCTGCCAGAGCATCTCACTCACTGTTGATGCTGAGTGTGCAAGGGAGACATGACCTCCGACAGAGCCACCAAGGACATATATCTGCTATTTCAGACAATCTCAGTCTCCCAAGATCTATTTCTGGGGTCAGTTTCCCAAACAGAAGTCCCTCTTAGTCCCAGATCCCTTTGGGACCCTTCACTTTGCATCAGCTGTATCAGATATACCTTAGACTGGGAAAAGTCAGTTGCAGGGTGACTTCACAGCCTCATGGCTAAGGTACTTACTGAGAAAGGGCACCTCTGGGACTCCAAGCATCCTTCCTCCCAAAAAGTCCTCAGAAGAAATTCATGAGATGCCCATTTTTCCCTTGCTTTCCCATGCCCTGGGCATGCTTCTGCCCCTGATCCAGGCTTTTCTGAGGCCAAAGCAGCTCATGCTCTCTTGGTGCATCCAGAGTTGGGATGAAGAAGGTGTTCCCAGATGTGCATGCCGCGGAGGCCACAGTGCCACCCACCAGGCACGTCAGAGCAGACCCTTTGGTGCCACAAAACTCTACCCATGCTGACATATCTGTAAGGCCTTTTGGCATCTCTGGGTCTAGCAGAAGCAAGGGAAGGTTTTCAAGGGTGAAATGTGAACTCAGGAACTAGTGAGGGCAGGTAGTGGGACACACTGGAATGAATCCTGTATGTCTGGCTCTTATAGTTCTACTGATCAGAGAATTACTGTTGTATGTGTAAGCCCAGCCCTTTACATGGAGTTGCACTCCATGATGCCATGAGTCCACAGTCATCCAAGTTTGTCTTTCCTTCCTCTTTGTCTTTGCCAGGGATGCTGAGATGCCCCTCAGGCAGTGGTGGTCTTGCTGGGAACCTCAGGGAATGTGGACTATGAATATTTCTTATACTATCACCAGCTAGAGTTAGCTTTTTACTGAAATAATTTCCTCAGCTCTTTGTCAGGCATCAGAGTAGAAGAGATGTTCCCAGAAAGTACCCGATTAGCATTTGGCTCAACAGCTCAACAGTTTGACTTTCATTGCTTCCAGTTCACTGCCAAAAGTACCTACCCACGAGCCGGCCATTTAACCTCCCAGCATAGGTCTGGCCTGTGTAACATGGGAAAAAACAGTGGCAAACAGCCATGTTCTCTGATCTTTTTTATTTTCTATTTTCATACCCCCAACTTTCCTCCAAGCAATGAAAGACAGCTCCTTGCTTGCTGCTTACTTCTTTAGCTCAGTTTTAACTCTTCCTGGCTCAGGAACCACTCTTTCTGGTGCTGAGCTTCATAGGATTCACCCAATCTGGCAATCAGGAGGGTAGGGTGATTTCAGTTAAAAGGACTCCCCTGTGAACTCCAGATGGTGTAGATCAGGCCTGGGTCCCTGTAAAATGGGAGCACTATGCTACTATGAAGTTTCTTCATCCCACAGCTTGGCTTTAAGATGTTAGTACTTTGCCAACAAGGTTTCCCTGGCTGCTCCTTACTCCTTAGCCCATGCCCCTGGGGATGCCCCCTGCCCTCACTTTGTCTTGCTGGGTAATGCTGGTGAGCACCTGGCCATGGCCTCCACCATCTAATGACATCCCCTTGATTAAGGAGAGAGAGACAATTATCCTTATTTGTCTTGTCAGTGCTTGGATGTCATGCATGACTAATAATAACAGGCAGCCGCTTTGCCTCAGGGCTGCCCTGGGTAATAATTTACATAGTGCAGCTCGATCTGAAAATCCCACCAACATCTTCTTCTAATGAAGCTCCAGGTACCTTTCTCAAAATCCACAGCAACGCTGTATCTAGGCAACAAAGACAGTGTCCCTCACAGAGGAATCACTTAGACGAACACCTCCAAAGGCAAAGATGCTGCTAATTAACCCTTGGGACAATGCTGAGCTTTCTGCTCTGTAACAACCTCTTTGCATCCCTCACAGCTTACTGGAAGGCTCCTTGGGCTTTTCCTCATACTTGTACTCCAGATTCCCCTCACAGCCCTTGAGCAGAGCTGGCAAGTGGTGCAGCTTTTCTATTTGAATGTTTATTTGCTACCGTGTGAAAGGAGTTCACCTGAACCCTCATTGATCTTTTGTACTTGCAGCTCCTGAACACTTCCAAAGTTTGCAAAAATTTCATGTCAAGTTATCCATGCAAGAGGCAATGGGAACAGAATTTAACTGCATCTATTGCAGACATGACTGTTCCTTTGGCAGGCGGGGAGCAGGAAGAGCATCAGACTTTTGGCTGCCAACCAGCATATGAACAAACCTTTCTTCAGAGCTAAATGCTGCAACAAAGACCACCTGCTGCAGATGTCCACCATCCCTCATGTGGTCTGACCCCTGGCAATGTTATCTGAGGCATGAGTAATACCTGTGCAGGGTTTGGGCTTAGGATTGAAACCCAGAAAGAATCGAGCAGGTAACCAGATGCAATAAGCAGTTAGCATGGGGAACTCTAGATCTCCAGAGGAAAGTTATCTTCAGAGGGAGTTAGTGTTTCCACACTGGAAAAGCCAGCCACAGAGCATGCAAGAGAAAAGGCTACCATTGGTTTAGTACTAGGTAATCCAGAGGAATGGGGCTAAGGGACAACCAGTGCCAAATCCTAGGGGGATTCAAAGGTGGCACTTCAGCCAGCTTAGGAGCTGTGAAAATATTCTGTATCTTAACAACACCCCTGATGTGAGCCTCAGCTAAATACATCAGTCAGCCAGCAAGAGTAGGCTGGAATAGGCAGCCTGAGTAACCCCAGCATGGGACCCACACACGGATGGCAGCCCCTCGTGTAGGAGAGGGGCCAAAAGCCATCAGAATGACATTCAAATGCAGGAGAGGTGAGAAAAGGAGGGAGAGAAAGAAGAAAGGAAGGAAGAAAGGAAGGAAGGAGGGAAGGAAGGGAAGGAAGGAGAGAAGGTTGTCAAATAGACCCCAGAATGAGAAAGAGGAATTAAATCTTTATACATAAATGATTTTTAAGGATCAGAGCTGATCTCCTGGATCTGGTATTGAAAAACTCTATATTGCTATGTCTGCTGATCTCAGTAGGGTGCTTATGCAATGCGGTAAAATTCAGAAGGAATAAGGAGAGCAGACTGCACCTAGGAAATTAACATTGCAGGGCCTTCTGACACAGGCACAATAAAGCCTGTGGCCTGTGTGCCTGGGATGTCAGGGCCATGGGCCTGGGCTGAGAGCAGGGGCAAGCTGCAGAAAGTACAGACTAGGAGCAAGCGATTCTGGGAGCAATCATGTGTTGGTTTTGGCCCAGCATGGACACAATTTCTCAGCAGAGTAAGTACCAGTCAGGGATTTTGTATAACAGTCTGCCAGTCTCATCACTTGGCCTTCCTTTTATTCACAGGTGAATGAAAGAGCTACAGCATGCGCTGGAGGTGATTGTGACGCCAGCTGGGTGTCTTTCTGGGAGCCTTCTGCCATCTCTTCCCCTAAACTCCTGCAAATATTGTGTAGGATACTGCAGGCAAAATAAGTCATGTGACGGGAAGAGGACTCAGACTCCAGCCTGCTACCAACTCCTCCCTGGACAGACCAGCATGTTCCAGCCATCTGGAAACTAATCAAGAGATGCTGGTAGCATCTGAGATTGCACACGACTAGTGCTATGAACCAGTTCTCAAGCAGCCACATTTCAAGGCTGACTCACAGATTTCGTACTCCCCGCAATAGGCACCTTCTGTCTTGGTTGTGCACTTTCTATCAGACCAGGCATGTTTAAATCACAGACACTATATACCTTGCCAGGTCAGCTGGGAATGGCAATCCCAAAGCTATTATAGTGGTCCAGAAAGGCCTGCAGCACAATGGCAAAACACTCCTCCTGGCTTCTTGCTTTCCTGGTTATAGGGGAGTGGGTCAGGTAGAAAGAATGTAGGAGACAGGGGAGCGAATGAGGTTTTGTTTAAAGATGAAATCTCCTCCTGCTGCCACTGAGCTTTGCTACATTGTTGCTGCATATCTAAGGCCATTTTCTTACAGCAGCATGCCCCTAGCTGCACTGGCAGGAAGCAGGAGCTAGCGATGGTCTAGCTATCCCTTTTCCACAATGCAGCCATCTCCCAGGTGACATGGCAGTGCCCAAAGTCAGTGTTCGTAACAGTGGAGCCAGGGGGTGAGGGCACAGTGTCTCCCAATCTGTCTACTGCTAAAGGAGAGCTAAAAGAGCCTCCAGGGAACAAATCAGATCTTGAAGGAGGTCAGCTGCTCTTTTGAAGCACTTGTGGTATTTACAGAGATCCAGAACATCCAGAAATCCAGGCGGGAGAGGCTTTGGGTACCAAGAAAGCGTGGCTTTAGGCTGAACTATTCCTACTGAGACTGTAGAATTCACGGAGCTGGTCCTATTAACAAAAATCTGAAAAAAAGGAAAACATTTTGTGTCAGCATTTCTAAGATAAAATGTTACAATACTCCAATTTGAAATGACACCTTATGAAACCTTTCACTTCCTGGCAAATGAAATATTTTCTTTAATGTATACATTTAATTTTCTATATAATGAAAATAGTTGGAATATTTTTCAATTTCTTGCTAATCCCAGCAAAAGAAAAAAAATTAATCAGTTCCTCACCCAGCTCCATGAGAACATAGAACAGCAACTGATAGACTGACCTTGACCTTGGCAGGGCTATAAACTTCCCCCCTAGTTAAGCCAGGCTATGGCTCAGGGCAGAGCTATGTTGAATTTGGCAGTTCATCAATCTCGGGTAGCCAAAATGATTTTTTTTTTAGTTCTAAAGCACATTCACAGATAGATCTGATACTCACCTTGCCCTGCTGTCAATACACATATGAAAAAGTTTAGCTAAAATAAAGATGTTTATTTCTGGTATTTCTAAAATACTTCTTTCACCTTGGGGACAAATTTGTAAGCACTGTTTATACCATGCACAAGCAGCTGATTCTCTCTCTCCTCCTCAGTCCCCTCAACTCAGTCAAAATGTGAGAGACTTCAGCTTAGACTTCTTTCCTGCTTGCTGGAGAATAGGGATTTGAAATCATGACAGCTGTCTCTTAAGGATGTGCTACCCAAGAAGAGTGAGGATCTGCTGGACACTTGTGCCTTAGGCTCTCCCACTGGGCACTCGCCTAGCAAAGGGGCACCTGAAGCTGTCATGGCCTAAAGCATTCTCAATTGCTTTTCATTAAACAGGGAGGAAGGAGAAGGGCAAAGCACTTGCCTGAGAGCCCTGCAAGTGGGAGATGCTTCTGAAAACCAGGGGTGCCATGTCTGAAGAAGATGATGAATTTGCATCCTCTTGGATGATGTTGGACTTCCCAACATCACAGCTGCTAATTACAAAAACTGTAAGCTGTACATTACAGCTTTTGATGCTGCAAAGGATGACGTCTTCTTAGACTGTTGAACCTAGGTCTTCACGTGCAGATTCCCTTTGCTTTTGTTAGAAGAGAGTTAGAAAAGGCCTCCATCAGTTTTATTTTGGAGTCAATGTTCTGCTTGAACTCCAGTCTAGCCATGTGGCCGCTATCATAGCACGGGGCATGGCTTTCCCTTGGTCTCCAGTGCCTTGGGTCTTGGATCTTTCAGTCCTGGACCACTGAACAGTCACTGAATGAACTGCAGGGCCTATTGGACTGTCATTGCATTGAGAAGGCATCATTGCCATGCAAGGTATAGACCTGGGTGAATGAAGCTGGAGGATCCCATTGCAATCCCCCAGTCAGTTGTGACAGCTTATTACAGACACACAGTCTGGAACCACTCAGCTATGCTGGCTTCTTCCTCAGTGATATCTCGTGCTAGTTCCTGGACATAAGGCTAGAGGATCCCAGATCCTAGCTATATTTTGAGAGTACTCTGATTTGGAGTGGTCAATGGAGGTGTGAGGGGAACAAGAACACACCCGCCCGGAAGCCTTTAAGGTGTCCATTTGTGTTGGTCATCTCCAAATTAAAGCAAAGCCCAAATTTTTGGGGATGGTTCCTTCTCTGAGTATTGGAGGAGAGAAGGAAAAGGAGGTCAGAAATTACATCTGCAGTCCCAGCAAGTTACCAGAGCTGGGTTTCAGTTACAGTTCTGCTCCTGAGTCATTCCCAGACTCAGACCAGACGCACGTTTTGACCTAAGATACTAGAGAGCTACCTGAAATCAGCTAAGCCTACGTGCAGTGCTGATGGAGGAGGAGATGATGTTGAGAGTAGTGATGATGAGATTAGACTGAGTAAGTCTTATCGCAGGAGACAAAGGGACAAATGAAACTTGAACAACTTTTAATTCAGCATCTCTGAATTTTTACCTGCTTGACTTTGCAACTTTAATGTTCTTTCACAAATTTCCTTTGCATATTTGGATGGAGTGAATCTGCTCTGAAGTGCAGACATAAGACACATAGGTTGTAGGGAAAGATTCAGTATGCGAAGGTGAGAATTTGTAGAGGTGCCTACAGATCCCAGGAACATTCCTGCAACGAGAGATTTTCCAGTTACTGACTATGCCCTCAGCTTTCTCTTGACAAGCACTTCTTGCAAATCTGACCACTGAAGTTGCTTGTGACTCACAAGGTGACTTATTAAGGGCATCGGCAAACTCCTTACACAGCCTCAGGGGAAAGCACAAGAACCATTTCACTTCCTTGCACCTGGAAATCCCTCCCATGTTCAGCAAACGTGCAGTTCAGCAGGACTGGAGTTGAAGTTTTTGGGAGGGACAGCCTGAGGGCACCTCTACATGATGGAAGCTCATAGCTCTCTCTTTAATTGGAGGTGAATTTAATTTCAGTAATGAGCCTGGCACATTCCAGTTCCTGATGAGATTTGCACTGATTAACCCAGCAGATATTCACTTGGCAAACTGCCCAGTCCATTCCAGTTGCAGTGGACTGAAACCACTTCTGCTGCTATTCTCACACTGGGAAGTAAGGTTACCTGAAGGTCATTTTTGGAGGGGAGGTGTATCAACACTCAAATGTATGTTGTCTTTTTAAAATACTGCTTGGGAAGAGTGTTTCCAGATCTTCCTATTTGATTCCACCCTAGGCTGAGAAGACTTTGAGGTTCATACTCTGCACCTTTTGTTGCCCCATGAAATGGAAGAAGCTTCTTCTTGGAGGAGAAATTTTTCAAAAAGATAGTAGAATTTGTCTCCTCCTCTCGGGATGCTGAGTATCTCTCAGAAAGTGTTGCCAGCTCTCTCTCTCTCTGTATCCTTAGAATGTGTAAGGAGCTTCCTGCTGCTGTAGTTGTATCCTTTGCTCAACTGACTGTGCCCTTGTCCTAAAGCAGATGGAGCTGTGTGTGCCTGCAAGCCTGTAAGCGCATTCATATCCCTGTATCAAGCTGAGCTCCTGGCCATGGGAGAGAGGCGCATGAGAAAAAGGGCCAGAGTGTGCTGAGTTATACCAGTGTGTTTAGCACACAAAGAATCCTATTCCCAAGATTTTTCTTTACCTTCACTAAATTCTCTTTCTCAGAAGAAAAATAAACCAGAAGCAACTCCAAGATTCAAAATTCACCTCTGAGTCGGTCTGAGCTATCTAATGCTTTCTGTGTATCTCCTGACAAGTTCCTACATGTTACCCTGGAGCAGGACAAGCTGATGATCAAAACCATCTCTGCAATCAGTACGCCCTGCCCCTCTCAACCAGCAGACCCATCTTAGTCCCACCTCATTTGGGAAGGTGAGAGAATATCATAATGCAAACCAAGAAGCGCACAAAAAGGATTTCCACTTCTGTAATTCTATTTACAAGTTATTGGATGTCTCCATTATAATTATTACTGGTGCAGAGAGTAAAAATGATCCAAATCAATTGTCAAAAATTCATAGTTGGCTCAGAGCTGACACAGAGTGATGCCTGCTCACTCCACCCTCCCCCACACATGGCTTATAATTTTCTTGCTCACAAAAGAGATTTTTTTCCTTCTCTCACAGACTGTCCGAAAGGGAAACAAGACAGGATCAAGAGATTAGTATGTGTGGTTCATGTGTGTAATTTGGCACTGTTGGGATATTATAATATGGCCCAGATGCTTGGCAAGGTGTTTAATGTAAGCCAGAATGACTGACATCTCTCCATACAGGATCTGAAGGCTGTCAGATCTCAGGTTATTGAGTGTCCCACTTACTGACAAATATATACACAAGCTAAGTAGGGCACAGAGCTTCAGTTCACCCTGCCTAAGCACAAATCATTCTCCTGGAGCTGCTTTTGAATGAACTGTGAGTTGCTGATGGCATCAGCAGAGGATATTTGCAATTCCTAAAAACAGTAATGTCTCAAAAGCTACAATTTTCTGTTGTGCAAATGAAGTTTACTTTGCATTCAGGTAGCAAGTGAAAGGACTTAGGTAGACTCCAGTTAGTCCATGACCTTCGGTTGCAGGAGTAGAGTGAGAACTTTTCATCTCGCTTTCTATATACCAGTGAGCTCCTTGAAAAGGAGCAGCATGGGTGACAGCAGGCACAGGTTGCACCAGGCTGCCTCCATCTCCTCCCGCAGCCATTCCTAACATGTCGTGTTGGCAGGAAGAGCTTAGGTTTGCTTTCATTTGAAGTTGTCATAGAAGTTGATTGAGATTTCTACTGCAATGGGCTGACAGTGGATGACTCAAGACTGTGAATCGATGAGGAGGTGCTTCTGGTTTGAACTGGTATAGCAGGAGGATGGTTATGGTACTTACTGATTCATGAAACCTGGGGTCAGGAGGGACCATGAGGGAACAGTGAGACCACATACACCACCATGAGCTTTTCTGGTACACCAAGGCTGAGTAAGGATGTGATGCTTAAGCAATATTTCCATACCAGCAAAATCCAGAAATAGAAAAATTTATAATAGCATTAACTTGCTTTTCTTAGGACATCTTATTTTGCTCTAGAAATTGTCATCATTATAAAGCCAAACCACGTGAATTATGTTGCCACGGGGACCCTTTTGCCTGCACTGGTAAAGCTTTTCCAGACCCATCTGGGCACCTGCATCACAGAAGCAGTGAAATGGTGGATTGAAAATAATCCAGTTGAGCAGTTGTAGCATCACTGTAAGGCATCTTTTCTGGGTCTTAGATCACTCTAGAAAATATTACCTGGACATTTTCAACTGTACGTTGTAGGCTGAGCCAGTGTATGGTCTGGTAAGAGTTCCACGCATACCATCAGAGTCAAAACTACTGATATTCCTCTGCTTGGAAGGCCAAAATTGGGATGATCTCTCAGTGGGCGTGTGGCATAGGGACTTCACTTTCATCTGCACACCACAATGTTTGTAAAGTGAAGCTCTTTACTCACTGCTGCCAGGACACCATGTAATCCCACAGACCCCAGCTCCACCTCTCCTTCAGGTGGCAATGTCAGTGCTTCTTACCCCACGCTCATCCAAATGCTTTCTTTGCCTGGTGGAGGACAACGCGGGAATTTCTACAAACCAAGTTAGTCCTTGGTTCCCCCTCAAGTTAGGCCCTCCCATTCCCTCTTCACATCTTTTTCCATTTGCAGGATCATGCTGAATCCTCTTTACATGCTCAAGGTCATCTCAAGTCCTATATTCTCACATCACCTCTAAGAGCTCTTAGTGTTTGTCAGACTAACTTGCTGTTGTTGTGCCAACACTTGGCAATTTCAGCTGAAAGCTGGAATTCACTCTTTGCATGGCTGTGAGAGCCTGCATTAGTTTGGCAAGCAGTCACGGGAGGTGGAGTGTGTCTCTTGGAAGTGAAGCTGATGAGGAAGTTGATGAGGACCACATGTGGTCTTGAGGTGTCAAACCTATTGCATCAACATTTGGTAATTCTGGTTTTATTTGGGTTTTTCAAAAGACCCCAGAGGACTGTGGAACCCAGCTCCCAAGGGTATCTGGACATCACCTGTCTTTGATTTACTTTGAAAAAAATCCGTATCTACACGATTAGCTAAACCTAGTATGGTAGGAGGCTAGTGAGGTTGTTACATCCTAAGCAAAGATCCTTTTGTGCTTCTCTCTTCTCATCTCCTTGAAAGAAGAAGAAAATGTATGTGAAAATGACCCCTTTCATTTGGAAGAGAGTGGAATCAGCACAGCAGAACTCACTTGACACCCTGACATTGCATATAAGATCTCAAAAGCATGGGCACGAGAATGCAGTGCTGTAATTACTCTGGAATCAGCAGCACCGTCTTGAGTACACGGCACAATCAGCAGAGCGCCGTGCTGTGGAGCTCAAGTCATGCTCTTACATGAAGTGAGAGCAGCACATCAGGAGGCTCTGGAATCAAAGGCATGCTCTTAAGTGGAAGGGAAGACTTAAGCAGTGTCTTTGCAATAAATCTCCTGGGTTTACAAGAAACACAATAACACCCTGTCCTTTAGATTCAATTTGATGGGCTCAGGAAGCATTAACTGAGAATAGCATCTCAAGGATAAAGAACAGGTGTTAGCGTAGACTCAGGATCTCATGCTAGGCAAGGATTATTTTATTATAATTAATATTCTTATTTCTTGTTACTGTTAATTACTAGCTGAAGCTCTGTGCTTTAGGGAACCTATAGTCCTGCCTCCATCAATGCTCCAGATGACCCTGCAAACTTGGAAAGGCCTTGTCAGGGCTTATCAAGGTTTGCAAATGATTGGCTATATAGCAGCCAGAGTGAGTAGAAACACTGTAGACACACGGGGAAATCTTCTGGCAAGCTAATCCCCGTGAACCACTTTGTCTGTATTCATGACCTCTTTTATTCATGAATATTTGGTAGAAAAACATTTCCTTGCAAATAAACACTTGTGAAAAACAAATATGTCCTAATAACTTGTGCAAATATTCTCATCTGAATGTTTATGCAAATAAATTTTCCCATGTGAGCTCTTACATCAAACTATCCTGGATATGTATTTTTATGAGAAAATACGTAAGGTGTGAAAAAAATTTCTGCTTGTTCTTTGTTGGCTTAGTAAGGGAGCAGAAAGAGAACTGCCTGTCTCCTGTGACTGTGACTAAAGCTGGGTTTACAAGTGCCAAACTGACAATGTTTAATCAAATTAGCAATTACTACATTCTACAAATAGAAAATACACCTCCAAGAATAGAATTTAAGGGAAAGAAAAATGATTCTGCAAATTTGGAGTTAAATCAGTGGACAGTTTTGCTTGGGAAAATGGGAGGGTGGTTATTAATTATGTAAAGTAAAAAGGGACCAGGATCTGTTCTGAGGAGCTAAAATGAAGCTCACAGAAAACCTATGGCACGATTGAATTGCCACAACACATTTGTAAGTGTGTTTGCAGTTCTGATGGACAGATGACACAAGATCCTTTCTAACAGCATTTTTGGCTGGAATTGAGGCACTACAGGCTGGACAAGTCGACTGTTAGGTGGATAAAAATTGGCTTAAATTGTAGTGAGCACTGGACTGATACCCAGCTGGTGGGCAGTAATGAATGAGTGTCCCTGGTGTGATATTGGGGCTCACGTTCAACATCCGGATGATGACGCAGAGTGCACCCTCAGCAAATGCACAGACGGTACAAAATTAGGGGGCATGGCTGACATGCCAAATAGCAGGACATCAAACCACAGGGACCTCGGAAACTGGGGGACTGGGCCAACAGAAGCTTCATGATTCCCCTGAGGAGAAGTGCAAAGTCCTGCACGTGGGCCAGAATAACCCCATGCATCAGGTCAGGCTGGGGTCTGGATCTGTCTGGCTGAGCAGCAGCCTTGCTGGGAAGGATCTGGGCACTACAGTGGTCACGAGGTTCACTATGAACTGGTATGAGTGCACGCTCACTGAGAATAAGGGAACTACTGTGCAACGCTAGGGGCAACACGGCCATCAGATCAAGGGCAGTTACTATCCCCTTTACTCAGCCTGGTGAGGTCACACCAGACTACTGCCTCCGGTGTTGAACTCCCAGGTCAAGAGGGATGTGGGGAAACTGGAGAGGGGCCAGTAAAGGGCTAACAAGATGGTCAAGTTGGACAGACACTTTGGGCATATGACCTACAAGGAGAGGCTGAGGGAGCTGGGCTGGGTTAAACTGGTGAAGAGGTGATCTGGTAGCAACCTTCAACTACTTTAAGGGAGTTACAAAGCAATGGAGTCAAGTTCTGGTCAATAGCAACAGATGAGGTAGTTGGGGCAGCAGCCACAGACTAAGGCTCAGGAGGTTCCGATTGGGAATTAGGAAGACCTTCCTCCCCAGAAGGCGGTGCAGCTACGGGCTGGGTCACCAGAAGTAGGACGTCTCCATCCTTAGAGCTTTTTAAGATATTGCTTGACAAAGCCTTGGCCAATCTGATCTAGTGTTGCGGTATTTCTGCTCCGAGTGGCAGGTTGGACTGGAGACCTCCATAGGCCCTTGCCACCAGCACTGCCCCACTCTAACTCTGGGCTTTCATTGTGTATTGGGCTGGCCCAAGATCCCCCAACACAGCAGCTGACTTGTGTGGCATGGAGGAATGGGTTTTCTCAGAAGGAAGGAGAGCGCAGATAGACGGCATTGTGGCTGGATGGGGTGAATGCTAACAGTTCACAGGGGACAGTATCAGGTTATTACGCAACAGGTTTGGGAGGTCAGTTTGATCATTCTGTTGTCAGGTGAGGAAGTGGGGAATCGGAGGCTGGCTGGAAGTGGTGTGATTGTGCTTAGGCTCCATGGAGATGTTGGCGGACCTGTAGTTTTGCAGTGAATTGTTCTGAGTTATACATCATCCTGAAAATTTAAGAAAGATCCAACAGGAAAATACTATTTTCATGACTAATTAAGACTTGTCATGCTTAGGATTGTTTGTGTGGTAATTATTAAAGAGAGATCACCTAACCTCACAGCTTTCTGCACTGTTTACACGGAAACCTCTGGTTGAAGCAACTTTGGAGGCACTATCTGGGGGCTTGAATTCCTTCCCTGCTTCTGGGAAACATAACAACTTATTTTCTTTCTCTCTCCTTTGGCCCTGCACAAACACTTGCGTTAACAGCGGACCCTGTGATCGCTGGGAGATGTTCACACTGTATGGACTTGCACCTTATTCTTTTCTGGCCATCTGCCCCACCAAATGACTCCCCAAGAGAAAGCCTTTGAAAACTGCTGGGTATAGCTGCGATAGTGTTCCCCTCTATTTCTGATGTGAGATAGAGCCCTGCTATTTTCTTACTCTGTGTCAATGATTTTTCTATAAGAAAAAGGGCTCTGGTCCAAAAACTATTGTCTGGTCAAGCCAGCATCCACTATGCTATCGGCAACTCATCTTCTGCAATGATTTTCCCCCAAACCTCCACAAAAATCCCATCCCAATGTGGAGGACAAAGGAGGTAGACAGGTAATGTATCACTGGGCTGCATGGAAATCTTGTTCCTCTGCCTGTGTTGTTGAGGGCATGGGAAGGGAATTCAGTGGAGGCCAGCTGTCCTTCCAGACCCACAGAGAAGGTCCATGAGGGTCAGGGAGAAAAAACCTTATTCCAGAGGCAGATCTCTGTCCTCCAGTCCAGGGCCATGTGGTCTGCACAGGTTTAGGTTGATCTCAGATGATATATGAATGTGAGTAATAAACCATGAAACCAAGACCAGGAAGACCTGTTCACCAGATAAGACCAGTTGCTTCCCACTGCAGCCACTGGGTAAGTGGTACTGATGGTGACTTTGCCTTCCATTATTTAAACAACCCATAGCCATATTTTAATTTTGAGTATTAATGGCACAAGCAGGACATTGATCTGTGCTCTAGACATATACTTTGGTCTAGATGCTGCTCAGCCTGATTGGGTGCCATTGGCTTTCTGACCCACTTCACATAAAAGCTTTCCAGACCTTGTGGCTTTCTAAAAAAAAACCTCCTTGCCTGTTTTGTTTCTGTTTTGGATGGAAGACTGTTGAGTCACATCATGTTTCCTAGCCTCAGAAGAATCTTGTGTCATTTTTAACCTTCTCCCAGCACTACATCTGGCTCCTGTTCATACCTAGGTGTATAATTGCACAGCAATTCCTCCCCAGATGAGCAGGTTCTTGGCGCTTCTGCAAGACATGGTCTGCTCCATGCTCATGTCAGTGACAGTGCAGTTGGGCTATTCCAGTGAGATGCAAGAAGGCAGGCAGAAAGAGGTTATCAGAGTTCTGGAAAATGGTGGGGGGGAGGGGGTGTCTGAACATTTTCTGGATGTGTGTAAAGAAGGCAGAGAAGGGAGGGAAGTCATGCACTCAGCTCCCAGCCCTGACATACCCTGCACAGTTAGCTCATGATGTTTCTCAGATCCTGAGTCCAATCCTGCCATTCTGACAGATGTGGCATGCCAGGACTTTGGATTGAGTTTTGGCCCAATCTCACAGATAAGGAAGAATTTCAGCTCTAATTTTAATGATATACAAACTTTTTCCTCTGGATGCAAAGTGAGTTAATGAATATTGAACAGTGATAGCTGAACTGTTTGTGGGAACATACAAACTTTGTATGAACAGAAAACAAAAAATAGAATAACATCCAAATAGAAGGTCTCAGCCTGTTTTCCTGTGCTTCCTTTCAGGTTTTCTCAAGTCTGATTTGAAAACCTATCTGAGTTCATTTTTTTGAGATTATGGGTGTCTTTGTGTAAACATCTGTGGTAGCAGGTTAACAGGATCAGGCCAGCATTAGACTAGTCCAGACACAGAGAAGATAATCTCTTTCAGCCCAACAATAATAATAACATAAATGCATAAGTGTATAAATCCTCCTATTCAACTCCTTCTACCACCCAGACATGTCACCCCCCAAAACTAGGCAGTTGCACTGTCAATATTGGCTTTCTCTCCACTGAAAATACAGTCCCACAGTGTTAGCTGCAGTAAGCTTGCTATCTCATACAACATAATTGTTAAAGCTACTTCCCCTGCCACTGAAGAAATGCCAGAGTTCAAACACATCCAGATTCATCTGTAGTTGCCATCTGGGGACTGGGCAACTGATATGCAAGATCCTGGGTGTCCTGTCAAACCAGTGCAAAGCAGAGCAGAGCAGAGCTCAGCCATCATAGTTTGCCACACTCTTGCTGGCCTTAGAAAGAGTTCACAAACTGTGTGCTTCCTCTCTGACTTCCTGGCCTCAACAGTGACCAAGGCTTTGTCCATGTGCCGTTAAATTAATGATAGTTAACAATGAGCATATGCTAATAATAATAAAACGTTGCAAGTGTGAACTGATCCCCAAACTCACACTGCAATGACTGGATGCTGCATAGGCAGTGCTAGTATTTGCCTACCCCCAGGTCAGAGGGTTGTCTGGGCTGTGGAAACCATCAATGTTCCTGATTCAAAATTGTCTGTGAAGTGCCATGGGGACACATACCCCCACATTCTTACAGGGATGGAATGGACTGTCAGGGAACACCCTGAACTAGACATCAGCATAGGAAGGTCTCAGGAGATGGGTCCCATATGAAACAATCATCCCCTGCTAACTCCTTTAGTTGCAGAGGTGCAGTAAGTGGGGGACTAGATGCCTAATAAGCTGGATCTGTGGCCAGATCTCATGCTTGACAGAACTGTGGGATGAATACCTGTAAAACTAATCATAGCAAGATTTGGGCTGGCAGGGACCTCTGGAGGCCATCTCGTCCAACCTCCTCCTTGAAGCAGAGCTAGCCTTGAAGCTGGAGCAGGCTGCTCAGGGCCTTGTCCAGTAAAGTTTTGAAACCCTCCAAGGACAGAGACTCCATTGCCCCTGGGCACCTGTCTCAGTGCTTGACCATTTGCATGGTGAAGAATTTTTGGCCTTACATCCAGATGTTGCAACTGGTGTCCTTCTACCCTTTCATCTTGGTGGCCCTACACTGGAGTCTCTCCAGTCTGTCAGTGTCTCTCTTAAAATGGAGGACCCTGAAGTGGTCACAGTACTCCCGATGTGGTCTCATAGGTGCTGAAGAGAGGAGAATAATCCTTTCCCTTGCTCTGCTGGCTACATACTTGCTAATAGAGCCCAGTCTGCAGTTGCCCTTCACCACTGCATCAGCACACTACTTGTTCATTTTCAGCTTGTTTGCCAGGCTCCCCAGACCCTCTTCTGCAGGGCTGCTCCCCAGTCACTCAGTCCCCAGCCTGCATGGACGCAAGGGGCATTCCGCCTCAGGACTTAGTGTTTCTTGTTGAACTTCATGTGTATCGGCTTAGCCCATCCCTCCAGCTTGTCCATGTCCCCAGACTATAAGCGGCTCCCCTCTGATTTGGTGCCATCCAAGCACTACTGATGTTGTTGGCCTCCTTCCTCAACAATGGAAGCTGTTTTCTACAAGATACTGCTAGAGGTTGGGGTATCTTCTGTAACTCTTGTCCTGCAATCTGTTGGCTGACGGATAAATTAGTGCTTCCCATGAATCATGGTCATTTTGTTAACATTTAAAGTGTTACTATGACTGGGGGATGAATTTCACAGAGCTGCTGAAAAACAGAAGGAAACGGGCAATTAACAACACTCATCTCAGTAATTTAATGTTTTAATGAATGACTATTTGATTTGTAACCTTTACTGGAGTGGCAGACACTCGACTTTTCCAGATACCAGTTTTCACAGACTAACAGAATAACAAAATGGTTGAGGTTGGAAGGGACCTCTGGAGATCATCTAGTCCAACCCCCCTGCTCAAGCAGGGTCCTCTAAAGCACATTGCACAGGATTGCATCCAGGTGGGTTTTGAACATCTCCAGGGAAGGAGACGCCACAACCTCTCTGGGCAACCTGTCCCCTCACAGCTCTGTCACCCTCACAGCAAAGAAGTTTTTCCTCAGGTTCAGACGGGACTTCCTGTGTTTCAGTTTGTGCCCGTTGTCTCTTGTCCTGTCGCTGGGCACCACAGAGAAGAGTCGGGCCCCATCCTCTCGACACCCTCCCTTCAGATACTTGTACACATTGATGAGATCGTCTCTCAGTCTTCTCTTCTCCAGACTAAAACAGGCCCATCTCCCTCAGTCTTTCTTCATGGGAGAGATGCTCCAGTCCCCTCATCATCTTTGTAGGCCTCCACTGCAATCGCTCCAGTAGTGCCATGTCTCTCTTGGACTGGGGAGCCCAGAACTGGACACAGGACTCCAGGTGAGGCCTCACCAGGGCTAAGGAGAGGGGCAGGATCACCTCCCTCCACCTGCTGGCAACATTCTGCCTGATGCACCCCAGCATCCCATTGGCCTTCTTGGCCACAAGGCCACACTGCTGGCTCATGCTGACCTTGTTGACCACCCAGGTCCTTCTCTGCAGAGCTGCTTCCCAGCAGGTCAACCTCCAGCCTGTACTGGTGCATGGGGTTATTCCTCTCCAGATGCAGGACCCTGCACTTGCCTTTGTTGAACTTCAGGAGGTTCCTCTCCACCCAACTCTCCAGTCTGTCCAGGTCCCTCTCAATGGCAGCACAGCCTTCTGGTGTGTCAGCCGCTCCCCCCAGTTTAGTATCATCAGCAAACTTGCTGGGGGTGCACTCTGTCCTTTCCTCCAGGTCATCGATGAATACATTGAACAAGACTGGACCCAGTACTGACCCCTGGGGGACACCACTAGCTACAGGCCTCCCACTAGACTCCACGCTGCTGACCACAACCCTCTGAGCTCTGCCATCCAGCCTGTTCTCAATCCACCTCACTCTCCACTCATCCAGCCCACGCTTCCTGAGCTTGCCTGTGAGGATGTGATGGGAGACAGTGTCCAAAGCCTTGCTCAAGTCCAGGGAGACAACATCAACTGCTCTCCCCTCATCTCCCCAGCCAGTCATTCCAGCAGAGAAGGCTCTCAGATTGGTCAAGAATGATTTCCCTTTGGTGAATCCGTGCTGACTGCTCCTGATCACCTTCTTGTCCTCCACATGCTTAGTGAGGACCTCCAGAATGGGCTGTTCCATCACCTTTCCAGGGATGGAGGTGAGGCTGACAAGCCTGCACTTCCCTGGCTCCTCCTCCTTGCCCTTTTGGAAGGCTGGCGTGACACTGGCTTTCTTCCAGGCCTCAGGCACCTCTCCTGTTCTCCAGGACCTTGCCAAGATGATGGAGAGTGGCCTAGCAAGAACACCCACCAGCTCCCTCAGCTCTCGTGGGTGCATCCCATTGGGGCCCATGGACTTGGGGATGTCAGGTTTGTCCAAATGTTCTCTAACGCGATCCTCCTCCACCAAGGGAAAGTCTTCCTTTCTCTAGGCTTTCTATCTTGTCTCCAGGGTCTGGGATTCCTGAGGACTGGCCTTAGCAGTAAAGGCTGAAGCAAAGAAGGCATTCAATATCTCTGCCTTCTCCATGTCCTCTGTCACCAGTGTCCCTGCCCCATTCAGCAGCGGGCCCACGTTTCCCCTAGTCTTCCTTTTGCTATTGATGTATGTGAAGAAGCCCTTCTCGTTGTCCTTGGCATCCCTTGCCAGATTTAATTCCAAATGGGCCTTAGCCTTCCTCGTCACATCCCTGCATACTCTGACAGTGTCCCTTATAGTCCTCTCAAGCGGCCTGTCCCCTTTTCCACCTCCGGTAGACTTCCTTCTTCCGTGTGAGTTTTGTCAGGAGTTCCTTGCTCATCCATGCAGGTCTCCTGCCCGCTTTGCTCGACTTCTTCCTCAGAGGGATGCACCAATCTTGAGCCTGCAGGAAGGGATGCTTGAATATTAACCAGCTCTGCTGGAGCCCCCTTCCTTCTAGGGCCCTACCCCATGAGATTCCTCCAAGAAGGTCCCTGAAGAGGCCAAAGTTAGCTCTCCTCCAGTCCAGCGTCGCGATCCTACTTACCACCCTGCTCCCTCCTCGGAGGATCCCGAACTCCACCACCTCGTGGTCACTGCAGCCAGGGCTGCCCCCAGCCTTCACATCTCCAAACAGAGCTTCTTGGTTTGTTAGTGCAAGGTCCAGCAGCACACCTCTCCTCCTTGACTTCTCCACCACCTGCGTCAAAAAGTTATCCTCGATGCGCTGCGGGAACCTCCTCGACTGTTGGTGTCTAGCTGTGCTCTCTTCCCAGCAGATGTCAGGGTGGTTGAAGTGCCCCATGAGAACCAGGGCCTGTGATGGTGAGGCTACTTCCAGCGCTCTGTGGAAGGCCTCATTGACTACTTCTTCCTGATCAGGTGGCCTGTAGTAAACCCTCACCACCGTGTCGCCCATGTTAGCCTGCCCTTTAATCCTTACCCATAGGCTCTCAACCCACTCTTCATCCACCCCGAGGCAGAGCTCCACACATTCCAGTTGCTCCCTCACATAAAGGGCAACGCCACCAGCTCACCTTCCTGGCCTGTCTTTCCTAAAAAGCACATAGCCCTCCATGACAGCATTCCAGTCATGCCAGCTGTCCCACCATGTCTCTGGACCTGCGACAACATCATGGCCCTGCGACCGCACACAGATCTCGAACGCTTCCTGCTTATGCCCCATGCTGCGTGCATTCGTGTACAGGCATTTCAGAGAGCCAGTCATGCATGTAAGCTCCCCAGGAGAGGTGCAAGAGGGTCCTCCAGAGCCACGTCCCATGCTGACTCCCCTGGCTGCATGCACCCGCTGCAGGCATCCCAACCCGAGCAGCGTTTTGCTGACGACCCTGTCTCTATAACTCTCCCCTTCTCCCATCTTTCCTTGTTTAAAGCCCTCCTTACCAGGCTGGCCAACCTGTCGGCAAAGACAGACATGCGTGCCCTGCTTAGTGAGGTGGATCCCATCTCTCCCCATCAGGTGTCCATCTTCAAACACGGTCCTATGGTCATAGATAAACCAAAACCCTGCTGCCAACACCAGTGGCACAGCCAGTTGTTAACTTGGGAAAATCCATCTACTCCTCCTCCCATCCTTCCCCCTCACAGGCAGGATCGAGGAGAAAATGACCTGGGCTCTGACACCCTTGACCACCATCCCCAGAGCTCTGAAATCCTGTTTGAAGGTATCCAATTTGCCCTTGGTGTCATTAGTGCCTACATGGAAGAGCAGCAGAGGGTAATCGTCTGATGCATGGACAAGCCTTGGCAGTCTTTCTGTGACATCTCTTATTCGAGCCACTGGCAGGCAACAAACCTCTCTAGACAAGAGGTCAGGTCGGCAGGGAGGTGCCTCCGTGCTCTGTGCCCTGCAGCAGGGAGTCACCCCCAACAATCACTCGCCGCTTCTTCCTTCCCGGTGTTCCCACATGGCACGGGCTCTGTCAGGCCAGTTGCTTCCCTTGAAGCCATGCCCAGCTCTTCCTCAGCCTGGAGGGCACTAAACCTGTTCCTCAAAGGCAAGTCTTCAGGAGGAGCAAGAGCCTTTCCTCCTTCTACGAGAAGTGACCAGTTGCCAGCCTTCTTCGACCGTGTTATGAGGTACCGTTTCACATGGCACAGAGCCCTCCGGCAACTCCACTGCTGTGGGGGGTTGGGACTCCTGGAGCTGAACAATCTCCAGGAATACCCTACCTCTTGCTCATCTTCTCAGATGCTGCGCAGCCTACTGACTTCCTCCTGTAACTCCTTGACCTGGCGATACAACTCATCAAGAACAGCACACCTTCTGCAGGTGAGCTGACTGTCAGCCCAGGCCTCATGGAGAGGCCCCAGGCACTCCCTGCAGGTTGATGTCAGGCTATCTTGATAGCTTGCTCTTGGCTTTGCCTGCTGGCTGGAGCTGGGGCTCTCTGTTATTTATATACATGTTTTCAAGGGCTAAAATATAGGAGAGGGGGTTACTCCCTTAACCCTCAGAGCAGTTAGCCTGGTTCAGCTCCTCCTGGCCTATAATATCAGATAGGACAAAATGGTCCCTATGCATATCCCAGCCTGCTCCTTTACCCAATACGCTGAAGCCTGAGCAGCTATGGAGCATAGCCTCTCCTTTCTCCCACTGAAGCTTCCCTAATGTAAGAGACATATGAGCAGGAAGATGTACGGTTGAAGCCTGTATGTGCTGTATGGCGCAATCCATCGATCCATTATGTCCTAATGATACCAGAATCCATTTCTCTCCCAGCCTGGAAATACAGTTGCAACTAGAGGGACCAAAGGCTGGTTGGAGGCCATCAGCTTTTCTTGCTGAGCGTCCCTCAGCCTTGTCTAAGGCTGATCCACCTGCCTTCCAGACGCAAACCATATGTTGTGCACCGATGGCTGAGCCCAGCTTGGCAATGCATTCACAAAAAAATGAGAAACAAAAGGCAAAGGATTTAAAATAGATCCTCTGATTTCTTTCAAGTGACCCTTCCCCACTGCACTTTTTAACATCATTGACAAAAGGGGCAGTTTTCTGAAAGCCAGTAGAGCTGCATCTGATGTCAGAGGGTCTGTCTGGGTCAAAGCTTCAGACACAGCTGATGCAGCCGCTCCAACAGCCACTGGGGAATGAAGGTGCCTTCTGGCACCCTTCTGCACAAACCGCTACTCTAGGCCTGGCTCTTATATAGGCCTCTACCTCACAGTGATTCACAGGGTGCTTGACCCAGCCCAATCAAGTGCCACCTGGATTAAAGGCCCCAACTCCCTCTGATCAGAGGCATCCCAGGGAGCTTGTTAGCAGCAGCTACACTTGGCTAGAGTTTCCCAGGAGAAGTTAAGGCCTCCTGTAGTTGTCCTTGCCCTTCCCTAGCTCCCCTTTCCTGCCAGCAGCAAGCACCGTCTACTTCCTTGGGGGTCCCCAGAAAGCCTCCACAGCTTCCAACAAAGTCAGCAGAAGATCCAAGCAGAGCCCTGACACTGTTGCGCAAACTGCTGTGTCTGTTTGCTGCCTCTGTTGGCTGCACTCTGGGAACTGTGCTCTAGGCCTGGCTCTTATTTTCCTGAAATATGCAGGAATTTAATAAACTTTGGGCATAATTTTTCTATCTAATGTGGCTGATGTTAGCCACAAGCTTCCAAAATTACTAAGGAAAGAAAGTAGAGAGTCAAAGATACAACACAATTGCATAAACTCATCTCCTCAGGAAGTCAAGGTTATCATTTTTTAAATACGATTAAGAATTTGGCAAAATTAAGATAAACTCACAAAACAATTTGTTTTGCTGAATCCATGTCTTCTTTTTAAAATTTTCAGTCCAACATATTGCCCAGCTCAAGAACCAAGAGGTACTGAATTCACAGTCCTGGCAGCATGCTTCTGCGCTTCCAGGAGTCTGTGGTGTGCCATCCCCAGCCCCCAGTCTGCTCAGATCTTCCTGCTAGTTGAAGCTGCTGTTTTTTACTTTAAAAGGTGGAGACCAGCTGGAGTGCTTTGATTTATCTCCTATAGACTACAAATCACATTATGCACCAAGTCATTTTTACAATGCATGAGAGTAGGGGTATTTTCCAAATCTTATGACCAGAAGGGCTTTAAAAAGCTAGCAAATGAAATCCCCAAAGATTGACTGAGGATAAAGCATGCACAAGAATTCATTTGTCCCACACGCAATGATAACATGGTGGTGATCAGAGCTCCCAATGAGGCAGGGCAAATGGTGACTCTTTAATGACAAGCATAAATTTAACTTGATTGCTGGGAATAATTAAGTGTGTTACAATCCTCCGCTCATTTCAGTGGATGTGAGCAAACATAATTGAAAGGGACATGTGTTTTTTCCTTAGTACTCCCTCTGCAGTTGCTGATTAACCTCTCAGCTGCAGTATTTGAACTCAGTGCTGGCTCTTAGGGAAGACAGACACAGTGACCCACTGATAACAGAACTCATCCTGAATGGTGTGAATCGCACAAGGTCAGGACAGCGATGGAGGAGCACAGCAAGGTCCAGCATGCTTCAGAGGGAAGAAAGACTGAATTGGTGCGAAGCTTTATCTGTCTCAGAGATAAGGTATGGATTATTTCTGTCAGCCTGATTCATTATTTCATTTTGAAGATTTTTATCAGAGGTGTCACTGGCTGTTCCAGCTTCATGTCTTGCTGTGCTGGGTTCTGACTGACAGATGACACAACATTTCTAAGCACTGCTGCTGACCAGTAGTAACTGTGGCACCATCACGGTAGCTGGGTGGCTCTGTGCAACCCAGACATGCAGACAGTTAAATGCAGCCTGTAGTAGGCCCCGTAGAAAACCCATAGCCTGCAAGATAGCAGCAAGACAGCCATGGGGACAAGAGATGGGTCTGGCTATGAAGGATGGCAGTTTCTGTGCTTCTTTTCTCCATTGCTCTATTTAACATACTTTGCACTACCTAGATGCTTTCTCCTTCTCCTGATGTTTACACCCCATAGCTATTTCTGTTCAGCTTTTCAGCATCTGTTGATGGGTGAAATTCAGGCCATTTACAGAAGGGCAATGTATATTGCAATCTGCACAAACCTTGGGAGAAGCATTTCCAAAATCAGCTGGGGGACTTCAATGCTTGACTGGCAGTTTCAAACAAAGGTGATTCAGGCACCTTGGAGTTTTTTTTTGGTCAAAAAAGGCTTGGAGGCCCTTTGGTGCCTCACTGCTCCCAGCACTTCCTTTCTACAGTGGGACCCTGTGTCTCTCTCCCATTGGGCCCATCCACTGCCGGATAACGCATCTGTGGACACAAAATCTCTGTATTGTACTGGAGCTTGGGACACAGCAAGAGGGTGTGCAACAGTGCAACAGAGTGCCTGCGTGGGGCTCCATTGTATGAAGGTGGTAACACTCCCCATAATTAATTTGGACAAGTTACAGGAAGCCACAAATTCTTCAAAGAAAAAGTTGGTAGCTGTACTGACTTCTATATCAATGCTCCTGAATTGCAGTCATTAAAGTTTGTAATCTTGAAATAGATAATGTGTCACAAAAAAGAGAACAGTTTAACTTGTCCAGAAGCCAAACAGCAATGAAGATAGTCCAAGGGGAGAGCAAATATTTAACTCTGCCATCTGGCAGGGCTACACACAGAGCCTCAATGCAAAATGCAGGAGTGGCAAGAGATTTCCAGGTAATCAACTGCCTGCTGTCTAGTGCTCCCCTTGTGTGTCCCTGGCGATCATCAAGGCTCCAGCTCTAAGTCTAACACTGCTTTCACTTGGCTATTCAAGCCTACTTTTGTCATTACTGTAAATCATGGCTTTTTTTGCTGATGGAAATGGGCTAGGGTGGATCTGGTGGCTGTGAAATGGAGCGTTAGAGACAACAGTCTTCTTGTGAAGGAATGACTTGATTCTCACTGAGTCCTGTGATGCCAAGTGGGAACTTCCTCATTGCACAGGAATATCTGAGTCAGAAGGTCTGAACAGTGAAACATTTCAATTAAGGCTCCTAAGTCACTTAGGTGCTTTTGAAAATGTTACCATGGACTTGCACACTTTAGTTCCCACTCTTTGTTTGTTCTTTTTTGCAAGTCCAGACCTTGGCAGAGAAGTCCAAGTAAATCTCATAACAGAAAGGAAAAACAGGGTTATAATCTCCCCAGGTGTTCAGCATCAGCAGTAGCCACTCACTTTCCATCTTGCACCCATGTTGGTGATAAATAACAGTGTTAAAAGACTCCAGCCTGGGAGCAGAGGCATCTGTTTCCAGCACCATCACACAGAGAAGACACAGAGTTACTTATTCAAGCCCTAAAACAGGAGTGTCAGAAAAAGAAAGGAAGATTAACTGGATATTTAGAAACAAAAACCTGTAAGGAGGAGACAAGAAGAAAAATGTATTTAAAAGTTGCTGTGTTGGAGCACATACATAAAAAATTAAAGGGTGTTGTCAGGACCCCATAATCACTGCATGGCAAGTCAGCACATGCTAGGCCCTGTCTAAGGAGCAGAAAATCTAGTCATATTCTAGAACTATTATTTTGGCCTGTATGGAAGAGAGGAAATAAGCCTCGTTGTGTGTTTGTGTGTACATGAAAGTCAGCACTTTATTAAAAGGCCAGGCAGATGATGAAATGGTCACCTTGCTGGGCTTATTAGAGCCCATCCAGGCTTAGAGTGCATCCAGGCCAGACAGAGCCAACTGTTAGCCCAGACCATGAAGAACGCCCTGTGGAGCAGTCAATGTGATCAAATACCCCACGTGAGCCTATGCCTGTTCATGCCTATGAATGTCGTTTTCAAAAGGTGTCTGCGCTTTCAGTGTTGCCGGATGCCTGACTCCATCTGCGTGCAGCAAGCACTCTATGAGAACAGAGGCCACGCTATCCACCAAGCTCTGCCATTTCATGTGGCAGGGCTCTGGTTAGCAAAGGCTTGTACTGCAGTCAGCTGGCTCCCTTGGATGGGAAAGTCCAGAACAGAGGTACTGGGCTTAGAATTTTGTTTTTAAGTCTCCCAGAAATGCTGAACTGCCAGGGAATGCTCAGACACAACGAGGACAAAGCTCAGAGATGAAGATGTTAATTGGCAAGGACGCAGAGATATTTCCTAAGTTTTGAATATCCTGTCCATTTCTATTACTGAGTTTGCAGAGATGCTCCCAGCACACCTTCTTGACAGCTGCGCTGTCTGGGGACAAGTTGTCGAAAGCTCTTTGAAAAGTATGAAATTCTTGTCCAGGAAAAACCTCCACTAATTTCCAAAACGGTCTCAGTGCAGGCATGCCACTGAGAACATCCTGGACAACAAGCCTATACATGATCTGTAGATGTGCAGAGGAAAATGCTACTGATATGTGGAATTTAATGGCTGCATACACCACTTTCCCAGAGTTAAGAGGAATCCTTATAGCTTTACAGGACACCAGTCCCAATTCATGCTCTTAGCAACCTGTATATGAGGAGCCAACAAGATTTTCCAGTTGACCTGCTGTATTAGAAGGTGTAAGAAACCTTTGAGGAGTCGCAGGTTAATTTTCTAGTGCAGTCCTCCAAGCTCAGAGCTTGCTGCCCTGACATTTTGCATGCTCAGAAAGACACATGCACATACCATGCTGTGGCCTTGCAGTTATGTCCTATGGCTACTTTCAGGCCTGCAAGAAGGGATGGGGTCTTTTCTAGATGAGCTTGAAGCCAGCTACAGATGGACTGGAGGCACTGGACTCCAGATTGTATAGAAGTGCACATATCATGGGCAAACAGCACTGAACCTTAGGAGCGCTCCAGGCTAAAGATCCCTGGTGGGGCAGGCAGTGGGTTCTTAACCAGGGACCAGTATCATAGGTCTGCATCGGAGGTCCTCAAAGCAGAAGAGTCCTCCCGAGTCCTCCAAGACCTTCGACCTCCCAAGGCGAGAGGATCATTTCTATTTGTCACAAGTGGGCAGGTCTCAAACAAGCCAACTGAGGTCCTGGCCTTCTGGAATGGGACCTGCTGGATAGCATACAGCATCTTCATATGGACTGTTACCTCCCAGTGAGTGTAAACAGCCCCCAGAAGGTATCCGTAACCCAGTCTGGAGAGTTCACTTACTTAGACTCCCATTTATGAGCCTCCTGCCTTCACTCTAAGGTGCTGATGTACTTTAGAAACAATGTGTCACACAGGGGCCTGGAGGGTTTGTTACGAACTTGTCAATGCACAGTTTGCTCATGCTATAGACATGCCCTTCACAAACAGATTGGGGAGGAAGAATTGACTCATCTCCCCATCACATGCATCTAAATAGCAAAAATTTACAGGAAATATAGCTGCAGAGCTGCTTATTAGACAAACATTTCGGCAAAAGCAAAACTACAGTGTAGGTGGAGTTTGTCCCACCAAACTAATAATCAAAAAGTTTGGAGTCTGGGTCCTTTTCAGAGCCTGTGAGGAGAGAGAGGTGCTATCCCTGCCTTGGCAAGGCCTGGTGACCACTGGAGGTGGCTACAATCCTACCCTGTGCCACTGTCTTCAGAGGCTGGGTCACAAGATCAGGGCAAAGAGCACAGAAAATGTTCTGGGTGGCCTGTCATGCTCCCCTTTTTCTGGCAGGGCTGGCTAGCTTGTTGTAAAACATATCCCCCACAAAGCAACAGCATGGAATGGACTCCAAAGCTGAGTCTTTATGAGCTGGTAGAAAACAAAATGAAGTATATGCCAGGCAAAAAATATCAATAGCACAGCAGCATCTCCTCCTCAAACTGCACAAGGCATTGAGACCTCTTCACATCTTCCACATAAGTGAGAGTAGTCCCGTGCTGGAACAAAAGGCATCAATACATGTGAGATAAGTCAGGGCTCTGCTTCAGATTGGAAGAGCCTACAAGAGCCAAGGGAGGGATCAGCACTCATTTGAGCAAACGGGCATATTGAGGGAGATAATAAAACCTTTGAAACCCATTCCCCCATCCCTTTGAGGATGACTCAGATGGACTTTTCTTTGTGGTGATCTGTCACCAGACAGATGTGCTACATAATTTGGCCTTCTGCACTACTCAGGTACCAAAGCCTGTGGAGGTCAAGGGAAGTCCATCATACGGGCTATGGATTGGGAATAGAAGTTCCGAGAACTTTTAGCCATTCAGAGAGTTCAGACAGAGAAGTATTGTAGGAAAGAAAATTATCTTGGCTCTTAAACTCCCCTACACATTACCACACCCTTTTCTTAGTATTTCCTTGGTTATCTTTGTTTACTGACATTCCTATAAAGACACACAATACCATGATGAAGACACTCAACCATTCCACGATGATGTTGTTTCAGCTGTTCCTCCCAACACATTCCCTTCATCAGGTTGATGAATGTTTGCAGGAACGATGCACACAGTCAGGGTGTGACTTCCCAAGCTGTTTTTCCACAGCAGCTATGAAGGATGGCTGAGTCCTACAGCATGTTTATTATTCAGCTCACTAGATTGGGGCCAGGATGCCTGGCTGTGTTTTGATGCCTGAGTCTTATATTTTCTCTTCAGACACAAATTTCAATAATCCTGCATTTCTGAACCGCTGGTAACACAAATCATCCTGTGGTGATGCCATCACATATTAGAGCTGCTTTTTCACAGCTCAGTAACTTCTGAAAAGGATTCAAATACTGAGTGCTGGTCTTATGATCCCTGTAATTTCTTTAGCCAATGGTGACAGGCCAGACAAAAAGCACTCTATTGTACAGAGTAAAACATGTTCACCTGGAGCCTGAAAAAATGGGACAGGAGCTAGTGACTAACAGAAGTAAGTTAAGAGAGTCCTCTGTCTTGGGTGGGTCTTTTTGTAATCCTGACACAAAACTTTCCCTGGCAGCAAGCTGGTGTTGTCTTACTTCTAAGACAGCACATCCCAATGAATAGCTCCTGTTGTCATTTGAAGTGTCAGCTTCCAGCTTCCTAATAATGTAGTGAATTGAATGGAGAGTAATCAGCTAGGGATGCCCCTTCTGTCACTGGGATCCTGATACTGAGACCAGGAACATGAGCGTACGCTGTACACTTAGCATCCTTGCTCAGGAGACAAATCAAGTAGGATCCATCTTGCCAGATGTTAATTTTCTATAGATTCTACCTCTCCTCTAAAGTATTCTGGGTTCTCGCTTTTGTTAGGGAGACAAAGAGACACCTGCACAAGTGATTCATCCCAGCCTAAGATATCTAGAGAAGGTGGGAGATACCTGTCTCCTAATAACTACCGACAGAACTCAGAGTGCACATGCTAGGCGCTTTGTTTCCTGCCCAGGATGAGTGGAAACTGGCTATCCATCCCAGCCTGACAGCTATCTTTAATTATTGTGACTATAGAAATCAGCTAGATCATCTCATACTAGTGACCCTACTTGATGATCTGTTTTCTATTTTGGAAGCTAGCATGGTAACATGTATTCCTTTCAGTGTATGAGCTGGGAGGGCACAGTCAGTCTGAATAGCTGCCTAGGGTATGTGTTGAGCGCTTATGTTACATGGGGAAAATTTTGCTGCTGATGGCACTGATGGGCTTCATTGCAATTCAGTGTGCTACTATAAAAGAAATGTTTCTGCTTTAGAAGGACAGTTCAAGCACTTGCGCTTTAATATGTAAAGTGATCTTACTTTGACTGAGAAAACCTGAGAGAGTGACTGAAATGCCAAATTTACCTTCTCACAGATACAGCCCAAACTCTTCAGCCATTCTAAGCCAAATACATTTTTTTGTCTGGAGTCCACTCCTCACTGTGTGAAGCTGCTATTTATGGCATGCTGAATTCTTTTTTTTGCTCCTTTGCCAGACATTTCTGGTATTATAAAGCAGAGACTCTAAGGCCATGGATCTTGGAACTAACAAGTGATCAGAGGTCATAGTGATTTTCTCTCCTTCTCATCTTCATCTATGAACCTGCAGGTGTCTGTAAAACTGCCTAGAAACAGGGAAGTACAGTGCCTGCATCCAGCACCTCTACAGCTTTGTGGAGGATACTGCTTATATGAGAAAAGATCAGACTTCAGGGACATAACTGACAACAAGCAGTGAAGAACTGGGTCAGGCAGATGACCAGCATGCCTAGGGTTTCAGGGGACTGGGAAAGTCAGAAGATGGGGAAATACGTTGAAGGCTGTGGAAGAGAAGAGGATCAGTCCTCAGAGACAGCTGAGCATTAGTCTCCAGGAGAAGTTGCAGTTGAATCACTGCTGGGAAGAGGAAAGGGAGTCAAGAGTATAAGAATCATTTAAGCTCTCTTAAGCCTTTGCAGTGAATTTGTGGTAGTAGTCTTAGGCTTAGATCCCAAACAAGCTGCTTGACACAAATGATAGACTATTTTGCAGAATATAAATGATGCAAGAAAAGCGAAGCCTGACAACCAGTACACAGTGCCAGGTTTCCAACAACTGTAAACCAGTGAATCACGCTTGATTTATATCACCTCTGGATGTGGCCCATGGTTCTGAAGCTACAAAAGAGAACATAGAATGAACAGAAAGAAAATAAAATCAGAAATAAATGAGGTGAGAAGTGAATGTGGGTACATATACGCAGATAGAGCAACTTTTGCTTTTCATGTAACATGCGATATGCAAAAACATCTAAGTGTAGAAGCTGGTAGGGGGCCTAATTAACCAAGTAATTAAAATAGAAACAAAGAGGAAAAAAGTGAACAATGGGAAGTTTTGAAACACAATGATCCCTTTACTGAATAACAGCAGAGAGAGAGAGGGCACTTTCTCCAAACACTATCAAAAGCCAGTTCACTCCTGAAGGGTGAACACAGGCCCCTGGATTTGATGAGTCGCTGCATCAAGATGTACCCTCAAATAAATTCACAGAAGAACTGCAGGGAAGGCTGGATTAGCCTAAGACCTTCTGCAGTCAAAAGAGTACACAAATATTAAGCTCAAGAAGCGTGAGGAAACCATGAGGCCCCTGACTGAGCCCTGTCACCTCCCTTTAGGGAATTCCCTTTAGGAATTAGGAAGAACATGGGAGCATCAGCTAGGATCATACAAATCACAGGAACGTGCAGAGATCTGGTCAGTCCCCTGGGGCATCTTCCACTACAATAGAATGGCCTTGCATTTGAGCGAAGTGGCACCTTACAGCTTCTATCAGTCCCAAACAAACTTCAGAGATAGGATGCTCTTCCTGAGAGTCATCTAAATGTTTCTCATCCTGAATTCACCCCTTAGCCATAGTTAGAGGGACCGTCTTTTTCTCTCCTTTGTCTTGCTTTCAGTTTAGTCAAGCTAACATTAATTTCACTCATACCAGTTCAACACAAATATGGTTCCACCAGCCTTAATGGGGTCACTTTAGAATTACAAGGCAAAAGACAAAAGACAGCAGGATCCAGTTCTTTCCTTAATTATTGTGTTTCCTCTCTCCAACCCCAAATATTGTCTTTCACTGGTAAAGGAACAAGAGGAAAACCCTGTCATTCCAACCTGACAAAATGAACACAAACTCCAAAACCTCCAGTTTCCTTGTTTTTAACAAATACCAGAAAAGCACTGGCTGGCAGAGAGGACATGTACATGGTCCTCTGCCCATATGCTGAGAACATGCAAGCTCTAGCCATTTGAGCAGACTGAACACATATCAGCTGTAAAACCAAAGTCCCTTAACTGTGTTTGCAAGGGAAGGATTCTCAGCCAAAATACCCTGCCTCTCCATCACAGCATGATCCTGGGATCAGTAGTGCACCAATCACAGCTCCATGGAGCTGGCTCATGTCCACCCTGTTCAGACAATGGGCAAAGGGACTTTGTACAGGGCCTGCCTACAAACAGATGTGTAGACCTACCTTGTTTGCCTGTGCAAATCAGTTCAAGAGGAATCCTGAAATGAGTACAGATGGTTAATTGGTGAAGATTAACCCTGGAAATTCACATTATTTCCACACGGCACAGTCAGCACCTGGACACAGCTGAAGCAACCCTGCTCTGCAGACCCACTACATGGGAGTTACTCACCTCTCACATCCCTGAAAATGCAGTTGGCGCTTACCTATGAAGGGGAAGAGCCCAAAGCAAGCTTAAGTATCAGCTTTGTCTAAACAAAGCACCCCTCTCACCCCATTTCCTTCATCCCCCATGATACTTTGACAACATCTCTCACTTTCTCTCCCTATTCCCTTCACCCCACTCAGAGGAGCAAGTTCCTGCAGATTGCTTTGTAGTAATTAGCAGGATTTGGTGGGGCTGGGAGTGCAGAGCAGGGAAGTGGAACAGGAGGAGAAGCTAACGAGGTCAGAAGACAGCATGTGGCATCCCCGCAAGGAGAAGGAAGAGGATTCAAAACCTGCTGCAATCAAAGAATCACCTGCCTGGAATGAATCCCTGGGGCCAGGAGAGCAAAAGGAGAAGAAGATTTCTTACTGTAACATACGGCTGAAAGTCTTTCTCTCCCATTTGTTTCAGAGACTAATTAGGTCAATGTTGCCCTTGTAGATTCAGCCTGGAAACCTGAGGCCTGCCCGTGCTCCAGTTTGTAGGATCTTGACAGACGGGGGAGGGAGTGGGTTGGACTACTGGTTTGCAGCTTTGTAAAGGGTGCTCAGTGCTTTCTGCCCTTTGGTGCTTGTTTGATTTAAGTGGCTTTTCACCTCCAAACTAGTGGCAGAAGCATGTCACCACCTCCTCAGCCAGATCTGCTTACACTGGTAAATTAACTGGAAGGAAAATTAGATGTTACTCAAAAAAAAAAAAAAAGACTGCAACTATTTACAACCCACTGTAACTAAAGCTGCACGTAAAAGAGACTGTTGTCCCACATGCACTGTCAGTGGTGTTCAGAGTTTACAAGGCTGTTTTAAGCCGTAGCATCTTTCACCTATGAATTTCTCACTGATCTATGTTTCTTTCTGTTCCCAGATCTGTGGTCTTAGGGATCATCTCTGGAAATCTGAGCTTTTGGGGCATTTCACCTTTGTATTTGTTCATGGTTATGAAATGTTGAGCTCAGTGCTGGCCACTCTGAAGGAATAACAGAGTAAAACAGTGTGTCAGAGAAATGCAGCAAAAACAAGACAGGACAGAAAGAAGCCAGAATGGAAGAGAGATCGAAAACATCCATCATCTCTTCACAGTACCTAGCAATAAAAGAACAAAATACCATGAACTTAAAGAAATAAAATTCAAGACTGATTCAGAAGAATCCTGTTTTCTTCAATGCACAATCAGCCCAGGGAACTCTGTACCATAACATCTTCTAGGAGTTCTTCAGAAAGAAAAAGACAAAATAAAGATGTAACTTATCCTGATCCTGATTCATACTTTTATTTGATGATAGTATAAAAACATAATCCTAAAATCCCTGGGTACGAAGGTATGAGGCAGCTTGCAGAGGGAACAAGAGAGGAAATGCTTTCCTGTAGAGATTATTAGATTGCTGGCCCCTATAAAATCCTTTCCTGGTTCTTCCGGTTCACTCAGGACAACTCAGAGTGGAAGGCCAGAGTTGATCAGTCACTGAACACAGGTGTGATCCTGTTGGTTCCTATGTCCATTATAGGTTCATTATTAAAAGACTGGGATGGCAGCAGCCCCCACATAGGAGATTTTAACACACAGAAGGCTACAATGCTCTGGGCAAGTATAGCACAAGACTGCTTACTGGGAAAAAGGAACCGAATGCTGATATATAACCCTAGAGACTGAATTATTGTCATCTGTCTCTTCTCTCTTTCTCTTTCTATCATGCACAGAACACACACATGCACACCCATATGCATGCACACCCTTCTTCTCTTTCTATTTCAGCAGAGGCTGGTAAGTGGGTCACCTTGTCACACCGGCAAGCTCTTCCTGTATCACAACTATTCCTGTAGCAACACATCAGCCGTTCAGCCATCTCCAATGCTATGTTTGGGTTGTGCAGTCCTTATCTCCTCCTTTATCAGGTCATTCTCCACAGCATCTAATCTGGGGACTAATGGAGGTTGATTCCTGCAAAGGGCTTCTTTATCAGGCTTGCCAAGTGCCATTAGAGTCCCTCCATGCAAATGACATCCTGGGAAGCTGGCAGTGTCCCTGTGGCTTTTACAGATCAAAGGTGCTTGCTTTGGAAATCAGAAGATGTTTTTTCTCCCAGCCAGCTTGGTTCTGTCAGATATTGTTGGCAAGAAACACAGTACAGGTGCTGTAAAAGCTCTTGGGAGTCGAGGCAAGAGCAGCAGGCCCTCTGACTCCCTCCCAGCTGAATCAGCTCAGGCCGCATGCAGTTTGACTGCTATTTGTGTAGGAGTGCATGTGCTCTTGTCAACTCTGTCATCCTTGAAGTGATGGCAGGTGGCACCATGATGCAATTCCTTCTCTGCCAACCTTCTCCTCTGGGTTAATTTCAGGCAGTTCTGCTCCTCACTTTCTGCCACACTGCACATTCGCCCAGGGCTAACAGCAAAGGCATCTTACTCCTTCCACCAAAAGGGAGAGGTGAGAAAAGGAAGAAAGGATTTACCCTACTCCAGAGAGCCCCTTCTTCACTGGGCTCTTCTTTTTCACTCTCTCCCTGGCTTTTGAATCCTCAATTTCTTCATGTCCAGGTAGACAGTGGGAAGCAGCTATGGGAAAACTTGCTATCCTTACCCGCCTTGCACATGCCCACAGGCAGCCTGCCTGAGAGCCTGTAGGACCTAGCGTGTGCCACTATAGCCTTCCCATATGGACAGCTCCTAACACCTAGCATATTTCCCAAACCTACCACCCTAAAGACTTGACTTGGAAACCTTCAGGTGAGAAGAGAGTGCCAATGCCTGCTCAGGGCTGGCCCCAGTGACCTAGCAGCATGGGCAGTGCTGACCTTTGTTGCCTTGCCTTGTTCCCGCTGTTGGAGAAGCAAGTCTGGTTCCCTCATGGTCGGAGCAGGATGCCCGAAGAGAAGGCTGAGGCCCTGGGGGCTTGCACTCTCACTCTCTGCCTACCTCACTCCAGGCAGGACTCATAGATCTCTATCCCAGCACTACCCACTGAAGCACCCTGCAGGGAGCTCCCCCTTCTCCTCTGACCTCCCCCCAACAAGAAATCCTCTCTCCACCCAGCAACTCCCTTCTCTGTTCTCTGCTTCTTCCCTGGCAATTGGTGAGAGGCAGGAGAGGAAGCAGAGACAAGTCAGAAATTGGAGCAATGTTCTGGAGACCTAACGCTGCAGAGAGGATAATTGTTGCAGTTGCTATCGACTCTTATCAATGAACTACAAATCATAACAACCACAGTTCAGTGAGCATCTTCATTTTGAACAACTTAATCTGATGGCAAAGTGCCTACAAAATCTGAAGAAAAAATATGCCATTACCTTGGGAGGCTGGATTATTAAAAATAAATCCTGGCCTGAAATCCAGATGCTGTTGCTGTAGTTCCTTGGTCTGTAGTGCAAAAAATGATTTTTTTTTGTGCCTTTGAGATTTCAGTATGCTTAAATCTCCTTGGAAAACTGCATGCCAGTGTCATAGAGAAAACAGATTGTAATTATGTTGTTACAAATGCTATTGGTGTGCATAGTTTCGGCCCAAACCTTCCCTGCTTGGTCTGTAAGCACTTTTCCCCAGGAGTCTGATAGGAAGAGCCTTGAAATACAAATGTGTGCCTGCCTCCAAGTGGAGCAGCTGCTGGATGCACCGGCAAAGCAAGGCAAGCTTGCTAGTGGAGCCAGACAGCTCTTTATTCTGCTAATTAGTAAGTGCGAGTAAAAGTTTGAAACTTTATTTTATAAAAGTCTCTCGCACAGAATCACAGAATCACAGAATGGCTGAGGTTGGGAGGGACCTCTGGAGATCATCTAGTCCAACCCCCCTGCTCAAGCAGGGTCCTCTAAAGCACATTGCACAGGATTGCATCCAGGTGGGTTTTGAACATCTCCAGGGAAGGAGACGCCACAACCTCTCTGGGCAACCTGTCCCCTCACAGCTCTGTCACCCTCACAGCAAAGAAGTTTTTCCTCAGGTTCAGAATGGATCTTCCTGTGTTTCAGTTTGTGCCCGTTGTCTCTTGTCCTGTCGCTGGGCACCACAGAGAAGAGTCGGGCCCCATCCTCTCGACACCCTCCCTTCAGATACTTGTACACATTGATGAGATCGTCTCTCAGTCTTCTCTTCTCCAGACTAAAACAGGCCCATCTCCCTCAGTCTTTCTTCATGGGAGAGATGCTCCAGTCCCCTCATCATCTTTGTAGGCCTCCGCTGCAATCGCTCCAGTAGTGCCATGTCTCTCTTGGACTGGGGAGCCCAGAATTGGACACAGGACTCCAGGTGGGGCCTCACCAGGGCTGAGGAGAGGGGCAGGATCACCTCCCTCCACCTGCTGGCAGCACTCTGCCTGATGCACCCCAGCATCCCATTGGCCTTCTTGGACACAAGGGCACACTGCTGGCTCATGGTCAACTTGTTGTCCACCAGCACTCCCAGGTCCTTCTCTGCAGAGCTGCTTCCCAGCAGGTCAACCCCCAGCCTGTACTGCTGCATGGGGTTATTCCTCTCCAGATGCAGGACCCTGCACCTGCCTTTGTTGAACTTCAGGAGGTTCCTCTCCACCCAACTCTCCAGTCTGTCCAGGTCCCTCTCAATGGCAGCACAGCCTTCTGGTGTGTCAGCCACTCCCCCCAGTTTAGTATCATCAGCAAACTTGCTGGGGGTGCACTCTGTCCTTTCCTCCAGGTCATCGATGAATACATTGAACAAGACTGGACCCAGTACTGACCCCTGGGGGACACCACTAGCTACAGGCCTCCCACTAGACTCCACGCTGCTGACCACAACCCTCTGAGCTCGGCCATCCAGCCTGTTCTCAATCCACCTCACTCTCCACTCATCCAGCCCACGCTTCCTGAGCTTGCCTGTGAGGATGTGATGGGAGACAGTGTCCAAAGCCTTGCTGAAGTCCAGGGAGACAACATCCACTGCCCTCCCCTCATCTCCCCAGCCAGTCATTCCAGCAGAGAAGGCTCTCAGATTGGTCCAGCATGATTTCCCTTTGGTGAATCCGTGCTGACTGCTCCTGATCACCTTCTTGTCCTCCACATGCTTAGTGAGGACCTCCAGGATGAGCTGTTCCATCACCTTTCCAGGGATGGAGGTGAGGCTGACAAGCCTGCAGTTCCCTGGCTCCTCCTCCTTGCCCTTTTGGAAGGCTGGCGTGACACTGGCTTTCTTCCAGGCCTCAGGCACCTCTCCTGTTCTCCAGGACCTTGCCAAGATGATGGAGAGTGGCCTAGCAAGAACACCCACCAGCTCCCTCAGCTCTCGTGGGTGTATCCCATTGGGGCCCATGGACTTGGGGATGTCAGGTTTGTCCAAATGTTCTCTAACGCGCTAGGAAGATAGCAAGATGAGTCAGTAGGGGCACCCTGTCTCAGCATTTGTCATACTTTCTGCATAACGTGATGGATTTCTGCTGAGGACATGGATGGAAGTGCTATATCAAGAACTGGAAGCAGCAGCTCCTTCAGCTTCCAACCAGAAGGTCATATCTCCTCTCTGCTGCTGGTATTTCACACCTCTACAACTGCTGCTGACTGCCAAAGCTGCAGCAGCGGGATTTGCAGGGATGGTTCATATGTTCAGATAAACAGATATACATGGCTGGGGAAAATCAGACCAGTTGTTGTAATAAAGTTATCACAAAGTTACCTCCCTAGAACACCGCAAGGTACAATGACCCAAAGGGAACAGGAGGATGTTCCCACATCCCCAGCTTGTTCAAGCTCATGCATTATCGATGTGACCCATCCCACATGCGCTCTCTTATCTGTCCTAGGACCAAGGCCAAGATCCAAGTCTCCCAGGCATTACCTCTCCATTTCACAACTCCTGAAATGCCTCCAGGCACAGACTCATGACTCCAGTACAGTTGTTTCAAATCTCACCCATTCACCCATGCTGCTTTTCGTCTGGTGATGGTTTGTTTAGCCTGTCCCTAACAACTGACCCATAAGGATTCCAGCACTGTTTATGCTACCACTGATTAGCAAATAGCCGTGTGACCCGCTGGGAAAATCTAAGTCCTTGTCTAGCTGCTGACCCATGTAAATACTAAGAATTACTCCTCTAGCTGGAGTGATATAGGGCTGAGGTTGGAGGATTAAGCCACAGCGAGTGAGGGCTGCTTTACCCCTCAGTGACAGCATCTACACAGAAGTTTAGTGACTTCCACTCAGAGGCACTAACTTCCCAACTCTGGCTAACTCAGCTTTCCTGGCTCTCAGGAGACAAGACCAAAGCATCCATCTGTTTGATTTTCAGCACTCTTGGGCCTGGGAAACCACCAAAGGTTGCAAAGAAAATAAAAAGAGGTCAGAGAAGCAGCAGAGTGAGAAAACAAATGAAAATAAACGAGAGGTTCTCTCTATGCCAAACTTAGAATGTCACCTCTTCCAGCGACTGCTACCTCTGAAATGACCAGAAACAACAGGGAAGAAAGGCATCTCCCACCTACAGAACTTCTCCAGTTGCAGCTATAGACACTGGAAAAGGAGTCAGAGTGGAGTGATCACTGGCAGCAGAAAGAGAGAGAGTAGAAGAGCAGCTGAGCATTACGAGCAGATATGATGAACTTGGTGTGACTGTTCTGCTTTCCCCATACAGGCAAGGCCACAAGCAGTGAGTTCACTCTGGGTTTCTGCTTAGGTCTTTTAAATACTTAGTTTCACCAAGTTTTCAGCTGTGCCTCTGGCTGTACCTTCCATCCTTTGCATGCTTGGAAACAACTATTCTAGCAAATTGGTATTTGTGGTGATCCATGGTGCCTAGGCAAATACCAAATCTGCACATGCAAATTGACATCTCTCTCGAATGCAATGTTGCATCAGGAACACAAAATGAAATAATCTCTGCTCTTCTCATTTCTACTCCTATTCTTCCACTTAAGAGGCACAGGTAAAAGGAGGGAATCTCTTCTGGTGTTTGTTAGCAAATGGGTCAGTGGGGTGCATGAAGGGTCAGGGTGCCCTGATTTTCATGATACAGACCAGGAAGAGAGGGCACAGCATGCAGAGCACTGGGCCGTGTGTCTGGGCTGAAGGCAGGGGTGCGCTTCTTAAGTCCCAGATCTTACAGTGCTCCTGTTGATTGGATGGCAGCAAGGCTGCAAGGCCCCACATGGCCTTCATCCCCTTGTCCATAGGGTGATGGTTTCTGGTGCCACTTCCCAGGGACAGCTGCGGCAACACAGAGTCCCCTGCCCAGGAGAGGTATTGGGCTGATTTATACCATCAGTTTGTCTCATCTGACATAGCTCATGCTCTGTGATATCCAGCTCTTTCTGTACGGGCTGGTGCCCAGTCAGATCTGACAGGGCATGAGATCATATCCATATCCCCTTATCGCTTCGTCAAATGGACTATGGCAAATGATGATGATCTCTATGTGACAGTGTTTCTCCACCCTTCTTTCCTCTTCAGCTTAATACTGCAGACAACAGCAAAGGACCTGATGCAGCTGAGGGCTGTGGTTACATAGTGTGGGAGACAAGGATACAAAACACAGAGGCTTTCAGCTGAAGCTAGTGTTTCTTGAAGAAGTCTCTTCCTCACTTTCCCATAACTGTCTCTGGACTTGCAGGGGAGCTGGCTGCTGTGACACAGTTGTTCCTGGCACAGTGCATCAGCCAAAGAGGAGAATGGATTTACTGGGACGGGGGTGACATTAGCATTAGATAGTAGTCATGAAATAGAAGTTTCATCTGTATCTACAAGCTCCTTACAAAGACAAGTCTCATTTCCTGGGGCATCATGTCACCTCATGCACCAGTAGCAGAGCTAGGAATAGCAGCTGTTGTCCTGAACACACCAGGTCTGGGTCCTGTCCCTGGTGGTTCTGCCACACACACATTGTGCTACCATGGGTCTCTCATCTTCTTGCCTGAACCTCCAATCTCTAATCATATCCAGGGGGCAACACAAAATCCTTTCCTTTGTCGCACTCTGAGCTGTGAGCTGTTACCCACAGTAACTGTCTCTTACACAGTTGGAACTCATCCTTCACCTGGTCCATTGACTATACCTCATAACTGCTACCTTATATTGGCTTAGGCATGAGTTAGGAGCAGACCTATTCAGGGAGATAATTTTCTGGCTTTTGTTGACCTGGGTCATTCATAAATTTAAACATGAGTTAAAAGCTGTCAGCTGCTTTGCTTAATAATTATGTGCACACAGGATTTGTCTCAGTTCAAGATAAACTATCAATTTCTTTGAGTAAAAGTTGTTTGGAAAAACTGTGGCTTGTAGAAATTAATCTTGCAACACTCCCAGCTCTGACTGCTCTGAGACCTGCTTTATGCCTTAGTATCACATCCCTTTGTTATTCACCTAAGCACTCTATAGTTAATTGCAGAGCTCACACTTTTCCTTGGCTAGCTAGCTTCCTGCTGTTTCATGATTCATTACTTGTAAATGAGTCCCCCAGGTTCGACTGGCAAAGCTGATTCCCAGCTAAACAAAAATCTTCAGATCTGTCCTTTGGCTGAGCTGCTTTTGCTGTTAACACATGAGCCTGCAACTGGGGAAACTGCCATTGAGTTACAGCTAGTAGCTGCAATTTGAGGAGTTGTTTCATTTTGATGAAAAAGTGACCTTTTTCTGTGAGATTCAAAAGTTTCTACTGACTCTGGGACTGTAAAGTGAGTTCCCTGCTGTGCAACAGCTCCAGGGCAGGGGTCCCAAGAAACACTCTCAGCTCTAGGTACAGGATTGGACGACAAGTTAAGCATGAGCCAGCATGGCCAAGAAGGCCAAGGGTATCTGCGGTGCATTAGGCAGAGTGTTGCCAGCAGGTGGAGGGAGGTGATCCTGCCCCTCTCCTCAGCCCTGGTGAGGCCTCACCTGGAGTCCTGTGTCCAATTCTGGGCTCCCCAGTCCAAGAGAGACATGGCACTACTGGAGCGATTGCAGCGGAGGCCTACAAAGATGATGAGGGGACTGGAGCATCTCTCCCATGAAGAAAGACTGAGGGAGATGGGCCTGTTTTAGTCTGGAGAAGAGAAGACTGAGAGACGATCTCATCAATGTGTACAAGTATCTGAAGGGAGGGTGTCGAGAGGATGGGGCCCGACTCTTCTCTGTGGTGCCCAGCGACAGGACAAGAGACAACGGGCACAAACTGAAACACAGGAAGATCCATTCTGAACCTGAGGAAAAACTTCTTTGCTGTGAGGGTGACAGAGCTGTGAGGGGACAGGTTGCCCAGAGAGGTTGTGGCGTCTCCTTCCCTGGAGATGTTCAAAACCCACCTGGATGCAATCCTGTGCAATGTGCTTTAGAGGACCCTGCTTGAGCAGGCAGGTTGGACTAGATGATCTCCAGAGGTGCCTTCCATCCTCAACCATTCTGTGATTCTGTGATTCTGTGATTCTGTGATTAGAGAGAGACTGTATGAATAAGACCTATCAATAGTGCAATGGCACTTCCCTGCAATCTCTACAGCAGCCTTCTCATGTTCAGTGTAGGTCGTGGCCCACAACGATTCCACTTGAGCCAAGATACGTGATCTCATCGTGATCTCATCAACGTGTATAAGTATCTGAAGGGAGAGTGTCAAGAGGATGAGACCAGTCTCTTCTCCGTGGTGCCCAGCAACAGGACAAGAGGCAACAGGCAGAAACTGAACCACAGGAAGTTCCATCTGAACCTGAGGAAAAACTTCTTCACTGTGAGGGTGACAGAGCATTGGAACAGGTTGCCCGGAGAGGTAGTGGAGTCTCCTTCGCTGGAGATATTCAAAACCCGTCTGGATGTGATCCTGGGCAATATGCTCTAGAGGAGCCTGCTTGAGCAGGGAGGTTGGACTAGATGATCTCCAGAGGTCCCTTCCAACCTAAACAATTCTGTGATTCTGTGATACCATCAGTGCTCAGGGACAGCCTGGTTACCTCTGTGGGAACAGTCATTTAAGATGGCCCCATCTAGGACAGTGCAGCAGGCTGCAGTGGGGCAGGCCAGCAAGAAATGCTTTCTCCTGGCTAGTCACCACATTCTGAGGGGAAAAAATTCTCACCAGGACTTGTGTGACTCAAATATGCCAAAGGAGACAAGACTGGCACTGCCTATAACATATGCCTCATAATCCTGTTCTGGGAACCCTCGTGGCTCTAGGCAGGTTCCAGTCTGTTACTGTTCCTGGTCTTTAGGGCTCACTCCCAAGACACATTCTCCCTGCCTGGCAGCCCCTTCCCTGCTCCCTGGGGAGGACGTTGCTATGGTAAGGCCTGCAACCAGGATGATCCCCCTCAAACTATAACAGTGGTTTATGTCCTGTTTCCTCAGAGCACCCTGATTTAATTTTCTGGAGACCATAAGGCAGTTAGGGTAAGGAACAAACACTTTGTACAGCAATTTTTAACCCCTCAGGAAGATCACACACCAGCCACCAACCAGGGCAAAGCAGAACTTCCTGGATCTACTCCCCTTGGGCTCATCTCACTCTTCACTGAGGTGAAGTCTGAGGTATAAATGCAAAGCAAGTCACTCCATGGTAGCTCCTCACAAACAAATGGACCCTCACTGAAAGTGTGAGCATGAAGCATGCCAAGCACTGGCAGGGCACCAGCTGAGCAAGCTGGGCACTAGGAGCATGAAGACGGGATAGCACGTGCCCTGGGAGGGAAAGAACTGAACTGTCCACACACTAACAGCCAGGCATTTAGGAAACAGCTGAACCCCTCCAGAAGTGAATCTGTCATTTCAGAATAGGTTTTCATCAAGTGTGTCGTGTGTTTACAGCCTTCACAGTCAGAACAGTGTAGCTCACAGGGAGTTAACCTGCCCATGAACCCACAGCTGGGAGTCATTCAAGCTACTGGCTGTACATGAGGAGACCCATACGCTCCCCCATGCTTAGTGCCTCCGTTTTCAGTAGAGTTCCCTCTGAATTGATTGTTTTCTGATTCTAGACAGATGTTCTCATTTTCACCAATGCAACAGCCATAACTGCCAGCCTCCAAGAGAGCATCCATCATGCCAGAGTGCCTTGTGTGTGCCATCACGGCTGGTTACCATGGATATGACTGTAGGGGATAGAGCCTCTCAATAGGGCCCGCAGTCTTCTCTAAGAAGTCCTGGAAGGAAAAGGAGGAGGAATGTGTGTCCCCACTAGAAACTATCACAAAGTAGTGGGGGGAAACCTTCTCCCAGCCACTGGGTTAGGAATGTTCCTGACTAATTCCCTGCCTCCCAGCAACAAGTGAAGATTAAGGGTCAGTTAGCAGTTCACAGCCAAATTTGGCAGTCATTTGGTGAAAGGTCCCTTGTCTTGAGGGAAATTTTTGGAACATCGTGCTCAAGAAGAGGCATGCAAAGCTCTGGGGAGCGATTACCATAGGAGTGGACCATTTTCACCATCACTTCTCCAGGGTTTGACAGTAGGTGAGTCAGTCCTTTATGCTCACAGCCATGCCCTGTTCCTACAGGGATGTGGACACGCTGGCTCATCCTCTGGAGTGGGTCCCAGGCAGCAGGCTGCCACAGCAGGAGTCTTCATCTCTGGAACAGCATCTTCCTCTTTGTATTTGGATAATGACGATGATTTCATTTTTATTTCACTTTCTTCCTTGTCACCAATAATTCTTTTGTCCCTTTCTCCCTCTACAAACCTTAATTTCTGTCTTTGTCTCAGCTGTAGCTGTTTCAATGCATTGTCTTTTGCCAACTGAAATGAAATCCTCCTTGATAGGCAGCTCTTAGAAAATTAACATCATGCTGCAATTTGGAACAAGCGCAGCTGAAGCAGCTGCTCTGCTGAAGGGAAAGAGAGAGAGAAAAGAACAACAAGATTGTCAGTTTGTAATGCACCTCTGACCCAGAAGAGCTTTGCAGACTTAGGGCCATATTCTGCCTGCATTCATCAGTGGTGTTACTTCCTCATTTGAAGCCAGGAGAAATACCTAGCGACAGGGAGTTAGGCAGGGTTTTACACTCCTGTTGAATTTGCATCAGCTGGGGCAACTACAGAGCAGTCAGCCCCACTTGAATTTCTGGAAAGGCATTGTAGCATGTCCCTTTGGAGTTCATTTACAAACATGTGATGGATGAGGGAGCAACCAGGAACAGTCAACATGGATTTACCAAGGGCAAATCATGCCAAGGCAACCTCACCGCCTTTTATGACAAAATAATTGGCTATGTGGACAAGGAGAGTGGGGGATGCAACGTGTTTTGACTTCAGCAAAGCTTTTGACAACATCTTCTACAGTAGTCTCATCCAGAAGCTGAGGCAGCTTCTGGGTTAGGCAAATGAATTCTCAGGTGGTTGAAAACTGGTCAGACCATCAGGCTTAATGGTAGTGAGCACTGGACTGATACCCAGCTGGTGGGCAGTAATGAGTGAGTGTCCCTGGTGTGATATTGGGGCTCACGTTCAACATCCGGATGATGACGCAGAGTGCACCCTCAGCAAATGCACAGATGGTACAAAATTAGGGGGCATGGCTGACATGCCAAATAGCAGGACATCAAACCACAGGGACCTCGGAAACTGGGGGACTGGGCCAACAGAAGCTTCATGATTCCCCTGAGGAGAAGTGCAAAGTCCTGCACGTGGGCCAGAATAACCCCATGCATCAGGTCAGGCTGGGGTCTGGATCTGTCTGGCTGAGCAGCAGCCTTGCTGGGAAGGATCTGGGCACTACAGTGGTCACGAGGTTCACTATGAACTGGTATGAGTGCACGCTCACTGAGAATAAGGGAACTACTGTGCAACGCTAGGGGCAACACGGCCATCAGATCAAGGGCAGTTACTATCCCCTTTACTCAGCCTGGTGAGGTCACACCAGACTACTGCCTCCGGTGTTGAACTCCCAGGTCAAGAGGGATGTGGGGAAACTGGAGAGGGGCCAGTAAAGGGCTAACAAGATGGTCAAGGGCCTGAGGCAGATGACCTACAAGGAGAGGCTGAGGGAGCGGAGCTGGATTGGTACAGCAAAGTGGGTAAGGGGTGACCAGATGGCAGGCTGGAACTGCTTGAAGGGGAGTTATAAAAATGAAAGAAACATTGCCAGATGATATAACTAGGGCAACAGCCACAAACTGAACCTTGGGAGATTTTAGTTGGATGTCAGGGCAAAAATTATCACCAGAAGGGTGGTGCAGCCTTGGGACAGTACAACAGAAAGGCAAAGGATCTCTATTCTTGGAGCTTTTTAAGACTTGGCTAGACAAAGCCATGGCCACTTTGCTCTAGGGTTGGGGTTATCCTACTCCAAGGGGGAGACTGGACTACAGAGTAAAGACTAGCATGCAGCAGGAACTGAGGAAAAACAGCAGATGGTATGCAGCTAAAATTGCTGAGGATCCATAGCTGCATGTTGGAGTTTTGCTGAAGGATCTGGGTTAACAGCCAACACCCATATTTAACTCATACCTGGTAGGAGCACCTGATTTCTGAAATGGTGCAGCTCAATGCTGGATTCTCTGATGTCTTATATATTAGAGTTGTAACACTTTTATCGTAGTTGGGACATTCGTAATGTAAGCATGGATTCTCTGTCATGTTTCCACTTGTGTCACTTCCTTACAGAGGAAATATTTCATTAACTTAGTTTAACTTTTCAACTGAAGAAGTGATAAAGTCATGGCGACCAGAGAAAGTAAATACTTTATTTAGTCACAGGATGTCCCTGAGGGACGAACTGTGGAAGGCTGGATTCTGGGGAAGTGTCATATATGCTCTGTCTTCATCCACTTTCTCAGGCATCTTATGTTATTCGCTACGGGAGACAGGACAGGCAAGACAGACCTTTGGTTGGACCCAGTACAACTCCACAGATGTAACAGAGCCTGATCAGTTAGGGGCTATGAGCAAAGAGCTCCTGTAGATCTGACAGGTACTGTGAGCATGGAGAGGCTCACTGCTGGTTGGATACATGACTGGGATCACTGGGCTCTTCCTTGGCCATTCACTCACAGGTGCCTGTGGATGCTTTGTTCATCTCACAGCTGATCCTGCTTTGAGCAGGAGAACTAAACTGGAGATCTCCTGAGGTCCTTTTCAGCCTGAATCATTGCATGACTCTGTGATGTAGGTCCCTCTCTATGTAGGAGGCTGGCTCAGCACCTGAATGACCTGGATAGCCTGGATGCAGCAGGAGAAAGTAGGGTAAAACCATGCTTAGAGTGCTGTGCTGCAGGAAATTTCTTAGAGGATCAGAGGATCTGACATCAGCTTCCGGGACTATCTGTGCTGATACATTCCCCTGGCTTTCTCCTCTGCTCCTCCTGGAGAGACTGTCCCCCTCCCAGGATAATGCAGGTAGGGATCATGTGTAATAGTAACAATCTATATCAGCAGTAATGCCTACCTCTTTGGCACAGCCTTTCATTTGTGGATCTCAAGGCCTTTTACAAAGCTTTCCCCACCTTGTCACAGGGAAAGAGAGAGAAAAGAAGTGACTTGCACAGAGTCACCTATCAAAGAGGACCAGATCCACGTGTCCTGACTTCTGGGACGGCTGGACTCTTGTATCCAGTTCTGCATGGTAGAATGCTTGGAGTTGACCCTCCTACGAATTTATTAGTACCTGGTATCTGCTAGAGAGTGGAAGGCCTGCTGTGTGGTGGCATGTTGCACGTGTGATGATCTTAACAGGGCACAAGGACATTTTCTGTCAACTGTGTACTGAAAGAAGGCTATATAGAAGGAGTTCTCTACCCTGTCAGCACCACTTCTTTAATTTAAGAATAAAGACCTCTCATTTATTTACTACAGTTTTAAGAATGGGCACACCTTGAAAACTCCTCAGATAAAATTTTTCATTCTAAATGTCATTAAAATTGCTCTCTGAAAGCCATATTTATCAACCTACCATCCAGTCAGTTGTGCAACATAGTAAATACATTATACATACCAAGAACAGCTCATTACAGCATGAAATAATGCGCTCCCAGATTCTCTGTTACAGTAGGTTCATAGCTGCTCTGAGCCTCAAAACAGATCTGGTCTGTCTGGTCCTATTTGCCTATGTCCTGGTTCTCTTGAAACCAACATAAAAGAAACATGGAAAAGAACAACAGTCTAGAGGCTGGAGAAGGTAGCTGTGATGACACACCCCGATAAGGACAATGTGATTGTTTATTATTTGGCCAGGGAAAAGTTACAGTGTCCATATTATGATGTTAAGTGACTGGACTTGTAATCAGTCATGCACATTTTTGTTACTTTTGCCCTGCTTTTGTAAGACTGTCAGGTTGGTTTTCTTGGGAGATCGGGCTTACGTAAGAGCTGCAACAGATCAGGCTGACAAAAAGTGTCTCCAGTTTAATTACAAAATAGTGAGAAAATAGAACTTCTGTTGGCTCTGAACCTGCCACACTTCAATGAGATATCTTTAACTTCTCATATAACGAAGAACAATGGACAGTCTTTCTCTATTCACCTTCTCCTGGTGGTTTATGAGTTTATAGACCTCTGTCTTATCCTCCCTAATATCTCTTTTCAAAGAAGATGGGTGCTGGCCTGTTCAGGGCTCCTCAGATGGAAAACGCTCCAGACCCTTGATCATTTTTATTGAACTTTGCTGCACCTTTTCTAGTCCTATGATATTTTTTCTTGTTATTGTCTTGCCACCCATGAGTATACCCCAGGACTTGGTTGTGTGCCACAACTTGAAAGGACGATGACACGTGACAGAGAAAGATGGGGATTCCAGAGGAGATGGCTGCATTGAAGAACGAGGACACAGTGACGTGCATGCACGGACTAGGCAGGGGAAAGCTAAGCACTGGTTACTGTAGTAGAATTGATGCAGACCTAGAGGGAACGAAGGCAGCAACCAGTACTTGTGAAGAAAGAGCTTGTGCCAGCAATGCCACCTGCCACTTTCAGCTCTATGATTTAAGTCCAACAGCTCATTTTCTACTACAAGCGCTCCAACATCCAGTGTAAGAAGGTACCTCCTGTCCTCTACAGCTCTTGAAGATATTCCTGCCCTCCAGGAGCAGAATGCAGGAAGCATTTTATGGCTCAGTACACAGCTTCTTTTGATATTCAAGTTCCCACCCTAATCCTGGCTACAAAACTTGGTTTCAAACGTTTATATTGCTACAAATGTCAGTAAATAGTTACACATACTATTTCCCTATAGATTAATTGTGTGGCTTTGTTTTACGCACTACTTTTCAGAAAGTCTTGTACTTTCCTCAGGCAGCCAAAAAAAGCTTTTCATTCATATTATTGGGGAAAAGCCAAAAGTCTTCATGCCAGAGCAAAGCTCCCATGTGGCAAAGCTGGAAAATACAAAGTATAAATCCTTGGAAGCATTGACTGCCAGGGCAAAAGGACCCAGCTGCTTTTAGGTAGGGCCTGCACTGTGAGCGTTGCAGGTGAGCTGCAGAGAACAGAGTTCTGGAGCAGAGAGATACGCAGTGGTGCTTTTATGTTTTCACGGAAACAAATGCACATTACAACATGGTTACAAATACGCTGAAGTTAGTTGTAGGCGAAGTAGTGAAAGAAAATCCCTCTATTTACAATGAGATTTAATCTGAAATGTCTTCTCCCACTACATTCGGCCAATCACTTGTAGATGGATTGGAGCACTGTCTGTCTGCAAATCTCTGTTCTCAGATTGCATTCACTGAAGATAACTTTCTTAACGTATGATGATTCCCTTTTGGAGAATCTCTTTCTTGGACTCCTTCATGGCTTCCATTCAGATTCATTGCCCTTCCCTCAAGGCTCCATCTCTCTTTCATTTGTGTAGTCTTGATCTTTTTCCACCAAATTATGGAGTCCCTCATCACACTGGAGGTCCACTGCCCATCTCTTGAGGGATCCACTCCAGTATGCCATTGGCCTACTACCAACTCCTTGGGTGACCCACTGAAAAGAGAAACAGCCCATCCAGCAACCTACATTTCAGGAAGGAAGAGGCATTATTCACTACACCTTATATTGAGATGGACTAGTAAACTGGCAAACATATCTGATACAATGGGGCGACTGAGATTAACAAGTGCAACTCTGTCCTGAGATCAGACACAACAGCATCACTTTGCGTGATGATGTGTCTGAGACGACTGATCTCATGCTTATCTTCAGGAAGTAATTCCTCCTGACATAATGACTCTGTTGATGTTGATGCACTCAAGCAGCAGGCACCTACTTCACTGGTGCCTGGTTTTGCCAGCCAACAGCTATAGATAATCAAGGCGCCCTGCCAACGTTGAGAGGACTAAAGCACCATTGCAGCCCAAAATCAGGACAGAAAGGTACTTTTTCATGTTGATGTATGGCAGGTGAATAGGACAGAGGATGCAGATTTGGTCTAGTCAAGGGCTCAGAAATAGATGGGGAATAGCTGGGTTGGGAGTGTTTAGAAGCGCACTGCTGGCTGACCGTCCAACACAAACTAGCAGTTTTTATACTGTGGCTCATCAAGATCATCTTCTCGTCAAGTACAGATGAGACTGGCACACATCTGCCTGAACATCACCTTTCGTATCCTGAGATTGTCTTTGTGCTTATGATCCTCACATGTTTAAAGCACAGCCCCCCTCCTGGGCCCCCACGCTGCACAGAACAGGAGTCAGCACATCACTCCCTCACCATCAGGGAGGACAGCTGTGTATGCTGTACTGCTAAGTCCACCTAGACCAAACCTCACTGCATGTGGTCCATGTAGAGCGGGAAAATATGCTCCCTACTCAGGGACTCTGCACAGAGCTCTGTTCCCCTTTGCAGAACTACCTTTGGAAGGGCAAAACTAGAACAAAAACATTGCAATACCCAGGTGCACATGGGGTCATTGGAGTGGTCCAGTGCTCCCCAGGAAAGCCTTTCTAAGGTGATATCTGTCATCCCCAATAACTTTTGATCCTCTGATAAACACCTACAGATTTTGTCAGAGAGGTAGAGGTCTCAAAGATCCTAACTTCATACAAATGCGAAAATCAAAAGCTGGCTAGATCAAAAACATCCCATCTGTGGAGGACTTTCCATTCTGCTTGGCAACAGTCAGTGGATCAACCACTACACATGTCTTGGCCAGTCAATTATCATGTGTGTAGCCTTGGGACACCCATAGCAGAGGCTCTCTGAGCTACTCCAAGGGTGAATTATAGTAGGTAAGGAATGGTGATAGCACACTGGTGGGTCATAAGGGCCATGGAAGTGGCATGGTCCTACAGTGGCACAGGGGACAGGGCAAGGACCTGAGAGAATTGTGTTTGGGCACCTCGAGGGACAGGGGTACTATGGCACAGTCCAGGATCATGGGAAGGACCTTGTGATATGCAGTGCCAGCACCACATGGTCATGGAGGAAAAGGGGTGTTACTTCAATAAGATGTGGTCAAGGCCTCAGCGCGGAAACCTGGAAGAAACAGGATTTTCAGTTCCTATAATCCTGCAACAACCTGTTTTGTCTTGAGGCAGACAAAGCAGTACTACCATTTAAGCTACATAATACTTATGCAAGCACAGGTTCCCATTGCTCAGGAATTGTGCAGGCATGAAATAATGAAGACAAAGGCGCATATCTGCAGCTTTGAGACTTGGTGAGAAGTTTGGCCTCACTCTCAATAGCTAAAGGCAAGGTCCTCTGTCACTTGGTAGGAAATGTCAAGGCCCAAACTTGAGCTGAGACTAGCAGAAGAGCCCCCAGACATTCTTCAGAGGCATTCATTTATCACTTTCTAGGGGGACAAAATGTTTTTGGATCATTCAAGTTCAGGCAGCTAGGGATGGTGTTATGAACTCATGGGAAGAACAGTAAGACCTTGGTGCTGCTAGTAAGATGGCACAAACTGTACATATGAAAAGCCTATTAGCAACTTTAATAATGTAAAATCTATAAGGACATGAACATGTTTCACTAATGAATAAAACACCCACGGTGTCAGCTCATAGCAATCTTTGTCTTAAACAGGCAAGTTACCATGGCAGAGACCTAATAAGTTTCAAGTGCCTTTCCCTTGTTTCAGTTGCCTTGGAGTACACTATTTATAATTTAGGGATGATGGAAGACAAGGAAAAAAGGATTTTAAAACTGCCTTAAACAAAATTCTGCAGCTGATTACAAAAGTCCAACAAAGGGAAAAAAAGTCCAGACCTGTTTCTGCCCCCTTGTCCCACGATTGTCCCATTATCTTATTCCAATTCACACCAATTTGAATAAGAACAGAATAAGCCTAAAAGGTTTTGAGATAATCCCTTCAAGATTTTGGTTATACATGTTATAGCTCGGGAGTCCAAATTTAATCAAAGTGCAGTTATTACCTTGCAGCTGCATTACATATTACAGTTACAATTTGCACAAATGCACTGAGTGACGTTTGAAATCTCTCTGGGTATTGTATCATTTTGAGAACAAAAGCTAAACATCTTCCTGGGATGCTAAGACAAAGGCCAGAATCAGATCTAATAAAAAGCACAATCAGCTGCAGCTGCAAAACTAGTACATGAAGGGAAAAAAGACTTTTCAGCAGTTCTGCTTCCTAAGTGAACTTTCTCCCTTGAGCTGCAGGCAACACAACACAGTTAAACCATCAGGTAAACGCTGTGATAGTAGAAAGGTCTCTGAGAGATCTGCAAAAAGGCCTGATCTCTGAGGTTTCCAGCACCCACCACTACAGGGATTTCAGTGGATGTTGATGGCATTCATTTGCTTACAGGACTGAATCCAATTACATGGGAAAGCTCTGGCTCTAGGAAGCTGACTGATTATGTTGTGGTAACCTGCAGAATGCTTCAGTTAATTCCCCAATTAAATCCTCAATTAACTTATCAGATGTAGGACACACTGAGCTGGACAAGGCACTTGATGCCTCAGCAGATTCCTTTGCCATGCTGGAAGGAATGTGGAAATCATTCAGGATTAAAATTCCTCTGGCCCATCCAGATTGCCCCTCTGCAAACACAGCAGGATTGCAGCCCTGGGGTGATGGCGGGGACAAAAGCCTGCTCTCTGATCTGCTACTCGGGCACATCTCCTTCTCACTGCTGGACTCTTAAGACCATGCTCAGGCTTATGCTAGAGAGATCAAGAGAGAGAAGATCAAATAAAAATGCCAACTGTTTCCCTATGGGGTGAATAGTGCTGAGTTTCCACACCCGATCCTAGGGCCACCTGGCTTGGCCATTTGCAGGACCACTTGCTGTTCCATTTCTCCTAAAACAAAGGCTATGAACGGCACTCATTTATATCTGAAAACAACCCAGGTGTGCTTGCATAGAGCATTCCTCTGTTCCTGACCTAGTTTCTTCTACTCCTCCTGACTGAAACAAATAAATCTTATTACCCCTACACACTCAGCCTGTATATCACAGCTTATATAGCTTGCAGCTGTTCTCACAGTATCCATGCTGAGGTGTGGGTAGCTCAGCATGCAGGTGTTGTCTGTCTTTTCACACCTTCATTCCCTTTGAGCCCTTTATTCTGTCATGTCTTTCCTAATTTTGTTCTCTTCTCAGTACAGATTTGAGCTTATAACCTGCTCATACATAACAGTCTGTCTTATCTGCAGGCATGGAGTGGAGTTTGCAGGAATGTTTAACAAAAGGAGCTGGAAGCATTAGCTTGACTGCAGCTCAGCAGGAAAGTGCACCAAAAGCCTTTCACTGCACTGGAGGATCTCTTCTATAATGACTCACTTTGTGCAGGGAAATGTTATAAATTTAGACAGAAATTAGTAGCACAAGTGTGTGAACGTTTCTTCATTGACAGTTAAGCAAAAACAGTATAAAAATTAGGTGTGAAGTGGCCTCTAAATGAAAATGCCACTTATAGCTACATCAGCCTAGTAGAAAAAGAGTGCAAATGGTTTTGTTTCAAGAATGCAAACAGTTTAATTTCAGGAGTTTTGATTGAATTAAATAGAAGTTCACATTATCCAGCAATTTAATTAACTGAAAGTCAATGTATTTCTCACACATTTCATAAAGATGAATAATTCAATCATGTAAGATTTCAAAGAGTACTTAAAGCAGGATTTTGCTACATTTAAGACTGTATGAGCTACGGCTGATTTGGCCTTTTTCATGCAGTCCACTTTTAGACATTCCGCACTGTTTACATGATTCATTAATTATCCACCAACGAAGGTTGCACATACGCATTCAGAAAGGAATTGACATCCCCCAGTGTTTTGCCTCTTCCAAATTAGAAACCAAAGGGCAGAGAAAGAGGAAGAGTCTGCAAAGTCAGGTCCTAAATCTAGGGGTCTACACTTGCAAAAAAATCAGTATAAGAGAGTGGAAGACATTTCAGACTGATGAGCCCCTTAAAGGACTCTGCATTGTGGAGCTGCTTCCACCCTTCACAGCAGATACAGGGGTGTCACTTTGACAAGTCATGGAGCTCTTCATGGAGGCTTCTGCTCAGTCATAATGCATATTTCAGTATATCTGCTATCCACATAGCCAAAGGTTTTTGTAGGGACTCAGGATTTTGATTAAAGAGGGTGTCAGATCCCATGATGGCTCATACCCCAATCAGCAATGAATCAATCATTCCAGTTCTGCTGATAACAAGAGTTGGTACCAATACCTCCACTCCTATTGCCAGCAGGGAGCCAGAGAGGCTGGCTGTTAGAGGCAAAGCCCAAGACTTTTGTTGGGTTTCTTTGACTTTGACTATTGACCACAAAAACCCCACTGGGTGTTGATCCCATGGATGGGTCTGTGGAGATGCCATCTCTCATCATGGGACAGCAGACCCACAGCTGAGGTGGGCAGAACACAGGTTCAGCTGCTTCTGTAGGTTTTCCTTCTAGCACAGCTTCACCTCTGCAAAAGTCTATCCAAGAATCCCACCAGGGCGGTCTTCTCCTCTCAGGTGTCATTGTCAAACTGAATTTCCCTCATTGTCTCTCTGAAGAGTCTCTGGACTCTGCCTGACCAAAGCTAGGTGTCTCACAGTGAGCTCCCCCAGATAGTATGAGGCCAACCCCCTGGTTCTTTCTGCCTCCCCTCTCTTCTCCCTGCCTGGCTTGCCTGGAAAAGAATCAGAGAACTGCCATTGTGTGACCTGACCTTCTCCAGCCAGCTACCTCGGCCTGAAAACTCTTCTGTGAGTACATTTGCTCATTTGGTTTCTCATAACCTCTGGTCACGCTGGTGTCCTCTCACTTAGGCTCCTCTGTTTCCTTTGTACTTTGTCAGTGGAGCTTCTCCTGCATGTGCTGAGCTGTGCTGATCGGTCCTCTAGCCAAGGTCAGGTCCCCATGGCTCATGCATATTGCTGTGTTGGTATTATCCTCTCCCCTGCTGACCATCACACATGCTCTGCTTCTAAAATGGAAGAAGAATGCTACATTTTTAAAGGCAGAAGAACCTGAGGGAACGTGACACTTGGGTGACACAGTCTGCATCTTCTCTTCTCTGCAGGAGAGAGTGATCTTGTCAGATGCTTTGCTGCTTCTGTTATGGAGTGAAACATGGAGATCTGATCTCATCCCCTAAATCTGCCAGAAATCTTATGTGACCTTCAGCAAAGCACGTAGTGTCTTCGTCCCTGGATCACCATCTTAAAACAGGCAGACCACAAATTTGTGGGAGAACCCAGCTTCCTCCCAGTGCGGATGACAGATGCTAGTCTTTGAAAGGTATTTCTCCTTGACACGAGGAGCAGCCCCCAACCTTCCCCTGCAGTGTAGTGAAAAAGCAGCTCCCGTATGCCTTGGATAGAGCTGAATCCTGCACTGGAGTCAGATCACTTCCAGAAGAAATGGGAAGTCCTGATGTTCTCCAGCTCTCCAGAAATCACCTTTGCTACCAGGCAAATGTTGAAGTCAAAACTGACAGTTCATTCATTACAATGCATTTATTATAAATACAGGTTTAGAGATGGGGTATAGAAAAAAATGAAGCATGCTACCAGTATTTTAAATAAGCTCCAAAAAGATTCTGTTCCAGGGGATCAGTGAGCTGTCGGGACACTTACACAAGACATGGAGTGGAACCAGTACTTAAATAAAATTCCAGTGTTTGGCCCTTCCACTACAGACTTCTGAATTAGGGATAAGTATAACTTCACATTCCCACACCCTCTCTGGAATTTTGCTTAGAATAAAGCTTTTCCTCACTGTGATTACCTGTGATACGCACATCTCGTCTTACCTGACTATGGACTGTTCCCACTTAACTTTAACAGTAGTGATGACCTTTGACTGGGACAGCCACCTTCTCACCAGACAACAAACAGACTGAGGAGGAGGGCAGGGCCCAGCCTCTGGCCATGACTTTGTTATATACTACCAGGTATACTGTGTATAAGCACATACACGGACAACCACGCTTTCTACGTGCATATCCCTGAAAACGTCTCATGGATCAAGGCCTAGACACGATGGTAGTCAAAAAGCTGTTTGGGGGATAATGAGCCTGGGGTATATTTCAACCTAAGGAAAAACGTTAGGGAATTACACTCATCCTTTTCTGTCTTTTCTATTTATATTATGAACTGTTGGGAAAGAGGTGATCTCTTGATGTGTGTCTGCACAGCAGTACCTCAAGCCTTCGTTTGGGCCTTGGCACACTTGGCTAGTACAAACAGCAGACATTAAAATAAACCTCAGTCACACTCTGTTTATGTATTGTACATTGCAAATAACGAGATCAAAACCTGTTTTGCCTCTTGGCACCTCGCTGCTTTGCTGAATGTTCAGTGTTCCTGCCCCACTGGGGAGAGGTTGTATTTCAGCTTTTGCAAATCTGACTCTGCACTAAGTAATCACATTACCACATGCAGCACCAAGCCTCTCTATTCTGATAGCAACGTCCTCTTTGTCTGCATGTAGAAGGTGCCATCACAGCAAGTTCTGCTCATTCATCGAACACCGAGCCCGATGAGCTTTCCTTGTTTTATCATGATGGCAAGAGGCTAGTGTTTACTTGTGAAAGTTGCTATTACACCCTGGTATCCCAGGGTGAAGTCACCTCTGCAGACTTTCCTATAGGTCATTTGCCTAGCCCTTTCACCTTTCTGTACCTAGCTTCTTCTTCAAAACTCTGTTCATTGCCACGACAATGTTGGATGAGCACCTTTGTGAGATAATTTTATAATAGCTGCATGTAGTTACTAAAAAAGGGACCAATTAGTCTCCTCAGGCAACGAGAACAGAAAGTTGACAGACTTTCCCTCACACCAGGGAAAATTTACATTAAGCATAAAAATACAAAACAAAAGAACAATACACCTGGAGTTGGACAGCATCCTGAGAAACATCAGAGAAATCCCTGAGATGGACAAGCAGACAACATTAAAGAGGCAGATTTAAATGACTATATGGGAACAGGACAGGCTGAAGACATTAGGGGCCAGGTGATTCTGGGCAAAATCCAACCTCTATGTTGCCTGGGGATGGGAAGTCTGTTGTCCCTATGACATTATTTTTCTTGAACTACCCACTAGTCCTTTTACCAGCTTTCCTCACCACTACTAGAGGCAACCTACCGGGCTAGAGAACTAGCAGACCTGTCTCAGCACCGTGGATTGTTAGGAAATCTAAATTGCACGGTTCACGTACAAGCACAAGCCAGCTCTCCTAGGAGCAGATGCTATTAAACTTTGCTTAGCCATTCAGTCAGAGAAGAGGCTCTTGTTGATCTTGCCTTTTGTCCTTGTACACCTCCATAATAGACTTTCTGGCAGCTGGCCTTGCCTCTCCAGAGCGCATGAGCTGGAAACCCAGCATGCTAGAGGAGCTGAATGCAAACGCACCCACTCAGTCTTCTGATGTTATGACTGGTTTCTCTCTTCAGATCACCTGTGTCCAGCAAATCGCTCACCAGCACCCCTCAGAGAAGGAAATTTCACGTTTTCAAAGGAAAATGTCTCATTCTGGGTCTGCAAGTGGAATTTCTCTGAGGGTGAAATCTGCAAACATGTGAATCTGCAGACTGCACTGTCATCAGGTTGTCCAAACAGTGACCAGCAACTCAAACAAGCAGCAGCGTCACCCCTTGACGAGCGCTTGGCTTTGGCAGATCTCAGTTTGCTTCATGCAGGAGAACTGTAAAACTAATTGTAATGAGGGAACTGTACTAACTGTAAAACTAATTTAAATGAGAGAAACAAGCCAGTGCAGGATCAGGCCCCAGGTCAGCCAGTCTCATGGTGGAAGCTAAAGCCTTGCCTCTTTGTGTATCCATGTGGGCAGGACATAGGCACACAAGAAGGCAGAGACCAAGTACCAGCAGGTTCAGTAATGAAAACACACAGCTTTGTAATGTCCTTTCCATTGCAGATCTCAAAATGCTGTCCCTAAAAGGTCAGGGTCTTTGGCCCTATCTTACACAGGAGAAACCCAAGCACAGAACTTTGATATGACTTCCTCAACAGGCTATTATCAGGGTGAGGACAGAGAGCTGGTCTCAGTCCAGCACTCTGTCCAAGGGCAGCACAAGCTTCATCATGCAGAGTCAAAAGCCTTAATCCCCAGCACATGCTGCCTTCTGCTTTCAACAAAAATTTCTCTTCTCACCTATCCCCTTCTCTGGTGATGCACTGCCCCTTCCTCAGCCAGCCCTGCAGGCTGCAATCTTCCTATCAGGTCACGATCCTCCTCTAACCAAAACACTTCTTTCCTAGCACAGCTGAACTCCACAGCGCCCCCACTGGGTTTCAGTACTTGCTTCCTTGGGTGGTCCAGCAAAGTGAAAGAGATTCCTTTCCTTCATGGAGAAAAAGAAGTAGATTAGAAGAGTCTTGCAGGTGAACAGACCCACCTGAAAGAACCAAGACTTACTAGGAAGGATCACAGTTCCTCAGTCACAGCAGGATGGAGGAAAACTACAGCTAATCTAAGACTGCACCGTACAGACTGGCACCCCGAATGGCACTGTCTTCAAATGCCATCTACCATCCATAGCCCGTATGTGGTACTCCAATACTTGTTCCTGAGAGCAGCACGGATGGCACCACTGCCTGGCCATGTCCCTTTGTTGCTTCAGAAATTGCTCTTTTGCTGTTCAATTCCACCATCTAGTGGACGTTTCTGGAGAAGATCCAGCACAGCCATACACATCGCAAGACAAGAGAACAAGAGCTACTACAGAACTGGTAATACACTATGCATCATCCTCAAATTGCTCTTCTTCTTAATTTTTTTTAGACCCTTTGTAAAATTTGCCCAAACCCCTTTGTTACAGAAAGTAACAGATATGTTTACTTAGCATTTCAGTGAACATCTGACCAAGTTCAGAATAAAAGGGTATGTATCTTCATCCCAGTAAAGGAGTTGCACACTTTACACAAAGCCTGTATCAGTCTTGCATATGGAAATCTAAAGAAGTGATAGAGAAGGCCCAAGGGGAATGTCCTGCTATGTGAAAGGGAGGATAACCCCGAGGGGCCCAACTGATAGCTTCGTAAAAGGAAATGTTGTTCCCAGATCAAACTCTGTACAAAGTCTGCTTGCCACTTGTGAATGACTCCATGTCACACCTGCTAAGTTTATGACAGTGAAACATCAGATGAAAACTAGTGGTGATTACATGGTGGAAATCAAATATAGAAGACTTTCTCCAGTGTGTTCCAAGGCCTGGTTGACCTCTGCAATGGCTCTGATCCACACGTTGATGTGAATCTGCCAGAAGAAACCAAAAATGTTTGTATTTTCAGAGTCTTCCCTACAGAAGAAAAAGCAGTGTAGTACCTCAGGTAATATATCCCTCTGTTAATAAGAGAGAGCTGCCACTACCACGACTGAAGAAGCTTTCTAGTAGACATCTGAATCACAGTTGGGACTATTTCATCACCATTTCAGCAGCTACAGAGTAACAATGGAGGGTGCATCCGGAGAGGAATGGCAGATTATGGTCACTCTCATGTCTTGATTTTTAGCTGCTTGTAACATTCTGCATTAAAAAAGAGCCAAAGATAGTTTCAACAGGCACTTAGAGACAGAGATGTCCAGGGCACTTCAGCAGAATGTGAGATATGCCACTTAACCAACACATCTTGTCAACAGGAGGCTTTGTACACTCCTCGGAGTGAAAGGTAGTATTTTAGGTATGTTCTTTGCATAGCATTTTAAGTTGCTTATTGTAGTTTGCAGTCTATAGCAGTGTTAGTGTGCTAATAATCTGTGTGAATTACTGCCTTCTACAGGTGTTGCTTTGGTGTGCTCTGCACAGCAGAAAGGAGAACAGAGAAGGTGAGGTGGGCGCATCTTCTGTATGTGTGTTACCACTGCATAAATCTTCTTTCGGATGCATAGCTAGGTGGCTGCCAACGCCTTCCCATCTGGAAGGGTTCACTGGTGATATGAGGCATCACAGATGTTTTGCAATTTTCTGTGAAGTTTTCAAACTGTGTGGCACTGCCAGTCAAAAAATAATAATAAAAAAAAGATTAAGAACTTTTATAAAAGAGGGCAAGTAGTAGCATTTTAAATGAAAGAAAAGGGCATTTGATTTCACAAGACTTGGAGGATTTGACTCACCCCAGATATTATCTCAGTCTCTTAGGGACAGATCAAGACTGTGTTTGGGCTCAGGCAGAGCAAGAGTGCTAGGGTGACAGCCAGCTGCTTTTGTTTATGCCAGAAAAACAGGACCAAATACTCAACCTGTCCCTGATGATTCCAGCTTTCTCCTGCACAGCCCTCTCTTGCTGCCACCAAAGGAGAGGTCAGGGCAGACGGGGTGCCAGCTATGGCTATGAGAGGCAGGTGCTCCTTTCATAACCCAGGAGCAACCAGTATTTCCAGGCTTCTTGCTCTTAAGTCTTGTTCCCTCTCCTCTGCATAGCAGGAGAAGGTTCAGTCCTAACCCCTCCAGGACCCCAGTGCTGCATCAGCAGTAGGGAGAACAGGCAGCTAAGACTGGCTACTATGGGTGAAGGGGAGGCATCTCCTGGGTGCAAGAGGGGAGCATGGGTGGCATGGGGCATGGTCTGCTCAGGAGAGGCAGGCAGCTGAACAGGGTGTGGAGTTGCTGTGTGTACCCAGAGGAGCACCCTGGTAGCAGAGAAAGGGAGGGCAAGATGGGGGTTGAATAGGTCGTTCCATACTGCCCCCTTGCCCCAGGAAGCTAGATTAGGTACTCTCAGCCACATCGTTGTCATTTGAGTCACATGGAGGGAATTAAGGTAGGCAGTATTCAAAACAGTATGAGCTCAACCCTCCCACCCCCAATATGACGCATCTAAGACGGGTCATAAACGTGAATATCAGGCAAGTGTGGTACCAATAACAATAAAGGCAAAATGTTTTCTCTGCAGTGCTGCCCAGTGTTGGGCTGGCAGCAAGCCCACCAGGCTACAGGATCCTTCTCTACAGTCTCCTGGATATCACATCACTGCTGACTGTCAGAAACACTTCAGTGCAGGACCAACTTTAGCAGTGTTTTTCACTTGTTAAAGTGAAGAAGAGTTACTAGCCTGAACTAATGTATCTGATTGTCAAAATCTTGTTGTGACAGGTCACATTTTCATCTTCATGGTGTGATCATACTAAGCAAGCTGCAAAGGTTTCAAATGCACTAACCACCTTTCTCCCCATTAGAGAAGCAGGCACTTCTTGGATGTCAGCCATCCCTTCCCAGAGCAGACATGCAAACCAAGTTAGTGCCTGTGAGAGGTGAACGCCTCTCCTCTGCCTTTAACAGAAGAATAAACTACTAGTTTAGGGGAAAACGTCTGCACTGTAGGCTCTGAATACCACGTCAGGCATGTGTGATTTCATCAGTGTTTGTTTTTACTGCTTCCTTGCATCCATTACCCCACTGACCACCCAGCAGTGTACAGTGTTCTGGCTATTCTAACAGAAGAGTCCTTCCATTTTTGGACTCCATCTATTCAGCTCCATTTTGGAGTAATTGGCTTCAAGTGCATAGCAGTTTCCTCAGCAAATGATGATATAAGCAGAGCTGTTCTTCTGACGCTCAGGTTTGTTTCAATATGCACCTCCAAAAAGGCCCTGCGCATTGCACACAGCCCAGGAGCCACCGCTTGGCACTGCCTAGGCAGTGAGGGCTCCCTTCTTTTTAAAGGGAACTAGAGCCAAGAAATGTAGCAAAGTCACAGCTGATACACTTTACTTTGGCAGCAAGATCTCCGAATATGGGGCAACAGTGGGATTCAGACTAGGGGACAACTGGCTCATACCTGAAGGCAATTGGTTCTACGTGGGTCTTAAATAATGATCTTTATTAGTGAATGCAGAAATACGGAGTGTGAAGGCACAGCCGCAATCAGAGATCAGAGCACACTTTCCCATCCCCTTCAGCACTGTGGAGACAGGCACTTGAAATGGCAGTGAGAGCATCATTAAATAGGAGCAAAAGGGTTACCTTACAGACATCACCCTCTTACATCAGCCCCTTCAACGTATCTGCCAAGGCATGTGTTTGTATGACACCCCCTTTCATCACACAAATCCAACTTCAATGTCCACACAGCAAAGATGTGCGCACATCTCTGATGTACGGCATTTTACAATAACACGGCAAAGAAAAGGCTGCTACAGCTGTTACACCTTTACTGTAACATCATTTGGCTATTAGTTGCTCCACTGAAACTTATTTCTTATTATCACACCTGATTTTTACCAACTATCTACCCCTGGAGAAAATGAAGTCAAGTCTCACACAACATTTCTTGCGTTAGCAAAAATTTGCTAGGGAGACATTTGAGAAAACTTTCAATTTAATGCTATGTTCACTGCAGATTTTGATTCACCTTTTCCGATGACCTCTCTAAAATAACTTTGCCCACAGAATCCAGTTTGTTCTGTGGTTGCTCTGCCAAGAAGGTCCTTTACTGCTTTGGCATGGCCAAGGAAGATGCAAGACAAGAGCCTCATTGGGCAAAACGTAACTGTGTTAAAACCTTTTTCTCCCAAATACATGCAGCTGATTTCCAAAGCAGTGATGGGGGGAGGAATATGTATTTGTGAGTGTTTGCTGCTATAAACTGTTTTCTGACTTTACCGGGATGCCACAGCAGTAGGGAATTAATTCAGGGTGGGCCACAGGGCTTAGGTAGAAGAAGAATGGCAGAGGTGAAGATAAGGGGAAAAACATCTAAAAGCTATATGAGCAGGGAATAAGGAACGGGCTTAAGAATTAGGATGCTCTGGAGAAGAAAGATTAAGGTCCAGCAAACGTGAAGAGAGATTGGCAAGGCCTGAGAAGAGCTCAGAGCAGCTGTGCGAAGGAGATTATTGATGAGGAGGGATAGAGCGGAACGTGGCTATGCAGAGCCCAGGTATAGGGGAAGACTATCACCTGCTTAAAAATGTTTCTACTCATTTCTCTTCCTCGTCTCCTAATTCTCCCACATACTCTACTGGTGGATTTATGAGGGCCTGCAGAAGCACAGGACTGGTTTGATAAGCCTCCTTCTGCTTGTGAACCAGGCCTTTCATCTTGCAGACATTATATTAGGGAAAATCAGTTTTTCTGTGGAAATTATTTTAGGGCAAAGAAAGAAAAAAGCAAATGCAAAACCAAGATGAAGGCGGTGAACTTGCTAAGAAAAGCCCTTAATTAAAAAAAAATTAAATGTGCCTTTCAGTGGAAACACAAATCCCAATTCCTACAATCTACAACATTTTCAAGAATCCGGCACCCCTAAGCATTTAAGCAATAAGCAAGTTTGAATATTTGAGGATTCCAACACTTTCTTTCATCGCATAATCACCATAAAACATTAACAGCATTAGAACTATGGCACTCATCTGAGCCAAATATTTTCCAACTAATTTGTTCTGCTGTTGAACAAATCCTATTAAATAAATAGAGTGGATCTATTTCAGCTCCTTTTACATATACAAAAAGTAAGATATTCACAACTTGTATTTTACTGGGGGAGACCCAAGAGCCAGACATCATAAGGGCAAAACTGTAAAACAGTAACGCTACCACTATCTCCCTACTTCCCCTCAGAAAAGTCCATCTAGTTTTGCCCACTTTGAGATATCTATGATTTGACTTTTCTGGGTCACTGTTATTCCACACCATTTAATATTCACAATCAGCTTCCATTGAGTTCAGTTATCATTTAAGCACCACTGGATATCTAACTCCTGAGGCCTTAATTAGGCACTGAGGAAATGACTCATATCTCTAAAAGTAGATGCCCACATTTAGTTTACATACGCCTCCAAAAGTAAGGGTCTGCTTCAGTCACAAAGTGATTGCCATAGGCAGATAGCATATGCCCTATTAACGCAACAGGAGACGCTGGGATGTCTTGACCCAGCCCCAGGAGAACTCAATTGCCCTATGCCTTATCAAACGTGCCACGGGACAGTCAATGCAGTCAACGCACACCGAATGAGTACATGTGTGCACATACAGGCATGCTTTCCTGCATTTCTGCACACTTTCACCCCTTCATCAGAACTATCACTACTCCCTTCTTAAAAAAGACCTTGGAAACAAATGTTCTTCTCACTTATGAGCTACGTATGTAACGGAAGAATACATGAGCACTTTGCAGAGAGACAAAATAGCACTATCAGACAATTCTGAAAGCAGATGCTTTCTCAGAGGAGTCCTGCCAAGGGTACCAAACATTGTGCACTACTCTGTGCACTATCACTCTGCACACCAGCAGCCAGGGAAAACATCCTGCTTCTGGGGAAGGCAAGAGGCAGTTTTGGCCATAGAGCTGATCAACATACAGGAGAATATGCCCATGGAGAAACATGCTGGCAGACCACATGAGCACTAGAAGAGGATAAAATCAGCACTGACAGAATCCACTGACAAACACATTTACACAACATAGACAACAAACACACATTTCAGTGCCAGCTAGGAGAGCCTGGAACAACATCCCCACCACCACCCTCAAAATTCCTGGCATGGCCGCTTGGGGACACGGAACATTGTCTCAACACACATCACAGGCTGACACAGGCAGCTTTGTGTCAACCAGCACAAATACCAGGAACACCAGCCTAGGCACACCTCTGTCACCAGGCTGGACAACGTACATTTGTGTCTCACCTACACCAAATATTGCATCCACTCCCGCCACATGAGATGGGCAAATTCACTCCCTCCGTGCTACACGAGATCCTCTGGATTCTTGCTATGACAGGCAAAAACCTCAGCTGCTGGACAGTCTGGAGATCCCACAGGCCACCAGCTAGATTTGTGCAGTAACCTTCCTCAGTCCAGGAACAGAGCTCAGTGAATTTCAACGCCACGGCCAAAAAGGGAACATCACCAGCACATTACTGATGCCTTTGACTCCTACTCACACCTTCTCCAGCTAATTACACAGTGTGAGGGTCCCTGCACTGTCTTGACATTCCCTTAGGCACAACCACCAAGCAGCCATCTTGTCTGCAAGCATGGGAAGACATGGGATGACACACTGTCAGCTGCTGGAGCATCAAAACAGCACTAGGAGTCTATATTCAGGCAGCTGAATTGCATGCCAGAAACATATAGGCTGTGGAAGTTTTGGGCTAAGTGACTCCTGTGGCGTGACAGAGTAAGAGCAGGGCTACAACTGAGTTTTCTAGAAAAGCATTTACATGAGATTCTCCTTTGTCTCTCAGGATCTTCATTAAAAGGTCAACAATCTGCCACAAAACCTCTTTCATATGGCAGCCTGAAGAGGGGCCTCTGATAAAAGCTGTAGCAACAATGAGGATATTAGAAGGAACCGACTGGCTTCCCTTCATTGTTTCTTTCTTTGCTACCATTTGCATCTGGTGCTATTGGGCATAGTGATTTTGTGGGGAGAGTGTACAACCGGGGCATGCTAGCTACAATCGGTAGCAAGGCAGTTCAACATTAACCCATCCACAAAAAGGCTTCTTTGATGTGTGCAACATCCACCAAAACGTTAAGATGTTCTTTGCAAAAGCATCTGAATATTTGGATTAGGGAATGACATTTTTAGTTTCTTTAAATAATCAAAATATGTCTTTTGTGCAATCAGAGCACTCCTCTCACTGAAGAGAGCCAAGGCTGTGATATCACAGAAGGATAATACATTTAACAAAGACTAAAAAGCATGAACCATGACAGGAAAAAAAAAAAAAGAAAATGAAAATGAATCCTGAAAATGAAGCTGATGTGGCCCAGTGCTGAATAAGAGGAGCACACGTTCAGTCACCAAGACAAAGAGCGATGTTCTTCAACTGCAGGGAAGACGCACGACAGAGAAAAGAAAGTAGGGGAAAACAAAAGGACAAAACTAGCCTGAAGTAGCATTAAATATCATGAAACCAAGAGATCTAGTGATTTATTTAAGATTGTATTTCCATGTAAGCAATTGCATTTGCTACAGAAAAGCTAGACGATTAAGGAATACTAGGACAATCACACAATCTACTAATCTATAACCAAAAGCCTGTGAGAACATTTAGAATAATTTAAGACCAGGAGATCGAGCAAGCAGAAAGAGTAAAATGCGTGTGGAGCATCGGGAGCAGTAGCCTGACAACGCGGATCGGTCTGTCCAACAGCAAGGAGAAATCCCCTTGTTTGAAATTCCATACATCAGTCTAAAAACATGCTGAAGGAGAAACGCTGGCCTACTGTTGACCAACGCAAAAACATCTTCTGAACCTAACACAGCCAGGTTCTCCCTCTGTCCTCCTCGGCATTTGCTTGGACTTATTCCTCTTTCCCAGAAACCACCCAGTGGGGTGGGGGTGGGGTGTAAAGAAACCTTTGTCTGGTATTTTGAGCCTCGTGAGTTCCTTTCAGTTCTGTTTCCCTAGTAAACAAAGAGCAGCTGTCAATATCCAGGGTGGAGGGAGGCAGAAAGGACTGTTAATATCCAGTGTGGAGGGAGTTCCTGAAAGGACTAAACATCCCCAGTTCCTCTGCTGTCTTCTTGCAACAGCAAGATGAACTGAGGCTAAATCCCCAGCAGGACTGCAAATACCCCGCACAGCTGGTTTCCCCAGGCCCGACAGGGACAGCACCCTCTCCAAGGGTGCAAGGCCCCCTCCATGGAGGCGATGGGAGGGACAGCGACTCCCGGTGAGCCGGCCACGAGACCTGCCAGTGCCGCGACCTGCGTGCGCCCAATTCCTCCCATGAAGGAGGGCCAAGCACAGAGCTTTGGTGCAGGAGGGAGGGATGCACCGAGAGCACGGGGCAGCGCCGCGAAGGCCACGGCTCCCAGCGCTCGGCCCATCCCTTCAGCCTGCGAGACCACCCAGCCCCGGGCGCGGGCAGCTCCCTCAGGCTGCCGTTACAGGGGGCGCGCGCAGCCCCGCCCCGCCCCGCCCGCCCGCCTGTGAGCGGTGCAAGCGCCGCAGAGCCCTCTCCGCCCACTGCGCAGGCGCAGCCCTCCCTCGGCGCGTGCGCTCCCCGGCGCGCCGGCCTCATGCGCCTCACAGCCGAGCCGGCTTGCTGCTGCCCCCCTGCGCGCGCGCGCGCGCACGCACGGCCGCTCCCTCGCTTCCCCCCCGCCCGCCACGCACCCTCCTCGCGCCGCCACGGGGCCCGGCGGGCACAGGTGAGGGGCGGGGGGGGGGGGAAGAGAGAAACACGACCGCGCGCGCGCGCCTGAGCGGGAGGGAGAGAGTGGGAGGGCGCGAGCGGGCGGCACCATGTGGTCAGGCGCGGGGAGGAGGGGGAAGAGCGGGCGAGACCATGCGGACCCCCGCGGTGCGGGGGGGAAGGGGGCAGATGGCGGGGCCGGTGGCCGGGTAGCGGACACTGACAGCTCGGCGGGCCGGCGGGAGGGAGGGGCCGGGGCGGGCAGGCCACGCCCCTCGGCGGGAACTTCCCGGGGGAGGGAAAGCCTCTGGCCGGCGAGGAAGGCGTGGGGGGAAACCAGGCCCCCGGACGGGCGGGAATGGCGTGTGGAGGGGGACCCTCGCCCCGCCGCTGGGCGGCAGTGGTGGATGCGGCGGAGGCGACCCTCACTGAGGGCCGCGAATGGACGGGGGTTCCTCGCTGCCAGGCGAGGGCGACCCTTGCTGCCAGGCGGGAAGGAAGGACTGGGGAGTCCCTCAGGCATCAGGGCTGTTGCTGCCTTCCTAGGGACGGTTGCCCTGGCCGGAGTCCTGAGCCTCTGGTGGTTGCAGGCAGCGAGGCAGATGAAGTACATCCTGGTCACGGGCGGGGTGATCTCGGGCATCGGCAAGGGGATCATCGCCAGCAGCATCGGCACCATTCTCAAATCCTGCGGGCTGCACGTCACCTCCATCAAGATCGACCCCTACATCAACATCGATGCTGGCACCTTTTCCCCCTATGAGCATGGTGAGCGGCCCTGTGGGGACAGCTGGGCTGGCGGCCGGCCCTGAGCTGTTCGCTGGGGTGCCGGGGGCTGTGCTCGCCTGGGAAGGAGCGAACTCCTGTTCTTGGCAGAAGTGTCTGTGTCTGGCCCCGCAGATGCGATCGTATCGCAAGCTGAGCCTGTCCGCATCTTCAAAGTGACTGGTGGGGTTCATCGTGTCACCAGGTGCCAAATAGCAGAGATGTGCTCTCAGGGGCTTTGACTCTGGTGTTAAATCATTGCAAACTGTGAGACTGCTGCCTGTGTCCAGGGACTTAGTTTTCAATAGATCAGTCCTCTTTGTTAGGCAAAGTTTTTAGTTTCAGCAGCCACTCCTAAACTTACTGTAGCAAGCAGAGACGCTCTTTCCTTATGCATAGTTCTTCTAGCTGTTGCAGGCAAAAACAAGATGCTGACGTAGACCAGATCTCCCTGATGTGTGTTTGCCTTTTCCTGTGTGCTGCAGGAGAGGTGTTTGTGCTAGACGATGGAGGGGAAGTGGACCTGGATCTTGGTAACTATGAGCGCTTTCTTGATATCCGACTCACCAAAGACAACAATCTGACTACTGGGAAAATTTATCAGTATGTCATCAACAAGGAGAGGAAGGGAGACTATCTTGGCAAAACTGTCCAAGGTGATGTGAAGCTTCATTTCTGATAGTTAGAAATACATTACATATCTCTCTCTGGCTTGGGTACTTTTGTATTTCATCCTAATTTCAGGTCTTTTGTCTGATCTACGCTGTCCTTATGGTGTTATCTGTTTTTCCTTTTTCTTTTAAAGGGGAGGAGGGAGCACACCAGTGCAGTAATAGCAATGTGTGCCCTAATGAATCAAGTTACCTGTAATGTCCTCAAAACCTGCCAGTGCTCAGCAACATACTGTGTATTTTGACCTGTATGCTGCACTTAGATCCAACTTTGTAACACAGCAAATCCTAAATGTGAACAGACTTCTCACTAATACACCTGTGGATTATTTCTTAGCTGGTTAAGATGGTTATTGCTTTTTGTAACTCATTTAAATAATATTGTCATTTCATTAGAAAACCCAAAGGATCCTTGAGGATTAGGTCAGTCTCTTCCCTTTTTAAGCATCCTCCATGATTGCTTTGGATAAAGATTTTAATAGACGGTTTTAAAAAAGAGTAATTCTCTCTGCTTAGTGCATGGAACTGTTTGTACCGGAATCTTCCGGCTTCAAGGAAACATTGCTCATATGTGTTTAAATTGAAATAGGATTACGTTTCCTGCCAAGGCCTATGTCTTGAAAATCTCAGCCAAGAAAACTTTAAGAACTTTAAAAACACATACTTCTCTAAAGATATAAATCAGTACTGAAGTGATTTGGAAAGCACTGCCTAGTTATTTTCAGTCATTTGCTTTATAACGATTTAAAGAGAGAAAGGTGCATGGGTTGTGGCTTTAACCTTTGCTGTGATTTCTTTTTCAGTTGTTCCCCACATCACAGATGCTATACAAGAATGGGTAATGAGGCAGGCACGAATTCCTGTAGATGAAGATGGCATTGAACCCCAAGTGTGCGTGATTGAGGTTTGTCGCTCTTAAAAATAAGTTTTGCTTCTTGTGTGGAGTAAAGTGAACTGAACGCAGGTTTGGCTTAGTGAAGAATATTTTACAGTAATGTTCAACTTTACATGTTGTTTTGTTGGTTAAAAATTCCCCTAGTTAGCCTGATGCATTTGCTGTAGTCTTTTAGATGCTTTGTGTCTAAAACCGTAGATCAAAAATTTCAGCACCAAAGACCTAAGATTTTTTTAGGTGCTTTATTTTCTAGTGTAATTTGAGTTAAGCCTATAGAATGGATTTCATTTTCTCTAGCTTTATACATCTAAGTCTGCGTTAATCATGCTGTGCCCTTTTCTTACTTAGTGGAGAGAGGCGGGTCAGGTATATCACCTTCTGGAAGCATTTGTCTTTCCTCCTTGCAGTAAAGGGAGCCTTGGAGTGACTAGCTCAAACAGAGACCCGTAAAAGGGAACGGAACAGATTAGCGGTGACAAACCCCATTCTGTTTCCTGTGCACTGAATGGGGCTTCCTGCTGGCAGAGGAAATACAGTAGGGCTAAGACTCTGAGCTGGTGCTGCTGAGTTGGCTAATGTGGGAGAGAGGGAGGCTGTCAGAGTGCCCATGTCATGGTGACATGGATCTCTCCTTGCTGCTTGATTTCCCGTTTTTGCTCCAGGAGTCATAACCCTGGATCCTGAAGCACTTTCTTAAAACACAAACGAGCTTGTCACTGCTCCAGTGAATGCCTTACGTCTCTGTTCCTGCATGTGTCCAAAATACAAGCAAAGGTTTTCTAGTTACTTAAACTGGCAGAACTTTGCTTCTCAGTGCCACCTAATGTTCATAGATGATAATTCTGAGGATCTGTGATGGTAGTTCACCAGCATTTAAGGACCTGGGTCTTTTCCCTGAAGTGACGGTAGAGGCAAAGTTAATGGCTGTTTATATCTGTCCCTAAAGAAGTGCTGCCCATGTGAGAAGCTGTTTTTCTTGTGGCTTTTTGATATCGGGAAAGTTACAAAGATAAAATAGTAGTTGGGGTAGAATGGAGATGATGAGGTTCTGCACACAACTGGCAAATCATGGTGCTTTTCATACTGGCATTGATGCCCCTTTAGGGAAACAGAGGGAAGTGCTGGGGAGATGTTTTAGTATCCTTGTATGTGTATTTTTGCATGTTTTAGTATGCCTATTTAGTATAGGATATTTTGATATTGAGTTTAATTGTAAATGCTTTTGTCTTTTTTAGCTTGGTGGAACAGTAGGCGATATTGAGAGCATGCCTTTCATTGAAGCTTTCCGCCAGTTCCAGTTCAAAGCCAAAAGAGAGAATTTTTGTAATATTCATGTCAGTCTAGTTCCCCAGGTGAGGACCTAAAACGTTTCACGGTTAGGTGCTCTCCCTGACCCAAAATTTTCTGCCTATGTATCAGAAATGGTGTATCTAAAGACACGCTTGGGTTTGTATTTATGTATGTGGAAGCTTCCAGAAGAATAGAGAATGTACAGTTATATGTTAAAAAAGGTTCGCAAGAAGTGAACAGAAACTTTTCAAAGTGTGTTACTGTGTAATAGATGGCTGGGAGTGCAGCAAATAGTTTTGCATCTTTAGCTGCTATTTTTCTCTCTATGCAATTTTCTCTTAGCTTTTGAAGTTAAATTTACTTCTCAGTGCTGAAACTTTTCATTTCCCTTCATCTGTATATAGTCTTTTCCTTCTGTAAAGCTAATATAAAATTCAGTGATAATAGCCAGATTTCATAGCCGTTTGAACTTGTTAATAGGCTCATATACCAAGCTCTTCGTAAAGATCTTTAATATTTCTGTTAGAGTCTGTCCTTTTTTTCAAGATTAATGTCATCTGCAATTGATGAAATAAATTGGGTTAGTTTTGTAGTTTCAAAACAGAACACTGTTTTGGAGCATAATCTGGTTTGGGTTTTTTTTGTATATATTTTTTCTGCTTGTTTGGATCGTTAACAGCAGTTTAATAGACTCTTACATCTGACTGTTATGTAAGCCATAGCAATCTGAGTGGCAGTTGCCCTTGGTTCATAAATTTAACTAACAAAAGGATTTATGAAGTTGTGATGTGGTAACAATCAATTAATTAGGGATCAAAAAGAATTATAAAATATCCTTATGTGCCAATTAGTTAGGGTGAACTCCAATCAATATTAAAAGCATATGAAAGTGTTTTATGCTGTATAATGTCTGATATAAGAGATTTTCACAACCAAAGGAGGTTATTAACTGCCCTATTTTTGAAGATAATTTGAAGTCTTAATACTCCCTTGCTCCCTGAAGCCCCCCCCCCCCCAAAACCTCTACTATGAAGTTACTACTGAAAATAATTTCTTCCCTGGTTATGTTGGTAGTACCAGTATACCTGGTCCTGGGTGTGGATTCAACACAGCAACTCGATGGAGTTACTGGAGTGGAGATCAGTGTTTTTTTTCTCTTCTCCTTCTTTCTTCCCTGTTCTGTCCAGGTCAGGTGATTTAGGGAAAGAAAATTAGAAATTGAAAACATTAGGTATTTGGAGGGAGCAGTGGGTAGAAACCTTAGGATCTGTAATTTCTTCTACGCTGAGTATAATGCATGCCTGTTTACTGTACAGAATTGAGCTCTGGTTTCTGCTTGTTGCTTTCAGTCCTTGAGATTAAAATGGTGGCATGCAGGGGTATTTCAAGCTCACGTGAAACATCTGAAGAGTGAGTGAAGGCTTTGCATGATGAATAGGGTAGAGAGTAACCTGGTGCATCTTTGCTACGTGTCATTAGAAGTTAATGTAAAAAATTCTGCTCTTCTCTGACTAGCCAAGCTCTACAGGAGAGCAGAAGACTAAACCCACCCAGAACAGTGTTCGTGAACTCAGGGGTCTTGGTCTCTCGCCAGATCTGGTAAGGTTTACTACATGGTTTTTAATTTGAAAATGCAATATTGACATGTTGCAACAATCTCCTAGTCTGAACAGTGCTTTGTTTAAGTGCTCTTGCATATTGGTAATAAACAAATAAAACAAACTGTTTCCCCCCCCCCCCCCCCCCGAGTCATGCAGACTTTGCAGAAAGACAGCTTATTTTAGAGGTCTGTTATATGAGTGTCTGAGTACTTCTGATTCACTTCACGGCCTTGATGTTGCTGTTCTATTAGATTGTTTGCAGGTGCTCCACTCCTTTGGATACCTCAGTAAAAGAAAAGATTTCAATGTTCTGTCATGTTGAACCAGAACAGGTAAAGATTGCTGTCTACCCTGCACTTCCTTACAGTAAATATTCTAGCTGTTTGTCAAATGCTGGGAGTGGAGTTTTGTCTGAAGCTTAATGTTCTTGCATTCTAACTCTGTATTTTGTTAGCTGCATAATTCATTTGCCTGTTTATCTTGCTGTATTCCTTAAATATGTAACTGTTATAGAAAGACTCCTTTTTATGCCAGCGTACCGTTTCTCTGATTAGGTAGACATACTCTAAGAGGCTTAGAGAAATTTATGGAAACCAAGATGTTTCTCCAGTAGCTGATTTTCACCTTACTTACCTTTCCAAATTCCTTCTGTGAATACAGAAGAATGAGATTTTTCAGTATTTAGAGTCCAAAGAGTATTTACCTAAAATTGGGTTAAAAGGATATGTGAATGTCTTTTGTACACTGTTTCTGTCCCAGTATTATTCTTCTGCCTAAGATAGCCCAAGAATAAATTGCACAGGAAGTTTAAATGCTATTTGAGAGGAGCATTATTTCCCTTGAACGTTACGTGGTATGCGAAAATTCCATGTTAGTGTCATTCTTTTTATACCAAGAGTAACCTGTATAGTATAGCCTGAGTTAGGCCTTTGAAGTCCAGCTATAGCTTGTAAAATTTGGTCTTTCTATGAAATATGAAATACCACTTCACAATTCTAGGCTCTAGTTAGTCATTTTTATTATTTTCCTATAAAATAAGATCAAACTGGGTCTCGTAGTTCCATATATTACATTCAGAACTAACTAGCAATCATATTGCTATGTCAGCAGCACAATAGCCACCTATGCTACCTGCTGTTGGCCAGCAGTTGTAAGTAAATTGGCTGTAGTCAGTCACTTTCCAGGAAGTTTAATATTAATTTTATATAGTTATTTCTCTAACTGTGGTTGTACTTGATTTAAATCAAGTACAAATTATTGACTACAGTATAGGAAAATTTGCATTTTAGGCGATTTTAGTGGTGGAGAGTTGAACTCTGCTTTCGTTTGAGTCAGGAGAAATGAGAATTTAAAAGCAGTTGTGCCAATATATTTTTGATCCTTAAAAGTACAGTTGAATTCTTGACAACTATCATCTGTTCATCCAGAGACATCTTTCCTTTTCTGCTGAAGTCCATTTCAGTGAACTAGAACTGTTAAAGTAAATAGTCCCGATTGGCCTAAGAATTATTTACATTAAAAGCACATGTTTAAAATCTAAGTGTGATGAATGACAACCTGGAAAATTAATTGCTGAATTGAGATCATGCATCTCCCTGGTCTGTAACCAAATCGGAAGCCCTGGCCAAGACAGAGCGAGAACAGTGGGTAAAGGACACTGTTACCACTGGGGGTGTAATTCTAGAAGTATGAAGGCCGTCATTCCCAAAAGCTGATGATATCTGTTCAGTCTGAGAGACCAAGAGCAGGTGTGACTAGGCTTGTGGCCAGTTTATTGTGATTAGGGTTACCAAGAAGAACCCATCGCAAGAGAAGTTTCTGTGAAGTGTCCTTTGAACCTGACTATGCACTTGCATAGCAGCTGACTTTCTTGTTGCTTTATCAACCTGTCATAGCCCTTCCCAAGGAGCTTCAGAGAACAGTTGTGACCCCTGGGAAATCATTCAGCTTGGGAAACGGTAACGGATGACCTTTTCAAGTATATGGAAACTAGTGTTAAGCTATTCAGAAAATTAAACAGGTGTTATTTCCTGGAGGAAGTATGGAAAGTGGTCTGTCTCATGGTTGTCCTCTAGAGATAGAGGGTCTCTGAATATCTGTCAAAAAATAATTGCACAGGCACTTAGATCTATTTTAATGACATTCATGTTTTATGAACAGGTCATCTGTGTTCATGATGTCTCTTCTATATACCGGGTTCCTCTGTTGTTAGAGGAGCAGGGAGTTGTTGACTACTTCAGACATAGGCTTGACCTTCCCATTGAGAGGCAGCCCAGGAGGATGCTCATGAAATGGAAGGAAATGGCTGACAGGTGAGCTGCACGACAGGGAGTAGTTTGAGTTCAAACTCCAGATTAGTTTCTCTACTCAGTCATTGATTATTGGGAGACGGGAGGTACTTCATGTTCCTCCAGTGCTCTTATATACTCAATTTTTTTCTTCTTTGTTTTTTACTACAAAAATCCATTTTCTTCCTAGATGCTTAACTATTTGGGGAAAAAAAAGTCATCAGCATGAGAATCCTATTATAGAGACGTTACTGCGTTCCTTGTTATGTGTTGGTAGTGTACTGTCTGTATCAAAACCAGTCTGAAATAACTAAACAGTGGCTAGCTCTGTCCTCTCTTTTTATACAGGAAAAACTGTGTTGTTATGATGTGTTGAAATCCCTATGTAGGCATACTTAGGAGTCATTAGGAGTGTCAATAAAAATATACTTTTCGAGTATGCTTTCAGGCAAGTGAAACAACTGTTTTGTAACTGTTATGTCCAAGACTCTTTAGGACACAGCACTCTCCTCTTTTGGGGAATGGGTTGCTTGTTCCTGGAGAAAAGTGAGCTGAATCTTTTTAATCAGCATCCCTGCCCTGTCTGAAGCCTTAAATGTATTATTCCTTATAAGAAATTCATTTTCAAAGTCAAGGTACTACCCTTTACTCATATACAGTAGCACCAGTAGAGGCTACACCTCTAGAGAATCTCAATAAATGGTATCTTTGTGTGTGCCCAGCAGCTCTGAAACAGACTTCAAACATAGCTGTAAGCAAGAATGCTGCACAAGTCCTATGCTGCCAGATGCTGAGGATTCATATACATAGGCAGTACAACTGTAGGAATCCAGAAGTCCTTCCCATATTTCTAGCCGCTGAAGTGAACTCAGAAGCGTGGGAAGAGGCTGTTCAGTATAAACTTATGCAGAGTTGTGCTTTGATGCGCTCTCTCAATAGTTTACTGCTGACTTTGGATCTAATGCAGCTTCTTGAAAAGACTGGTTTTGGATCTATTAAAAATCATTTTTCAGTATAATGAGCGAGAAGTTAATTTATGTGTAACTTTCTGCAACTTTTTTTCCTCTACCATTAATTTTTATTTCTTCCATTCCTGTTCATGTGTTTAAGTCATAATTGTTGTAATAGGTCAGCTCTTGCAACGTTGTTGTACCTCTAGTTGGACAGGCTTTCGAGAGCCCAGATGTTTATGCTACTTGAAAAGCTGATTAGATTTTAGGCAATTCTTTCCCGCATTTCCTGTTAATGATGAAATAACCCATGTTTTGTTTTTGTTTAGGTATGACCGTCTCCTTGAAACGTGTTCCATTGCACTTGTTGGCAAATACACCAAGTTTTCAGATTCCTATGCATCTGTCATTAAAGCGCTAGAACATTCTGCACTGGCTATCAACCACAAACTTGAAATCAAGGTGTGTGTGTGTATATTTTTATATACAACTTTTCCCGCTTTTTCCACCTACAGAGCCATCCATCCTACATAAGTTGATCACAAATCCCTAGGCAGCAAGAGAAAGTCGATTCAGCTATTGAACTTTATTTACAGCATGAAAACATCTGTCAGGCATAAAACAGTTTCAAAGCAAACCAGCCTTTCATCCGGTAAGATACACAAGGTGTCTGTATAACTGATCTGAGCTCTTCAATGCTCAGTGTTACCGAACTGTGATAGAGCAGTGGATATATTTCAAGAGGACACTGTTGCTTTAATTTCTGAGTTCTAATTGTCGAAAGTGATCCTTTTCTAGGGTTGCAGCTGTGAACTTTGTGGTACTGTCAGGTTTTTTTGACACTTCTGCCTCATACTTGATTAACGTTTTAATGCTGGCTGGTTGCACAGATGCTTTTAAGGGTCTTGGTCGTAGCTAGATGTTCTGAAGAGGTGAAATACATATCTGTTGCCTGAAACTTACTTTCACTTAAATGCGCTTTCTCAAATGCCAAGCAGATTTATGATGCCAGTGAGTCATGAAAATAAGTGCTTGATTTATAACAGCACTGTTGTAAGTCTAGATTACCTTTCAACCTGACCTACTTTTTTTTTCTTTTCTCTTTTGCTGATTTTATTAGACTTTGGTCAAGGGTATGTGGATGTGTCTATGGATAGTTCCTGACAAAACTATATTTATATGGTTTAGAAGGAGAAAGGATTCTTCATGTCCTGTGTGTGGAGATCTTATGTCAGGTTAAAGAGCTGTTTAGCAGAATTCCAAGCTTAAGAAAAAGAGGAAAAACAGTTGTTTAAAAGATTAACAGACTGGCAACATATCCAGAAGTTCAGAGATTCTGGAGATGAGAAACTTGAAAATCTGCGATTTTCTTCATACGTAACACTGATCATAGCATTCTTTAATTACAACAATATTGTGTTGCACAATATCCTGTTGTTCTTCTGTCCCTCTTGAAGATTTATTGATGTACATTTGATGAGATTGTAATTCCGTTATGTCTTGTTGTTTGATTGTTTCCATCTGCATTGCTGTATGTCCCTGTCATGTTCTTTGTGCTCCGTTAAGACTTTGCATTTTTACATTTAATGAAGCTGGGTCACGTGGACTTCAGCTTCACGTATGTCGCAGCAGAGCTCCGGAGAGGAGAAGATACTGATAAACGTGGTATATGTTTATACATTAATAGAGTATACGATGGTGGTGACAAAGCAGTTTTGTTGACTAGCATACAGGAAATCAGACTAGAAAAAGCATAAAACCAAATATCTAGTAGAAAAAAATCAAGAGCTGTCCAGGAGGAATTACAGTATCTTATTTTAATAAGATACTTATTACAGTGTCTTATAGAGAGCTCTGTATTTGCACACTTGTGGCAGTATCTCATCATCCTTTTTTGGGTTTCTTCCCAGTATATTGATTCTGCTGACTTGGAGCCAGCTACTCTACAGGAAGAACCTGTCCGATACCATGAAGCGTGGCAGAAGCTGTGTGGTGCTGAGTAAGACCTTATAATCTGGCCATTTCCTCCAAGAATGTCTGATAAACTTGCTGCTGTTGACAGATTCCGAATTGTTATGAGCCTTACTAGAGACCCTTCTATTAGGCACAACACATTCTGACACTGCCCCAAAGGGCTCACGGTAAAATTTAGGATAAGCTGTAAAATTAAGGAGTAGTATCAAATAAGTGAGGGAGGTAGTGAAAGGCAGTAGGGGAGATGATTACATGCATGAGGATATGCGCAGGCTCAGTGGAGAGACAGAGGGTGAGAGGAAATAAGGGAAAAGGATAAGTACTAGCAAAGTCTGATAAAGCCAAAAGGAGGAAAAGGAAGGTGTCAACATGGCATAAGTTCTTCAGAAAAGAAATGTGAAGTGAGGGGAAAAAGGAAGGAGTTTTACCAGAAAATGAGAATCAGTGGGGATTTTTAGCCCTCAAGGAGGCAGGCTTTGGGTGACAGTAGTAGAATAAAGAATGCCCTGCAGAACTTAATGTCCTTGTGCCTGCGCTTAGGACAACATGCCGCTCCAGCCAGTGGCTTCCTCAGCATGTGCCAGGCTGGGTGATATGTTTGTGAATAGATGTTTGGTGCAGAGGGTGTGAGTCGTGCAACGCGAACTATTGTGTTACAGCCTGCTTTCTTGGGAAGAGTAAATGCGTACTTATAAAATATTTCCCTGAATGTTCTGTGGGTTTTTGTGTGGCAGCTCACGTGAGGTCATATGGAAACTGTGTGCTGCAGACAGGTCTTGCCATTTAGGGAGCTTTAAGACCCTTTTCAATAGTGAATCGCTGAGGCCTGTAAGTCCAAGGTTTTACGGAAGGGATGCGATACATGGCTGGAGGGTGGTATGCTGGTGGGCCCCATGTGAATGCACTCTTTTCATCCTTATGCAGTGGAGTTCTTGTTCCTGGTGGATTTGGTGTTCGAGGAACAGAAGGCAAAATTCTAGCTATTTCCTGGGCAAGAAAACAGAAAAAACCTTTCTTAGGTGAGAAACATGTTTCATCCATAAGAAGAAATAAAAAATAACATTTGTGAATAATAGCCTGACTGGTGTGCAGCAAGCACTCTTCTGATCTTCATTAGGATCTAAAACATAAGAGTGTTGAAGATAACTAACTGAAGAAAGCAATGATCTATGCTCAGCTTAATTGGGTAGTACAGCCATCATCTTTAGTTAGCTCTAAAATGGTCATTATAGGCTGGGATGTGATGACAAGGAATCTCTACAGTGGGGGGTAGGAGTCTCACAGGGAGTTTCAGAGGATGCAGTGGTGATCTTGGCTCCTTGGAGCAAAGGAATGTATGACAGCGTTTAAACCAAACGGACACGATGGGAGACTGGAAATTTCATGTGAGCAGAGTGGCTGTGGAAGTGAGACATGGAAGTAAAACTTACCAGAACTACCTGGCACAGAGTGAACAGCCCCCTAAATCCAAGTCCCAGTCAGAGCCCTCACCACAAGATTTCCTGTGAATCAGGACTGTTCTCTGAAAGGTCTGTATGCTTTGCGGCCCAGGCACTGTGGTCCTTGTCCTGACTTGATCTTTGTTCTGCCTTTCCTTCTGCAGGGGTTTGTTTGGGAATGCAATTAGCAGTTGTGGAATTTGCACGCAGTGTTCTTGGTTGGCAAGGTAATTGCACAAAAATCTTTATGGGTTTGTGTAATTTTTTAATTGATTGGGTAATATCTGTAATTTTTTATTTTTGATGAGTAGAGAGATTTAATTTTTTTAAAATTAGTAAAATTCCCATGTAAAATGCCCATGTGTGCTGGGTGGCATATGGTGCCATTATAGCTAGCAGGAGTGAAGATCAAAAAGCAATTCAGCTGACCAGGCATTTGCATGTTCTTCAGAGAGCTGAGCTGCTTCCTGGGCTCCACTGCCTGAATTGACTGAGTTCCTGTTGTCAAAGCTCCCTTTACGGTCTTCTAAATTTAGTCTCCCAACTTGGTTCTGAGTCTCGTTAGTAGTGAAGGTGAAGGAAAATGTATTTCTCAGGGTACCTCTCCTCCCTTCCCCCTCCCTAGCTTTGTTTAAAATGCTGTGAGCTGTTGTATGTGTACTCCCTCAGTGGTTCTTTGTGAATCACCCTCACTAATTACACCAGCATTGCTTGCCCCAATATTGCAACCTTGGAGCAGCCTCAGAAAGTCACATCAAATATTGCTGATAGTCTGGGGCTGACAGCTCTGTGCAGGTGAATGGCTCAGCAAAGTTAAGGCTGCTGCTTGTCAGAGGTGTGAGTATGAGAGACAGCTGTATCTGGGGAGGTGCCCTATACACGTCACATTGTGAGGGACTTGGTGTTTCTAATCGATGAATGTAACATTGCAGATGCTAACTCGACAGAATTTGATCCCAAAACTAAACATCCAGTGGTGAGTATATGGTGACTTGCTTATAATACCCTTACTTCACTAGACCTTTCTGTGTGTACCTGTTGGTACAGAGACAAGCTCGGATTGGCGTGTTTTGTGGTTTTTAAGTGTATCTTTCATCACTTATTAATCTGAAGAGAAAATGTCTTTGTTTAACTAGCCCTATGGCAGTGGCTGCCTCTTAAAAGATTGTTGTGCTTACGTTAGGTAAAACGCTTTTTTTAAGTTACACTCTTTCATAAAACCAGAATTTTTCGAAGAGGTAAAAGGTTTACAGAGTAAACAGTAAAGATTTGGTGATATCCAAATGTCACTCCATAACAATATTTTATTTTAATCTCAGAAATTAACATAGACAGACATGAATTCTTTGAAAAATTTGTATGTGGCCAGATTTTTATACCTACAGTTCTCAGACTACAGGCTGAGAACTATGCCTTGGCCAGGGTCCCACCATACTGGCTGGCTTCAGCTATAATTTAAAATACTACTCCAAAAGGAACAGGTTTCCAAAAAACAAGCTTATGAAATTATTTATCATATGTAAGTGACTCTGATTTGGGGGTTTTTTTCTTTGAAGGGTTTTTTGTTTGTTTTTTGTTTTTTAACCTTTAGTTCAGTAAACTACGTTGTTAGTACAGTGAAATGGCTGTGTAGGCTTTGACTCAGACCATTTCTTATACTAAAGCTTCCCAAATACCTGCAAACCTTCTGTATGTTCTGTACAGCTTTTATCAGAATAAGCCTCAGCCGCTAGTCTCGTTCTGTTGGTTTTCCTTGTCAAGACAGTGTTCCTGGGGTTGATTTGCTTGCTTTCTGTATGGATTTTGACTGTTTTTTTTCCCCCCTGTTAATGTTTTAGTCTGCCTGAGACTGTTACTTCTCTCTGTTACACCTCCATTTCTCAATGCTTTTCCCAGGTCATTGACATGCCAGAACATAATCCTGGGCAAATGGGTGGGACCATGAGGCTTGGCAAGAGAAGAACACTCTTCCAAACAAAGAACTCGATCATGAGTATGGCATTTCTTACCTCTGTTGGAAGTGATTCCTGGGCATAAGGTGCCTGCGTGGTGGGTGTGGGGAAGTGATACCTAGGAACTGAGCATGTGCTAAAGCATCCTTGAAGGGTAGGTGTTGGTACATGCGTTCTCCTAATGAAATGGAGATCAGTCAATCTGGTCCCCTCTAGAAATGGCAGATTCTGATGGACACTAGTCAATAATATTAACTTGTTAAAACTTGCGTTATATGAACCGTGTTTGGTATTTGCTCTAAGACAGCAACTTCTCTTTTGGTGTAGGGAAGCTATATGGGGATCATGATTTCTTGGAAGAGAGACATAGACACAGATTTGAGGTAAAAATGCTGTTCTGAGGTTTTTGTGCTTTTCTGTGGAATCCAAGCACAAGAGATGATAGGTTTCCCTGCTTCTGGTCTTCTAGGTCAATCCAGAATTGAAAAGCTGTTTTGAAGAGCAAGGTTTGAAATTTGTAGGCCAGGATGAGGAGGGAGAGCGAATGGAAGTGGTTGAGTTGGATGGTGAGTACTTATGCAGTTGGATTGTGAGTATAGGTATTTGCAAGGGAAGCCATTCTGTTAGTTAAGTCAAGCCAAGCCGTTAATTAAGCAAGGACCAGTCCAGGTTCTCTCCCAGAACCATTCTATCCATAAAATGACATCCTGAATTAAACTAAGAAAAAAAAATCCCATGGACTTGTCCATTTAGAAGCAAGAGACGGAATAGGAATGACAATTCCTCCCCATCACCAGAGTTTAAACTTGATCAGCGCTCTGAACTGCAGGAATAAGTGGGCAGTTCAGCGGCACTGAACATAACTACAGTGAACTGGCATTTAGGAGACTATCAGAAGGGTCTTGCAAGCAAGGAGAGACTTCAGAAGAGACTTGGCATGAAGTGTTTGTGTGTTCTGTTTTTTTTCCCTTAGAGCATCCATTCTTTGTTGGTGTACAGTATCACCCTGAATTCCTCTCTAGACCAATTAAGCCATCTCCCCCATACTTTGGCCTCCTCTTGGCATCTGCTGGAAGGCTCATGCATTATCTACAAAAGGGCTGCAGGCTCTCACCCAGGTAGGTTGAGTGAGAACACCAGTCTGACCTTTCACAGGGCAGTGCTTCTTTCTATAATATAAAGCAGAGAATCCTGTTGGCACAGAGTGAGGCTTTGCTGGACTCATAGGGAACTAGTGTGTACTTGCAGCACTCCAGTCTTTCATTGAAACCTACTGCCTTGCGTTTTAATATTGACTGTAGTGCCATAGAGCTGCAGTGTGCCATGGTAAGGTCTTGACTTCAGGGAGACTAAGTCTTTGCAGTGTCCCATTGGGAACTGGAGGTGTTTGCGGAAACTGCAGCAGGGCCTGCTCTTTTAGAAGACTGGAGACCTCAAGGTGTTTTTTCCCATGTTCCTTGTACAAGTCCTAGGTACAAGTTGATCTTTCAGAAACTTATTGTTTTAAAGAATGTGCCCTGGTTGTTGTGGCTTCGTGGTTTTTTTTTTTTTTTTTTTTTCTGCTGAACCAAGCTTTCTGTTGGCTCAGTTTGCAAAGCAACTAATGTTTTGGATAGATTTAATGATGTATTTACTTCCTTCTGCTGCTCTTTAATGTCCTGCAGTTCTGCCCAATAGACATGGGAATATGCAACAAATAAATACCCCTTTCGTGGTGACCCTCTCTCTTCCTTATCAAGGACAACACAGAGAGTTTTCTTTTGTAGCAGGAACACTAACATGCACTGAAAAGAAAAGAAACTAAACTATATAGAAGAGAAATAGCAATAACTTTATTAAAATAAAGCAATGCAAAAAGGAAAGCTTTGGCTTTTCTGCATTGAGCTGCAGTGCTGCTGCACCACAGGAATTCCCATGTGAATGTCTGGAGAGTGGCTGGCAGTTGTGTTCTGACTGATAGGCTTTGAAAAGCATTTCTGTGTGGAGATGCCTCATTTCAATGCTCTAAGGGTTGAGGGATATTTTAACTTACTGCTTTTGCACTTGGAGTTTGGAATGGCTTCTCATAGCAGAGGAGTTTAATTTTCCTCCCTATTGTAATATCTTTGGTTAGTATAATCTGCTGTGGGAGACTTTGGCCACTGTGGTAACAGTGTGTTTCACGTTTAGTGTATAATCTAAAAATATTGATGGCAGTTATAGGCCAGTCTGTGCTTCCATTTATTCCTATGCTACTGTAACTCTCACTAGGTTTTTGGGTAAATCTCATTATTGCACTCCCATAAGGTTCCCGGATGACACCAAACTGGGGGAAACAGTCAATACACTTGAGGACAGAGCTCATCATTCGGAGGGACTTAGGCTGGAGAAATGAGCTGACAGGAGCTTGATGAGATATTTGACAAGGAGGAATGCAGCATCCTGTACCTGGCAAGGAGGAACCCCTTGCAGTAACACAGGCTGGGGACCGGGCAGCTAGGGACCAGTTCTGCTGAAAAGGCCCTTAGAGTTTTAGTAAACAGCAAGCTGAACAGGAACCAGCCACATGCCCTGGCAACAAAGGCGGCCAACAGCATCTTGGGCTGTATGGACAGGAGCACAGCTGTTGTTGATAATCACTTAAGAAGTGATTATCTCTCTTTACTTGTCATTGGTATTTGTTAGACCACATCTAGAATACAGTGCCCAGGCTCTCTAGTACAAGCAAGACATCAATAAACTGGAGGGAGTTCAGTGAAGGGCCACCAAGGAGGTCGGGGGCTGGAGCACTTGCCCTCTGAGGAGAAGCTGAGGGAGTTGAGCTTGTTCAGCCAGGAGAAGGGAAGGCTTTGAGGGGGAGGGGGGACCTCATAGCAGCCCGCCTCTACCTACAAGAAGGTTGTTAAGAAGATGAAGACGGGCTCTTTATAGAAGTACATGGCAGGAGGATGAGACACAACGGGCATAAGTTGAAATAAGAGAGGTTCCAACTAGATAAAAGGGAAAATTTTGTCCCCATTAGGCCAGTCAAGCTTTGGAGCGTGTTGTCCAGAGAGGCTGTGTAATCTCCGTCCTTGGAGGTTTTTAAAATGTGACTGGATAAAGCCCTGAGCAGTCAGGTCTGATCTGATAGCTGAACCTGCTTTGTGGGTGTCCTGAAGCCCCTGCCAATCTGAATTATTCTGTGATAAAAAAGATGTTCCCTGGCAATCAGCTGTTACTGGGAAGCTGAAATAGAATGGCTTATGGGTGGTTAATCAGTGACCTATTTCCTATTTATTGAATTTCATTTGGATTAACTTTGCCTTTATAAAGTGCCTATTATACATATATTAATTTAAACGCACACACCTTAAAATTAACTATGACTGAGCCCCATTTCCAAAGAGACAGCTATTTGCATGCTTTGTGTTTCTGTATTCTCTTACTATGTATTTCCTCCAGAAGTCCTTAAGAAGGTTACAGAGGTTGTGTTCAGTGATGAGTTCCCAGCTCCCTGATGTTTGGTGAAAACTTATTTTTGACTTTCCTAGGGATTTCTTAAGTACCTGATAGCCTCTAAAGAAAGATAGGAACGTAGCAACGTCATCCAGAACCTCAACCAGCTGTGGCTATTACCAGACCCCACTAATTCCTGATGCAAAGATCGGTCTATAAAGCACTTGTGCTCCATAAAACAAAAGCTTTCTGAATTCTGCAGGGACACCTACAGCGATAGAAGTGGCAGCAGCTCACCCGACTCGGAGATAACAGAACTGAAGTTTCCATCAGTAAATCATGACTGACTCCTGGTAACTTTTAATGACCTCAACCTATTTCCTTATGGAAAAATTCCTTGCCCAGTCTTTCCTCTTAACATATGTGAATGTTTCAAATCAATTGGTAGCAAGCTGGCACACCATGAAAAGTCCTGGTGCTCACACACGTGGTCCAGCTCTGTCAAGGGATGCATAGTACCTCCTGTCTGTGTAACAGCTGTGGGTGGGTATTTCCTTCACAAAATGACACATAATAAAGTATGAAAAGATATGTGGAGCTTGGGATTGATTTCAAATAAAGAAAAAAAAATACAAATATACTACACATTCTTGAAATTGGAGGCAAAGCTGAGCAAGGGGTTATTTTACTTAGAAAGTTTAGTATTTTGGGAACAAGCTCAGCTTTGCCAAAGAACATTGTTGAAATAGTCCTTTTCCCCCCCATCTCTTGAGACAGCAAGTTTCTGTGCCAAACCCATGGGTTTGAGCTCTGAATTGTCATAGTGACTGTAAATGTTAAGTGGCTGTGAAAACTGGGCATATACAGTGCAATCTTGGGGGGGAGCATTAAGCCCTAGCATTCAAACTTTAACTGCACTTTTTTTGCTGGTTGTTTTGAAACGAGTTCTCCCTTCATGGAATAGGTGTCCTTGGACATAACATTTTTTCCCACTGCTCTGGCTGCGTGTTTTTGTGTAGTGTTTTCTGCTAAGTTAAGCAGCATTTGTGCACATGCATGTCCAGAGAGTGCAACATTTTATTGTTGAATGCCAGTGGGTCAGGATGGTCAACTCTTCCTTCCTCTCACCTTTCAAGTGATGGGTTACATGAACTGCAGAGTGCCCAAATCTAGACTTCTGTACATCACCATGCCTGAAGACACTAGCATAGAAGTACTTACCCATCCTTGGTCATGGGACCGGGCCTTCACTGGGTGTTGTGTTGTTCCAGAAGTGGTGCAGTAGCAAATTAAAAGCTGAAGAACCCCGCTCTAAAACTTTCTCCTGCTGAAGGTACCCTGACAATTGGGCTCACTGGCAGTATCTAGAATGCCTCCCTGACTTGACAAGTAGGGAGTGCTGCATTGATCCTGATAGCTGCTGTGCCTGCAGGAATCCCCTCAAATGAAGAAGTTTTAGGGAAAAGTCATATTGGCAGATGTGCTGTGTCTCCTGTCTGGTGGACTGGGGTACTTGTACAAGTCTCAGCTCAACTCACTGTTAAGAACGGCAGAAAAATGGATTTTCATTTTGGTACAGGCATTGTTACTTACCAATGGGATGAGCTGGGAAAGGCATGAAGTTAATTCCTCAGCTTTGCAGTGCTCACTTCCTAAATTTTATTTTAATACTGACTTCTAGAATGAGCATCCTTTCCTTGGGGATGTATTATGTTACTCTTGCAATTGCCACAATGTCACTATAAACTAATAGATGTCTTTTATCCAGGGAAGAGGAGCCTTGCCAGGTCCCAAACATTATGTTTATCTGGGATGATGTATGTAAGACTCAGACTTCAGTGTGCTATGTGGTTCCAGGCTGTTGCTCTAGACTATCGGTAATTCCTGCTCCTTGTCGTTTTTTCTTTCTCCAGATGGATCTTCACTGGAAGAGAAGAGCCTTCATTAGATTTTCCAGGCATTCTTACAGCAATAGCTTAAAAACACTGTCAGCTTTGGGCTTTCTTAAGTTATGGTTTTTTAGTTTTGTTATGAAATCCTGTCCCCTCATTTCCTCAACTCTTCTCTCTCTTGTTTATTTCCTATATGGATTCTGATTATTTCTTGTCACAGCTTATCACAGCACATGCATCTCTCGACTTTCTTCAGTTAGCACCATCTCGGAGATAAAAAGCAAATCTGGGTATGAGACTGAATGTGTTAATGTGTTGGGGAGAATCCAATTGCACACTTCCTCCCTAATGCATGGTAATGCTAGCATTGAGTTTGTGTCTTGGACACTCTGGTGTTTGAGTTGCTTTCTCCAACTTCTCTGCTCCCTGAGCAGTCTTTATTACTGGTGAAATTAGTTGGATGATACTAGATTTGGGGACTGTCTTCATTCAGTTCTTGAGCTGTGCTGTGCTGTGCTGCAGAGGATGGGCCTGTTAAGCTTTATGCAGTCTTTATCTGGGGGCAGGGGGTTGGGTTTCTTTTTCAATAATATTTAAAAATGTTTGGCACTGGTGGTCTTGGTGCATTCATTGCCAGCAATGAACTTTAACCAGGAAAATCTTATTCCTGGAATAGAAGAGTTAATCTTGAACCTGATCAGCTCTAACTGTGATATGTCAGTCTGCAGGGGTGCAATTAGCTTAGATCATGTGAAACAAGCAAAACTGTCAGGAAACCCCATCATTGCCTGAAATGAGACGTAACTAACCGTTAGCCCTTTATATGCCAGTGTTTGCTGGTGCTGCTTCTTAGGCTGGGAAATTTCAACTCCTTGCATCAAGGGGGAGGTACAGAAAAGAAAGTGAACTACTTTCATATGCTGCCTTTAAAAGCTCCCATTGTAATTTACCTTGGACTGAACAGTTCATGGTGCTTTTTCTTTAATTTGAAGTGGAGCCTTCCTTTGCCTTTTTTACACTGCGGAAACGTGTATGTGTTCCCGCACTCAGAATGCAATACAGAAGTGCTATTTCCTGATAAAGGGGCCTAGCAATTTGCCTACAGTGTTACTTGGTTTAGTTTGTAGATGTGTGCTGTTCTACAATGGTTTGCTCAGCTTTTCAGTCCTGGGGTGGGAAATGCACTCTTATTACTTTTTTTTCCTGCCTCTTGCTGCAGTGTAAGCAACACGATTTTTCGTCTTTGGTAATTTGGAAGAAAAAAAGAAAGTTTCTCGATTGTCTGAAGTGTCATATGTTCAGAACTCTTCAGTTCATTAACGTTTGGAGAAAGCTATCTCAAGCCTGGCTGAGTACTAACTCCCACATTGTCTGATGCCAAACTTCATTAAACGCTGTCCTGTCTTGTCCGAAGTGGTCTTTTTCACAGTCCCTCTTGCTTTAGTCCTTAATTATTGTAAGTATACATTGTAAAGCTGCTTTTAGCCAAGGAAGCTTTAAGCCTTCTGCCTGTGTGCCAATTTCAACAGTTTTGCAAAAATTATTGACCAAGTTGAGATGCTCTCTATGCTGAAAGAAACGCTGGCCATAAAATGGCTGGTTCCTCAGCAGTGTGAGATCATTTTCAATCTGTAGCATATCTTTTTGTTTTCTTTCTCCTGAAATGTCTTTATTTTGGCCAAAACTGTAGCTGACTTTGTCATGAAATGCTTATTTGTAATAAAAATAAATAACTAGCCAAGAGCTTGCTATATTACTTCCGTATTTCAGATGGAGAAAAAACCCTAAGTATACTGTTGTCTCATTTTTAGTTAATCCAGTATAAGATGGATGATGTTAATTAGCTATATTTGTAAGTGGTTTTCAGACATGTCTTTCTGAAGCCCTGCTGAAGTTGCTAGGCTTCAGCATCCCAGATCTGGGGAAATTTGTTGGTCAAGGATGTGCAAGGAGGAAGGGTATCGGTAACCTTTGTTTATTTGTCTCCGTGTTCTTAGTCCAGTGGTGAAAACTACTGAGAAGGAGCTCAGGGTGGGTCATCTTGGGAGTGTGGCTGTAGGCAAAAAAACCTCTTCCCTCCCTCTAAGACGAATGTTTAAGGTACTCCTGGGGCAGTGTGTCTGATCTGCCTCTGCTGTGCCAGCAGAGAGGAAGTCATACGTACTAGATTTCTGCCAGTTAGGTGAGGCTGGTGTAAGCCTACAGCTTACTGAGGGATGAGATCCGTGCAGGGCAAAAAAAATGGCAGTTTTCTACGGAATTATGCTACGAGCTGCCTTTGGCTCTCCCTAGTGGACTACTTGCAAAGTCCAAGCGCCTCGACAGCTTGCAAAGCCCAAGTGCCTCCCTGTTCCTCTGCCTGCTGGTGAGCTGCTTTGCTAGTGCTCATCAAAAGGTGGTAGGTACATGCAGATACTCAGAGCAGCGCGATCTCTTTGGGATGCGTGCTTCTGTAGGGCAGAAAGTAACACCACTGTGCTGCTTTCAGCATCTACTACAAGCTGTGGTTGCTTACTGCATTCCCAGCAGGAGCATTGCCTGAGCTATGGGATAAGTAACCAGCTCCCTGGTGCCCAAAGACACTCTGGGGATGAGAGTCCCAAGGCAACGCTTGCCTGTAAATGAGGCCTAGGTCACCCCACCATTGCCAACTGCTGCCCTTACTGGAGCAAAGTCGGGCTCCACTGATGTGCAGGGAAGCGCTTTCTTCCTTACGCTCCTGGTCTCCTTGCTTCTCTGTCTCCAGCCCTGATCACACAATGGTGCAGACTTTGGACCTGGGTTGTGGGCTCTGTAGCTGGTTGAGTTGTTGCAGTAGGTTTTCCTTCTCCTTCAGCAGCACCTCTATCCTTTCCTCCAGCTTCTTCAATTCTCCTAACCATTTCTGCGGACACAGAACAGCCTGGTAAATGATCCTTGCAGAAACATACCCACCACTTCCTCCCTTAAGGAGCTGCGAGAGCATGTGTCTAAGGGTACTGCACTGGCTTAGCTCTATCTGCGTGCGAGTAGGGTGTTTGGTGGCAGGGAGGCACCAGAAGAACAATCTCAAATAGGCTTAACGGCTTAAGACAATGTCTTCCTTGCGCTTACTTGAGGGAGTGTGTTTCTGGGCCCAGCTCAGCCTCTGCTGCAGGGTTGTTGAACAGCCATTGAAAATTTGAGCTGGGTGCTGCCTGCTCTTGAGCAGAGCCAGCCAAGAGCAGTGATGCTACAGTAGTACCAGCAATTGCAAGCGTTCTGGGGAAAGAAGAGATGCCAAGTGCATCCTGATGGAGACGGTGCTGGGCTTTATACCCTGAAGAGCCTCAGCCAGGCTCCTTCCTCCCTCCCTATGGAGGGTCCAGACTGAGGCCGGGGCTGTGGCAGGATTGGTGCAGAAAAAAGGGGGCCAGGAGGGCTGCAAGGAACCTGCTGGAAACTTCGGCATCTGCTGCTAGGGGATCAGCTGCTTTCAGCCTTGCAAAATGGCTGTCCTTGTGTTTTCTTCAGTAGCTGTTAATTAAATAGTCATCAAGAGAGAGATGAGTGCCGTGAGCTGAGGCTGCTCCCTGGGAGAGGTGAGGTGGGGTCTACTGGATGTATAGGATGGCTCAGCTCCCTGCCAGGACACAAACCCTGCAGACTTATTTTGGATACAAGAAGTGCTAGTCCAGTTGTCGCTTCTTGAAGGGAGAGCTTGGGTGTCTCTTCTGCTCTGAGTGCGCAGGGTTTGGGGATGGCCCAGGACTGGCAGAAGCAGGCAGCCAGGTCCGGATGGCACCGCTCAGCTCCTGTTTCACCCCATCAGCCCTGCTGTTGCAGCCTCTCATGTGCATCTCAGCTATAAAATCCTCCCCAAAAAATTTTCCCTGAAATCACCTGGGCTGAACTGGCTCCCATTGCTGTGGGACAGGCAAGATGTAGCTCAAAGCTCCTTTCTGAGTCAGTTCGGTACGTGCTGCCTGGATCACAGGGCAAGGCTAGGATGTGCTGACCTGGTTCTCCATCAACTACAAGGTCTCAGCCCAGAGCCTTCACACCCAGCACAGCCCTTGCAGCATGGCTAGGGCCATGAGGGTTTACAGGGTCTCTTCCATGTCCCAGTTGCTCTGTGCTTGTTGGGTGTTTCTTTGCTGCCTATCCTAAAATGTTCTTTAGAAACTGCGTTTTATCTTATTAGCTCAGGATGCATCAGTAGTAACTATTTAGAGGTGAAGACTGGATCAGACAGTTACATTTACAGACAAAAGGAGCCTCCATGTGACTTGGCACAGTCCTGCTGAGTGATACTTTCACTATCCCCAGAGCCCCCAGCCTGTCCTATCCTGAGACACAGCAGTAGGACAGTGCCAAGAAGCAGTGCCCTGGTGCCTGTCATGGGCTGATCCATCCATCAGCCCCCTCACTGAGACTGTCACCAGGGATAAGGACAGGAGCAAGCACACACGCTGTGTAAAAGCTCCCCTGCTGAGCTCAGAGCTTGCCAGGGCCCCCAGGGCTGCAGGGAGCATGTGAGGGTGGACTGTGTGTCACCAGCTAGTTACTATCCATGCCCTTATCCCTTGGGGGGGGGGGGGGGGAGGTGAGAGCAAAGTCACCATGGGGCCTGGTTAAGGCATGACAGTGCAGGGAATGACCAGCCCCAGCACCAAGAGCTCAGCGTCCTCCACCTGAAAAGGTGCCTGGATCCAGTCCCCACCCCACACCCTGCCTTGGGGACTGCCAGGCCAGCACCATCACCTCCATCCTCCCCCACTGAGGCTATGGACACACCAGCACTCGGGCAGTTACCTGCCGGCACCACTCCTGGATGGCACTTCCAGAGAGCGGGCCCTGGATGCTGCCGTCCCGACGCAGGTACACTTCACCCTGGTCCGTCTCATAGAGCAGCAGCTCGCCCTGCAGCCCTGGTGCCTGGACGCTCAGCCGGATCACCTTGAGACATGTCCCTGGGTCCCCTGCCTTCACCACAGGGATGAAGGTCAGGGCGTACATGTCGGGGAACACCTGGGGCTTAAAGCCTTTGAGGATGGAGTCAATGAGCAAGCGGATGCGATCCTCTTCCCTGTGCCCGCAGTGGACGCCATGCACGAAGCCTGTGTCCTCCACGCCAATGAAGAGGCTGCCACCTTCGCTATTGAGGAAGGCGCATACATACTTGCGGACGTGGTGTTTGAGGGTGCCCATCAGGTACTCCCCACTGCCCCGCTTGAACTCCACATTCCTGGTCTCGCTGCCCATGAAGGCCCCATAGAAGAGGCGCTCTTGGCCCACGATTTCCTGCTGCACTATAGCGCTGTCAGAGCGAGTCCCTCTCCGAAATGTCGATGGCTGGGCTGCCAGGGAGCCCCAGGGCTTGGAGCTGAGCTGGGTGGCCTCAAGGCCTTGTGCCCTGCCCTTGCCGGGCTTGCGAGACCCTGGGCTTCGATGTGCTGGGGGGCTGCTCACAGGCACCGCTAAGCCACTCTGTGGATTCAGGAAGAGGGACATGGTTAAGCAGACAGGGCAGGAGAGTCATCCAGGGTGGGAGCGGGGGGACAACAGCCCCAGCTTCTGTGCCCAGGTTGGGGGAGGGGGAGAGAGAGACACACACACACACAAATTAGAGCTGGGAGCTAAACCTCTGCATAAACCCCTTTGCTTTATGAGCATCAAGCACCTTTATAGATCTAGGGACCAGCTTTGAGGGCTCTCTGCTGGAGCAGGCTGCAGAGACCTTTGCACCAAGCAGTGAGGCTGGGACTGGAGAGCACGGCCTTGCTCCTAGTGCAGTCCCCGGAGGCCCAAACCATGGGACTGATGATAGCCAGATCACCTGGGAAGCAGTGTGAGACTCAAGTTGCAGCCAAGCCCTCCAGGGCCAAACACAACCGCTCGGTCTGCAGACTTCCTACTACCAAACCTTCTCTGCCATTGCAAGAGACTCTCTTGATTTGGCTGAGTGCAATGGGGCCGTGCTGGTCTTGGAAGAGACGAGGCTTCCCTCATCCCCATTCCAGACATGCAGCCATGTAGCACCCACAGCCCGCCACCCCTGCCCTCCCTCCATGAGGCAGTCTCAAACCTTGTTCCTGGTTGGGGGGAGGGCTCCAGCCAGTCTAGCATGGGAGACTGCTAGGCTGGACCTAGGCCAAAGCAACAGCCCTTGGGAAGAAGAGATTGGGGGGGGAGGCAGTCCAGCTCTGTGTTGGAGCCCCCAAATCCCTGATGCCTGAGGAGAGCTTTTGGGTCCTGGGGATGGGAGAGAAGCAGGAAAGTGGCTGGGAACATGGTTACGAGCACCACGCAGACTAGCAAGTGCTCAAAGCAGGGAACGTTTGGCCCTGGAGGCACCTGAACTGAGGTCCCAGTGTTGCCCACTGCAAGCCCAAAGGGTGCCAGCAAAGGCAGCACAGTGGCAAAGCCAAGGCTGCAGGAGGGGCGTGAGGTACCCAGCACAGCCCTTGCTCCCCCCCCCCCCCCCCAATCTGTGCTGGGCCCTCCGGGCCCACTTAGATTCCCCTTTATCCCAGCAGCACCCACCTCCCTGTCCTCCTGGGAGTTGGGTGCCCTTCGTCTGCCTTCCGCGACCACCAGTGTCTTCCCCTTGACCACCAGCTCCCTGATGAGGCTTTGCTCCATGTCTGCAGCAACTAGGAGCTGCTTTGCAATGTGCTCAAGGCTCATTTCACTGCCCAGCTGCACGAAGGCGTAGGCCTGCCTCGGCTTCTTTACCACCTCAATGTGGTGCCGCTGGAGGACCAAGCCCGCTGTGCCCAGGATGTCCTTGAGCATGCTGCAGAGCACCTCTGGTGAGTACCGTGGGTTCAGGTTCCCCAAGTACAGCGAGTGGGGCTGGCCAGGGGCCTCTTTGGTCTCCATCACCAGTCCTTCTGAGGGGTCTGGCACAGAGGGTCCCTCCTCTGCTGATGTCATTGAGCTGGCCATGCCTCCAGCTTCCTCCTTGCCCAGGGCCAGGAAGGATGCCTCTGCCCCTGTTGCACTGCTGGCTGGCGGCTCACAGGGGCTTGCCTCCATCCCGCAGCTGTCTGGCTACAGGGCTCACTGGGGTACACACTGTCATGGCACTGGTCTGTGTTGGGGAGAAACTGGCCGGGGTGGGGGCCACCCCTTATGCCCACAGGCTGGCTGCTCGTGGCATTTGACCCATCTGCTGTTACATGCCGCCGAGCCGCATCCGGAGGCAGAGGGCAGATGTGCAGATCTGTGCAGTGGTGGGCTCAGAGATTTGCACCAGGGGCTGTGCTCTGCCCGCACGCTGCCCAGGTGAGGGGGGACCCTGCATCCCCACTGCAGGCTTCTGCGGCAAGGGAGGGCTCCAACCTGCAAAACAGGAGCCTGTCAGACATGAGTGCCAAGCTCGTATGCCCTGCCGTACCCGCCTTGGGTTCTATCCCACCTCAGAGCAGGGGACCCATGTGTCACACCTTGCCAGCAGCCATGTAGCCCTGAGCAGGCGTCTCTCTCTCTCTCTCTCTCTCTCTGTCCTTCAGACGGCCCTTGGGAGGAAGCCAGGACACAAAACCAGCAAATGCTACCTTGGCTGGGCCAGGCTCTGGCTCATGCTTGTGTGCAAGCATGGGGCCGGGGAGGGGGAGGGCGGGCTGCATACTCTGTGGCCTCCCCCCACCCCAGTCAATCCGGTGCTCTCAGCATAGGATGAGCCTGGAGTAGCCCTCTCCCTGCTCAATCCAGCCAGGCTCTGTGCCACCATTCCTGTGGCCACCAGCCCTGTGGCCTGTGCTGGGTGCCACCAGCCCTCCGCATGCCACACAGAAGCCATGCTCTCACCAGGATTCTTTTATGTACATTTTCCAGAATCCCCCTTGGATGGCTGGCACCAAGGACACAGGACGTGGTGGTGCATCACAGGGCCTGGCTAGGCACTGAAGTCCCTGCCCAGCAGGCCTCACTTGCCAGCAGCCCTGGCCTCCTCAGCCCCAGCCCTGCTCTGGTGTGGAGGAGGCCAGGATCCTGCAGGACAGAGTTGGGCATGTTTCATCACCCTGGGACAAGCCAGCAGGATAACAGGGTGTGTGGGACACAAGTGCAGAAGTTCTCCCAAAGCCTCTTTGGGAAAGGCCGTATTGAGGGTCTCCTAAATGTTCTGGCAAATATCAGGCTGTGGCCTGCTTCCTCCTCCATATTTGCCTTTCTCCATTAATCACACCAAGACCTCCCTAACCCTCAGCAGAGCTGGGGTTGCAGTGGGTGCAGGAGCCCGGCTCCATGCGTGGGCTGAGCTCCATGCAAAGCACACTGCAGCACAGCTGTGGGTTGATGGGATCAGTCCATGGACCAGCCTATTTGGCCCCTCTCAGAATAAAGCCCAGTCACTTCCTCACACTAAGCATCTCAGACAGCAAGGGACCCTAGCCCCGTTTACCGCAAAGGGCCGGCAGCTCCTGGGCCAGGTGTGTTGTTCTCCTAGGGACACTCTGGGTCAGTCGCCAGCAGTGGCCTTTGGCAGGGTGCATTGTGAAGTCACCAGTGTCACCAGAGGCATCAGACTGATCCCATGCCAGGGCATGTGCTCAGGTAGAAACAGACCTCAGCACCAACACAGTCCCCGCACAGGTCACAGCTCTGGGACAGCAGGGAGAAGCGCTGCAGCATGGAGAAGATCTGCTCCCGCTTTGAGGCTGGCAGCAGGGAAGCAGCACTGCAGCATGCAGGGATTAGGGACAACCATGGGAAAGGCAGCGACTGCAAGCAGGAGTGGAGAGACAAGAGTCCTGCAGGAGCAGCAGTGCTGGGGAGGACTGGGAGGAGAGAAGAAGCTGTGGGCTGCCAGGGCCCTTGGGGACAGACGTGTCCCCACAAGCAGCTTCACACCCCACAGACAGAGGCCACCCTGAGAGCTGGGGAAATGCTGCAAGATGCAATACGCAGCTCCGCATCCACTGCCTGGTGCTCCCACGCAACCTCTCAGTGCTGGAAGCAGGAACTTGGGCCTCACAAGCCCCACTGGCTCAGGGAGACCCTGGGAGGCCGCCATCTTGCTCTGTACCCAGGCTCACCAGTGCACCCAGTCATGCTCAAGCCTGTTAAGAAGTAGAGGCCGATCTGCAAAGAGCACGAGCCTTGCTGGGCTACGTCAGAAGGGCTGAGCAGAGCTGTGCAGGCAGAACGTGTGCAGGCACAATGGGCCCGGATGCTATTGGCTGGCTACTTTCGCTAAAAAACCCCTACTCACCTGATCATCAGATTGTTTAGGCTGATTTTTTTCTGAGCTAAGGGGTGCCCTAAGCTCTACTCCAAGCAGTGCCAGAGGAGCAGGGATGAAGCACCAAGGGGGTCATTTGCCTGTCCTGATGCAAGGCTCCGTGCCCTGTCCTCGGTCGATCCTCTGGCTGCCCAGCCTAGAGGAGCTGCCTGCAGCGGGTGCTTACGGGGACACATGCTACTGGGAAGCCCAGTCAAGCGCTCCAATCAGTGCACACACAACCAGCAATGAGGAACTTAGTTTTTCTTTTATTTATAAACAAATCAACATAAAATAAGTGCAGAGGAAAGCACTGGCTGACCCCGCACGGGGACCTGTCTGCAACGGGCCAGCGAGATCAGCATTGGGTAAAAATGAGAGGGTGTCTCTGGGCCAGTGCTGTGAGCAACAGGGCTCTGCGAGGTGGCCAGAGACCCACCTCCCTCAGACCACACTGGTGCAGCAGGGAGTGCAGCTGAGACTTTGCTGTACAACAAAAAGCCTTTTTATTACTTTGGGTTTTTTTCTTTTCTTTTTTTGCAACTTTCCCCTTAGGGGTAAACCTAACCCAGTGCAAGAGACTGGTGGGCTTGTTCACCACAGGAGCCCTTTCTGCTGCTGGCTTGGGCCCTTGAGGCTTGAAGGGAAGAAGGTGCGAGATGTTTCTTCATACGTATAGAAGGTGAGCTAACGGCAGGGAAACAAGTGCTTGCAAGGTAGATCGCCCCTGTCCCAACCCTTCGGTCAATGCAGAAAGGAAGTGTGTGTGCATACATAAGTGCGTTGTATGTGCATGTGTGTGCACATGTGATGAGACAGCCCACAGCTCTAGACCTTCACCATGACTCTCCCAACAGTAAAGACAAGCTCAGCTCTTCCCTGGCTTGTCCCAGGTTGGGGCACAAGATGCTCCAGGGGCTTGTGCAACCCTTGTTTCTATAGAAAGGTTGCAGCATGGGACAGGAAGTCTGTTGCCGTCAGAGTCCCTGGCCACTCTCACAGCGATCCAGGGTAAGAAAGCTCCAGGCTGCCGCGAGCTGGTGGCCCGGCTTCGGGAAGGGCTGGGTGGCGTCCACTTAGATACTTCTCTTGCAGCTGCAGTAACGCATTTGGGACAGCAGATTACTGCTCAAGTGCCATCAAAAATAAATACATTAGACTGTCTGAAACAAACAGGTGCCCCTGGGTAGGGCAAGCCCTTGCAGGAAGAGCAACGCAAGGACTGGTCACCAGACTGGGCTCCTCTGACTCCCAGACCCAACACCCTCTTGCACATGCTGGGCTGGGACGGACTGAAACACCAGAGGACCAGGAATGCCCACTGGAAAGACAAACTTTTACATTTCTGGCTAAAAATCTCCAAGGGTTGCAAGTTCAACAACAGGTACAAAAAACATTTCATTGCTTTAAACAGACAAATCCTTATTTAAAAAAAACAAAACAAAACAAAAACAAAAACAAAACAAAAAGGAGAGAAGGACCGAGTCCTGCAGCATCCAGCCAGCCTCCACTGCCAACCCAAACGCTAGCATGGAGGGCCTGTCCTTGCCACGCGTACGCCAGACCCCAGCCATGCACCTCACTGAGTTTCCCCACAGCTTGCTCCACACTCCCAGGCAGTGCTGTGTGCCGGCCACGTGGCATCACCTAAGTCTCGCTTCCTCCTTGGCCTCCCCAGTCAGAAATAAATACGAAGGCCTCCATCCCCAGCCCAGTGTCACCAGCACAAGGAAGGTCAAAAGTTAAGGGCAGACAGCTCTGCCTCCAAAGGGAGGTGAGCATGCCCAGGGATGAGCAAGCAGGCTGGTGGGACCTCAGCATGTGCTGCGGCTCCCACCCATTTGTGGAAGACTGGGTATAGGATGGTTGTTGTTCTAAGCTAGCCATAGTATTACGAAAGTTGAGGGTGAATCCCAGGCGCCGTCTCTCTCTCAGCCTGGCTGTCCAGAACAGCACAGTGAAGCACAAAGCGTCCAGCACCCCGGGGTCCACTGCCCATCTGACGTGAGCTGAGGAGACAGGAATCGAGGACCACCCGGAGCAGGCAAGGCCAGGAGAGCAGGGTTTCTAGGAAACGTGAGAGCAACGCACTCCTGCAGCAGAGCAAAAAGGAGAGAATCCAGCACAACCGCCCAGTCCCTGAAAGGCTCTGCCAAAGCTCCCATCCAGAGCAGCTCCTCAGTCCCAAGGTAGAGGGACCAGGAAATCACAGAGAAACACCAGCTCAGGAGCACAGACAGTCTCTCTGCTTCCAACAGGACATCCATGACTCGAGTTTGGTGTGAAGCCCCGGGGCCAACAGGTTGTCGGTCTCCTTCCAAAAAGCCTCATGGGCCTGGCTGCCAGAGGAAGGAGTGGGTGGGTGGCTGACTGGATCCCTGCACCAGTCCGGGGTGTTTCTGAGAGGTGTCCGTCTGCGGCATAAATGGGTGTGTGTGCATGCGTACCTGTCTGCAGGTGAGTGCGCGTATGTATGGACAGGAGCAGCATTTCCAGGATCCGTCCTGCCAAGCGTCCTCTCAGAACTTGCCTTGCTTTAGCTTGTCGATATGGTAGGTTAGCTTCAGGGCTGGCCCCAGCTTCAGCCCCATGTACTTCATCATCATGTCACTCCGCAGCAGGAGCAGGGCTTTCCCGTCAATCTCCTGTAAGAAGGAGAAACAACACCACAAACGTGAGCCTGTCTCTGCTCTCCAGCCTGTCATTGCCCAAACTGCCCAGGGCGACGCTCAGCTCCCAGACAACTGAGTGTCTTTTGGCTCCGGCCGCCTGCTGTCACCTTGAGTCAGGCAGGGTTTTGTCCTCGCAGCTCATTCTGTTTTTTATTTGCCCAGCCGCTCAAAGCAGCCCACCAAACAGCGCCTACCAGGCAGACCCCTGCCATTCACATCTGTAAGCCCAAATCCTTCCTGCTTAGCCAGGCCATGCCCAAAAAGGCAATGGCTGAAGCAGCACTGTTGGGCATGAGACCACAGCTCAGAAGCAAAGCAGGTGGGTTCCACGTAACCGTAGCATCGCCAGTGCACGCAGTTCTCTGCATCCTGCCCTGTCAGGGGTTCAGGCCTTCGACAAGTTTGTGGTGCCAGGATATCTGCTGAAATCCTCCTGTTGGATGTTCTACTAATAAACACCCATGAGCTATGTCAAGCTGGGGATTAGCAAATCCTGAATGGAAACAGGAAGCAAGGAAAAGAAAGGGATCAGGAGAATGAGCTGCTCCAAAGCAGAGGAATCGGCTGGGTGCTAATAAATGGAGTAAACTCTTTTAGCTGTACATCAGGGCTGCACAGGATTTTTGCGCTCACAAATCTCCAATCATGAACCTTTCTGACCCTGCACACTCGCACCCAACCCTTCTTGAGGCAACGGCAGTGCTCAAGAACAGTCTGTCTCTCAAAGGCATTGCCACCCCAAAGCACTACAGGGGAAGCATCCTGTCCTATTGTGACACATACAGCACTTTGTACATTGGACTTTATTATAGGAAAAGAGAAAAAATAACCTTGCTGAAAATCAAGGTCATAGATGGAGGCAAAAGACAAAAAAACCCTCTTAACCCAAAGAGAAGGCCACTATACATAAAGTGAGTTTCTGGAGTTTCTAAAACAGCAGGCAGAGGAATACAGAAACAGAACATCTCATCTCCAGCA